>NC_083695.1:7476606-9876606 GCF_033118175.1 Dama dama | reverse complement strand
AACAGTGCAGCTCCGCATCTCTCCCTCCCCCAGCCCGTGGCAGCCCCCATTCTACTTCTGTGTCTGTGAAGCTGACTCTCACCCAGGTACCTCATATAAATGCAGGCATATGGTATTTGTCCTTTTGTGCCTGGCCTCTTTAACATAGCATAATGTCTTCCAGGTTCACAAGTCTTGTTCCTTCCTTTTTAAGACTGAATAATACTCCATTGTATGGATTGACCGCACTTTATTCCTTGGTCAGTGGGCACTTGGTTTGCTTACATGTGACCATTGTGAATAATGCCATCATGATCACGGGCGTGTGGATGTGGCATCTGAGGTGTAGAGATTTTAACACACCCAAGGCCAGAGGAAGGGTGGAATCAGGACTGAACGCAGGCAGTCTGGCTCCAGATCCTGTGTTCTAAACACCCTCCGGTGCTGTAACACGTGGGCTGTTTGAATGAATGGAACACAGATTCTCTACACTTAAAGTGTCTTCTGAGAGTATCTAAAAAGGCTAAAGATACACACACATGCTCTCTAGGCTAGATCCCTAGAGAGATTTTGCCACATGAGTGCAAGAAGTATACAGTAGTGTGTCCTTTAGCACTGTTGGGAATAATCTGTTACCAGAGGAGCAAATAAATCAGCTGTGGTCTCTCTCTGTGCTGACAGATTACAGGTGTGAACATGTGTATTCTAGAGCATGTGTCCATGGAGTCCCATCTCAGTGCTGAGTAAGGTGGTGTTGAGGGAGAAAGTTGGTCACAGGAGGAGAAAGTTAAACACCGTACACTACCGTTTGTGCCAAATTTGATAATATTCAAAACTGCAGTAACTGTTTAGGGACATGGAAATATCATAAAACTGTTAGAAGGATAAAATAGTAAACTATAGAAAAATAGGAAAACTATTAAGAAATGCTTACGGTTAAGTCACCACTGACCCCAGTGCCCTGGCTGGGAGTGGAGGACGAGAGAAGAGAGCAACGGAAAGGGACTCGAGAGGATCTCGGTGTTGGGTATAATATTTGCAAGGCTTTCTTTTTTTTCAGTAAGGCTTTATTTTTTAAGTTGGGTGGTAGATACTGTTATTTTTGGTGCCTTTTTATGTGTCTAAAACGCTTTTTAATTTTTTAAAGGGCCGCGTACATGTTTATGTCTGCATGTGAACTATGTGTTTTTCATACAGTCAGCTGAGCAAGTTGCAAGACGTTTCTTTGAGGAACTGCGCAGTAAATGGTGCTGGTGACAAAGGAGGAATTGCCAAAGCTTGTCCTAGTATCCTTTCCAACGAGGACTCGTCACTGGGGTCGGGCTGGATTGGACACTTGCGCCAGACACCCTGGTTCCCTACGCAGTGTCCGTTCTCCTAACAGGGACTCGGTTTCACCTGAGGTTGTCACCGCTCGGGTAAATTATTACCTTCCTAGACCATTTGCTTTCAAGTGTGACTCACCCGGACCGGGGAGAGGTAAAATGGGAGTTTCTGGACGGCGCTTCTTCATGGGGGTCAGACGTGGCTGGACCAGCCTCTCTCCATTGCCTGCCACCCTGCCTGCCGCCTCTGAGCACAGACAGAGGGCCCAGGGCTCGGCAGCCAGGCTGTGGGATGGATGCCGCCCAGGGTAACTGGGAGGGAAGGCTTGGGGAGGCACTGGTGCCTTGGCTGGTACCCGGGGCCCCTGCACCAGCCCCGACGGCCTTCCTGAGAGGGAGGGAAGTAAATTCTTTCCTTTATTAAGGTTCCTGCTCATGCAGCAATGCGGTTTGAAATCATACCTCAAAAACAAGCTTTTCCAAATTTGTCATCTATCTCTTATAAGTGTGTTCTTTGTTTTTTGCCCTGTGTTTCTCTTATGCCCACACCTGAAAATAGAGGAGGTCAGTCTAAAAGAAAAATCATAATAAACTTGCTCCATTTTGTAGTCTGGTAGAGCACAGTTCAGGTGCTTCTTGGATCTGCTACAGTCCTAACAAACCCCAAGTAAATGCGTTAAAAACAAAAAGGGGCAAGTCAAACTGACTTTCTCTAACTTTAAAGGGTCTTCTCCCAATTCCTTAAGTCTGCTTCATCTCTGCATAATAGTTTATGCAAAAGACAGCAGCTCATAGGTTTCTCGACTGAGGAGATGGCTGATGAAGAGCTCTCTTTTAGCAAAATATTTCTAAACACCCTGATACTACCTGCCTAGTGATAGGAATTGAAGCATAGCTCCCCAAGCCAGTGTTTCAGAGGTGCAGCCCCGTGGCCCTGGGGGTCTGCCGGGACTTGCAACCACTGGTCCTTTCTGCCCGTGAGTAGCGCCCCCATTCCACCTTTGCCCCAGATGTGGTCGTTCCCCCTGCAGGTAGGCAGCAGAGTCAGGGCATTGAGGTGGGTGTGGAATGGAGCTAGGTAAGGGGCAAAGTGCCACAGAAGTGCGTGGTGCATTCCATAATCTGCCTGGCCTCCTCCTAAATGGTTTCGGAAGACTGGGAATTAGGTGGTTCGAGGCTCATTTTCAGCACAGAAAAGCTCTCGTCAGCAGAGGGGTTTCCATGTGCAGATCAGCTGATTGGAGCTGTCGGCAGTGTGCTGGGCAGTCAGCATCTTGCTTGTTTATACCGCTTTCTCCTGGGCAAGAATGTCCCCCAAGACACGAGGCAATGAGGTTTGCTGAGATAATCAAGTCACGGCCTATATTTGCAGACCCAGTGATGAATGCCTTGCGCTTGCTGATTGAATTCTTGCCCGAAGTTGAAGGATTGCCTGGTGTATTTAATCCAGTCATCGTTTCTAGACTGATCCTTCTCTTAGGTCCTTCGCTGAGCTGGGACTGACGGTGGTGGGAGCATGTCAGGTTGGAGAGCTTGGCTGGGAAGAGGTGTCTCTGAACTTGGGGAGGACCCTCTGCCCACAGGAGCGAGCGTGACAGAGCTCCCAGGACTGTGTGTGCGCACGCACGCACATGTATAGGTGTGGGGCCACCACATCAGGCTGAAGTCAGAATACAGGAGGTCCTTGTGCCCTGTACAGGCTAGTAGAAGTATGTGTGGCTCTAGCTTCACAGTGGGAAGCACAAGCCAGTGGAGAATGACTGGATGTGACCCTTTCCAACCAGCCTGCTGGCCCGGAGTTAGCAGGACTGCTGAGAATGGAGGGCATTGGGGTTTGACCCCCAGGCACAGAGGGCCCAGCCCAGCCCCTGCAGGCGGGTCCGCGTCCGGGGTGGCGCAGCGGTGGGGACAGGGCAGCTTGAGGGGCTGCAGTGCAGGGGCAGGAGGAAGGGCCCGTGTCGGGGTGAGACCCTCAGAGCAAGCAGTGGCCGGCGGCGGGGCAGGAGCCGGGGGGCTGGGGGCGCCCTGTGTCCAGGCGGCGTCCAGCTGGCCCACACGGTAGCCCTTTCCCCTTCCACATGGATGGACACCTTCGGTGGCACTGCTCTCCCAGAGGTAGTGGCCCAGCTTTTCCCTGCTGCTTCCTCCACCCTGCTGGCGGCAAGCCCTGGCGCATGCACGAGCACCGCTCCGCGTCTCATCGTCAGGGCGTAAGAATCCTGCCCCGGTGTTCTGAGGGTTATTCCCGAGCCCTCCTGCACTCTGTTCTTTCACATCTCCTTAGGTCAGGAGCTGCCAAGCTGTCCCCTAAAGAGCCAGGGTATAAATACCTTAGGCCTGTGGCCAACCAGCAAACTGGGATATTGTGTGGATGCCTTCATGACCACCTCAGAGGTGACCACTTAAAACCGTGAACACCGTCCTTAGCGCTCTGACCTCGGTACACCCACAGCAGCTGGAGCAGGACACAGGCTCTGATTTGCCAGCCCCGCTGGGTTCATCCCCTTCTGGGCCTTCTCTCCACCTGCCTTCCCCTCTTCCTGCCTCCTCGTGGAGCTTCCTCATTGGCAAGTCTTTCCTCACCAACCAGCCCTGTCGATGGACACCACTATCTGTATTAAGAGAGACAGTCACCATGCTTTATGGGCAATGATGCCGTGTTGCATTGGGGGCTGTAAGAAAATGGCTTGGGGCTGAGGCTGATTGGCGTCTAACTCACACCCGTGGTCCGCGCCGGGCAGCATGGTCACTGACTGCGCCGGTTTTTCTTCAGTGAAAAAGCAAAGTGCTCGCTGCACCTCGTGGCCCACCTGGGCCGTGGGCGGCTGGTCTTTGATTCTGGTTCTTTCCCTCTGTCGCTGCCCCCCTCAGTCTCTCTGGCAGACTGAGGTGCCAGAGGTCAGCACGCCCCAGGCTCAGACCTCTGACCCTTGGCCGCTCCTGATGAGACGCGTCCCGCCTGTAGATGCCAGGCTCCTGCGCTCCGCCTCTGTCCCCGTCCTGTCTGCCTGCCGTGTGCTGCCTCTGCTGGGGTGTCTGCGGTCATCTCACGCTGAGTGTGTCCCCTCAAACCTGCTCCTCTCTAGTTTTCTCCATAAAGGGCAGTTGCAGTGACACCAGCCAAAACCCCCAGGGTTAATGTAACTCATCCTTTTCTCTCAAATCTCGTCTGAATCCATTGACAAGGCCCGTCTGCTCCTTCCCTCTGCTGCCCCTCTGGCTCGGGAACCTCCCGCCTCCGCTTTCTGCTCTGTCTTCGATTCCTTGCAGTGTGTGCCTCAGCAGGGCAGCAGAATGGCCCGGGTCAGCCCACGTCAGCAGCTCCCCTTGCGGGCGGAGACGAGCAGAGACTTAGCCCTTCTGATCTGACCTGGCCTCTGGGGCCTGCCGTCCCGTGCCTCCACCCTGTCTGCCCCGGCAGACACGAGCTTGCTGTCCCCCGCCACAGGCCAAACCCATTCCAACTTGAGGGCGTTTGCTCCTGTCGTCCCCTCTGCCCCGATGCTCTCCTCCAGGCTGGCATTCCCTCACTTCCTTGGCCCTGCTCACAGGTCAGCTTCTCGGGAAGGTGGCCTTCGTGAGCACTGTGTATAAATCCCCCGACACTCCATCTGCTGCAGGCCCAGCTCTGTTACTCCGAGGCATGTCTGTGACTGGCACACCAGAGATGCACGTGCTTCCTGATGGGCGTGTTTACTGCTAGACACTTGGTGTCCAGTCGTTAATTTGCAGGATAGAGGAAGTCTCCATACATGCTGGGGTCGTGTGTACAGTCGTCCTTGAGCTGGTCCGGTCCTTCAGGCTTTCCTCTGCCTCGTGATGGCACACGCTTCCGCCATCCCCTGTGGCATCCGGGGCCCTTCTCTGTGCTGGGTTACCCACTCTGGACTCCTGTACCAGGGATGGTGGGTATCACATCGACTCCATCCAGTCTACAGGAGACCCTCAGAATTCCAGGTCATTCTTAGCCCTTTTGAACATGTCTCCAAAGTAACTGCTATTGACCCCCTGGAGGCACCTCTCCTTATTTGGGGGTTCCTGGGGTGCAGAGTTCAGCAGTACCCCCTGGGAGGAGACTTGTGTGCTTGATGTAAGGCTACAGGGGCTCCACAGTACCAAAGGCAATATATGTGGGTGTACCTTCAGTTACCATCAGTGTTGGGTTTTTTCCTGGTCTTTTCCTTTTTCGTTTTTTTTGATGGGGGAGTAACGCTGGAATGGTTGAGTGTTAATGACATTTGGTTCCCACTCACTTGATTGCGTCTGCCTCAAGTGTGCAGTATGTGACAGTGAACCTTTTAGTTTCTAGATGAACACCTGGATGATTAAAAGGGGGTAAAAGTAATATGTGCTCATGAAAAAAATTTCAAGCAGACTAGAAAGAATAAAGTGAAAAGGTAAAAATCCCATGTTCCAGAACCGAGGTAACAACTGTTCTGTCTTTTATGCATCTTTCCATATTACTGTTTCTTAACATGTGCATTTAGATATTAGAAGCATCGATTTGTCAAAAAACCTGTTGTCATCATGGGAAGAAGTTATAGATATTGCCAATCAGCTCAAGCACCTGGAAGTCCTTAATCTCAGGTATGAACTGGTGGTTGCCTAACTGCACATGATATAAAGTCCTAATCTCTCCTGCTCCCTCACAGCATCTCTGTGGGAGTGAGGTGGGGAGGATAGCCGAGTTGAATTTATCTAAGTTTAACGTATTCTTTAATATTCCTTGATTCTAGCTTTCTAAATGGTCACATGAGGTGATTCATTAATAGGGAATGTGTTTTACTTTTGATTAGACGGAACATTAGGTTACCATGGCAAACTGGAAGGTCTTCATGATTTTTTACAAGCCTGACCATAGAAGATGGGCCATCTGGGTACCTTGGTATTAAACTGGGGAGAAAGCGATGTGATTAAAAGTGCTTGTTCATTCTGAACCCTCTAGCCTTCAGTTGCTTTAGGAATGAGTTATTTCAGTGGGGGTACTGTATAATTCACTTCTGATAAGGGCTTTTCTCTGAGCAAACATTAGTAAAATAATGTTTGCCAAGTCTTCTTGAGTATCTGATTAGTTTTAAGCTCAGGAGCTAACTTTCCAAGGGCTCAGCCAGGCTACCCCTTTCACGTCTGAGCCAGCCCCACACATACAGGTGAGTTGTTCCTGACTCAGGCAGGTTCAGCAGAGCAGATAGACAGGCCTAAATTAATTATTCTTCCAAACAGAGCAGAGAGTATATTTTTGACCCATGGTATCACCTCCTCTAGAAATAAGGGTTAATGTGATTTATTTAGTGGTATTTTCCTTCAAAATGACAAGATACAGGGTACCTTCTGAAAAAGATGTCCGGTAACTTTTGAGGTTAGGATCTTGAGAGGGAACTTAAAGGGCGGCAATTTATTTCATCCATACTGACAGCAGGCTCTGTTCAGAAGCAAAATTCTAGCCCACAATCCAGCACATCTGTAAGACTCTTGAGAGCAGGACTGAATTTTACAGCATCCAGAACAGCAGCTGACCTCACAGATTGACGCCTGAGCCTTGTGTTTCAGATAATCTGCAGCCTCACCCAGCAGACTAACCCTATGAACGCACCTTTTCATGTCAGATACCAGTGAATTGTGTATTGTAACTATTAAAAATCAGGTAGTCTTGATGCATTTTGTTTTTAATATAATTGCATTTTAAGGTTGAAACAAACCAGACCCCTCGTGTTAAATCCCAAACTGTTGCCTTCAGTGACCTTCTCAGTTGTGCCTCCGCTGTCACAATAAGCTCATCGTGTCTTTTTTTCTACACAGTGAAAATAAACTTACATTTCCCTCGAGCTCACCATCTCCAACCGGAACATTTTCTATGCTGAAGGTTTTAGTCCTTAACCGGACAGGAATAACATGGGCAGAGGTAATTATGTATCTTTGGTTTTGTTGTTCAGTTGCTCAGCTGTGTCTGACTCTCTGCTTTTTACCCAGTTATAAGTAGTTTTAAATTCTTGGTTAAATGAGGGAGTGAAGCCCAGTGGTGGCTTCATTTTAATCATCCTGTTATCCAGATAATAAGGTTCTTTTAAACAGCCTAAGAGAAACGGGTTACAAAGTCCTCGTAGTTAGTAGAATTTTCTATCTCTGAATCTGCTTTCTCTTTCTTGGCTCTTCTGATTAGTTCTGGTGTCTCCTGAGCAGTCTGCACCAAGTGCATGCCAAGCTTGGAAAAGCCTTTCAGCTGCCCGAATTTCCCCGAGTGTTCTTAGGGCTGAGGCTGAGCCGCAGAAAGGTTCTCATACCCTTTTCTTGTTTGGGGTTCAGCTCCTAGAAGCCACTGCTCAGGGACACGGCTGGGTTTGAAAGCGGACTTGTGAGTCCTGGGCCGGGCAGCCTCTGGAATCTAGATCTGGTACTGCTCGGCTCAGTCAGAGGTTGACTGACTCCACACACCCAGAACACTCCAATTTCCAACCAAGTGTGGATAAGTGCACCCCAGCCAAGGCGTACATCTGTGAAGTCCCACCAGGGGACCTCTGGAGAGACAAGTGGCCTTGCCCTTGGGCCTTCCGTGTCTCCACCACCTGACTTCTTCCTCAAGAGCTTCTCCATGCAGAACAGGAAGGAAGGGCACAGTGGAAGTGGCAGTCAGCATCCAGTGAGAAAATGTAAAAATAGTTACGGAGAAAGTTTGTCCTATTAGCACATTCTCTGTAAACCCAGATTGGCATCAAGAAGTGAGGAAAGGTGTTCAACATCAGTTTCCTTCTTTGGTTAAGTGAACTGCGTCCAATAATGAGAATGTGCCGTCACCATCTCCGGTTCTGCTTTGTACAGGTCAGGATATGCCTGGATGATGGGTGGGTGCCTACCCTGATGGGTTCCGGGTGCCTGAAGTGTGTGCTCCCGTGTTACTGAAGCTCGGTCCCTTAACACCATAGTTTTATCAGCTGTCCACCAGCACTCCTGGCCTGAGACAGAATCTTTAACAAAATGTCCAGAGGCATTTATTTCTAAAACAGGAGCCAAACTGAATTCACGTGGAAGTTCTAGTAATAAACACAGGGGGGAATGACTGAGGCCTCTTCACCCTGACTCGCGTTTCCCCCCAGGTGCTCTGCTGTGCCTCTGGCTGGCCTGTCCTTGAGAAACTGTACCTTGAGTCTAACAATATCGTCATTTCGGAAAGGTAACCAGGGTTTACATCAATGCATCTGTCACCATGTAGTCATTCTTTTTTTTTTTGGTTCAAAACATTTGTGTTTATTGAAATACTAGTTTTTCCAAACATCAAGGGTAAAGAGATGTAATCACGTTCTCTGAGAAGTAGCTGTATATCACTTAGTCATTCTGAATAAATAAATGCTAATTATACCTAACTAATTTTTAGAAGAATTTTCAAATAAGAAAAACACATATACTATTCATTGCCCCCCCAAATTAGAATGTCAACTTAAACTTCACTAAGAGGTTCTAACTGGGGAAACCCCATCAGAGTAAAAGTTTTAAGTTAAATACTTTTAAGCTTTGAATTGTGTTCGTTTTACATAAACATATATAATTTCTAAGTGGAAGTTCTGCAGGATGACCTGTAAGGATTAAACAATGGACTTTAAATTAGCATTATCTGTTCAAGTTCAGTGTACCAATGTACAACTCTCCACACCCCCAGTTTTGCGTCCACAGATCCAACCAACCACGGATCGAAAATACTCAGGGAAAAAAAAATTCCAGAAAGTTCCTTAAAAGCCAAACTTGAATTTGCCATGAATTGGAACTGTTTTCATTGTATTAGGTGCTTTAAGTACTCTACAGGTGATTTACAATATAGGGACGGTATATGTCGGTTATATGCAAAGACTGTGTCATCTTATATAAGGGACTTAGCATCTTCAGGTTGTGGTATCCCTAGGGGTCCTGAAACTAATTCCCCAGGGATACCTAGGGATGACCCTGTGTGTAAAAAAAGCTTGTTCTCTTACTTCAGTTAAATAGGTTGTTGCGTAATCCTCCTCTTTTGTTGATATCATTAGTGTGTAAAATAAACATGGACAAGTTTATAGCAAATTCTCCAAGGAGTCGAATGAAATTACTGTTCAGAATGATTCTATTTATTTATTATATAGGCAAATACAGTTTCATAAAAAAACTTTTAATTTTGGATTCATATACATTTATAAGAAATAGCAGCCAGAGATCACCTGTACCCATTCCCCCGTTTCCCCCACTGGTAACATCTTGCAGAGCTTTGGTCACTATCACAGCTAGGACACTGGCCCGGTCAAGATAAGAACATTCCCATCACCGCCAGGATCCTTCATGGTGCCTTTTATAGTCATATCATACACTTGCCTCCCACCCCACCCCCGCACCCCTGATCTCTCCTTAACACCCGAGGCAGGTATTTTAAGGCTGTATCTTTGAAAACAAATCTGTGTGAAAAAATTTTTATCTTTCATACAGGCCAACTGATGTTCTACAGACAGTGAAGTTGTTAGACCTTTCCTCTAATCAATTAATTGATGAAAACCAGCTATTTCTCATAGCCTATCTGCCCAGGTAACCTGCTCCTAAAGTGCCTATTACAATAGAATTTAGTAGATTTTCAGTGAATGAATCCTATGCTGTATATACTTTCTCAGTGGAAATTTGATAGTGATGATGGAAATCCCAAATTCAGTTAATTCCCTTTGGGAAAGTTTTATTTGAATTCAAGAATTGACTTGTGAACCACGTACAATGTAGTCTATGCCTGTACTGTAATAGATACTTGAAGGATGAATATTTTGGCCCTGATACTAGTATCAAAAGTTTTCATCCAGTATGCTTGGGGAAGTCCATGTCCCTTTCCTCTGAGACCCAGTTAGCCCCTAGCACAGCAGGAGGCCCCAGGCGTTCTGATGCCTCAGAATCCATCCGAATGTAGCGCGACAAGTCTGCTTCGTGTGCCCTCCATGGGACTTTATGGTTCCTAAGCAGTTCACACAGGATGAAAACCTAGGGTGTAGGAAGAAATGTGCAGATCTAGTCGGCTCGGATAGCACAGCATTTTATATTGTTCAGCATTTTATGTTGTTCTGTGTAATCAAATTTGAATGCTTTTACATTTCAGATTAGAACAACTAATCCTCTCTGACATTGGAATTTCTTCTATACATTTTCCGGACGCTGGAATTGGTACTTAAGATTATTCAGTCACCCCTCCCCTGGCTTCCCCACATTTCCGCTTTCTCTCCCTTCTGCAATGTAATTTACTTCTCTTTCTTCTAGGGTGCAAAACCTCCATGTTTCCTTCCTTGCAGTACCTTGTACTAAATGACAATCAGATAGCACAGGTAAGAGTGTCTTTAGAACATGTGCACTACATTATTACTTATTTCTACTCTCAGGATGCTGTTTGCAGGCTCCTGCTCTTAAGGAGTAGTTTAAGTTGAAAGAGAAACACTTCCTCAGAGTAAAGCTCCTCATATAAACCCCAAAACATTAAGAATTAGCTTCTCACTTAAGCAGCTCATACGCCAGTTTCCATGGCGCAGTTGTGAAGTACGTGGTCTTCCTGGTGGGTGCTCGCTGTGTGATGAAATTCCTTGGCTCCGATGGAACTGGGGGCTTGCTTTTCTGCTACTGGTTCAAATAATCTGTTGAGAAGTTAGCCTGAAACATGTTTACCTTCACGTGTTTTGGATTTCAGTGGTCCTTTATGAACGAGCTGGATAAGCTGCAGAGTCTGCACGCGCTGTCGTGCACGAGAAACCCCCTGACTGAAGGCAGCAAAGATGCCCAGACCACACGGCAGTTCATCATCGCCAGGATCGGTCAGCTGAGGACCCTGAACAAGTGTGCGGTGAGTGCCAGTGTCCTGGGGAGGTGTTTCTTAAACTGCAAACGACACGGTCCAGTGTAAAGAGACGCTGGAGCTGAGGATCGTAAAGGCAGTCAGATATCGCTTCCTTCAAATGGTACTAGCCGTGTGCACTTGAGTCGTGGCAGTTCTTTCCAGCCTAGCAGGTGGGGTTACACTTGGATGCCTGCAGGGGGAACCACTGTTCAGCTGCCCCGGTCCAATTTATTGTCACTTGAGCAGGGCTGGGGGGCAGAACACTAGGTACCCTCTCAGAAGTCAGCTACTCCAGCCCAGCCACCTCATGCCGTGGCCTTGGGCCTCAGGCAGGCACCGTCCAGAAACTGGTTCATGGGCAGATACATTCATGAAGAAGAGGATAAAACTGAAATCCATTGTTCTTTTTGAATACACTCGTGGATCTGTGAATGTTAAAAAGGAAAGGTAGAAATTTGTCTCGTTGCCTCAGTTTGATGATTCTCTCCGGGTAGGCAGTGGAGAAGGACAGGGTGCCAGGCACAGAGAAAACTGCTTTGATAGATTTGCTTTTTTCTCAAATCCCTGTAGATTGAACCAGAGGAGAGGCGTGGGGCTGAGCTCGATTACCGAAAAGCATTTGGAAATGAATGGAAAAAGGCCGGCGGACATCAGGATCCAGAGAAGAACAGGCCAAACAAGGAATTTCTCGAAGCCCATCCTAGATACCAGGCACTCTGCCTCAGTACGTACTGGGTGCCAGGGCCCAGCCTGGGGCTGGGGAAGTCCCCAGTGGGACAGGGCTTCCCGTGGGTGTTAGAGGAGGTCCTCCGTGTTGTTGCTATTCTCCGCTGGGCATCTAAATGGACAAGAGGGGCTCCTGCAGCTCGCTGGGAACAGATAATTAACTAAACAGTTGTCTTTAGAGACTTACATCTGCAGCACCTCAGCAGGGGGAGGGGAGAGCAGCTCTTCACCAGAAGCTCGTCTCTCCACGTACTCTTCCAGCTTTCAGTTTCAGGAGGTGGGCACCACTTCCTCCTTTTAGGAAGGGCAGGAAGGACTCCAGGTCATCCCAAGCCTGGCTGTACCCTGGGGAGTGTTTTTAATGAAGAGCATTTACTGTGGAGCCTAGGCACTGGCATTCTTTGAAGCTCTGCAGGTAGCTTGAACGTTCCTGAGAGTCGCACATGGTCTTCCCGAGCGCGTGCCCGCCCTGGCCCCTGGTGTGCGCGGCGCTTCCTGACCTGCTCCAGCCTGGCTCCCTGGACACTGGCGCTGACTCCAGCACTCCTTGTCCCTGATGGACTTTCCATTTTGTTTTGACTTCATTTTTATTCCAAATTTCACTTTTATGCAATTTTCTCTTTTATATCTTTCCTAATATGAGCTCACTGCATAAACGCTTCAGGCTGAAACATCTTTGAGGAAGAAAAGCTGCCTGTGGGAATTGCTTTCAAATTACTCCATTAGCTGGCCCGATTTCCTGGCCACTTGAGGTGAATTCTAAATCAGTCGGGGGCAGGGGGGTGAAGGCTCTAAAGCTGCCCTGCAGGTATGGCTCAGGTCTCCCCACTAATAACACAGAAGACACGGCAGACGCTCACAGGGTGTTTATAGACCTCTTGTCTCCTGCCGTGGTCTGGCCAGAGGTGGACGGCAGTCCCCCCTCCTCCTGCCTTGCGCAGAGGCTGCTCTTCTTGGAGTGTACCTGGCTTCCAGTGGTGGTTCTGAGCAGCCAAGCCAGCACTGCGCATGCTGGCTGAAACCTGGTGACTGTGTCCACGACTGGAGTTTTTCTCAGGACCCAGAAGGAACGGAACTGTGACCAAAGGTGAAACTTTGCATCTAAGTATCTGCAGACACAGCCTCATGTCACCAGTCTATCGGGATGGTGTCTCCCTGGATCAGTGATGTGATTCACAGATGACAGGACGGTTCCAGGCTTGGAAGTGGTTGCCGTCTGTCCTTCCCTCCAAAAAATGCACTAACCAAGTAACCAGATAAACGGAAGCAGAGCCCAGGTTCGCATCCCAGCTGTAGCTGGGTTCATCCTGGGAAAAGAAAAGGCTAGGCTGACACTTAACCTATACATTTCTTCCCACCCTCCCAGAGTGGCCTTTTTGGTTTATCATCCTTCTTTTTCTTTTTTTATTTCTTCTTAAACAGAATATGGTGCACCTGAAGACGGGGAACTGAAAACACAACAACCATTTTTGCTCAAAAACCAGCTACTAAGTAAGAACCCCACATTCAAAGACCGCTTATTTATATTCGAGTCCTTAGATGCTAAAACTGATGGTGATGAGTGAAAGTCGCTCAGTTATGTCTGACTCTTTGTGACCCCATGGATTATACAGTCCAAGGAATTCTCCAGGCCAGAATACTGGAGTGGGGAGCCGTTCCCTTCTCCAGGGGATCTTCCCAACCCAGGGATGGAACCCAGGTCTCCTGCATTGCCGGTGGATTCTTTACCAGCTGAGTCACCAGGGAAGCCCTGATGATGACCTAATAAGGATTGTTTGTTTCTCTTAAGTAAATACCTAGACATGCACTTTACTTTTTAAAGAAATGATCTCAAACATACCTAAATTCTAATGTTGAACATGTTAGCAATCCCCATGCTTTAAACTTATTTAACAGTGTTATAAATGTGGGAAGTATCTTAATAGTGATTTGGAAATTCATGAACTTAAAAACCTAGGTAACTGTCAAGAAAGAAGTACTTAAGAGAAAAGGGAAAGCAGCAGAATGTTGGTCCAGCTATTTTTGTTGCTGTAATTCAGTGAAGTAGTTAACAGAAGGAATTTTAAACATCAGTAAGTCCTGTTCCTTTAGTGGGATTTGAGCTGCATTCTTTGGTCAGTGCTGTTAATATGTGTATGATATTTAGGAGCCCTTCCTCCAGCAGGGCTCAATTAATGTCAGTTAATCTTTTTACTTTCAAGCACTGAAGATAAAATATCCCAATCAACTTGATCAGAAAGTCACAGAGAAACAACTGCCGGGTAAGAATGAATGTCTCTCTCCTCTCTTTCTGCTTTTGAATCGCTGGCCCTCCCATGAGGCAGCTGAAGTAGAACAGTTCAAAGTGTGGGCTTTTTACAGCAAAGTGTGGGCTTTCACTAGTCTTCTACATTCTAAAATACAACTGATCATGCTAAAACTACTCCTCCTGAGTGTGCCTCCCTCCCCCCCCCCCCCCCGAAAGTTAGAGTCCCGTAACCTCTTGGCTTTTCTAGAAAACAGCTTTGTTAGCATCAGGAGCCCATGTGTGGTTACTTCTTTACCCGGAGGCAGGAGCCTAGGGCTCGCCCTTCAGGGCTCCCACAGGCCCTCTGCTGGCTAGTTCTCACAAGCCTGCTCTGGGGGCTTTTCTGGGCCAGAGCAACAGTGGCATTGGCTTGAGTGCTTGCTTCTGCTTACCAGTCAGGAGCCCCTGCAAAGACAGCTCGTCGACACTGTTTAATGGACACATTTGAAATAGTTTTCTGTCAATAGATCAGTGTAACTCACTGTTCACTCAAGAGAGAAATAGAGTCTGAATCTTAAGATTAAACTTGATTCACAGTTAAATACTAAAATATAAACAGCTCAAATTTAGCACAGTGAGGATTTGAAGAAATAAAATATCATAAATGACTCTAGTGAAATACCTTTCTATTTGCCTGTCAGTGCAGTGAATTCACATTGATTTTTTAATTCATTTTTATCAAATAAAACAAGGTTATCCTGGTATTGCTTATGGAGGGCTTTTGTTGTGCCCAAAGAAGCACCTTTACGACTGAAAGCCATCGTCGGATAGCAGCTCACAGTATCATCCACTTTTCCTTACCAGCAGCCCAGTTTCCACTCCTGCAACACGTGACTTTGCTACTGTTACATAACGCTGAATTAAAGTTAGTGGTTCCCCTTCTTTTTTCTGTTTTCAAACTTAAATACTGCCAGTAAGGACTCTAATGGAAACAGACAAGTGGAAGAGGACCATCAATTAATATAATTGATTTTGGACATGTCTGCATTTTTCCTTCTCCTTATACATGAACTCAACTTGCAGGAATGCTCAGGAATGCTCTTATTAGGTCTGTGTTCATCTAATTGGGGCCGTCCTTTCCCCTGGAACACTCACCGTGCTCATGGGCTGAGCTTTATTCATCTTCAAGTAGAATTAACAGATTAGACTAATATGGAGAAAATATATGTAATAATTATGCTATAAGCAATTTAAATCTGAGTTGTATATTCTCTAAACTCAGCAGTCGGAGTTATTAACCCATCACTAACCACCCTCTGAACAAGGAAAGCCAGTCCACCTAAACCCTTTGAAAGGACAAGATTATCACATATTCACAAATCAAAGCACAAACTGTTAACTGACAATATAGATGTTCATTTAGTGTCAGTATTCAATACATAAACAAGAAAAGGCAAGTTTTTATTCTAAAATAAAGATAACATTTATTATCACAAGTTGCATAAAGACGCAGCTTTTACAAAAATGTTTGATAGAAAAATATTTTTCTGAATACATGTGATATCTGTAGGAACACCACACTATTGCTGTACCTCCAGCTAAAGCTTCAGAAAAACTATTTCTCATAATCAAAATAATCAAAATACCCAATATTTATCACAACCCATCTTTGGAAAGAAGTTCATACTGCTTTCTGAACAAACCGAAGCATTTCCTCATTCAGCTACCCCTGGGCCCAGCGGTCCCCGGCGTGTGTGTGCTGCACACGTCACACACCACAGCGATTACAGGCTGGGAGCCCTGGAAAGTGGGGCCTGTGGGTCGTCAGTCTACACCCCTCACTTCACAGAGGAGGAACTACGGCCAGAGAGACTGGCACAAGTCCTCACTGAGCCCAAACCTGACGCCAGCGTCCTTTAACAAGTCATCACAGGTGTAAAAAGTGAATGATTTCACTCACATTTATTTCTGTGCTGAGAATGATTTCTGGTTTATTCAGAATAAGGAGGAAGTATTAAACACCACGGACATGGTATGAAAAGTCATCATCAAAGGGCACTTAGGTCTGACATCAGCTCCGTTCTCCCACAGCCTCCCAAGCAAGCCCCTAAGTGGCGTGACACCCTGACCTGGCGGCCCGCGTCGGGGGGTGAGCCGTCGCCTGGGCGTCCCTTGGGCAGACTGAGCACGCAACGACGGTGACAGCGCTCACGGCCAGTGTGGTCTCGGCGCGTGAGCGCGTCTTACAGGTAGCCGTCACCTGAGGGAACTGATGTTCTTTCTTTTCCTTGACAGAATCCATGACAGTTCAAAAGGTGAAAGGCTTGCTGTCACGTCTCCTCAAAGTTCCTGTGTCAGAACTTCTGTTGTCCTACGAAAGTCCCAAAGTAAGTGGCCCAGAAAAAAACGCAAAGTCAAGCTGAGCTCCCCACAGTATGACGCACTGTTAAGCTAAGTCTTCACGTAACATGGTTTGATTCTGAATAGAAACCATACATCTTTGTTGGGGTGTGTGTGGGTATATATGTTTTGTCACATCTGTCTTAATCACCCCCACCTCTTTGCTCTAATTTTAGATGCCGGGCAAAGAGATTGAACTAGAAAATGACCTACAGTCATTACAGTTCTATTCTGTGGAAAATGGAGACTGTCTGTTAGTGCGATGGTAACAGCCAACTAATAAAATTCAGAGGTTTGATAATGTATCATGACTGGGTTTCACTGCAAATAAATGACTTATTGGGACAATTCTCCCCCCCCCCCCCCCCAAAAAAAAGAAGTTTACAACTTGCCCTAAGTATAGAATAGCTGTATTTTTCTTAGAGAAGAAAACATTTCTAGGCATGTATATAACAGCAATAATAAAGGCTTTGCACCTACTAATGATTTTTAGATTTTATTTCATAGTTCATGACTGTATTTCATTATGAGATGATGTAGGTACTAAATAGAACCTCACTACTCTAAAAATCTGAAGTGAGTTAATGATGTATTCATAAGATCAGTATTAATGGAATCCTCTATTCATACTATTGGTTTAAAAGATTGCTAAAATGATTTGGCTGATTTGGGAAAGTCTCCTTTAAACTGAAGAACGCATATCCTCTATGTAATATGTATGCTATGATCTCTCTTCTTAGTTGCACTGTTTTTGGAGTACTCACAAAAATTAAGTGCTTTTCCCTACAGTTATACCCTAATGAGCATACATTCTCAGGAAGATTTCCAGCTCTGACTGAAATTCACTTATATTAGGTAAACATTTTACAATGGAAGAAAGCAACATTATTTCAGTTTCATCTATTTAGAAATATCCTTTCCTATGGCATTAAAACCCTGAGAGGTACGATTTTACTTATATTCATAAAACTTTAGCATTAAAAAAAGGAGTATTAATATAGCTTGATCTTCAGGATTTATGTTAAATGGCAAAAGAATACTTGAAATTTAGTCTACTTAATAAATGAATTTAAAACCAAGGTACAGAACTGAGAATTACAGTGGTTCCTTTTCAGGTTGCCCACTTCATTCAGAGATTTACAAAATCTGACCTGATTTCCAGAAACCCCCACTTTGGTGTAAGTGACCAGAGGTCACACAGCATGAGTTCTTTTTGGCCTGTAATTATCCTACTTAGCTATCCAGGGCTGGTCTGCATTCCAGGCTGAAATTCAGACTAGCATACTCAAGATTTCTGAACGAGGCCAAGTTTTAACCAAAATGATAGGTAATGAATTACAAACTAGAAATGATGCAATAGGACCCAGGAGTATTTTTTGTTTTTACAAACAGTTTGGTATTTTTCAAGTCACCTTCCAATATGTAAATAAGTTTTTCTTGCACTACAGCTATCTCTTGTTTTTTAAAAAGGAAATTTTGCGCAAATGTTAAATACCACATTGGTGAGAAGTGTCAGCTGAGAATTACCCTGAAAGACCATATAATCTGCGGCCAAACCTCAGGCTTCTGCTCAGCCGGTCATTCACCCACCCTGACCTTTAACACAGCAGATCGACCTCATCATCCTCTTGCTTCACACCGACAGGGGTCACCGCAAAGCTCCTTTAGTCTCCACAGCTGCGTGAGTTCCTGCGGAGAATACTGCGGGGAAGACAGCATGCCTGGTTCACAGGTCTTCTCACAAAGCCACAGGCTGTCCTGTCAAAACACAAAATGCAAGCTGACCCTCTGCTGCAGACAGAACGGGTGTTCACGGGCGCTTCCAGAGCCCAGTAAGGTGGCGGTCATTTCAAAGATGACCGTGTCTGTGGGGCAGTGAGCCTGAGACTCTGTGGGAACCATAAACGCAGCCTCGTAGCTGCTGCTGGAGAAAAGCTGGCCAGACAGTGCTGGGAACAGCAGCAAGCGCTCTGGAGAACCGTTTACGGTATCTGGGGGGACAGTACCAGGGCTTTGTAAGTATTATCCAGTTTAGTTCTCACGATAACCTGTGAGCTAGCAATTATTTCCTTGTTATGAGTGAGAAACTAAGAGTGAAGAGACTTGCTCCAGGTTACAGTGACGTTCATGCTGGTAGGCTGAGTAGGAAGGATTAAAATGGAGTCTTATCAGACCCCAGAGTCCAGGTTCTCACCCACCAGCCTACTTCCCAGCTCCATGGACTGGCTCCTGCTTCCAGTAATATCGCAGAGTACAGATTCCGTTCAATTCAAGAACATAAAGAGGTGGGACATAATAATCAGACTCCTTCCCACAGAGAGCTGTGGCCCTGATGGCTGAGCACCTCCAGGGGTAGTAAAGGAAAGGGGAGGCCTTCTGTCTCCGCCCTGATCCCAGGTGGGTCTCAGGGGAGACCCCACTTAGGTGGGTACACTGCTGGAGTCACATTCTGTGGAGCCGTCTCACAGCCAGGATCTGAAGTCAGCCAATTCCTGTAAGTTTTAAAGCTGCAAAGAATTTAATGAAATGTATAAAAATGTATAAACACTTTACTCTTTGTGGGTAGGAGAACTTCCATTTAAAACATTTCCTTTTTGGTTTATGAGACCCTGGTCAGTGATAGTGAATTAAATCAAGTGCACAGTTATTATGACACTAGAAGACTTTCCATTCACACTTTCTGTCCAAGGTTGCATAAGAGAAACCTCACTCACCTCTTCCGAGCCCTGCGGCCAGCCCTGCTCAGGCTTGCTCACCTGGTATCTTTTAGGTCCTATGGCTGCCATCCAAATGCCCATGCTTACATCTTCACCCTACACATGCCCCAGAAGGTTCAGAAAGTAAAAATTTCAGTGCTGTCTGGTCGGTAAAGACAGGTTCACATTCACTCCCACATGTACTCTTTGTACTTCTTTGTTTTCTAATTACTCTACAATGAAGTGCTGCATGTTTTAACACTGATACACAAAGTAAAAGCTAGTGATCATTATTAACATGAAGCATACACACCACAGTGAAGTGAGACCACATACTAAGCAGGCGGCCAGCCCCTCTTTGCATGGACCTTAAACTTGCGGCACCAACAGGAGGAAAGATACTGTGGATCTAAGGCCCAGGCAGAGCTGTTTTATTGACACTGTCACCAGAATCAGCAAAAAATAAAAAGCTTTTATTCATAAGAAGGAAGACTAAGCAAGCTGAAGACTAAATCTTTACACTCCTCCAGGGACGATGCCTTTAAATACAGGCTGAAAACATAAGAAGTACATTCAAAGACGACAGGAATAAAATTTACAGCCAAGGTTTAAGGGATAGAAGTGTATCCCCTAACCTCTGAGGGCTGCTGATTCCTATACAGAAGGAATACCATACTTTCCCCAAGGGAAGCTGCTCTGCTTTTAGGGCTGAAATACTAGGTCGAGTTTAAAAAAAAAAAAAAGAAACCTGCTTGATGAGTGTACTTTTAGGTCAGAAGTCCTTAATTACCTGGTAGGTCTTCAGTCTCCCCGAGTTGCCAGCCAGCCAGTGGACGATGTCCCTGGAGATAACATACCCCGACCCACAGGCAAAAGCGGGGTATGCGGGGCTGGGGTACTCCAGCTCCTGCCACTTCCCGGTCCGGTCAACTGCCCAGTTCAACCTGAAACTGAGACTCAAAGTAAGCCAGCTTACGTTGTTCGGACACGGGCCCTACCTACCACTGGTTAAACCCGAGTCCTTAATTGATGCTACAAAGGAACAAGTTACAGAAGCAAAGAAAGGAAAAAGCTTATGTTTTAGTCTGAGGAATTAAGTATCTAGTGGTGTTTTTATAAAGAAGACTGGTATGTTAAATTCTCTCATGGAGTTTCTGAATCATCTTGCATAGATATATTAAAAAATAAATGAAAAATAAATTACCACTCCATATTTAGAGACACAGCAAATGGTTTCAGAAATGTATCATACATTTAAGGAATAGCAGTTTCTAATTTCAGTAGTAGGGCATGGTGATAAAAAGTCACGTTAATTTCCCCCTTCATTACATTAGCCTGAGGTTTTCCATTTAAAATAGTTTTTTTCCCCTTTAATTGTAAATTAATAAAACATAGTAACTTTGGAGTCTAACAAGGAAATTTCCTATCTCAACCACATTTTTTTCTTAACTACATGTGCTCAGTACATGAAATGAACATCGATGGGCTAACAATGTTTAACTTACTTTCCCCACCAAAAATTAGGCCCATCCAGATTCTTGAGGGCGATTCTATTAAACACAGCTTCCAAGTCTATGTAACAGTCATCATCCGTCTTGAGCAACAAATCAAAGCTGGTTGTTTCCACAGTCCTGTTGGCGAAAAAAGGGATACGGCGTCAGGGCGCCCCTCCAACATCAAGAGCCTCTGCCCTAAGAGGAGACTGCTGCCAGCTACAGTCCTCACTTGGTGCTAGCAAAGTGGCCTAGCAGACGGGTACCGAGCCAATCTGCAAAGGCGTTAAGGAAAAAGAACACAGTGGGGAAAAGCTTTGGCTTAGATGGAGCATACAATCAAATGCTTCTTAGGCCTTGCGCAGGACAGGCCAGCATGTCTGTCAAGCAGCAGGACTCTGCCCCTTGTATTCCTAACAAGAGGCCTGCGTGAGCAGACAGGTGCCTTTCACAGAACACTGGCACACAGGAGAATGTTCTTTGCTGCTATCTGTACCATACGCAGGTGTTTTATGGTGTTTAAAAAGCTGAGTCAAAACACTGACATACATTTTCCCTTAGAGATGATCTTCAGTAATTCAGCCATCACAAATGACTTCTGGACGGCACAAGAGGGTGATTTCATTTATCTAGACATTAAAAAGTATATAATGGCAACTACAGACAAAACTGACTCTTCAATTTCACACTGCCAACCCCTGTACCTCTTTGTTAAAAAACCTAGTCTTGATAAGAACCAGTAAAATGACAGAAATTTGAACTAAATAAATCTGGAGAAAAAGTTTCATTAGGTCACAGAATGGTGAATTTTAACAACAGATCCACAACCAAAAGCATAACCCTATGTTTCTAAAGTTTTATTTTCAGTTAACAGCAGAAGATATAGATGCTATTTACTTGCTAATCAAAAATAAACTTCTGTGATGAAGGACACTGGGGTCACTGATGGAGCCCCTGGATAAAGATGAGTGAATAACAAAGATGTCATTTACAGTGTGGAGGGTAGACTGGGGACTGACTTCTGGGAAGCAGGTCTGGACGCACAGCCTGTTAATAGGTCCCTGCAGTGTCCTGGCAGACATGAAGGCCCAGAAGAGACAGTGGCAGAGAGACTAAGATCACAGAGAGATGCAAGCAGGAGAGACAAAACCTGAACTTCTACAGTTGAGAGTCGGCTCCCTATAGAAAGCCCCAGAACTCCGCAGTCCTGATCTCCACCTGGACCTCCATTACCCCTCCTCACCTGTTTATGTCCTCGCCGTGGCCCCACCAACAGAAGCCCCATCAGTGGCCTCAAGCTAAAAGAAGGTTCTTCTTACTGCAGCTCTCAAACTTAATCCTGGCATTCTGGGCACACCCACACTTCCAACTCTTACTTGTATCTCCCCTCTATCCACAAGAGGACTCCAAAATTATACTGACTTGCCCCAGCTATGAACCTGCATAAATGAATTTAACTGTCTACCCCTCAGGACCAGAAGTTGGTAATTTCTCATGAGCAACAGAGAAGAACAGAAGGGACAGACTTTGGGGCTCATCAAGCAACAAGCTCTCTGATAAAGTTTTTAAAAAAAGACAAAAGATGTGAGTATCTTAATGTGTTTGATCTAGACAGAGTTTGAAGGTTTTACATCTACAGTCAGGGTAGACAGTATCAGAGGCTCAACAGAAAGTTACGGACTCGAGAGTAACTTAGTAATATTAACAACTACTTGTGTTCAATTAATAAGTTACTGTATACTTATTGTTGATATTAAAAGGAGTTACAACCAAGACCCAAGAAATACTGGAGGGTCTGGGAAATAACAATATGGTAGACTCTAAGGGTTGTTGAATTTCATCGTATTAAAAGTTTTGGAATCAGGGCAGGTAGTTTTTCAATGAGTGGAGGACAGAACAGAAATATAATGTGGATGTTCAGCTGAACAGAACTCAGATCAGTAACCTGGGTGTGAGTGACTGTCAATGGGAGATATTGGGTGGGTGGGGATGAAAACCACTTTCAAACTCACTGATTTTCACCTAATGTTGGCTCCCGACAACTATGGGAAAGTAGGAATGACGCAAAGTGAACCATCTTTTACCTTGCTTTTGATTAATAGCACTCACATTATGGATCTGCTAAGAGAAACAAGGCAGCAGCATTTCAGAAAATTAGTCCTCACAAAGAACTAGGGTATGATAGAACACATCACAGGTGCTCAGGGCTCTTAGGTTAGTTTAAAAAAATCTCAGTGAAAAAAATAAAAATAAAAAAAAATCTCAGTGGTTTGATGTTATTGATAAACTGCTTCTACATCAAAAGAAAAATAAAACAACACCTACCCAACATTTTTATAACATACCATCTATAGAAGTTCAGTAATTTTGCAGGAACATTTCGATAAGTGTCGACAACATCCACAAACACAATATCATCATAGAGGCTGCTTTCTTCCTTTAGTAAGGCATCCTCCTCGTGGAGATTATGTATATGATCGAGAAGTCTTCGAGGGCGAGAATGAAGGGTTTTTAAAAGAGCATCGCCTTCTAAAAAGAAAGAGTTGGAGAAAAGAGCTACTGCAAGCTTAAGACCCAGAACTTGTAATATTATCACACTAACACTCCTCCCAAGGCAACCTAACAGAAAACATTTGTTAGGAAATTTGAGGGAGAGAAACCGGAACTCCCACACACTGTTGGTGGGAGGATAAACCCACGGACTCACTGTGAGGAGCAACTCAGCAACACCTGGTTAGGCTGAAGGTGTCCGACTGTGACTCAGTAAGTCCAATTGTAGATACATCCCCAGAGACATTATTTCACACGTTCACAAGGGTATTTATGGCAGTACTGTTTGTGACAGTGAAAAATGGAGCCAGTCTAAATGCCTACCGATAAGAGAATGGCTGAATCATGGTATGTTCACATAATGGGATATAGCAGTTAAAAAGTTAACCTGCAGAGCAGCACTGCTCACAACGGCCAAGCCAGGGGAACGACCCAATGTCCACTGACGGATGAAGGGTAAAGAAGGCGTGGTACATATGTACAATGGAGTACTACTCAGCCACAGAAAAGAAGGGTACAGCCACTTGCAGCACCATGGACGGACCTCGAGATTATCATTCTAAGCGAAGTAAGAAAGCAAACGACAAATCCCACACAGCATGACTTGTATGTAGACTAGAAACAGGACAAATGAAATTATTTACAAAACAGAAACATTCACAGACATAGAAGACAGAACTGAGGTTGCCAAGAGGGAAAGGGAGCAGAGTGGGATAGACTGGGAGTTTGGGGTTACAGATGCAAACATTTCATACACAGAATAGATAAACAACAAGGTCCTACTGTGTAGCACAAGGAACTATATTCAATATCCTGTAATAAACCACAATGGAAGGGAATATGAAAAAGCAGCATACACACACACACACACACATATATCTAACTGAAACACTTTCTGTACAGCAGAAATTAACACATTATAAATCAACTATACTTCAATAAAATAAATTAAAAAAAAAATCAACCTGATCTTGGATGTTAAGAGGAACAGCACTAAAAAATAATGCTGAGTGAAAAAAAGTATTTTGCCAATTGCTATATATACCATAGGTATAAATTATGAAATATTTAATCAAAACTATATGTTATAGGAGTTACGTACATATGTAGTAGAAAGTAGGATAGTAAGACTGGGAAGGATGCACATGAGCTTTAGGACAGTGGTGTCCTCTCTGAGGGGAGCAGGAGGAGCAGGGGTAGGAAGTCCTAGGAGGGAGGGGCTTCAACTCTATCTAAAATGCTTCATTTCTCCAAAAAAAAAAAAAAAAAAGCAAATATGAATAAATGTAAACATCTGTTAGTTCTAAGCAACAAGGACATGAGTGTTTCTTATAGCACTATTTCTGGATTATCTGCTATTCCATAATAAAAATGATTACCAAGACATTTTAATTACCATCTCACAAGCTAATGAGTCATTTGTCACATTTGTGCACGGACTGTCCTCAAATAAGGCAGCAATTCTTTCACTGGCACAGGATTTTGTCAACTTAGAAAATTAGAAAATCTCTGAAAAATGACAAATGGGTGGCTGAGCGGAAGGGAAGCAAACTGAGACGTAATATTTAGTGCTCCACTCTGTAACTGCAGACAGCCTGGGGGTGGGGCTGAGGCCTGTTTCTGATTCTGCCCCTGTCTGTGGGATCCTGGGCACACTGCACGTTTCTGGGCCTCAGCATCCTCATCTGTAAAAGGGGGAGCTGGACCAAGTCTGTGGTTCTCAGGAAAGCTTATGGAATACAGATTTCTAGGCCCCAAGCCTAGAGAGCCAGCGGAGCCCAGGAATCTGTGTTTCTAACCTGTGACTTCCTGTAACTTTGATGTAGGTGGACCACAAACGACCCTTTGAGAAGCACAGGCCTAAATGATCTTGGGTCCCTTCTCAATTCTTACTGTAACATCCTGTCACTTTAAAGGTAAGGATAAATATACACAATTTAACACCTGGAGGAAAGTAGAAGTGTTATAAAATTATGGCAATAGGAAAACGGTTGGTAACAAGAGTAGAAATTAAATACAGGCTTTTTCAGTAACAGATTGTACACTTTGGCTTATATTGCATGTATCTGGAAACTAGTATACTATCTGTGTGTTTTAAATCTGACCATCTGTCTAGGTGCTACTACAAGAATCATACAGTTTACAGCCTCTCAAACTTTAGAGGCATTAAATCCATCTAGCAAGCCTGTTAAAATACAGGTATCTGAGCTCCAATCCTGAAGATTCTTAACTCTCCAACCTGAGGCAGGGCCCAGCCAGAGATGCTAATGCCCAACAAAATTTGAGAATTTGTATAGCACGTGATTCTTGTAAACAGTGCATAAATTCTCAGATTAAAAAAAAAATTACAGTCAGCTTTTCAGATACATCCAGTACATGAGGAGTAAAATCTATTGATTCTAATTCTTTTACCCTAAAATTGAGATATTTCTCTCTTGTCTGAAAGGTGTTTTTCTCACCCAAACCTTAATCCTTTGGCCTCAGAGAGAAAATTTAAGATAACCAGTTGTTCAAGGCACAGTAGCTGCTCCCTGTGGAATAGTTCGGAGCCAGAAGTCTCATGGGCCCCTCAAGTTTTTAAAGTCTCCTGACGGTACAGAGTTGACATAACTGGCACAAGAAAGAAAGTTGCTAGACATTAAGTCAGATGGTGTGTACACTTGTACCCGCCCCCAAGTGTGAGCTGTTTTATGAACCTGGCCTCCTGACCTGAGTTTTCCCCAGATGACCCATTAGCTAGTCTCTGGTGAGCTAAGTTGGTACCACCCCTGGCAGAGTGGTCTCATAGTTTTATGAAAAATCTCTGGACTAAAATTAAGGATCCCTAAACTTTACATCTTGATGTTTAATGGCAAGTTTGTGGGCAAAACCTATGTACCTGTTCTGATTTTCCCTTAGGGGTGATGTAAATATGGTGAGGGAACACTGTATAAATAAAGATGCTAGAGAAAGAAAAAAAAAGGTGCTACAGCCCACTCACATCTTCAAAGTACATGCAGTGGCCTCAAATAGAGGGTTCTGTCTCATCCTCAGTCCTGCACATTAAAGGAGTCCCCCTGAAGAACTGCCTCTCAGAATATGGACTCTGCTTTGCTCAGTCACCTCAGGGTGACTTCAGGGGAGCTGGGTCCAAATCCTTTCCTAGGAATGCCTGATCTGCACCGCTCTGAGAAATCAGGCAGGACGACCACTGGGCACCTTTGTTCCGTAAGTGATGATCAGGACAAGTGACCACCAGCAGCAGCATCTACAACAGCTGTTCTTAGGGGTCACTGATGCAGAATTCTCAGAAGTTCACAAATGTGGGTATTTCCAGAAGCATCACTGAAGACACACACAGCGACTCCTTTTTGAGGGTGATAGAAATGGTCTGGAATTAGTGGAGATGATAGCAGAATGCAGGATATACTAAAAAGTATGGAATCAAACACTTGATAAACTATATGGTATGTGAATTATTTGTCAATAAAAACTATTTTTGATAACTAAAAAAGGAAAAGATTACCTTTCATGACTAAAGTATGAAGATGAAGTAGGTGAGATTCCATATGCTTTTCAACTTTCAACCAGCTGACTTACCCTGAATAGTATAAATAAAACCACCTGCAACTCCCTCCACACCTTCCATGAATTCATGAGGCAAGGCACCCTCCCCAGTCTGAAAGAGACGAGAATATAAGTGCTTGAAGCTTCATGACTATAAATACATTCCTTACACTTGAAAATTAATTTTGCAAAATTCATAATGTGACTCCATGGCACATGAATCCATCTAAGATGCTATCAGGATATCAGCATTCCACTTTTGCTGTTGTTGTCTAATTACTACAATGTCCAAGACAGGTATACCGAATAATCTCCAGACTGGTGTTCAGAATTCCAGCTTACACAGAATCATATTCTTGAACTTGCTACCAACATTATTACCAAAACCAGCTTTATTTTACATCCCCAAACTCCCACACTTAAAAATAAAATTACTATCACGTTTGAGTACTTAAGAGATTGAAAATGCCCGTGAGTTCAAATACACCAGGGACATTTTAAAGTGTCTGCTACCATATAGTGAAAAGCTGTCTAAGCCAATAGTTGAACCAGACTACTGATGTTGAAGGTGCCCAGAGATTACTGTGCCAACAGCCAACAACAGTCCTGTCTACCTCTCAGTTTTGGAGGAGCTGTTGTTTTTAGAAATATGCCTCTTTTCGCCTCATAGGTTAGCCAAGGCCCTTCCTTGAAGTGAGGGCCTCACCTTTGGGTGTTACCCGCCGCATGTCTACCAGCCGCTGAAGGCTGGATCAGACTGTCGGTCATGCCTCAGCACATCTGCAGCATTTTTTCTACATACTCACCCAGTCAAGAGGCCTCACTGCCTGCCTAGTCCCTTTTTGAACAGATCCTTCTAGCAGAGCTCTACTATACAAAGTAATTTAAGGCCAGTAGAGACACAAGTGTTCTGGGGTGATTGAGGTAAATCACCATTTAATTCAGAATATGATTTGTAGCTGAACGTGCAGAAAATTTCTAGGGGTGAATGCTACAGATTCCAACTTTGTAGAAAAGATTGCACACTCTTTTTTGTTTTGTTTTGTTTTTTGCGGGGTGGGGGGAGTTGTTTTTTTCTTTTTCAAAGGAAAAAAAAATCTTTTTCAAAAGATTGCACACTTCTTTTGGTGGGGGGGGTTGGTTTTTTCTTCTTTTTAAAAACTGTACACACTATACTGTTTTGTGTAGAACTTGACAGTACTTTATTAACTTCTATCTAAAATGTCACATCTTGGCTTTTATTTTGCCTTTGAAAATTTTCTGAGGTTATTACTTGCTGGCAAGAGAGCAAGACTTAGGAAAACTTACAGCTCTGTGCATTTATGATGAAAACCTTTATTTGCACATGGGTTCCTTAGAATAGGCTCCTAAGCAGTCAAATTTTTTTTTTCCTCCAGTTAGCTGGGTGTTTAAGCTACTGTTAACCCTCCACAAGGCTTCCTGTTGGCTCAGATGGTAAAGAACCTGCCTGCAATGCAGGCGACCCAGGTTCAATCCCCTGTGTCGAGAAGATCCCCTGGAGAAAGGAATGGGTACCCACTCCAGTATTCTTGCCTGGAGAACTCCATGGATAGAGAAGCCTGGCGGGGTATAGGGTATAGTCCATGGGATCACAAAGTGTTGGACACAACTGAGCTTTCACAGCCCTCCACAACCATATTCATACCCAAAGCAGATCATGTCAATCTTTACCTTAAATCTAGCCCAAAACTCAGAAGTAAACTGATTTCCTTTTGTGCAATCAACTGAATAGTATAGAATTCTGTGATGTTTTGCATATTTAAGTTTCACACACAGAAAAGGAGACAAGAAATTCAAGGCACTTGCTTTGAAAATAAGGAAAAAACCCTACAAATCCATGAAACACTGTATATTAAATAAGGGACATTTCATAATCAAGGATGAAATCCTAAACATGGCCTACAAGGCTAAGGCTGTAATTACACTTGAATGTGTGGGTCTGTCTGTTTAATGTCTTTCTTCCTCACTGGACTGTAAATTCCCCTGTGGGACAGTTATGGATCTCCCAAGATTGTGCTTGCCTCACAATGAGTATGCAATAAATGTTTCCTGAATGTATAATGTATAATAACAAACCTCATGATTTTCATTTCAAATTCAAGGATTAATTTATGTGAATAAGGTTAATATTTAATGAAATGTACTAAGCCTGTGAATTTAAACGCCAAGTGCTTTCCTAATCATTAGGCCAGAATTCAAGGAGAACAATTCTATGACCGCACCACACCATCACTTATTTATTTAAAGTTCATCATTTTAAGTCTGCTTACACCTTTTTACCATCCTACACTTACTCTCAGAAATCTACCTGTCTGTTTTAAGTTTTAAGAAAATTTGGCAAATGAAAAAGGAAAACCACAAAGCCCAGCAATATAAATTGCAGTGAATATTCAATCTTACCTTCTAACACTTTTATCCATAGTATTCTAATTGACACCATACTGATATTAAGTGAGACTGAATACTCTAAATACTGAGGAAGTGAACTTAAAAAGATGTTAACCTAAAAACTAATGAGAAAATAAAACATCATACTTCCTAAAATGCACTAATCTTAAGGCAAACTGTCTATGAAGGTTGAAGCTATAAAATCCCAGAACATTTCAGTTTTTCATCTTTTACTATTGGTGACTCAACAACACTTTCTATTACATACATGCTAAACATAAGATTCATTGTTCCATATGAGTTGGTGTAAAAATAAACTTAAAAACATTTTAGGGTATTGAAGAACGCTAAGGTATGCTCAACAACCTAAATTAAAAAAGGAAGGACTTACTGTAACGACTCTGAGAACCCCTCCTCCATCATTAACTGTCACTCTGTGGAGATTTCTTGACAGGAGGCCTTGGAAGTCTTGGCTCTCCCACACGATCGTACCTTCAAAGCTCTTTTGTAGAAAGATGAACACAGAGTCAGTTTCTTTATTGCTGTCATTTAGGTCTTAAGTAAGTTTCTGGGGAAAAGTTTTTCTAAGACACATCAGTTAGAACTTTTATTGTGCACTCCAACACACCAATAGTAACATTTTAGTATATATCTTGGAGTCTTTTTTTCATGCACATCTAAATCAACACTTTCAAAGACCTTTCTCTGACAGTTTTACATGCTGCTGTTCTGTCATTTCCCACTGCATCAAAGGCATTTCCTTCTGTGACTGCAGCTGTTACGACTGCTCTTTTTCAAGGGCTTGTTCCAATGCCACGGAGCGAATGCATCCTGAGTCACTCCGACATCTCCCTACCGTCACACATTTTTGGACCCTATCAAATACCTACTCAAACAACATGAGGCGTGTTCTGGTGTAAATGTTTATTTTCCCCAATAAATCTGTTTTTTTTGTTGTTGAAAATAAATCCCCAATTTTCTGTATGACACAGGGAACCCAAAGCTGGTGCCCTGTGACAACTAGAGGGATGGGATGGGAGGAAGGTTTTAAGAGGGAGGAGACGTGTGTACCTATGGCTGATTCATGTTGATGAAAGGTAGAAACAATCACAATACTGTAAAGTGATTATTCTCCAACTATAAAGAGATGAAGTTACTAGGACAGTAACAGAGAGCCAAATTGCCTGTCATTAGCAATTTATAAGAATGCCTGGTTTCACTCTCCTTTTCCCAGTATGGGCTATTAGTAAAAGAAGAGAAGTTTAAGCTAATTTAGTAGATTTAAAGAAATGATTTTTTAACTGGCGTTCTTTTGATTTTTGGGAGGGGTGCCATGTGGCATGTGGGATCGAGTTCCCTGACCAGGGATCGAACCTGCACCCCCTGCAATGGAAGCACGAAGTCTTAACCACTGGACCGCCAGGGAAATCCCTGTTCCTTTTGATTTTTAATGATGTGTATCAATTATACCATCTCTTCTGGGAACTGCCTTGTCATGCTTCTTTACCATTTAACCACTGAGTTTTATATATTTCTTATTAATCTGTATGAGCTTGTAATAAATTACCTTAATCCTGTAATTTTTATATACTATTTTTCCAGAATTGTTTGCCACTTCATATTATAGGTTTCTTTGTTTTTTCTTTCTTTGGCCATGGCAAAGGCTTGTGGATCTCAGTTCCCCAACCAGGGGGTTGAACCTGGGCCACCAGAGTGAAAGTGCTGAGTCCTAGCCACTGGACCGCCAGGGGGTTCCCAGGTTTTTAAAAAAAAAAAAAAAAAAAAAAAAACGTAATTTTTATCTTGTCAAATCGGACAAGGTTTTCCTTAGTAATCATTACTATTAAAATTGGAACTTAGGAAGTTACGCTCCCGTCCCTCTTTTGAATTCTAGTGTCTTTTAATCTCTCTACAATTCCTGTTTTTAGTATCTGTGCATGGCTAGCTCCTTGGTCCTGCCCAGGTCTCAGCTCCATGGTCGTCTCCTCAGGAAGGCTTTCTCTAGAGACTGAACAGAAGGCAGCCAACTCCCAAATTCTATCACATCAGCCTGTCTTCTTTTCTTAATATTTACTTTGGCTGCACCGGGCCTTAGTTGGGGCATGTGAAGTCTTAGCTGCAGCATGTGGGATCTAGTTCCCTGACCAGGGATGAACCCAGGCCCCTGCATTATGATTGTGGTCCAGTCTTGGCTATTGGACCATCAGGGAAGTCCCCAGCCTGTCTTATTTTCTTAAAACCACTTACCACTCTTGATATTTATTTTTCTATTGCCCATCTAACTGCTCCTCCCACTAGACTGCAAACAGCAGACAGCAGCGATCTTGTCTGTCTTATCAACCGGCATCTAGAATGTCTGATACCAGGCATTACTCAAGTAAGTAGCTGAATGACACTGAACTCAAAAGCAAGTAGAATTCTGGTATACAATAGGACATAAAAGATACAGTTTTAGCATCCTAAAAACATTTCATGTATTAAAATTAAAAGATAAAATACTTTATAGTAGTGTTTCATTCAACCAGCATTATAAGGGAACTAGACAGAACTGAACTTGTCCCATAAGCTAGGGCAATGATTTGCAAGCTTTTTTTAAAAAAAGACAATAAAACTTCTCTACCACAAAAGATAAGAACATTGAAAGAATCTGGATTCCTCGGGCAGTGTGTCATTTTATATTTTGCAAATGTATCCTTAAATTTCATTATCTCTGAAACTCCTGGTGTGCGTTGCAGAGCCTTAGGGCTCCTCTGCAGACATAGCCTGTGTCATCATTTCCCAGCCTTTACAGCAGAGAAGATGAGGCCCATGTAAAAGGGCTGCTGGAGGATCAGTGATAAAGCGTATAGTACATAATGTATTGCCTTTTTAAAAGATTCCATTTCCTCATCTTACTTTCTTAGGTCCTTACTTAGGTCCTGCTCACTTCTACACTTCCCCGGGTGACCTTAGCTCTTTATTAAACTTGATGTTCATTAACCTCGATCCTTTCTGTAAAAACAAGAACATGTTCTCACAAATAGATAATGTACACAGAAGCATTCTGAAAAGCCGAGGAAGAGGACTTCCCTGGTGGCCCACTGGTTGAGCATCTGCCTTCCAAAGCAGGGGGTGCGGGTTTGATCTCTGCTTGGGGATCTAAGATCCCACATGCCATGGAGCAACTAAGTCTGCACACTGCAGCTGCTAAAGCCCGCATGCTCTAGAGCCCGTGTGCCACAGCTAAGACAGACCCTATGCAGTTTAAAAAAGAAAGACTGTGAAGAAATACACCTACTATGCTGTACAGATGAATGACATCATATTCTTTTAACTTTTCTATATTTTTGTCAGGTTTTCAACACTGAACAAGTATTACTTTCACACATTTTCATATTTTTATAATCAGGAAAACTTTTTTTGTAACTAAACACATGTATAAAACTAAGTAAACTTAGGGTCCATCTTCTCTCATACATGAGCCATTATTTAAACTTTTCAATGTCTACTATGTACCAGGCTGTGGGCTATGTATTTGAAGATTAAAAGAAAAAAAGAAACAGCCACATCTTTAAGCAAGCATAATACGCCATAACATGCTCAATAACAAAGGAAAGTCACTGTTTGGGGAGGTCAGACAGAACTTCAACGACTATGAGAGCTGAGCTACATCTTAAAGGAGTTTGAGTCCAGAAAAATAGGAAGGAGGCAGATAAAATAACAAATGAAAGGGGAGACTTGAAACAGCACTAGATAGTCAGAAAAATATTAAGTAGTGCACTACTGCTAAAGCACAAGGATGAGGAAAGAGAATAAAAGACAGGCTGAGGTCAGCTCTGTCTGCTACAGCAGAGTCTGTTCTTTACCGAAGGCAGTGGGGAGCACAGACGGTTACAAGTACAAGAGTGACACAATCATATCTGCAGTTTTAGAAAGGTCACTCCAGTCTCAGAGAGGCAAGAGAGTAGAGGTTCGTACAGAGAGTGGTAACCGAGTTATTTCAAAAATCTAGGTGAGAATAAGCAAACACTTATCTTAGGAATTAAGACTGCTGAGAAACTCAAACTCACAAATAAATGTGAAGATATTCCATGATCATTGATTGGAAGAATTAAAAATGTTAAAATGTCAATACTGTTCAGTGCAATCCCTATCAAAATCCCAATAGCATTTCTCACAAAAATAGAACAAACAACCCTAAAGCTTGTAAGGACTCATGAAAGACCTTGAATAGCCAAAGCAATCTAGAGAAAGAAGAACAAAATTGGAGGCCTCACACTTCCTGATTTCAAACTATGTTACAAAGCTATAGTAATCAAAACAGTATAGTACTGGCATTAAAAACAGACACATAGCTCAATGGAACAGAATAGAGCTCAGAAATAAGCCTACACATACAGCGTCACTTAATTCACAACAAAGGGACTAAGAATATACAATGGGAAAAGGACAGTCTTTCTTTTTTTATTTGGTTAAATAACAAACACTGGTATGGATGAAGCACAAGCTGGAATCAAGATTGCCAGGAGAAATATCAATAACCTCAGATATGCAGATGACACCACCCTTATGGCAGAAAGTGAAGAGGAACTAAAGAGCCTCTTGATGAAAGTGAAAGAGGAGAATGGAAAAGTTGGCTTAAAACTCAACATTCAGAAAACTAAGATCATGGCATCTGGTCCCATCACTTTATGGCAAATAGATGGGGAAACAATGGAAATAGTGAGAGACTTCATTTTTTGGGGCTCCAAAATCACTGCAGATGGTGACTGCAGCCATGAAACTAAAAGAGGCTTACTACTTAGAAGGAAAGTTATGACCAACCTAAGCATATTAAAAAGCAGAAACATTACTTTGCCAACAAAGATCTGTCTAGTCAAGGCTATGGTTTTTCCAGTGGTCATGTATGGATGTGAGACTTGGACTATAAAGAAAGCTGAGCTCCGAAGAACTGATGCTTTTTAACTGTAGTGTTGGAGAAGACTCTTGAGAGTCCCTGGGACTGCAAGGAGATCCAACCAGTCCATCCTAAAGGAGATCAGTCCTGAGTGTTCACTGAAAGTACTGATGCTGAAGCTGAAACTCCAATACTTTGGGTCACCTGATGTGAGGAACTGACTCATTTGAAAAGACCCTGATGTTGGGAAAGATTGAAGGTGGGAGGAGAAGGGGACATCAGAGGATGAGATGGTTGGATGGCATCACTGACTCGATCGACACGGGTTTGGGTGGACTCTGGGAGTTGGTGATGGACAGGGAGGCCTGGCGTGCTGAGGTCCATGGGGTCGCAAAGAGTCAGACATGACTGAGCGACTGAGCTGAACAAACATTGATTTCTCACAGTTCTGGAGGCTGGAAAAGTCCAAAATCAAGTCACCAGCACATTAAGGTGTCTGATAAGAGCCAGCTTCCTGATTCATAGGTAGCTAGGACAGTCTTTTAAAAAAATGTTCAGGTCATGCCATGCAGCATGCATGCTTTTTGTTTCCTGACCAGAGACCTGTGCTCCCTGCATTGGGAGCGTGGAGTCTTAACCTCTGAACTCGGCAAGTGCCAAAAGGAATGGCATTGGGAAAACTGGACTGCTGATGCTGCACACAAAACTCAACCCCAAAAGGGTTAAACACTTGAATCTAAGACCTGACACCGTGAGACTCCTATAAGAAAACAGGCAGTAAGCTACTTGCCATCAGCCTTAGGTATGATTTTTTGAATTTGACACCAAAGCAAAGGCAAAAATAAACATGTAGGACTACATCCAACTAAGAAACTCTAGACAGCAAGGGAAACTATCAACAAAATAAAAAGACAACCTACCAAATGAGAGAAGGTATTTGCAAATCGTAAAATATATCAGAACCCACACACCTCAGTAGCCAAAAACCCAAAGAATCCAAATTAAAGAAAGGGCAGAGTATCTGACATTTTTCCAGAGAAGACATTCAAATGGCCAATAGGTACATGAAAAGGTGCTCAACATTACCAAATCATGAGGGAAATGCAAATCAGAATCACAGTAAAATATAACCTCATACATGTTAGAATGGCTAGTTATCAAAGACAAAAAATAACAAGTGTTGCTGATGTGATGTGTAGAAAAGGGAATCCTTGGGTACTCTTGGTAGGAATGTAAATTGGTGCAACCATTGTGAAAAAAGGTTTGAACTATTATATGATCCAACAATTCCACTTCTGGGTATCTATTCAAAAGAAATGAAAATACTAACTTGAAAAGATGTATGTGCCCGCATGTTCACGGCAGCTTTATTTATAACAGCTAAGACATGTAGGCAACCTAAGTGTCCATCAAGGGATGAATGGATAAAGAAGATAAGGTATTCATATACAGTGGAATATTATTCAGCCATAAAAAAGAATAAGTCTTGTCATTTGCAACAACACGGATAAATCCCGAGGGCATTATGCTAAGTGAAATAAGTCAGACAGAAAAAGACAAATACTATCTCATTTATCTAAACAAACAAAAACAACCAGAATTCATACATACAGAGAATAGATGGGTGGCTGCTAGAGGTGGCGGGGTAGGAGGTAGCTAAAATGGGTAAAGGTGATCAAGAGGTGTAAACTTCCAGTTACGAAAAAAGAAGTCTTGGGATGTAATGTACAGCACAGAGACTATAGTTAATAATGCTGTATTACATATTTAAAAGTTGCTAAGACAGATTCTTGCCCTTGAAATCCCATGGACAGGGGAGCCTGGGGGGCTACAGTCCATGTCACAGAGTTGGACATGACTTAGTGACTAAACACCGAGGCAGACCTTAAAAGTTCTCATCACAAAAAAACTTTATAACTGTGTCTGGTCACGGATATTATCTAGACTTGCACTGATCATTTTGCAACATACATAAACATTGAATCATTATACTATATACTTTAATAAAATGAATGTCAGTTATATCTCGATTAAAAAATAAAGAGACTGCCTCTGAGTTGAACTAATTAAATCCTAATAGTAAAGAAAAAAATGTTCCTAGTAACTGGGAAGAGCTCTAAGGTTGAAGCTTAATTAGTAAAATCAATACCTTATAACACTAAAGGAAAGCTGGTTTCAGAGAGAATTCTGGCACTGCAGCTATGTCTAAGGGGAGAAAGATACAATAACTAGAAGATATGAAGCCTTCTGGTCACATACCACTTGAATGAGAAAGTTCTCAAAAACACCCACCTCCCACTGCCGTAATCAAATTCAACACCCAAACTAACAGTTCAGATTGTTTTTTAGGTGCCTTGACATACCAGGAAGAAGGTTCCCAGCTAGTGGCCTTAAGCATTCAAACCACTTTAATGTGCTAACACCCATTAAACATGAATCAACAGACACTCCAGTTTATACACTCTACAAGGTCAACGACAGGACCTGAAAGCTAAGTCCTAGACTCTTAACTATATGAGGCTGCTTTGGGTTAATCCTAAGTCTTTCTCCTGGAAACAACCACCTCTTCCCCTTGGAATATATCACGCTTATAAAACTTTAACAGTGATAAAATTTGGAAGGACTGACACCAAACATGTTTCAGTTCAGATCAGTTACTCAGTCATGTCCGACTCTTTGCGACCCCATGGACCACAGCACGCCAGGCCTCCCTGTCCATCACTAACTCCTGGAGTTTACTCAGACTCATGTCCATTGAGTCGGTGATGCCATCCAACCATCTCATCCTCTGTCATCTCCTTCTCCTCCTGCCTTCAATCTTTACCAGCATCAGGGTCTTTTCAAATGAGTCAGCTCTTCGCATGGAGTTTCAGCTTCAACATCAGTCCTTCCAATGAACACCCAGGACTGATCTCCTTTAGGATGGACTGGTTGGATCTCCTTGCAGTCCAAGGGACTCTCAAGAGTCTTCTCCAACACCACAGTTCAAAAGCATCAATTCTTCCGTGCTCAGCTTTCTTTATAGAACGGTTCTATGAAGACCTACAAGACCTTTTAGAACTAATACCCAAAGAATGATATCCTTTTCATTATAGGGGAGTGGAATGCAAAAGGAGGAAGTCAAGAAACACCTGGAGTAACAGGCAAATTTGGCCTTGGAGTACAGAATGAAGCAGGGCAAAGGCTAATAGCATTTTGCCAAGAGAATGCACTGGTCATAGCAAACACCCTCTTCCAACAACATAAGAGTAGGTTCTACACATGGACATCACTAGATGGCAACCACTGAAATCAGACTGATTATATTCTTTGCAGCCAAAGATGGAGGAGCTCTATACAGTCAGCAAAAACAAGATCGGGAGCTGACTGTGGCTCAGATCATGAACTCCTAATTGCCAAATTCAGACTTAAATTGAAGAATATGGGGAAAACCAAATATGTTTAGGATAAAGAATTCACAGGGCTTAGTGAATGCTTGGATATGAGAGCTGAGGATAAATTTCATGATTCTGGCTTGGATACCTGAAAAAAAAAAAGGAGAGACTATGACCCAGGACTGTAAATACAGGAGGTGAGAATGGGTGGATGGAGATGCTATCACCACTAGAACACCCAGGGGAACTTCCAAGTGGAGGCGTTCAGCTGAAGTGCATACAGAGTTCATAAGAAATATGGGCTGCAGACAGTAACAAACAGGTGGTAACAGATGAAACTGCCTAGAAGAATGAATAAAATAAACAGAAGGCTGGATATCAGCTCTTAATGATTAATGTTTAAGAGGAAAACAAATGAGGAATAGGGAAGAAGGACGGGGTCGGATTAAGCTGAACCAGAAGGATGTATATCATATTGGGTTGGCCAATATGTTCACTCTGGTTTTCCCAAAAGATGTTACGGAAAAACCCAGCAAACTTTTTGGGCCAACCCAACATAAGCTAAGAGAAAATGGCAGTCAACTCAGGTAAGGACTCAAAGTGTCCCCTGGAGGTAGCAATTAGGTCACCAGGAATCTTTGTGATTGTAGTTCCAAATGAACCATATCAAAGTAAAAAGCTATGGTAACCCAAAAAAGCCTCAGCTTGAAAATAGAAATCTGGCAAATACGACAAAGCAAGTAATTCTCTTGTCCAGTCCATTCGACTGACGCTTGGCACCTGACTGCTATTCCTCCCGCCTGGCGCCCAACTCCATCTTCCTTGACTGGGCCCCAGTATAAGATCCGTAATATTGAGCAGGGACTTCCCTAGTGGTCCAGTGGCTACGGCTCAGCGCTCCCGATGCAGGGGGGCCCATGGCAAACCCTTGATCAAAGAACTAGATCCCGCAGGCTGAAACTAAGAGTTTGCATGTCACAATCAAAGATCCTGCCTGATGCTGCAACTAAGACCTGGGGCAGCCAAATGAATAAATATTAAACATGTTAAATTGAGTAGTTACCATAAACACTCATTGGCTCAAAAAGTGATCCTGGTTCATTCACTCAACTTACAGAACCTGCCAGTTGTTCTGTTATGAGGGAAGGGAAGAGCTCTACCTTCTCCACCTCTCCTATACCTGCTCCATGTCACTGTTACATTTCTGTTCCCCACTTCTCTCAAACGCCTTCCTCCTACTCTCTGACACAAAGTAATCACTGAGCTAGGAATCTCTACAGATGCGTAACACCTTGTTTATGACAATTCCCTGCTAAGATCAAGAAATTAAAGTAAAAGGTAGGGAGACTTCTGGACTTGAGGTCCAGTGGTTAAGAACCTGTGCTCCCAATCGGGGGCCTGGGTTCAATCCCTGGTCAGGAAACTAAGATTCCACATGCTGCACAGCACGACCCAAAACAAGTATCCCTTGAAAGCGCCCATCAAATATGCAATTGCTTCTGAAAATAAAAACATAATTACAAAAGTAAAAGGTGGGAAAGAACAGCACAGTGCAGACTGTAAAAAAGAGCTCTCAATAAGTGAGCTATCTGCAACCCATGTGGTCCTTCTTCTGTGTCCTATTTCTAACTCATCATGCAAACCAACAGAGCAGCTTAAACACACACAGTATTTTTGCGCCTGTAACCATTAACAATTTCTTATGGCCTGCAGAGATGACTACTGCTGAAGAATTTCAACTTCCATAAAAAATAAGTATGTAAGTACCCATGATACTGACAATACTGTCTCTGGTGACTTGGGTTTAATGAACAGTCTTTTTATTGAAATTAGTTTCCAGGTTCAGGTGCACTACCAAGAGAAATATGAAATTAGAGAAATACTTTAAGAGGAACACACAGCAGTCTCTATTTAAATGTGCAACGCCCCTCGCCACTAAGATTTCTGCTTTAGTGAGTCACACAACAAAAATTCTGCAAGGACCCTGCTTATTAGCTGACAAGCCACACTGCTGACATGTTACTCCAGCAGACTGTGAAGTCTAGAGAGAATATGATGATGAACAAATTATCTACTTCTCCCTCGCAACTGGGATCAATGATCTGTTTTTCTTTGGTTATTCTCTGCTGATGATATGTAGGCAAACCTACATCACTATCACTTTTTTTCTGTGCAACTAAGTCCAACGAGGGCTTGATGTGGCAAAAATGAATATATACGTGAAATTAAACAGGCTTGCAACAAAACCAGGATTTTGTATAAAAGGAAAGTATTTTTTTTTTAAGTTTTTTATTTTAATAAGGCTAATAAGGCTATTTCAGGACATTTAAAAAACAGATATATAGAAGAAAATAAAATTCATCCACAATCCTACCGCCTCAGATGTAGACACTATTAAATAACTGCACATTTATAAAAAGAAAAAATATTACTCGGATGTAATGAAAACTCAAAAGCCAATTTAGCTTAAAGCTTCAAGGGAAATAAAGACCACAAGGCTGGGATTTTCCCAGCAGTCCAGTGTAAGACTGTGCTCCCACTGCAGGGGGCATGGGTTCAATCCCTGGTTGAGGAACTAAGGTCCCACATGCTGAACGGCACAGCCAAAAAATAAAATAAGAATAAATAAAATAAAATCTCAATTAAAAAAAAAAAGCACAAGGCTTTAGCCAGTAAACATCTTAATAACTGAAATGGCCACTGCCTGATTTGACCGAGTCCTTCCCATCATGAGTATCTTCTGCTATTTATACCAACCTGAACACAGGCAAGGAAGGCAGCCCTTTGCTCCAATCTAATTCTTTCTCTGAAAAACTTCAAACCCATAGAAAAGTTCAGATTAACACAAAATCCTCTAGACACAACAACTGGCAATGTTTGGCCACATGTGCACTTTTTTACTTAACTTTCTGGCCACGCCGCATGTCACTGGGATCTTAGTCTCCCAACCAGGATCAAACCTGCACCCCTTCAGCGGAAGCGCAGAGTACTAACCACTGAACCACCTGGGAAGCCCCTGGCCCCGTGTGCTTTATTGCTGTCTACTCCTCTGCTGTTCTTTGTTGCTGAATCGCTTGAAAGTAAAATACATTTCACCTTGACTTCAGCAAGGATTTCCTAAGGACAAAGACATTCTAAGGGAAAGTATTATATTTTGTGGACTAACTAATTAATCAAACTGTAATTCTTTCTATGAGGTGACCAAGATAATGGTGTAAATGCATTACTGCGATTAGCCTGAAGTTAATGTTAAAGCTTATTTTATTCCTTCTGGGACTCCTTCCTCTTTGAGTTTCTCAGCCTGGGCACCACTGACATTTGGGGCCAGGTAATCTTGTGCTGTGGGGACCGTCCTGCATATTGTAGGATGTTGGGCAGCATCCCTGGCTTCTGCCACAGGAGGCAGGCAGACTCCACACCCAGCTGCAGCAACTAAAAGCATCTCCGGAAGTTGCTAGGGGTCCCCCGGGAGGAGAGACGCTGCTCTTGAAGAACGAGAAACACAAATCCACATGAGGACCAGCAGTAACAGGACAGCACACGCTCATCTACTGAACACTCACCACATGGCCGCATTCTAAACATTCTATGGGGACCTGGGTGTGAGTGTGTGAAGTGTGTGTGTGCTGGGTCGTGTCCGACACTTTGCGACCCCATGGACTGTAGCCCCCCAGGCGCCCCGTCCATGGAATTCTGTGGGCAAGAATACTGGAGTGGGTCCTTACTTCCTCCTCCAGGGGATCTTCACAACCCAGGGATTGTCTCTCGTGTCTCCTGCATCGGCAGGTGGATTCTGACCCCCACATCACCTGGGAAGCCCCATGAAATCATTTACACGCTAGAACAATCCTCTGAACTGGGTCTACCTTACAGAGGCGGCAACAGACGCAGGGAGGGGAAGAAGTTAGTGCCCGGTCACAGCGGCGCTGAGCGGCAGAGCAGGGACTCAGGCTCCACCCGCAGGCGCCCAATCACACACCTACTCACTTCCTGGTGCGGCAGTTTTTCCCTCCCTACTCATGCTGATCCTCACGAGTCATTTGTGAACATCAACCTTCCAGCAGGTTCCAGGCCTTTCTGGACAGCACCTAACATGTGCTAGCACTCCTGGTCCCCATAGAATCACTCTCCCTTGGGAATCACACAAGGTCTGAGTGAGGTTCTGCCCACACTGGCTCTGAGTAGAAAAGAAGGACTCTCATCGATGACTTGATTCAATCCTAGAGGACCTCACCAACAAGCCAGTGTAGGAAGTCCGCTTTCAGCTGTGTCTGGGACACAGCAGGGTGGGCACAAGATCGATGTGAGCTCTCTGTCCTCACTAGTTGGTGCGGTGGCTCAGTGGTAAAGAAGAGAGACCCGGGCTCCATCCCTGGGTCAGGAAGATCCCCTGGAGAAGGAAACGGCAACCCACTCCAGTATTCCTGCCTGGGAAATCACACGGACAGAGGAGCCTGGCGGGCTACAGTCCATGGGGTCGCAAGAGAGCTGGACACAACTGAGCGACTAAACAACAACACTCTCTAGTACATAAGCTGCCTCAAGGGTAGGGATTGTTGTACTATGTCCTCAAGCAGACCCAGCGCTTGGCATACACTAAGTGCTCAAAAAATACTTTCTGAGTAAGTGAGTTAACAAATCAAAGAATGACTTCCTTCAAAAACTGAAATCCGGGATTTCCCTGGTGGTCCAGTGGTTTGGGTCCGTACTTCCAAGGCAAGTGATGTGGGTTTGCTCCCTGGTCAGCGAACTATGATCTTACATGCGGCAGAGCAACTAAGCCTGTGCCCTGCAGCTACTGAGGCCACACGCCACAGCTAGAGTTCCCACGCTGCAGTGAAAGATTGCGCATGATGCAACAGGGGTCCCCTGTGCTGCAACAAAGACCTGACCCAGACAAATTAACACATATTTTTAAAAACTAAAAAAAAATTAAGTTCTTGGTGAAAATGAACAATGTCTCAAAAAAATAAAAACTGAGATCCAACACTTGGCCAATCCTTAGTTGAACCATTATTCTTAATTAAGAGATACCTTTGATGGTGCATACTTCCTTTAAATAGGAATAAAGCTCATATATGAATTTTAAAAAGGACACAAACAGGTACACTCATATAATGCTGATGACTATTCAAATGGATACAAACTGCTAAACTATTCTCCAAAAGAAAATCATATGCCTCAAAAATATGTAGAAATTTGAACCCACAATTCATCCTAAGAAAACAAGCAGTTTGGTACCCTTTAAAAGACAGTGTAATGATGTTCACTACAGTCTTTTTTATAACACCAAGAACTTGGAAATTTTTTCTGTTTCAGTTTTGTTTTTCTTTACACGTTTTTCAACAGAAGTTCACATATAGGTGAGATAAAGGAGCTCGCTTTGACTGTCATGGAATTAACAGACACAGTTTGACTACCTGTACTCAGCTCCAAAGATCCACAGCACATTATAAAATGCGTGACTTTGCTGTTGCTCAAGTGTGAACAGCACCCACGTGACCAGTGGCAGAAAAAGGCTTCCTGGTTAGCCAGCAGGGCTGGTCAATCATCTAGCTTCCACTTTGGTGTCACTGGGTGAACACCGAAGTTGACAGACGGTGTCTGCCAGGGAGGACTGGGAAACTGAGCCCCGCACAGCGGTTCCAAAGCACTCTGCTCAGAAAGACAGACTGGAATAGCCTGGAAAGGCTGAGGCTGGCAGCCAACGGTCTGTTCATGTCTAACTGTGTCGTACACAATGTGATACAGCCACATATGGGCTTAACTCCAGGGCTGATGAGGCCCTGGCAGCAGAGGAACAGTTATGGTTCCAACCTTGCCATTAGCCTGCCCGCACTCCCCTCCACCTCCTTGTTGTTTAGATAAGCAACCATGAACAGTATCAGTGTCTCTCTAACAACCACACCTACTACTGGCCTTTGTCACTACGGCAGTCATGCAGGTTCCGCTGAAGCAGCCATGGTGACACGCAATGCTTCTCAAAGCGTGGTGGGGAACCTCTGGGGCGCCATGAAGCTCTCTGGTTGGTGGGAGGAATGCAGAGGGCTGCGGCTTAGTACACCCCTGCTGTAGCGGCATCTGTCACGCTGGAGAGCATCAGAGGCCCGCCTCCAAGCACACCCCAGGGCGTCACGGCCCGCGGCAAGACCAGAGCGTCCCCGTCACAGTACCTCAGGCAAGATGAACTGCTCCACGGGTTTGTACCACAGCTTGTTCACCTGCACACCACAGCTCGGAGGGCTGAAGCGGGCCGTGAAGAGCGCCTCCTACAGGGTGGGCGGGGAGAAGACAAGGAGAAATACTTCACATCAGGTGCAGCAAGTTTTCACACAGCGGGCATTCTAAATTCTCAGTGGCCCCAGCCAGGGCTACTAACACTGAACTACTGTGGCTCAGGCATCATTTGGGCTTTCCAGGGCACTCATGGTTATTAAGTAAAGCTATTTAAGATCACCAAGGCTGTCATGAAGTTCTAAAACGCTAAATATAATCCACATAACCTTAAAAAAATAAAAATGACACCTTGAAATAAGGAGCATCAAGGAAAGTGTAAGGTGTTAAGTTAAGCCAACTTAGTAAACTTAACTCCAAAGGGTTAAGAATAAACTGAAAGATCACAGACTTCCACATAGAACAGAGGTACGCAGGAATCACCCTTCAAAAAGAACCTTTAGAAGAACAAACAGAAACAAAAATGGGCACATTAAAAAAAGACTGATTCTCATTATGTCTATTGTTTTCTTTGGGTCCTTCCTTTTTGTTTTAGGCAAGAACATTTCCTTATTCTCATAGCTATTCTTAGATACCAATTTGCTACAGGAGATGCTTCTGTTAAAGCTATCAAGACCATGCAGAAGTTCAGAATGAAGGGAGTTTAAATGAATTAAGCGTATTTCTTTCATCAACATCAGTCTATGGCAATGCAGTGGTAATACTTTATATACCGTGACTACCTGTGAACCCACTGCAGTCCACCTGAGATCAGGTCCTCAAGGACTGATCTCAGTGTCTTTGGAGAGACTCTTTGGAGAGTCCTCAACCTCTCTTTGGGTAAAAAAATATGGCAACTAAAAATTAAATCAACATGATAAAACTATTGTACATCTGAATCAAACTACTTGAGTGACAACTCAAAAAGACTATAGGTGCTTCCCTGGTGGTTCAGTGGCTAAGACTCCATGCTCCCAGTGCTGGGGGTTCAGGTCTGATCCCTGGTCAGGGAACTAGATCCCACAGACTTCAATTAAGGCCCGGTGCAGCCAAATAGATAAAGAAATAAAAGAAGTTAAAAAAAAAAAAAAACCCACTACATATACTAAGACAATTAACCATGAAAAAAATTCAGGATTGATCCTAATTTCTAGGTAAGGTTGACAGTGGAATTCAGAGTACTGCTCTTGCAGTTACCTATTTGAGCTTCAGTATCAATGCAACCTTTAACTGCAATGATATATGAACTCCTATACTTAAGCAATAAAGCTCTCTTCACTAGAATCATAATGGCTGGAATCGTCACTAAGATTTGCTCCCTCTCTTATATTTATGTCATTAAGCACATTTACACACTAAACAAGTTCTTTAGAGGATGAAGGAATACGACAAACAAAAAATCTAATATTAAATTGATCTGGGTATTTATTGGTGACTCTGACATTGTATGTTAATAACAATCAACCTTAACACAAAAAAATTTTTTAAACATGCCTAAAAAAACTGTACAGGGTTCTGCTTCCAGTGACAACAAGCCAAGTCTCCTATAGATAACAATTACAAATAGCAGACAAAACATTAAAAAAAAAAAAGATTTGAAGACACTGAAACATACACAAAGGACACACACTGGCGGAAAAGCAATACCCAGAAGGTGAGAAAGTCACTGGATCTGCTTCCCCTATTTTTTTTTTTTTTTTAATGGCTCTCTGTCTGAGGCATACCTCAGGGGGCAAATAATTCTGAAATAAGAACTGCAGTCTTTCTGGTTGCAAATCAGAAGACAGAGTGGAGGCAAACACACTGGCTAACAAGTGAGGAAGAAGAACCCAGAAAGGAAAGGGTCACAGAGTTCTCAGTTCTTCCTACGAACTCTGTCCTAGACTGCGGCTGAGTCAGGAAATACACATTTGAAGCAGAATCCGAGCAGCCCATCTAAGTCCAAGAGAACCGACCAGAGACGTCAGCTGCTGCTCACCGCAAGGGAGACAGGGTTCAGTCTATGCCCAGCAATTTAACTGACAGCTAAAAGGAACAAACAAAGCAACTCTCCTCAAAGACTATAACAGGACCCACAATGCTACAATGAATTATTCACAGTATCTAGGATACAATCCAGTTACGCGATGTAAGATAAAACAGGAAAATGTTGCTGTATGCAAGAGAAAAGATGATAATCAACAAAGACAAGCCAAAATGACTCAAATTTAGTATAGCAGACTGGATTTTAAAGCTGTCATTGATACTCTAGCTCAAAGCCACAGAGAAAATATGCTCAACATGAATTTAGAAAAATAGGAAACTTACAAAAATGGGTTATTTTGGAGAAAAGGAAACTACACGTAACTGAAATCCCAGAAGGAACGGACAGAAATGGGGCTGGGAAAAAATTTTCTTTAGGAAAGAGAGCTGAAAGTTCTCTAAATTTGTTAAAAGAGATAAATTCACAGGTTGAAGAAACTTGGCAAACCCTGAGCAGAACACACAAGAGAAAAACCACACCAAGATATAACACAGCCAAACAGCATAAAACCAAGTATGCATAAGGAGAAAGTCTTTAAAGTAGCCACGACGACCTTCTCCTCTAACATACACTTAGCTGTTTAGAGCAAAAATTACAATACTGTGTTGTGGGATTTACAGCATACACGGATATAAGGTATATGGCAATTAGAGCAAAAAGATGGGGAACAGTAAATGGAATTATATAGTTGCAAGGTTCTTATATTTTACACAAAGGGGTACAATGCTAAAGAAGACTGAACAAAGTCTCAGGACACACACTGTAATTCTTGTGTCAACCAGACTGACACAAAACAACACAAAGAGCTGCAGCTAAAAGGGGAATGCTGTGCTACGCTAAGTCGCTCAGTCGTGCCCGACCCTGCGACCCCACAGACGGCGGCCCACAGGCTCCCCCGCCCCTGGGACTCTCCAGGCAGGAACACTGGGGCGGGCTGCCATTTCCTTCTCCAGTGCATGAAAGGAAAAGTGAAAGTGAAGTCACTCAGTCATGCCCGACTCTTAGCGGCCCCATGGACTGCAGCCCACCAGGCTCCCCCGTCCATGGGATTTTCCAGGCAAGAGTACTGGAGTGACCGACATAAATCACAGCAGGATCCTCTATGACCCACCTCCCAGAATATTGGAAATAAAAGCAAAACTAAACAAATGGGACCTAATGAAACTTAAAAGCTTTTGCACTACAAAGGAAACTATAAGTAAGGTGAAAAGACAGCCCTCAGATTGGGAGAAAATAATAGCAAATGAAGAAACAGACAAAGGATTAATCTCAAAAATATACAAGCAACTCCTGAAACTCAATTCCAGAAAAATAAATGACCCAATCAAAAAATGGGCCAAAGAACTAAACAGACATTTCTCCAAAGAAGACATACAGATGGCTAACAAACACATGAAAAGATGCTCAACATCACTCATTATTAGAGAAATGCAAATCAAAACCACAATGAGGTACCATTACACGCCAGTCAGGATGGCTGCTATCCAAAAGTCTACAAGCAATAAATGCTGGAGAGGGTGTGGAGAAAAGGGAACCCTCTTACACTGTTGGTGGGAATGCAAACTAGTACAGCCACTATGGAGAACAGTGTGGAGATTTTTTAAAAAACTGGAACTAGAACTGCCATATGACCCAGCAATCCCACTTCTGGGCATACACACTGAGGAAACCAGATCTGAAAGAGACACGTGCACCCCAATGTTCATCGCAGCACTGTTTATAATAGCCAGGACATGGAAGCAACCTAGATGCCCATCAGCAGATGAATGGATAAGGAAGCTGTGGTACATATACACCATGGAATATTACTCAGCCATTAAAAAGAATTCATTTGAACCAGTCCTAATGAGATGGATGAAGCTGGAGCCCCTTATACAGAGTGAAGTAAGCCAGAAAGATAAAGAACATTACAGCATACTAACACATATATATGGAATTTAGAAAGATGGTAACGATAACCCTATATGCAAAACAGAAAAAGAGACACAGAAATACAGAACAGACTTTTGAACTCTCTGGGAGAAGGCGAGGGTTGGAAGTTTCGAGAGGAATCGGGTGGAGAGGGAGGTGGGAGCGGGGATTGGGATGGGGAAGACGTGTAAATCCATGGCTGATTCATATCAATGTATGACAAAACCCACTGAAATGTTGTGAAGTAATTAGCCTCCAACTAATAAAAAAATTAAAAAAAAAAAAAAAAAAAAGAATACTGGAGTGGGGTGCCATTGCCTTCTCTGTAAAAGGAAAATAGAAATATTAAAATGGAATTCTAAAAAATACTGAACCCAAAAGAGGTAGAAAAGGAAGAAAAGAGAAACAAAAACCACAGGATAAACAGAAAACAAATAACAAAAAGAAAAACTGAAATCCAACCACTTTAGTAATCGCCTTAAGTGTAAACGGAATAAATAGCCCTTGTAAACAGCAGGGATTCTCAGACTGGATAAAAAGGAATACCTAACTATATGCTGCCCATAAGAAACACAATTTCCAGCCATATATAAAAGGGATTAATACATCATGATCAAGAAGAATAGCAAGTTGCTTTAATACTCCAAAGTTAATAAATGTAACTCAACCACAATAAAATAAAGGAGAAAAACCCTGGAAACATCCCTGTTGCCCATCAACAGAACAGATAAATACCATGTATTGTTGGAATGCAACTCAGCAATTAAGAGAAGGAAAAGGAAAAATCTGCTGATACATACAATAACATGGATGAGTTTCAAAAACATCATGTTGAGTGAAAGAAGCCTTACTCGGAAGAGTGCTTAGTATATGCTTCTATTTATAAATGAACTCCTACAATAGGCAACACTTGCCCGTGGTTTAAAAAAAAAAAATGAGAACAGTGATTGCCTCTAGGGAATGGGGCAGGGTGACAGGAGGCTGGATTACACAGGTTTATGTAGTTTATGCACATTACACTCTGTGATTTTTTCAAACCATAAACAAATATTAAAATCTAGTTAATGATAAGCACACTGAAGTGTTTAGGGCTGAAATATTACTGATGCCTGCGAGTTAATCTAAAACATTTTTTTTTTTTGGCTGTGCTGTGCAGTGTGTGGGATCTTAGTTACCTGACCGGGGATGAAACCTGTGTGCCCTACATTGGAAGTGCACAGTCTTAGCAACTAGACCACCACTTTTTAGGAAAGTCCCTAAAATATACGTATTTTTTAAGATGATAGATGGATGAATGACTATAGATGTCATAAAGCAAATACAGCAAAATGTTAACTACTGTAGAATTTACTTGGTAGATAGATGGCGTGCGTGCGTGCTTAGTCACTCCAGTCGTGTCTGACTCTCTGCGACCCCAGGGACCATGGCCCGCCAGGCTCCTCTGTCCGTGGGATTCTCCAGGCAAGAATACTGGAGTGGGTTGCCATTTCCTTCTCCAGTGATAAAGTATGAAGTGAGTTGAAGTGGTGAGTGAAGTCACTCAGTCGTGTCCGACTCTGTGACCCAGTGGACTGTAGCCTACCAGGCTCCTCCGTCCGTGGGATTTTCCAGGCAAGAGTACTGGAATGGGTTGCCATTTCCTTCTCTGGATATATGGCACTCACTGTATAATTCTTTTAAGATTTCTATAGCTTAAAGTCCAGGGACAGATCTTTTCAAATATAATGCCTTGCTACACTCCTTCAGACAAACTGAACAAATCTGAGGAAACAAATGGGTTTCCTCAAATATCAGAAACAGTAACCCCAGCTGTCTTAAACTTTTATTTCCTCTATGCTCTTATTATAAAAAAGATCTGACGTATCTGTTAGCCTGTATTATGGTGATAGACTTTTAGGGCTGGAAGGAAGAGGCAATCATACTTGCTTACACCTACGAGTCCCAAATATTTAATAGTCATCAACAGCTTTTTAAATTCCTTAGGCTTTCAGGGATTTTAGGTTGGAAATTTCTAATCTGGTCCAACTCCTCCTTTCCTAGGTATAACATGTTTATTCATCAGTAGTCTCTTCTCAAACCAGCATTATAACACATTACACTACAATGTATCTAATCATAAGGGAAAACAGGTGGAAGTCTCCCAACCTAAGCACTGCCACAAGGAAAAAGCTGATGATTTTGAAAAATAAAAATGGGGAAAAGCATGTTCGAAGCAGTGCATACCTCCTGTTCTGCCTGATAAAGCTTGACAGTGATGTTCCTCTGGAAACCCACATCACTGGCATCGTAAAACACCCCGAGACTCGTAATAACGATTGGATAGAGAACCCGGAAGCTCACGCTGACAACTCGGTCCTCAGACAGCCCTGATGAAGTGTCTTCCGAAAGACCGAATGCTTCAATCTCCTGATTCAGAGCTAAGGAAGTAATAATGAGAAAAGGAGTTTTACACAATCAAACACAATCTTTCACTTTACCAATATGAAGTACGCTTGATAGCAAAATCTAGATTTGTTATATAATTCTTTCACAAATGGCAATACATTTTTTAAGTGCTTCAGAAATACTACTGCTTTCAGAAAGAAAAAAAAAACTTAATTTTTTAACAACAAAATTTTCAGCCACATCTTAGCAAAATAATTATTAGAGGTACTTTAATAAACTTTTGCATATGCATATGTGCCTCTGTATGTATAAACACTATAGGGGAATATTAAACTTAAAGGTTGGATAAATGGGGATATTAAATACAGTACTAACTGTAGTCATAAATAATGAGTACATTTAGTCTTGCTCTGCAAATTCCAAAAATCCTACTGCACAATGAGCAATTTCTGTGATGTCGGGCAGTTATCACCATACAGAAGTAACTGAAATCAATTCAAATAGCACTGAAAAATTCTAGCCATATAGTATTGACAAAGATAAACACATTAAACACAGCATTTCTGACCACCACCTATGTGCCACATACCATCAAATTTAATCTTTACAGCTACCCTATGTGGTTGTGGCATTATCTCCAGTTTACAGATTCAGAAAATGAACTCCAGAGATGTATCTGATTAAGGTCACAGAAAGTGACAGAGCAGAAATCAAACCCATATCTACTGACTTCAGATTCAGTGCTCTTTCTATTTCCCCAGAGTCTAATCAATGACAAAAGCAGGCCTTTTGGGATAACCTTATCAGCTACCATAAATGAATCAGGATAAACTACAGGAAACAGTTAATATGGCTGAATATATCAATGCCAGCTTGAGAAATAATTTGAAAACTTATTTTAAAAGATTATTCTACATTCTTCGTATGTTTTAGAGCTATGATTTTCCAATTCTGCAGGTCACAGTCCCTGATACAGGTTCCATTAGTTAAAAACATTTGCATTGTTTATAAAATATTTTATAAACATATTTATTCATATTTATAAAACATACATGCATTGTCAGTCAATGTATTCAATATCAATTAAGGTTACATTTTATTTTCAGATAAGCTGAAATTCCGTTTCCTTCCCACACTCCAGAGGATCATTTGGATCCCTACCTTAGAGTTCCTAGCGTGCTATTTTACGCTTAGTAGGTGCTCAATAAAATATGACTAAGTGGAATTGTTGGCTCCTGCTGCTGCTAAGTCACTTCAGTCGTGTTGGCTCCTACCCACTTACAAACATGAGCAGGTGGGAAAAAAGGAGGATACAGATTTTGTCATGGGTGGGGGCAAGCACTGGCCAGAGAGTCTAGACTCCAAATACACTGGACAGTAACAAAAATTTTTCTCTTTAATATTTTCAGTAAACAGGATATCCAAAGTGAAGCACATCTATTAAATTTAAAGATTATAACATACATATATTTATAAAATATACACATATTGTCAGTCAAGACATTCAATATTTAATAAAAATCACATTTTATTTTCGGATAAACAAATTGTTTTCTTCCCACATTTACCCAAATGATCCATTAGCCTGTGGGAAGAAAAGAGAATTTCTGTTTATCTGAAAATAAAATGTAATCTTAATACTGAATATACTGACAATATGTATATATTTTATAAATGAGAATGTGTAAATGAAATTATAGCCATCTAGAAAAATTATTTTCTATCTAAAACAAATGTACCTTGAACTTCAAGCCACCTGGACACAGGATAGCCTGCTGCTCTGATAATCCTATTAATCAAACTTCTACACATCCAGGGTATCATGAAGATTAATATTCATGATGACCTTAAGGTACTGAAATAAATCTAAATGCCATTTAAACCAAAGCGATAAAATCAGATTCTGAAAAACTAATTTAGCTATACCTATTTTTACAAATTGGTAACCTATATATTACATACGTGAAAATTTTCTATTAATGAAAATCTCCACTCCTTTACTATTAATGAATAACAGCACTTGAAATAATAGAAAGTCTGGTTAAAGGTGTCTTTAAATTTGGCTTGGCCTGGATTTGAATTTCAAACCTAATCTGTTCTCTTACATCATCAGTAATACAATATTTTATTAGGTTCATGGTCCCTTTGGGCCCTCAGTGAAAGTTAAAGGACCCTCTCCCCAGGAAAACACAATTATACATAAAACTTTACTTACAATGTTAACTAAATTCATAGACATCCTAAGTAAGAAACCTCTGTTTTACAATACAGACCTGAAAATATGGTCCAATTTATTTGAAAAGCTGATTACAACCCAATTTTATAAAAAGGTGGGTTTTAAAAACATAACAGTATTAAAAGCTGAACATATCCCAGAACTAAATACTTCATATGTATCAACTTATTTCATGCTCAAGTCAGTCCTGATACTGACAGTATAACACTTTTACCTCCAGTTTACAGATCAGGACACTGAGGTTGCAAGTGGTAAGTAACTGTTTGAAGGTCATACAGCTAGGAAATGGCACAGCCTAGATTTAAAGCTAGGAAGCCTGACTCCAGAGCCCTTACTCCTGACCATTACTCTGCTGCTACCTACACAAGCAAGGTGCACGTAATTATACACACGTGACAGCTCTTAAAACACCTGAAGTCATAACCAGTAGATTCAAGATGTGGGGAAGTTTCATCTCCCTCAGAACCAGAGCTGAACATAATAGGAAATGCTAATAAATAAAGGTATAAAGTTATCACCTTCCTAAAATTGCTTCCCTGGCAACAGAGAACCTAATTAGGACCACCTGTCTTTAATCTCATCAGCGCTCCCACAAATTTTTAACTCTAAGGAATAAAAAAATATTATTGTGTTTTCTTTCTTTTTTTTTTTTTTTACTATTTGTTTCTTTTGTAGCTTAGGCAATAGTTCTTAGAGAAAGGTGATTCATAATATCTGTATCAAGGTTATTATAAATCAACAGGCTGGTGAAATCAGCAGTTTTCTGTAAGTTTAAACTTTTCTAACTCAGGATTTATCTACACACAAGGAATTTCCAGATGCGTGGGAACCATACTGAAAAATAAACTCTCCTGGATCCTAAAATCATATATATATTCATAAGGAATCTTCACAGATGCGCAAAGTGGTTAGTCTGTCAGAAAGGATGAAAGATAAATTTCGATGAAAGTTTGATTTTAGTCTGCCAAAAACAGACTGCCATACTATTCATCTCAACAACTCTTCTTAACATCAAATTTGTACGGTAGTTCCCCCCGCCCCTTAACTGCAGTTCCGCTTTCCCAAGTTTTCAGTTATCTACATTTAACTATGGTCCAAAAACATTAAATGAAAAATTCCAGAAATAATTCACGAGTTTTAAACTGCGGGCCCTTCTGAGCAGCATGATGAAATTCTGAGCCATCAGGCTTGGTCCTGCCTGGTACGTGATCATCCCTCTGTCCAGCACACCCCACCCATTAGTCACTCAGCAGCCGTCTGGGTTATCTGATCAACCATCCACGCATTGCAGTGCTTGTGTTCAGGTGACCCTTATTTTATGTAAATAAGGCCTCCAAGGGCAAGAGTGGTGATGCTGGCAACTCAGATGTGCCAAACAGAAGCCAGAGTAGAAGTGCTTCCTTTAAGTGAAAGAGTGAAAGCTCTCCACTGAATAGGGAAGAAAAAAAATCATAGTTGAAGTTGCTTAAGATCTACCATAAGAACAATAGTCTATCTGTGAAACTGTGAAGGAGGAAAAAGAAATCTGTGTTAATTTTGCTGTCACAATTCAAACTGCCAAAGTTACGGCCATGTGTGGTCAGTGCTTAGTTATATGGAAAAAGTATTAAATTTGCACAGTAAGATACTCTGGGAGACAGATCATACTCACATAACTTTTATTATAGTATGCTGTTATAACTGTTCTGTTACTACTTACTGTTGTTAACCTCTTACTGTGCTTAATTTATAAATTAAACTGCATCACAGGTATGGATGAACAGGGAAAAACAGCACACACAGGATTTGGTTCTACGCAAGATTTCAGGCATCCATGGGCTGGGGGGAGGTCGTGGAATGTATCGCCCGTGGTAAGGGAGGACCACTGTATACAGCAGTGGTAGGGCTGAGGAAAAGACTTACCTGGATTCGTGATGTTGAGTAGTTTGCAGGAATAAGGATCCTCCCTGTCCTCCACAGGTACACTGCAGCCATGAGCACCTATTATGAACTTCACAAGGACACTGAGAGATGTGTTGGCATTAACATCAGTTACTCATCTTCACCTCGCACATGCATGCTTCTTCATGCCCATTTCAGAGCTTTTACTTTGAGACAACTTGTATTTATTAGGATTAATTCTAACTTTATTCTTCTGGTCTAGCAAAAAGGGGGAACAGGCAAATCAGAAGTTGCTAACTGCCAAGTGACTGACGTGGAAGCCCTCTGCCACAGGACTATGTTAGAGCAAGGCCGGCCACCAGCACACATTCAGGCCATTTAACTGCAAGCCATGGTAAAGACAACTTCTCATGCCCACACCTAAAAACTTGTCTCTATCAGTAAGCTTCTTCACTCACTTCCTTCTCTTTCAGAAAGTGTTCCTTTTACTCAAGAGTAGCCTTTCTAGGCCAAGGCAGGGAACATGGATTCGATCCCTGGTCCAGTAAGATCCCACATGAGTCGCAACAAGAGAAGCCAACGCAATGAGATGCCTGTGCACCACAACTAGAAATTAGCTCCTGCTCACCACAACTAGAGAAAGCCCACGTGCAGCAACAAAGACCCAGCACCGCCAAAAAATAAATAAATTAAAAAAAATAATAATAAAAGCAGTCTTTCTATCCCAGGAGAGGACTTCTCTCTGAGATCTTGCTTCACTAGCCACCTGTAACCCACGGCTCCTTCCCTACACATAATAAATACAATGAAGTCCTGATGTTAATCTTTATCCACCTTCCTTCCTTCCGTGTCCCCATCCTTTCTTTCCTTTACAGTGAAGTCCTACAAGGGAACAACTAAAATTGCAGACTCTGGTTTTCCCTTCTCATTTTATACCACAAAAATTTTAGTTTCAGCATGCACCACTCCCATAGAGATGTCTACTACGAGTAGAACTAGCGACCTGCCGCTCGATCCACACTCCTTACCCTCCCCTACTTGGCCTTCCTGGGCCTGGACGGGGCAGGTCTCCTTAGAGAGCTCTCCTCCTTTTTCCCGTGGCCCTGCTCGGCGGCTCCCCAGCTCTCCCAGCCCAGCCTGTCCACCGAGTGGACCTCACCCCAAGGCTTTGCCCATGGATCACTTCTTACTCAACTCACTCTTTTTCCTTTCTCTCTTTGGACATTTTTTTCTGGCCTCGTCACACAGCATTTGGGATTTTAATTCCCTGACTAGGGATCAAACCCAAGCCCTCTGTAGTGGAAGCGTAAAGTCTTAACTACTGGACCACCAGGGAAGTACCTCCCTGGACAATATTTATTCCTAAGGCTTCAACAAGCCTGGGAGTGATTCCTGAATTAGCATCTCTAGCTTGGACCCATCTTCTAAGGAAAAGATTCACAAATTCAGCGTACATTTTCAGCTAGACGGCCCACAAACAGCTGTGTGCTACAGCCTGCTCCCATTGCACCATGAGGGCCAACTATAAAATTTTCAAGAATTTTGTGAGCTGGTTATTAAGCACAGATTTTACTAAAAATTAAATTATATAAACTTACAATTAAATACATTATATTAAGAACAAATGAAACCAATGCTCAGATTCATCATGTCTTCACTGTCTCACTATCACCTCTGCTCCTGAGGTCATGCCTACCTGCTGTATCTGTGTGGCGGGGGTATTACAATGCTTGCCGCTGCTTATCTTCCCCAAGTCTGTGTCTAGAGACATACATAGCTTGGAACTGGCCACAGTGGTAATACTTACACCATGGAAACTGGCATGCACTCCAAATAAATAAAGGTTTGATTTATTGTTCTGTTGACTGTCCAGAGTTAAAGTGATGGAGAAAATGTTAGTAATGCAGATTAAACTTAAAACTTGTGGATACACGTATAACTGATTCACTTTGCTGCATAACAGAGTAACACTACATTGTAAATCAACTATACTCCCAATAAAGATTCAGTTCAGTCACTCAGTTGTGTCCAACGCTTTGCAACCCCATGGACTAAAGCACGCCAGGCTTCCTTGACCATCACCAACTCCCGGAGCTTGCTCAAACTCATGTCCATCGAGTCAGTGACGTCATCCAACCATCTCATCCTCCAAGATAAAATAAAAAGCCTTAAAAAAAAACAAAACAAAACCACACACAGAAAACTTGTGGCCATTCCACAGTGAACAGTACAAAAAATTGAGGAAATACTCTTCCATTGTTCAAAATGTATGATCTGATTCAGCAAAGAGGTCACTCACTTCATTGACTCAGAGTTTTGTCACATACCATAGTTGCCATTTTAGTTTTACACTTTAAATATTCATGTCAGAATTATACTCTTGTCAACTGCAGCAACAAGCTGGTTACAGATACAAAAGTCTAGCAAATGATGAAAACACTCTGAGAATCAACTGGCTATATGAAGTCAGAGACTTTTATAAACATTAGTTTCTGTCAATGATATGCTACACAGCCTTTGTGTCAGTAAAATTTATAACAAACATACACATACAAATAAGCATGCTTTTCTTCAGACAGCCGGTGGATAAACATTTAACAGCACACCCCTGACTGCAGGTACCTCAAACTCAACCAATCTACACCTGAGCTCCTTTCTCATGAAACCTGCTCCTCTCAACTCGTACTCTTTGTCTCGATGGATGATTTCATTATTCTCCAAGTTAGAAAGCTAGCAATTATCCTAGCATTCTCCTTCTCTTTCTACATTCAATAGCCTTATTTTCTTAAAAAGTCACCACTTTAGCTCAGCCCTTAGCAGTCCTTGTCTAAATGGGTCTCCCCCACCCCCTGAACTCTCAACACACTGGCTGCTGCCCACCTCTCAGTTATAAGCCCTCCCTCCTCTCCTTTTTACATGATATTCACTCTCTCTGCCCCTCTTTCCCTCCCCAGTGCTCTCTCACACTTAGCCACAAACACATACACCCCCTCCTCCATAATCTCTGCACGCCAGCCTTACAGAATCACACAGAAATGTATGGAGTTTCCCAAATACTCCAAGCTATTCTACATTTACTTACATCACAGCACACATAACATTTTATTATACTACTACATCTCTTTCCTTCTACTAAACTCCAAGCCCCCATAAAGACTCAGGCTAGACTGGATTTATCTATACATAGCACACCACCTGCACACAGGATAACAAACACTTGAGAAATTGACAATTTACAGCTTCACTACAAAGGTTTTTAATTAAATAAGGTCCTTGAAATGTATGTGGAGTCTGGCTCCTTCAGCAAAATACAAGATTTGAAAGTAAGCCATAACCACAGAAATGCAAAGGCTTTCTTTTACTAACAGCCAATTATGCCAGAATCCTTTTTACAAACTAGGATATAGCTGTTTAGAATAAAGGTATAAACAGAAATGAACAAATGTGTTAAATTATTGCAGATATTTACCGAATTTAAGCTACCCTAGTCTTACCAGGTCCACAAAATTACTCTGCCCCAGGAAAAAGTATTTAGCTAATATCTATTTTTATATAGATATCCCATCATTTTAATAAAACAAATCACCAAGCTTACTTAATTTAAAGCACTAGTGCTATGATATCAAATAAACTATTGATGAGAGCCTGAATGTTAAACCTACTCATTATATGTAGCTCTCAATCATCCCCTCAATAGTTGCTGAGTGTCTTATTCTGCCAAGTTAGGTTCCAGGTTTCACACCAGTGAAAAAAGCTGACGCCCCTATGCTCATAAAACATAGTCTAGTGGGGAAAGACAAAATTTGTAAATATACAACTAAGTATAATAAACATGCTAGCTTGTGATATGTATTATAAAAAAAAATTAAGTCCAGTAAGTGAGGACAGAGCTGGAATGGCACTGCTGAGGTGACCTCTAAGCAGAGGCCTGAAGACAGTGAGGCAGTGAGCCAGGGGGACGCGCAGTGGAAGAACGGCACAGACAGGGGGATGGCTAGTGCAAAGGCCCTGAGGCAGGAGCACATTTAAGGGATTCAAGACAGTAATGTGCCCAGTGCAGGGGCAGCAGACACAGACAAGGCCAAAGGCCACAACAGAGGCCCGGGACTTCACTCTGAGCAAGAAGAGAAGTTAGTGGAGGCGCATGAGCAGAAAATTGGCATAACTTGACTATTTTTAAAAGGCTCACTCTAGCTACAGTCTGGAAAATAAAACATAAAGGATCAAAGGTGGAAGCAGAAAAGTTCAGACACAGAGGATCCTGCAATAATCTAGGTGAGGGGTGATGGTGGCCTGGACCAGTGCAGTGGTTCTGGCGGCAGTGGTGCAGGTGGGGAGAGGCTGGATTCCAGATTTGATGGAAAGGAAACACTGGGAAGATACGCTAGTAGACTGGATGTGGGTCAAGATAACACTGTACTATGAATTGCAAAAACCTATTTTTCTGATGCTTCGACATTCCCACCAACAGGCTGTGCGCATCCTGCCCAGATGACCAGGGTACACTCGGGTGACGAGGCTGGTCCTGCCACCAGTTCACCCTCTTGCCACCCCCGACCCCGACAGTGACCTAGTGACATTCAAACCCAGCAATGAAATGCCCTCACGCCTTTTGCTTGTACTCTCCTCCCTGACCCCAAATAAAGGCGCCTGCTACTGGGTCCTCCCTCTCTCTTGGCTCCCCACCTGCTTGGGTGAGTCTGTTCCCTGGACACTCCTCCTACATGGTTCCCTGCATTGGGGTGTTGGACCTCTCTCTCTAAGACCTGTGAGCATAATAAATCCTTTCATTTCCTATGCCTCAGGAAATTCCCAGTGTAATTTCCACTGCTGTGTTGGAATGATCCTTAAAGACCCCACAAGGGCGACTTACGCCTCCATTCACAACACAAACACCAAAGTTTTTGGTCTGAGAAACTGGGAGACAGGGGTCATTATTTTCTGAGCTGGGAAAGGCAATCAGAAGTGCAGGTTTCCAAGGTGGTTCTATAGCAGTGATGATTCCGAGGCCTTTCTATTAGCATTTCAATCATGAACTAGAGACACCTGTCTTGAAAAGAAATGGAAGGTGCTATGAGTAGGATAGGAAATCTATGAATGTCACTATCGGTGATGAGAAAATTCACAACCACAGCTCCCTGGTAGAGCTGCTCGGTCACACGCATGCCAGCTGCGTGTGATCCTGAGGGCCTTCTCTGCTTCTCACTGACGAGAAGTCACCAGGAGTCCAGGCTTCTCTGCCTCTCCTTCACTAGCCCCTTACTGCATAATCTTCAGAGGCTGCTTTCCCTGAGAAGACTCAAAGACCTTGGGCTCCTAACCAATAACTGAGCCATCTAATGCCAACACGTGACATGCTGGTACTCCCCTGATGGTCCAGTGGTCCAAGAATCCGCCTAGCATTGGAAGGCGCTCGGGTTCGATGCCTGGTTGGGGAACGAAGATCCCACACACCATGGGGCAACTAAACTAAGCCTGTGCACCACAACGAGAGAACCTGCACACTGCAACAAAAGACCCCACGTAATGCAACTGAGACCCAACAGCCAAATAAGTAAATATTTAAAAAAACAGATACAGCAACTGTACTCCAATATAAAATGAAATTAAAAAAAAAACGCAACATGTGACGTGCTATCAAAGCTCAGTCTGGAAGGGTGGCTGAGAAAAAGAGGATGGCAAACTACACAAATTGTAGACCACACACAACTCAACACCACCACAGAACAGAATAAACTAAGTGCATCTCTGTGAAGTCAGTCAAAAGCATATTTAGACACAAATTCATCTAATAGAAAACTACTCTGAAACAGAACCTTTTAAGGACTAGTCTTCTAAATAAAAGCAAAAAACCCCCAAAGCCAATAAACAAAAAGCAAACAAACTAACCAAACTAGGTATCTATAAAAACTAGGTATGTGAACCACTGAATATGGAATATAATCCTCTCCAACTATCTTTTGGCCTAAAATCCTGGTTAAGTTTACTTTTGGGGCTCAACTATGTGGAGAAAAAGCAAAATGGGATAGTCCTCTCTCCCGGGAAAAAGAGGCCACATATCTGAATTAATAGCTCTGACTATCCAAGAAGAGGTTTTTCAGAACACTTACTCAATATGGCAGGCAAGGTGTGAACTCAAAAAACCTACCGTTGACTTAACGCTGGATGTTGTATTAAATGCTTCAGCCAGGTGCTTCTTATCACATTGCGAAGTTGATGGTTATTGCGGGCTGACAGCACACCAACCACCACGTCATAGTGATTAGATTTCCACTGAGGAAATAAGGCCAACTGATCTAGAAATAAGCAACAATAAAATAAGCTGAAATGTCATGTCTCAATTACTGTTAAGTCCAATATGTAGCATACAAATGTTTATTACAAATAATATAAATATATGTTGATGCTTGTAAAAAAAAAAAAAGACAAAGAAATATAAAGAAAAACATTTTTAAAGCACTCGTAAACTCACCATGATATCCGCTGCTAACATTTTGGTGTAGCCTTTGTGTTTCCATACCTATACATGTATTTGTGCTCACATTGTATGTATGTAGGGCTTCCCTGGCAGCTCAGCTGGTGAAGAATCTGCCTGCAATGCAGGAGACCCCAGTTCAATCCCTGGGTCAGGAAGATCCCCTGGAGAAGGGACAGGCTACCCACTCCAGTATTCATGCGCTTCCCTGGCAGCTCAGCTGGTAAAGAATCTGCCTGCAATGCAGGAGACCTGGGTTCGATCCCTGGGTTCAGAAGATCCCCAGGAGGAGGGCATAGCAACCTACTTCAGTATTCTTGCCTGGAGAATCCCATGGACAGAGGAGCTGGTGGGCTACAGTCTGTGGGGTCACAGAAGAGTCAGACACGACTGAGCACCTAAGCACAGCACAGCTCATGTGTAAATTCTTAAAAACAAGTGAGATGTTTCTCATGAGAATCAGTTCAGAAGGTCAATATGGCATAAACCACACAACAGTAAGCAGCAAGAGCCAATTAAGCTACAGTCAGAATCCTGGCTCTTTAGCTATAAAAGTTATTTAACTTCTTATGCTTTAGTTTCCTTAAGTAGAAATGGGTGTAATAACACTTCTCATAGAGTTGTTGTAAAAATTAAACGAGAGAATGTGTATAAAGGTCCTGCTTTGGTACCAGGCAAACCGCAGCAATCAAGCAACTAACAACAGGTGTGCTTCCAAAGGTGCAGCCACACATTAATATTGGTGACTAAGTTTGGGAGATACAGTTGAAGGACTACCATGCTGGAAAGAATTAGAACCCTTATTTATGCCAATAAATTCTACAGGCAGCAAACATTTATCACTTAAATAGTAAAGAATGAAGAGGGGAAATAACATTTTTTTTCTTTTACTTTTTGGCTGCACCACAGAGCAAATGGGATCTTCCCTGACCAAGGACTGAACCCACACCCCCTGCAATGGAAGTCAGGAATCCTAACCACTGGACTGCCAGGGAAGTCCCTGAAATGCTTCTAGTTTGAAAAAAAAAAAAATCAAGTGACGTCTTTTTTTTTTTTTTTTACTGTCATATTTATGACTCATTTTCTATTGTCATTTAATGGACAAGATTACATTTTAAAAATCTGTCCTCAGAAAAAGATAGAAAGATATTTTGTCCCTATTTATCATCAGCAGTTTCAAAGCTTGTAAGCTAAAAGCCTATATATAGCTCTGATTAGGGATCCCATCTCATCTTTCTCCAGTGGTGAAAACTGATCCAAAATGTGTTCAAAAATAAATCATTGAAGGCCAGAGAGTGTTACTACACTAAACACAATGTTTTATATCCTATAGGATCTAGTTATTCAAAAGACAACAAAACTATGTTACTTCTTCAAGGGAGAATGATTTAAATGCTTATGTAAAATTAGCAATGACAACCCATTCCCTCCTCCTCCTTTATCAGAGAAATACTGGTAGTAAGTACATTTTATCGACAGCAGTGAGGCAAATGCAGTCATCCACACATAACTGACTGATTCTATAGCTGATATGCTGCACAGTATCAGTAAGAAGCTATTCAAATCCTTGTGCCTCAGTTTCCTAATCAGAGAAAACTGACACCAAAAAGCCTTTAGATGCTCTGTTTCATCTGTTTCAAAATGTCTTCTCAAAAGATTAAAAAGCTTTAAAAGATCAGAGGAAAAATTAAATGTATCCCAAATGCCTATCATTGACATCATGAGAAAACAAAGCTGCTGCACAAAAATTTCAACATAACTGAAACATCTCTTTAAATGCCAAACACCACTACCTTATTTTGGATCAGTAATCAAAATAGATCTTTTATTGATGGATTACATGAGGCATAATTCAACCTTTTCTTGGTAACAAAATCTCCTTAAAATTGTTCTCAAATCTCTCTTTCTCGACATTAATTCTAGCTGAAGCATCAACTCAGTTCCTTATCTTTCACTTGGACCTACAAGGGTATCCTAATGGTTTCACCCAGACCTCTTGAGATTTTTCTAAAAATAAATAAACAGACGCGAAGATAACCATGTGGTATGTGAAAATCTCACGGATTATCGCTGTAAAGTACTTTTTGATCTTATTTCACCTCTCTCTGCCACTGCCAATCCTCTCTGCTTCTAATCCATGTCTAAGTTGCTTCTGTTGAACTGTGTAACTTCACATACATTTCTCTTTTTCTTGCAGAAGAGAAGTACACGGCAGATTTTGGCCTTTAGAGAACTTCTACTTCCAGGAAAACAGTTTTCTAAAGACTCAACCGAAAAACTGTTACAACTAATTAACAAATTCAGTAAGATTACAGGATATATAATATACGAAAGTCAAGTGTATTTCTATTCAATATCAAACTATCAGAAAGAGAAATTAAGAAAACAAACCCAATTTTAATTGCATCAAAAAGAATAAAATACCTAGGAATAAATTTAACCAAGGTGGCAAAAGATCTGTACACTGAAAAGTATAAGATATTAATGAAATCAACTGAAAAACATAAAAACAAAAGATATCCCATGCTAATGGATCAGAAGCATTAGTATTGTTAAGATGTCCATACTAGCTAAAGCAATCAACAGATTCAGTGCAATCTCTATTAAAATGTCAAGGACATTTTTTTCACAGAAACAGAAAAAAAAATCCTAAAATTTGTATGGAACCACAAAGACCTTGAATAGCCAAAGCAACCTAGAGAAAGAAGAATGAAGCTGGAAACACCATACTGCCTGGTTTCAAACCGTATTATAAAGCTACGGGAATCAACACAGTACAGTACTGGCATTAAAACAGACGCACAGATCAATGGAACACAACAGAGAGCCCCAAAATAAACCCACACATATATGGTCCATTCAATTACAACAAAGGAGCCAAGAATATACCACAAGGAAAGGACAGTCTCTTAAGTAAATGATATTGGGAAAACTGGACAGCCACATGCAAAGGAATGAAACTGAACCACTAACTTACCACTATACACAAAAATCAACTCAAAACGGATTAAAAACTTGAATGTAAGACCAGACACCATAAAAGTCCTATAACAAAACACAGGCAAGTAAGCTCCTTGACAGTGGTCTTTGCAATAATTTTTTTAGATGTGACACTAAAAGCAAACGTAACAAAAACAAAAATAAGTAAATAAGACTACATTGTACTAAAAAGCTTCTGCACAGCAAAGGAAACCATCAACAAAATGAACAGGCAACCAACTGAACAGAAGATATTTACAAATCATATATCTGATTAATATCCAAAACACATTAGGAACTCATACAACTCAACAGCAAAAAAAACAAACGATCCTAGTTAAAATTGGGCAGAGGATCTGAATAGACATTTTTCCAAAGAGACATACAGCCTGCCATCAGGTATGGGAAACGGTGCTCAAAAATCACTAATCATCAGGGAAATGCAAATCAAAACCACAAGGAAATATCACCACACTTCCTGGCATGGCTATTATAAAAAAGGTAAGAAATAATACATGTTGGAGAGGATGTGGGGAAGAGGGAACTCTCATGCACTGCTGGCGGGAATGTAAACTGATGCAGCCACTATGAAAAATAGTATGGTGGTTCCTCAAAAAATTAAAAATAGAACTCCCAATCGATCCAGCAAAACCACTACTGGATATTTATCTGAAGGAAATGAAAACTTCCACTAGAAAAGACATATGAATGGAGATGATATGCATGATAGTGAACATGGGGATGCTCACTGCAGCATTATTTGCTATAGTCAAGATATGGAAGCAACCTAAGTATCCACTGGTGGATGAATGAAGAAAATGGATTCTTTATACATGAAGGAACGTTCCTCAGCCACAAAAAAGAAGGAAATCTTGCCATTTGCAACAACACTCAAGATCCTGCAGGCATTATGCTAAGTGAAGTAAGTCAGACAAAGACAGACTAATAAAACAAAACACCAAATTCATAGAGAACAGATTGGTGTTCACCAGAGGATGGGGGCAGGCATAACGGTATAAGGTACAAACTTCCAGTTATAAAATAATTAAGTTCCAGGGTTATAAAGTACAGCATGATGACAATAGTTAATAATACTGTATTGTGGAGAGTTGCCTGGTGGCCTAGTGGTTAGGATTCCAGGCTTTCACTGCTGGGGCCTGGGTTCAAACCCTGGTCAGAAAACAGATTCCACAAGGAGGGTCAAAAAAAAAAGCAAAACAAAACTGTATTGTATTTAAATGCTGCTAAACAGAGTAGGTCTTCAAAGTTCTCATCACAGGAAAAAGAAAACTGTAACTATGAGTGGTGACAGATGTTAACTAAATATATTATGGCTAACTATATATATTTCAGAATATACACGTTTCAAATCATTCAGCTGCACAACTGAAATAAGGTTTGTTGGTCAATTATACCTCAATTTTAAAAAAAGCCTGTGGTTTCTTCTACCACATATCATCACTGTGTATCAGTGCAACAGATCTGCGAATACTGTGTTAGACAGTATAAAACTCAAAGTAGACAGCTCCCTGGTGGCCTAGGGGTTAGGATTCGGTGCTTTCACTGCTGTGGCCCAGGTTTGATGTCTAGTCAGGAAACCAACACCCTGCAGGCTGCAAGGTTTGATGTCTAGTCAGGAAACCAACACCCTGCAGGCTGCAAGGCGCAACCAAGATTAAACACACAAACCCCTCCAAGTGGATGCTGCGTGAGAACACAGCCCCTTTCCAGCTCCCTTCTGCACTTTCCATCACTCTCTGCTCACTGTTACAAGCACAGGGTGGCCTGTTCGAGTCTCACGTCTGAAAACTGGAGAAAAAAAAACAACAACAAAAAACCCAAAACTAAAAAGTAAACACGGGCAAAAAATGATAATGCACAGAAAAAGAAATGTAAAGAGCCAACAAACCTATGAAAAACAGCTCAACGTCACTGGAAGTCAAGTGTGAAGGACAGCAATAAGACATTAGGTCCTCTCACATTCAAACTGACAAATATCTTCTTAAATGACAATGCCCTGATGGTCGGTATTTTCATACAGGCAGTTATTACCAGGAAAAGGCTACTCTCCTATGCTGCTGACGGGAATGTACTCTGGTACAGTATTCTGCGGGAAATTTCCCCAGGATACATCAAATACCTCCGAACTCTGTAACTTTTGTCCTTAGCTAAAAATACATTTTAAGAAATAACCAGTGATGCATTAAAAGATCTCTATACATCACAGAGTCATTTCTTAATAATGAAAAACTGCAAACTACATGAATACAACAAACAAGGCACTAGTTAAATAAATTACGGTGTATCCATATGCCAGAATACTACACAGCCACTGACATTATGCTTTAAACATATCATTAAATATTGTCTACATCTTATTGAGAAGCAGGTTATGAGATCTATGTACATATGAGATCTATGTACATGTGTACATAGAGTGTGTTAGTTGCAGAGGTGTCCAGCTCTTTGTGACTCCCTGACTATAGTCTGCCAGGCTCCTCTGTCCATGGAACTCTCCAGGCAAGAATACCGGAGTGGAAACTTCCTTCCTACTGGAGCCATTTCCTTCTCCAGGGGGTCTTCCTGACCCCAGAATCAAACCCATGGCTCCTGCACTGCACGCAAATTCTTTACCACCTTAGCCATCAGGGAAGCCCTATGTACTACATGATTCCGTTTACATAAAGCACATAAAGCCAGCAAATCTCTGCATTAAAGATCAGGATCCTGTTACCACTCCTGGCCATGGGAGCACGAAGGAAGCCTCTAAGGTGTCGGCAGTCTTCCTGTCTTTAATCTGGGTGCTGATTAGCTGGGTGTATGCAGTGTCTATCAGAACTGGACACAGAACAACGCACTGGTTACAGCCTGGGAATGGAGTACATCAAGGCTGTATATTGTCACCCTGTTTACTTAACTTATATGCAGAGTACATCATGCAAAATGCCGGGCTGGATGAAGCACAAGCTGGAATCAAGATTGCCAGGAGAAGTCTCAATAACGTTAGATATGCAGATGACACCACCCCTATGGCAGAAAGTGAAGAGGAACTAAAGAGTCTCTTGATAAAAGTTAAAGAGGAGAGTGAAAAAGCTGGCTTAAAGCTCAACATTCAGAAAACTAAGATCATGGCATCTGGTCCCATCACTTCTTAGCAAATAGATGGAGAAACAATGGAAACAGTGACAGACTTTATTTTCTTGGGCTCCAAAATCACTGCACATAGTGACTTCAGTCATGAAATTAAAAGACACTTGCTCCTTGGAAGAAAAGCTATGACAAACCTAGAAAGCATAATAAAAAGCAGAGACATTACTTTGCCAACAAAGGCTCGTCTAGTAAAGTTATGTTTTTTCCAGGAGTCATGTATGGATGTGAGAGCTGGACCATAAAGAAGACTGAGCACCGAAGAACTGATGCTTTTGAACTGTGGTGTTGGAGAAGACTCTTGAGGCTCTCTTGGACTGCAAGGAGATCCAATCAGTCCATCCTAAAGGAAATCACTCCTGAATATTCATTGGAAGGACTGATGCTGAAGCTCCAATACTTCGGCCACCTGATGCATAAAGCCGACTCACTGGAAAAGACCGTGATGCTGGGAAAGACTGAAAGCAGGAGGAGAGGGGACAACAGAGGACAAGATGGTTGGATGGCATCACGGACTCGAAGGACCTGAGTTTGAGCAAGCTCCGGGAGATGGTGAAGGACAGGGAAGCCTGACATGCTGCAGTCCATGAGGGTGCAAAGTCGGACACAACTGAGCAACTGAACAACAAATCCGGTTTGTGAAATTACATCAAGTTTACATTTATGTGCACTTTCCTGAATGTACATTATATATCAAAAAAATTTTTATACTAAATAATTCCCCAAACTTGTTTTATGTATGTACATTCAAAAACTGCCCAGTATAGATCATTTTTCTTTCTTTTTTTTTTAAAACTAATTTCAAAATTTTCTATAAGAAGCTTGTTTTACTTTTATAAGTAAAAAATTTAAATCATGGAATGTGAACAGATGGTCTATGAATGACAAATCCATTCATACTTTGCCAGTTTTATCCTCTTGATCCATTCCTTTAAATTACTGAGCACTTCCTACATTCACTGCTTTAGATGGCAAACATATAGCAATAAACAAATCTTCATAATGTCAAGAATCATTAAAACTACACAAAGCTCCCCAAAGGCAATGACCATTTCTCTTCTTTAATATGTAGTATACCCTGAGAGTCTGGCAATCTGCTAGCCTCTGCAATCAAAGTGGACATCGGAAATTTTATTGAACACCAGTGGAGGTAGAATTCAAAACTGAGTGTTCAAAATAAGCTCAAAGATCCTTAAAACTGAGATTGAAATTTCCACTCTTATGTGCATACTCTCAGATGACATCAACCACAGACAGGCAGAAACCTAGAAAATGAAGAAAACGTGCAAGTCCACCACAGATCTACTGATTAGGACAATCATTATACACACTACCAGCATGCTCTCACCAATTTCAGACGACACCCCCCTCCCCCTGCAAAAAAACCACCTCACTAGCATGGGCATTAGCCTCCATCAAACTACCACTCCTCTCTAACATTCACGAAGTGTTCACCATAAATCAGGCAGTGTTCTGGGTGTTTTATTAACAGAATCTTCACAATAACCCTATGAGGTCATCATCTTATAAATAAGGAAACCACAGAAGCGCTGAGACAAGATTAGCATTTAGGGATCATTTCAGATGAACCAGCCCTAGGTGAAACTACTAAGCAAGCTCAATTTGTCTTTGACCTTCTACTTGCCCCATGTCAGTTTCCATTTAACAAACTATGAATACCTTGAGGGCTGAGGCTAAAACCCCAGCGCTCTAAAGATTTGTTGAACGGCTATGCTTCTTTCCTTTCTTGGTTTCCTTCTTCCCAAATATCCTAGAGAGAGAAGACTTCTTTTGTCACATCATTTTTCTAAGTTAACTGCTAAATTAATTCCTGCTAAGGCACAACCCAAAAGCAGCACATGAAAATTGAGATATCCTGTATCGTTCTTCTCCAGCTCAAATGGCTGGCTGTGCCTCCATAGTCCTCTCCTCACCCCAGATGCATGGGATTTCACAACAGAAGAGCTGCTTGCTCTTCATCAGCTGTTCTCCTGACCAGGTTTCACCTGTTCAAGGTCCTTAGAACAGCATGCCTGAGTGCTAAGTTGCTTCAGTCACGTCTGACTCCTTGCAACCCTATGGACTGCAGCCCGCCAGGCTCCACTGTCCATGGGAGGATTCCCCAGGCAAGAACACTGGAGTGGGTTGTCGTGCCCTCCTCCAGGGAACCTTCCCGACCCAGGGATCATACCCGGGTCTCTTAAGTCTACTGCATCGGCAGGCAGGTTCTTGTACCACCAGCACCACCTAGAAAGCCCCACATTAGAACAGCACCAGACACTAACCCACTGCCTCACTGCATTCAGCTTCCTGCCCGACTGTGACCACGAGCGACCTCCCCGACCGCTCTCCTTAACACAACAGCACACCATTCTGTCTTCTTACGCTGCTTTATTTTTGCCACCACACTTATCACTCTCCCCTATGACACTGAATAATTACTTTCCTATGTTCTGTCTTCCCTTCAAAATTGTAAACTGCATGAGGGCAGGGACATTATCTTGATTACTGCTTAAATTCCACGCCTACAACAGGAGTTGGCAGTGAGACAGCTCTCAAACATTTGTAGAGTCAGCTGCAAGTTAGAGAGCCTTTCTGAATATTCAGGGGAGATAAATCTCCCTTTTGAAAAATACTGCCATGACTTAATGAAACTGAAGACAGACAAAGAGGCAGAAAAGAGAACAAAAACGAAACTTAAAATGTAAATACAAGGGACGAATACTAACAAACTTTTGGGTTTTCTCTCTCACTTTAGGCTTAAGGGATAAGGGCTGAAATGTAAAAATGCTCAAATGTTTTAGTTTGAACTGGTGACAACACGATGAGAAAAGGATTTGTGGGAAATTTTAGCAATTGAGATGCTTCTATTGTTTTTAGTTTCAAAAGTACCAAAAGTGCAAAAGGAAAAGTTAGGACTCTCCAAGGTTTCACTTAGATTAAAATACTCTATTTACTATTTGACTGGATGTACAATATCCATTTTAAGTCAAAGTTAACTTACACAACTAGTACTGAACTCCTCACTAAGAGCTGTGTCCCTTTCCAAGGTCTCCTTCCTCCTTTCCTTAATCTAGCCTGGTCTCACAAGATGACAGATAAGGCAGGATCAAAACTAATGGAGGGGGGTAAAACTTAACTCTTAAAAGGAAAAAAACTGTTTACAAAGTTACTTTTAATACTTTGAGGTGAGCCCACAGGAATTTAAAAAAAAAAAAACAAAAAAAACTAGGAAGGAGTAACCCCTTTACCCCCAAGAGTGGTCCAGGGAAGACTGGCTTCTTGAGTGGAAGGTACCACAAGAGAGAGAAGAGAGACCCAGTGTAGACTCAGGGCAAAGGGCGTGCCTTTGGGGCTGGGAGCACTATGAGAAAATGCAAGCATGGTGGGACAAGCTCCAGGAACAAAGACAAGCATCAAGAGGGTTGGATATGAAGCCATAAAACTTACAGACTGGAGCAAATAATTTTTAACACAAAAGACCCCAAATAGCCAAAACAATCTTAAGAAAGAACAGAGCTGGAGGAATGAGGCTCCCTGACTTCAGACTACACTATAAAGCTACAGTCATCAAAATAGTATGGTAGTGGGACAAAAACAGACACACGCATCAGTGGGAAGAGAGAGCCCAGAAATAAACGCACACACTTATGGTCCATAATCTATGACAAAGGAGGCAAGATGAGACAATGGGAAAAAATCTCTTCAGGAAGTGGTGCTGGGAAAATCACACAGCCACATGTAAAAGAACAAAATCAGAACATTCTCTAACACCAGAAACAAAAATAAACTCAGAATGGATTAAAGACCTAATGTAAGACTCAGTTCAGTTCAGCCGCTCAGTTGTGTGTGACTCTTTGCCACCTCATGGACCGCAGCACGCCAGGCCTCCTTGTCCATCACCAACTCCCGGAGCGTACTCAAACTCATGTCCATCGAGTTGGAGATGCCATCCAACCATCTCATCCTCTGTCATCCCCTTCTCCTCCCGCCCTTAATCTTTCCCAGCATCAAGGTCTTTTCAAATGAGTCAGTTCTTCGTATCAGGTGGCCAAAGTATTGGCGTTTCAGCTTCAACATCAGTCCTTCCAATGAAAATTCAGGACTGATTTCCTTTAGGATTGACTGGTTGAATCTCCTTGCAGTCCAAGGGATCTCAAGAGACTTCTCCAACACCACAGTATATAACCTTACATATAATCTAATGTAAGATTAGATACTATAAAACTCTTTGAGGAAAAAACAGGCAGAACACTCTTTGCCATAAATCACAGCAATATGTTTTTGAATCCATCTCCTAAAGGAAATAAAAGCAGAAATAAACAAATGGGATCTAATTAAACTTAAAAGCTTTTGCACACCAAAGGAAACCACTGACAGAAACAAAAAGCCAATCTACTGAATAGGAGAAAATATTTACAAACAATATGACCAATGAGTGACTGACATCCAACATATATAAACAGCTCATACAATTCACCATCAAAAAGCAACCCAATTAAAAAATGGGCAGAAGAACTGGAGACACTTTTCCAAAGAGGAAATGCAGATGGCCAACAGGCACATGAAAAGATGCTCAAGATCCCTAATCATTAGGGAACTGCAAATCAAAATCACATAGAGATATCACTCCACACTTGTCAGAAAGGCTATCATCTAAAAGAATACAGTGTTTTTGCATGTTTATGGACCCTAAAAGATATTTAGGTCATAAATATCCCAAGTACACTCTAAAAATAAATTCCAGTAGAGCTCACTCATCAAACCACACACACAAAAAAAAAACTTGTAAAATACAAACACAATGAATCTTACAGAACATTATATATATATATATATATATATATATATAGTGCTCTATATATATAGCACTCTTTCCTCAGGTCCATTTACAAAAGTCTAAAAAAAAGAAAACAAAAACAAAATCCTAACCTGTTAAGTAAAATGTCCTGAAATGCTGCACTTTCATTAAATCATTTAAATAGTATCTTAATTCTATTCAGGTCACACAAACAGTCTTTTCAAAGAGCTTGTAGCTTGTCTAAGAGAAAAGGATTTTAAGAGAGTGTTACCAGAATAAAGAACTCCAATTATAACAATGAGACTGCTTTGAGGATTGCCAAATTAGTTTCTATACTTTCTACTTCTAAGTTAAGGCACAGAGCCATCTCAGGATTGCAAATATTCAATTCTAATCCTTAAAAATACTGCACAAGCAAACAACTGTCTTGGGAAGAAGTGGTAAGAAAAAAATTCCCAATGTAGTTAAAAACCAAAATGACTATTATCTCATCTTTACAACAGCCTTCCAGGCTTCTTTATATAATATGTCCTAGGGCAAGCCCTTAAAAAAGAAGACAAGGAAAAAAAAAAAAAAAAAGAAACCTTAAGTCTTAGGAGCGGTGGAATTCATTAACAGCAAATCCACTGGGCTGTGGGCAAAGCATTCTATTTATCAGGCTGTGAAGCGAATATAAAGGTTTTCCCACGAAAGAAAAACTTTTAGAGCAAACGGTTAACATAGTTAAAGAACTCGATACTATCGTGTATGTTTCATTAGCAGGCTTTGCAAAGGAAACTCCCAGGAACAACTTAACTCGCAGCCATTCCCTACTTCATGCCTAAATTTGTTCAGCAGACTTACATCAGAGTTTTCAAAGAATACAAACTGCAATACCTTTTTAAACCAAACTTATTCCTTAAAAGCAAAACCCAGCTACCTTTTAAAACACGCACAAATGTGATCCCTGGCCTCAAAGTCTTGACCGAATAAGGCCAACAATTTGCGCAGGAAAAAAGCAACCTGGTAGCCCCTCGCTGGGCTGAACAGCAGCCGCTCGGGGCAGAAGGACCCACGGGGCTTTGCTCCCGGACAGGCGCCGGGCGGCCCGGGCCAGGCCTGGGGACAGCCGGAGGACTTGCGGTCGCGTGCACCGGCCTTGTGGCCATTGAGAAACGCGGGGAGGTGGGAAGCGCCCTCAAGTTTGCCCGATGTTAACACCCCGCGGATAAAGAGGATTATTTGTTTCATCTGCGGACCTTCGCGTCGGGCCGCCCTCCCCCCAGTCCGGGACCCGCGAAGGAAGCCGCCGGGAGGCTCGGAGCTGGCCTCCCCGCCTCGGGGCTGCCCGGCCCGGCCCCAGGTCCTCACCTGCCGGGCCAGCCCCCGAGGCGCGGGCGGGCGGCGGGGAGCGCAGCCGCAGCCAGAGGTGCAGCGCGGCCCCGAGCACACACGGGCACAGCAGCACCAGCCAGTTTCGCATTGGCCGCCCCCGCCGGCTCCACCTCGCGCCCCCGCCGCGCGCCGGGCTCTCCCGCGTCCCGGTGGAGAGAGAGGGGACCTGCAAGTCGGGAGGCCCAGGGGCAGCGGCCGACTCCCGCACGACCACTCCGGGGACACCCGCCCTCGCGCCCGCCGCCGTCTAGGTTCCTCTCGGCTCCAGGGCCCGCGACTCACGTTCCTCCGACCGCGGGCGGCGGAGGATCAGCCGGTCGGAGCCCCGCCTCCTCCGCTGGGCCTTCCCCCAGCCCCGCCTACCTTTTCTCTCACTTGCCCCGCCCCCTTCTCGCAGCCCCACCCGCTCCCACAGCTAGCCGGGAGTTGAAGTCCCACCCTGGGCTCAAGAAAGGAGTGCACCAATCATTCCGGGGCTGATAAACCATATTTCCCATAATCCTAAGAGCTCGCTTCCGTCACTCGGCCGTCGCGAAGGCGAAGCGCGAGCATGCCCACATAGAGCGTGCCCGTAATCTTCCTCGAGGCCTACTGCCCCCCGATGGCCGAGCAGAGGTAGTGCGGGACCGCCCTTGACCGGAGAGGGAAACACAGCTGAGGTGAAGTGCGCTGACAGCCTAAGGTGTAGAGGCTTCAGACTCTTCCTTTAAATCACACAGGGCTTCCTTAGGCCGAATGCTGGCCTTGTGTGGGCGATGGGATCTTGCTGACGTCTCCTGGGCGCGGAGATCGGGGCGAGGCAGCCCAGTTGCCATCAGCTGTGAATCATCCAGTTTTAGTCCTGGTGCAGCGTGTCCCCGGCTCTTTGCCCTGCCCTGTCCTCTAGCAACTCCGTGTGACTAAGATCGCGCCTGGGAGTTCAATTGTGGAGTGCGACAGTGACGGGCCAATCGAGGGTAGAATTCCACTGGCGCTGGGAAGTTGCAAGTAGAACGAGGTGCAAGCAAGCACAGCTGCTGCAGTGCGTGAGCCGGCAGAAGGCGGGCCCCGAGACCCCCGAGCGCAGGGCCCCTGTCGCGCTCCCTAGGGACGAGGTCCTGCCCGTCGGCCGGAGGACTTGGCCCCTCCGGCCCGCCTCTGGCCAAACGCACGAGTGCCGTGGTTGGAGCAGTGAGTGAAGGGGCGAGAGGGTTAAGCTACCGCTGTTAAGGAGGAGAGGGTGAAAACGAGCGCCTGGCTTATGGTGCTCCGTTTATTTGTTTTTAAGGTTTCCCACATTGTGGAAACAGAAGATAACTACGGGGTTGACCAAAAATTTCGGTTTAAGTAAAAATAAAAGACGCGTTTTTCATTTCTACCAAGGACTCTATTAAACATTCTCACTAACCAAAGGAACATTTTGGCCAACCCAGGATATTGTTGGAAAAAGCCTTGGTCGAAAGCCACAGAAAATCCACTCAAACAGGCTTAAGGGATAAAGGGTAATTTATTCAAGTCACTGAACAGGCCAGGAGGAGAGGTCTTAGGCACCGTCAGTACCATAGTCTCACTGGCAATTTAACTTCAGTAATTAAAATTACTTTTTATTTGATTGTTTTGTAATATGGTCTGTATTATGTTTAAAATTTGTTTTAATTGTTGTATAAAAGCTATAAGCCTAAGGAGTTTATACTGTATGTTTGTACTATTTACGTAAAATAATAAAAATAATTTAATTAATATAGGGTCAGAAGTAATTTTTTCATCTTAAAGGAATTTGTATATTTGTTAGTTGTCTCATTTTATTATATCTCTATTTATTAAGGGCTTCCCTGATAGCTCAGTTGGTAAAGAATCTATCTGCAATGCAGGAGACCCAGTTCGATTCCTGGGTCGGGAAGATCCACTGGAGAAGGGATAGGCTACCCATTCCAGTATTCTTGGGCTTTCCTTGTGACTCAGCTGGTAAAAAATCAGCCTGCAGTGAGGGAGACCTGGGTTCAATCCCTGGGTTGGAAGATCCCCTGGAGAAGGTGACAGCTACCCACTCCAGTATGCTGGCCTGGAGAATTCCATGGACTGTATAGTCCATGGGGTCGCAAAGAGTCGGACATGACTGAGCGACTTTCACTTCATTAGTCATCTACCGCCTATGGGGTCGCGCAGAGTCTGACACGACTGAAGTGACTTAGCAGCAGTCATCTCTTGCTACCTAACAAATTACTCCAAAACTCTTAAAATGACAACGGTCATTTCTTATGCCTCACAGGCAGGAGGAGAAGCGGACAACAGAGGATGAGATGGCTGGATGGCATCACCGACTCGATGGGCATGAGTTTGAGTAAACTCCAGGAGTTTGTGATGGACAGGGAGGCCTGGCGTGCTGCAATTCATGGGGTCGCAAAGAGTCGGACACGACTGACAACTGAACTGAACTGAACAGTTTCTGTGGGTCAGGAATTGAGGAACTAAATTTTGCTTCAGGATCTCCCATAAAGTTGCAGGCAGAGGTCAGCTGGGGCTGTGGTCATCTGAAGGCTTGACTGGTGCTGGAGAACCCACTTCCTGGGTTGCTCACTTCCATGCCTGGCAAGTTGGTGCTCTCCTTTGACCTTTCTAAGTGGGTCTTTCCAACGAGCTGCCTCAGAGTCTCCACACCACGGCAGCTTGCTTCCTAAGAGCTGGAGACCCGAGAGACCAGTGTAGATGGCACAGTGCCTTTTATGATGAGTGCTGGATGACATGCACGGTCACTTCTGCAAGATTCTATTGGTCACACAAACCAGCCTTGATTCACTGTGGGAGTGACCACATGAGTGTGGAGACCAGGAGGCAAGGATGACTGGGGGTCACCTTTGTTGTTGTTCGGTCGCTAAGTTGTTGCTTACTCTTTACGACCCCATGAACTGTAGCATGCCAGACTTCCCTGTCCTTCACTATCTCCCAGAGTTTGCTCAGATTCATGTCCATTCAGTCAATGATGCCAACCAACCATCTCATCCTCCGTTACCCTCTTCCCCTCTTGCCCTCAGTCTTTCCCAGCATCAGGATCTTTTCCAGTGAGTCAGTTCTTCACAAATCAGGTGGTCAAAGTATTGGAGCTTCAGCTTCAGTATCAGTCCTTCCAGTGAATATTCAGGATTGATTGCCTTTAGGATTGACTAATTTGATCTTCTTGCTGTCCAAGTGACTCTCAAGAGTCTTCTCCAGCACCATTAGTTTGAAAGCATCAATTCTTCGGCACTCAGCCTTCTTTATGGTTCAAATCTCACATTCTATATATAACTACTGGAAAAACCAAGTGGGCATGTATGTGCTAGGTTTTGACTATATGGATCTTTGTTGGCAAAGTGATATCTCTGCTTCTTAGCTTCTTAATATGCTGCCTAGTTTTGTCATAGCCTTTTTCCAAGGAGCAAGTGACTTTTAATTTCATGGCTGTGTTCACCGTCTGCAGTGATTTTGGAGCCCAAGAAAATAAAATCTATCAGTTTCCACTTTTTCTCCATCTGTTTGCCATGAAGTGGTGGGATGGGAATGCCATGATCTTCGTTTTCTGAATGTTGAGTTTTAAGTCAGCTTTTTCACTCTCCTTCACCCTCATCAAGATAGTTCCTCTTTGCCTTCTGCCATTAGAGTGGTAACATCTACATTTCTGATGTTGTTGATATTTCTTCTCGCAATCTTGATTCCAGCTTGTGAGTCATCCAGTCCAGCATTTTGCATGATGTACTTTGCATATAAATTAAATAAGCAGGATGACAATATATAGCCTTGATGTACTCCTTTCCCAATTTTGAACCAGCCCATTGTTCCATGTCTGGTTCTAACTGTTGCTTCTTACCCTGCATACAGGTATCTCAAGAGACAGGTAAGGTGGTCTGGCATTCCCATCTCTTTTAAGAATTTTCCACAGGGTCACCTTAGATGCAGGCTACTGCAATATACTGGGCAAATTTGAGAAACACTACTATTTCTAAGGTCATGCAGTGGTGAAGAATCTGCCTGCCAATGCAGGTGATGCAAGAGACATGGGTTCAGTCACTGGGTCAGGAAGATCTCTTAGATTAGGAAATGGCAACCTGCTCCATGTTCTTGCCTGAAAAATTCCATGGACAGAGGAGCCTGGCAGGCTACAGTGCTTGGGGTTGTAAAGAGTTGCACCCGACTGAGTGCGAGTGCGCACACGCACACGCACACACACTCTGATTCTAAACAGTCCGGGGAGTCTTTGTGTGTGTGTGTTACTCAGACGTGTCTGACTCTTTGCAACGCTATGGAGTGTAGTCCGCCAGGCTCCTCTGTTCATAGGATTCTCCAGGCTTCAGGGCACCAACATATTCTTCATGGCCCCTAAAAGCCCTAAAGACAAGAAAGAACAATTTGTCATCCTGTGGGAAACACGGAATTAGTAGGGTGTGATGATTGTCACCAGTATCAGTGTGCCCTTGTCCCAGAATAAGGAAGGAGATAATGTCATGTCTAGAATTTTTTTTTTTTTTGGTCGCTCCTCACAACCCATGGAATCTTAGTTCCCAGACCAGGGATTGAACCTGTGCCCCCTGCAATGGATGCGCAGAATCCTAACCACTAGACCACCAAGTAAGTCCCTACTATGCTGACCTACTTTCTATATTTTAATTAAGGAAATTGTCAGAAAGTAACAATTGGTTGTTACTAAGGGAGTCCTGCTTTTTAATCTTCAGAAAGGTAGTAAAATGCCTCTCTTAAAATCCTAAAATTTTCATTGTGTGATTAAAGAATTATAATGAGCTAACCCCAAAAGAGGTATAATCCCAAATTTAGGTAGATCTATTAATTCGTCAAATACTTACTTAGCACCTACTATGTGCCAGGCAATTTTGTAGGTGCTTGCGATAAATTTATGAACAAAAACAAAGGTCCCTGTCCCATCATGGTGGGCGCGGGGGACAGAAGACAGACTATAGATATAATCAAGAAACACATTTTACCAGCATTCGCTACAGAAAATATGAAAAGTAGAACAGGGACAGGAAATTGGGAATGTGGGACTGAAATGGGGCGGATTGTAGTATTAAACAGCAGTATTTAAACAGCTGTTCAGAATTAGTGAGCATTAAACGGAGGAATAAACCAAAGCATCCTAACATATTAACTAATCACCATGTTCCTTCCAACTACCAAGATGCTTTAACCTACAGGGGAAACTTCACTGGTGTCTGGCAGGCCTATAACAGAGTTATGAGTGACTTTTTAGCATCTTCAGATATCACCACAGTCAGAGTGGCCTGTATCACCTGTTGACAGGACCAGTCACCCTTCTACCTCCTCGTTATCTTTTATCACCTGATAAACTTAAGACTAAAGTGAGTAAAGTGCATAAGAGATGATAAACTACAATGGAAAAGAACATTGAAAAAAGAATGCCTATTTATGTATAACTGAATCACACTGCCGTACAGCGGAAATTAACACAACAGGGACTTCCCTGGTGGTCCAGTGGCTAAGACTCCGGCTCCCGGCCACCGCATGCCACAGCTAAGAGTGTGCATGCAGCAACTTAGAGTTCCCATGCTCCAACGAAGATGGAAGATTTTGAGTGCTGCAACTAAGACCTCATGCAGCCAAATAAGTAAATATTTTTACAAAAGAGAAAGTAACGCAACATTGTAAATCAACTATACTTCAATTTAAAAAAAACAAAAAGCCCTGACAAAAGGGCTTCCCTGGTAGTTCACTGGTTAAGAATCCAGCTTGCAATGCAGGGGACACCAGCAGATCCCCGGTCCAGGAAGATCCCACATGCCACAGGGCAGCTAAGCCTGTGAGCTGCAACAACTGGGCCCACACGCAGCAACTACTGAGGCTGAGCGTCCTAGAGGCCATGCTCCACAGCAAGAGAAGCCGCCACGATGAGAATCCCCTGCCCCACAACTGGAGAGGAGCCCCAGGTCGCTGCAACTAGAGAAAGTCCCCACGCTGCACCCAAGACCCAGTGCAGCCAAAAATAAATATTTTTCTAAATTGCAAAAAAAATTGGTCAAAAAAAGATCATGAGAGAGACAATCTGTATACTGGGAAGAACAAAAATTGTCAAACGCAGAGATGATGTGGACAGTCTGTGGAGTTAAGGTGCTCGTCGTCTAAGATGGGAACAAGATAACAGAGAATAAGAGTTAGGGAGAGGCAGGCCAGCAAGGCTTGCTCACTCTGACTGCAATTCAGAGTGAGCAGTGCTATGAGAAGGAAACCACGGACTGTGATGGCAGCAAAAAGGAGGAGGCATTGGACCCACCCCAAGGCACCCCGGAGGAGGCTATCCCTTGAAAACATAGGGCTGGGCCTTGAAGAGACCAGTTAGCCAGGCCAGAGGGGGAGAAGGGCATTCAGGAGCATCCCAGGCAAAAATAAACAAAACAGCAAGAAAACAACCCCAAGACAGTGTTGACATGGCAATTAGGCAAATGCAAGCAATTTGGCAGGACCATAGGAAAGTTTGGACTAGGAAATGGTGAGAAAGTGAAGAGAAGGCCCAGGCTAGGTCATGATTATACGCTATGCTAAGGAATTTGGATTTTATCCTGAAGGCTCTGGGGAAGAATTTTTTTCTGACTACAAAAGTTGCACAAAATTATAAAAGGGAGTTTGGAAAATACAGAAAAATATAAGGAAGAGATTCTTTTTTTTTTTCCCCACTGCACCACAAAGCATGCAGGATCTTAGTTCCCCAACCAGGAATCAAACCTATGCCCCCTGCAGTGGAAGCTCAGAGTCTTAACCACTGGTTAAAGAAAGTTCCTTTTCCTGTTATTTTTTAAGAGAAGAAATTATATCACACCAAATACAAATCATATATTGCTTTTTCCATTAAAATTTTGCTATCATACTATAACAAATTTACACCCATTTATTTTCACCTAACATATAAACATTTTCATATTTAATTAGGAGTCTTAGAAAATATAACTTAATTGAGTAATCATTTGTCTACACTACCTGGTCCCCTATCATTGGACATACAGGTTACACCCACTTTCCTCCTATAATAAATGATATTGGCACTTCTGTGCATAATACCTCACCCACATTTTGGATGATTTCCTTTTTAAATATTATTTTAAGGCTCTTTGTTCATGCTGGCATTGTATCAACATGTATGTCTTCCTTTAATAAGTACATTTCTATCTCATTCTACCTACATTAGCATTAAAAAAAATTTTAATCCAAGGAGCAAAGTATTTTTTCATTAATGAAATTAAATATATTTATGTTTATTAGGTGCTTCTATTTCTTTGTAAATTATCTGTGTATTTTGCCTTTAATCTATTTGTAAGAGCCCTTTATATATTAATGATATTAACCCTTTTTATTTATATTTGTTGAAAATAGTTTTCTTATTGTCTTTTAATGACTTTTGATATATAAAACATTTAAAACTTTTATGAATTCAAATCATCAATATTTTCATTTTCCCATATTTTAGGACATTTCTAACCATAAGATCTGATCAATATAGGCATATCTCAGAAATGTTGTGGGTTCTGTCTCAGACCGCTCATATTGCAATAAAGCAAGTCACACATATGTTTTGGGTTCCCAGTGCATATAAAAGTTATGTTTATACTATACTGTAGCCTATTAAGTGTGCAACGTATTATCTCTAAAAGAGTATTCATAGTTTAATTAACAAATATTTTGTTGCTATAAAATGCAAACTATCATCTGACAACTTAGGGTTTGGATAAATACCCGGAAGTGGAATTGCTGGATCATACGATACTTCTATTTTTAATTTTTTGAGGAAACTATACTGCTTTTCATAGTGACTTGGGGCTTCCCTGGCGGCTCAGAGGTTAAAGCGTCTGCCTACAATGTGGGAGACCCAGGTTTGATCCCTGGGTCGGGAAGATCCCCTGGAGAAGGAAATGGCAATCCACTCCAGTATTCTTGCCTGGAGAATCCCATGGACAGAGGAGCCTGGTGGGCTACAGTCCACGGGGTCGCAAAGAGTTGGACACGACTAAACGACTTCACTTTCATCAATTTACACTCTTACCAATAGCGCACAAGGGTTCCTTTTCTCCACATCCTCACCAACACTTGCTATGTCTTGTCTTTTTGATGATAACCATCTAACATGTGTCAAGTGACATGTCATTGTGGTTTTGATTTGCATTTCCCTGATGATCAGTCATATTGGTCATGTTTTCAGGTACCTACTGGCCATCTTTTTGTCTTCTTTGGAAAAAATTGTCTATTCAGATCCTTTGAATAGAGTCTAGTTCTTATTTGCCAACCAATGAAGTAAAAATTACCCTTGAAAATCTCTTATGTAGCCAAAATAGTATGTGTGATTTTGTGTATGCAAAAATCTGTGGATTTTTTCTTCTAATTCTTTATCATTAATGTTTCTCTGTAGCTCTTCATTCACTTTCTTCCCTAAGGAAACCATCTTGCTTAGTCACTTAAACAATAAGTTTAATTCTTTGGGCTTCTAGTTGCTGCTGCTGCTTTCACTCACTAAGTCATGTCTGACTGTTTGCAACCCCATGGTCTGCCAAGCTCCTCTCTCCATGGGATTTCCCAACAAGAATACTGGAGTGGGCTGCCATTTCCTTCTTCAGGGGGTCTTCCTGGACCAGGGGTTGGACCTGCGTCTCCTGGTTAGCAGGTGGGTTCTCAACCACTGAGCCACCTGGGAAGCCCAGGCTAATAGCTAGGAAACCTTTAAAACTAGTCAGATGTTCTTTTCAAGGGTTTCAGGACTACTAGGCAGCCTTTGCCTAGGGCACACACTGCTCAAATAATGTGTACTATTTAAATGATTCTTTTTAGAATCTCTTTCTTTTTTCAGCCAATAGTTGAATTCTTTTAAATTAAGAATTAGCTTAAATGATAATAAACAATCACACAATCTTTGTAGAAGACAACATTTTTTACACCACCAGATGGAATTCTTAACATTTCAGTCTGAAGCATCTTGTGTTTTGATTGTCCTACTTGTTTAAGGCTTCTCCAAGATGAGTAAGAAAACAGATACTGCCAAACTGTTTTACAAAACGTGTTCAAGGAAGAGGAAGAAGGCTGGTGTAATGGGAGCAGAATGAATAAGGAGGAGAAGAATACAGGATGAGATTAGAGATGTAGTCTCAAGTGAGAATATGATATAAATCATCAAAGGGATTCTCACTTTTACTCTGAAATGAAAAGTAGTTACTTGATGGTTTTGAGAAGAGGAGTAACATGATCTGACTTGTGTTTTAGCAGGATCATCCACATTGCTGTGTTGAGAATGGACTGGGCGGGGGGTACCTACCAGGAGTAGCAGAGGGGGAAGATGATGAGTATCGTTTGCACTTTGAGGCAGGCTGCAGCTGCAAGGGCCAACCAGGAGGCGGAGGGATGTTTCTAGACTTGAACCAAATAGACCAGGTAGAGCTAAGAGGATGCAGTGGTATACCTCAAGATCCCCCTTTCTGGATGGAGAGAGGACTGCTAATGACTCTCAACTGAATCTCCTTTTGGAAATAACTCTGAGGCAAAGGGTGCTGCCTTGCCCAAGGGTACAGCTGTCTTCCAAGAAGCCACCTGCATACAGTGACTAGTTAAGTATGGTAAAGAGATCTGGGGTCATTCTGAAAAGCCATCCCATGGCCTCTGTTGCAACTGCATCCCAATTCAACTTCTTCCCCTGCCCAATTTGGCTTCCCTGTCACACTTACAAGGCTTCCCTGAGGGCTCAGCAGTTAAGAATCTGTCTGCAATGCAGGAGATGTGAGTTCAATCCCTAGATCAGGAAGATCCCCTGGAGGAGGGCACGGCAACCCACTCCAGTATTCCTACCTGGAAAATTCCATGGACAGAGGAGACTGGTGGGCTACAGTCCATAGGGTTGCAAAGGTCAGACATGAGTGAGCACAGACAGGCACACCATTATAGGTGTCTCCAATAACCAATAAACCTCTTGTGCACACTCTGAGTTCAAGTCTGTTTCCCAGGAAACCTGATCTAACAGAGTGAGTCTATTAAAACATAAATAAAGGACTTTCCTGGTAGTCCAGTGGCTAAGAGTCTGGTTTCCCAATACAGGGGGCCCAGGTTTGATCCCTGGTCAGGGAACTAGATCCCACATGCCGCAATTAAATATCCTGCATGCCAGCACAGCCAAATAAATAAGTTAAAGGAAAAATTACATAAATAAGACTATCCCACTTCTCAACCTAAAAGCCTACAATGGCTTATCAGTTCACTCACAGGGAAGCTAAAGTCCTCACAATGGCCTTTAGGGTCCTCTAACCTCATCCCTATTACCCTCCGCCTCTTGCCTTTGTTCTGGAGCCATACTTGCTCCTTTGCCGTCCCTTGAGAATGACACGTACATTCTTGCCTCAGGATCTTTGCACTGTGTGTTCCTTCGGCTCTGTCTCCAAGTTCCTTCTTAACTCTTTCTCTTCCTTCAACTCAGCTAAATTGCTACCTTCTCAAGGAAGCCTTCTCCATCCCTTCCACTGAAAAGTATTAATACAACCTCCCCCCACTCCTAATCTCTATTATTCTATTCTACATCACTTATCACCCTCTAATATACTGTCCAGTCTACTTATACTGTCCAGTCTACTTATTTTTATTTTCCCACACAGAGCAAGAACTTCCCTCTTCCATTTTTTTTTTTTTTTGCTGCCATGTCCCAAGACACACACTTGTAGGCATTCCATAAATATTTCTGAATGAATGACTGAGTGGATGAGTTAAGAAGTCCTTAGCAACTTGACTGCAGTAGAATCCATGATGATGTGTGATTACCCAGGGATAGTCTAATAGAGACACAGGTTTTAGCTACAAGCAGAGGAAGAGGGGATTACAAAGGACACTGAAAGAAAGTCAGAATACAGGAGGAGAGCAGGAGAAAGTGTCACAGATGAGAGTGAGGTGGGGAGGGAGGACAAGCAACTGAGAACAGTGCTGTCCATATACGAGGCAAGGTAAAGACTTATGGACTGGGGACTTCCCTAGGGTCCAGTGGCTAAGACTTTGAGCTCCCAATGCAGGGGCCCTGGGTTCAATTCCTGGTCAGGAAACTAGATCCCACATGCTGTAACTAAAAGGTCCTGCATGTGGCAAGGAAGATGGAAGATCCTGCGTGCTGCAACTAAGACCCAACACAGCCAGATAAATAAATAAATGTTAAAAAGAAAGGGTGAATGTGTCCCCCACATTCATATACTGAAATCTCACTCCCAACAGTGATGGGATTTGGAGGTGGGGCCTTTGGAAGGTAGTAAGGTCACGAGGGTGGAGCCCGCATGGTAAGATTAGTGCCCTTATAAGAAGAGACTAGAGAGCTAGGTCATAACCTTCTACCAATTTCTAGAATAAGAAATTTGCCATCTGCAACCCAGCAGAGGGTTCTCATCAAAATCCAATCATGCTGGCACCTTGATTTCAGAGTCCAGTCTTCATAACTGTGAGACATAAACTGCTGCCTATAAACCGATCTGTCTATGGTACTTTGTTAAAGCAGCCAGAACTAATTAAGACAAAGACAGAAAGGGGCCTACTGATTTGATCTTTTAAGTAAGCGGCAGTATTTTGAGCTACTTAGGGCAGAAGGGAGTGTCCTGTGAGTTGAGGGAAGAATAAAATGCAATTAAGTAGAAATGGTGTACAGATTACCTTTTCAAGAAGCTTGATCGTGAAGGCAGGAAAGAGAATGGGAGCTAGGAGGAAGGCTCAGATTAACGACCTGTGTGGGTACTTAGTTGGGAGAGATCAGACTAACTCAAGTATTTTATATGATGTATGGAAAGATCCAGTAATAACCATATAATTTATCATCCACTTCAGAGTTTTGCGAGAAAAAGGACACCAGACAAGTGTTAATTGGATAGATGCCAGGACACCTGGGACTTGTAATAAACACGGATATGTGCTGTGCTATGCTGAGTCACTCAGTCGTGTCCAACTCTTTGTGACCCCACGGACTGTAGCCTGCCCGGCTCCTCTGTCCATGGGGATTCTCCAGGCAAGAATACTGGAGTGGGTTGCCAGGCCCTCCTCCAGGGGAGCTTCCCAACCCAGGGATTGAACCCAGGTCTCCAGCATTGCAGGCGGATTCTTTACCGTCTGAACCACCAGGGAAGCCCAAGAATACTGGAGTGGGTAGCTTATTCCTTCTGCAGCGGATCTTCCTGACCCAGGAATCGAACCGGGCCCTCCTGCCCTGCAGGCGGATTCTTCACCAGCTGAACTACCAGGGGCAGAGCTCCATCCAAAGCTCGGGTTCTCTATTGAAGGCAGTCCTCTGTGCACTTGGCAGTCGATTGCATTTTCTACCGGCAGGTGGCAGTAAAGAGCCTGCAGCTTTAAAAAGATTATTTTTTGAAAAGGCAACTAAGTATTGGTAAAGGCCGAAAGAATTGATGCTTTTGAGCTGTGGTGTTGGAGAAGACTCTTGAGAGTCCCTTGGACTGCAAGGAGATCCAACCAGTCCATCCTAAAGGAGATCAGTCCTGGGTGTTCACTGGAAGGACTGATGCTGAAGCTGAAACTCCAGTACTTTGGCCACCTCATACGAAGAGTTGACTCATTGGAAAAGACCCTGATGCTGGGAGGGATTGGGGGCAGGAGGAGAAGGGGACGACAGAGGATGAGATGGCTGGATGGCATTACCGACTCGATGGGCATGGGTTTGAGTAAACTCTGGGAGCTGGTGATGGACAGGGAGGCCTGGCGTGCTGCGATTCATGGGGTCGCAAAGGGTGGGACACGACTGAGCGACTGAACTGAACTGAAAGGTTACTTTAGCCCCCGGCATATGCTCCAAACAGGAGATTTCAAACTGGGTTTTACTTTGGGAAAATTGATTTTGTACCTTTTTATGAAAAGAAACATCTCTCTCAGCCCTCAAAGAGGAAATATCTGAGCAATTATAAAATATGTTAGTTGTGTTTTCTTAGTGAGTCATTTGACCTTTAAAATATGAACTTCTCTCTTTCTCCTAGTAGAGTAATTTCTATCAATGCCATCAGTTCCATTCAGTACATGCACTGCTTATGTGAATACATTTCTTATTTGTACATATAAATTTTTAGTCAAGTCCAATTTTGATCTTGGGGGACCTGGCTGTTGAGAGGCTACAAATGTTTCAAAATGATTACAGATGATACCAAAATAATTTTTATCAAAAATAAGACAAGAGATACCCAAAGATTAAACATTTTAGAAGTTGAAAAAGATAAAGTGAAAGAGCACACATTAAGTCATCTTGGCAGAATTTAAGACTTAAAATTCAGAAAACAAATGTAAGAGAAAAAGACAGAATTAGAATATTCTTTGCAGGCCCATCAAAGCTGAGTTCAAAACCCAGATTCATATTTGTGAGTTATGTGACCTTGAGCAAGGAAAATACATGACCTCTTCAGGTCTCAGATTCCTAATCTGTGAAATGAGGCTCACAGGGCATACTTTGAACATTAAATTGATTTGAACATGGAATAAGAAAACATATGGGTGGACTTCCCAGGCGGTACAGTGGATAAGGATCTGCCTGCCAATGCAGAGGACACGGGCTCCATCCCTGGTCTGGGAAGATTCCGTATGCTGCGGCTCCCCAGCATACGGCCTCCCTGGAAGCCTCCCTGGAGGCCTCGCACTTAAGAGTCTATGCTCTGCAACAAGAGAAGCCACGGCAGTGAGACGTCCACGAGCCACAGCCCGAGAGGAGCCCCTGCTCGCCACAAGGAGAGAGAGCGCTCATGCGGTAACGAAGACCCACTGCAGCCAAAAATAATAAAAGAAAAAAATTAGTTAATTAATAAAGTAGAAAACATAAGGGTAAAGTCGATAAATGTTTCCTGCTCTCCTCTAAACATGAAGACAGCTAGACTAAAATGAGGCTATTACAATTTTAACTCTTAGAAAATATATCACAAAGATTAAGAAAATGAAATTCTAACAGTTGCTTTAACACAAGCAAACAAACAATAAAACCCCCAAAAGGACTGGACATAACTTGTTTTTTTCAACTTTACAACTCAATCCCAATTATTTAGTAAGAAGTTTCCTACAAGGGAACATGGGGACAAAAAATTGCAACGTTTCGATTAGGGCCACAATTCAAACACCTAGTGGTGAGTCCTCTGCCTTTCTTAAACTTAATGAATTGTATTGCTCTGTCCTGTCCTCCACTTCCTCTGCAGCTTCATGGAAATGCTAAATGCCATCCACAATATCAACCATATCGAATTTCATGGGTGGTGGTCTCAGTGCTGGAGGGGTCTACCCCATACCAACACCCTGTTAACATTAGAGGTCATGGATGTTGAGATATATCCTTTGGCCAATCTGGAATTGGCAAAGCCAGAGTCACTAACGGCTTTGACAACGAATAAGAAGTGTCTGCTGTCTCTGCAAGACTCCCCGAAATGCCCTTATTCTAGGAAATTCTACTGGCTCACTTCATCTCATCATGTAGGCATCTTACCATCTCACATCATCACAAGCAGAAGAATGGTGAATATACTACAATAAGACACTTTGAGGGGAGTTCCCCAGTGGTCCAGTGACTAAGAATTTGTGCTCCCAATGCAGGGGGTCTGGGTTGGGTCCCTGGTCAGGGAACTATATCCCTCATCATGTACCTAAGAGTTCAAATGCCACAATGAAGATCAAAGATCTCGAGTGCCATAACTAAGACCCAGCACAGTTAAATAAATATTTTTTTAAAAGATATTTTGAGAGACCACATTTCTATAACTTGTATGATAGTATATTGTTATAATCATTCTATTTTACATTGGTTGCATTTATTAATGTCTTACTGTGCCTAATTTACAAATCAAACTTTATCATAAGCATGTATGTATAGGAAAAAACAGTGTATAGGAAAAAATAAACTGTATATAGGGTTTGGTACTAGCTGTGGCTTCAGGGTGCGGAAATTGGGGGCCTTGGAATATAATCCCCTGTGGATAAGGGGGCCTATTGTCCATATTTCTCAAATTACAAAATAATTTAATACCCTTTGAGTGACTTGGGTTTTATGCACAAAAGAAGACATTCATTTGTACCCTTCTCTGCCCTGATTTTTTTTCATCTTGTTCCTCCTTGTTCATTTGTTACCTGGAGATATGTGAGAAATCTTGCTTTTAGGAGATCAAAGAAAAAAGTTTTTCTCCCATACCTTTGTGTTCTGTTTAGGTTAAAAATCAACATTGTTTTTCTGTCTGCCTAAGGCACACTATTAAAATTACTTCAAAGCTTCTTGACCAAAATCTGTGCAGAGAAGCCTTATGGCAAATTGCAGCGTGATAATTTTTGTAAGAAATGAATTTCAAATGCTAGGAGGGAGGATGGTACTGGGTTTCCAAAATGACAGACATTACATTAATTCAGCAAGCGTATCTTAGAGGCATTCTGAGTCAGAGGACAGGATGATATTTTGATCTCAAAAGATAAAAGGGTAATTCCAAATAGCTAATTATGCATGGGGGTTCATTAGCCACATTGGCATAACTATTAGGGTGAATTTCATCTGTGACAGTGGTGCCTGATCCCATCTTACACACTGCTAAACAGTTTTTCCTTCTGACTTATACACAATGAGATGAAGATCTCTTTCCCCTGATGACTAGTGTTGGGGTACAAAACCTATAATTACCATCCATGGAGACGGCAATCAGATGCTCTGGCGACCTCATCTGATCTCTACAAAGGATTTGGCAGTGCAAGTGGGGTTTCTCGTGAAGTCAGAAGACCTGGTTTGGAATCCTAAATCTGTCACTTACTAAAATCATAACTTCAGATGAGCTACTTCATTCTCTGAGCCTCAGTTGCCTTTTCAGTAGGAAGCGACAAAGAATGCCTACCTCATAGGACGTTTGAAAAAGTAAATATAATACTATATGTGAAAATGCTCTGCAGGTGCCTAGAAATGTCGGTTTCCTTTCTTCGAGGAGGCTAGAGGAACGCAGAGGGTAGAGAGCTGTGTCAGCCAGTGACTGCTACACAAGAACCAAACCTCAGCTCAGCGTTCACTCTTGTTCATGTATTTGCAAGTCAGCAGGGGTCACAGCTGGGAATTGGATGGGGTGGCTCTACCTTGCTTGCCTGGTTCCGGGGTTCGTGCTGAAGGGACAGACACTACCAGTCCATTTTTATGGCAGAGTCACAAGCACAGGTGAGGTTTCTTAAAGCTGAGGCCCAGACGTGTTAGGTCACTGCCTCCCACAGGCCACGCCCAGTGTGTGTTGAAATACACGCTACCTCCAGCAGGGGGAGCTGTGAAGCCACACGCAGAGGGCATGGATGCAGAGAGGGTGAGAACTGGGAAAAACAAGTAACTTCTCAGAGAAGCAAGAGCAGCCCCCTACCTCCTGGGTCAGTCAAGGTCAGGCTAATCGAATGCCCTGGTCCCCTACGAGTGACGGGATCGGGGTGGGGGAGCGGTCCAAAGAGAGCGTGGTCTGAAGGGTCGGCCACTCCTCATTTGCAAAGCACAGAGGCCCCTGCAATGTCAGATGAACTCCTTGGTCTAAAAATAGACTAATGACGATGATGAAAATCATAACAACCATTTATCAAATGGCATTACAGAGGTCGATGGTGAGTATCTGCTCCCTGAATTAATGGACGCCCTGGGATTGTCTTCTCTTTGATCTGGTATCAAAGAGGACAGAAAGGACTCCGGACCGCTCACTTTACACTCCAGAAGGAACTCTGATACGATTCAAGGGAAGATGGGAGCTTCTGGAGGACACATGCCCGGACGCTCTGGGGGAAGAAGGAGTGCTGGGCGGGACGAGGGAGAGGGCCACTGTTCCCCTCCTCTGCGTGGGCTTCTCTTGAGCTGCCACAAGTGTGGAGGGACAAGGCCTGGCTGGGGTGCCTTCTGCTCAGGAGAGGCAAATAGGATCATGGTGAAGCCCAAGAGAAGGAAGGCTTGATGCCTAGGCCTGCCTCTGCTCCTTCCCCCACAAACACTGACCCAACCATCTGCTGCGTAAAAGGCTCTGAGCTGAAAGCCTGGCAAGGCAAAGACTAATGGAGAGATGGACTAAAAAACAATCACAGGGACTTCCCTGGTGGTCCAGCAGCTAAGACTCCATGCTCCCAATGCAGGGGGTCCAGGTTCGATCCCTGGTCAGGGAACTAGATCCCACATGCAGCAACTAAGAGTCTGCATGCCACAGTGAAAAGAGCCCACAGACTTCAACTAAGACCTGATGCAGCTGAATAAATAATAAACCCAAGCAAACAACAGTCACAAAACACTGTGGTTAGCACCAGAGGGAAAAGGAAACCCTGAGGCTGTTGGAATACACCAACCTTGGCGAAGTTAAGGAAGGCTGTGCAGAGGAGGTGTGATTCCTGGAATTGATATGAGAGTTCAGTCAAAGTTCTGGGTCATCAGAGGAAAAGGTGGAATGTTTTATGGAGTTTGCAAGCACAGCTCATGCACACCAGAAATGCAAAAGTGATAAGACAGAAACTCAAATAGGAAAGAGAACAGGGACTCAGTTGTAGTTCTGTGTATATGCCTGGCGAGGTTTAACTCCTTTTCGGTCATTTAACAAATATTATGTGCCTGGATCCAGCAAAGTGCAAGGCAGACATGGCTCCTGCCTTCATGGAGGAAAGGACAATCAGGGTCACCACAGAGGAAGGACACGTTGCCTGTGAGCCTCCAGGAAGGGGGTGTGACCACGTAAAGAGCATGAGGAAAGGCTGGCAGAGGAAGGAGCTAGCCTGGTGAAGCCAGGGCAAGGGAGGGGCATCCCAGAAATATAGATTGGAGGGTATTACAGAACCTCCCTGGTGGTCCAGTGGTTAAGAATCCACCTGACAACGCAGGGTCCCCCGGTTCGATCCCTGGTCCAGGAAGATCCCACATGCTGAGGGGCAACTAAGTCTATACTCTGCAACAGAGAAGTCAGCGCAATGAGAAGCCCATGTACCACCCCTGGAGAGTAGCCCCCGCTTGGTGCAACCAGGGGAAACGCATGCACAGCAGTGAAGACCCAACACAGCCAAAAATAAACAAATACTAATTTTTTTAGAAGACTGTAAAAGATCATTAAACTTTTTTAAAAAGTAAGTATTACATAAGGAAATTCAATTCTGCTGTATAGAAAATAAGAAAAGCAACTGGGATGGATAAGAAGCAATGAACTTGTGATGCAGAGGCGGAAATTACATAACGTTTTAAGTAATCAATCTGTAAGACATGAAGATAGAATAAACAAAGCACATATGTGCTCAGTATAAGTAAAAAGGATGGAGCAAAGGAGAGTGTCAGTGCTACCCAGAAGGGCTGGGAGCACCAAGCCAGGCCTTACATGTTCACAAGACAAGAGTCCTGCCACCTCCAGGCTGATGACGCCGCCATTCCTGCCCTGGCCAGAGCTGGTGTCATCTACACTGCCCCGCGCATGCGGCTCACCCCAAGTGGAGGTGAACGGCCTGGAGGGTGCCAGGCTGGAGGGGAGCCCCTCTGGCTGGGGTGCTGCCCTGAGGCTCTCTGACAGGGGGATACTGGCTCCGGTCCCCTTTCATCTGCCAGGCCCTCTTGTCCTGTCCAACCCCTCCTCTGGTCCTCATCATCAGTGAGGAAGCTGGTGTGGCAGGGGGAGAAACAAGACAAGCAAACACGCAGAACACGGAGTTCTGCCCTGCCTGCACCCCACTCTGAGTGTGCTGACCTGCCCTCTACCTTTCTGCTCACTTCCTCCTGAGTCTTTTAACAACTTGCCGACTAGAGATGTATTAACACGTCTTGACTGGAGACGCATCGATATTCACTTACATAACGAATCGCTGGCCACAGGCGTTAGTTTCTGCAAAATCCCCCAGTCAATAATGTGTTAGGTTGATGTGTTAACCCACGTGACGCAAGCTCCCTAATGTGCTGCGTGAGGCTTTCTGCGCTGTGGCTTCCAGATTGTCTGCATCGTCTTGACCACTGTGTCAGAATCATTTCCTGAGTCACATCGTGCTTTGTGAGTTTCTTCTGCGGATCAGCAACCTGAGGGTGAAGGGTACCTTAAAATTAAGATGTGTTTATCCAGGATTGGGCTTCCACCAGGAGGGCTCAAAGAAAACAGGGTAAGGGGATCTAGGGAGTTGGCAAGATGTAGGTTGAAGATCCTCTCAGAGGACCTAACTCTCAAGAGTTAGATCATGGAAACTAACTTGATGGCGGACAGAAAGGAGGAAAACAAAGGGCTATGTGAGTGGGAGGAAGTGAGGGATCTGTGTGCTGGGGGCCTCTGAAGGGATGAAGAAGAGGGAAGAATACGGCTGTGAGTGAGTGACAAGCCAAAGGATGTGAGACTGTGGTGGGAATGAGCTATCTGAATGTGTGCCTTATGTTTATCATATAACCTTGAAGTGATGAAGCATCTATAGTTCAGAATTGCCTCAATGGCACCTCCATCATCTCAGCACTTAATTCTCAGCACTGCCTGTGTAATTTCATGTCTGTGTAATGACTGGAAATCCACTGTGCGAAGATAGCCTTCATCATCTCGACCTCCTTTGCTGGTTAACCCATCACACAGCTAACTCAGAGCTTTTAGTGTAAGTCACCTTTCTACTTCGTTATACTACATGTTTATAAATGTCTTGACATTCAAATGGTTTAAACATTTTACAAAACTGTTCTGTTTTACATATATAGAAAGGATAAAAAACAAGGGCCTACTGTATAGCACAGGGAACTATATTCAGTATCCTGTGATAAACCACAATGGAAAAGAATATTTTAAAAAGAATGTGTATATATATATATATAATTGAATCTCTTTGCTGTACAGCAGAAATTAACACAACATTGTAAATTAACTCAATTCAGTTCGGTTCAGTCGCTCAGTCGTGTCTGACTCTTTGCGACCCCATGAATCACAGCACGCCAGGCCTCCCTGTCCATCACCAACTCCCGGAGTTGACCCAAAATCATGTCCATCGAGTTGGTGATGCCATACAACCATCTCATCCTCTGTCATCCCCTTCTCCTCCTGCCTTCAATCTTTCCCAGCATCAAGATCTTTTTCCAGTGAGTCAACTCTTCGCATGAGGTGGCCAAAGTATTGGAGTTTCAGCTTCAACATCAGTCCTTCCAATGAACACCCAGGACTGATCTCCTTTAGGATGGACTGGTTGGATCTCCTTGCAGTCCAAGGGACTCTCAAGAGTCTGCTCCAACACGACAGTTAAAAAGCATCAATTTTTTGGCACTTAGTTTTCTTCACAGTCCAACTCTCACATCCAAACATGACCACTGGAAAAACCATAGCCTTGACTAGATGGACCGTTGTTGGCAAAGTAATGTCTCTGCTTTTTAATATGCTATCTAGGTTGGTCATAACTTTCCTTAAAAGGAGTAGGCGTCTTTTAATTTCATGGCTGCAGTCACCATCTGCAGTGATTTTGGAGCCCAAAAAAATAAAGTCTGACACTGTTTCCACTGTTTCCCCATCTATTTCCCATGAAGTGATGGGACCAGATGCCATGATCTTAGTTTCTGACTGTCGAGCTTTAAACCAACTTTTTCACTCTCCTCTTTCACTTTCATCAAGAAGCTCTTTAGTTCCTCTTCATTTTCTGCCATAAAGGTGGTGTCATCTGCATATCTGAATTTATTGATATTTCTCCCGGCAATCTTGATTCCAGCTTGTGCTTCTTCCAGCCCAGCGTTTCTCATGATGTACTCTGCATATAAGTTAAATAAGCAGAGTGACAATATATAGCCTTGATGTACTCCTTTTCCTATTTGGAACCAGTCTGTTGTTCCACGTCCAGTTCTAACTGTTGCTTCCTGACCTGCAAATAGGTTTCTCAAGAGGCAGGTCAGGTGGTCTGGTATTCCCATCTCTTTCAGAATTTTCCACAGTTTATTGTGATCCACACAGTCAAAGGCTTTGCATTGTCAATAAAGCAGAAATAGATGTTTTTCTGGAACTCTCTTGCTTTTTCGATGATCCAGCGGGTATTGGCAATTTGATCTCTGGTTCCTCTGCCTTTTCTAAAACCAGCTTGAACATCTGGAAGTTCACGGTTCGTATTGCTGAAGCCTGGCTTGGAGAATTTTGGGCATTACTTTACTAGCGTGTGAGATGAGTGCAATTGTGTGGTAGTTTGAGCATTCTTTGGGATTGCCTTTCTTAGGGACTGGAATGAAAACTGACCTTTCCAGTCCTGTGGCCACTGCTGAGTTTTCCAAATTTGCTGGCATATTCAGTGCAGCACTGTCACAGCATCATCTTTGAGGATTTGAAATAGTTCAACTGGAATTCCATCACCTCCACTAGCTTTGTTCATAGTGATGCTTCCTAAGGCCCACTTGACTTCACATTTTAGGATGTCTGGCTCTAGGTGAGTGATCACACCATTGTGATTATCTGGGTCATGAAGATCTTTTTTGTACAGTTCTTCTGTGTATTCTTGCCACCTCTTCTTAATATCTTCTGCTTCTGTTAGGTCCCTATCATTTCTGCCCTTTATTGAGTCCATCTTTGCATGAAATGTTCCCTTGGTATCTCTAATTTTCTTGAAGAGATCTCTAGTCTTTCCCATTCTGTTGTTTTCCTCTATTTCTTTGCATTGATCACTGAGGAAGGCTTTCTTATCTCTCCTGGCTATTCTTTGGAACTCTGCATTCAAATGGGAATATCTTTCCTTTTCTCCTTTGCTTTTCACTTCTCTTGGTTTCACAGCTATTTGTAAGGCCTCCTCAGACAACCATTTTGCCTTTTTGCATTTCTTTTCCATGGGGATGGTCTTGATCCCTGTCTCCTATACAATGTCATGTATCTCCATCCATAGTTCATCAGGCACTCTATCAGATCTAGTCCCTTAAATCTATTTCTCACTTCCACTGTATAGTCATAAGGGATTTGATTTAGGTCATACCTGAATGGTCTAGTGGTTTTCCCTACTTTCTTCAGTTTAAGTCTGAATTTGGCAATAAGGAGTTCATGACCTGAGCCACAGTCAGCTCCCGATCTTGTTTTTGCTGACTGTATAGAGCTTCTCCATCTTTTGCTGCAAAGAATATAATCAATCTGATTTCGGTGTTGACCATCTGGTCATGTCCATGTGTAGAGTCTTCTCTTGTGATGTTGGAAGAGGGTGTTTGCTATGAGCAGTGCATTCTCCTGGCAAAACTCTATTAGCCTTTGCCCTGCTTCATTCCGTACTCCAAGGCCAAATTTGCCTGTTACTCCAGGTGTTTCTTGACTTCCTACTTTTGCATTCCAGTCCCCTATCATGAAAAGGACATCTTTTTTGGGTATTAGTTCTAAAAGGTCTTGTAGGTCTTCATAAAACTGTTCAACTTCAGCTTCTTCAGCGTTACTGGTTGGGGCATAGGCTTGGATTACCGTGATATTGAATGGTGTGCCTTGGAAACGATCAGAGATCATTCTGTCATTTTTGAGATTGCATCCAAGTATTGCATTTCGGACTATGCAATAGTCTTTTGTTGACTATGATGGCTACTCCATTTCTTCTAAAGGATTCCTGCCCACAGTAGTAGATATAATGGTCATCTGAGTTAAATTCACCCATTCCAGTCCATTTTAGTTCGCTGATTCCTCTTGGCCCTCCTGTAAATCAACTACACTTAGCAAAAAAAAAAAAAAATTAAAAAGTCCAAATGTCCTGTTTTAAAATTTGATTCAACAAATGATGACATAGCTGCTGAGAGTCAAGACACTGAGGCAAGCCCTGGGGTCTAATGGTGAAAAGATAACATGATGCAGGGTGCTTAGGCAGAGGTCTTGAGGGTGGGGACCTTAGGTGACATGCATATCCATAGAAATATGAGGGAAGGGGGCTGGGTACAACCTTTGAAAGAAAGACATAGGCCAAGGGCACAACATAAACTGCTTAGAACCAAATGGTTCCAAGATGGCAGACAAGTCAACTTGTCTAGACCTTGACCCTCAGTATAGCTCATTGTAACACATTAATAAGCTAAATGACACAGCCAGAAGCACCAAGACAGATCCAAGGTTGACCTCCAAGACCAAAATGTGGGCAGTGGGCCAACCCCTGAAAAGCCGCACCCCCTTCCCCCAAATAGTTGGAATAATCTGCGCACTCATTAGCCTATGAAATGACCCAGCCCATAAAAGCTAATCACACCACATTTCGAGGCCCCCACACTTGCCCTCTGCCATGGCCTACACTCTGTTTGTGGAGTGTTTTTCTCTCTGAATAAAATCCACTTTTTACCTATCACTTTGTCTCTCACTGAATTCTTTTTGTGATGAGACACAAAGAACCTGAGCCTCAGTAAGTCCAGACACCAGGTGAGTGATTTTAATTAAAAGATCATGGGTTCAAGTCTCAAGGAGGGTTTTGTCTGGGTTCGAATACCAGCACACGGGCTCAAGTTCCAATCTGAGTTAAACAGTTTCATGTATAGCAGACTCAGGACCACCTCCAAAGCAGCCCACTCACCCACACAAGTTTGAAAACTTCTGTCCCACAGGATGCTAACTTTGTCGCATGCAGAACTGAAGCTTGTTTTCATTTGCTGGCTGCTCCCCACAGCATGTGGGATCTTAGCTCCCTGACCAGGGATCGAACCCTTGCCCCCTGCAGTGGAAGCGTGGAGTCTTAACCACTGGACCTCCAAGGAAGTCCCAGAGTTGAAGCTTCTTTGTTCCCTTCTCCGAGTTATCCAAAATAGTGTATTTGGGGAACAGCCCCTGGCTGATTCTTTTTTTTTTTATTTTAAATATTTGCTTGTTTTCTTGTTTCTGGCCATGGTGGGTCTTTGCTGCTGCACTTGGGCTTTCTCTAGTTGTGGTGCATGTGTTTAGTCGCTCCCAGGAGAGTGGGATCGGCCCAGACTGGGGATCGAACTCACGTCCCTTGCATTGCAAGGCAGATTCTTAATCACTGGAGTACCAGGGAAGCCCTGGCTCACGTCTTTACACTCTAACTGTCTCTGTGAGTGTCCATCAAAATATGTCATACTGTTTTGCTTTTCAAATCTACCAAAACAGCATATTTTAATTACTGTCCTATAACTTGCTCTTCTCACTCAATATTCTATCTTCAAGGCCTTATTTGATACATGTGGACCTAATTCATTCACTTGGGCTTCTGTTTATTACGAAATTGCACCATTGGATGACTATGTCACAGTTTATTCTGGCATTTCCCCATGGGATGGACATATATATATATATATATAAGATTCACAATCTGCTAGGCACGGTTCTAAGGGTTTTACAAATTCTCATTCATGTGTCCTCATAGGTTGCATCATTTCCACCTTCATTTTACAAATGAGGAAACTGAGACACAGAGAGGCTAAGTAACCCATTCAAGGTCACACAGTGGATAAGTGGCAGAACTAAGATTCGAACCCAAATGTGTCTGTCACATCAGAGGGTTTATCCTAACTCCTGAGCTGCGCTGCGTCTCTAAGGTGCTTCCCCACAGGGTCTCAGAGTCGACAGGACAGCCTGCATGCACGGTGAACGTCTTACTGCACTTGTTCTTCTGCACATGAGCAGAGGTTCTTTCCTGGAACTGAGATTGATGGGTCCAGATGAGATCTCTCATTGTGAGGAGTTCTCACGGCATTAACTAGACTGAGGAATAAAGCATCAGAGGAACAATTCTGAGGCTTTGACAGAATTGAGAGCAGTTAAATACTTCTTCGATGTTTTATCCAGCTTTTAACCACAGGCTCTTTTCTGTCCCTGTCATCATGTGAGAGGCGCTTAATAGATGATCAGATACTTTGAGAGAAGACAGACAGGCCCACGTCCAATCAGCAACTCTTCTGACTTGCTTCATTCTCATCACAAATGCATTTTCACACAACCATATGTTGCTGTGTGCTCCATTTAGGAATTGAACAATTCCTCTGTTTAATTTCAGCCCATAAATTTCACTTATTAGTCTGCTAAACCACTTAGGGGATTCTGTATTACTCTGTATATCATTCTATACCCTGGCCTAAACCAACGATTTTGAGCACATTTTTGTAATATTACTACCATAATATTTGGTTTTGTAAACAGCCAGCACAACTGGCCTAAGCCTTTGAGGACGTTTGTTTAGGTTCTGTCTTCCCACTGTCTTCTCACCTGGGGACAAAGTAGAGCACCTTTGTCTGAAAAGGACCAACACACATGTTGCTGTCATAACCAAGGGCACTCATTAAATTCAACAAATAAAATTGTCTTACAGATGAGATGTCCCCAGTGAGCTCAGACATGAAATGGAAATAGAATCAGGAGCATTTTGTTAATCTTTTCGGAAGCCTTTTTGCTTTGGCTGAGTTTAAAACAGCAAACACACAGACCAGGACATGCATCTCAGAAACGGTGAGGTCCAAGCTCGATGTTTCACCAACTTTCGTTCATTCCTGGGCCGCTTCAGCAGGGGGCCAGGGGAACTGATTTGTGAGTCTGATGCAGATACATCCTGCCTCTGTGGGCTTATATTTGAAGGCTAGCTCTCAGATCGTCAGTAGAGTGGTCCTGAGACAAGCTGGCATCTAAAACCTGGGATTCTTTGTCACCTGGACAAACATTTCCTTGAGCAACAAAATACAAAGACACTATAGGGGACTAAAAATAACTGCATGCATGCCCAGTTGTGGCAAATTATGAGTAAGGAAACACAAAAAGACCAAAAACCCAACTGCCATTCTGAGGAGTTTGGAGTGAAAGCAAGCAATTGCACATGACCCCTGCACACAGCACCAGCAGCGGGGAGGGCAGACCACCTAAGCCACACCCCCAGCCCTGCCCCTGGGCCCGCCCCCCCACTCACTCCATTTAAGGACCCACCCCCACCCTCCACTCCATTGCAGAAATCAACCCACTCCCTCCCTAAGCTCCAACAAGAGCACCTGTTATTTGTTTTCACTCCCTTATGCTACAGCTCAAGTCCCCAGAATGCCTCCCCTGAATTCCTCTACTGGCCTCTTATTAATTTCTATTGATTAAAGGATCCGAGAACCTCAGAAGTAATAATCACTCAGTCTCTGCAAACTGTCATTTCCTAATTTATAAAATGGGGCTAATACCATTTCCTCAGTTAACTAGGGAATTCAAGTTGCTGGCAATCCAGTAGGGTAATATATGCCTGTGATTGTGCATATGTGTAATGCCAGGGAGGAAATCTTAATTTCCTAGCAGGTCACGAGAGGCACAGTTTTACTGGGTAGATATTGTGATACTCCCTTTCAGGGGAGAACTCCAGCACTTGTAGATGAACTGGTGCCTTGAACTGAAAGAAACTAACAGCGTTACTTTGTGTGGAACACGGAAAGGGAGGCATCTGTTCCTGGGAGGAAGAAGGGAGGAAGGGACCCGTCCTGCACGGGGGAGGAGTGACGGGGAGCACCCTCAGGTGGTGGAACAAACTTGGCCAAAGGGACATACAGAGTCAGCCATGATACAAAACCTTCCTCCGTCACTCCTGCCAAATCTCCAGAAAAACTGACCTTGGCCGTGAAAGGGATTCTCTTTTGGAGAATTCAAAGGCAACCAGTCCTCTTAGTGAAAGTTGCTCAGTCATGCCTGACTCTTTGTGACCCCATGGACTACACAGTTAATGGAATTCTTCAGGCCAGAATACTGGAGTGGGTAGCCTATCCCTTCTCCAGTGGATCTTCCTGACCCAAGAATTGAACCTGGGTCTCTTGCATTGCAGGCAGATTCTTTACCAACAGGGCCATCAGGGAAGCCCAGGCTTCTTAATTATACATAATACAAAAGTGGTTTTCAAGGTGGAGGTCAGGATCCTGGTGCATCTGAAGGCAACTTAGTATGCATACCAGCACTTAACATGTGTGTGTGTGTGTGTGTGTGTGTAAAACAGAACAGAAATATATAATATTTTACATATAATAGAACACAAAATATATAATAGAACAGAATGGAAAAGATCAGGGAACCTTGCACAGAGTAAATGCAAGAATACTTTTTGAAACGTTTATATATATGTGTCTTAGTCTATTTGGGCTGCTATAACAAAACACCACAGGTTGGGCAGCTTGTCATCAATAGAAACTTATTTCTCATAGCTCCAGAGGCTGGGAAGTCCAAGATCAGGGTGCCAGCGTGGTTGGATGAGGGTTCATTTCCTCATTCACAGCGAGTGCCTTTTTTCTCCCTTAATTTTTATTACAGTCTAGTTGCTTTACAACGTTGTGTTAGTTTCTACTGTACAGTAAAGTGGGCCAGCTTTTCGTATACATATATCCCCTCTTTACTGGATTCCTTTACCATTTAGGTCACCCCAGAGCACTGAGTAGAGCTCCCTGTGCTACACAAACAGTAAATGCCGGAGAGGATGTGGAGAAAAGGGAACCCTCTTGCACTGTTGATGGGAATGTAAATTGTTACAGCCACTGTGGAGAACAGTATGAAGGTTCCTTAAAAAACTAAAAATAAAGCTGGTGTCTTCACATGGTGGAAGGGGTTAGGGATCTCTCTGGAGCCTCTTTTATAAGGGTACTAATCCCATTTACGAGTGTTCCACCCTCAAGACTTTAAGTACCTCCTAAAGATCCCCACCTCCCAATACTATCATCTTTGGGGTCAGGATTTCAACATGTGAATTCTGGGGTTCTACAAAGATTTTAAACCATAGCACTATGTGTGGCCTGAGTTGTGATATAAAATATGTTTCTTTTTGTGGACCATGGTTAAAAAAAAAGGTGAGAAAGCACTACAGTATAATTATTATAGTAGTTAATACAGAATATAGTATTGTGTATATAGTAATTAATACAGTATATAGTATTGTGATTATAATAGTAATCTTGACAGCTCACTCTGCCATATGCCTAGAGTCTTTATAAGACGAGTCTTGACACCCTTGTCATTGACGTACTATTTACAGTTGCCAAGGGGTAGAAGTAACCTTATGTCCATGGAGGGATGAATGGATAAACAAAGTTATGCCCATACAATGGAATATTATTCAACCTTAAAACAGAAGGAAATCCTGTCCTATACTACAACACGGATGAACTTTGAGGACATGATGCTAAATGAAATAAGCCAGGCACACTAGGACTGTAGGATTCCACTTCTATGATGCATATCTAAACGAATCAAAGTCACAGAAACAGAAAGTAGGGACTTCCCTGTGGTCTAGTGGCTAAGACTCTCTGCTCCTAATGCAAGGTGGCTGGGTTCAGTTCCTGGTCAGGGAACTAGATCCCACATGCCACACAGCTAAAGATCCCGCATGCCAACGGAAGATACCACATGCTGCAACAAAGACCTGGGGCAGCCAAAGAAATAAATAAAATGAAAATAACTATTAAAAAAGATTAAAAAAAAAAAAAAGAAACAGGAAGTAAATGGGGATTGCCAGGGGCTGGGGAGGCCAAGGGGAATCAGGAATATAGAATTTTGGCCATGCAAGATGAAAAAGTTCTGGAGGTCTGATGAACAACAGAACATGCATATCACAAGCTATACCACATGCTTAAAAACTGTTGAGGTTAAACTTCTGTTTTTTTTTAACACATACACAGATACATCTGTGGAGAAGGAAATGGCAACCCACTCCGGTATTCTTGCTTGGGAAACCGCATGGACAGAGGAGTCTGGCGGGCTACCGTCTGTGGAGTTGTGAGTCTGACATGACTTAGCGACTAAACGACGACAAAACACACAGAAGGGGTCTTCACTCTAAGGTTCCCCACCAGGGGGATGAACAGTTCCTACCTTCCCGATTCTCCCACTTGGCTGTTTTCAAGGCCCTTTGGATCTTTTTTGGCATCTCCGCTGAGCCCCTTTAGACAACCTTCTTGCTCTGGGGTCTGTCTTTGATTTGTGGGACCGCCACTCCCCGCCGGAGGCCACCCCGGCCTCCCAGGCCTGAGGGAAGCTGGCCTGGCAGGCTGGTAGGAAATAGCATTGCAGACACCCTGCGCATGCGCATCCCCTACCTTGCCGCCATCACCCACTTCACCGCGCAGCCTGGTCACAGCCTCCCCTCCGTATCTCCCCAAACATGGGAAACACCTGAAAAGGTCCTGGGCACTTTGCTTCTTTCTCTCTCCACTTTCTACCCACTTGCTTCCTCCTGGTAAGAGGACTTGTGAGCTCAGGGCCACCTCGAGGGTCACGTGGTCCACCATGGGTCCATGTGTCTGGCTCCGAGGTTCCTCAGCAGCTGCGCTAACAAAGATCAACTGGAATGGAGGATAGAGAAAATGGAGGTCAGGTCAGGGGGGAATACTCACATGATTTTTCAGTCCTTTCCCCTTACTGTGGTGGCCGGGAGAGTCCAGAATGCAAATCAGATAGTTTCAACCCCCTTCCTCTGATGCCCTCAGCAAAATTTTCACACCCCAGCCTCAGTTTTCCAGGCCCCTCATCCCCTCCCTCCCTCAGCTCCCGGTAGGCCACTTCCTTGCTAATAACTCCTCCTCCAGGGCTCCAGAACTGCCTGCTGGGACTTCCCTGGTGGGCCAGTGGTTGAGACTTCACCTTCCCAATGCAGGGGGTGCAGGTTTGATCCCTGATCAGGGAGTTATGATCACACATGTCTCTGGGCCAGAAAACCAACACATAAAACAGAAACAATATTGTAATAAATTCAATAGAGACTTTAAAACTTATCCAAATTAAAAAAAAAAATCTTAAAAAAAACCCACATAACTACCTGTAGTTAAAAAAACGCGTAACTTCCTGTAGAAACTCCCTCCCACCTTGGATTTTTGTTTCTGCATTTGTTGGGTTCTCGGCCAGCTCTCATTTCTACAGCTTTGCCACCTGGCTAATTCCTACTTATTTTTCAAGTCTTAGCAGACTCCACAAATAAAGACAACTTAATTGTCGGCCCCGCCATCTAAGGACCCCTTTGGAACAGAGCATTTTTATGGAAAAAAAATAGAAACAAAATATATAGCATCATCTTTTTCTTTCCTTTTCTCACAGAAGTCTTTAGTTAGAGCCATTAGGCACTTATTTACTCCTAATTGTGCCTTTGGCTCAAGTGCAGCTCTGGGGACAGTAGGGTCATTTTCCTGTCCCCCTTTTACACTTGTGAATTATTCTTAGCAGAAATTAGTCTTAGCAGAAATGGAGCATTGATCATGAAACTAGTGAAGCTTAAGCTTCAAGGTGCATGCCAAGCCCTTGCGCCTGGTTTGTAATCTGGTATTTGTTTTCTTAAAGTGGGCTACCCAGGTTGTAGAAACCTTAAATAGGCTTCGCAAAACCTGTTTCCAGATCTCAGTGTAGACAATCCCACCTTCCTAACCCTTTAAAATGGGGGTCTTGATCTCTTACATGGGGTCACCGACCCCACACTTCCCTGGGACACCCCTGACCTCGACAGCCTACAAACCATTTTGGCTCTGAAACTGGTGGAGAAAAAGAATCTCTTTGTCTTTGCTGTTTGAGTGCCAAACTGCAAAATACATAATAGATGGTAAATAGAAAATGTGGTAAATACAGGCATACCTCATTTTATTGTTTTGCTCTATTGTGCTTTGTAGATATTGCCTTTTATTTTTAACAAATTGAAGGTTTATGGCAGTCTTGCATCGAGCAAGTCTATTGGTGCCATTTTTCCAATAGAATTTTTTAAGTTAAGGTATATACACTTTTTTAAAGACATAATACTATTGCACACTTAATAGAATACAGTATAGTATAAACACAACTTGTACTGGGAAACCAAAAAATTTGTGTGACTCACTTTATTGCAGTGGTCTGGGACCCAACCTACAAAATCTCTGAGATGAGCCCTTCATAAGCTGATTCAGGGAAACAATGCCTTTTATGTTTTAAGATATTCCATAAAACCTCTGGCAGGAATTAAGACTGCAAAAAGAAATTTTGGTAATTTGGTAATTAAATTTTTAAAAAACAACTTAGATTAACTAGCAAAAAGAAAGTTCCTGAACATTGCCCTGGCATGTGTCTGCAGAATATTGCTGATTGTATTCCATTTCTCATAAGTTAAAGGAATTTGTGGCAACTCCACAAATAAAGGCAACTTAATTGTCTGCCCCACCATCTAAGGACCCCTCTGGAACAGAGCATTTTTGGGAAGAAAAAAAAGAAACAGAATATATAGCATCATCTTTTTCTTTCCTTTTCTTACTGAAGTCTCTAGTTAGAGCCATTAGGCACTTAGGTATTCCTAATTGTGTCTCTGGCTCAAGTGCAGCTCTGGGGATAGTAGGGTCCTTTTCCTGTCCCCCTTTAACACTTGTGAATTATTCCTTCTAAAAACAGGCTAACATAGTGGTTGAGAACACAGTCTGAAGTCAAACTTCCTGGGTTCGAATCACAGCTCTTCCATTTACTGATTGTGTTCTCTGATCTTGAGCAAGTGAGTTGATTGGCTGATGACAGCCAATTGTTAAATTTTCAGGAACATCGCAAGCCTGTTGATATGTTATTGGTAACTTGACATCAGCTTTGATAGGAGTATTAACACCATGAAAATTGACAAAATCTATAAATCCATACCTGCCCCCTTCCCTAACCTGCTTATTACTATTTTTTAATTTAACTAATTAATTTATTTTAATTAGAAGCTAATTACTTTGCAATATTGTAGTGGTTTTTGCCATACATTGACATGAATCAGCCATGCGTGTACATGTGTTCGTCATCCTGAACCCCCCTCCCATCCCTCTGGGTCATCCCAGTGCACCAGCCCCGAGCATCCTGTATCATGCATAGAACCTGGACTGGTGATCTGTTTCATATATGATCATATACACGTTTCAATGCTATTCTCTAAAATCATCCCACCCTCGCCTTCTTCCACAGAGTCCAAAAGACTGTTCTACCCATCTGTGTCTCTTTTGCTGTCTCGCATATAGGGTCATCATTATCATCTTTATCAATTCCATATATATGCTTTAGTATACTGTATTGGTGTTTTTCTTTCTGACTTATTTTGCTCTGTATAATAGGCTCCAGTTTCATCCATCTCATTAGAACTGATTCAAATGCATTCTTTTTAATGGCTGAGTAATATTCCATCGTGTATATGCACCACAGCTTCCTTATCCATCCGTCTGCTGATGGGCATCTAGGTTGCTTCCATGTCCTGGCTATTATAAACAGCGCTGCGATGAACATTGGGGTACACGTGTCTCTTTAGTTCTGGTTTCCTCGGTGTGTATGCCCAGCAGTGGGATTGCCGGGTCATATGGCAGGTCTATTTCCAGTTTTTTAAGGAATCCTCCACACTGTTCTCCATGGTGGCTGTACTAATTTGCATTCCTACCAACAGTGTTCGAGTGTTCCCTTTTCTCCACACCCTCTCCAATGTTTATTGTTCGTAGACTTTTTGATAGCAGCCATTCTGACTGGCGTGAGATGGTACGTCATTGAGGTTTTGATTTGCAGTTCTCTAATAATGAGTGATGTTGAGCATCTTCTCATGTGTTTGTTAGCCATCTGTATGTCTTCTTTGGAGAAATGTCTGTTTAGTTGTTTGGTCCATTTTTTGATTGGGTCATTTATTTTTCTAGAGTTGAGCTGCAGTAGCTGCTTGTATATTTTTGAGATTAAATTCTTTGTCAGTTTGCTTATCACTATGTACCAGCACACACCTGCTCAGTTTCCTCATCTGTAAACTAGGAGTAATAACAGTGAATATTGTCATGGAGAATTCTAGGAGAGTTAAATTAAATATGCTTACTTGTACTTGGCAAATACTCAACAATTGTGAGATGCTCTGGGTGTTTCTCCCATTTTACATGGTCCAGAGCCTTTCTGCCATTACTTCAAACTTGGTACCAGCCAGGAGAAGGCAATGGCAACCCACTCCAGTGTTCTTGCCTGGAGAATCCCAGGGACGGGGGAGCCTGGTGGGCTGCCGTCTATGGGGTCGCACAGAGTTGGACTTGACTGAAGTGACTTAGCAGCAGCAGCAGCCCGTAAAGCATTGGTAATTAAATTTAAAAAAATCACTTAGATTAACTAGTGCCTTAAAACAACTAGCTCATAATTGACAGGAAATGTGTGGTCTAATGTTTATGAGGCAGACACTGATGTTTATAAAATCAGAATTTTTCTCAGTCTAGCATTGATTACTTTTTTTAAAATTTACTTTTAATTGGAGGACAGTTGCTTTACAATGTTGTGTTGGTTTCTGCCATACATCAATATGAATTAGCCACAGGTATTCACACGTCCCCTCCCTCTTGAAACTCTCTCCTACCCTCCCACCCCTCCCCACCCGACCCCACCCCACCCCCTAAGTTGTCACAGAGCAGCAGGCTGAGCTCCCAGTGATATAACAACTTCCCACTAGCTGTCTTTTTTACATATGGTTGATTACTTTTGTTATATATATTTCCTTTGGCTAGCTGTTAGAATTTCTTTATGGAATTTCTATTTTTTCTGCTCCCAAGTAAAGCAAAAGCTACAGAGATAGTTTATACATCTTTTGGTAGTTCAGTAAACAAACATGTTCTAAAAAATTGAAATAGCTGTGCTGAAGTAAAAGATATACTGATAATTCACGTTAATTATATACAAGTTAGTCAAGATTTTGGTGGGCAAATAAACTCTTGGTAATGTGTTGTTATCTGAGTGCTATAAAAATGTAATCTACATTATAAATATCTGACTCACTCTGACCACTAAAGAATTAATCACATATCTGTATTTAAATATAAATATTCTACTGGCAAAGCTTAAGTTTAGTGTTTTGTTAAATGAGTCTCTCATTTATCCTCAATAGATTTGGCGGAGCTTATTTTCTCTTGGTCTTCATGATTCGTGGAATATTTAGATCTTAAGTTCACTTTCACAGCATTTACATTATAGGAGTGCGCTAGTTGCTTAGTTGTGGCCGACTTTGTGGTCCCATGGACTGTAGCCCGCCAGGCTCCTCTGTCCATGGGATTTCCCAGGCAAGAATACTGGAGTGGGTTGGCATTTCCTTCTCCAGGGGATCTTCCTGACCCAGGGATCAAACCCAAGTCTCCCACACTGCAGGCAGATTCTTTACCATCTGAGCCACCAGGGACGCCCCAAGGAAAGTGTTATTAATGCATAGTTGATCATCACAGAATCATTATAGATTCTGCATCCAGGATACTCTGTATTAGAGACTTCTTCAACCAAGATGTTTAGAAGTTCATCTCTTCAAACAATTCCCCTCTTCACAAAAAAATATAGTCTGCTTTTAGGATGTTTATAAAATGCCAGAGGTCAGCAAGGAAAAAGATAACAGCTTTTGGAGGACATGGAATCCTGTTTCCTTCTCTTTCAAGATGCTCTGATGTCAAATGTGTTTGATTCTGGGAATCCTCTCTCTCTCAGCAGCCAGTTTTTCCGAGCCTTTCTCTGTTAGTGGAACTGAGTGTGGCCTCAGTGGTAGGTTTCAGGTAATTACTATAATGGATGTCCTTCTCTATAGGCAGGCAAGGACATTCCCAGAGGTTGTCACCCCTTGGAAAAGTTTTTCTCCCACTTTCCCCTCCTCCTGCTTTTTCTGGTCTTGAGTTGGGTTTCCTGAGTCCCACACAGTCCGTTCCAATCTGTGTTCAAGCATCCTTGCCCACATCTGTAGAGTTTTGTCCCCAACCCTTCCTAATGAGGCTGACTTGGAAAACAGTACCTACTGTCACCCGGCTGAAATCTGTGATGTTCTTCTGATCACGTCCACCATCTCTTCTGCTCATGAGGCCTCTGCCCTGAATCCTCAGGCGTGACTTCTGCCTAGGGTGTGTCCCAGTCTGCAAGATTAGACTTCTACTGTCGTCTCTACCCCCCATTCCTTTCTGACAAATTCTAGTTCTCCAGACATTTGTGAATCCAGATCTTACTCTAGCCAGGCCCATCACAACTTGGGCTTGGCCCCGTGACCTGCCCTGTGGCTGTGTGCCAGCTACACAAAGTTTATGTGCTCCCTGTCCCTGTGATGACTGACCGCCTGCTGGGATCCTTTGCGTCACTTGCATCCTCAATCCCCTGTTTGGCTGCTTGCTAATTTCACTTGAACTCTGGGTATCAAATATTTTGTTTTAATTTTTCGGCTATACCCCACAACATGTGGGACCTTAGTTCTCCAACCTGGGTTTGAACCCATGCTCCCTTCATTGGAAGGTGAGGTCTTAACTACACGACCACTGGTGAAATACCTGGGTATCAACTGTTACCCATTTACTCCAAGAGGTAGTCTGGCAAAGTGGTTAAGAGCATGCATTCTGGCACTAAACTATCTGGTTTCTAGCTTTGCCTGTTCCTACTTGGGTGACAAGACAGTCACTCCACTTCCTGTGCCTCATTTTGCCATCTTTAAAATGGGCATAATCATTTACTCTAAGTAGTGTTCAGAGGAGCTATAAAGTGATAGTTGCAAAGGGCCTAAGAGTCGGATTGGCACCTGATAAATTCTATATGAAAATTAGAAAATGGTATTAGTTTGCTAGGGCTGCCATAACAAAGTACCACTGACTGGGCAGCTTAAACAAGGGACATTTATCTTCTCACTGCTCTGCCAGTCCAAGACCAAAGTGTGGGCAGGGATGGTTCCTTCTATGGCGTCTCTGCTTGGCTTGCACTGTCTCCTTGTATTCTCACGCGGTCTTCCCTCCGTGTGTGTCTGTGTCCTAACCTCCTCTTCACCACACTCATGTTGCATTAGGTCCCACTCTAACAACCTCATTTTGGTGTGATTACCTCTGTCAAGACCCTGTCTCAGGCTTCCCTGGTGGCTCAGTGGTGAGGAATCCACCTGCCAATGCAGGAGACTTGGTCTTGATCCTGATCCGGGAAGATCCCACATGCTGCAGAGCGACCAAGGCCATGGGCCGCAACTGTTGAGCCTGTGCTCCAGAGTCTGGGAAGCCCAACTACTGAACCCACGCGCAGCAGCTACTGAAGCCCGGGCCCTCCAGAGCCTGTGCTTGGCAACAAAAGCCTCCGCAACAAGAAGCCCATGTACCACAGCTAGAGAAAAGCCAGAGCAGCAATGAAGACCCCGTATAAAATAAATAAATAAAATTTAAAAATTTTTAAAAAGACCCTGTCTTCAAATGTAGTCACATTCTGAGTTACTAGGGGTTAAGACACCACCATATGAATTCTAGGGAGTCATAATAATATAGCCTGTAACAATAATTAAATAACTGGCCCCAGACCCTGACAAGCCCCTGCTTCTTCCTAGCAGAACCCCTGGGAACCCCCTCCTCCATCTCTCCTCCAGCATCCGGCTGGGACAACAGGGCAACCTTCCTCACCAGTCCAGCCTGACCTCCCGAGCCCTTCCTCCGTATCCTGCAGGACCTGGTATCTGGAGGAGGGGTCCGCCTCAGCCGTTTTGGTCCAGTGTGCATTCATTCAAGATTGCCCAAGGGGGACTTCCCTAGTGGTCCAGAGGTTGAGAGCCCACCCTCCGCTGTGGGGGATGGGGCCTCCATCCCTGGCCGAGGGGCTGGTGTCCCACGTGCCACAGGGCTACTAAGCCCACGGGCCACAACTCAGAAGCCCGAGTGCTGCACCCCAGACCCAACATGGCCAAATAAATAAATACTAAAAACCGTCAAAGGTAAAAACCAGGGGAAGATAACAGAGAAAAATCAGCTCAGCCACACAAAGCCAGCACCGCCTGGTCATAGTCAGAAAGTTCCAGCCATCAGAGAGACCCTTAGTGGTTTACTTTCTTGGGTGGATACTGTGGTCCCTTCAGAGACACTGAAGGTTTTACCAAACACTTTGTCCCCCTTCAGATAAGTAGTAATATCACTATTTAAAACAGCAATTCTGAAGTTTGCAGACTTATAATTTATAGGCCCGACCAGCGACTCAAACGGTCATGATTGCCAGGTCTTATTTCCCTGCCTAGCCTGAGGCCCCATCTTCACAAGGCTGCTCTAGGCCTGGGGACCTCCTACACTGCCTTCATATATACAGAAGCCTATACTTCTGTTGTGTCAAGGTGCTGGCCTATGAGGCTGCTCAGTCTGACCTTCTCTCCTCCCTGTTTGGTGCCTCTTTGGTAAGTGATGTTTTTTGGTAAAATGTTTTTCCCCCTATTTTTTGGCATGCAAGATCTTAGTTCCCCGACCAGGAAACAAATCTGTGCCCCCTGCGGTGGAAGTGTGGTGTCTTATCCACTAGACTGCCAGGGAAGTCCCAAGAAAGTCTCATTTTAAATGCTGAAACTGGTTTTGTTTCCACAGTTAACAAACAGAGTCTTAGTTTAAATTCTGAAGCTGGTTTGGTTTCCACTATAATAAAAGATATATATGGTGGTGGTTCAGTTACTAAGTCACATATGACTCTTTGCGACTTCATGGACTGTAGCCTCTCAGGCTTCTCTGCCCATGGGATTTCCCGGGCAAGAATACTGGAGTGGGCTGCCATTTCCTTCTCCAGGGGATCTTCCCAACCCAGGGACTGAAGGCAGATTTTGAATTGCAGGCAGATTCTTATACCGACTGAGCCACCAGAGAAACCCTCAAAGATATATATATATATATATATATATATATATATATATATATATATATATAGTCAGTCACTATTTATTGAGCATGTGTATGTCCCAGACAATGCTGAATACTTATGTTATTCCATTGAATTCTTCTAAAATAGGTGTTGCTATCCTCATTTTGCTAAATGAGGTCATGAAAGTTCAGAGCAGTGGTGGAGCTGGTAAATGGCAGAGCTGGGTTTTAATTTGAGTCCCTCTGACTCCAAGACCTGGCTCCTTAGCATTCTGTGTTTTTTTGGTCTCCCAAATACCTCCAGCCTCGATGATTATGTGTTGACCAAGTGGGGCCTCTCCTTTCCTCTTGCGTTTTCTTGTTGCCATGTAATTTTTTCTGCAGCAAGATGCGCTGATGGTGGTCTGTACTTCTAAGTATAAGAGACCAGGCAGAGCTAAGAGGAGACAATACATTATTTGATCAAAAAACAGGTGTTATACAAGGGGCATCAGCTACAGAGGGCTGTCTTCATCAGGGGCAATGATTTTCTTTATTCTGCCTGGGGATTGGCTTCTACTTAAAATTAAGTTAAATGAAGTTTAACTGAAAAACCAAAAAGAGATTTTAATAAAAAATGTAAAAGCCCCAAGTAAATGATAAGAATTTTCCAAATGCTTGGGGAGGAAGAGTCAGAGAATTAGTACTTGAGCGCACACCTGAGCATGGTAGTGACAGGTCATTTTTGTCACAGAAACACTTCAGGATCCCTCCTCCAAACAACAGGCATTTAGGCCTGAGCTAAACTGACTAATGCTCCTTCATGCTTCACGGGACGATGTGTCTTTCCTCTTCCAGCTGTTCTTTTATCACTTACCCAGGAACTGCCCTCCCCTGGCCTGAATTATTATAATTAAACCAGCGTTCAGCCGTACAGTGTGAAGGTGGGTTTATAGCATGCAGGTGCTTTATGGTTTTTAAACGGCTTGAAAGCATAATCATACAGTAAAGCAGTGGTCCCTGACCTTTTTGGTACCAGGGGCCAGTTTTGTGGAAGACAATTTTTCCACAGACCTGGTAGGGGGGATGATTTGAGGATGATTCAAGCATTACATGTACTGTGTACTTTATTTCTATTATTATGACATCAGCCCCACCTCAGACCATCATTCCAGAGGTTGGGGACCCCTGCTGTAAAGTCAGGAGGGTTTGGGACTGCCCTGATGGTCCAGTGGTTAAGACTCCATGCTTCCACTGCACGGGGGCGTGGGCTCCATCCCTGGTTGGGGAACTAAGATCCCACATGCTGTGGGCACATAGCTTGGCCAAAAAAATAGGCAGACCCAAAATGGAAAAACAAGAAGAAATCTGAAGTTCAGTTAAAGTTGGAAAGACAAATAAAATTGCCATTAAAAATTTAAAAAGAGCATTCTACCAGGTTTCCTAGTAGCTTTTTAAAAAAACATGGAGTGAAAGATACGAAAACCTTTAAACTGTTATACTCCCTGATTTGACTACAGATGCTCTAGTGGTGGTAAGTTAGAAGGACTGATGGGAATTCCAATCCAGCCACTTAGTACTTGTTGAATATTGGGTGAGTTACTTAAATCGAACTTAGTTTCCTCACATACATCTGAGGAATATACATCTACAGAATGAGGATAATTAATCTTACAACACAGTTGCTGTGAGGATTAAATGTGAACACCTTGGTTGAACACATTTTTTTCTTTTGCAATAAATTATGCACTCAGCAAATAGTGGTTTCCTTCCTTCCTCCCCTTGGTTATTATTTTAGTGTCTTCCGAGGGTTCATTCACACTGGTTTGCAGCTTATGAGGACTTCTAAGTAGACACTCTCAGGGTCACAGAAGTACTGGTAGTGACTTCCACTCGTTCGTTGGGATCATACTTACCAGGTTTGCATCGTGTGCCAGGTGACATGCTGGGGGCCCGGGATAAAACCCTGCCCCCCGTGGAGCTGATGGTGTAGTCAGGGAGGCAGATGGGCACTGAGCGACCACACGTATAAACGTAGAACCGCAGCAATGACAGACTGCTTCAAAACACAGGAAGACCCTAAACATAGATTTGACTTGGTCAGAGGGTTCAGGGAAGGCTGGCACCTTTGGACTTGAGATCTGAAGAATAAGACCAAGAGAGGAATGAAGAATGTCCTAGGCTGAGGAAGCAGCAGGTGCAAAAACCCTGTGGCAGCTGGGAACAGGGCTAGTGAAGTGGACTTAAATAACGGCCAGTGTAGATGGAGCACGGGGTTTTGTGGGCATCGAGGTGTGAAAGTGACTTTGGAGAATAAGTAGGGCCTAAGAGGCCATTCTCGGAGAAGGCAATGGCACCCCACTCCAGTACTCTTGCCTGGAAAATCCCATGGATGGAGGAGCCTGGTGGGCTGTGGTCCATGGGGTCGCTAAGAGTCGGACACGACTGAGCGACTTCACTTTCAGTTTTCACTTTCACACATTGGAGAAGGAAATGGCAACCCACTCCAGTGTTCTTGCCTGGAGAATCCCAGGGACAGGGGAGCCTGGTGGGCTGCCGTCTATGGGATCACACAGAGTTGGACATGACTGAAGTGACTTAGCAGCAGCAGCAGCAGCAGCAAGAGGCCATTCTGGCTTCCCAAGTGGCTCAGTGGTAAAGACCCCACCTGCCAGTCAGGAGACTCAGGTTTGATCCCTGGGTTGGGAAGATCCCCTGGAGGAGGGCATGGCAATCTTTTCTAGTATTTTTGCCTGGGAAATCCCATGGACAGAGGAGCCTAGTGGGCCACAGTCCATGGGGTTGCAAAGAGTTGGACATGATTGAGTACACACACACACACACACACACACACACACACACACACACAAAGGCCATTCTGTGTCACTGGAGAATCTTTATTTTATTGAAGTACAATTGATTTACCCTGTTGTGTTAGTTTTTGCTGTATAGTAAAGTGACTCAGTTATACTCTGCGACCCCATAGATTGTAGCCCACCATATACATATATATGAGCTTCCCAGGTGGTGCTAGTGGTAAAGAATCCACCTGCCAATGCAGGAGATGCAGGTTCGATCCCTGGGTTCGGAGAAGGAAAGGAAATGGCAACCCACTCCAGTATTCTTGCTTGGAGAATCCCATGGGCAGAGGAGCCTGGCAGGCTATAGTCCATGGGGCCTAAAGAGTCAGACACATGTGTGTGTGTGTGTGTGTGCTCAGTCACTTTTTTTCATATTCTTTTCCATTATAGTTTATCATAGGATATTGAATATAGTTCCCTGTGCTATACAGTAGGACCTTGTTGTTTATCCATTCTAAAGGTAAGTGATCACAATTACTTCAGCATTTGGTTAACTACCGTGCATGGACCTGAACACCTTATAAATCAGTAACTTATTAACAGTTAACACAGAATCAAGTGTTAAGAGTTTTATTAGAAATTGGATGGGGTATCAGGTCCTGACCATCACGAGGTGACATCAGCTCATCCACACGTATCTTCAGGGACATTGAAACTGGGCAGACCTCCAGCTTATTCGCCACCCTTCCTGCTCTGGCTGTGCATCCTGGGGAGGGTGGAGTGGAAGGCACCCTGGGAGAAGGACCTGGGCCATGGGGCAGGGTGGGGAAACTGCCTGTGCCCTGGCGTCTCCCCACCACGCTGAAGAGCTGAAGGAGATGAGGTACAGAGGTGAAGTCTGTCTAGTCTAGGATCTCAGCCCATCTTCTTCTCGGGTTTTGGTTTTAGTTTTTGGCCAATGACACAGCTTGTGGGATCTCTAGTTCTCCGATCAGGGATTGAACCCATGTCCCCTGCACTGGGAGCATGGAGTCTAAACCACTGGACCATCAGGGGAGTCTCCAAACACACTAGTTGTCATTATTTTCACGTCAAATTGGAACAATCATCAGAACAAAATTCCCTCTGACCTTTGGTTTGTTCTCTTCCCATGCCTCCCTCAGAGGGAAGCTGCAGCTGACTTAGACTCACTGTTGAGTTCTGGGGGTGCTGGTGCTCAGAATCAAAGGTAAGACTGTGGATTCATGTAGCAGGAGTCCCAGCACGAAGTGGCTCTATGATCAGCCCGGGATTTGATGCATCAGAGCTGCACAAAGGAGAATGACCAGGCCAGCTGGGAGCTGAGAGACAAGGGGCTCAGGATCAACCAGAGGTTTGGAAGGTGTCCAGCATTCCCATGGGCGGGGGCAGAGTCAAGGCAGCTGAGTTTCCCTCCATGTATCTCCGGGTCGGGCTGCTGGGGAGACTGGGTTGCATTCAGAAAATGAATCATTGCAAAGCCAGCTGATGCTTGTAGAGCTCTTTCCCCCAGAGGTGATGTCTGGTAACAGGGCTTTGTGGTCTGTTATCCATTCATTCCAGTGGTCAGAAGGCAGGAGAGGCTGAGAGGAAGTCATCAGCCTCACTGACAGAGAGGCTGAGCCAAGAGGGAAATCCCAGGAGGATTCCTCACTGTTGTCCCAACAACACAGATTCCACACATGGCTTCACATGCCCCGTTCATAGGCACTGTCTGCAATGCTTTGGGAGCTACTCTCTGTCCAGAGAGCTGTGGATTACAAGTACTTTGGATTTCAGAATGTTATCACATACTTAAATGTCCCACTAATGATGTTACACCTAAAGAGGAGTAAAAGGTGAGCTGTCAAAAAAATGTTGGGGGTGGGTGACGGGAAATAACCATAGGGTTCTCAATTGCTAAGCACACTTTTTATTGAAGTACAACATACATACAGAAAAGGGCACAAACCACAAGTGTACAGCTCAAAGAATTTTCACAAAATAAACATGCCCAAGTGACCAGCAACCAGATCAAGGAACAGAACATCCAAGGAGCACCCTTGTGCCCCCTAAGAGTAACTTACGTAACTACTTGCAAACAGCTTTGCCAGCTTTCTCACTTGATGCTAACGGAACTACATGGTGCGGATTTGCCTCCTCTTGTGAGACTCACACACTGTCGTGTGTGTGTCTGCAGAAGGATCCCTTCTCCTTGCTGTGTAGGGCTTCACTGTGTGAATATACTATAACTTGTTTATCCATTCAACATGGGCATGTGGCTACTTTCCAGTTTGGGGTTATTATGAACAGTGCTTCTATGAATTTTCTAGTACATTTCTCTTGGTGAATATACATACACATTTCTTTTGGGTAGACACCTAGGAATGGAGTATTTAGGTCATGTGATAAGTACACTTAACCCAGGCTATTTCACAGAAGAATGAGGAATTTATTGGATGGAGCTTGAATGCTCACTGAACTGACAGAAAGCTAGAAAGGAGAGTTAGGAAGACGAGGCGGGGGCCAAGACAGCCAGTGGGGCCAAGGAACAAAGCAGAAACAATCTGCTCAGGACGGTGTCATCCCTAGACTGCTACCAGTGGACACCACCCCTGAAGCCTGCTAGTCTTGGAAACCTTCATGACGGACCACTGCCACCCCTGGACCATCACAACTCCCCTGAAATGAGTCTCAGCCTCCCTTAATTTCTGTGTCACTTGCACCAAACTCACTGTCCTAAGCATGGGAGTCCACAGAGTTCACCCTAGGTCACTGGTCACTGCCTGGTCAGTCTGGTGCTGGAGAAGGGGATGCACCTGAGACAGGGAAGACTTTCCCATTTCAGCATCCATGGTGCTGGAGGCACGGCATTCCACTACAGTTATTTATAAGGGGTGATTTCATGATTTCCCCCTTTAGGAAAGGGGTCAGGTGCTAGACAGTCAAGCTGGAAACGCCACATGACAACTGCTCACTACAGGCAGCTTCATCAGATCCCTGCTTCTGCTGGGGGGAGGGTCTCCTCCACACATTTGTGTGTCTCACAGCCCATGTGCATGAGTTTGCCTTTAAGGGCAATATTGAGTGTAGGGATACATTAGAAGGGGCAAGCCACACAAAATGCGGTAGGCTTGAAAGGAAAAGGTGTAGTGAAAGGACAAAAAGCATTTCATGGAGGGATGCAAGGCAGACAGGAGGAGAGGGAAAAGCACACGGAGGGGTGGTGAAAGTGAAAACAAAGGGAAGAAGTTTGGTGAAGCCGAGGAGCACATTATTTTTCTCTTGACCTGGTTTAGCTGGTTTCTGTGTTGTCCCACTTTTCCAGTCTCTCTGATGTGTTTTTATGGATTGTGCTTTGCTTGATCAAGTTAATGATGTTGACATGGACCGCAGGATAAAGAGATCCTGGTCATAAACCAAAATAGAGGGAGAGTGGAAGTCATTATCACAGACAGCATACAATTATGCTATAGCTTGAGCACACAGCTTCCTAACAACACTGGTATTGTCAGGGAGCTTTCATAAAATGAAGAATTGATTTCAACAAAAGAAAGCAAAGAATAAAAATGTACTAAAATCATTTACAAGGGCAGCAAGTCACTAATTGATCTGAAAATTATATTTGCCTTTTTTGTGGGTGATTTTACATGATTCTTCCAACTGAACCATGGATCTTTGAAGTCATGCATTCTAGATCCCTATACCATATCCTGGCATTTAGTACATTTACTTGTTTTAAATGATAATCAGAGCCTTCATCTATGTAGCACCTCCCCAGCAAAGACAGGAGGAGTCAGTTCAGTTCAGTCACTCAGTCGTGTCCGACTCTTTGGGACCCCATGAATTGCAGCACGTCACACCTCCCTGTCCATCACCAACTCCCAGAGTTTACCCAAACTCATGTCCATTGAGTCAGTGATGCCATCCAACCACCTCATCCTCTGTCGTCCCCTTCTCCTCCCGCCTTCAATCTTTCCCAGCATCAGGGTCTTTTCAAATGAGTCAGCTCTTCGCATCAGGTGGTCAAAGTACTGGAGTTTCAGCTTCAGCAGCAGTCCTTCCAATGAACAGCCAGGACTGATCTCCTTTATGATGGACAGGAGGAGTAACTACCCATTACCCACAGTCTGCAGATTGGAATATTCCAGGCATACAGTAGCTTGCCTTGAATCACACAGTGTAGCCGCTGCCAGAGCTGGGGTGGGAGGAAGTTTCCAAACAAATGGAACAGGGCAAACTTGGACAGAGCACTCACTCTCTGCCCTGTGGTTTATTCCCTTCCTTTATCAGGGGTGACAGGAGTTTGTTTAGGTGGAACCTGCAAGTTTGTCTCAGAAAAATCAACAGCTGTCTAGCCTTCCACATGGGCAGCCACATATCATTTTCCATAAGCTGCCAGAATATGGGACTGACATGTCTGCTCCCAGGGAAGATGGGAAGAGAAGTGTGCTGCTGAGCAGACCCCAGCAACGGTGCTTCGTGGCACACGGCTCAGGTTGTTTTCAGGTCTCCCTACCTACCTGCAAACAGGTAGGGCTGGAAGACAGTGGAACTCAGGGGCTCAGGACTCAGACTGTCTGCACTCAGGTCCCAGCCTTCTGGCTTACTATCTATAGCTGTGGGGAAACTACATGGTCTCTCTGTGCCTCAGTTTCCTCTTTTTAGAACAGATGTATATTGCTGGAAGATTAAGTAAGTGGACACATGTGACTGCTTCGGTCAGTGGATGCTACATGGTGAGCTGCTGCCCCTGACTCGCTCCTCTGGGGCAGGGGCCGCCCTGGTGAAACCCTGCCGGGCCCAGGGCTGTGCCCCGAACAGGCCCTTACTAATGCAGCCCACGCAAGGCAGGAGCCAGAATAGGAGGACGCAGGATGAAGTGGTATTTGGAGAGAAGAAATGTGCCCCTGGCCTGCTTGGCTGGAGCACGTAAAGAGAAGTAATGGGGCCATATTTACAGTTAAGCTCACTCCAATATCTACCCACACCTACATTTGTAGAAGGATCACCTACAAAGGGAATCAATGACAATCAGTGGGAAACAGGGGTCTGGGCTCTCCATCAGGGGCTGAGTCACAGGGCCCCCGGATGACCCATATTTAGAAAACCATTCGTGATGTGGGTTCTTTCTTTTTTAAATAGGATGATGGAAAAGCAGGAAATAGAAAACTTCCAGAACTTTCTCCAGGAAGAGAGATGGAACCTTTACCCACAGACTTCAGTTGGTCAAAATGCTCTAATTTGATACTGAATGATGGTAAATGGGCAGCTTATTGAGTACCTTTTCTCTTCTCAATAAATTATCCACTGAAATGTATAAACTTGATGTATATAAACTTGGGAACTGATGTTTAAAAAACTTAAGCCCTTACACCCATACTTATTGTTAACTTGGCACATTTGTTATTTGGCTATAAAAAATGTGTATTTTCTTTTCTAATAATGAAAATAACAGAAACCTGAAAAGAAAAGGTGAAACTACAGACAATGAAGAAAACCAATGAAAAGACAGGCAGTGGGGTAATGCTGGTCGGGCAGGGGTGAGTGTGGGCAGAGGTCCCTAAGCTAAGAGCATGCACAGTCTCTACCAGGGGTTTTACAGACAGAAAAGGAGACATTTTCATAACAAACGGAGTCAGAGGATGGTGCAAAAGAACTTCTTCTCTCGGAAGGGGTTTTCCGACGCAGGCACTGGGATGATGAGAGGGTCCTCTCGCACATGAGCCTCACAGTAGGCCAGGAGGTCCGCCGCTGCCTGGGAGACCTGGGGGGGCACACAGCACAAGGGCAGGGTTAGAGGCCAGTTCGCGGTGGCTCCAAGGCAGGGGTGTCGGTTTGGAAAGTGGACAAGCCTGAGGATAGGCTGTGTTGCATGCACTGCCAATGACAAGGCCATTCCGAGGCCTGGAGAGAGGGCTTGTGCAAATCCAGAGGAGACAGGTTTTGAAAGTTGCTTCCGAGGAAATGTAATAGAAAGAAGCAACCTGACTCCACATTGGATCTATTCCTTTAGCGCTAACCCTTGTGCTCTGTTATCTGGGCTTTGTCAGTGCAGGCTCTGCATCTTTCATAAAAGAATGCTCCTCCCGAAGTATACAGGAGAGCCCATTCTCGAGGCTCTGACCTTTAAAAGCACAACACGTTTCCATTCACAGAGAGAGAGAAAGTTGCAGAACAGAGAACAGCCTTTTTCTTGTGGGAGGTTTATGGGAATATTGTGACCAGAGCTATGTGGACAGCTGTGAGAACAAAGGATTCCAACACCAAGAAATTTGCAATAACCAGCCGCCCTCTCCCCTCCTTTAGGATAAAAGAAAAGTGAAGTCGCTCAGTTGTGTCTGACTCCTTGCGACCTCATGGACTGTAGCCTACCACACTCCTCCATCCATGGGATTCTCCAGGCAAGCGTACTGGAGTGGGCTGCCATTTCCTTCTCAAGAGGATCTTCCTGACCCAGGGATTGAACCTGGGTCTCCCGTATTGTAGGCGGACGCTTTACCATCTGAGTCACCAGGGAAGTCGTATAAAAGAAACCTGAGTTCTAATTCAGGGAAGCTGGTTCTTTGGGACACCAGTCCACCATTTTCTCCATCTGCTGGCTCTCTGAATAAAGTCGCTTTTCTTTGCCCCGATAACTCGTCTCTCGACTTAGAGACCCGCCATGTGGACTAGGTGACAGAAAGAGGTGCTGCCCGGTAGAAGTGTAGATCACTACCAAGAGAGGTGTGAGGCACCATCAGGAAGGTGTAGACATCTAGTCCTACTCGGAACTGAGTGATGAGTGAAGGTTCCAGGCCAAGAGCCTCACCAACAACTCTGTAAAACTACCTCTAGACAGATAAAGCCAATTTCTGGCCCTGGCCGAGCCAATGTGATTGTAATTATTATTATTAGCGCTTTTGTTTTACTGCAATCCACTCTCATGACCAACCCAGGCACTTGATCCTCCCCGGGAGAACACACACATAAGCTACTCACAATAAGGGCACATTGAACTTGGAACGGCCACTCCCCTGAGGAAAGAGCCGCTCCCGGCCAGAAACCTCTTTAATTTTCCTTTCAGGCTTCTCTGAAGCCTGTTGACACTTGGCAGCTGTGGATCACATTATCTTCCAGGTAATCTCCAGTAGCTCCAGGGGAGGAGCAGGCGCTAAGAGCAGGAAGGGACCAGCTCATCGGGCCCGTGGTCTATGTCACATGTCCAGCAAATGACTGGTCTGCGTGTTAAATCATCCTGCCGATTAGCTTGTTCCGCCTCTAACTGCTTATTAGAGGCTACAGGCTGGAGTAAGTATATAGCAGTCAAAAGGAATCCTTTTCATGCAATTAGTGTCTAAATCTTCCCCAGAATGATAAACACGGGGCAGGTGAATGAAAAATGTTTGAAGGCCCCCAGTACACACAAGCCATACACCTTCCATCCAGGTTTTAAAAACTGGCTGTTGGTACTTCCCTAGTGGCCCAGTGGCTAAGACTCCACATTCCCAATGCAGGGGGCCTGGGTTCAATCTCTGGTCAAGGAACTAGATCTCACATGCTGCAACTAAGAGTTCACATGCTGCAACTATTAATAAAAGTCTCATGTGCCACGACTAAGACCTGGGACAGCCAAATAAATAAATATTAAAAACAAAACAAAAACAATGCCACCAACGCTCGAAACTTAAAAAAAAAAAAAACCAACAAAAAAACTGGCCCATCTTCCAAAACTTTATAGAAAATCTTCTAATTTCCAGCCCAGATTTACCTATTTCAGCAGTGGCTAGAATATAACAAATAATTTTAGTAGAGATATGTAATAAATTTTTCCTTCTGACGAAACAACTAAAAGTTGAGCCAATGAGTCAACCTAAATCTTCACAAAGTCTACATTTGTTGGGAGCGTGGAATGGAACATCAGGCTTCCCTGTCCATCTCGGCCCCAAGATGACTCTGCAACTTCAGGTAAGTCACTCAAACTCTGAGCTTTAGCTTCCTCATTTATAACACTGGGAGAGTTAGCTATCTCCAAGATCCTGTTTACTCTAAACGGTCTGTAGTTTTAGCTCTGATAGCGCCACGGCAGTACTGTAGAGCCTAAATAAAATGGATGTTGGGTTGAATGAGAATGAAGTTTGCAGTGATTTACAGGACACCCATGCAGGAGTCTCCCAGGTGAGGTGGAGGCCACAAATATAGGGCTGCAGGGGACCTGTGAGGCCGTCACAAGGGACGAGAGAACAGGAGCAGGGATGCTGACTCTGAAGCCCACAGAGGTGTGATGGAGGGACTCTGCCGGTGGCCCAGTGGCTGAGACTCCGCGCTCCCAATGCAGGGGGCCTGGGTTTGATTCCCGGTCAGGGAATTGATTCCACATACTGCAACTATTATTAGAGTCATGTGCCGCCACTAAAAGATCCTGCGTGCCTCAGCAAAGACCTGGTGCAGCCAAATAAATAAATATATATATTTTTAAAACTCTTGATAGACATACAGAAACCCAGAATCACACCATGAGCGCCTGGGTGTGGAGCCTGAGCCTGGCATCAGGCTTGTCACCTTCTGAACCAAAGCCAAGGGTTCTCCTCTGACTGCCTGGGTCGCAATCCCCTCCTCTCTGCTCCAGGCGTCTTCTTCAGCCCACAGAGGCAAGGGGTCTTCTCCATGGCCGCTGTGTTAGGATGACCACAGAATTCACCCAACGGCTCCTCCCACAACCACTGCGAACCGGTCTTCACCACTGCCCAGGCCAGCATGCGCAAGAAGGTGGCGATGTTCGAGCAACTATCTTCCTTCCCTAACAGCCAGGTCCTCTTAGCTCTAACTTCAGTGACTTCTTCCAGATGCTTCATTTAAGAATGTCTTGGGACCTCCCTGCTGGTCTAGTGGCTAAAACTCCATGCGCCCAATACAGGGGGTCAGGTTTGATCCCTGGGCAGCAAACTAGACCCCACATGCTGCAACTAGGAGTTCAAATGCCACAGCTAAGATCTGGGACAGCCAAATATAAATATATATATATATATATAAATATATATATATATATATATATATATATATATATAAAGTCTTATCATCATCCCCTATCTCTAGTTTTCATTTTTCCCATCTATTTCACTTTTGGGGACAAGGACATGCTTCCATTAGTTCTGAATTCTCTATAAACCTTACAATTTCATCTAGGAAGCTGTGTGCCAATCTTTCAGATAACTGAGAGGCTATAGGGAAAAAATAAGGCAAGACTTCTGCTTTCCAGGGGTCTGAAAAGACTCAAAAACTGTAACATTACTAGAACAATCAGGATGTGCTAAAACATCACAAAAGCACAGCCGCACACCTCTGCGGGGCTTCGGAGACAGGGGTGTCAGAGTACCCCACCCCATCCAGTTCCACATGGGGGCAGTTACCCCGGTAAACCTGCCCCTTTTATCCAGAGGCTGGTTCCAGCCAGCTGATCCCAGAGACATGATTTTCTGGCAAGCTAAGAATGGCTCATGTCTTGTGGCAGATCCATGTTAAACAAGTTCAAGAGACAACTTGAATCATATAGAATTGAATCATTAATCAAAATAGAATAGAATCATTAATCAAAATAATGGCTGATATGAACTGAGTCCTTATTATTAATATGTGCCAAGCCCTGTGCTAAACACATAGTCACATGTCTTATGTGTGTATGCATGCTCAGTCGTGCCCAACTCTTTGCGACCCCATGGACTGTAGCCTGCCAGGCTTCTCTGTCCATGGAACCCTCCAGGCAAGAGGTTTGGAGTGGGCTGCCATTTCCTCCTCCAGGGGATCTTCCTGACCCAGTGATTGAATCCATGTCTCTTGCATCTCCTGCCTTGGCAGGCAGATTCTTTACCACTGAGCCAAAGCTATGGCTTTTTCCAGTAGTCATGTATGGATATGAGAGTTGGACCATAAAGGAAGCAGAGCACCAAAGAATTGATACTTTTGAACTGTGGTGTTAGAGAAGACTCCTGAGAGTCCCTTGGACTACAAGGAGATCAAACCAGTCCATCCTAAAGGAAATCAGTCCTGAATATTCATTGGAAGGACTGATGCTGAAGCTGAAATTCCGATGCTTTGGCCACCTGATGCAAAGAACTGACTCATTGGAAAAGACCCTGATGCTGGGAAAGATTGAAGGCAGGAGGAGAGGTGGACGACAGAGGATGAGATGGTTGGATGGCATCACCGACTCGATGGACATGACTTTGAGCAAGCTGCGGGAGTTGGTGATGGACAGTAAAGTCTGCAGTCCATGGGGTCACAAAGAGTCGGACACGACTGAGTGACTGAACCAAAATGAGCCACCGGGGAAGCCCCATTATATGTCTGGCCTCATCTAATTCTTCTAAATACTATTGTTAAAGTCACTTTACAGATGAGGAAACTAAGGCATGAAAGTTAAGAATCTGTGCAATTTCATAGAACTGGTAAGAGAGAGATCAGGACTGAAGCTAAGCAGTCTGGCTACAGAAGCTAAACACTACAGTAGCTGCCTGATTCCTTATTCATGAAAACTGTACCTGGAAGGTGGCCTCGAAAGTTCTCATCTGCTAGGCCAGCACACTCTCTTTGTAGACCAGCTACCTGGGAACTCATGTGACCAGAAGGAGAAGTCCTGCAACTAAAATTTCTTAGGTCATTTGCTTAATCCAGGGACAATTTTAAAATAATCTTTTGGTCATGCTGCATGGCATGTTGGATCTTAGTTCTCTGATCAGGGATTGAACCTGCACCCGCTGCATTGTCAGCATGGGATCTTAACCACTGGACCACCAGGGAAGTCCCCCATGGACAATCTTGCCAAGAAAACCATAACAGTTGAGTGTCAGCAGCTGGGACTGGCTTCCTCTTCCTACGCCTTGGCTTGGATGGATGCGCCAATGTTGCTCTGAGACTCCTTCCTCTAGGCTGTGACTTGCACACTATTACAATGCGTTGGCTCTAATTCCTTAGGAGCAGCCTTTTTATTTTTATTTTTTTTAAGAGGAGCAGCCTTTTTAAACTAAGGGTTTCCCAGGCGGTGCTAGTGGTCAAGAATCTGTCTGCCAAGGCAGGAGATACAAGAGACCCGGGTTCAGTCCCTGGGTCGGGAAGATCCCCTGGAGGAGGAAAATGGCAACCCACTCCAGTATTCTTGCCTGGAACATCCCATGGACTAGAGGAGCCAGGCAGGCTACAGTCCACAGGGTCCCAAAGAGGTGGACATAAGCGAGTACAGTACAGCCTTTTTAAACTAACGCCTAAGCCAGGGAACTTGAGAAAGTGAAACTCAAGACCACCACAAACAGCCAGCTAGGCTTTCTCACCTAATGCAACTGCTTAAGCTAAACCAGCCAAACAGCGCTTTGCTTCAGCATCTTCTCTACAAACACCTTGCTCTCTGCCTGTCCATGGATGGTGCTAACTACCTTTGGTTTGCATTGCCAGCTTCGATTCCACCTATGTCCAAATTAAATCCAAAATTTTCATGTTCTTCAGTTTACCTGCTAACAACAGGATCCAGCTGGTCCGAAGTTTGCTAAATATCATTAGCAGGTATTTTTTGGTTTTTGGTTTAATAAATATCATCACTTTTTTTTTTTTCTTTTTGGTTTGCTAAACATTATTGCAGCTTCCTTCCTCTTGATCAGTTTACTTGTTCGGATGCTTGTCAACACCCATTCATTGTGGGCAGATTTGACTAATTTTCTGACAGCGACCGCACCGCAAGGGGGCGCTGCATCCCCAACCATCAGGCCAGGGCATGGGAGGAGAGGTTCAAAAAATGGGGCTTTAGGGGTCCCCCTGCGGAGGTGGGTTAAGACTGGTCTCCTTCCGGTCTCACAGTTGTGTATTTGCTCCCCTCACAGCCCCGGGTCTACAACCATGCCATTAACATGTGGCCTCGCTAGCTCTAAGCAGGTTCAACCTCGGGCTTTTTCTGTCATCTATCAAAGGTGATATTGCGCTTGATGCCACGATTTTTCTTTCAAGAAAACAAGCTGTTCTTAGAGTGCCTCCCTTTGTTGTTTCAGGGTCACAGACGTGTTTGTTCAGTCATATCTACACGCCTCTGGATTGCAGAGTTCCATCTGGAGCACCTGCACTACCAGAATGAAACCAGAATTGTCAGCGCTGGTACCAAGTGATCAGCACCCAGTTTTGCGTGGATCTGGGTCGGCTCCACATAGTATTAGTTTTATAGACGCACTCAAATTATTGAGAACATCCTACAGCACGGAATGAGCATGTTAAGTCATTTTACAACAAAAGGAGTTTTCCACCTTTTCCCACCTTCGCCAGCGGTTTTATTTCATGCAGTGTCCAAGGTCCCTTTACTCCTGTGTAACTAAAGTATCTTGGATAACCCCTGAAGCTTGCTGTAATGGGATCTGAAAAGATACACACCTGTAACGATCATCTTAATGAGCCTTCCACAGGAAAGGTGGCATCTTAACACACAGTTTAGTATCTGGGCATTAATTAAACTAAAAACTACTCCTCAGATTGAAAGGGAGGGTTTCCTTAATCAGCCCTAGATTGATTTTTATGGTTCAAAGTTTCCTTCAGTGTATATAAAATACTGCATGCAGACTTCACCATATCCTAGAAACATCTGCCATCTTTGAAACATAAAATAGACAATTTACTTTCAAAAAAAATTTTTATCCTGAAGTTTAAAACTCCGTTACTGTTTATGTTTTCTTATGGAGCCTGAAGTCTGCTTTGCCTTTAAGTCCTGTTACAAAATGCCCAGAGCATCTCTGCCTCCTCTCCTTAGTACTGAAGTGTTAAGAGTTACAAGATAACAGATGTTGAAAAGAGAAAAGAATTGGGAGCTAGGGAACAACTGTGGAATTTTACCATTACATTTCAGAGTAAAAGAGGTGATTAAAACAGCTCAAGTTAGCACATAATCCCATTTGTTGCACTATAATTACAAGCTTCAATGATGGGGAGAACATGTTGCAATTACTAAGTCACATTCCAGGACAAGACAGATGACATAATTACTATTCTGGCTGTGACACCCACTGCATTTATCCTTTGCATCTAAAGTACAGCGACTCACACCTATTTTTCAGCAATCCTGGTCTATTTAACAATACTACTTGGAATAGATCACAGGCATTCTTGATCGCTCTGCCTGTTCCTCCCGCCCCCCACAAGAAAACAAAGTGGGATTAGAGTCAAGAGCACAGCCAGGTTGCATCCCCCACTGTGCAACAATCGATATCTTTTACAAGGTCAAACCAGGTACAGGTGCCAACAGAAGAAATCATAGCCATGTATCCCCAGTAAAACCCTGAGGATATTACAGGTCTATGCCTCACCTCTGAATTCTGAGCTAAAGTTACAGGGTGAATCCTTGTGAATTTTTTTTCTTTCTTCTAATGTTGGCTATTATTTGAGATTAACATACCAGTTTTGTTTTGTTTTTTAAAGAATCTACCTGCAAGGTGGGAGACTGGGGTTTGATCCCTGGGTCAGGAAGATCCCCTGGAGAAGGAAATGGCAACACATTCCAGTATTTCTGAGTGGGAAATGCCATGGACAGGGGAGCCTGGCGGGCTACAGTCCATCAGGTCACAAAGAGCTGGACACAACTGAGTGACTAATACTTACTATTTTTTAATTTTATTATTATTTTTAAAGACTCTATTGAATTTGTTACAAAATTGCTTCTGTTTTAGGCTTTGGAGTTTTTCGTCCCTGAGGCATTTGGGATCTTAGTTGCCCAACCAAGGATCGAAAGGGATCTTACCTGGACCTCCCGCACTGGAAGCACAGTCTTAACCACTGGACTTCCAGGGAAGTCCTAACACCAGTTTTTAAGGGCATTCTCAAGATACTTCCAAAAATTATGCTATAGGCTGAATGTGTGTGTCCTCCCCACCACCCCTTAAGTTCATATGTGAAACCAAAATCTCCAGTGCCATGGAGATGGGGCTTTTGGAGGTATTTGGAGGTGGGGCCTTTGGTAGGTAATTAGGAAATGACGGTTGAAACTTCATGAATGGAATTGAGATGGGCTGGGACCTGGGACCCTTTGCTGCAATATTTGCACCTGGACAAACCTGGTCTCCTTGAGCCCCAAAATACAAACTATAAGGGACTAAAAATAACTGTGCTACAATGTACAGCTGGGGCAATTATGGACACAAGATAGGAAAAGACCAAAACCCAACTGCCACTCCTGAAGAGTTGGGAGCAAAAGCAGGGTCCTGCGCATGCCCCTTGCACACAAGAGCAGCAAAGCGGTGGGCAAACTCCCTAAACCACCCTCTGGCTCCACCCCTCACCCCAAACAAGGGGCCGGCTTGCCCCGCCTAGGAGGGTGAAGAAACAAGGAAACCCGTCACTTCTTTCCTCCAGACCCCCACCCACAGCTGTAGCAGGGGCCCCAGAAAAGCCTTGTTTGAATTTCTTGTCTGGCCCCTGGTCAATTTCTATTGATTAAAGAGGCCAAGAACCCTGGTAGGTGATAAAATTAGTGCTCTTATAAGAGAAAAGGTCTCTCTCTCCCTCCCTTCCATGGGAGGTCACAGCAGAGGGTATCCATCTGTAAGCCTAGAGAGGCCTCACCAGAACCTGACTAAGTTGGTACCCTGATCTCAGACTTCCCAGCCTACAGAGCTCTCAAGAATGAACTTCTACTGTTTGTGTCACTGAAGTCCACGGTATTCTGATTCAGCGGACATCTGGCTTCCAGTGGTTTCCAGCAAATGTGTATTGACTAGATCAATATTGGACATCCTCAATCATTGGGTTCTAGGCCACAAATAGCATCTAGTAGGGGATAAGGTTATTCCAGGAGGAAACCAGAGTGGGTGGGAGATATGTGTGAATACATGATACTATAACAGAGAGTCCTTCTCTGAATTCTAAAGTCAAATGTCCAGAGTAACGAATCAGCTGCTGTTCACTATCACCAGCACATAGGTTTTTTTTTTCCACATCAAAAGTTGATTGCACATTTGCAGCAACACAGATGGACCTGGAGATGATCACAGTAAGTGAAGTAAGTCAGACACAGAGAGACAAACATCATATGACATTGCTTCTATGCAGAATCTAAAAAAAAAAAAAAAAGATACAAATGAACTTATTTACAAAACAAACAGACTCACAGACTTGGAGAATGAATTTATGGTCATCAGCAGGGAAGAGTGGATGGGAGGGATAGATTAGGAGTTTGGGATTTACATGTACACACTGCTATACTTAAAACTGATAACCAACAAGGACCTACTGTAAAAGTTGATTACATATTAAGAGACAATTCTGAGATACTTGAAAGAGAGTTTTAATATCCCCAAGTTAATCTAAGTAAGAGCTTGCTATTACACGGCTTTCACCATCAAGAACTGCAAAGCTCCCAGTTGGTTTAGAGTGATTAACCCAGGCCCACCCAGGATCTTGATTTAACCAAACCCTTTTAACAGGTTGGTATGTGTCTTACATGACTCTGACCTCCTGTCAGCTTTGACACATCACAATTTCCCACAAAGGAAGCCAAAATTCAGTCATTTTGCAAGTTCACCAACAGAGTGATTTATTTGGTGACAGAAACTAGTGAGTCACTGAAGAGTCTCCTGGGACTGATGTAGGAGTGAAAGATGAACATAACAAGTGGGTTCTAGCTCCAGTGACTCTAGAAAGCCAGCAGCATCTCAGAAAGGAAGCACGGGGTTATGAGTCAGAAACAATGTCCTAGTGGGGCTGCACTCAGCGCTGCTGAGCTGTGTCATCTGGGCGCTCAGTTTCCACTCCTGTGGAAATAGCGATACCCCATAGTTTGTGGCTAAATGATACAATAGATGTATTACACGTACAATGTGTTATTATTTCATTACTCATTTGGCTACTTTTTGGCAGGGTGGGAAAGGTGTTTGGGTCATAGACATGAAGTGGTTTTATTCAGCCACTAAGCTGTGTCCGATTCTGTGCAACCCCAGGAACTGCAGCACATTGGCCTCCTCCGCCCTCCACGGTCCCCTGGAGTCTGCTCAAATTCATGTCCATTGAGTCGGCGATGCTATCTAACCATCTCATCCTCTGCCGCCCCCTTCTCCTTTTGCATGAGGTGATCTCTCAGAAATGATCAGGGCAATTTGATTTCTGAGGTGGCCCCGCCTAAAATGTCCCCTTGAATTGGGAGGCATGTTTCATCTTCTTACTCTCCTACTCACATTCTACTCTCTGATTTAACTGAAAGATTTCTCTCCTTTTATCTGATACCTATTTCTAAAAGTGCTCATTCATAAACCCCGTTCTTAATTTTATGTCTGATTGTAGAATGTTATCATCTGAATCATTTAACTTCTAAAGGTCTGGGCAAGGGCTACAAATGTTTCTGGCAGAGGAAGGGGAAATGAAGAAAAGGGTTAAACCTCAATTGCTAAACTAGCAGAAGCTGGAATAAGAAAGAGTTGCTACAGAGTATAGAAGAGACATATGAAAAAGGCAAAAATCTACAAGCATTGCCTCCAGACTTTTGGCTAGATCATATGACATAATTTATATTTAATTTTTTTAGAAATGCCATTCTTTCTACTATAACATCATCTAACATCTTTCAAAAAATATTTATTTGGCCGAGTGGCATGCGAACTCTCAGTTGTGGCATATGAGATCTAGTTCCCTGACCAGGGATTGAAGCCGGTCACCTGCATTGGGAGTGTGGAGTCTTAGCCACCTGATCACCAGGAAAGTCCCTATTATCTTAATTATATCCCTTTTCCTGGACTTTACCAGACCCTTTAAATCATCCGTCAATGATCTATCAGAACGTGACGATCTCCCCAAATTTGCTTTTTTAAACTTGTTCACAGGGAACACCATGATATTTAAGCCTTACTTCTTTTGTTTTAATAACTACTGACTTTGGCTTCAGAATTTTCTATGCTGGCTTCAGAAACTTAACAGTAGATGTTTTATCTTTTGGGAAAATAAAACCATAAAAAATTTTTGTTCCCAAGAATTCACAAACTGGCAGCACAGCTGCAACTCTTAGGAAATGCTATAAAAAATATGGATAACATGTACAGATGTGAGACCTGGACCATGAAGAACAGGCTGAGCATGGAAAAACTGATGCTTTCAAACTGTGGTGTTGGAGAAGACTCTTGAGAGTCCTTTGGACTGCAAAGAGATCAAACCAGTCTATCCTAAAAGAAAGCAGTCCTGAATATTCATTGGGAGGTTTGAGGCTGAAGATCCAATTCTTTGGCCACCTAATGCGAAGAGCTGACTCATTGGGAAAGCCCCTGATGCTGGTAAAGATTGAAGGCAGGAGGAGAAGGGGGCGACAGAGGATGAGATGGTTGGATGGCATCACTGACTCAATGAACATGAGTTTGAGCAAGCTCTGAGAGATGGTGAAGGACAGGGAAGTCTGGCATGCTGTAGTCCATGGGGTCGCAAAGAGTTAGACACAACTTAGTGACTGAACAACAATGTGTTAAAGATGTATCTATTAGAAGAATTATGAGAAAAAAACCCTGGTTCAAACACACATGTGAAACAAGAATCATGATGTTGATGCCCAAAGGGCTATGTCAGGAAACTTTTGGACACTTACCACTGGCTCCAGCAAACAGCTCTGGATTATCCAGGCTGCTGGAGGAAATGATTAGTATAAAGACAACCCCAACCAAATTTACACTTCAATCTGGAATATAAGTTATGATTTCTATGCAATGTGTTTCCATAAAAATATGGTCATATTTTGCACTGGGCAGCTAATACTGAAAAGATAGGAAGACAGATTCTATACAAAAAGAATAATGCACATACAAATAATTAAATTGTTTAACTGAACTGACAGTAGTCAAAAACCACTCCTCGGTTTGAAACACATGTGGTTTAGGCTGATGGTGTGGTGGTGAGATCCTGCAAGGAACAAACAGAGGGGTCTCCTTTTCTGTTTCCTGCCTCAAGTGGTCACCTCGGGCAGCACCTCTTCCCCCTTCCGATGCCCTCGTACCACACAGAAAGACGTTCAGAGGGGCTTCCTGGTGGTCCAGTGGTTGAGAATCCGCCTTGCAATGCAGGGGACGCAGGTTTGATTCCTGGCCAGGGAACTAAGATCCCTCATGCCATGGAGCAACTAAGCCTGCCCACCACAACCAGAGAGTCTGTGCACCACAACAAAATATCCCATATAACCCAACAAGGATCCCTTGTGCTGCAACTAAGACCCAACACAGACAAATAAATAAATAACTATTAAGAAGAAGAAGTTCAGAGGAGGGAGTGGGTAACTGAGTCCTGTGGGGGTGTGATTTCCAGGAAGAACTTGACTTTTGGAAATAGCTTTATTTTCTTTATGACAATAATAATCATTATTTGTTTGTAAAATTACCCCAAAGGACAAAGATGGAAGTAAAAATCAACAGAAACTCTGCCATGTGGAGAGAACATTTGGTGAACATCTTTACAGACATCTTACTATCCATCTTTGTACATACAATCTCACATGCTGTTCTGCAATATGCTTTTATAATCACTCAGAGCACACAGATGTACATCATTTAATCAGATGATACAGTTTAACACTGCCTGCATATAACTTAGGTGAAATAAAATTCATATTTTATGGCAAGACAAGAAAAACTTAAGACACAAAAAATTTTCTCTGCCATTTGGCTGTCTCTCTCTCCCCACTGTGCACTGTGTATGATGCATGGCACAAACCTCCCCTTTGGCAGAAATACCTGCTCGACCATCAAGTGCAACATTCTCCTAGCATCAATAAGTTCAGTTCAGTTCAGTCGCTCAGTCGTGGCTGACTCTTTGCGACCCCATGGACTGCACCACGCAAGGCCTCCCTATCCATCACCAACTCCCAGAGTTTATTCAAACTCGTGTCCATTGAGTCGGTGATGCCATCCAACCATCAATGTACTGACGTACAAGCATCAGTAAGACAACTCCTCAAAGATGACATTCCTTCTTGACCTAATAGGGGTCACATGGCCCACCACTTTGTACTTGCAGACCAGGATTGTGTAAACTGTCAATAACACATTATTTGATGCACAGCCTTCTGTCTCGAAAAACTTATATAACTCTGCTTTGACCTCTAACAGGCGGAATGGTTCTCAGAGCTTTCTGGGATGCTCTTCCCGGGTTATAATCCTCAATTCGGTTCCAATAAAATCTTCCCTTTCTGATTAATTTTTCATTGACATTATTTAACCAATCCATGTGTATGTTTAGTTGCTCAATTGTCTCCAACTGTTTCCGACCCCACAGACTGTAGCTCTCCAGCCTCCTCTGTCCATGGGATTCTCCAGGCAAGAATACTGGGGTGGGTTGCCATTCCCTTCTCCAGGGGATCTTCCTGACCCAGGGATTGAACCCGGGTCTCCTGCACCGCAGGCAGATTCTTTACTGACTGAGCCACCAGGGAAGCCCAACCAATCCCTACTGATGGACAAAAATATAATTTTTTGACACTATAATAGTGTTCTGATGAAATTCTCACAGGCCTTCATTATTTGTGAGATTGTCTCCTTTGGGTAATCCCAAGAAGAGAGAGTGCTGGGTCAGAGTATGCACAACAAACATTCTGATACATATTCCAAACCACTTTGGGAAGACTGTAGGTTTCCACTCCAACTATCAAAAAACTGCTCACTTCCTTCAGCAGTTGATAACAATACAGGATTTCAGTGACAATTAAAAACATCAATAGTCTGGATCTCAGGGTTTTTTTTTCCAAGTGCATCTCAGTGTTTTTTTGAGGCACAACTCTTGTATTATTTTCTGTTTTGTTTTTTTTTTTTAACTTTTTTTGGCTATGCCACGCAGCTTGGAGGATCTTAATTCCCCGAGCAGGGATCAAACCTGCAGTTCCTCCTGCAGTGGAAGTGCAGGGTCTTAACCACTGGACCACCAGGAAGTTCCTCCTGTATTATTTTTGAAGCTAAATGTCTCTTCATATATTTGACCCTTTACATGTCTCCTTTTCAAATTGCCTATTCACGTCAGTTGTGCATTTTTTTTTTTAAAGGGAGGATCCTTTTCATCTGCTTTATTTTTTCTTAAAAGGGAGGCTGTTTTTTATCTTATTTTTTCAGAGAAATTAAATTTAAAGATATTAACCTTTTGTTACTGAGGTAGCAAATGTTTCCCTTAATTTGTTGATCGGAAGGTTTTTACCATATAGATTTTTTTTAATGCAATTAAAACTTTTATTTAATGAACTGTAGATTCTGTAAAATGCTTGGCCTTCCCAAACTCACATTATAAAAAATATTTGCTCCTATTTTACAAGTACTTTTATGGTTTTGCTATATTTAAATCTTTGATTACAGTTATGGACTGAAATGTTTTCCTAGACTCATGTTGAAGCCATAACCCCTGAAAACATTAATAAAGGGGATTCTCCAGGCAAGAATACTGGAGTGGGCTACCATGCCCTCCTCCAGGAGATCTTCCTGACCCAGGGATTGAAGCTGGGTTTCTTAAGTCTCCTGCCCTGGCACACAGGTTCTTTACCAGTCTCATTAAAATGGAGCAAGGAAGTCAGGAGGAGCTCTCAGGCAGAACTGTGCAACTCAATTATAGGAAGCACTTCAGTTTCAAACACCAGCAGAAGAATCCTCACAGAAAAGAAACATCAGTTACAAGCCCGAACAGGAAAAGAGGTATATGGAATGTCCTACAAGAAACCCCAGCAACTTGGCCAGTGAGAAACTACCATCACTCTGAGCTCTCCATTTTCTCCAATGGACTTTCATTCAAAAGCACCCCTCCCAGCTTTCTCCTTTTTCTCTATAACATTCCTCTCCTTTGTTTGTTGGATTTGCCTATAGTTTCTGCTGTAGCATGTTCTTCCTGAATTGCAAGTCTCTGCTATTTCCAAATAAATCCATCTTTGCTGGTAAAATAGCTGACTTTTATTTTTAAGGTCAATACTCCCAGTCTAACTGTATTTGGAGACAGGGCCTCCACAGAGATAGTTGGCCCTCTGTACTCATGGATTTTGTATCAGTGGATTCAACCAACAATGACCTGAAAATGTTTGGGGGCAAAAAAGAAAAACAGAAAGTTCCAAAAAGCAAAACTTGAATTTGCTACACACCAGCAAGTATTTATATAGCATGTATGTTGTATTTACAATATTCACACAGCATTTACATTCTATTATGTATTATAAGTAATCTAGAGATGATTTAAAGTATATGAGGAACCTTCCTGGTGGTCCAGTGGCTAAGATTCCGTGCTCCCAACATAGGAGGCCCAGGTTCAATCTCTGGTCAGGGAACTAGATCCCACATGCTGCAACTAAGAGCTCACATGCCACAACTAAAGATACTGCATGTCATAACTAAGGCCTGGCACAGCCAAATAAATATTTTCTAAAACCTATATGACAGGATGAGTGTGGGTCATATGCAGACACTACACCATTTCATATATGGAACTTGAGCATTCTTTAACTCTGGTATCTAAAGAAGGTCCTGGAAACAATGGCTTACAGATAAGAAAGAATGACTATAATTCAGGCTAGATGAGGTCATAAGGGTGGGACCCTAATCGAGCAGGACCGCGTGAGTTTATAAGAGGAGGAAGAGACCCGAGAAGGCTCTCTCTTCACATGAGCACAGAGGGGGGTGTGAGGGCACAGTGAGAAGGCAGCTAGCTGTCTGCCACAGGAGAGGGGCTTCGGCAGACTACTGAAGGGTCTAAATTGGCAACTAAGCTGCCAACGCCTTAACCTTGGGCTTCCAGCCTCCAGAAGGGTGAGAAAAATTCCTGATGTTTAAGCCACATATTCTGTGGTACTCTGTTATGCCAGCCCTAGCAGACAAATATGGGGTCCCCTGGTGAATCAGCAGTAAGGAATCTGCCTGCAATGCGGGAGACCTGGGTTTGATCCCTGGGTCAGGAAGATTCCCTGGAGGAGGGCATGGCAACCCACTCCAGTACTCTTGTCTGGAGAATCCCATGGACAGAGGAGCCTGGCGGGCTGCAGTCCACAGGGCAGCAGCAGCAGACAAATACAACCCATCTGAGACTTATCTGGATAAAACGAGTGGTATGCAGCTTTATTCAAAAGGGTTAGCAATTTCTAGCAACATTAATAATCTGTCCTCTACTAAGACGAGATGCCATCTAGATTGTACTTGAAATTCCCAACACACCTGGGTCTATTTAGGAACTTCCTATTTTTTTCTGTTGATCTATTCCTAAAGGAGTATTATAAATTTTAAGTACTACAGTTTCATAATAAACTTGTAGGAATACTCTACATATGTTGTGTTCAGTCGCTAAGTCATGTCCAACTCTTTGTGACCCCATGGACTGCAGCGCGCCAGACTTTCCTGTCCTTCACTATCTCTCACTCAGAGTTCGTTCAAACTCATGCCCCTTGAGTCGGTGATGCCATCCAACCATGTCATACTGTGTTGTCCCCTCTCCTCCTGCCTTCAATCTTTCCTAGCATCAGGGCCCTTTCCAATAAGTCAGCTCTTTGATCAGGCGGCCAAACTATAGGAGCTTCAGCATCAGTCCTTCGAATGAATATTCAGGCTTGATTTCCTTTAGGATTGACTGGTTTGAGCTTCTTGCTGTCCAAGGGACTCCCAAAAGTCTCCTTCAGCACCACAACTCGAAAACATCATTTCTTTGACACTCAGCCTTCTTTATGGTCCAACTTTCACATCATAGTTTTGATTATACGAACCTTTGTTGGCAAAGTGATGTCTCTGCTTTTTAATAACACAGTCTAGGTTTGTCATAGCTTTTCTTCCAAAGAGCAAACATCTTTTAATTTCATGGCTATAGTCATTGTCTGCAGTGATTTTGGAGCCCAAGAAAATAAAATCTGCCACTGTTATCATTTTTTTCCCCATCCATTTGCCATGAGTGATGGGACCGGATGCCATGATCTTAGTTTTTTGAATGTTGAGTGTTAAGCCAGCTTTTTCACCCTCCTCTTTCACCTTCATCAAGACGGTCTTTAGTTCCTCTTCACTTTCTGCCATAAGGGTGGTATCATCTGCATATCTGAGGTTATTGATATTTCTTCCAGCTCTTCCTCCTCAAATAGACATACTTTTTAATTTCTGGATATTCTCACACATTTATCTATCTAATTTAGATTAGAATTAAGTTTGCTTTCTCCAAAAACAGTGATAGAATTACTTTCTTTCTCAAGCCCAATAATATTCTGCTGGGTAGATATACAGACATATCTCGTTAATTGTGCTCCACTTTTTAGCACTTCATAGATATTCCATTTTTATTATTAATAATTGAAGATTTGTGACAACCAAGCATTGTCAGATGATGATTAGCAATTTTAGCAATAAAGTGCTTTTAAATTTAAATGTAACATTTTTTAGACACAATGATATTATTACACACTTAATAGACAACAGTATAGTGTAACCATAATTTTTATATGCACTAGGAAACCAAAACATTTCTGTGACTCAGTTTGTTGCTTTACTGTAGTGGCCTTTTAATCAAACCCGTAATATCTCCAAGGTCTGCCTGTATACAGTTTGTTTATCCATTAATCTGCTGATGGACATTTAGGTTGCTTCTACTTCATAGCATTTCTGAATAATGCTGCTATGAACTGGGTGTACAAATCCCTCTTAAACGGCCTGATTTCAGTTCTTTGGGATGCATGCTAAGAAGTGGAATTGATATATCCTATGAGTAATTCTTTAAAAAAACTCTTTAGAGGAACTGCCATACTGTTTTTCATAGTGGCCGCGCCATTTACATTCTTGGCAACAGTGCACCAAGGTTCCAATGTGCTATTTTCTGTTCTGGTGACAGTAGCCATCCTAATGGGTGTGAGGTGATGAAAAATGTTTTAACACCAAATGCTGATATTTCAGCTCTCCTGTGATATGAGTGGGAGCCCAAAGATGCAACTGGATGGACTCTACCAAAGGCTTATATGGAGGAGACTCTGAGGCTGGTGGAAGAAGGCTTCGGTAACTTGAAGAAACAGATCAAGAATGACTAGATGTTTGGCTGTCAGCAGGGACTGGTGCTGTAAAAGGGATACTGAGGTCAAGTGGACCTCAGCTATTGTCTCGCCAATGAACATGGGGCTTTTGGTGTCCTAAAGAGCTCTTCACTGGGCTGGGAGCAGACTCTTCAGAGGGCTAACCTTGCAAGTCCAGCTCCTTTAAGAGGCTGAGCTTTCAGTTGAAGGACCCTTTCCCAGAAGATGGGTGGGGCAGGTGACCCTGCAGCTGGTCCTGGCAGCTCAGCACAAAGACAGAAACCTCACACGGCAAGAGTGGACATCTGCCCCAGAGCAGGGCCTTCGCTTCTCCACCCTGATCCAAAAGCATGCTGGCAGCTGTTGTTTTATTTGTGACGTCTGAGCCAGCGTAGTTGCTGTTTCCTCTACCTTTTTGGGAGGAACGAAGTCGATGACACGTGGATGGCCTCACCTGACCCTGACTCTCTGCTACTGATCTGGGCTGTTCTAAGCCAGTCCATCCTTCAGTGTGACTCGCTATGACCCACGGAGTGAGTGGGATCCCAAGACAGGATGACACTCAGCCCCTGATCGAAGAAGCTCCTGATCTAGTGGGAATTTCCCCAGAAACTTTCTTACAGTTCTAACATTAATAAATATCACCATGATGCACATTGGTATCTTCTTTCATGAAATTCAATTGTGTAAAATGAAGTAATTTTGAAAAAAAAAAAAAAGATATCTGTGCATTATATTTAACTTTCTTGCCTAATTGAGAACATATTTATATTGCCTATTGGCTTCCCAAGTGGCGTGAGTGGTAAAGAATCCACCTGCCAATGCAGGAAACACAAGAGATTTGGGTTGGATCCCTGGGTTGGGAAGATCCCCTGGAGGAGCAAACGGCAACTCACTCCAGTATTCTTGCCTGGAGGATCCCAGGGACAGAGAAGCCTGATGTGTTACAGTCCATGGGGTCACAGAGCTGGATGTGACTGAACACTTACATTGCCTAGGACATACATGACCCTTGGCTAGGTAGCAAATTCTTTGCAGGATTTTAGAATTTTTATAGAATTTTAGGTTGGCATCTTCTCAACTGAGATGCAGTGTTGTCCAGACTGATATTTCTGCCCTTTCTAGGGGGACACCATAGTTTAATGATGATCCAGGATCTGGGTTGGTATTCTCCATTCATCATGTAACAACTGTAGGCCTAGGTTTTCCTGTCTGAGGACTGGGGTACCAGTAGCACCCACATCTGAAGTCAGTGTGAAGATTCAAGCATCCGACACGGGTTAAGTCAGGTGTATTCATCCTAAATGATAGCTTCCCCTGTCAGTACATTTGATGGGCCCATTCAAGATTAAGTAACCTCCGCGGTGGGCTTCCCTGGTGGTTCAGATGGTAAAGAATCTGCCTGCTATGCAGGAGACCCAGGTTTTCGATCCCTGGGTCAGGAAGATCCCTTGGAGAAGTGAATGGCTAGTCATTCTAGTGTTCTTGCCTGGTGAATTCCATGGACAGAGGAGCCTGGTGGGCTAGAGTCAACGGGGTCACCAAGAGTCGGACACAACTTAGCGACTAACACTTTCACTTTCTACCTCAGCTGTATGTGTATTTCAGGGTTGATCATTTTCTGTTACATTCTTTTCTGGAATATGATGAACTGTCTGGATCTGCACATTCCAATCTCCCTTTTAATAGTCTCTCCTCAGGAGTACTTTCTGCTTCATCTGGTCTCTCTGCCCCGAACATCAGCATTCAATATTGAAATGTTGTTGTCAGTCTTCATTTCTGTCATCCTCTAACTGCGTTGATCTGTGTCTTTTTTTCTTTCTGCTTACTGTGAGAGTTTCTTAAGTCTGTTCTCTATGTCATTAATTTTGATTTTCTGTAGCATGTGTTACACTCTTTGCTCCTTATTTAATTTTTTCATTGAAGTATAATTGATTTATAATGTTGTGTTAGTTTCAGGTGTACAGCAAAGTGATTCAGTTATACATACATTTATATCTGTTTTTCAGGTTCTTTTCCCTTATAGGTTATTACAACATACTGAGTGGAGCTCCCCGTGCTACACAGTAGGTCCCTGTTGGTTATCTATTTCATGGACAGTAGTGTTATCTCTCTGTTAATCCCAGACTCCTAATTTATCCCTCTCCTGCTCCTTTCTCCTTTGGTAGCCACAAGTGTGTTTTCTATGTCTGTGGACCTATAAGTTTATTTGCATCATTTTTTTAAGATCCCACAAAGAAGCAATACTACAATTTGCAAAGATACATCACCCCAATGTTCCCTGAAGCACTGTTTAAAATAGCCAAGACATGAAAATAACCCAAGTGCAACTGGGCTAGACAACTGGGTTTAAGAAGATGTGATATATGTCTGTACGTGTGTGTGATGTAATATTACTCAGCCACTAAAAAGAATGAAATATTGCCATCTGCAGCAACATGAATGAACTTAGAGAATAATACACTAAGTCAGTCAGGTAGGGAAAGGCAAATATTATTTATATGTGGAATCTGCAAAATAATATGGGCTTCCCTTGTGGCTCAGTTGGTAAAGAATACACCTGCAGTGTAGGAGACCTGGGTTCGATCCCTGGGTTGGGAAGATCCCCTGGAAAAGGGAAAGACTACCCACTCCAGTATTCTGGACTGGAGAATTCCATGGACTGTATAGTCCACGGGGTTGCAAAGAGTTGGACATGACTGAGTGACTTTCACTTTCACAAATACATATGACTTTATATACAAAAATAATACAAATGACTCTGTATACAAAACAGAAACAGACTCACAGAGAAAACAAACACATAGTTACCAGAGGGGAAAAGGCTGCAGGGATCAGTTAGGAGCATGGGATTAACAGGTACACACTACTGCACATAAACTAGATAACAGGGGTTTACTGTGTAGCACAAGGAACTATATTCAATATCTTGTAACAACCACAATGGAAAATATTCTGACATATATACAGATAATTGAATGAGTTTGCTATACACCCAAAATAACACAATATTGTAAATCAACCCTACTTCAATTGAAAAATAAAAGAAGTAATACTGAAAAAATGGAAAGACTGGAAATTCCCCAAGAATAGGGGACCAGTGAAATAATTGCACATCAGATGATAAAGATATTAAAGATGTACATTTTAGGAGAGAATTTACTGACCTGGATATATAATCACAGTATACTGGTCAATGATAAATCAAATTGCAAAAAGTAATACATTGATTAACTAAAATTTACATTTTAAGGCAAGATAAGATAAATCAAGCACAAAATTCTCTCTCTCTCTCTGGGTCGCCCCCTTCCCTCCCTAATGTACAGCATGCATTTGCATTACACATTAACCAGAGCACCTCAAAGGTGGGAATGCTTGCTCTATTGTAAAGAGCATTTTTCCCCCTTTCTTCTGATGCTAGGAATATAACTTCTTAAAAGAACAGCGTTCTTTTCCAAAGCTGTAGGGAATCATGGTGACTTGTTGCTTCCTTTCTACCTATTTACCTGGACTCTCTAACCTTGGTTAACTCTATGTAAAATATCAATTTGTCATTTTGATGTACAATCCTTTGTCTTGAAAGTGCACATGACTGTACTGTCTACTTTTAACGGGTAGAATAGTGCTCAGAGCTTCTGAGAGTCTGTCTCCCAGGTTATCAGCCTTAGTTGGCTCAAATAAAGTTTTCTTTTCTCTTAACTTGATTGTTAATTGAAATTTTGTCAACAAAATGTACGTTATAACTGCAATTTTATAAGAAAACTAGGTATAGTTTATAAGGTAAACAGCTAGATAGAAAAACATGAAAATGTAGTGGCTATAGTTTAAATTTTCTTTATACTTTTCTATATTTTCCAAAATTTTCTAAAATAAGTGTTATTTGCATGAACAGAAAAATTGCATTATTTTCAAAATAAGATTTAATGCCCCTAGATACAGATAGCCACTTTCTCACATTCTCATTTTAATTTCTCCCTTTCTCCTTGAGGAGCCTTAAGTATGCTTCAGGGTGTGTCTAATTCTCGATCACTCATTTATGGTTTGTAGAAAAGTTCTACATGGAATAAGCACAGCGTATGTAACCTCTATCTTGAACACCCATACATTCAGTTTTTGGGTCTTTGTATTTCCCAACTGAAATGTTTTTTGATCATGTGGCTGCTTTTCCTTTAAGCATCAAACAAGAAAATCTCCAAGACCAAAAGTAAACGGGAGTAAGTCTTTCTCTAAAGCTTGTCTCCTTTCCCAAACTGTTTTCACGAGATTTTTCATACCTGTGATGGAGAAGGACTGTGAAGACTTGTTATTTCTTGTGATAGAATCTCTCTTCTTTTATGTCAATACTTGCAGCGCTAACTTCATTACTGCTGCCATGTCTTCGGGTAACTTTTTAGTCCATGCATCACCTGCCCCTCTTCCTGACCTGCGCTCCTTTTTTCAGTAGTCTATAGAAGGCTGGCTGACGGGGACATCCCTGGTGGTCAGGCAGTTAAGAATCTGCCTGTCAAAGCAGGGGACACAGGTTCAATCCCTGGTCTGGGAAGATCCCACGAGCCGTGGGGCGACTAAGGCCATGTGCCACAACCAGAGGAGCCGCTGCAGTGGGGAGCCAACGCGCCACAGTGAAGAGCAGCTCCCGCTCACTGCAACCAGAGAAAGCTCGCAGGCAGTAGTGAAGATCCCGCACAGCCAACAACAAACACATAAAATTAGAAAAAGCAAGGATGCTGATGTGTAACAGGGTGATCTGTCAACAACCAGCAAATCAAGCTTAGGTTGACAAAATTAATTTCAGCCTAAAGGCAACCCTTTTGGGGGCTGTGAGCACAAACTCAGCTTTTCTCTACGGAAGGTGCGTGAGAGAGCTGGGCCTAGCGCTGCTTGGCAAATGTCAGCTTCCTGATCCCTGGCTGAGAGCCACTAGTTCACTCAGGGTGTCCATCCTTCTCCAGGGTCTGCCAGGATACAGTCCACGGGGTTGGCCCAGTGGTAGGAGAGTCAGGGCACTCTGAGCGGTGCCCAGCGGAGCAGCAGCTCCCAGCAGCCTTCCTGGGGCCTGGGACCTGGCCTGCTCAGGGCCTCTGTGCCTCTTCCAGGGGACAACGACTTCTCTGGAGCCGAAGTCTTCTCTTGGGCTGGATAGGTTGGCTCTGGAGACCATTTTCTTCACATAAGCCTCTTCTACTTTGCTTAGCTCATATCTGCCTTCATTTCTCAACAAATTCTTCCTATTTGATGATCCATGCCATGTATGTGCTCTTCCGGTAGAATCTTATGTTGCTTGAGCCTCCAACGGGTGAGAGTGTGAATCAGGTTACGGGTGTTCGTTTCCAAGGGACCAAAACATTTTCCAAGCCGTCTTTACGTGCTCTTTATTTTTTTAGGATCCTGAACATTATTTTCTAAGCTTTCTGTTTTTGGGGAAGCCATACATGTTGAATCTTCCCTGTACTTACAATGAATGAAGTACATATGGATTTTTTTTTAAAAAATTATTATTATTATTTTAAAAATTTTATTGGAGTATAGGTGGTTCAGACAGTAAAGAATCTGCCTGTAATGTGGGAGACCTGGGTTCGACCCCAGGATTGGGAAGATCCCCCGGAGGAGGGCATGGCAACCCACTCCAGTACTCTGGCCTGGAGAATCCCCACGGACAGAGGAGCCTGGCGGGCTACAGTCCCTGCAGTCTCAAAGAGCTGGACACGACGGAGCGACTAAGCTCAGCACAGAGCTGCTTTACAATGCTGTGTTAGTGTCAGGTGCATAGCAAAGCGAATCAGCTGTACACACACATCTCCACCCTTTCTAGATTCTTTTCCCACGCAGGTCACTACAGAGTACTGAAGAGAGTTCCCTGTACTATCCAGTAGGTTCTTGTTAGTTATCTACTTTTTAAAAAAATAGTTTTGAGTGGTTACTATCTGCTAGGCACTTTCTTTTGTTTTTATTTTATTTGTTTTGGCTGTGCCCCAGGGCATGTGGGATATTAGTTCCCCAACCAGGGATCAAACCCATGCCCATTGCATTGGAAGCGCGGAGTCTTAACCACTGGACCACGCTAGGGAGGTCCCTAGTTACCTATTTTATATGCAGTAGTGTGTACACGTCAAGGCAGCTGATACAGGTTCTCAAAGTGGAACACCCAGCTTTGCTGGGAAATGGCCTGGTGAGCTTGGAGGTGGGATGGAGAAGAGTTACCCGAATGCTGGGGTGAGGCAGGGGAGGCAGTCAATAAACATTAAAGGAACAAAGATAGTGTACATTGCTTTTGGCAAGAAAGAGCTATCTCCAAGGGGTCCCTTTGTCTTATCACTAACCTTAAACCAGGCACCCCCATGCTCCACTCATCTCAGGCCCTGGCACACCTTTCAAATCTTTTCGTCACACAGTAAAATATAATAGAAATGAAACATAAATAATGAACAGGTGACCAAACTTCTTCCCAACTTCCCCTTCAGGAATCTCAGAACAAACTGTGTGAACAAGACAGTATCTCAGGGAAAATCACAAGGAATCAACAGGCCTATGCACAAGCCTGCACACAGTGGGGGACAGCTCTGATCCCCCACCCCAGTGCTTCACCAAGATTACTTCCCCTGTTTCCCTTTAAAAATTTTCATGGCCTAACAGAATCCTCAGAGGTGGTTTCTAGGTGACACCAAGTCCCCCGTCTCCCCAGATGGCCAGCATTCTGATAAAAGCAATTTTTTCCTACCAACATTTGTCTCTCTCTCCAGTATTGATTTTTGAGTGGTGATCAGCTGGATCTGATTTGGTAACAGTAGGGAGGTTTAAGAAAGATGTTGAGGGTGAGTGTGGGGAGGGTCTCTGTAACATGTGGGGTTTGCGGGATGGCTGGGGGCTACATGGCAAAGTCTTCGTTCTACATCCTACAAAATCTGCAATAAAGTCTACTGCAGTCTATTGCACCAGTGCTTTTGTGCAGATGATGTTTGCGGAGACAGACGGGACCTGAAGATCATAGTGGATGCTTCTACACTTTACCTCCACGAACTGTCCAAACCTCTCTAGAGTTCACACTGATACTTTTTCCTACCTTTGCAACCCAAATAACTGCATAATGCATATTTTTTCCCTTCTCGCCCCTTTACTTCCCTGAGCTGCAAATATCACCCTTTCCTTCCTTTCCCACGAGATACTCTTCCAAGCAGAGCAAACTATGAAGCCTGGAGGTGGGTTCTGCAGTTGGCAACACACTGTGTGAGCCGTGGGGCTCCTCCCAGGCTGTCCTCTGGGTGCGTTACCCGGAGCTGGCTCTGGGGGACTCATCATTGCCATTCTTTTCCCCACAGGGCCTCCAGCTGTTTCCCCTTGTTCATCCCTCTCTCTGGGCCCCGTGGCTGGCACAGCACACAGGGGAACGCCTGGTGTTCCCCTCACTGTATGAGGTCAGAGAGTTCTAGGAACTGCTCCGCTCCTCCTCCCACACAGCTTCCCTCTGTCATTTACCCCCAGGATCCTCTTTCCCTCTTCATCTCCTGCAATGAACTCCCACCCACCCTAGAGAGGCCACTGCTTTTTCCTGGTGACACTCTTCCTATTTCCTCCCTGCCCAAGGCAGCTATTGACTTCCCTGCTGGCTCAGTGGTAAACAATCTGCCTGCCTAATGCAGGAGACGTGGGTTCAATCCCTGGGTGGGGAAGATCCCCAGAGAACGAAACGGCAACGCACTCCAGCATTCTTGCCTGGAAAGTCCCATGGACAGAGGAGCCTGGTGGGCTATAGTCCATGCAGCTGCAACAACAAGGCGCTTATCATGGTCAACCTGGGGTATCCTTGATGGATTCTCTTTCCACATTCTGTTTGTTGTCTGGCTAATTGATATCAATGTACATCTTTTTTCCCCGCAAGTTGTATCAAGTAGATTTTTCCCTAAAGCCCTCCCGTGCCCTGAAGCAAGGGGTGTCTAGTGCTTAAAAATCTAGTGTGAGCTTAACACTCATTAGAATGGCTATTATTTTTCAAAAGGAAAATAAGTGTTGGCGAGGATGTGGAACAACTGGAACCCCTGTGCACTGCTGGGGATGAAAGTGAAAAGCGTTAGTCACTCAGTCGTGTCCGACTCTTCGTGACCCTATGGACGATAGCTCACCAGGCTAGTCTGTCCATGGAATTCTCCAGGCAAGAAAACTGGAGAGGGTATCCATTCCTTTCTCCAGGGGAGTCTTCCTGACCCAGGAGTGAGGTTGAGGAGGATGTAAAAAGATATGGCTACCATGGAAACCAACATCATGGTTCCTCAAAAAGTTGAACACAGAATTACTATATGACCCAGCAATGCCACTTCTGGCTATATACACAAAGGAATTGAAAGCACTGACCCAAATGCTTTCCATGCTTATAGCAGCATTATTGACAAAAGACAAAATGTAGAAACAACTCAAATGTCCATCAACACACGAATAAGTAAATAAAACATGGTAGATACATGCAATGAAATGCTATTTAGCCTTACAAAGGAATGAAATTCAGACACAGGCTACACTGGATAAAACTTGAAGGCAGATGCCAAGTGAAATAAGCCACAGACAAAATATAAATACTGTATAATTCCACTTATAGGAATGAAGTACTCTGAATAGCCAAATTCATAGAGACATCATGTAGAAGAGAGGTTTCTGGGGGCTGTGGGGGCAGGGGACGGGCAGTGAGAGTTTAACGGGTGGAGTTTCTGTTTGGGATAACAAAAAGGTTCTAGAAATGGATGACCGGACGATGTTGTGGATGTACATAATGTTATTGAATTACACACTTAAAAATGATAAAAGTGGCAAATTATATGTATGTGTATCTAGGCACGATTTTAAAGAATTAACGTTTGGGGTTGTGCGAGCACAAACAGAAAACCACGTGTGACTGTGCAGCTCTGGCTGGGATGTGGTTCCTGGGGGCCACCCCTGTCCTCAGGCGGCCCCGGATCATCTCTTCAGGGATCAAGCTCTGCCAGCTCAGACCAGACCTGTCGTGGGCCCTGTGATCACCGTGGGGGCTGCAGGGCCCCCGGGAGGCCTCTCGAGAGATCAAGGAGCTGCAGTTCCACAACCCAGAACTGCAAGAATGGGACCGCCCGGCCCATGACACCACCCGAACAGTACGCTGGGCTCCGAGCTGCCCTGTGACCTCCGCTCCTTCTCTGGGAGACTGCCATATCCTGCAGTGACTCCTGAAGAGCCCCTCCCCATGGGGACACGTACTCCACCACGGTTCCTGGGTGCTGATGGTCAGCAGAGAGGATCTGTTACCATGGAGAGCATCTTCCGTGACAGACCAGAACTCCCCACCATGGCAACGGTCCCACTGCCAAAACCAGCGCCCACCATCTTTCCAGTCCTGTGGCCATGGACTTGACAGCTGGGTCCAGCTTCTCTCGCCCTGGAGACTACCACACTTACCCTCCAAGTTCCGCTGCATCTGGTGCACTGGTGTCTCCATTCTGCCTTTGCCCTCTGCCCACTCTCTGCCCACTCCCTCCCCCTCTCGGCTTCTCTCTGCAGCTTCTGCTGCCCCCGGCATCTGACAGTGCACCCCACAGCCCCGGCTGCGCAAGAGCTGTTTTTATGACCTGTTCCTGTGCCCACAGCTGCCTTCCCAGCACAACACCCGGCTTCTCTGTCAAGTCCGAGTGCTCGCAATGAGCCATGGTCAGCTCATACTAGCCTTCCCTCCACCCGCATGTCACTTCGCAACCAACCCCCAGCTCATGGCTCCGGGAAGTCTTCTCTGAGCAACGTGGTGGGAACATTCCATTCGTTTTTCTATCCCAGGACCATGCCAAGGGCAGAGCAGGTGCTCAGGGATCTTTGTCCAATGAGTGCATCTCCTCGCGTCCTTGTCCTCTCAGCAAAAGTCTGTCCTGTCTTTGAACCACTAGCGCCTGCAATGCTCATCCTTAGACCCATTTCTACACCACTGGGCTCCTCCTCTTTTAGAACTGTTTCTTTTCTTGCTCCCTCCTCTAGCCTAGGGATTAAAGATGTTTTATTTGTAGCTGGTAACAGTATGTGCAGATATAGCCAGTCCGCTTAGACCAATGTGTATCATCCTGCATTCCCTTCTTGCTTCATATACATCGTGTCACTTACTGGGCACATTGCTGCCTCCTTGGATAGCTGGTACCCGAAGGTCCCTGGGGAGGGGGATGGATGGATGGAAGCTGACTGATGGAACTGGTGTTATCTTGGCAGTGGGAGCCTCGGGGAGGGACTGCTTGCTCCACCAACAGAGGGCATTAGGAGTCACCCACTGCCCCACGGATTCTGTCCTATTTGGGTGACAGCCCTGGTTTTACATCCCCACAGTGCACAGACACACTGGACTGGTGTTTTCTGTTGTCAGATGCCCGATGCACTTCCAGCTCCATTCGAGCCAGTGACCCTAACTAAGCTGCATCTCAGGGCCACTTGCTCAGCCTGACCTCCTGCTCCCCTTGAAGTGGCATCTGGGGAAAAGCTGGCTTCGTTCCCCCAGTGTGAAGACACCTCCCCGCTCCTCAGTGAAGTGAACACGGTGGGAGGAGGCTGGCACCCTCCTTCCCTTTCCCCCAGGGAGCAGCTGACAAACGCGGACATGATTCAACAGGGCACTTCCCCCAGCACCCCTGTCAAAATACCTGATGTTGCCTCATCTCCAAGTCACTGGACCAGGCAGGAAAACTATGATGGATTGCATGGTTCAACTCCCTCACTTGCTTACGGGCATGACAACTGAGCTAAAGACAGCTGAGATGAACACGGGTCTATTCTAGGCGACTCCTTATGGAATACACGCACACTGTGTATTTTGCATCCCTTGGTTCCTCGGGCACGCTTGGAACTCCGGAGCAAACACTCGTCTGTAAATGTTACAGCTGCCAGTGTCGGCTGGATGCTCTACGGAGTGACATGTTCACTCTCACGCGGCTGCTTTGGACACGGGGGGGACTGTCGTGAGCTGTGTGCTGGTCAGAGGGCAGGCGGGCCTGTGCATGCTTACCTTCACCCTGTCCATGCAGGCTTCCATCTTCAGCTGCTCCACTGCTTTCCGGGCTTGGGAGATGCTGGTGGTGCTGTTATTGGACATGCCTTCTTTCATTCTGCTGCCCCTGGAACAACCAAAGTTAAGGAGGCTGGAAGAGTTGCTTGTTTGAAAGCAGAGCCCCCCTCAACTTACTCCCCCTCCCATCCTCTGCAGCTTCTCTATCCAGGTTGGGGAGCCACGGGAGCACACTCCCCTGGGATCAGAGGAAGGAGCACTTGACCTAGTGATGGGAGCAAGACATGGGCTTCTGGGGCCACCTGTCATCCGCTCCCTGTCGCCGGGGCTGAGAAAGCCTGACAACAGAAGCCCCTGTCTTTCTCCCATCCTTACAGCCCACTGCTGCTGCTGCTAAGTCACTTCAGTCGTGTCCGACTCTGTGCGACCCCAGAGATGGCAGCCCACCAAGCTCCTCCGTCCCTGGGATTCTGCAGGCAAGAACACTGGAGTGGGTTGCCATTTCCTTCTCCACTTACACCCCAGAGCCATAGGGAATACCTTGACATTTGTTCAGAGATTTGTTAGTAATAAATCATCTTCATACACATTTTTTTTTTTTTTTTGGCTGCATGGCATGTGGGATCTTAGTTCCCTGACCAGGGATTGAACCTGTGCCCCCTGCAGCAGAAGCGCAGAGAGCCTTAACCACCAGACCCCCAGGGAAGTCCATACACATTCTTTCACTCTTTCCTCAAGCATCTCTAAAAGTTGGCAAAACAGACTGTTTTGTTTTGCACATCAATAAAGAGCAAAACCCAGAGAAATGAAGCCAAGAGCCAAAGGTGCCACAGCCAAGACCTGTTGGTCTAGGACCCAAACACAAAGCACTGATGCCTAGCTCAGGGTTCTTTCCTCTCACAGAGCGCCCCCTAGCTGTTTATAGGGCAGAGCACAAGTTTCCCCCGCGAGAGCTTGCTTTATCATTTTAATTTGCTATCATTCCAAAAAGTTTATATTGTTTTAAAATAAGAACACACACACACACCTCCATCCCCTATCCCAAGCACGGAAGACCCCTCTGATGCTAACTGTTCTGCAGGAAAGCACACACCATAGGCTACTGTTACCCCGTTTAATGAGAAACTCCCTGGAGACCTATGCGGTCAGGCCTGAGAGCTAGGGTGGGTCTCACAGGTTTTGCGTAGTGCACAGGGAGGTGTGAGGGGGCTGGGCCGGTCCCAGGGTGTGCAGACCACACTCTGCGTCTCCTCATTCAAGCAATTACTCTCTGGCCCAGATGAGGCCTGACATCAACTTCATTTATTCCCAGACAATGCTTGAAAAATAAAACTTGCCTGTTGTGCTACATGGCAGCCACTGAAGTTAGAGTTAACAGGGGTGGGTTCCTCTCTTGGTTGCGAACTTTTATTCAACAAGAAGAGAAGGAGAAGGAGTTGGGGGTTTGAAACTCGGGGGAGCAGCCGTTGACTCCTTACTCTACAGAGACGTGTGTGCATTTCTGCATGTGTGTTTGGGGCTCTGTCCCTGCCTGTGCCCACGTGCCTGACGGGCACACTCTGCCGGCCTCTGTGTGTGGCGGTCCCCCTGTGGGTGTTTGCGTTTATGCATCCTTGTGTCCACACAAAAGGAGCGAGAAGATACAGGCCAGTTCCAAGCCTCCCCAGCCCAACGGACAAGGGAAAAAGGACCCTGAAATCACTGCCTTCAGGCCCTGATCCTCCTGCTCCATTTCTGAATCCATCCTCCTCTTTCCTCATCACCAGCTTGGGGCTTTCAGAAGTTAGGGGGCTCGGGGGTGGCAGGAACCCAGGGGGCTGGTTAGAGAAAGCTGAGCCCAGGATCCGCAGGAGTGAAGAAACGAAGATGCGGGGGAGGGCAGAGAAGGAGGAGGGGACTCTGTACTGTGTGTGCGAGAATGTGTGGGTATGTGAGGGTGTGTGAGTGTCTGGGCATGAGGGTATGTGTGAATGTGTGTAGGTGAGGGTGTGTGTGAGTATGTGCAGGTGAGTGAGGTGTGGATGTGAGGGTATAAAGATGTATGGGTGGGTGGGTGTGAGTGTGCACACAGGTGTATGAGTGTGACGACGTGTGTGAGTGTGTGTGGTCAGGCATCTTTCTCCTCGGGCACACAGATACACTCACACAGACAGCTTGCCTGGGGACGTCCTGACGGCCACACTTTGTGGTGTGTAATTTGGTAAACTCAGGGTCGGGGGCAGGGCAGCGCACGATGCTTCAATCCCCACTGCTGCTGATCTGACCTGACTCAGGACGGTCTTTACAATTTCTGGATGAGTGGATGTCAGCGTGCCTTTTCAGCCTTGCTCCCTAACATGACTTATCTCCACAGACCCTTGTGAAGTGTTGGTTGGCAGAGCTCTGCAGTCTGTGTCTCCAGGAAATCTCTGAAAGACAGCTACTGCCTTTGGCCTGAAGGGACAGAGCAACTTATGCTTCGGGGGGGGTGGGTGTTGGTTGACCGCCCCCACAGCCTTCCCGCATCCCCTTTGTCATAGCAAGCAGCTGACCAAGGATGCTAGCCTGAGTAATATCTCTATTCCTAGGTGGGGAAGGACACAGCTTGATTTCCAAGCCAAGGCCAGCAACCCATGGAGACAGCTTGTATCTCCTGCTGCTCCCCCATTACCCACTCACACGAGGGATAATGTGAAATGAGGGGTGAAACAGCCTCCATAAGTGCCTTACATCTGGGTTGAGAATGCAGTGATGGCATGAGGACCTGGCCACACATCGAGGGTCCTGACAGCCTGTCTCATCCCAGGCCCACACATGCCCTGCTAGCAGCGACGCCTGCCCTCCAGAGAGAACCTGTTCTTGGACAGGGCCCCTTACTTCCTCACCTGCTGGGAGATGGCACTGTGACAGGCCTGGGCCTGGGACAAGCTGGCGGCAGGAGCGGCTGACAGTCGTCAGACGAGAGGCTGCGTCAGGGGCTCTGCTGTGCGCTCGCCTGGAAGCACAACCAGAGATGGGTCACCGATGCGGCAGGAGCCAGTTGATCCCCAAACAGTCAGTCCCTCGAAGTCCTGTCCTCGCGGCCAGCAGCTGTCTTCTCCTGAAGCAGGCCACAGGGGAGATGGTGAGCTAAAGCCGAGAAGAGAAGCCCCCGAGCTGACAAAGAGCACAAGGGAACATCCGGAGGCCACAGACCACCAGGGGCCTCCCCCAGCCCCACTTACTGCCCCCGCTCCAGCCAGACCTCTGCCAAACAGAAATAGTTTACATGTTTTCTTAAATTCTGAAATGATACGCCCATTGTAGAAAAATGTGAAGATGGAGAAAACTGGCTTCCCTGGTGGCTCAGAGGGTAAAGCATCTGCCCACAGTGCGGGAGACCCGGGTTCAGTCCCTGGGTTGTGAAGTTCCCCTGCCGAAGGAAATGGCAACCCACTCCAGTACTGTTGCCTGGAAAATTCCGTGGACGGAGGTGCCTGGTAAACTATAGTCAGTGGGATCGCAAAGAGTCATATACACGACTGAGCAACTTCACTTCCCTCCTCTGGGGCTTCCCATGGTGGTTCAGATGGCAAAAAGCCTTCCTGCAGGAGACTCGGGTTTGATCCCTGGGTCAGGAAGATCCGCTGGAGAAGGGAATGGCTGCCCACTCCAGTATTCTTGCCTGGAGACTCCCATGGACAGAGGAACCTGGCGGGCTACAGTTCACGGGGTCACAAAGAGTCGGACATGACTGAGTGACTAACACACACTCCCTCCCCCAGAAAGGACGACTCTGGGACAATGGGACCCCTCCCCCGGGACTCCCAGCACCCTGCCCTGCAGCACCCATCTCCTGGGATCCCAGTGTTATTGGTGCTCAGTTGTATCTGACTCTGTGACCACATGGGCTGCAGCACGTCAGGTTTCCCTGTCCTTCACTATCTCCTGGAGTTTGTTCAAACTCATGTCCATTGAGTTGGTGATTTCATCCAACCATCTCATTCTCTGTCGCCCCCTTCTCCTCCTGCCCTCAACCTTTCTCAGCATCAGGGTCTTTTCTGGTGAGTTGGCTCTTCACATCATCAGGTGGCCAAAGTATTGGAGCTTTGGCATCAGTTCTTCCGATGAATATTTAGGGTTTATTTCCTTTCAGTTTAGTTCAGTCGCTCAGTCGTGTCTGACTTTTTGTGACCCCCATGGACTGCAGCATGCCAGGCTTCCCTGTCCACTAACACCTTCTGGAGCTTACTCAAACTCAAGTCGATCAAGTCGGTGATGTCATTCAAATATTTTATCCTCTGTTGTCCCCTTTTCCTTCTGCAATCTTTCCCAGCATCAATGTCTTTCCAAGGAGTCAGTTCTTCACATCAGGTAGCCAAAGTATTAGAACTTCAGCATCAGTCCTTCCAATGAATATTCAGGACTGATTTCCTTTAGGATTGACTGGTTTGATCTCCTTGCTGTCCAAGGGACTCCCAAGAGTCTTCTCCAACACCACAGTTCAAAAGCCTCAATTCTTCAGTGCTCAGCTTTATGATCCAACCCTTACATCCATACTTGACTGCTGGAAAAGCCATAGCTTTGACTATACAGACATTTGTCGGGAAAGTAATGTCTCTGCTTTTTAATATGATGTCTAGGTTGTTCATAGCTTTTCTTCCAAAGAGCAAGACAGAAATGCTATGGACCTAACAGAAGCAGAAGATATTAAGAAGAGGTGGCAAGAATACACAGAAAAACTGTACAAAAAAGATCTTCACGACCCAGATAATCACAATGGTGTGATCACTCACCTAGAGCCAGACATCCTAAAATGTGAAGTCAAGTGGGCCTTAGGAAGCATCACTACGAACAAAGCTAGTGGAGGTGATGAAATTCCAGTTGAGCTATTTCAAATCCTGAAAGATGACGTTGTGAAAGTGCTGCACTCAATATGCCAGCAAATTTGGAAAACTCAGCAGTGGCCACAGGACTGGAAAAGGTCAGTTTTCATTCCAGTCCCTAAGAAAGGCAATGCCAAAGAATGCTCAAACTACCACACAATTGCACTCATCTCACACGCTAGTATAGTAATGCTCAAAATTCTCCAAGCCAGGCTTCAGCAATACATGAACCGTGAACTTCCAGATGTTCAAGCTGGTTTTAGAAAAGGCAGAGGAACCAGAGATCAAATTGTCAGCATTCTCTGGATCATCGAAAAAGCAAGAGAGTTCCAGAAAAACATCTATTTCTGCTTTCTTGACTATGCCAAAGCCTTTGACTGTGTGGATCACAATAAACTGGAAAATTCTGAAAGAGATGGGAATACCAGACCACCTGACCTGCCTCTTAAGAAATCTGTATGCAGGTCAGGGAGCAACAGTTAGAACCAGACATGGAACAACAGACTGGTTCCAAATAGGAAAAGGAGTACATCAAGGCTGTATATTGTCACCCTGCTTATTTAACTTATATGCAGAGTACATCATGAGAAACGCTGGGCTGGATGAAGCACACGCTGGAATCAAGATTGCCGGGAGAAATATCAATAAATTCAGATATGCAGATGACACCACCCTTATGGCAGAAAGTGAAGAAGAACTAAAGAGCCTCTTGATGAAGGTGAAAGAGGAGAGTGAAAAAGTTGGCTTAAAGCTCAACATTCAGAAAACTAAGATCATGGCATCCAGTCCCATCATTTCATGGCAAATAGATGGGGAAACAGTGGAAACAATGGCTGACTTTATTTTTCTGGGCTCCAAAATCACTGCAGATGGTGACTACAGCCATGAAATTAAAAGATGCTTACTCCTTGGAAGGAAAGTTATGACCAACCTAGATAGCATATTAAAAAGCAGAGACATTACTTTGCCAACAACGGTCCATCTAGTCAAGGCTATGGTTTTTCCAGTGGTCATGTTTGGATGTGAGAGTTGGACTATAAAGAAAGCTGAGCACAGAAGAATTGATGCTTTTGAACTGTGGTGTTGGAGAAGACTCTTGAGAGTCCCTTGGACTGCAAGGAGATCCAACCAGTCCATCCTAAAGGAGATCAGTCCTGGGTGTTCATTAGAACACCTGATGTTGCAGCTGAAACTTCAATACTCTGGCCACCTGATGCAAAGAGTTGACTCATTGGAAAAGACCCTGATGCTGGGAGGGATTGGGGGCAGGAGGAGAAGGGGACGACAGAAGATGAGATGGCTGGATGGCATCACCGACTTGATGGACATGAGTTTAAGTAAACTCCGGGAGTTGGTGATGGACAGGGAGGCCTGGTGTGCTGCAATTCATGGGGTCGCAAAGAGTGGGACACAACTGAGCGACTGAACTGAATTGGACTTTCACTTTCATCAGAGATCCTAAAGGAAATCCCAGAAACAAAGCAAAAACAAAGCCACACTAGACTCACAATGCTGTTGATTCCCCAGGCTAGAGGGGCCTCCAAATGTGTTTTGGTTTGAGGTGTTTGGCCAGTTGTATGGCTTCAGAGACACCCATGCCTTCTGTTTCCAAGGTGACTGTTTATTCCTGCCACAGTAATTTGTTACACCTAGACACTTCCCATCCCCCAAAAGCTGTTAGGCTTTTATGGAGTCTTATCCTCATCTCCTTCCCTGTTTTGTTTTCTCATTCTCTGCTGTTAGAAAACCTTTTTGGTGCTGTAATTTGAAAGGATACATGCACCCCAGTGTTCACAAAAGTGCTATTTACAACAGCCAAGACGTGGAAACAACATAAATGTCCATCAACAGAGGAATGAGTAAAAAGGATGTACATATATGCAACGGGACACTACTCAGCCATAAAAAAGAATGAAATAAGGCCATTTACAGCAACATGGACGAACTCAGAGATTACTGTACTAAGTTAAATAAGTCAGAAAGAGTTTACTGATTCCAGTCATATGTGGAATCTAAAATATAACACAAATGAACTTACATTTGTGTAAAGTAAGCAAAACAAATATGCATAAAATATACAAAACGAACTGACTCACAGACATAGGGGATACTGTTGTGGTTGCTGAGGGGAAGGGGGAGGGATGAATCGGGAGTTTGGGATTATGGATGTAAATTATTATATAAAGGATGGATAAACAACAAGGTCCTACTGTATAAAACAGGAAACTATATTCAATATCCCGAGATAAACCACAGTGGAAAAGAATATGAAAAAGAACATATATATATATCTGAATCACTTTGCTATATAGCAGAAATCAACACGACATTGTAAACATTAATAAATTTAAAAAAGGAAAATTCTTTTTGGCCTATTTCTGTTTTTTTTTCACTTTGCTAATAGTCCTCTCAAGACCCACTTCAGTCTCTGTTTTCAAGTCACTGGTTTTCCAAGTGGCACAGGATCTCCACTGCTGGTTGGTTTCAGTCAACTGTGGGGGCCCAGTGGGGTCCTAACTGGAGAAGCCAAGGAGGGTCCAGCAGGTTTTCCACCAGGAATCCCCACTCCCACAATAATCTTCCAAAGGGAGCCAGCCAGATGGACAGACATGTCCTGGAGACAGTCCTGGTGTCCACTGTGACCCTCCAGATGAGGAACCAGATAATGGCCATACCTAGACTTCCATGGCCAGGGATGCTTTCTCGTGGAGCTGGTCCCACCTCAGGGACCCGGACCTCTGCTTCCCTCTCTGCTCTGCAGAGAGATCCTGATGTCCTAAGCCTTCCAACTGAGGCTCGAGTCCATTGGCTCCCAGGATTTGCTGTGCATCTGAGTCACGTGGGGTCACAGCTGGTCCTCTTTGGGCACACACTCCATCAGCGGGGCAGGGAGGGACCCGCAGAAGCAGCCCTGGGAGCTGGGGGGAAGGGCACAGAATCTCAGCCCCACCCAGGCCTGCATGGGATCCACATCAACCTGAGTCATTCACATGTACCTTGTAGGTGGAGAAGTTCTCTGCTGGACTAGACCTTGAACCCAAGACAGTGAGACTTTCCCCAAGACACCTGAGTTGGCAGTGAAGGTGGGGGGTGGGGGGGTCACTGCTCTCCTGACCCTCAACGTGAGCCACAGTCCTTTCAAGCTCTGGGGACCCCTCCTTCAGACGATTAATTCTGGTGGCACTTTAAGAGACCACACATCAGGAGAAGGCTGTATTGATTTCATCCCCTTGGCATTTACACACAGTGTCTTCCTTCTGATGCTTGGAGCATCTTTCAGGTGTCAGCCCGCCAGCCGCTCTGGTCCCTTGAGGGGCTATAGGATCATTGCTGCTTCTCAAAGGAGGACAGGCATTGGTATGGCCAGGAACCCAGCTCCTCACTGGCTTCCTTGATCTGGTTGCTGAAACATGCATTTTTTTTAAAAATTGGAGGACGGTTGCTTTACAGTGTTGTGTTACTTTCTGCTGTACAATACGTGAATCGGCTGTACATATACACAGATCCCCTCCCTCACGGGACCCTCCCTCCCACCCGACCATCCCATCCTCTAGGGCATCACAGGGCACCGAGCTGAGCTCCTTGTGCTATATGGCAGCTTCCCACCAGCATCTGTTTTACACATGGTAAAAAAACACTGCTTTCTAATAGCACTAAATGTTACCGTGATGTTTTCCAAAGCTTTTTTCTCCCCCTGAAGAAAATATACTCATCTCTAAACAAAATGCTATGGTCTCACTGTGGGGGCCTGGGAAGATCTACCAGGTGGCCGTGGGCTGGGAGGAGCCCCTCATGCACAGAGGTACACGGATGCCTGGGTCCCCAGAGCCAACACAACCCAGGTCCACGTGGACATGACTCTTGCCTGGACAAGAGCAAATCCGGGCTTCAGAGCAGCGATGTTAATTATCCATGGCTGCTGTTGTTTCAGATCCTAAATGGAGCTAATTTTGCTCCTGGATGTGAAGCAGGGTAACTGCTGCTGCTGCTGCTAAGTCACTTCAGTCGTGTCCGACTCTGTGCGACCCCATAGACGGCAGCCCATCAGGCTCCCCCGTCCCTGGGATTCTCCGGGTAAGAACACTGGAGTGGGTTGCCATTGCCTTCTCCAAAGCATTAAAGTGAAAAGTGAAAGTGAAGTCGCTGAGTCGTGTCCGACTCTTCTCGACCCCATGGACGGCAGCCCACCAGGCTCCTCCGTCCATGGGATTTTCCAGGCAGAGTACTGGGGTGGGTGCCATCGCCTTCTCTGAGGGTAACTGCAGTCAGGCATTTGCAGACGGCAATGCTGAGCCTTGAGGAGCAGGAGTCACGGTCTCAGTGGGGGGCGTCACACGTTCTAAGCATTGGGTTGACGGGTGTCTTCTTACACGTGGCAGCGTATGTTTCTCAGTGGATGTGGAACCAGACGACTTGATGCGGACTGCAGCATATGTGTGGGTTTCTGTGAAAGACTCTGAGGCCAGGGGGCACGGGCCCGGCCTGTCCCCACAGAGAGCGCAGGGGCTGGAGGAGAATAACTGAGCCAGGGCTGTAGGGTCACAGGTGTACGCGAGCATCCAACAGAATCCACTCCCCGCTTTTCTCATAATAATATAATGGTGGCTGATAAAACAGATGCTCACATACTGAGGTATGGGGAGGTCATCGTGGCTTACATACATGCATGACTTGAGTTTTAGACTAGCTAAAATAGCCTGTTTGTGGCTGATCAAACCTACATTGTACAGCTGCTTTAAAAAAAATCCGCCCCCCCAAATGTTTAAGTATCCTCTTGCATTTTCTGGCCCCTTTATTTTTTTCATTGCACTTTTGTTATTTTTGTTTATTTTTAGGCCGTGCCATGAAGCATGCAGGATCTTAGTTCCCTGACCAGGGATCAAACCTGTGCCCCCTGTATTGGGAGCTTGGAGTCTTAACCAGTGGACTTCCAGGGAAGACCCCAAACATCTGCTTTAATAATTAAAGAAAAGGGCACACTGACCATGTGAAAAATAAAGATGAAATGCCCCTCTTCCTGGGACATTAAGGTTGGGACTCCTTTGATAACAAAGACTCTCTTCCCAGGTGCCTTGCTGGTCTATTTGTTTTTGAAAGTTTCAAGGAATGTATCCCTAACTTGTTTAATGTTCTTTGTTCTGACAAGATATAAAACTGTGCTGAATACCTTGAGAGACTGTCTTCTGGGCTATATCTTCAGTACGGCTTCAACAGAATTCTTTTCTATTCCTATTACAGATTGTTTATTGGTTATTTTCATTGACATGGCCATGAACTCAACTTTCTCCAGCATCCCTGGCAGGTAGGCATGGCTTTGTGAGTTTCCTCACCAGTGGAAAATGAGTGGAAATATAGGGTGCCACTTCCCACTGGGGCCTTAGAATACTATGTGCATGTGTGTGAGTGTGTGTGTGTGCCTCCACACACCTTCCCCACTCCATAATCTGGACCATGGATGTGTTGGAAATCAGCCAGGGCAGGCGAAGAGAGGCCACTGGGCAGTGGTTCCCCAAGTAGGATCCCTGGACCAACAGCCTCAGGATCACCTGGGAGCTTGTCAGAAATGCAAATTCTCAAGCCCTACTCAGACCTGCTGAGTGGGAGTGGAAAATGGTTTAATCAGCCCTCCAGGGGGTTGAGGTGCTCAGGAGAGACTGAGGACTACAGTCCTGGGGCAGGAGAGGGAAAGAGATTATAAAGAGCCTGTGTCTCTGACATGCACTTACAGCTCAGCTGCCCCGTCCAGCTGGGCTGCTCACCTCTGGCCTTGGAGGTGATGCAGAGAAATAGTTCTATGCATTTTACATCACTGTCTTTCTGGGGCTCTCTGTCACAGCAGCTTTGCATCTCCCTAACCAATGGTGGTGGTTTAGTCACTAAGTCATGTCCAACTCTTGTGATCCCATGGAATATAGCCCGCTAGGCTCCTCTGTCCATGAGCTTCTCCAGGCAAGAGTACTGGAGCGGGTTGCCATTTTCTTCTCCAGGGAACCTTCCCAACCCAGGGATTGAATGCACATCTGCATTGGCAGGTGGTCTCCTGCATTGCTGGCAGATTCTTTACTGCTGGGGCACCAGATAAGTGTTTCAATAGACGTCTGTAGACTGTGCAAGGGAAACACTGTGGCCTTGAAAAGATTTTTGAGTCTTGAGACCAAAGTACTAACTTAACGCTGAGAACTACACAACATTAATAAGAGAAACTTAAGATGACTCAAAGAAATGGAAAGAGGAAGCGTCAATATTGTTAAAATGGCCACACTTTACAATCTATAGAGTTAATGTGACCTCCATCACATTATCCATGACATTTTTCACAGAACTAAGGCAAATAATCCTAAGATTTATATGGAACCATAAAAGGCCCAGAATTGCCAAAGCGATCCTAAGGAAAAAGAACAAAGTTGAAGGCATAACCCTCCCAGACTTCAGACAATATCACAGTGCTACAGTAATCAAAACAGCACGGTATTGGCATAAAAACAGACAAATGGACCAATGGAACAGCATACAGAGACCAGAAATGAACTTACACATGTACAGTAAATTAATTTTTAACAAAGGAGGCAAGAATATATGATGGGGAAAAGACACTCCTTCAGCAAGTGGGGTTGGAAAAGTGAGACATCTGCATGTAAATCAATGAGGTAGAAAACTTCCTCACATCATAAACAAAAATAAACTCAAAATGGCTTAAAGACTTAAATGTAAGACATGACACCACAAAATTCCTAGAAGAGAACAGAGATGAAACATTCTTTGACATAAATCATACCAATGTTTTCTTAGGTCTGTCTCCCAAGGCAATAGAAATAAAAGGAAAAATAAACAAATGGGACCCAATCAAACTTACAAGCTTTTGCATAGCAAAAAAACAAACAAACCATAAACAAAGGGAAAAGACAAGCTATCAAATGGAGAAAATACTTGCAAATGATGCGACCAACAGGGTTTTACCCCCAAATACACAAACAGCTCACACAATTCAACAACAAAAAAACAAACAACCTAATGGGAAAATGAGCAAAAAACCTAAATAGGCATTTCTCTAAAAGGACATACAGATGGCCAATAAGCACATGAAAAGAACTCATCATCACTAACAAAGAAATGCAGATAAAAACTACAATGAAGTATCACTTAACACTGGTCAGACTGGCCATCATTAAAAAGTCTACAAATAATAAATGTTGGAGCAGGTGTGGAGATAAGAGAATTCTCTTACACAGTTGTTGGGAATGTAAACCGGGCCAGCCATTATGAAAAACAACATGGAGGCTCCTCAAGAAACTAAAAATAGAGCTGATACATGATCCAGCAATCCCAATGCTGGGCATATACCTGGACAACACTCTAATTCAAAAAGATACATGCACTGCTATGTTCATAGAAGTACTATATACAATAGCCAAGACATGGAATCAGCCTAAATGTCCACTAACAGATGAATGGATAAAGAAGATGTGGTACACAGCTGAAATGGAATAGCACTTAGCCATTAAAAAGAATGAAAGAATGCCATTTGCACCAACATGGATGAACCTAGAGACTATCATACTAAGTGAAGTAAGTTAGGAAGAGAAAGACAAATACCATATAGTATCACTTACATGTGGAATCTAAAATACAATACAAACTAATGTATCTACAAAACAGAATCAGACTCACAGACATAGGCAAGAGACTTGTGGTTGCCAAGGGCTGGGGGAGGGAAGGATTGGGAGTTTGGGATTAGTAGATGCAAATTATAGCATTATATATAGAATGGATAAACAACAAGGTCCCACTGTCTAGCACACGGAATGATATTTAATATTCTGTGATAAACCATAATGGAAAAGAATTTGAAAAAAGAGTGTATATGTAAAACTGACTTGCTTTGCTGTATAACAGAAATTAACACAAGATTGTAAATCAACTAGAAGTCAATAAAATTTTTTACTACTAACTTAAGAAATTCTATCTGGAAAACCCAATACAAGGAGGCATCAATTACAGCAAGGATTCCACCTTGAGAAGCTGTATTCATGTCTGGATGACATTTCTGGGCACAGACCAGTGGGGTCAGCCTGCTGAGTCTCAGGGGTGCTCAGGAAAGAATCAGATCACTGGAGAGAGAGCCCCAGAATAACCCTGGGTTAACAGCCATGCCTGGGGCTGGAGCCACAATTTCTGGTCCCACATGGTGTCTTCACATAGATTTGCTCTCTGATCCAATCCCCACAGGTTAAAGGGGCTACAGGTAGAATGTAAGGAAGTCACTTTGTCACCCTGAGATCCTGTCTGATGCTTGACTCACAGGTGACAATGCTTCTGGCGTGAAAACTGGGGAGAGGCTCTCCCGACATTCAGAGTCATCAGCTAGGATCCCTTCTCCCCAGCTTTTGGATAAATTGGTTCAGAATTGTCACAAAGATATCATGCGCTGAGTGCACATTTTGGAGTACCTCATCCCTCACCCTCCCCACCCTCCCCACCACCCCCCCTCCCCCCGCAATAATGTAGATCACATCTGCTTCAAAACAAAGGATCACTAAATCACACCAAGATTCACAACTGCTAAAGTGGCAGAGGGTGCATTCTATATGTATATACGGAAGCCCAAGTGCTGTTTTAGCCTCACATGGCAACCTTTGCTCTTTCTTAGTCATTCTGGGATGGAGATGACGTCTGGGCCACTGGAGGGCAGTGGCCGAGAATCAGGTGCTGCCGCACGGACCGGACCACTTCAGCTCCGTGCCTTCAGTGGGAACACGGCCCCCTCGGTCCTTGAGTGGGGGCAGGGCCACTCCCGCTCCTGCTAGAGCTACTCTGCAAATCAAATACAACTGTGGTCAAGCCTGGTGCATTTTACAATCTGGGTCTCATTACTCAGCTTACGTCTTGACTGCCTGATGTCATCTGCCTGATCTAATAACAACTAATCACACTGATGCTAACCGTTCAGCATGGTATGTAGTGGAGTAGATTTGAGAGACAAAGGGTCCTTAGCAGGAACACACTGAGTCTGAATGATGCTGGAGCCTGCTGGGTACCAGTCCCCTGGTGACTGCCCTTCTTCTCTGGTCCCTGCTAAAGCCAAAAAACTAGACAAGGTTGGCAGAGCAGCTGTCATATTTAAGAGCGCTTGACAAACTGGTGCAGAATAAACAAGAGATTCATCTTCCCTGTGATCCTCCAGCTCAGACACTCCCTAAGTTTTTCTTTGGCCCTTTCAGTTGGAGTCCAAAGTCTTAATCAACAGAAACAAGTATTAAAAAGTCTAATAGAGCAGCTTCCCTGGAGGTTCAGTGTTTAAGAATCCACCTGCCAATACAGGGGACATGGGTTCCATTCCTGGTCCAGGAATGTGAAGTTCAAGCTCTCTCATGCCATGGAGGAATGATGCTTGTGCCCTAGACCCTGTGCTTGGCAACTAGAGAAAGCCTGCGCACAGCAGTGAAGACCCAGTGCTGCCAAAAATGAAGTAAATGAACAATTTATTAGAAAGTCTAACGGTGCTCCACTGCTTTTACATTGTGGGCCTCCCTGCTGGCTCAAGCAATAAAGAATCCCCCTGCAACTGAGGCATCCTGGATTCAATCCCTGGGTCGGGAAGATCCCCTGGAGTTGGGAATGGCAACCCACTCCAGTATTCTTGCCTGGAGAATCCCATGCACAGGGTCTCAAAAGAGTCGGACTGAATGACTAAGCACGGTTTTACACCAGCCCTCACAAAGCATGAAGTGACCTCTCTTTCTGCTTGCTGGGTTACATGTCCGAGCTGCTCAAGCTGGACCGTGATGCTGAAGGAGGTGGGAGAGTTGGTGTCACAGTGGAAATCTGAAGATGCTGCAACCACTGGCTGGCTTTGAAGATGGGAGGGGGACCTCAAGGAACACATGGAGCCTCTAGAGGCTGGAAAAGACAAGAAATTGGGTTTTGGCTTTGGGTCTCCAGGGAGGGCTGGTTTCTTCTGAGGACTCTCGCTGTGGCCTGCAGGTGGCTGCCTTTTTACTGTGGCCTCAAAGGGTCTTCCCTTGGTGTGTGATGGTGTCCTAATTTCTTCTTTTATAAAGACACCACATGACCCCATTAATCAGCTCTTTAAAGGCCTATCGCCAAACAAAGTCATTCTGAATTTCGTGGGGCACACAATTCCGCTCATTATTACCCTCTACCCCTTGGGTCCCCCCACACTCATGTCCTTCTTACAAGAAAATAAATTCACCCCATCCCAACAGGCCAAAAGTCTTAATCTATTTCGGTATTGACTTGAAGTCCAAAATCTCATCTAAATATCATCTAAATCAAGTGTGGGTAAGAACTTGAGTTATGATTCATCTGGTGGAAAAAATTCCTCTCCAGCTGTGAACCTGTGAAATCAGACAAGTTATCTGCTTCCAAAATACCACAGTGACAGGCATAAGACAGACATCCCCATTCTAACAGGGAGACATCAGACAGGAGAACAGGGTCATGGGGCCCAGGTAAACCTGGTGTAGGTCAGACTACGTTGCATCCCACTCTGACATGACATTATTTCAACAGAAAAGCTCCTTTCCAAAGTGGAAAGTGGCTGACGGACGATGATACTTTTGTTTTCCATGTAATTCTTGATTGAGAAAAGGATAAATGCTCTCATATGTCTGCTCCTAGCATTATTTAAGAAGAACAAATTTTCTGTAGGCATTCTTAGGGCAAACCATTCATTTTCACATTTCTGGAGAATTCATCTTTTCAAAAAAAAATTAGATGATTTTGTTAGAAAGCATCAGTATTTTACTCTATATTGTGAGTGTGTGTGTATGTCAATTATTTCCAGTATTATTAGTTTCCTATGAGACTTTAGGAGTAAAACAGGTCAAATAAGATTTCTTTCTGGTCTTTGGCTCCATTACTGTTTTGTCTCACCTTTAGCAACCTGCTATTTGTCTTGGTCAAGGGTGCTATTTACAAACTGGCTCCTGAGCACCAGAGAGGAGGACAGACAGTAAACTGTGGCTCTTGGGAAAACCTGTAACACATTGGGACTCTCTTGAACGTAGGGAAGAACTGACCTTGAAAGTAGCTCCTAGCAGGGGAGTGGACAAATGTATAATGGCATGTATCCACCATCACAGAAGCAAATAGAATAGTCTCACTGCCAAAAAAAAATCTTCCGAGAACTTGTCCAAAGCCATAGAATGTACAACACCAAGAATAAACCCAGATGTCAGCTCTGGGCCTTGGGTGATGATGGTGTGTCAGTATATGTTTATAACTTGTAACTGTGCTTAGTTTGTCGAGGACGCTGATAGCGGGGAGGCTGTACACATGTGGGAGGAGGGGGTCCATGGGAATTCTGTACCTTCTGCTCAACTCTGCTGTGAACCTAAAACTGCTCTTAAAAAACAGTCAATTAAAAAAGAAATCCTCAGTGTTCTGCCAATCCCTGGCAACCACTTATCTTTTTACTGTCTCCATAACGCTGCCTTTTCCAGAATGTCAAATAGTTGGAATCATACAGTATATGACCTTTTCAGATTGGCTTCTTTTACTTGGTAATATGCATTTAACACTCTTCCATGTCTTACAGATGGTCAATGGGCACATGAAAAGATGCTCAACATTGCTAATCATTAGAGAAATGCAAATCAAAGCTACAATGAGGCATGACCACACATTGGTCAAAACGGCCATCACTGAAGTCTACAAAAAAACAAAGGCTGGAGAGGATGTAGAGAAAAGGGTACCCTCCACACTGCTGGTGGGAACGTATGTTGGTGCAGCTACTGTGGAGAACAGTATGGAGGTTCCTCAAAACACTAACTGAAAAAGATACGTGCATGCCTATGTTCATGCTTCACAGCGGCACTATTTATAACAGCCAAGACATGGAAGCAATCTAAATGTCCATAGACAGACGAGTGGATAAAGAAGATGTGCTACACACAGAAAATGGACTACTATTAAACCATAAAAAGAATAATATAATGCCATTTGCAACAACCTGGATGCAACCAGAGATCATCATACTAAGTGAGGTAAGTCAAAAGAGAAAGAGAAATGCCATATGGTATCACTTATATGTGGAATATAACATACGACACAGACGAACCTATCCACAAAAAATAAAGTTCACAGACAGAGAGAGCAGACTTGTGGCTGCCAAGGGAAAGGGAGGGAGGGGAGGGGGGACTGAGTTTAGAGTTAGTAGATGCACACTGGGCTTCCCCGGCGGTGCAGTAGCAAAGAATCCTCCGCCAAGGCAGGAGGTGCAAGACACACGGGTTTGATCCCTGGGTCAGGAAGATCCCCTGCAGGAAGAAACAGCAACCCACTCCAGTATTCTTGCCTGGAAAATTCTATGGATAGAGGGATCTGTGGGCTACAGTCCATGGGGTCACAAAGAGTCGGACATGACTTAGTGACTACACAACTTAATGTCTTGATCTTGAAAGGAGAAAGACAAACACAGTAATGCAATTTTCCTTCTAGAGGAAGAGAATTTTTTTAAGACCAAATGACAACTCAAAGTCAGCTGTCTTTATAAAGAGGAAGGAAAGGGGCTTCCTTGGTGGTCCAGTGATTAAGATTCCACCTTCTAACGCAGGGGATGCAGGTTCAGTCTCTGGTTGGGGAATTAAGATTCCACATATCTCTGAGGCAGCAAAGCTTGTGTGCAACAAGTAGGGAAGTCCATGTGCTGCGACGAAGACCCAGCACAACCAAAATCTAAGAAATAATAAAGTAAAGAGGAAGGAAGAACTGATACCGACTAACAGGGCCAATCCTTTGTCACTGGCATTAACGGGATTTCTCCAAGGTGGTTACTCATACTTTGCAGACAGAATGTTTTGTGAGGCTCAAGTGAACTATGCATGGAGGAGAAAATGTTATCAGCAGTGGAAGAAGAAGAAAAAAAAAACACAAAAAACAGGTCACATTTAAAAAGCCTGAAAGTAATCTGGGTATTTTCCAAGAAAAAAGATGCAGAGTCTGACCTGAGTTTTTCTTTAATGTGTCAACAGACTGCTGAAGATCCCAGGAAAAGCAGTTGTTTGTGGAGAGTAGCCCCTAAGGAGAGGAGGTGGTGGCAATTGGCAGGGCTGGGGCTAGAGGCAAGCAGAGACAAATTCTCCGTTCCCAGCAGCCAAAGGAACCACAGCCCCCGGGAGATGCTGAGCTGATCTGACCTGTGCCAGCTTCCCTACGCAAAGCACTGGAGGAGAAAAAGCTCCTCTTGTACCAAATGGCTGGACCACATTGGGAATGCTCTGAGCCACGTCTGAGCAAGACAGTGGGCCAGGGAGGCTGGCTCTGGCTATTTCTCCTTTTAATCAGAAGTCAACTGGCTGTTGTGAAGAGGCATCTGAGATGGGAAAAGTCTCACCGAGAAAAGACTATAAAAAGCAAGAAAATGGGGACCTCCCTGGTGATCCAGCAGTTAAGACTTCCTCTTCCAATGCAGGTGTGGGTTCTATCCCTGGTCAGGGAACTAAGATCCCACATGCCTCACAGCCCAAAAATGAAAAAGCATAAAGCAGAAGCAATATTGTAACAAGCTCAATAAAGACTTTTAAAAAAAAAAAAAAAAAAGTAAGAAAATGATACAAGTGGTCCGGCTCACAAACAACATCTCTGTAAGTAAATAGAGGAGGATGCAAAGACCAGTGTCCCTGTGAACAGCAAGGGGCTTGGCCATACAAGGGACTCGCCTCAGTCTCCTCTGTTCACCTGAAGCTATCACACTGTTGATTGGCTAGTACGTGTGTGCTAAGTCACTTCAGTTGTGTCTGACTCTCTTCAACCCTATGGACCAGAGCCCACCAGGCTCCTGTGCCCATGGGATTCTCCAGGCAAGAATACTGAAGCGTGTTGCTTCAGGGGATCTTCCTGACCCAGGGATCAAACCCACGTCTCTTATGTCTCCTGCATTGGCAGGCAGGTTCTTTATCACTAGCACCACCTGGTAAGCCCCAGTACAAAATTAAAAGTTTTAAAAAAAAAAACCCACCAGTATCCTAATCTGATAAGCAGATAAAATGAAGCTCTGGTACAAGCAAAGGCTCACCCGGGGATGGGAGGAGACTCCAAACCAGAGAAGGGTGGGGGAGGTGGGGGTCCCTATGTGATGGCACAGTCCGTCCCACTGATTGCTAACGAGTTCCCACTCTGCCAGGGAGGGTGAGGGACCAACCGCCAGTTTCAGAACTGCTCCCTACACCTAGGCGGGGAGGACCCCACCCCTGAGAGTCTGCACTCACTGCCTGTGGAAGGAAGGAAAGCTGCTTAGAGAGTCTTCCTGCTCTGAGGCCAGCGGCTGATGTAGGAAAGCAATGAGGAAAACGTTGACAGCAAAGATATTTCTCCACGGGACTCTCCAGGCAAGAAAACTGGAGTGGGCAGCTGTTCTCTTCTGCAAGGGATCTTCCCAACCCAGAGATTGAACCTGGATCTCCCGCATTGCAGGGAGATTCTTAACTGTCTGAGCCGCCAGGGAATTCCTGCATATTTAGAACGTTTACCTTAATAAGACATTGTTAATGAACCACAGAGTGTTAGAAACAAAGGGACTTCACAGACCATGGTTTCAGTAGTTCAACCATACGGGTCCCTTCCAAAACAATACTAATATTGAAAAACGCAGCTTCCTTTATGGCAGTACTTATTCATTTATATACTTGGCTGCATCAGGTCTTACTTGTGGCAGGAGGGATCTTCAGTGGCAGCATGCCAGGTCTAGTTCCCCGACCAAGGTCTCCTGTATTGGGAGTGCAGAGTCTCCCTGGACCACCAGGGAAGTCCCCTTTATGGCAGTGCTTTTGATAACCACCGACTCAGGAGATATAAAATGATCTAAAGAACTCAGTAATAGACTGAGATTCATTGTTACCTTATCACTGTGCAGGAAGCATCACAATGAACAAAGCTAGCGGAGGTGATGGAATTCCAGCTGAGCTATTTCAAATCCTACAAGATGGTGCTGTTAAAGTGTTGCCCTCAATATGCCAGACAATTTGGAAAACTCAGCAATGACCACAGGACTGGAAAGGTCAGTTTTCATTCTAATCTCAAAGAAAAGCAATGATGAAAATTCTTCAAGCTAGGCTTTAACAGTAGGTGGACTGAGAATTCCAGATGTTCAAGCTGGATTTAGAGAGGGCAGAACCAGAGATCAAATCACTAACATCCATTGAATCATAGAAAAAGCAAGGGAATTCCAGAAAAATGTCTACTTCTGCTTCACTGACTATGCTAAAGCCTTTGACCGTGTGGATCACAACAAACTGGAAAATTCTTAAAGAGATGGGAATACCAAACCACTTTACCAGTCTCCTGAGAAACCTGTATGCAAGTCAAGAAGCAACAGTTAGAACCAGACATGGAACAAGAGGCTGGTTCAAAATTGGGAAAGGAGTACATCAAGGCTGTATATTGTTATCCTGCTTATTTAACTTCCATGCAGAGTACATCATGTGAAATGCCAGGTTGGATCAATCACAAGCTGGAAACAAGATTGCTGGGGGAAATATCTACTATCTCAGATAAGCAGACAATATTCTAATGGCACAAATCAAAGAGGAACTAAGGAGCCTCTTGATGAGAATGAAAGAGGAGATTGAAAAGCTGGCTTACAACTCAGCCTTCAAGAAACTAAGGTCATGGCGTCTGGTCCCATCACTTCACAGCAAATAGGTGGAGAAAAAGTGGAAACAGTGGCAGATTCTACATTCTTGGGTTCCAAAATCACTGCAGATGGTGACTGCAGCCATGAAATTAAAAGATGCTTGCTCCTTGGAAGAAGAGCTATGGCAAACCTAAACAGAACATTAAAAAGTGAGACATCACTTTGCTGACGAAGGTCCATATAGACAAACCTATGGTTTTTCCAGTAGTCATATACAGATATGAGAGTTGGACCATAAAGAAGGCAGAGTGCCCAAGAATTGATGCTTTCAAACTGTGGTGCTAGAGAAGATTCTTGAGAGTTCTTTAACTGCAAGGAGATCAAACCAGTCAATCCTAAAGGAATCAACCCTGATCATTCATTGGAAGAACTGATGCTGAAGCTCCAAAACTTTGGCTACCTGATGCAAAGAGGACTCACTGGAAAAACTCTGATGCTGGAGAAGATTGAGGGCAGGAGGAGAAGGGGGTGACAGGATGAGATGGTTGGATGGCATCATTGATTCAATGAACATGCGTTTGAGCAAACTCTGGGAGACAGTGAAGGACAGGGAAGCCTGGCGTGCTATAGTTCGTCGGGTCACAAAGAGTCGGACACAACTTAGCGACAGAACAGCAACAATTCAAAAGTACAGCATCCTGTGTTCAGTCTACAGGATTCCTGGTGGAGATGCGAATTTAGAGAATTCTTGCAGTAATTCTAGGTACCACCCTGAGGAAGCTGCAGACTGGCAGAGGGGAGGTAACTTAAGCCCCTTAACTTCTTTTAACAAGTCAGTGGTTGATTATCTGGCCTCACTACATTGCCCTAGTAATAGTTAGGGATCTTTCCTTTCACTTTCATCTCAGGGACCCTGAGGGTCCTTCCTTTCCCTAACCAGGTAAGTCCAGACCAGGGTGTAGAAGGAGAATATTCTGACACTTCATCTGTGCTTTATTTCCATGCTTCCCTGTTCAGTTCAGTTGTTCAGCTGTGTCTGAATCTTTGCGACCCCATGGACTGCAGCACGCCAGGCTTCCCTGTCCATCACCAACACCCAGAGCTTGCTCAAACTCATGTCCATTGAGTCGGTGATGCCATCCAACCATTTCATCCTCTGTCATCCCCTTCTCCTCCTGCCCTCAATCTTTCCCAGCATCAGGGTCTTTTCCAATGTGTCATTTCTTCACATCAGGTGGCCAAAGTATTGGAGTTGCAGCCTCAGTCCTTCCAGTGAATATGTAGGACTGATCTCCTTTAGAATGGACTGGTTGGATCTCCTTGCTATCCAAGGGACTCCCAAGAGTCTTCTCCAACACCACAGTTCAAAAGCATTAATTCTTCAGAGCTCAGCTTTCTTTATGGTCCAACTCTCATACCCATACATGATTCCTGGAAAAACCATAGCTTTGACTAGATGAACATTGGCGGTAAAGTGATGTCTTTGGTTTTTAATATGCTGTCTAGGTTGGTCATAGATTTTCCTCCAAGAAGGAATTAATTTCATGACTGCAGTCACCATCTGCAGGGATTCTGCTTCCCTGTACCTAACCCTTCTCAGTCGGCCAGAGGCATCCACAATGCCTGCTTGGGAACTAGGATTATTAGAGAAGAGAAAAACAGAGGTGTTTGGCTTTTCACCTGAAAGTAGATTCTGAAAGCTCTCCTCAGAAAGGAGTTTTGGGTGCCAAACTTTTGAACTGTACAAGGGAGTCTCTCGTATATGTGCTCAGTCCTTCCGTAATGTCTGACTCTTTGCCACCCCATGGGCTGTAATCCATCAGGCTCCTGTGTCCATGGGACTCTCCAGCAAGAATACTGCCTTTTCCTACTCCAGGGGATCTTCCCGACCTAGAGATCAAACCTGGGACTCCTGCACTGACAGGCGGATTGGTTATCACTGTGCCACCTGGGAAGCCCCTCTCATTTATGAGAGGACCCCAGCGGCACCTTGAAAGAGAACAGAGGAAGGCCGGGACTGAGCTGTCTCTGGACCCCTGTGTTGAGAGAGAGGAGGTGAGCAGGACAAGAGAACCCAGGGGCGTGGGGGCCACGTGTAAGGAGCGCGGTCACACCGGGAGACCGTGTGGGGGAGCCTGTGGGCAATGTAAGGAGCGCGGTCACACCGGGAGACCGTGTGGGGGGGCCGGGGGGCCACGTGTAAGGAGTGCGGTCACACCGGGAGACCGTGTGGGGGAGCCTGTGGGCAATGTAAGGAGCGCGGTCACACCGGGAGACCGTGTGGGGGGCCGGGGGGCCATGTAAGGAGTGCGGTCACACCGGGAGACCGTGTGGGGAGCCGGGGGGCCACGTGTAAGGAGCGCGGTCACACCGGGAGACCGTGTGGGGGGGCCGGGGGGCCACGTGTAAGGAGTGCGGTCACACCGGGAGACCGTGTGGGGCAGCCGGGGGGCCACGTGTAAGGAGCGCGGTCACACCGGGAGACCGTGTGGGGGCCGGGGGGCCACGTGTAAGGAGCGCGGTCACACCGGGAGACCGTGTGGGGGGGCCGGGGGGCCACGTGTAAGGAGTGCGGTCACACCGGGAGACCGTGTGGGGGAGCCGGGGGGCCGTGTAAGGAGCGCGGTCACACCGGGAGACCGTGTGGGGGAGCCGGGGGGCCGTGTAAGGAGCGCGGTCACACCGGGAGACCGTGTGGGGGAGCCGGGGGGCCGTGTAAGGAGCGCGGTCACACCGGGAGACCGTGTGGGGGAGCCGGGGGGCCACGTGTAAGGAGCGCGGTCACACCGGGAGACCGTGTGGGGGAGCCGGGGGGCCACGTGTAAGGAGCGCGGTCACACCGGGAGACCGTGTGGGGGAGCCGGGGGGCCGTGTAAGGAGCGCGGTCACACCGGGAGACCGTGTGGGGGAGCCGGGGGGCCGTGTAAGGAGCGCGGTCACACCGGGAGACCGTGTGGGGGAGCCGGGGGGCCACGTGTAAGGAGCGCGGTCACACCGGGAGACCGTGTGGGGGAGCCGGGGGGCCGTGTAAGGAGCGCGGTCACACCGGGAGACCGTGTGGGGGGCCGGGGGGCCACGTGTAAGGAGCGCGGTCTCACCGGGAGACCGTGTGGGGGGGCCGGGGGGCCACGTGTAAGGAGCGCGGTCACACCGGGAGACCGTGTGGGGGGGCCGGGGGGCCACGTGTAAGGAGCGCGGTCACACCGGGAGACCGTGTGGGGGAGCCGGGGGGCCACGTGTAAGGAGCGCGGTCACACCGGGAGACCGTGTGGGGGAGCCGGGGGGCCACGTGTAAGGAGCGCGGTCACACCGGGAGACCGTGTGGGGGAGCCGGGGGGCCGTGTAAGGAGCGCGGTCACACCGGGAGACCGTGTGGGGGAGCCGGGGGGCCATGTAAGGAGCGCGGTCACACCGGGAGACCGTGTGGGGGGCCGGGGGGCCACATGTAAGGAGCGCGCTCACACCGGGAGACCGTGTGGGGAGCCGGGGGGCCACGTGTAAGGAGCGCGGTCACACCGGGAGACCGTGTGGGGGAGCCGGGGGGCCGTGTAAGGAGCGCGGTCACACCGGGAGACCGTGTGGGGGAGCCGGGGGGCCACGTGTAAGGACTGCGGTCACACCGGGAGACCGTGTGGGGGGCCGGGGGGCCACGTGTAAGGAGCGCGGTCACACCGGGAGACCGTGTGGGGGGGCCGGGGGGCCACGTGTAAGGAGCGCGGTCACACCGGGAGACCGTGTGGGGGCGCCGGGGGGCCACGTGTAAGGAGCGCGGTCACACCGGGAGACCGTGTGGGGGAGCCGGGGGGCCATGTAAGGAGCGCGGTCACACCGGGAGACCGTGTGGGGGAGCCGGGGGGCCACGTGTAAGGAGCGCGGTCACACCGGGAGACCGTGTGGGGGGCCGGGGGGCCACGTGTAAGGAGCGCGCTCACACCGGGAGACCGTGTGGGGGGGCCGGGGGGCCATGTAAGGAGCGCGGTCACACCGGGAGACCGTGTGGGGGGCCGGGGGGCCACGTGTAAGGAGCGCGGTCACACCGGGAGACCGTGTGGGGGGCCGGGGGGCCACGTGTAAGGAGCGCGGTCACACCGGGAGACCGTGTGGGGGAGCCGGGGGGCCGTGTAAGGAGCGCGGTCACACCGGGAGACCGTGTGGGGGAGCCGGGGGGCCATGTAAGGAGCGCGGTCACACCGGGAGACCGTGTGGGGGGCCGGGGGCCATGTAAGGAGCGCGGTCACACCGGGAGACCGTGTGGGGGAGCCGGGGGGCCACGTGTAAGGAGCGCGGTCACACCGGGAGACCGTGTGGGGGGGCCGGGGGGCCACGTGTAAGGAGCGCGGGCAACCTTCACACGTCTCAACAACCAAGGGTGCTTCCTGACTCCAGAGCAAACAAGGGGCCCCCTGCAGGCGGCTCAGGACCACGGGGCGCTGCTCGCTGTGGGAAGGGAGCTGGGAGGGGATGTCTGTGTCCCCAGGTCAAGTATGCACTCTGCGGGAGCAGGCCTTCAGGGCGAGCAACTGATTTCCCCATCGAGGAGGCTATCTTGTGAGACTGATGCATGCAGGCATCCCAGAGTTTCCGGAAAACCTGAGTCCTACAGGTGGAGTTTGCTGGGAGTCACATCTCCTGGCTCCAGGGGTGAGGCGGGGGAAGTGGGAGAGACCAGCCTGGGAAACGGGGCCCCAGGATGGTTGGGCAGGCTGGGGGTGATCAGACGCAAGGAAGAAGGACCCACAGAAACCATCAGCGGTTTGTAAAACTCAAGAGACAATCCTGGGGGCCTCCCTGGTGGCTCAGTGGTAAAGAATCCACCTGCCGATGCAGGAGACACGGGTTCGACCCCTGAGCTGGGGGATCCCACACGCCACAGAGCAACTAAGCCTGTGCACCCCCAATGACTGAGCCTGTGCGGTAGAGTCTAGGAGCCACAACCACTGACGCCCCCTCCACTGCCTGCCTCTTCCACTCTGCATCCCGCACACTGGGAAGGTGCAGTGAGGAAACATCAGCAGAACAGAGTGAGGACTGTGAGAGAGAGAGAGAGAGAAGCCCCACTAGGGGCACGTTTCACAATGAAAACCAGAGGGAGCCCAGGCTGGACGGGGCCCTGGGCCAATCTGTGGGCGGCTTAGGTGAGTTGCCATGGTTACCGTGAAGCCTGACCTGGGGCCACCAGAGCTTAGGGGGTGAATAGAGGGTGACCGGGAGGTTCTGCAAAAACAGGAAACAGAGACTCACCCTTTGGGAGAGACACGTTCTCACTGAAGGCTAATAAACTGTCATCCCCAACGTCAGCGAGTGGGGAGAGGTGGCGTGAGCAGCCTCGGATCAAACCCACCACATCAGGGGGACCAAGGAATTGTAAACAAGGAGCAGGGCTGCAACCGCTCCATCGGCAGAGAATGAGTCACCCAGGGAAGCGGGTGGTGGCGGTTCGCTGTGGCTTCGAAGAGACAGGCGGGCTGAGCAGGCTCAGGCACTGCTGGGCAGTGAGGCGGGGCCCTCCTAAGCGACATGAGAACTTGCAGTAGAAAGAGCATGTACTCTCCAGAATCACTGTTGTTTTGTCCCAAACTGTGCATCTGTTCTCTGAAGCCTCACTACTTGGTTTCCCTTCTACCCTCCAGGTGGGCAGTCTCACCCACCACTGTTATCACCCGGGTACCAGTGGCTGTGGTTCCACCTGCAGCCAGACTTCTGCTCCCCTGGAGGGCAGCTCTCCCCACCCTCCATCTCCTACTTACTCCTCACAGCAGGCACAGAGCGCCGCGGCTGGGCCCTGCTAAATCCTGCATCTGCTGAGCACCTGCCCCGGGCCGCTCCTCCCAGAGAACACGCTTCCATCTGCCACTCACGAGTCTTCATCCCCTGGCTCCGCTCTGCCTTCTCCCCTCTTGCTGCACTCCTTGCTGCACTCTCCTAACTCTGAGCCTCCACACAGGCTGGTCCCTCTTGCTTAGAAAGCCCTTTCTCCTTTGTCTGCATTGAAAACTGTGACTCAGCTTTCCAGGGCCAGTTTAAGAGCCAAGCTCGTGGTCAGGTTCTTGCTGCACCCGCCGCTCCCTGGAAGAAGTGATGCTCCCAGCTTCACTGCTCCCACGGCACTTTAAATGGGGCCGTCAGAGTGTTAACCTGGGGTGGGTGAGCTGTTTACACACACGTATTTCCCTCTAGATTATGAGTTCTTTGAAGGGCATGACTATGTCTTATTCATCTTTAAATTGCTAGCGCCCAGAATACCTAGTGCATGAACTCAACTGCTTGTCACACGTTCAGTAAATGAACATCTTTAAAAAAAAAAAAAAGACTATTTGTCTATTTATTTGGCTGTACCGGGTCTTAGTTGTGGCATGCATTATCTTTAGTCGTGGCATGAGGGATCTAGCTTCCTGACCAGGGATCGAACCCAGGGCCCACTGCATTGGGAGCGTGGAGTCGTAGCCACTGGACCACTAGGGAAGTCCTTAATAAAGAAACATCATGAGAGTGTATGATTTATGAATAAGGTCCTACTGTATAGCACAGGGAACTATATTCTATATCCTATGAAAAACTATAATGGAAAAGAATATGAAAAAGAATATATATATATGCATATACGTACAACTGAGTTACTTTGCTGCACAGCAGAAATTGACACAATATTGTAAATCAACTATGCTTCAATATAACATAAAATAAAATTGGAAGAAAAAGGTCACATTTTTAAAGAGTTCCCTCCAGTGGAAAAAAAAATGTACGGTTTACATACAGTCTATTAGCCATACATCCACCACTTTGAGCAAAATATATGCATTGAGAAAGTCCTTTCCTGGTGTCCAGCAATCTGGATGAATGTAGTTTTCAGCAGGAAAGCTCAGGAAAAGCAGAGAAAGGCCAGCCACCCTGGGAAGGCTGGTCACAGTGAGGATCAGTAGACTCCGTGGGGACAAATCCCCTCACCAGGAAAATGTGTCTGGGTCCAGGCCAACAATCAACTTATTTCAGACACTGTTCACTAAAACAGGTTCCAGCACAAGGAGAGAAGCTGGGGAGTTCAGAGGAGTCTGACCCCGTAGAGAGCACAGTGGACCTGGGGGCTGGACAGGACACAGTGGTCTCTGATGTCCTCTTAACAGGTCTAAGGGTGTGGAGACACAGCTGTGGTCACACACACTGCACATGGATGGAGAAGCACAGAAAAGTTTGTGGGAAACAGCCAGAAAAAGGCACAGTTCGACAAGACCAACCAAGTGGATAAGAATGGAGCTGAAACATCAAACCCCAACTGCAAGGAAGATGAGGTGAAGCCCCTCAGAGACACAGGTGGGGTGATAGGGTCATCTGGGAACCCAAAGTCTAAGTCAGCAGAAGACTCCGGTGATCCTGTCCTGTCGGATAAAGTTCAGCTGCAGAAGAAAACACAGGAGGCTGATGAAGGCCGGTTATGTGTCTGCACCTCACCCAGTTATAGAAAGAATCTGGAGGCTGATGTCACTGTCAGCATCCCTCTATTATTTCCCTTGAGGTTCAATGCTTTGGAAATCTCCACTCAAGTTCCATCAGCCTTTCCTGGCCACAAAGCCATTAAAACTCCGGAAGCCTGACTGTTTTTACATCTCTGCAACATTTGCTTCCCCATCAAACATACACGGACACACTTCAGTAATCCGTCTCCTTAACCAGGACACAACCCTCCTTCATCCGCATGGCCCCACAGGTGTCAGGGGCTAAATGAGCATCTACTGACCACGGAAGCCCCTGGGTTGTAAGTACAATCAACTGGGGCACAGAGAAAACAGAATTTTCCCAAGACTGATGAACAGAAACTAAAAGCAAAGACAGGTTAGTCATGCTGGTTTAGGATGCTACACTGGCTTTGGGCTTCAGACTTTGCTGAGGAAAGGTTCTGCTAGAAATTCTGAGGCAGATCAGAATGTTATTGTTGTTTAGTTGCCCAGTCGTGTCTGACTCTTTTGTGACCCCGTGGACTATAGCCCGCCAGGCTGCTCTGTCCATGGGATTCTCCAGGCAAGAACACTGGGGTGGGTTGCCATGCCCTCCTCCAAGGGATCTTGCCGGCCTAGGGATAGAATCCAAGTCTCCTGCACTGGCAGGTGAATTCTTTATCACTGAGCCAACTGGGCAGCCTGGGATCAGAATATACCATCCCCAAAGATGCCACCTTGGTATAAGGATTATTTTGAGCTAAAGGCAGCAGCATGCAGGAGGAACTCTCTGGCCTGCCCCTCTCTACCTAAAACCAGGACATAAATTGCCTTTTGTGAAGGTGTTTCCACACTCCCATCACCCAGGAGAAGGAAAACAACCAGTATTACCGAAGAAAGACATCACCAAGGCGGGCCTACACAAGTAGACCTCACTAAAATAACACTTATCTGTCATTAACTTTTGTCACACACATACCCACCCCAAATTTACCACCCCTAGAAGCTCAACCCCCACCCCCACCTTTGTTATGTCATTTTCCCACAATTCACCTCCCTTTGTTAAAAGGGTGTATGTGCTCTGAAGTGTACTCTTCGGGTTTTTCTTCTTCCCTGCAAAGGGCCTGTGTACATGTGTAATAAACCCTCCCCCTGTTAATCTAGCTCTATTCCCCTGTTATTTTCATCTGTCAGCAGTTTAATTGCAGGCCCCAGGTACAGAACATAAGAGGGAAGAGAAAAAGTATCCCCCCTCTCCTACATCTCCATAAAAGGTATACATAGCAGGTATTCCAGAGCAACAGGACAGATGCCTGTCCTGGGAAAACACTCCAGAGGACACCAAGTCTTGGGTATGCCTGGACCTTCATACAGATAAGATGGGAGGGTGGAGGCCACTGTGAGAGTGGGATCCACAGATAAAAAGGGGGTCCCTCCAGGATGTGAGGGTCCTGACACCACCCACTGTCTGCCATCCTGGTCTTTGCCCCTCCAACAGTGTCGACTTGAGTCACAGAGGCTGAGGGGCCATCATGGAAAATAACCTACTTGTAACAAACTGCCCTCAGCAACTTCCACACTTGCTTTCCACCCTTCTCGATACTCCCGTGCCTCCTTCCTTCCTGTTTTCTGATTCCAGTTCTCCTACTTGAATCTTTATATTCATATATTGCTTTGGCAAAAATCTCTTGATTTTACAAATTTGTGTGATGAAACATGGGAAGAAGTAACTACAATTGAATCCGGGAGTTACAGAGGGCACATTTATTTTTCATGTTAATGCCTTTTGCTGTAGCTGTAAAGGTGTTCTAATGAGAATTTTGGAAAGAATTTAAAATGTTTTCCTTCTTCCACTGCTATGGCCCTGCTCCTCTTCCTTTGGTGGTGACCCTGGGGAGGGGTTGAAGAGAAGGCCCCACAACTGTGAGGCATGAGAGCCAGGAGGCGGCCGAGGACTAAGGAGAAGAGCAGAAAGCACGGTTCCTGCCACTCACTGGATGGAGGGCTACTGCTCTGCGTTGTGCCTGCCTTTGATGGGGCAGAGAGAATAACCTGGGCCCCAGAGGGATGTTTAAAGCATTACTTCTATCGTCTGTCTCTTCTATCTACTTCTTCAGCCTCACAGCACAAGTCCCATTCAGTTCAGTTGCTCAATCGTCTCTGATTCTTTGTGACCCCATGGACTACAGCATGCCAGGCTTTCCTGTCCATCATCAACTCCCAGAGCTTGCTCAAACTCATGTCCATCGAATCAGTGATGCCATCCAACCATCTCATCCTCTGTTCTCCCCTTCTTCTCTTGTCCTCAATCTTTCCCAGCATCGGGGTCTTTTTCTAATGAGTCAGTTCTTTGCATTAGGTAGCCAAAGTATTGGAGCTTCAACTTCAGTCCTTCCAATGAATATTCAGGACTGATTTCCTTTAGGATTGACTGGTTTGATCTTGCAGTCCAAGGGACTCCCAAGAGTCTTCTCTAATACCACTGTTCAAAAGTATCAATCCTTTGGAAGAAAGATACCCTGGAGAAGGAAATGGCAATCCACTCCAGTATTCTTGCCTGGAGAATTCCACGGACAGAGGAGCCTGGTAGGTTACAGAGTTGCAAAGAGTCTGACCTGACTGAGTACATGCGTGTATGCACACACACACATAGATTGGTATATGCACTTCCTTGGTTAGTTTAAAAAGTCACCATCACCCACAAAAAGCCGGTCAGAATACTCCTGGATAAAAAGGACATTAAGGGCACACCATTGTTGTTTTGCCTAAAGAGAAACCTTTAACCTGAAATTAGAAGATGACTGCTTCTTGGCAGGAAAGCTCTGACAAACCTAGATAGTGTATTAAAGAGCAAAGATACCACTTTGTCGACAGAGGTCCCTATAGCCAAAGCTATGGTCTCTCCAGTAGTCACGTATGGATGTGAGAGCTGGACCATAAAGATCTGAGTGCCGAAGAAGTGATGCTTTCAAACTGTGGTGCTCGAGAAGACTCTTGAGAGTCCCTGGACTGCAAGGAGATCAACCATGAATTCATTGAAAGGACCGATGCTGAAGCTCAAGCTCCAATACTTTGGACACCTGATGTGAACAGCTGACTCATTGGAAAAGACCCTGATGCTGGGAAAGACTGAAGGTAGAAGGAGAAGAGGGCGCAGAGGATGAGATGGTTGGATGGCATCACTGATTCAATGGACACGAACTTGGGGCAAACTCCGGGAGATGCTAAGGGACAGGGAAGACTGGCATGCTGCGGTCCATGGGGTGGTGAAGAGTCAGACATGGCTTGGCAACTGAACAACACAAAGAGAAACCTTGCAGGTGTGCTGTGAGGATTAAATGAGATCATCCACATGATGGGCCCAGAGGAAGCCCGGTCGTTCCTCCACCCGGCTGCCCCATGCTCCCTCTGCTGTCTGGTCCTCCCAGGTTGGGGCACTGGTGACTTGCAGACACCTGGGAAAATCAGGGCTTTGAGCATAGAGTAGCCTGATCACACTCCTCACTTCTCCTTGGACACCCAGGGCCCATTCCTCAAGCATCATATCCTCAACACACCCACCCTCCCCATCCTCACAGGACCCGCCATTTTGTTTGTCAATTTCCACCAGGAAGACTGACTGCATCCCAGCTGCTACCTGACACAACAAAGGCACCTGGACAATTAAAGTGACTTGGAATGCTCCAGCTAGCTTGTTGGATAATCTCTTTTCAAGTACCCATTGTTTCCCTGTGTAATATTTTCTTTTCTTCCAGCAGTACTCCTTGCTTCTACTTTCTTCCCTAAATGGAAACTCCATTTGCAACATCTTCACTTCTGATCATTTAAAAAGATAGTTCGTTTATTCTTCATATGGCTTTAACCAGCAACTTAAGACTTTTCAGTTGTTATTGTTTAGTTGCTAAGTAATGACTGACTCTTTGAGACCCCATGGACTGTAGCCCGCCAGGCTCTTCTGTCCACGGGATTTCCCAAGCAAGAATACAGGAGTGGGTTGCCATTGCCTTCGCCAGGGGATCTTCCCGACCCAGAGACTGAACCTGAGTATCCTGTATTGGCAGGCAGATGCTTTACCACTCAGCTATCAGGGAAGCTCCAAGAACTTTCAGTAGCATCACGCTAATTTCTACACTATAACTGATTTCACTGTTTTTCTTTTCTGACACTCATTCAGCTTCTCCTGACTTCCAGTTAAAATTCTTTTGCTGGTTATTGTTGAAAGGATTTTTTTGGTAGTATTTTTGGTGTATGAAAGAAGTTAAATTTCAGCTTCTGGTTTAAGAATACTGAGCAATCTCTCTACCTGAGAGTAACAAGAGGCTTACCTAATAAGCCTCTTGATGTCTGAATATGTCTAGAGTGGAAAAAAATTAAAAATGGAGAAAATGTGCAAGGTTAGATACTAGTAAATTCTCATAAAAGTGTTCTGAGAACGAATCAGGTAATATCTTAAAGACAATTCAAAATTCCATTAAGAAAAAAGGGCAATCTACTAGCACGTAATGCATTATAAGGTAGTCTCCCTTCTTCAGCTAGAACAAAAATGAGACAAAGTAAGAAAAATGTGACAGTGAAATGTGGCTAAAAATAAATGAGAATGATCTGTCTAGTAGACTTCAGTCTTTTCTCAGCCATTTGGCTGCATTCCTCAGTAAGCAGTAGTTATGTGGTGAGTCAGTGTGTGTGTGTGTGTGTGTGTGTGTGAGAGAGAGAGAGAGAGAGAGAGAGAGAGACATCACACACAATCACTCCTAAGCCCAACCTCATCCTCCAGAGACAGCTGTCAGGCACTTGCTTCCTGGGAACCCGGGGAACAAGAGGACAGGGTCCAGTTCTCACCATTTCAAAGAATGTAGCAAGATCTGGGGGGGCACCATGAATTGTCATTTTGGCTATGAAAACTGTAAAATGAATATAAGGAAAAGCTTATTCCTTGTTTCTCCACCACTGCCTTGCATGAGATGTGTGAAAGGCAATTGTCCGGCCAATCACGGCACTACTGGGAATGACCCTTCTGCAGTGCTTTTTTCTCAGCTGGCCAAACACCTTCCAGGGGCTTTCCCTGAGCAACTGGATGTTAAGGAGGCTGAGGATTGGAGCCATGTGTGGGTGGAGGAGAAAACAGGAAGCTCATTGTCCTAAATAGTCATTTCAGCCCAATAACTCAACGTGAGGCTACTCATTAACTAGGGAAGCACCACAATAAGCCTTGTATTTACATGAACTAGTTATGGCGTGTGATATCCATGTCTCATCACAACTGATAACTCAGCCAACCCCACACTTCAAATATAATTGCCAGTTTACAATGTACCCTGTCTTGTTTCTCAGGACTGAAACAGGTTTTCCATTTATCACCTCGGTTGCTCCCACAGTAGTCTGCAGGGAACAGGGCCAGATCAGAAGGTGGCTGCCTCCCTTCCCCCACCCCATCCAAAAATCAGGCAAAGGATTTCCCCAGAGAATCGAAGCCAGCCAAAGAGCCCCAGTCCCATCCCTGCCTCTCTGAGATGTCTGCCACTGAATTTTCTATGAGAAGGAGGCACCACCAGTGAGGGCTCATGAGCAGATGCTAAGACTGGCACGTTTTAATGCGAAACCAGCGCAGCCCAGCAGGCCCTTCGCTCCGACTGAACCGGCCAGCCCCCTGCCAGCCTTTGACAGTCCTGGGAGGCGACAGAAAGGGAAGAAAACGGGTGTCGGTGGGGAGCTGGGGAGAGGGTGGGAGAACGCGTGTCCATGATCCACTTTTTCGCTTGATGAAACTTTAACATTTTTGCATTTCTGAGCATCCTAGCCCAGGACACACAGAAATAAGCAAGTCCTCCTTATTTTTAAATTACCAAGTCTTCTCCAGTCACACCTCTGTCCGCTGCCCCATCCCATCCTTTTGTTATTATTCCCAAGGTAATTTAAAACCGTAAACCAACCCCCCCCCCCCCCCGCCCCCCAACGCTGCCGGTTTGCGCGCGGCAAGCGCAGCCCATTTCAGCACCAGACTGGAGGACAGACGCCATAAGGGGCCCGGTGGTCCATTGACGCCGCCGGAACTGCTCCCAAAGCAGGTGTCCCGGTGATGAGGAATCAAGAGGGCTTCTTCGGGCCCAAAGAAATGTCCCCCAATAAAATAACCAACTAGCCACTCCATCTCTTCCGCTACTACTGGCCCCTCCACTTCTTCAATGGGGGACGTCCCTGCCATGACCCACTTACGGAAACAGGGTCCCCAGGAGCTTCCCCTGCTTCAAGCCGGACAAATGGGGCGACCGCGACCCCCAGGAGACCCCTTCAACGTTCCGAGTTGTCTGTCCAAACCTGCGCTCGGGTTTCCCAAGGGCTTTGCGGCCAGTCCCGGATTCGAGGAGCCCCCGCCGGGCCGCGGATACCCACCTGGGCCGGTGCCGCGAGGGTCGGGCTCGGCGTGAGCGGCCGATTATCACAGGTGTCGTTTCGCGAGCTTCCCCCGACAGCTGCGGGACGACGCAGGCACCAGACCCGTCTCTCCAGTTCCAGAGACGGTCCAGCTCGAGTTTCCCTTTTGTCTCCGGCTCGCCCCGAGCTCACAGGGGCAAGGGCTGTGCCAGCCGTTCCCCACCGACACGCCCCGACCGACCCGCCGGCGGGCGCCCACTTACCCCGGCCGAGGGCGCCGCTCACGCTCGGGCTTTGTCTCCGGGGCGGTGCTCGCGGGGGGCAGCCAGACCGAGTGGCATCGCCCCTCAAGCCCGGCGCCGGCTCCGCTCCGGGACTCCCGCACCTCGATACAGACCCGCTAGCGGTGGAAACGCGCGCCCCGCGCCGCCCCTCCTCCGCCCGCGGGGTCTCCGCGCCGCGTCACCGGCCCCGCCCGCCCCGCGCCTCCCGGCCCGGGCGGGGGAAAGACCACGTGAGGCCGAGCCCCGGCCCCGCTGGAGCGTGCAGTCCTCGGACAACAAGCGCTCTGTCTGTTCGGCACCCCAGGCCGGGCTCCGGGCGCGCGGCCAGCCCCGGCCCCGGCCTCCTCGCGTCCGTGTTTTGTCGCCCCCGCTCCACGGCGGGGTCTCGCCGGGCGCCCGGGAGGGGCCGGGAAATCCCGCCCGCCGCCGTCGACGTCACTGATGCGTCACCGGGGCTCCCGCACCGGGGCTCCGCGCCCTCCGCGCGCCCCCCGGGCCCGCTGCCCGACCCCGCGCTCAGCTCCGCGCGCTCCCGGCTCGGCCCCGCGCCCCCCGTCTGGCCCGGCTCTCCGCTCGGAGCGCGCGTCGCCCAGGGGCTGGGGGAAGGGAGGTGAGGGGTAAAGGCAGGGTCTTAGGGCCGTGGTCCTCGCGGGCTTTGGGGACCTGAGCCTTTGGCGTCTTCATCCTTGCTTGCGGGTTAGTTCCTGGACCAAGCGTGCTGGGCGCGGCCAGTAGCCATCCATTACTAAAGAACACACAATATACCCACCCCACCCCCAAGGGGGGCCGTGAAAGGAGAAATGCTTAATACACAAGGCACTGTAGATTCACAGGGCATTGTCTCCATTTACCCGGACGTTGCTAAGTAACGGGAAATGAAGGGACGGCCGCGCCAGCCCAGCGCTTTCGGGGTGGGAACGAGACGCGAGCTGTGCTCCTGGGCTGCGACCAGTGTTCGTAGACAGCAGAAGCTGTTTCCGCTGGGAAATCCTTGGCGATGCTTCATACCTTCTGAACTGTAAGCGTTTTGCGATGGAGATATTTTAAACTTCTCCGTTATTATCATCCTTTTCCTTTAGGGAGAAACAGTTTAGGCGCCGTCCATTTTTCCAATTCCTGGTAAAATAATACAAAACCTTTGGAATAGGAAAGCTACGTTACACTTCAAGCAGTGTTTCCAGATTGGTAGGAAAAGGAGGCCAGTACCTCCCTTCCTTGCGGTAAAGGGCGCGAGGTCCACTGGTTTCTTAGATCTCGAATCCGAGTTGACTTGACATTTGCCTCAGACAAATGTGCACCTTCCAAGACGCCAAGTGTCTGACGCAAATGCAGAGGTCAGGAAGGCCCACCTGGGGCCAGCAAACATCTCACGCAGATATTTTTTTCCCCCCACAGCTTGGAAATGCCCATTTAAGGCACATAATTAAACTATGATAAAATGACTCAGCCAGTGCACTGACCTTTTTGGAAAAGTGAGAAGGATATATGAGTACTGTATTTAAAATTCAACAAATCTAAAATTGGGCTCATTATTTCCACCCCAAATCGATTTCTTCTGTATTTCCTTGACTCAGAGGCACCACTCCCCAGGTAGCTGGCTAAACTTGAATCCTCCGTTTCCTTAGTATCCCAACTCCCATCTCAATTAATTCCAATCAGTCAATTTTAAGGGAAATCTATATCTACACTTTCAGATTCCTCACTTAATTGTCCATTTTAAAGAGAAAGAAGAAGAAAAAAGAGAGAGAGAGAGAGAGAGAGAAGAGGATCATTCGGAGCCAGTGGCTCCCCCAGTGAATCCATTGACCAGCAGGATCAGCGTCACCCGGTGGCTTGTTAGAAACGCAAATTTTCAGGACCAATCCCAGCCCTGCTGAACGGGAAACTCTGGGGATGCGGCCCAGCAGTTGGTGATGTCAGCGTTCCTCTCTAGGTGATTCTGATTCTGTCTTATCTCTGTCCATCAGCCAGGACTGCTGTGTTCACAAAAATTCAATTAACCATCAAGCTAAGAAGAAAAGGGAATTTTATTTGAGCCAAACTCAGGATTACAACCCAGAAGATAGAAAGCTCTGAGAACAGTTCCACCTATTAGAAATCAAAGGCACAATCATATACTTTTTCGAGACAAAAGATCGTATATCAAAATGGCATGTTGATTTTTTACATGAAGTCCCCTAGCGATATAGGATATTATAGTCCAGGTAAGCCCATACATAACCCCCTACAGAGCTGAGAAAGAAGCTTCTTAAAAGAAGCTGGTCTTTTACGAAGTTACACTAATAGAATCAGAAAAAAGGGTGGAAAATATCTTCCAGCAGGCACTCTCATCTTGGAGAACCGTCTGGTTAATATGCAGCAGAAATGTGCACTGCACATTGGGGGGGAGGAGATCCAAATGAACAGAAAGAGACAATTTTGTGTTTAAATTTTCTTGTCCTGCCTAAAAATGTAAATTTTATTTTCTTAGCTGCTGTCACCTGCAACCTGGCTCCAGACCCTGGACATCCGTTTCCCTTCCTTTGCCCTGGGGTCTGCTATCTTTGATATCCATATAGCCGCGCAGATTTCTTACAATGGTGTTTGCATGATGTATCTTTTCCCATCCTTTTAAACTTACTTGTATCTTTATTCTTAAAGAGGGAATCTCTCTTCTTGTAGGCAGCAGAGAGTTGGATCTTGCTTTTGTATTCAGCCTGACAAACCTGACCTTTTAATTGAGCATTTGGATCACTTACTTCTGATGTAATTATCATGTGGTTGGGTTTAAATCTAGAGTCTTGCTATTAGTTTGTTTTCTATTTGTCCTATCGTTGTTCAGAAGTTTTCCTCTTTTTTTACAGTTGAGGTATAGTTGATTTATTAATATAATATTATATTTGTTTCAGGTGTGCAACATAGTAATTCAAAATTGTTATAGGTTTTACTCCATTTAAATTTATTATAAATATTGGCTATATTCCCTGTGCCGTATATCTTTGTAGCTTATTTATTTTCTAGATGGTAGTTTGTATCTCATAATCCCAAACCCCTATCTTGCCTCTCTCCGATTTCCTCTTCCCCATGGGTAACCACTAGTTTGTTCTCTGTCTGTCTGTCTCTGTTTTGTTATATTCATTCTTTTTATTTTTTAGATTTCACAAATAAATGATAACACTCAGTATTTGTCTTTATCTTATTTATTTCACTAAATGCCCTCCAGGTCCATCCATGTTGTTGCAAATGGCAAAATTTTTATGCTTTTTATGGTTGAGTAGTATTCCATTGTGTATATATATGTTTATACACATCTTCTTTATCTGAATTCACGTGTTGATGGACACTTAAGTTGCTTCCACATCTTCCATATTGTAAATAGTGCCACTGTGAACATTGGGCTGATTCTATCTTTTCAAATTAGTGTTTCCATTTTCTTCAGATTATGCCCAGGAGTGGAATTACTGGATCGTATGGTAGTTCTAGGTTTAGTTTTTTGAGGAACGTACAGACTGTTTTCCATAGTGGCAGCAACAATAACATTTCCTCAACAGTTCCCTTTTCTCCACACCCTCTCCAACATGTTTTGTGTGTAGACTTCTTGATGATGGCCATTCTGACTGGTGTGTGCTATACCTTACTGTGGTTTTGATTTTCATTTCTCTGATAATTAGCAATGTTGAGCATCTTTTCATGTGCTTGTTGGCCATCTGTATATCTTCTTTAGAGAAATGTCTATTTAGGTCTTCTGCCCGTTTTTTGATTGGGTTGTTTGTTGTCAATTATATCTCAAGAAAACTGGAAAAATTTTAAAATAAATCACATAAAATATAATTTTTTTTTTCATTTCAGATACTTTAGAATTTCCATTTAGTTTTCTGTAATGTTTCATTTTTCTTGTTAGATTTGTTTTTCTTTAAATCCTTGAGCACACTAAACATATTTTAATAGCTATTTTATTATGCTTCTCCGTGAATTCCATTTTCTTTCCTTTCTTGGTTTGTTTCCTTCAAATGAGTTTTCTCCAGTTTAGGGTCACATTCTCTTATTTCTCGCCTTATCTAGTAATTTTTAAATTGGATGCTAGACATTGCTAATGTATGTTGCTGTGTGCCTAGATTTTGTTGACTTAATAGGGACTTTGTCCTGGCAGGCAGTTAAGTCCCTTAGGGATCAGTTTGACACTTTGGAATCTTATTTTGAAGGACTTCAGCCTCTGTTCTAGGACGAGTTTGGCCTTCCTGCTGTGATGACTCTTCTGAGGTATTGACTGGGTATCTGTATGTCCAACAAAGTCTTTTCCTTTGATTGGTTTGAACTCAGTTCCCCTGGGAGCTCTAGAAATTGTTCAGCTCATGGCTCCCTGGGAGTCCTTCGCTCAGACCTAGGGCATTTCATCTTCTGCACACACGACTGAGCATTCAGCCAGAGCCTCCAGGGGCTCCACAACCGGGAGCCTGGTTCTCTTTGTCTGGGCAGCAACCTTCTGATGAGCTCTGTGCCACAAATCCCAGTTTCTCAGCTTCCCCAAACTCTAATCTCTGCTCCTAATTTCAAGACTTCTGTGTTCTTCTAGGAGGAGCCTCTTCTGTACCGGGGGCTTGTAAGTGCCCCCAGGCAGAAAGCTGAAGCAATGACAGGATTCACTTAGTTTGTAGCCTCTTCCTCAGGGATCATGGATCTGTGCTGCGTGTTTTCCAGTTTGAGAATCCTTGTTTCACACAGGATCTCCAGTTTCCAGCTGTCTGTGATGGCAGGGTGAGTCTGATCCCAATTTTCCCAAAGTGAATGGGAGCAGAAGTCCTTGGTTTATCTTTTTAATTTCCCCTCCTTCCCTCACTTTCACCTTCTGGCCCTGACTCACTGATCACTTCCACTTTCTGCTTTCTTATACCTTAGAGTCTGGGCAACACTGGTTTCCTTCTGCTGCTGCTGCTGCTGCTAAGTCACTCAGTCGTGTCCGACTCTGTGCGACCCCGTGGACTGCAGCCCACCAGGCTCCTCCATCCATGGGATTTTCCAGGCAAGAACACTGGAGTGGGTGCCATTGCTCTCTCCACTGGTTTCCTTCTGCCTTGGTCCAAATCTTGTAAGTTTCCTTCTTCTTCAAAATTTCTTATAAATATTTGTGTCCAGTATGTCTAACTCCTATCTAACTAGGAGTACACATGAGTGGATTTTAATTGGTTATAATAAAACACTATGTGTACAATATTATCTATAGAAAGCACACAGGTAATTAGCCAATCCTCTAAGAAGAAAACAAAAGTCTTGAAATGAGGATGAAATTAGCTTAGTAACCATTTGTATTTAGGTTATATCAACAAGTATGAAAATTCTAGTTTTTTCCCTAAAAATCTCAGAAAAAGTAGTCTTTTTTATTAATGCTTGAAATGGTATTCTAATAATACTTAAAGTTTTTTTTTTTTTTTTACAAAGTTAATATCTGAGGATGAAAGAATGACTTCTTGTGATCAGCCTTCAGAAATTTTGATAAGAACAGTTTACTTTGGGAATGAGCCAAATTTTGCCACAAAACACTCTTTTCTAAACTCATCTCTCATTAACATTGTTCATGAGAGAAAAAACAAGCTCAGCACTTGAGCAAGGATACTGTAGCCCAGACTCAAGTGATCTCCTAGTCATTTTTGGCCTCAAAGGACACATTGTATTATTTAGTTTCTCTGAAATAGCTGAGGGACAACCCAGCATGCCCATATTGGCAGGATGTATTTTTCTGTTTAGCTCATGTAACACAACAGAACTAGTGGCACCTCCTTTCCAACTCAGCGTACAGTCAAGTGTATATATTTTGTATTGATAGATGTAGCTGCTTTTTAAATTGTGAAGTTTAAAATCGAATATACCCTGGGATGGGGGAAGCTGATAAATGCCATGTGTGTTGGTGCTCTGTGTGTGATATTCTGAAATACCAGTTTATGCTGAACCTAAAATCTCTCTGCTTCCCTGTGACCTCAGTCTTGGATGGTTATTTAAAATGGCCATTCTTTGTTTTACTCCCTCATCATCCCTCCCCACTCCAACTGCTCAGGCAATTTTTTAAGCCTGTTACATTTTGAAATGCTTTGGCTTCATAGTATATGGAGTGTTGACCTGATGGGTATATTGAAAAAAAAAAAAAAGGAGTTGCTCAAGGATTAGACAGTTTCTAAATAAATGGGGCTATTTTGCCCTCAATTTTGGACACACTGGAAATAGTTGAAGAATAATCAGCAAAGTAAGGGTAACTTGGATAATTCAAAACCTCCAACAGTTCCGATCTCCAAATGTTAAGCTAATGAATTTCTTTCCTCCCTGCTCACTTTTCTAAATATTGCCTTGTAACCCTTCTTTCACATTTGACAATTTAATTATAATGTATCTTGGTGTGGGTTCCCTTGGGTTCATTTGGAAGTCTCTGGGCTTTCTGGATCTGAACTTCTGTTTTCTTCCTCAGGTTAGGAAGTTTTCAGCCATCATTTCTCCAAATAAGTCTTTTACCCCTTTCCCTCTTCTCCTTCTGGGATCCCTATAATGTAAATATTGATCTACTTAATGTTTTACCACAAGTCCTTTAGGCTCTCTTCACTTTTTTAAAATTCCTTTTTCTCTTAGCTGCTCTGATTGGATGAGTTCCACTGCCATCCCTGTCTTAGAGTTTACTGATCCTTTCTGGTGCTTCATCAAATCTATTGTTGAACTCCTTTATTGTATTTTTCAGTTCAGTCATTATATTGTTCAGCTCTGTGATTTCTGTTTGGTAGTTTCTTACATTTTCTTTTTCTTTGTTGAGATTCTTGCTTTGTTCATGCATTGTTCTTTTAAATGTCAGCAAAAAATGATCAATAGTCAATCTAAGAAAAAATGGAAAATTTTATGTGAACCAAACTGAGGACTGTAGCCCAGGAGACAGTCTCTCAGAAAGCACTGAGAACTGTTCTGAAGAGGTGGGAGTGGGGGAGGTCAGTATATATGTGAGTTTGGTGATGAGTACCTGAAATCAAGCATTCATCTCAGTAGAAGGTTGCTTCCAGCCATGACAAACAGACATCTTAGTTAATGGATCTAGTGCTTTTCCAAGTTGGGAAGATGCAAGAATCCAGCTTCATTAAAAATTTCTCCTGAAAATATCTAACTATCATAGGGCCAGTTCTGTCAGTTTTTCCAGAGCACGGAGTGCCTCATCCTGATCTTCACCCTGAATTCCTTTCAAAATGTATTATAGGTCTGCGACTGTAGGGGCTTGATTCTAGGAGAATTGGATGGTAAGCAACATTGTCTGTTGTACAGACCCTTCCCTTTTGGTCTTAATTTCGACCAAGGTTTGGGAAACATTTGTCTTCCTATGCTTGGAATGCCCACCCCTGGTCAGGCAAGGATTTCGTTGCTAGGCCATTTACTGTGCGATTACAGGACTAGGCCACCTAACAGTAATCCAAAGCCTCTGGACCACCTGTCTTAACTAGTTGGTTATAAGCCTGAAAATGATTCCTTCTGGTTGCTTCTTACCATTTCTAGAGTTAAACCATTACAATCACTGCTCTTATAGAACTATAAATCTGGTCAGTTGTTTCAAGTTGCCTAGTCATCTTAATTTTTATCTGAGGCTTAGTCACACATTTGGAAATGCAAGAAATAATAATCTTATAATATAGCTAGTAACATTTATAAGGTCCTAAGTAAACGTTTGGGATTCCCCGGTGGTAAAAGAATCCGCCTGCCAATGCAGGAGACCTGGGTTAGATCCCTGGGCTGGAAGATCTCCTGGGGAAGTTATGTAGCTGGTGCCAGGAGGCGGCCATGGGGAGGATCTGGGTCGCACTAAATGCAGATGTACCGTGTGTGCTGTGGGGAGGGGAGAGGAGGCCCAAACCTGCGGAGAAATAGTTTTATGTTTCATTTTTTCTTGTCTTTCCTTAAAATGTGAATTTTTATTTCATCGGTGCATTGTCCTCCTGCCCTCAGAGAACATCTTTATGACTCTTTTCAGCAGGGTATAAACCTTGGCCTCGGTCAACTCTCCCCTAGCCCCTGATGTTGCTTGTATGCCTGTGTGTAAAACCATTTTAGATTGTCAAATGAGCCTCATCTGGGGAATTTTCAGGGCAACACTTCCTTGTATCTTCCCTTCCTGAGACCCTTTTGATGTCTTGGAGAGGGAACCCCTTCGAGTTGTCAACACTGGGAATGTGGCTTTGCTGTCTAACAGAAGCACAATTGGGGATGTCCCTGGTGGTCCAGTGGTTAAGACTCTGCCTTGCAATGCTGGCGATGTGGGTTCAGTCCCTGGACGGGGGGAGGGTGGGAGGGGGCTAAGATCCCACGTGCCATGTGGCATGGCCAAACAAGACAAAACACAACTGGTTCGCCCCCAGCTTCTAGGGTAACTAGGGCTCCCCAAGGAAGATGGGGTGTTTCGATGGACCCGTGGGGGAGCCCCCAGTCTGCTGCTTTACCTAGCGGGAGCTGGAAGGAAGCAGGTTTAGCTCAGGTCCTCCCTCTTTCTTGCAGCAAGTGCACTGACCAGGAGCCAGCTTTGCTGGTGGCCTGCATGTCCCACGCCCCACGTTGGTGGCAGGGGTGCTGACCTGTGAAGCGTTCTTATTCTTTCCTCCTGGGTTCCCTGAGGTGCTGTGTAGCACTGCCACAGACAAGGCAGCTTGCTGCTTCATCTTTTTCCTCTTCTGCTACATCTTGGTTATTGAAAACCTTTTAAAGGCCACCTCAACCATTTGGGACCTCCGATGGGTGTGTTAGGCCCTGCTGTCATCTTCTGAAGTTTGTGGTGAGTATGTGGAACACTCAGGGCAAAGGGAAATATAAGGGGCCTTCAGGGGGTCCTTTCTACAGAGAGTGAGGTCTTCCTCCTTGAGTTAGACAGCTGAGCAGGCCCAAGTCTGCACTTTTCCTGGAGTCCCTGCTCTGGTTAGAGGCCAGAAGCATTGCACATAGGGAATCTCACGTCACTTCCCTTCTCTCACAGAACAAGCCTAGTTGGAGCATGGTGCTATGACTTAATGAGCCGTCGTTCTCTGGCCGTTCCTCCCGCTTACTTAGTTGGTGTTGTGGCCAGACAGTATTACAAAAGAAGTTATTTTTTCATCACTGAGGTGGAGCCATAGTTTCCAGTGACTCAGAATGCACCCTGATGGGCTGGCCAAGGGGACTGATATCTGGTTGCCCACATCCTTGGTCTCAGTTGAGGATCAGCCTCTGATTACACAGAGGTCTAGACTAAGGTTTGGTGGAGACACAGATTCTGCTGTTCTTAGATCACTAAGAATTTCCTTCTCTGGAGAGTTGTTCTTCTCAGTAAGTTCTTCCCATTGACGAAAGTGTATACTCAGGTCTACCGATCCTCTACAAATAATTCAAGTTACCAGGACCCTCTTAACAGAAATCAAAACCAGGGCCCCTTTGGGCTGTCAGAGCCAGGACTCTCTAACAGAAGTCAAAACCAGGAAGAGAGACAGATTATTTCCCTGAAGCCTTTAGTGATCAGGTGTCCTGATCAGCCTCTGGGACTCAGGAAGACAGGGGTGAAGTTGGTATTTCCCATTTTGTCAAAAATACGAGTACTCTTTACACATGCACACAAATACAACACAGTTGCTCAGACAAAAGATCAGACCAGTACCGCCTAACTATTCCATTTCCCCTCCTAAATAGACACCTGACAGCCAGACGGTGCTGCTCCCAGACAGGCTTGTTTCCTGAAAGGGCATGAAGCGGGGGGGGGGGGATAACTCCCAGCCCCGCAAGCTGGAGCAACTTACCCCAAAATGGACCGAGGGCTGACGGTAAGTCAGAATACTTCTCAGAGTTCCCGCGGGTCACAGGAGCCCTGGCAGCTGCAGGGGGCACGAGGGAGGGGCTGCCCCAGCCGAGCTCCACCTGCCGCAGGGACAGGCTCCTGGCTGGCTTGTCAGAAACTGTCGCCAAACCCTAGGTTGTGTGCCCGATGCACAGCGAGACCAGACAAACCGAAACATCAGAGTTTGGAGCAGAGGAGGATCTGTTGCGGGATCAAGCAAGGATGGGCAGCTGGTGCTCAGAAGACCCGGACTCCCCAGTGGCTTTCAGGCTGGGGCTTTTAAAGACGGTGCTAGCGGACAGGGTTGTAGGATGTGTGAGCAGCTCACGGACCTTCTCCTTTCGATTGGTTGGTGGTGCAGTAACAGGGTGATGTTTCCAGAGTCTTGCCTTCTGGTTCTAGCTGGTCGAGTCTACGTGCTTGTAGTCAGCAGGTAGTTACTGTCCTCGAGCAGGTGGGAGGCCTCAGCTTCTGAGAACAGCTCAGAAAGGCTGCATCCAATTGTGGATTTCCCTTAAGGAGGCACGGCGTCCTGCAAGTCACTGATCTCAGCAGTGACTGCCTGAGTTTGCTCCATGGAAGTCAGTGAAGGCCTTTGAGACTAAAGGTTTTTGTTTTTCTAAAGGCTGATTGGAGGCTGGACCCTCAGGCAGCGACTTTTAAAGCACACAAGTAGACTTCTTTCTGGGGAAGACTGGGAGAGGCGAAGGAAGCCCTAGGATATAGTTAAGAAGTGCGTCTTTGCTACTGTCCCATCGAACCTGTGAACACAAGCCCTGCTGGCCACTAGAGCCAGGCTTTCAAGGGATGTGGCCTCTGGTGGCAATGCTAGAGACGTCAAAAGTGCCTTTCTCTGAGACGCTGGAGACCTGGGCAGGACAGAGGGCCGGCATGAGTGTGATACTCACTGGCCTCCCCACTGCCTGCAGTGACCTCGGGATGTGTGCTGAAGCAGCACCCCCTCTCCTGCCCCAGATCTGTGAAGACGAGCTCACAGGCCTCTTTCCTGGAAAGACGGGAGCTTGTCTGCTGCTTCCGCACTGTTCCCTGGCTGGTGGCTGGTTAAGAACCGTTTCTCTGTTTGTTACAGTCCTGTGGGGCCTGGGAGGGTAAGCCTGGTTGGCTACCAGAGCCAGGGGATTGAAGGGGTATCCCTCTGGGAGGCAGCCACAAAATCTGGGGCCCCAGACCTGTGCCTTCCTGGGAAAACCTGGGAAAGGAGAGGCTGGGCACAAAGTTGGTGCCTGCCAGTCTCGGCTGTCCTTAGGGAGTATTTCAGTGGCCTCCAGAAGTGTGTTAAATGCCTGCCCCTCAGGCTGAAGCTTTCGAGATCTGCAACAGGCCTCTTAGCCAGAGGACTGGAACCTTTCAGTCTGAGGCATCCGTGCCAGGCCCTGGGGTGCTAGCCTGGTGGGTCCGGGAGAGCCCCCAGAAACCTGTTTCCCAGATGCTGTAGCCTCATGGGTCTTGTGGACTAGGCCCACTGGCTTTCAAAGCTAGATGTTTTGGGGGGGGGGGTGCATCTCTCAGGTACAGGTCTTAAAAGCTGGGATGCTGATGTGGGGTTCAAATCCTCCCCTCCTCAGGGAGCATCTGGGAGCTGTTGGTCCCCAGCCCTGACCGTGAGCTGCTGGGCTGGGAGTGGGGTTTGTAGTGAGAGCGTTGTCTCAGCCTCTCCTACCCGTCCTGATGAGTTTTGCTCACCAGCTTCTCAAGAGTTGCTTCGCAAGCTCTTGGGGTTCTTTCAGAGGGAACTGTTCTGTGTGGAGCTGGAGAGTCAGGGTGTCTGTGGATGGGGGTGGGCTCAGGATCGCCCTATGGCACCCTCTGGAACGGGAACCCCCTGCAGCTCTTCTGTCTTTGACTCAAGACATTAACAGGTCATCCAGACTGGCGAGGAACAGACCTGAAGGGCTGGGAAGAGCTTCCCCCTGCCCCTCCCTCCCCTCACCTACATGTGGGCTTGCACTGTGCGCGGCGGAGCGCAAGAATCCACCTCAGGCTTGCAGGTGAAGCGAGGGCATCTGGCTGGGCCGGATCACACGGACACACGCTGCTCCCGAGTTCTTTTAGGAGCAGACATTGAGAAGCAGGTGTGCTCTTGGCTCGAGAATCCTTCAGACTCGGCAGGTACAAAGCAGAAAAAAAGAGTGATTCTGTGTTCCTGGAGCGCTGGCGGTTGAACTCATCCACTGTTCTGCAGGGCCCTCCAGAGAAGCCGAGGCATTTCCTTCACTGGACATCTGCTCGCTGATGGTCCTCAGTCCTTGGCAGATGGACGGCGTGGAGCACATCTGAATTCATCTTCACCTGTCAGAGTTCTCTTCATCCATTCATTGTCAACAACAATTTGACTTTTCTGGATCCCCTTGACCTAGACTGAATTCTTCAGTTCTATTTTCTCAGAGGACCGTCTGCTCCTCCTTCACAGCACTGACCACGTTTTGTAACAACTCACATTGGTTACTGACAGCATGTTCTCTAGGAGTGCAGGGAACCACCGTGCCTCAGCACCTAGTGTGGCCCCGGGTACACAGTCGGGGCCCAATACAGATGTGCTATTGGCGCGGGGGGCGGGGGGGGGGTGCAGGTACTCTTTTTTAAAAAAATGAGTGGTTTACCTTAGGACTTCTCTCTAAACTCCATTTAAAGGTTAAAACATACAATTTCTCACAAAGACCACAATTCAGAAATGAAAGTTATCCTTTCCAGTGACATAAATTTATAGGGCGGCTAAAGAGAAACTATATGGGTTACCAAAAAAAACCATCAATTTGAGACATGGTTATAATATTTAAATTGTATTAAGAACAAGTCCTTAAATCTATTTTTATGAAATTTATTCCCAATTTGAAGTGGCAGTGTATACAAAGGTAACAGCTTGTGATAATTTACAGAAATATTTGCTACAACATGCACATTATGAAGTGTTTCAAACATATACATATTAAGTTCATGCTGAATAAATAATCCCCCCAATTTTTTTATTTTTACATAAAAATATAATATTGCACTCTTAACAAGACCAGTTATTTTGCATATTTTCTCTTCAGATAAATGATGAAATTCAGCTTAAAAAAAAAAAGACTGAGTAGCAACTTGTTCTAATAAGGAACTAATTTAAAGTTCTCAGTAGAAAAATGAACGCTAGACAATAGCTGCATTTTTTTTTTTTAAACAAAGCAAATCACTTCAACGTGAATAGGAATAATTTCATCTCTGCACCTAATTGGACCTCAGAATTAACAGCTGGTCTGTGCAAACCATGATCTGAATGTAGCCGTGGAGCGTTCACTGAAGGTTATAAGCATACATGGCCACTTGCTTCCTCTTGTGTTTATCTTGACAGCAGAGACTTTGGAATTGTATATTATACAGTTTTTAAGCAGAATGTTTTAGAAAGTCTGGAAGTTACAAAAGTACTTCTGTAAACACTATATGAATTAAATTTCCATAACAAACACGCAAGTTATTCTTAGGCGGGAATATATTTTTTTATCTCATGGTAACATTACTGAGCTTATTTTACAGTTTTCAAAGCCAATAAAGCAGCACCCCAAGTACTATCATGATAGAAATAGGCTATTTCAGGGTTTTCAGGAATTCTGTCTTTATCGTGTGTAAGATTTTTCTACCGTTCCTAGAATAGGTTAACAGAAACGGTGGGAACTGCTTTCTAAAAGAATGATTCTGCCTCCTATTTAAAACAAAGGAAGCTATCTCCTTATCTTTGTAATTCTGTTTTGGGGAAGAAAACTCTTCAGCATATTAGATTAAAAGCCTTATCTGGATTGCACTGCTATACCTGTGCAAACTTCTTTTGTAGTGGAGGCTTTCAGTTGCAAATTGTTAAGCATTCAATGCTCTGTAAATGCCAGATATTAAAAAGAATTATCATTTTGTTTATTAAATCTTAGTGCCTCAACTAAGAATATTCATTATCTAGTGTTGCGAATTTTAAGTACGATTTTTTTGAAGAAACAGAATGTGTCTGAAAATCAAAGATACCTGTGTTGTTTGTGGCTGTCAAACAAATTCTGGTTCTACTTTGAGCTAAGAAGGCAACAGGCAAAAACTGCCTAACACTGAGATTCAAATATTCAGATATTCCAAAAAATGTTTGGTGCAGAGGCACCTACTGAACTCCTTACTGCTCAAAGAAAGCAATAATCAAGTCCTGAATTCTCTCTCCTTATCCTTCCTTTTTTTGGGGGGAGGGGCGGGTGTGTGTGTTATTTTGGCGGAAAACTTTAAAAGTATAATCTATTAGAGCAAATTTTATGTAAACAATTAGCTAACCAATTTAAATTCTACTGGGTTTTTTGGGGGGGAATAATAGAAAATAATAGAAAACAGAAATAGAGATAAGTTTTTGTTTAGACTCCTCTATGGAAAAAAAACTTCAAGGATATGATTTTAATTTACTGTGCCAGACTTCAACCTTGATACAACTCTCCAGATCATCACTAAATTAGAACAAAACTTTCCTTTCAGGACCTTGCGAGGCAGCAGAATTTTGTGCAGATGGACAGACTGTATCATTGCTTGGATTTGTTTGCTCATCCGTGTCTTCAGGTTTGAGCTCCTGAAACTGTCGAAGTCCGTAAATGCAGCCTGGAGTTAAAGTGCTGTGGAGAGCGCAGCTCCCCTCACTCACCCGGCTGCGTAGCTGCTGAGGAAGGAATAGAACATTGGGTGTTTCAGGCGCTGCTGGTCCTTCCGGCACCAGGCGATCACAGTCCCGTCGCTGTTCGCTGTGTACAAATGGTGGCCGTCACAGGAAAATGTAAGGCTGGTAAAAGAAAGAGAGTCCCGTTTCTACGCTGTGTCTCTGAAAATTGTATCAGCGTACTGGTGATCAAGTGGAAATTGGTGTAAGAAGTTAAGAGTCTTTACTGGAGCAGAGAGACAGATAAAACAACCACCTACAAGTGGTTTTGACTGTAATAATATAGTTTAATGGTTCTGCTGCCAAGTTTGTGATGCTCATTCTAACCAGGTGATACAGACTAAAACCAAGATCAAAAGATTGGCACACTCTAGGAGAAAATATAAAGCCACATATCCAATAAAAGGTTAGTAAAGAATAATAAAAAAAAAATATTGGCACACTCTGATCCCTCTTCGCATGTTTTGTTTTCCTTTCCTATTTAGTGTTATTACTTAAACAACAAATACATGGGTATAGAAACTTCAAAAAAATATAACAGTACTACATTTTCTCTATATAGAAATAAATGAGGATTATTTTATGGAGGTATTTTATTTCCCTGAAAGAGGAAAAGATAAAAAATGTGTTATTAATATATAATCTTATTTTATTACATTTTACATTTAGTGGATTAAAAATAAATTTATTTTAATGCAGTAGAATTTGAATCACTTACTCCAATTGAGTTTTTAAAGTCATATTTGTTAATGGAGCAGAGGGTAATAGGTTGTTTATCAGTCTTGTTTAGCACACTCCTGTAGCTATCAGTCACCATTATGGTATTTTCAATAATGAAAGGGGAAAATATATAACTTCCACATTTCAAGAGGCCTTCCCAGGCATGATCGCAGCACACCCTTCTGTGAGGCTCTGAGCTCCTGACCCAGATTTTAAGCTCCATGAACACAAATGCTTTGCCTCCTTCTGCCATGGGGTCCCGGACATCCTGGTGTTCGATAAACAGCCAGTTGTTTATAATGACCCTCCTTAGGTTCCTCTTTACTTCTGTGTGCTATACTATATCTCCAACAGAAACAGTCACAGAGTATAGTATGAAGCAGGGAGGGGTGGGGGAGGTTTTACCTTACAATAGGTTTATTTGATTTAGGAAACGTAATTTCCCGCACAGGCTTTAAGTCCCAAGTACTCCATAACCTAGAGGAAGGAAAAAAGTCATCATCTAATTACACAAACTCAAGTTTCCTTTACTAAAAAGTTAACCAACATGTTTATTTGTTAAAAATTACCTGGTAAGGAAACACAATAAACAATTAACGTGGTTAATTCTGGGCAGTTTGCTCAAGTGGGTATGGGATTAAGAATACTTTGTATATTTCATATTGTTAATCTCAACAATTAAAAAATGAGGATCATGGCATTCGGTCCCATCACTTCATGGCAAATAGATGAGGAAATAATGGAACAGTGACAGACTTTATTTTCTTGGGCTCCAAAATCACTGCAGATGGTGACTGCAGCCATGAAATTGAAAGATGCTTGCTCCTTGGAAGAAAAGCTATGACAAATCTAGACAGCGCATTAAAAAGCACAGACGTGACTTAGGTCCATCTTGTCAAAGCTATGGTTTTTCCAGTAGTCACGTATGGGTATTAGAGTTGGACCATAAAGAAAGGTGAGTGCTGAAGAACTGATGCTTTTGAACTGTGACATTGGAGAAGACTCTTGAGAGTCCCTTGGACTGCAAGGAGATCAAACCAGTCAGTCGTAAAGGAAATCAGTCCTGAATAGTAATTGGAAGGACGGATGCTGAAGCTGAAGCTCCAATACTTTGGCTACCTGATGCAAAGAACTGACACTTTGGAAAAGACCCTGATGCTGGGGAAGATTGAAGCGGGGAGGAGAAGGGGATGACAGAGCATGAGATGGTTGGATGGCATCACCAACTCAATGGACATGAGTCTGAGTAAGCTTCAGGAGTTGGTGATGGACAGGGAAGCCTGGCATGCTGTAGTCCATGGGGTTGCAAAGAGTTGGACATGACTGAGCAACTAAACTGAACTGAACTTTTTATAGTTAAACAATATAAAATTTCAAAATTGTACAAATTACTATTTAGAAATAAAACAGAAACACCAGAAGAACCTATATCCTAAGGTGATTTTAAATCTCTAAATATTAAATATTATTATGTTTAGATAGTAAAAAATATTTTTTGAAACTGCTATGTCCTTATGAGCAAAAGGACACAAAGAAATCAAACTCCTCTTACCTTACAATTCCATTTTCTAATCCCCCAGCAATCACATTGATAGATATTCCCTCAGGCTGGTTAGAGAAAGCCACAGAACAAATGATCTCTCTGCAGTGGACGTGTCCAACGAGGTCCCCATTCACTGTCCAGAGTCTGAGGTCACTGCCTCCACCAGCTAAAACACCACAAAACCCCACAGGTCACCAGGGTGTGGGTGCTGCAGAGCCCTCCACATTGGGCCCCAGAGGGGAATCCCTGAGTGCCTCACTTGTCTGTTTGATGAAGTTCATAGGCAATTCATGACTGGAGAGTGTATAAGTGAAATTACTACATAAGGCACACAGAGTTGGCCTATTTATCTAGAGATGATGGCTAGTGAAAAGAATAAAAATAAAAAATTAACCTACAAGGTAGAGCAACAATGTAAATTAACCATGAATTTCTTTGTAGTCATAATTTCTTAGCATACAAACTGCCAAATCTAATTCTGAAAGTACCTAGAAAGCTAAACAACCTCCAAGAAGAGAAGAAAATATTCTGTGAAACTACAGTATCTTTAAGAAGTGAGTTATGGGACTTTTGAAGAAAAAATAAGTTATAGTAAAAGTTGATTTAAAAACTAATTCTTAAAAAGAAAGCTAATTCTTCAGAATGTCCAAGAGTGAATCTTATAAATCAATGTCTTATTAAATGAATTTTTTCTTTTCAAAGACCAGGAGTAATCAAACTTTTTTTAATTTTCCAGGTGATGGAGGAGGCAGTAATTGCTAGCCATCCTCAATAAACTGGGGCTGGTGGTTTGGGGCCTTATGGTGATGTGTCCAGCCTTTCTGGAGAAATGTTCTCATTCTGATAAAGAGAAAGGTTAAGAGGCATGATAAAGTTGGGATGACATAATATATGTTACCACACTTTATCTCTCCATTAGAACTAACATAAAAGTAGAGAATTTATTTCTCTCCTTTATTAAGGCAGTGAAAAGATTTCATATTTTATAGCAAAGAAATAAGTATTAGAAATACTTTTTCATCTACAGAAATGCTAAAGACCATCAAATACCACAAACCAAAATGCCTAGTGTGCTGCAGTATTATTCACAACAGCCAAAAGGTGGGGACAACCCAGATGTTCATCAAGAGGTGAATGGATACGCAAAATGTAGTATATCTAAACAAGGGAACTCATTTTTACTCAGCCATGAAAAGTAATAAAGTTCTGGGGAGGGAGGCGGGAGGGGGGATCGGGACGGGGGACACATGTAAATCCATGGCTGACTCATGTCAGTGTATGGCAAAACCACCACAATACTGTAAAGTAATTAGCCTCCAACTAATAAAAATAAATGAAAAAAAAGTAATGAAGTTCTGACATATGCAACAACATGGATGAATCTTGAAAATGTTATGCTCAGTCAAGTAACTGAGGGGGTAGGAGAACTACCCGCTACTCTGAAATTTAGAATATTATATTAACTTTATAGTACCACTGGCAACAGGAAAAGGCTATGAACTCTAGTTGAAATGCATGTATTTTTGATATAGTGGCAGAATGATTTTTAAAAGTACAGAAACCATCTACTATAATATTTACATAGTTTAATAAATTTTATATCTTATCACTATAAAAACCACATCCCATAATAAGCCCTGGGAAATCAGGATAAGGAAAGAATGAGTTTGCCAGTGTGTCTTTAGCCTCAATACAGAAAATTTTTAGATTATATATGTGTATACACACACATATACATATTGTATATTATATACATACACATATATATATATGTATCTTCAATTTTGATTTTAAAGTTACTTGGATGGTTCTCACTAAAGAGTCAAGATTTTTTGATAGGTTAAATCTGGTTAACTTTCTTTTCTCTTTTTTTTTAAAGTATGGTTAACTTTCTTCCCTTCCTAGAGTATAAGAATAGGAGAATGAAATGTAGTCCAGGTCACTAAACATAAATTTGTCCTCTTTTAAAAAGTCATTACTTTTATCATGCTCTCGCCCAAATGCTCTTTATGACTCCTCTTGTATATGTATTGAGAGGCCTCAAACAAGTTGAGAAGGCCTTTTTGTTCAAAGTGGGAAGAAAGTTCTACCCATTACTCTATCATACTGTGCGTACTGCCTACGGACACTTGAATACCCTACTAGTGAGTTGGTAAATATAAGCAAAAGTAATTTGGTTTCTTGTTCCCATACGACTAGCTGATATAATTTCACAGATATAAATCACTACTGGCAGCAGGAAAGCAGCTCCCTCAGGATCAGTTCCAATTTCCAAATGTTGCCAAAACAAGAAAGTAGAGAGCTCTAGATAAGTAATCACTGTATTCCCCTCTAGGTTCCCTCTTGATGTGTGTGACCCACTGAAAGCCCCTAATGTACAAATCAAGGAAGAACAGTTAGCAAAGTCATCAATCATCTGTCCACACTTGTGTTACGAAAGTCAACTATTTAAGGTCTTTCCCTTTAGTTATGCTGACTGGGGAATAAGAATGTGTTCATGACATTCATTACTTTATGACTGGGGGCTAAAGCCTGGCAAATATTAATACTTCACATCTGAAATCTTGAAGCATGACTGGAGACATTACTTTTCTTGAATATAAGAATGATAAGTGTTTTGTAAAATTGACAAAATTCCAAGAGATATCTGTGATATAGTAAAAAAAAAAATTATATATATATATATATATATATATATATGTTCCTATATATATATATATAGGAACTTTGACCCACGACCCTGGCATAGAGCTCCTAAACTCTTGTTAATTTACTGTCTTTTCTATGTTAGGGAGATGACTCCTGGGGAGGTCCTAGACAGCTTCAGGTGGGAGCTGGCCAGCAGAGAAACTGCCCTTATAGCACCTCCCACCTCTGGGGAAGGGAGAGGAGCTAGAGGCGCAGGTCAGTTCCTAATGGCCAGTGACTGAATATACCAGGTCTACATAATGGAACCTCAGAAAAACCCCTGAACAACAGGGGAGAAGACTGATGAGCACATTCATGGGCCAGGAGGGTGGTGCCTTCTGACTCCATAGGAACAGACCTCTGGACCTTTTCTTGTGGCTGTTCACTTTGTAATGAACTACAGTAGTAAGTACAGTGTTTTATTGAGTTTTGTGACTTGTCTGAGAGAATCATCGAAACTGGTGGGGGCCTTGAGACTCCCAAGTTTGCCAACTTCAACTAGTTAGTGTCAGAATTGAATTGCACTGTTGGACACCCATTTGGGGTCACAGAACCGGAGAACAGTTTAGTGTCTGGAAAGACCACACATTTGGTGTCAGGAAAAAACAATATAAAAAACGCAAGCAAAGGATAAAAGACCACCCACTGTAGATGTGTCAAAGATACCTTTGGACAGAAAGAAACAGTTTTTTGAAGAATCCTTTCAATTAATGGAAATGCAAACAGAAAACTTATGAGCTTGCCAACTGTTCTTACCTACTGGATGCATCAAATATTTTAATATGTATACATGAAAATAAAACTAAAAGCCAGACATTTGATTAGGAGAACTATCTTTCTCATGTAAATTTGGGGCACATTACACCTCCATTGTTATTCTGTACTACTGTCCTGCAGGAACTAGAAGACACATATAATACAAAGCTGATCCTCTGCTGATGCCCTGGAGGAGGGCATGGCAGCCCACTCCAGTATTCTCACCTGGAGAATCCCCATAGAGAAGCCTGGCAGCCTACAGTCCATGGGGTCACAGAGAGTAGGCCAAGACTGAGCGACTAAGCACAGCACACGCCTCAACTGATGGACTCAGTCTTCGACTTCATTGTATTTTCATACACACACGACGGAGGAGGAGATGGCTGGGTGGCATCACTGACTCGACGGACATAAGTCTGAGTAAGTTCCGGGAGTTGGTGATGGACAGGGAAGCCTGGCGTGCTGCAGTCCATGAGGTCGCAAGAGTCAGACATGACTGAGCAACTGAACTGAACTGAATACCACATACATGCTATTCCCTAAGTATTCAGGTCTGGCAGGGACCAGAGAGACGTAACATGACAGTTTAACCTATGATGTAACTAGCTGGCTGAGCACACATTAGCACAACCGCTCCGTGCTTTGGGTTTGGGGCCAACTTACCTGAGTCGCACACTGTGGCAATGTCACCTGTAGTCTCACTGGCAGAGACGGCCGTGACTGGGCTTTTGTGTCCCGCTAGACTTTGCACGTAGCATAACCTGAAAGACCAAAGACGCGAAAATCTGCATGTGAACATTAAATATAATTACATTCTTTTATTTATACAATTTTTTTGGTTAGTATATGTACCTACTATTTATAAGGGATTCCTGACTCTATTCCTAACTGATCTATTCATTCAGTAAGATTACAAAGGTAAAGTCTGTATTTCATGCTTAAAGTTATTATAATGTAAAGATATTATTTTAGTGCATCTGTTTCTCACAGTAAGAACTGATTAAAAACAGCTATTTTAGAGTTGGAAATCTTCTGTACCTGTTTAAATCCCATATGATGCAGGTTCCATCTCTGCTCACACTTATCATTATACTATATGGTTTGCAGACAAATAAACTGGTTATCTCTTCTGTGTGCCCATACAGATGTAGCTGAGACTCCATTTCTATATCTGAAGGCTAAAATTTAAAAAATAAGTATAAGATAAAAGTCATGACAAAAGGTATTCTAGTACTGTTATCTCAAAAACAAATCAATCCAAGTGACTCAAACATTCTTCTCAAACAAATTTTTTCAACCTAGTTCAACTTTTTCTGAAGAGTAGAACTAGTTAAACATTAAAAAAAGTTTTAATTGACCATAATCTCATCAACTGATAAGTTTTTCATTTTTGACTATTCTTTTCTAGTCTGGCCAAATATACTTATACTTTAATAGTTGTGATTATCTCCATATAAATAGTTCTCTTTCATATTTTATACATTCTCCCATAAGCATTTCTCATTTTTGACAGTGTATTCAAAATGATTTTTAAGTGTTATGATATTCTATATAGTTAGTATACCATAATTTACTTGAACATCCTTTATTGACAGATATTAAAATTGTTTCAAATGTTTTCAAAATTTTAGATGCCATAAATTTTATTTATTTCATAATTTTTAAATTTATGTACGTAAGTTTTGTTCCTCCTCGATATCACTTCTTTAGAATAAATTTCCAGATCCTTGTAGTGGATCAATAAATATTAATAAATTTACAGTATTGATACAAATTTTACAGTGCAGATATAGTACAAATTTTACAGTATGGATACAAATTTTACAGTACTTGCAAAGGCTTTGCACTGACTCCTGATGCTACCAATGGCAATGTATTACTCATCAATAGTTGTGGATTGATTTTCAAAATCAAAGCTTGCAACCTGGTGTTCCAAGGTCCACATGGTTCACAGATACCAGATACATACATATTATATATTATGTATATATTATACAGGGTATAATTTTTGTTATATACTAGGTTTATATTGTCATAGGGCATAATTTTTGTTATATACTAGGTTTATATTGTCATAAAGTATTTCAATATTTAAAAGAATACAGAAAAGTAGAAAGTATAAATACAATGAAAATCTGCATACTGACCACTCAGTTAAACTAACCCTAACATTTTATAATGTCAGCCTATTTTTAAATGTAGAAAACATGAACTACTACATAGTGTGTGTGCTGTTTTACATCCTATTTCCTCTCCCTTCTCAGAAGTTATTATTATCCTGAACTTTGCATTTGTTTCCTGTGTATTTAGAATTTATGTCCTACTATAACAGTAAACAACGTATTGGTTTTCATTTCGATAAACTTTATAAATATGGTATTTATTGTTCTTTAGGCATCCGATCTATTTTGCCTTTTTTGATCACCATTGTGATCAAACAAAACATACCTGTGTTGACTTCATTAGCTGCAGCTCATGTATTTTAAGTGCTCCATGGTCCAGTGTCTTAGTCACATAAAAATACGTATTTTATACTTAAAAGGCTCAAATGACCAGGCAACACCAGTCTTCTTGGAGCCACTGGCCTGAGCTGTGTGGCAGTGGCTTCTGTCTAGCTAGGGCACATGGCCTGCAGCTGAACACAAGCACAGCGACAAGACGGCTCTGAACAAGGGCACGAGTCCTGGGGCGGGCCCCCTCTGGTCCGCCTCTGGGACCCTCCCCACAGGGCCAGGAGTCTGTGGGGCCACGGGGATGTGCCAGCACCCTTGCAGACCATGCTTCAGGGTCCCTGGGGCTGAAGAACTGACTATCCAGAAAGGCTTGAGCCCTTTCCTTCTCTGCTTGCATTTGTGTCTCAGCAGTCATTCTAAATCTGAAAATTTCCCAAGTTTTAAATGGCAATCAAGGTTGCTTTTAATTGCATTTCTCTTATTATAACTATTAATAAGCTTAACTTTTTCACATATTCATTTTTTATCTGTAAATTTGTGTGCTTGGTTTTGTATATTTGTTACTACATTATAAAATTATCTGTAGGGATTCCTCTATTAGTGGAATAGAATGCAAGCACCTTCCTCGTTTCTCCTGGATGACCCGGATCACCATGCCAGTCTAGGGATGCCTTATCCAAAGCTGAGTCTCAAGGATCCTGGACAGCCCAGGAAATTCCAATCTAGGCTGTATATCCAGGCAAGAGTTGGTCCCATCTGATTCATCCTCACTCTCAGGGACCAGCCTTTTGGACAAGAACCTCCTTGGGACACCCACCCCCCCCATTTTGCTCTGTCCCTTGTTACTGTTTTCTACTCCTCTTATAAGAGGCGGTCTCAAGGTCAGTGTCAATATTCTAGGATTGACAGATAATCCAAGAATATCTAACTCAAGGCTAGAGCTCCCTCCTTGCTTGTTAAAAGCTATATATATATGTATGTATATTTTTTTTACTTCATGACTATGAATAATATTTATGGGGTAAACAGAAAATAGGTACCCTACAGTGGTTGTTGAAATTTTAGATTTTGCACTTTAAAATGATTCTAAGAGTCAGTGTTACTAGATGATTCCCTGAGGGATCAGAAAATAATTTCCCTGGGTAGAACAGAAATCTTCTGCTGGCCTACTTCTTCATAAAATGTTCTTGAATGGTTTGATACTACCTTGGATAAACTGTATATTTATTCTCCCTGCCATCAATTTAGAGAATAGAAATACAGGTGTTCACTTACATAAAGATGACGTGGGCACATTAATAAGTGAAAAACAACTCAAGATCAGTTATTTTAGGATCAGTTATCACCTTTGAAGACATTCTTCTCTAATATATAAAGGGCTTATAGATAACAGTTCCCTATAACCAATCAATGTATTCATCATTAGGTATGTAGAATGCATTTTAACAGACTATCTTAGGAGATCCAACAGAAACAATGCTCAAAGTTAGATATGCTTCACCAGCTTAGGAAAGTATTTCATAAGCTTCCCTTGAAAATATTTTCAAGCAACAGTTATCTTGGTTATAGCCTACATGGCACTTGGGAGCCTGTCTTTTGCTGTGTCAAGGGTAACACAAACAAGAACATAAACACTTTTAGAACCATGGCATTCCGTGGGTTTGGGCAACGGAAACTAGTGAACATGAGGTGCTTCCTGCCAACCTCTCAGGCACAGGGTCACACCTGCAACTTCAGGGACCCCAAAATGATGAAATGGTGCCCAAGAAAAAGCAACAATACCCACAAAATCCCAGGTAACCTTCCCTTAGATCAACCAATGATAAAATCATACAGCTAAGATACACTTTTGGACATGGTTTAAATAGTAACTGTTTATCTCATGACTTGATTACCTATTAGGAGAAAAAAGAAAACCCTTATATATAAGCTGAAAAACCAACTTTCAGGAAAGGGTAGAACTGAGGAAAGGTATGCAACATAAGACTTGACAAGCCTACAATAACTTCAAACTAAAAGAAGCACATGTATTGCTATATTCAAATGATAACAGCTACACCTTTGATCTGCTGCTTCAGAGCTATGCTTTGTACAATTACTCCTATATCGGCAACTTAATACTTTTTTTTTTTAAACCAATACTGCATACTGTGTTAGTGTACAATTAAAAATTTAAATTGTAGGGAGAATGGAAGTAAGGAAAACTAAGAACAAGGCTGTTCAAAGTGTTGGAAAAAGAGGAAATAAACAAAAGATGGAAGACAGTTTTTGGATGACAAGGAACAAATGATCTGCGCACACAAGCAGAGGACCCCTCTGCAGCAGAGATTAGAATGTATGTGTAGGAAAAAGGAGACAGAGAAAGGTGGGTTCAGACATGGGAAGGCAAGGCAGCAGTAAATATCAGAGATGTTATAAAATTGACATCTGATTTAGGCTTTGGGGAGTAAAAAGAAAATGAGACATTCCAAAAGTGAAGGCACCCCTCTGCTTAGACCCCCCAGCACTCTTCTCATTGTGGCCTGTGTGTAAGACCCTCACCTCTCTCTACCGTTCTTGCCGCTCCTCCCAACACGTTCTGCTCTGAACTACATACAAAGTATCTGCCACTCCCAAACTACCATGCCTTTTATTCCAGGTGGTCAGTCACACACATCTTTCCTCCACTCAGGAAAATGATCCTTCAGGATCCAGCTCAAGTGTAAATTTTCAGGCTCCCTGACACCTGGTTGGGCCCACTTCTGGCTCTTTCTACCCTGTGTGTCAGTCTTAGAGCACTCCCCACTGTTCTGCAATAACCTGCAGGAGCCCACCTCCTGCTGCGGAGTCCTCAGTATAGGTGCCAGCATCACCACAGCACCTTTTAACTGGTACCCTCCCTCCAGGCTCATGGCCCTTTAAGCAGGCTCTAGAGAGGTGGTCTTAAAATGCTGACTGGATCATATCACTCCTGCTTCAAGCATTTTAATTACTCCTTAGACTAAGAGACAGAAACAATATTATGGCCACATTTATACCCTAAGGAGGGTGGCAAAGAACCTTAACAAGGGTTTAAAACTGAATAAACTTGCTCAGAAAAGTAAGGAACCGAGTGTCACCCTATGCTAGGAAAACAGGTTTCACCCAGTAGAACACGTTTTATAAAATAATGGAGAAAACGGTAATTTTAAAAAAAAAAGCACACAGAATGTTCTAGAACAGAATGGTTATCACTGAGTTATCACTCTAAACTTGCCAATACTCTTCAATGGCACCACAGACAGCTGATTCAATAAAGAGAGTAAATTAAGAGAAGTACAGCATAATGTCTTCTTCACTAGATTGTTTTAATAATTTAACTCACAAATCTTAAAAGATTCAGTAAATGGATAAAAAAATTTCTCCCAGTAAGTGGTAGAATAGAGACTGGCTACTTGGATTTTTCTGTCATTTAATTCACTCAGAGTGTATTAGGAATGTTAGGAGTTCTGCACTTCTAAATTTTACAGAATCTTGTGGGTTACCCTTTAAGCATTCAGGTCGATACTGAGAACACAGGGAAGCATCAAAATGTCACGAAAAAGCCTACATACAAAGCAGAGTATAACTCAAAATACTTTCTGTCTCTGACTGTATACAGTTATTTAAAAAATTCTTTTATGATCCTAATAAACCTAAAATAAAGAGTTAGATTATTGACCTTTTACATTACCTTTTACATTACCATTCTCTACTGTGAAGAAGAGATTCAAGTACAAAAAATGTAAGTTGCTCTAAGGGTTTCTTCCCCTCACTGACATGAAGATCCCACAAATGCGCCCAGGACCTACCGTGCCGCTTGTGAACCTGTTTGAGTAAGCTGTGATGACACCACACTTGCTCCCAGTGAACAGCTGGCAGCTGTCAGGGACCCAAGCACAACTAGTCACCTAGGAAAAGGACAAGTCAAAGATGAACATGCTTAAAAAGCATGAGAAATGCTTCTACTTTTCTGACATTTATTTTAAAAATATATGTTCACAAAACTAAGATAAATATTTTACTTGAAATGATTAGAATGGTGCAAGATATAGTAATAGAGTATTATGTAACTTTAAGATGTCTAAAAGCTGTAAAATGTGAAATAAACTGTCATCTTTTGGTTCTCTTATTGCATTGTCGAAAAAATGCTGTTATCTCTTGAGAAAGTATAAAAGAAGACCAGAGACACCGTTTCTTTCACTTGTCATTGAACACAGTTGGGAATTCAGAATTTTTCATTTTCTAGTGATAACAGAAAAGAGAAGAAAATCGACAGGAGTATGTTTTACAGTTAAGAATCAATCAGAAGATGAGGCAAAGAAAGAGCAGGACTCTAATATGTAATGACGATAGTGAAATTGATCAGATAAGTGAAATCGCAGAGTGTGGGTCTTTGTATGATAATATCCTGGACAAATTTTCTCAAACTAAATAACTAATAAGTGAATGACATATTCCAAGAACAAAAATGAAAAATGGTATTCTCATCTAGGTAGCCATTTGATTGGAAGTACTTTATCACACCACGTTTGCTCAAAAACTGGATCATTCTGTTTCGCTAAAAGGACTTGAGAGTGTTTTTTCATCTTTAATGATGTTTCTGTGTCCAATTTTACATGACAGAAATAATTTTGCAGTGTTGAAATTCTTATTAAAATTTCTAATAAGGTGGTTTTCCATTGTCCTTTATTCTTACTTTTGTTAGTTTACTAGTAAGCCAGATGACAAAAGGCAGTGACCTTTTTTTCAGGCATATTGAAGAGTAAGCAAACAAGTCACTGCTCTCCTTTTTTCCACTGCCAAAAATTCCCCACAAGTAGCTGATTCCATTTCTTTCTTCTCTTTTAAACACTTTTATTTATTTATTTATGTCTGGCTGTGCTGAGTCTTTGTTGCCGCATGAGATCTTCCCCAGTTGCAGAGAGAGGGGGCTACTCGCAAGCTGCGGTGCACACTTCTCATTGCGGTGGCTTCTCTTGTTGCAGAGCACGGGTTCTAGATGGGCAGTAGTTGCAGCTCCTGGGCTCTAGAGCACAGGTTCAGCAGTTGTGGTGCATGGGCTGAGTTGCTCCAAGGCACGGGGGATCCTCCCAGATCAGAGGTTGAACCCGTGTCTCCTGCATTGGCAGGCGGATGCCTCACCACTGAGCCACCTGGGAAGCCTTCCGTTGACTCCATTTCTAAGGCGCTTGGGGAATGGTGACAAATGTTAGGATGTGTGAGTAGGCACCAGGTGTATGTAATAATGAAAGTCAGAAACCAGTAAAAGAACTTCCTATGGAAAGACAGTCAAAGAGAGAAGGTTCAGCACACAACTTAGTCCTGGAGAAAGCTGTGGCAGTACTGCGTGTGTGTGTGTGTGTGTGTGTGTATGGTGTTTCACAGTTTACAGTATGCTTTCACAAACACTGGAGACATTTTTACAACAGTTTTATGAGAGAGCAGTGGGAGTATGACTACTCCAGTTTTAAGCAGAAGGAAAGAAACTCAAGTTGGGAAAGGTTAATTACTTATGAATAGTAAGTAACAGAGCTGGCTGCTAACAGAGATCACACGGATGGCAGGGCTTTAGTAAGGCCCAAGGCTCTTTCTACCATGCGGTGATGCCTAAATTCCCGGTCCCTTTAAAAAAAACCAGGTGCAGTAGATGATGCTCTCGTTACTGAAAATGACATAGTAACAAAAGCCAAGTTAACACTGAGAAAAAAATCAATTGTGATTTTGTTCCAACACTGCTGTGAGCTGACGCTGAGTAGGAGATTATGATACAGTCCCAGCAAGAGATGGGAAGAGCAGGGGTCCCCCACTCCTGGGCCACAGACCAGTAGCAGTCCATGGCCTGCTAGGAAGCGGGCCACACAGAAGCAGGTGAGTGGCTGGCAAGTGAGCGAAGCTTCACCTGTATTTACATCCGCTCCCCATCACTCATATTACTGCCTGAGCTCCGCCTCCTGTCAGAGCAGTGGCACTTGATTCTCATAGGGACACGAATGCTACTGTGAACTACATATGCAAGGGATCTAAGTTGTGGGCTCCTTAGGAGAATCACCCTGAAACCATCCCCCTATTCCCTGCTCTGTGGAACAAGAGCCTTCTGTGAAACCGTTCCCTGGTGCCAAAAAGGCTGGGGACTGCTGGGGTAGAGAACGAACTCTGGGGGCATAGGCAGTACAGCAGCAGTTAGGAAGGCAGTCTGCACTGTAGACAAGGCATATGTCTAGCGTCATGAGCTTCTTGACTAACTACAGGATATTAAAGACTAGCTGCCATCAGTCTGACTCCCTTCTAAAGCATTATGTTTAATTATTACTATAAAGTACTTCATAAAAAGGTTTACCTGATATTGCTGGGAACTTTGTATAAAGTTTATTGGAGGCTCACTTTGTTTACTCTTCAACCTTAAAATGTTATCAGCATATCCCCAGCTCAGGATGGCTGACCACTGAATGTCAGTACTGTTCATGCTTCTCACACCTCAAGAAAGAGAAATAAAGTATTAGTTGCAACTGATCAGTTATCATTGGACAGCCCACTGAAATGTCAGGTTAAAGACAACTCTGGCCTTTAAGGCCTGAAGTTCACATAGCAGAACATGGTCATTCCAGTGCAAAATCATCTTTATAGCCATAAGATGGACTGATTTATGTTAGTTTCATTCCTTTAAGGCTAATAGGATTCTAAGTTTGGAACTGTATTCTTTTTCACCTGTGTAGGGATTTATTTGACTTAGAACTAAAATTTCTGTTAAGAAATTTTTATAGAAGACAAATGATAATTAAGCTTCCTCTATTTATGTTCTGTGATGCTTTTTCTTCTAATAATAAATAAGAACTAGATAATGTTTAAATAACTTTCTAGATACCCCTTACTGAAAAATCAATATGGAGAACTACTAATGCTAGAAAGGGACCATTGCTGGAGCAGAAGCAATCCTGAGAATAATTTAATCCTGCAACTACAAGGACTTTGTATGGGGGAACTTCATATAATGAGGTTCTGTTCTTTCCTTGTTCTTTCTCAACATAGTATTACGCCCTTTTGGGATAAAGATCTGGACATCTTGACATCCTTTTCCAGTGCTTCTCATAATCTACACCCTGTGGCACACTCACTAGGGCTAATGCAGCATAAACGCTGTAGGCAGTTGGTGCTGCCTGTGAGAATAAGAAGCTCTGAGTTCCTTAGGGGGATTGTGAGTGCCTCACTTAATATGTAGCTATATCCATAATATACAGAATGTGAGTACTCAGCATAATATATAGCATAAAACATAGCACAATATAGCATAATATAAAGCAATAAAACAAACATTTGTTGAATGAATCAAGAGCATATTGAAAATGTTATTCACATATTTATTTTTGTTTTGTTGAGTATAATTCCAAATGTGGACATCAGTTTTGCAATACAGAAATTAGGATAGCCTTGCTACATATATGCTCCACTCTAGATAAGCCTTAGGACTTCCTAGATTTTACCACGAAGCCTGGCATGTGGTAAGAACTTAATAACTGTCCCTGGTTTCTCATTCCAGCAACACAAGATGCACCATCTTTTTTTAAGAAGAAAAATAAACTTCTTCTTTCCCTATTAGAATAGTAGATCTTAAATAAGAGTTTGCAAGAAAATGACTTTTGCAGCATGTGCAGATTTAGACTCAAGGCCCAGAGATTCTCATTTGGTGTGTCTCCAATGGGACCAACTGAGTATACTTGGGAAAAAAGCACCTCAGACAATTTTGAGGCATTGTCAGTTCTCAAGTAATTGGCCTGTACTGAGCTAAAGATCATTAAAACCATGGCAGTTTAGTTGCTACACTGTATTACGCATGTGTAACTAGAGGGCAGTTATTTAATATAGCAGTGCTCAACACACATGACTTCCCATCTGCCAGCTGCACTTAGTCACTCAGGGCCTCTAGGAAATGCCCCTGTGGATGGTTCTGTACCGGGTACGGCAGTGAATGCTCAGAGCCCCTGGCTCCAGAGTGCTTACAGTCCCGCGGACATTTATTTATTAAGCACACCGGAGTCAGGTGCTAACCATTCCTTATATTATTTCATTTAAGCATTATGGTGAATTACCCTGGGAAGTAAGTCCTTTTATTACTCCCATTTCATAGATTAAAAGCCAGGACTTGAAAAGCATAAGTAATTTTCTCAACATTACACAAAAATACACAGGTATTAGGCAGCAGAACTGGGGTGCAAACTCAGGCACTGTGCCACGCGAGCTCATGGCCATAACTTGTATGATACCACTTTCATGGACACACCTACATTCTGCCAAATCCCACTTATATTCTATGAGGAAATAAAGTGTAATTTGAATGAACACAGCTGTTAAGGGCTTGTGACTGTAGTGGGACAAATAAGGTAGGTTAGCTATTAAGTTGGACATATTTAAGTCCCACCATGCTAAGTGATAATACCAGCCCCTTTCTCTCTGATCAACAGAGAGAAACTTCAATCCACTCTATTTCTTAAAGGCAAATTATTCACACCTTTTGATACTTTAAAGTGTTGGTAGTAGTAAACTACTTGTGACGCATCTCATAGCTGACTGCAATGATGATTAAACAGATTTACCTTACCCTCTTAATTCACTAAACTTTGATAAAATGCTATGTAGCTTCTTTTATTACTGGCAACTATAAAGGCAATCATTCATTTCATGACAGAAGGAAGAGTGAGTTTAAAAGAACTGTGGTCCAGCCAGCACACTAAATTCCTTGAAGTGGCTGGTGCCGGGGCACGGGTCCGGGGGTCCCTGCACTGTGGAGCTCCAGTGGTGGGAGGGGCCGTGAGGACCGGAGGAGCACAGCGCACAGAACCAACACCAAGAGGCGTCAGGTCCACACACTGGTTTCCCGGCAAATCTGCGCACCCCTGACAGGCACAGATGGGTGCCCCCCCCGTCATTCATTTCAGTGCTTAAAGCCCAGGCCTCGGAAGTAGGGAGAGTTCTTTCAAATTAAGCAAAATGACTAATTTGGAAGGGCTGAGGAATTGCTTGAATGGAAAATGTCACTAGTTTTCCGTGTGTAGGTGACATTTAGAAATATCAAGAGGGCCTCGACTGACAGCACTTTCCCATGTGTTGCTTTTAGTGACTCAGTGCAAAGAGGGGAGAAAAAGATTGCTTTCCAGACATATGTATTTTTAAAACCTATTTTCAAGGCTATCATGATTTCCTCATTTTGTTTTACTCTCATGACTGTCTCTTCTGAGGTACTAGAACTGTTGGTCAAATAAGTCGTCTATTCTGGGATTCAAGAACCTCAAGGTGTGTATTTCTATAAAATTGATAATGTTTTCATCTTGTGAGACATTTATTTATTCTTGTCCCCTTCAATTCTTCCTCTCATTTCAAACGACACTGCCTTTAGTTCTCATTTTTTTTCATGTAGTATGTTTTAATTCCTACTTTGCATTAAATGAACACAAATTTGAGTCTGGTTTTTCACCAAAGACTCAGAAAACTCAGAAATGAAACAAAACAGCAGCAGAGATGAGTGGAAACATTCAAATCTCTTGAAAGATAGACCTAGGATGATTTTCATGTTTTATTTTACCTTGTTCTTTGCTATATGTCATCAGAAGACAGAAATTTCGGGACAAACCACAGATTGCTCTAGTGGGCAGAGCCTGGAGAGAACCAAATCTTTCTCCGTGGGGCTGGCTGAAGCAGACCACAGGAACCGGAGCACTTGGGGAACCGACATACTCCCCCCATTTCAAGCCTTTTATCCATGACAAAGGACTCTAAAACCAAGAAAAGTAAAAAGTACATTTAAAAAATGGTAGTAAGAAAAAAAAATGGTAGTAAGTATAGAAATGGAAATATGTGTTCCTGGTGGTCAGATACAGTGATGAACAAGACAGACGAGGAACACATATTTCCATAGGTGGTGCAAGTGCTATGAACAAAGTCTAAGACGGGGAGGAGGACTGAGAAAGAGTTGCTAGTTAGATGAGGGGTTGGGAAAGAGTCCCTGAGGCAAGCAGACACCTGAGTGAAATAAAAGCACACTGGGGCTCTATCCGCGGACAGGGCATGCCAGGTGGAGGGGACAGCCAGTGTGAAAGTCCTGAGGCGGGAAGGAGGCAGTTCAAAATCCGTTCCTATTACAAACAGACGTCCTGCTCAGGTCCTGCATATGCACCAACTTTATTTAGCTAATGAGCAATAAGTACAGTGGCAAATGAAATGGTATTTATTACTTTTCAGGGAGGTACTGTTAAATTATTTTGACATGTTAAAATAATAGATTCTAGTTAAAAATAATGACCCTGGTAATGATAATGACTAAAATGATTTGTAAGTCTTCAAAATCATGAGTTGTCAGTGTAACTGACAAGTAAACATAAAACAAAAAATACAGCTTTCAACTATGAAAAACAACATGGGTGATCTGGGTTCGGCAAAACAATATTATCTATCATATTGATGTTTTAAAATTTCAATTTTGATCTTACTAGTTATATAAGTTCTGCTTGCATTTAACATGCAAATTTGATATATATGAACTATGAGCATAAAGAGTTTACATTCAGTATTCTAAATCTAGTGTATTTAAGTAACTTTATTATAAGAAATGAGTGTCAAAAGAAGGTCTGTAAAAACCATTTCCTCTTAAAGTGGATCACAGATGACTGCAATCTGAGGTCTCTGCTTTACCTTACAACCTCTTTCCCTTGTGTTTTCATTTTCTTTGATTCCCTTCTGCAAACCTCTTTAACACTTTACAACTCACAGGCTCCCACCTTAAGTTGCTTTAATAATGAAGAATTTAGCTGAGGATTAGAATCCATTTTAGTCTTAAGGCTTGCTTGCTTGCTTTATTTTTCTATTTCAGAATATAAATTAATACTTAATTCCTACTTTAAGAGGCAATACTTCTTGTCAAGAAAATCTGGAGGGGCCAAAAAATCATGTAAGATTCTCTCCTTAATTGTAAACTCAAACATTTACACTTCTGGTCACTACTTCTAGTGGAAGCTGACAACTAGGACCATGCTAGGCATGTTTGCACCAATTCATTCCCTCTCATTTGCAATGTCTGTTATGTCACTGGCTGGTGAGGCTTTCCCAAGTAATAACCCTCAGAGAGGTCACAATTTGACCTGAGCTCCCAAAGCACTCCCTTCATATCACTAATGCAGCATCTTCTACACACAGAACTGGTAATGTGAGCATCTGTATTCACTGGCTGGTACACACCTTCAGGCTGGGACCATGTTACTCAATTCCCTGCCTCTAAAGCATGGGAGAAGGCCTGATGTCTCAGGAGTTGAACCACATTTTCCTGAAATCTACTGAAATCCAAATGACATACCGGATAGGTAATTTCCTTGACCTGTTCTCTGGTTTCCCTGAAAGCAAACTGTACTAACAAGCCCACGGCGGCAGGAAGCTCCCCTTCGATGTTGAGCTTGCAGCCAGGTCTGCTCGCGTGGGCTGACTGAAACAGCTGACGAGGGGTCTGGCCGTAGGTTTTTATCATGGTTTCTAGTGCTCGTCTTTGAACTGGATCTTCAACTGCAGAGACATCCATTCCAAAGTATGTCTGAAGGGAAAAAGAGAATGAGAGGAATGTAAAAAGCAAGACTTGGTGATAATACCAAAGGGGAAAACAACTTGTTTATTCTCCAGGCAATGGAGACTGGGAAGGAGTTCCTTCTCAAATTTCAAATGGAAAGGATTTTAAAATGTTTTTGAACAGGTTCATAACATTAATAGTCTCAAAGAGATCAGAACAGGAATCATCAACGCTTCTGAATGGATGAAACAAAAATCTTGACTGGTGTTAACTAGGTAATTTTATGAAATTAATTTCTAATTTAAGAGAATATCATGTAAGACTTCATTTATCTGCATAGCAAAAGGAAACCATCAATAAAATGAAGACAGCCTACTGAATGAGAGAAGTTGTTTACAAACCACGTGCTGATAAAGGGTTAACATCCAAAACATGCACACAACCCATGCAACTCAACAGCAAGAAAACCAAAGATCTAAAAGGGGGCGGAGGATCTGAATAGATACTTCTCTAAGAAAAACATACAGATAGCCAAGAGGTACATGAAAATATTCTCAGCATCACTAATCATCAGGAAAATGCAACTCAAAACCACAATGAAATGCCGTCTCACACTTGTCGGAGTGGATAGTATAAAAAAGACAAGAGACAATAACTGTTGGCAAGGATGTGGAGGACAGGAAGCCCTTGTGCACTGCTGGTGGGAATGTAAATTGGTGCAACCAGCATGGAAAACAGTATGGAGGTGCCTCAAAAAATTAAAAATTGAACTATCATATGATCAGCATTTCCACTTCTGGGCATTTGAAAGTGAAAGTGAAAGTTGCTCAGTCGTGTCCAACTCTGTGACACCATGGACTATACAGTCCATGGAATTCTCCAGGCCAGAATATTGGTATGGGTAGCCTTTCCCTTCTCCAGGGGATCTTCCCAACCCAGGGATCGAACCCAGGTCTCCCGCACTGCAGGCAGATTCTTTACCAGCTGAGCCACAAGGGACACCCTCTGGGCATTTAAACAACACTAATTTGAAAAGATATATGTACCCCTATGTTCATTACAGCCTTATTTATAATAGCCAAGATATGGAAGCAACTTAAGCATGTATACATGGAACGGATAAAGAAGATGTGCTAAATATATGCAACTAAATATTCTTCGGTCACAAAAAAGAATGAAATCTTGTTACAACATGGATGGAACTTAAAGGCATTATGCTAAGTGATACAAATCTGACAGAAAAAGGAAAATACCAAAGAAATAAGTATGATTTCATTTATATATGTAATCTAAACAAAAGACCAAGCTCACAGGACTGGTGGTTACCAAAGGTGGGGGTTGGGCAGAATGAGTTAAGGGGGCCACCAGGTACAAATTTCCAGTCATACAACAAATAAGTCATGGAGGTGTAATGTGCAGCATGATAACTACAATTAACAACACTGTATTGCATATTTGAAAAGTTGCTAAGAGAGTAAATCTTAAAAGTCTTCATCACAAGAAAAAAAATTTTTCTAACTAAGTAGGGGGTGGATGTTAACTAGACTTATTGTGGTGATCATTTCACAACTGAATCAGTATGTTGTATACTGGAAACTAGTATAATGTATGTCAATTAGACCTCAAATTGAAAAAAAAAAGAAAAACAAAATGAGGTTTTTCTTTGGTCTTGTTTTTTGGTAAGAATTGACTAAAAAAATAAACAAGTTTTTCAATTAAGTTGATCCAAAATAGCTTCTGCAGGAGATTAGTAAGTGGATCTATTTTTTCTGTGGCTGTCTGTCAGATATTGGTCAGAAAACTGAGTCAACATCATTTCAGGAGGTCCATAAAGTCAAAAGAGACAACAGAATTCAGGGATATGACAACATGGAGTCTGAAGAAAACTAGAGGATCCTGCCCCACTCCAACTTGCTCAATTCATAAGAATGAGAACTCGCAGTTCAAAGCCACCTGTGTCTGCCTGAAATTGTGTGATACCCAAATGCCCTTTTGTTCTTTGTGTGAATGTGCTCAAAGAAAGAGTCGGATTCCTCTCAAGACACAAGGGCTGGTGTCACAGGATGACTTTGTGTTGCTAACTCATATCACACCCCCAGCATCTTGAAGATGTCTACAAATTTCAATTACCGAGATGTGTTTTCTTACATACAGAGACATTAGTAAGGAACCTAGATTTTTGTACGTCTATGTCTCTTCTCTTGTCTGGGTTGAAGAATCAAGAGTCTAAACACCAGTAACACTGAAACCCAAGCAAAGTCTTTGTGGTTTCCATCTTGTAAGCTCAAGAGCAACACAACCATGCTTTACTTATCCTTGGAGAGGATTCATTTAATTCTGATTCCCTCTCTGTGTTTGCTTTTGACGTTTCCACATATACTTCTGAACCTGACAAGAACCTGGCAGTGAGAAGACTGTAATGTGATGTATATTCTTTCAGCCTCCCCAGCCAACTCGGTGAGGTTGTCATTGGAGGAGGAAGGACATTCACCTCCCAGGCAAGGGGCAGAAGCCTGGCTGAGAAACAAAGTCAATATATTCCATCTTTAACCTAAACACTGCAGAAAGGTCAGCACACAGTATTCCATGTGACTGGTGTCCTCCACGCTGTCACCTTTCTTAGGACGTGAAGCTAAAGAGAAAGGCGGGTTAGGGCAATACTCAGTCTAGAAAAGGAGTAAAAATTCAGGATTTGCCATGCCACTGTCCTTTTCTTTCCCACCTAATGTTGGTACATATTATCTTTTTAAAATAGACTTCATGTGTAATACTACATTGTTGAAAAAGTCACTTGTCCAAAGCGATATATGTCCAAAGCGAGAAGGCAAAAATGAAACTGAGATACAATGCTGCCAGGTAGCTTAAGATAGTATTACTTAGGTTCTAATGAAAACTGAAAGAGAATCTGAAAGAGTAGCAGTGAGAACTGCAAGCTCTTAAATGTAAAGGGTGTTATTACACTTAAATGTAAAGAGTTCTTAGTGTTAGAGTCAGACGGACAGTGAGGTGCATTTTTTTTAAAGTGAGGTGCATATTTTTAAAGCTGGGTACAGATCTGTCATTTTTGGGCATCCTGCTTGTATAATTTAACTTTCAGCATTTAATCAGGAAGCAAATTCCATTTTCGTACCTACAAATAACATTTCTATAAATGCCAAAATAAAGTTTCAAAGGTTCTTCAGAAGTTAAATAATCCTCAACATCTACGCCCCTTGCCACCACACTCCCACCACCACAAGGGCTCCAACACCTGCTATAGATGCTTATCTAAGCAGGATCATTCTTTACGGTTGTTTAATTTAATAGACTCAAAAATTCAAAAGAAGACTGGAATAACCCTATAGCCAGAGCTCTTAAAATTTACTTTAAAATAGTGCTTCTTTACCTTCTGTGGTATCAGTTTCTAGTGAACCCCATATACTAGTGAATGATGAATTAAGATCAAAAAGCATTTTTACATTCCTTTTTACAAAGCTAACGTTTATACTTAACTGGATGGCAGACACTGCCCTGAACACATTTTCTTATTTACGAGGTTGGTATTAGTGTTCACATTTTACGAATCTGCACAAAAGTACAGAGGTTACGGTGACGCTGCAGGTCACACAGCAAGTAGCAGAGTCGCAGAGTGAGGGTGGGAACTCACTCCCGGATTCAGAGACTGTGCACTTAAGTGCTACACTTCGTTTTGTCCCACGAATTGAGCTTTATTAAATTTCTAAAACAGGGCATCCCCGGTGGGCCAGTGGTTAGGACTCCATGTCTCCAACACAGGGGGCAAGGGTTCCATCCCTGGTCGGGGAACTAAGATGCAAAGGCCATGAGGTGTGGCCAAAAAAAAAAAATTGTATTTAAAATGTATAGAACAATGGTGCAAACTCTATCCTTTATTAAGTTCTAAAGTCCCAAAGAATTAATGAAAAAATCTAGTAAGAAGAGAATTAAATATTTCAGCATGCATATTCTTTTAGTGTGAATTTTAAATGAGAATAATTGAAAGTTTGTGTCAGTATTATAGGCAGAGTATACTCAGGTTAGTGTCCCAATTGTTAACTGCTTTTAATTTGCACTGGAGTATAATTGCTTTACAAGGTTGTGTTAGTTTCTGCTGGACAACAACGGAACTGAATTGCCTATATTTTTATTTGGCTGTGCTGGGTCTTAGTTGCAGCATATGGGATCTAGTCCCCTGTCCAGGGACCAAACCCAGGCGCCTTGCATTGGGAGCACAGAGTCTTAGCCACTGGACCACCAGGGAAGCTCTTACTGCTTTTAAAGTTACATTTTAGATCAAATATGAAGCTTAAAAATTATACCTCAGTCTTTAAAACCTTTAAAACTTACATATATACCTCTATAGAGGTATATTTTACACACAATAAAACACTACAGATTTTTAAAGTACCATCTGATGGAACCATCATGAAAATCAGGGAACAGAGCATTTCTATCCCCCAGAAAGTTCCCCGATGTCCTTTAGGCAGTCAATACCCTACTCCCTGGAGGCAACCGTTGTTCTGATTTCTAACATTAGGAGATTAACCTTCCTTGTTCTTGAATTTCAGGTAAATGGAGTGGATTCATACAGAGTGCATCAGGTTTCTTTCAGTCAGCATAAAACATTTCCTCTTTATTGTTGAGTAGTATTCCATTTACTCAACACCTGGAATTGTTAGTCTTTTATTTAGAGTCATTCTCAGTGATATAAAGTGGTAACTCACTGTGGCTCTACTCTGCACTTCCCTGATGACTAAAGATATTATTGCTGTTTAGTTGCTAAGTCATGTCTGCCTCTTTTGCGACCCCATGGACTGTAGCCCGCCACGCTCCTCTGTCCATGGGATTTCCCAGGCAAGAACACTGGAAGGGGGATCCCACTGTCTCCAGGGGATCTCCCTGACCCAGGGTTCAAACCTGCATCTCTTGCATTGGCAGCTGGATTCTTTACTGCTGAGCCACAGGAAAGCCCTGATGACTAAAGATGCCAGCTTTTTTTCATTTGCTTACTGGCCACTCATATATCTTCCCTCCCTGTGTTAATTTTATTCACCTTTGCATCCCCAGAGCCTGGGAAAATAAAAGCTTCCTGAACAGGATAGATTTTTTTTTTTTTAATGTAGACTATCTAACAACATTGAAAAATATACATTAAAGCGTAACAATTCGACTTTTGGGAATTTAACTCAAGGAAGTAAAGTGGTACATAAAGAAATAATCGGAGGAATAATAATTTTAATAGCAGAAGAACACTAATAAAATATCCAAGAATAGGGGACTAGTTAAATAAATTACTGGATAGCCATACTTCGGAATAATAAGTAGCATTAATATTATTATATAAATGGGGGTTTCCCTGGTGGCTCAGTGGTAAAGAATCCGCCTGCCAATGCAGGGGACAGGGGTTTGATCCCTGATCCGGGAAGATCCCACATGCCGTGGAGCAACTAAGCCTGTGTGCCACAACTACTGAAGCCTGCATACTCTAGAGCTCGTGCTTTGCAACAAGAAAAGTCACTGCAATGAGAAGCCTGCACACAGAAACTGGAGAGTAGCCCCCGCTCTCCATGATTAGAGAAAAGCCTGCACTGCAGCGAAGACCCAGCACTGCCACACATAAATAAATAAATAAAACTATTTTTTAAAAGATAACATTACAGAAATAAAATCATTATATAAATGAAGTGATATGTGTAGGAAAAAGAAAGTGGTTTTAATATTTATCTTTAGATGATGATATCAAAGTTGATCTTAAAATTTCTTCCTTTTGGAGTCTGTATCTTAGATATTTTTCTAACAAGGAACAGATACAGTTTGTACAATAAGGAAAAGGGACGCCATTTAAAAACAGAACATGTATATAGGATGATGTGCAGAAAAGAGTTACACAGCAGGCCTGAACTGCTCTCCTTGGGAAGGTGTGTCTAGAAGGCTTGTCCATGGCCTTGTCTGGGAACATGGATTTCAGAAGAGTTCCCACCTTTTTTACCTGATAAAAGTGGTTCACTGCACCCAAACTGGACAATGTGGTGTATCCCAAACACCTGGTTTCCTTCTGGAGGCCTGGAACTTCTGGACATATGAGAGAGGGCGCCTACACGACCAGTCCTCGATAAAAACCCTGGCACTGCAGCCCTAATTCTGTCAGTTTACTGCTGGAGGAACTGAGTGAGTTCTCTGTGACTCACTGGGGTAAGTCTCTTGGAAGCTGGTGCCTGGCTTCCTCCAGCTCTGCCCCATGTATCTTTTCCCTTTGCTGCTTTTGCTTTGTACCCTTCACTGTAAGTACAACTGTACGCTGAGTTCTTAAGTCCTCATCCAACCTGGGAGTGGTCTTGGGGAATCTCTGACGGATATTATCTAAGTTATTCTAAAAGAGGTGAAACATACCTGAAAAAATCTTGGGCAAGTTCAGTGTCTTTGTCAATTATTCTCTTTGATACTTGAGTATTGTAAAGAAACAGTCTAACTTTTAAATGTTCAGGTTCTACCTTATATAAATGCAGAGTTTTAAAAGAGTCACTTACAGCAGGATGAAAAACATTGATGGCTTGGACAGAGGCCTTCCCTTTTTGTTTATACCCGAATACCAAGTCAATCCACTGACAGATGTTCTGGGACACGTAGTCAGACTCTAGAGCCTGTCGATGGATGAGGATAAAAAGACGGGGATCGTTACGTGCCCAAGGTGGGAGGTTGACGTGATTAACCCGCTCACCATTCTGACGCACACCAAAGTCGAAACCTAAAAGAGAAGATTAATATCAATGTTTATCTCCTCCAAATCATGCTTCCTTTGGCCCACTGAGCAGACCTGAAGGGTTCACACAAGTAGCTATTGTGTGTTATAACCAGGAAAAGGAGCATCCAGAGGATAGTAACACTATTGCCCACCTGCTGACTTACTACTCACAGAGGTGCATGCATTAACACTATCTATCCTAACTGAATCTGAAATCTTTCAAATTTAGTCTTCTACCACTTCATACCACATTGAAAAGCAGAAAATCACTGCCTGTTAATTCTAATATTTCACTTATCAAATCTTCAAATGCACTAAGTATGAAAACATCTCAATTGTAATCTTGATTAAAATAAAGTGAAGACTTTTGTATAAGCATTTCAGAATTATTGGTGTCAATACATAATAAATTTAAGGCTACTTGTGTGGTAAATATTAGCATTCTTCAATTTAAAAAATTCAACAAAGTATATACATTCCAAGAATGAACTTAGTCTGTCTATTTTATGGTAAATCTATAGGTCTGTTCTGATTTCATTTCCACTAAGCATCCCCACAGACAACAAAATTATACTAACATATTATGAGGGTTGTTCTGTGATGTAAATAGGTGTTATCTAATTGTCTCTTTAGACTGCTAGTGTAAACAAAAATCTCATAAGTGTTTCTTTAAAAAAATTATCCTGGGGGAGTAGGAGGGAGGCTAGAGAGGGCAGGGATATATGTATGTATGTATAAAGCTGATTCATGTTGTACAGCAGATACTAACAAAACATTGTAAAGCTGTTTCGAAAACTTTATATTCCAGTTTAGAAAACTAAATAAAAAATTTAAAAAATTATCCTAAAGGAAATGTTACCTTTGAACAGAAATTTTTTGTGCTACTTTTTATGGAAAGAAAATCTGAACATCATAGCAGAACACAAATTTAAAAGAGCCTCTTAAAAGCTGATTATGCTCCATATGAAAGTAAGTTGCTGTCTGACTGCTTTTTGATCTTGTGAAAACAACTGGAAGGATCTTCACTAATTTTGGAAGTACCTGGAAATGACATATGATACAAAATATAAACCAAGGGCTTATATAAAATTAACAAGGGGTGAGGGTGAGGGTCACCTCAAAAAGCCCAGCAGTCATCTGACAGCTGCAGGGTGACAGTGTCAAGATGGACTGGCTGAGCACCTCCAGACTGTGTGTGGCATCTTCAAGGGAGGCAGCAGAGATTCACTGACTGAACTGACTGAACAGCAGTGATGAGGCATGTAAGGGCTGAGCAGGAGAGGGGTGACCAGCAGGGGGCTTGATGAACTCAAATCATTCCTAACTTTCTGGGGCTCTGGACACATCTGGACACATCAGACGGGTAGACACTTCACCCAGAGCGGGTACCTGGAGGTACAATGAAAGGCCTACAAGAACGCTCATAGGAAATGGCAGGATGTATGCTATGGCAAGTTATCTTTTTCAAAAATGGCTGTAACAACACTTGCTGCTGTGCATGCTTTTCTAGAATCTCACTACTCCCCTATTAAGTGGCAAAGTCTATGCTCCTTCCTTTTGAATGTGGGCAGGCCCTCGTGACTACCTCCCAAGCAGAATGCAGTCGAAGGCCACGCTGTGGCCTCCAAGGCTAGGCTGCAAAAGGCCATGCAGCCTCTGATCATCTCTCTTGGGACACTTGTGTCAGGAGCCTGGAATAGCCAACTAGGATGTCCGAGGCTGCATGCTGCAAGAATGCAGCTCCACAATAGTCCATGTGGAGAAGCCACACGGAAAACTACAGACACTAAAGAAGGAGCGGCCTGCCAGCCTCATGCTGCTCTGTTCCCCTGGATGTTCCTGCTGCAGCCAATCTGAATGTAACCGCACAAGAGACCCTGAGCCAAAGCCACAAAAACCACCTGGCTGAGCTGTTCCTGAATTTCTGACCTGCAAAAACTGTCATGGGTGGTACATTTAAGGTTCTGAGTCACTGAGTACCGCAGTGATTTGCTATGCAGCTGTAGATAATGGGAACATACATACACGAAACCATGGACAGGGAGATGAACAGCAGACTAATTGAGGCAGGAACCACAAGGCAGGTGCCCCAGACTGAAGGTGTTGATATTTCACTGAGGCATTTCTTACTTGGGCAACACTATGAAACATGCTCCAAGTAATTAGCAGCACAGATTTATTAGTGATTATCTAAATAACTCCAGAGAAGCCAGTTAATACAGTAAAAGATTCTGAAGTAATTGCTCAACACTTTAACTTCTCTAAAGATATAATTCTCAGTTTCACATGTTCCTAAAAGTCACATAAAAATATGAAATTAAGTAATGAAAGAAAAGACACCTTGTGAAGGATTAACTGATCTTACATTAAAGAACAGGCTTCATTAGCTGAGACTGTTGGTCACTGGCATCACAGAAAATCTGATTTTATTTTCCAGTGTCACTTTTCATTATTCAATAACGCTAGTCAGAGTGTTTTACTTCTAACTTGGTCATTACTCATAAAATCATTGACATTTGGTTAATTTAGATTGTTCCTTAATAAATTCTTGACTTTTAAAAATAATCAGCATATTACAACTTTTATAATCAGAGAAAATAATAAAACAATTTCTGTAACAAAATTAAAATATACATGTTTACAAATGCTTTTAATAATTAATATTTAAAATCCTCAAGCTCACTTGGAAATAAAATTATATACCTAAAAGTAAAGGCAGTTTTCTTATTTGGGGACTCAAATTTTAGAACTTACAAAATCTATTTTTATTTTTGGAAAATTATAAAGTAAGTACAAACTCTAAGAAATTTTAATTAGAAATGATTTATTACTGTACCTTCACGGTTAACTAAGAATTCTGGAAGATAGAAAAACTCTGGGATAAGTTCTTTTACATCAGTCATGGACTCAAAAGATGAGAGGCGCCAAGTTGTATTTGTAGAATGAAAAGTTCTGTCTGGAATGTCAAAACTTTGATCTAAAAAGAAATACAAATAACACACTTAAGACACAAAGACTTGATTCCATTTGAAACTTGTTATAATTAATTTACTTTCAATACTTCAAAAATATTAAAAAAATTTATTCATCCATAATGTAAAAGAGGTTATTAGTGTTCCTGAAAATAAATATTACTCTACACAATTTGAGACTGTATTATTTTTATATTGTATTATGCTTTCGTGTATAACTAGATAAATTTATATCACTTATTTAATTGATTAATATTAAATATCTGCCCAAGAAGAATGAAAGTTCCATAAAAGCAGACACCTGGGATATCAACCATACCAAGCACATTCTAGGAACTAGATAATTATTTATTTATTGAATGAATAAATATAGAAGGAAAATTAAAGTTCAAGTAGGTAAAAATAGCTTTTTACCCCATCAAGAAGCAGAATTATTCCTTTACCTCTCATCAGTAAGACTATTTTTCTTCTCTCTTTTCTTTTCTCTTGCTGGGGTGACAGGGGCACTGCTTTTTAAATGTTCTAACTCGTAGCTAAATAAGTAAAATTCCCTATGAATGAAGATAAAACTAATAGTTACTTTTTTGTTAAGCTTTCCTTGTGTAGACTATTAACAATCAAGGACTGAGTTTCAATTCTGTCTTTTCTGTCAACAGTTAGACTTTCTAGCCTACAATATGAAATGGTATCCAAACTCCAGCTCTTGAAAACATCAGCAGTGTGGATTCTTCTTAGGCACCACGTGTACCATCTAAAACTCCCCTCAACTTGTTGGAATTTGAACACATCTTTTCATCTGGAGACTGTTAAGAGACGAATTTCAGCATCAAGCAAGGCGCAATTTTTTAAAAAAATATGCTAAATCTTCCCCAAGCCTGACATGCTTTGCCAAGCAATGTTTTCTATCACTTTTACTACTTTCTCCTCTATTCAGCTGAATCAGTTAGCATTGACTGGGCACTAAATAAAATCTGGGATGAAATGAGATTTGTAAATTTTTTTTTTTTTCTCAGAAAGTAGGGAGGGCCACTTTAAAAAAAAACTCACTCAGGATAAAAAGTTATTAATCTAAATGGAATCCAGAAAAATTAAAGGCAATTCTGTGAGGGTATGGTGGAATCACAATATGTAGAGACTATAGAACTGTGGAACAGGAGAAACACACTGAGGCTTCTGTTTGAATTTTTAAATTCTCTGCAGTTTCTTAATTTTTTAAAAAAGTAATACTACAAATTCCTATAATCTAGAACATGTATGAACTCAAGTGGCAGTTGTTAACTTAGCACTTTTGTTCCCCAGGGGACATCTGGCAATGCCTGGAGACATTTTTGGTTCTCATGGCTGGGGAGGGATGCCATGGGCATCTAGTAGGTCAAGGCCAGGGATGCTGCTAAATGTCCCACAGTGCACAGGACAGTCTCCTGTAGAGAACTATGTAGCTCAAAATGACTACAGTGCCAAAGTGAGAAACCCTGGATTAAACGAGAAGTCTAGAACTAAATTAAAATGTCATCACAAATCATTTTAAATTAATCAGAAGACTAGAATGGGGACTGAGCTAGTCCCTACTGTCTTTTTAAAAAATCATTCTTAAATACACAGTGAAGAAAACCTAGCATAATAGTTGATCGAGGGTTTTATATTAATAGATTCTTGGACGACATGAAAAGAAATGAAGGGCAGTAACAGTTCTGTTATATACTGCTGTTGTCCCAAACCACATCTGAAATATTCTTTCATTATTATTATTATTATTATTATTTTGGCCGTACTGCCCGACTTGGAGAATCTTAGCCCCCTGACCAGGGACTGAATCTGCACCCTCAGCAGTGAAACTGTGGAGTCCTAACCACTAGGACTACCAGGGAATTCCCTGACATATCCTTTTTCATTCTGACTGCTACTGTTTAATAACAGCATTCACAAATCAGAACACATCCAGAAAGATGAGCGGAACAGTGATAGGTTTGGAAACCAGAGCAAACACTGCTTAAATAAGTATAAAACTGTCTTTATTTATTTCTGCATTCCGTGCAGCAGGCCTTGTATATAGGAGGCTCTTAACTAAGGTTAATTAGCCTAGGGGTAAACAAGAGTGAGAGGAGGAGGACAGGGCAGTAATATTCAAACATCTGAACAGCTGTCATGTGCAACATTTGTTTCGTGATCTGACAAACAGAAGAGGGACAAATACAAGAAAGCACCCTTCACAGACCAAGTGGTCTACGGAATACAAATTTATTCCTCCAAGAGGTTGCATGTATGTGAGTGTAAATATATAAAGAAGTTCGAGAAGAGTCAAGTAACTGAATGGATGATGATTCCACAAAGGATTCTGTTCCAGGAGGAACAACTACAGGGCTAGTACCGCTGACTCACTAGAAACTGATAGGATTTCTCACTAGAAACCTACTTGCATAGAAAGCAGTAAAGTCACCTATCTAAGCCATCTTCAGGTGTGCGGGCTGCCACTGAAGATTATTCCCTAGGTAGTTACTGTGGTGAAGGCGGCAGTGTGGGTCTCCTAATAGCCACTTACTGATAGCAACTTAAAATTCCCCTTTAGGGGCCAAAGATAACAGGTTATCTGAAATCATTAAGTTGAACATTTTAAAAAAGTGAATTCATAACTTTAAAAGGGGGGGTAAAATTTTTGCTATGTGAATGACATCTTAACTTTTAAAAAGTGAATTGCATTTTTATAAATGTAGACATGTGCAATTTGAGGCTGAAATCGGAGACATTATCGAGATGATCCGGCTTACTGCAGGTTTCTTTTTTAAAAAAATTAAATTTATTGGGCTGCACATGGGATCTTCGATCTTCACTGTGGTATGCAGAATCTTTTAGTTGAGGCATGTGGGATCTAGTTAGTTCCCTGACCAGGGATCGAACCCAGGCTTCCAGCATTGGGAGTGCAGAGTCTTAGCCACTGGACCACCAGAGAAGTCCCAGCAGGTATCTTAAAGAGACTTTTGTCTTTTGTTCAGAGAGTAAGCAGAATTCTTTCTCCTATGGTTTGATTAGTTTTAGTACATTCTCAGGATGTCAGCAAACTGGTTTTCCCCTGATGACCAATCTGACCTTTGAGGCAGTTAGAAAACCATCCTTACCTTGATAAGCTAAAAACATCTTCGTGAAAGGAGGCATTCTGACCAGGAAATGAAGCACAGTGCCGCTGTTGGAGTAGTGGGAGCCGTAGTGGTAGGGCTGCACCGGGGGCATAGGGTCGTCTTCCCGGGCTCCTTTGCGGTACTCCTCCTCCAGGTACTGAAGGACACAGGGACCAAACTGGTGATAATGAGCTCCAGGTAGAGCCGGAGAAGCCTCGCTCATCTTCTTTGCCATCCTTCTCTACGGCCCCTTAGGTGCTATCCTCCATAGCTTGCCCTCAGCCTCCTGGGGTGTCTGGGGGCCTCCTCCTTGGTGTCCCAGTGAGGGCTGACCACTCGAGAAGCATCTCACCATCTGCACGTTTACCCTCTTAGTCCCTCATAGAAAACCCACCTGTTCTGCATGTTAGTTCTCAGCCCTCTGGTTCCCCACTAATGGCTCATAACGTTTAAACTGATCAACAAATAAGAACTGACACTTTCACCAGAGATGTCTGCATCTTAAGAGGGTTTCAAGATGTAGTGCTATGTTCTTTAGAGAAATGCTTCTCTCAAAGGAAATGCAAGAGAAATGTAAAAACTGTATCACATTATTGAAATTCTTTAATATAACATTTTATAGCTGTTTTGCAGTAGACTTACACAGAAATAAAAAAGAATTTGGTGATCCTTCAACTACTCTTATCTTCCCATCATAAAGTAAGAAGCTCAACCAAAGTTTTAATATCTGTCACTATTCTCATCTCCCATAGCTTCTGTCTCTAATAAAATCAGGAGACAGTGAATTTCCTGGTGTCATTTCTCTTTGATTTCCATAGCACTGCCCCATTTTTAGCTATAGACGAATCAAGCAGTGACAGCTGTAAGATTCCTGGAGGGATCTTTCTGAAATTTTGACATAAGATAACATGGTGAATATGAGAAAACTGCTTCAGCTGCTCCTATCTTTATACTGTGTGAAGAATACAACATATGCCTAATGAGTTTTTTTGAATTTCCAACAGGATTCTATTAACATTAATTTCACAGAAACAGATAATTAACTTCTATTTTAAACTTTAAAATCCAGTATTTTTTGTTAACAAACCTGTGCATAATTTGCTGAGATGAATAACAAAGGGTTACGGTACATTATAAATATATTGATATTATTATATATAACACTAGGGAATATAAACAGCAGGTCCCTGGACATTTTTGTGATTTTTATAAGGAATATAATTATTTCATACATTTGAACATAACAATGGATTATGAGCTTCCAATTTATACAACAATAAGTGTATTTATTTTGGGAGGCAAAGTGTTTTCAGAGGATTAAGACAGAAAAGAATATTTAAAGTCACATAATGATTTCCAGTTGCCTGTCAGTTGCACACGAAGTGGGAAACAGAAAAATCAACACTATACATTGAAAATTACGTAAAACACAAGTCCAAAAACCAAAAACCCAGTTTTAACTTATCAAAATACATGAGGAAAAACTGAACCTACCTTGTATGTGTCCACGTAACGGTCTTCTTTTTCTTTATACTGCACAGCTATGGGCTTGGAGAGATTTCTATAAAGGAAGAGATGACGGAAAACATGGGAAGTATGTTAATACTGTCAGGATTAATTTGCCTCAGCTGCTTACAAGTAAATAAGTGATCAACAAGATACTTGGCCCTTGGTTTAGTGCTTACACATGTTGTTTGCCACTAACAGTCACCATTGACAATTATAATTTCATAAACTGTGAAGACAGAATTTTTCTAAACAGATGCATATCAGTATTAGGAATTTTTGACTTACAGGTAACCAAGAAGAGCTTCTCCCTCCCCTCCCTGATTCCTCTACTATCATAACTGATGCTGCCCAAGGCAGATGATTCCCTGGAAGTTTCTGTCCCCATTTCCCAACCCTACACCTAGTTAGTCAGTGAAGAGTGAAGGGCAGTTTGGCCAGGGGTATGATCATGAGAAGATGTTATGTAACTATTAGGTTAGTGATAACCGAAAAAAACAACACATGCTCACAATGACTATGTTGAGATTTGGAGTGCAAGTATGAAATAAACACTTTATCTAATTAATGGATAGTGAGTGAGGCTACATGTATGGTGGAGAGAATGTGTGTAAGCATGTGTATGTCTGTGCTGGTGTTTACACTGTATCAGGGAGGCAGGAAAACTGAAGGATGAACCTCCACCTTTAAAAGCCACAGAGTCAAGCAGCGTGTCTGTGTGGCCCATGAAAGAGCAAGAGAACAAGATCCAGCAGAGATGGACATGCTCCTCTGGCTGAGGCACCCTCTGGTCTGGCACCAGGATGGAGCCGCCTGGAGTTTCAACATCTGGCACCACAACTATATCAACATGAAGATTTGCTCACATTTCACTATGCCAAACCAGGTCTGCTTAGCCAGGGTGGATATATCTATTTTGGAGGAAAATTATTTCATAGGGATGTTAAAATTAGCAATTAGCAAACACATTAATTTCATTTTTGAAACTTTCATAATCCTAAAAACTTTGTTAAAAAGTAAAAACAGCTTTATATCAACAGAATAGATAAAAAGTCACATCTCAATATAGAAGAAATCATGTTTAAGATCCTGGCATGCAATTTTTTCTAAATATTATAAATAGTTCTTTGTGAACACAAGTAATGTTGTTGTGGATGGAAAATCAGAAGTTACTGATGAGGCAAATAGAATAAACCAAAAATCAACCACAATATATCATTACAACATATCTGGAAAGGTATATGTTTTCTCCTTATTTGTGTATGTATATCACTTTAAAATAAAAAGAACCCAAAATATATATTTCTACAGTATCATTTTTAATGACTACAATATAGAACAATTTACTCAAACCCAGTGTTGTACATTTAGGTTGATTCTAAATTTCAGTTACTTTAAAAAATGATGTGAGGACTATCTTATGGCTAAATATTTGCTTGTATTGCCAGGCACTGTTATCAGCAATGAACTGGCTCCTGCACTCATGAAGCTCACTTCCGGGCATAACCCTTCTGGTCAAGCACATATCCTAAAGTATTTCCTAAGAAAATACTCTAAGAAAATATTTCCTAAGAAAAAAGTCCTAGAAGTTAAATTGCTGAAACAGAGTATGCAATTTCTGAAGAGTTCTTTGGATATATACAGTCAAACTGTCTTTCAGAAAGACTGCATCTCTTTATATCAGTAGTGTATAAATTTAAATGTACATTAGCAGTGTATAAAAATGTCTAAAAGAGAAATAATGTGCCATCTGCTCTTTCTAAATTGACAAATACATTAAACTGAATCTGATTTCTTTAAGTTATAATTAAAATATTCTAATATACTAAGTAGTATATTTGAAGTCAACATTTTTTAAACTAAGAGAAGTGTAATTGACATATAATGCTATATTGGTTTCAGGTATCCAATGTAATGATTCAGTATCTGTATATTCAAAATTACAAAATGATCATCACACTAAGTCTAGTGAACATCTGCCACCTTATCTTCCACTTACAAAATTTTTGTGCTGTGTTAGAGAACTTTTAAGATTTACTCTCTTGGCATATGATTAACTATAGTCACCATGCTCTACATCACATCCCCATAACTTGTTTATTTCATAACTAGAAGTTTGTACCATGTGACTCCCTTCACCCATTTTGCCACAACTCCTCCCACCCCCGACCCCCCAGTGTTTCTGGCAACCACCAATCTGTCCTCTGTTATCAACGAGCATAGCTTTTTGTTTTGTGTGTGTTGTTTTCACTTTCAGAGTTCATATATAAGTGAGATCATACTTCAGTTCAGTTCTCAGTCATATTTGACTCTGTGACCCTATGGACCATAGCACGCCAGGCCTCCCTGTCCATCACTAACTCCTGGAGTTTGTCCAAACTCATGTCCATTGAGTCGGTGATGCCATCCAACCATCTCATCCCTTGTCGTCCCCTTCTCCTCCTGCCTTCAATCTTTCCCAGCATCAGGGTCTTTTCAAATGAGACAGTTCTTCGCATCAGCTGGCCAAAGTATTGGAGTTTCAGCTTCAACATCGTCCTTCCAATGAACACTCAGGACTGATTTCCTTCAGGGATGGACTGGATGGATCTCCTTGCAGTCCAAGGGACTCTCAAGAGTCTTCTCCAACACCATAGTTCAGAAGCATCAATTCTTCAGTGCTCAGCCTTCTTTATAGTCCAACTCTCCCATCCACGCATGACTACTGGAAAAACCATAGCTAGATGGGCCTTTGTTGGCAAAGTAATGTCTCTGCTTTTTAATATGCCGTCTAGGTTGGTCATAACTTTCCATCCAAGGAGTAAGCATCTTTTAATTTCATGGCTACAGTCACCATCTGCATGGATTTTGGAGTCCCCCGAAATAAAGTCTCTCACTGTTTCCCCATCTATTTGCCGTGAAGTGATGGGACCAGATGCCATGATCTTAGTTTTCTGAATGTTGAGCTTTAAACCAACTTTTTCACTCTCCTCTTTCGTTTTCATCAAGAAGCTTAGCTGTTTGCCTTCTGCCATAAGGATGGTGTCATCTGCATATCTGAGGTTATTGATATTTTTCCCGACAATCTTGAGTCCAGATTGTGTTTCATCTAGCCCAGCATTTCTCATGATGTACTCTGCATATAAGTTAATAAGCAGGGAGACAATATACAGCCTTGATGTACTCATTTCCCTATTTGGAACCAGTCTGTTGTCCCATGTCCAGTTCTGTTGCTTCCTGACCTGCATACAAATTTCTCAAGAGGCAGGTCAGGTGGTCTGGTATTCCCATCTCTTTAACAATTTTCCACAGTTTGTGGTGATCCACACAGTCAAAGGCTTTGTTTGGCATAGTCAATCAAGCAGAAATAGATGTTTTTCTAGAACTCTCTTGCTTTTTTGATAATCCAACAGATGTTGGCGATTTGATCTCTGGTTCCTCTGCCTTTTCTAAAACCAGCTTGAACATCTGGAAGTTCATGATTCACGTACTGTTGAAGCCTGGCTTGGAGAATTTTGAGCATGACTTTGCTAGTGTGTGAGATGAGTGCAGTTGTGCGGTAGTTTGAGCATTCTTTGGCATTGTCTTTCTTTGGGATTGGAATGAAAACTGGCCTTTTCCAGTCCTGTGGCCACTGCCGAGTTTTCCAAATTTGCTGGCATATTGAGTGCAGCACTTTCACAGCATCATCTTTCAGGATTTGGAATAGCTCAACTGGAATTCCATCACCTCCACTAGCTTTGTTCGTAGTGATGCTTCATAAGGCCCACTTGACTTCGCATTCCAGGATGTCTGGCTCTAGGTGAGTGATCATACCATCATGATTATCTGGGTCATGAAGATCTTTTTTTACAGTTCTTTCTGTATTCTTGCCACCTCTTCTTAATATCTTCTGCTTCTGGTAGGTCCCTACCATTTCTGTCCTTTATTGAGCCCATCTTTGCATGAAATGTTCCCTTGGTATTTCTAATTTTCTTGAAGCGATCTCTAGTCTTTCCCATTCTATTGTTTTCCTCTATTTCTGATCACTGAGGAAGGCTTTCTTATCTCTCCTTCCTATTCTTTGGTACTCTGCATTCAAATGGGTATATCTTTCCTTTTCTCCTTATTTGTCTTTGGTATTTGTCTTTGTCTGACTTTTTCACTTAGCAAATGCCCTCGGGGCCATTCATGTTGTCACAAGATTTCATTCTTTTTTTTTTTTTTAACACTAAATAGTATTCTTATGTGTGTGTGTGTCTGTGTGGCATTTTCTTTATCTGCTCATTCACAGATGAACACTTAGGTTGTCTTTGTATCTTAGCCACTATAAATAATGCTGCAGTGAACATGAGGGTGCAGATATCTTTTCGAGTTAGTGTTTTAATTTTCTCTGGATTAAATATCCAGAAGTAGAATGGCTGGATCATATGATAGTTTCATTTTCAATATTTGAGGAACGTCCATAATGTTTTCCATGGTGGTTGCACCAGTTTACATTCCCAGGAACAGTGCACAGGGCCTCTTTTCTCCACATCCTTAACAAGGGTTGCTATTTCTTGACATTTTGATAATAGTCAGAGAATGTTATTTAAAACTAAAGAAACAGAATATTCCCTCATCAACTACGGCTATTTGGTTACTCTAAAATGCAACTCTTTCAGGAAACGCAGGATAAAAGCTTGATTCTTTTTCTTAGCTGTCAAATTTCAAAAGTAGAGAATTGCTGCCCCATCCAACAGCAGCCAATGAGTTTAGTTTTGCTTTGTTTTGGGGGCCTTTAAAGAGTATCATTATTAACTTAAGTATTTTCTTTTTACTTAAATGTGTTTCAATCAGTTATGGTCTTTATACTTTTTGATGCTCTGATTGTCCTATCTTTGGCAGTGAGAGCCACTTCAAGTTGGCTCCTAAGTCCTTTATTTTTTTATAATTATAGTAAAAAAACACACATCACTGAACTTACCATCATAGCCACCTTCCAGTACCTAGCTCAATAGTGTTAACTAATTTACACTGTTGTGCAATAGATCTTTAAAACTTTCTCATTTTGTAAAATTGAAACTCTACACCTACTGAACAACAACTCCCCATGTCCCTATCCGCCCTCCTCCCCCAACAAACACCATTTAACTCTCTGAGTCTGACTACCCTAAATAACCTACGTAAGTGGAATCACATAGTGTTTATTTTCTTGTGACTGACTTATTCCATTTGGCACAATGTCACCAAAGTTCTTCCATGTGACAGGACTTCCCTCCTTCTTACTGTTAAATAATGTTCCATATTACATGTGCACCAAATTTTCCACAACTATTTATTCACAGACAGACACCTGGGCTGCCTCCACCTCTTGGCTACTGTGAATAAAGCTGCAATGAACATGGGTGTGCAAATATGGTTCCCACTCTTTTGATAAGACTATATTAATTTTCTTGCTCTCTGACACAACAAAATGTCCCAGGCTCATCTTACGTGCTTTCTTCTAATAAATGTACAGGAAATGAGAGAATAGGAAATCACCATTTGGTAATCCTCAGTGAAATCACAGACTCAAGAAATAATCATCAATGAAAAAAACAAGTTCAGTGGGAGGCTGAGCCCACACATCAGCCTGAGCATCCGTAACGGTGGGATATCACATGCCTCCTGATGTGGGCAATAAAAAGTTCACACCACCGCCTCTAGAGAGCTCTTGCTTAAAAAAAAGTTGAACCTGAATCTAAGCAAGCCTTTAGAAGTCATTTCCAGTCCCTAGGAAATACAGCGGGTAGAGGAAAAAGCTAAATGCTAATGTGGAGCGGGGGACATTCTACAAGATAAATGACCTCTTTTTTCTTAAACAAGCCAATGTTAGGAATAAAGAGAAAAATACATACATAAAAATAAGGGCTGCTCTAAGATTTACGTCTTCAGAGAGAAAGCAAACAAAGGTGATAGTGAGCCTGATTCAAGGAAATCAACTATAAAAAGACATCTTTGATATAATCAGGGGACATTTAAAAATAGGCTGGATATTAGATGATACCATGAAATTAGTGTTTTTATTTTCTTCAATATGATAATGGCACTGAAGTTATGTAACAAAATGTTTTACTTTTTTCTTAAGAAATGTATACTACAGAACATACAAGTGACATAAATGCGTGTGATTTGTCTTAAGGAAAAAAAGATATGCAAGTTTGGCAAAAATCTTCATAATTATTGAGTTGGGGTGATGATCATGTGGGGGTTTATTAAGGCATTCATTCTATTTTTTGCACGCTTGAAAACTTTCATGAGAGGAACTTTAATGACATAAATACAGCACACTGACAAAGCCAAAAGGTGATGATGTCTTCAGTTACCTGTAGACTGAAGGGTCGCTGAGGTCAAGGGTCTCACTAACATAGTCTGCCAGTATGAACGGGAACACTGGATACTGCATGAGATCATTGAAAGATCGGCCGGCATGTTTGTTTAAGTGAGTCAAATACTCAAAATTAGTAATTTGCCCAGTATACCACAAATTTGTCAGAGCGGTGATATTGCCATATTCCAGAAGATTAGGGAGGTTATTTGTTAGTATACTGTGGTATACATCATCACGAACCTAGAACAGAAGGAGAAAAAAAAAGCCCAGATTTTATTTTTAGTCTTGACACTGTCCTCCAAAGAATCCATGATGTCATAGGCATGTTACTAATCTCAAGTCCTTCAAGAAAACACTTTTTGCCCAATAACACTGACTGGTGGGGAATTAAGGTTCAAATCTAGGTCTTCTTCTAAAGGTTGTGCTATATATATTTATTTATTGAAGTACAGTTGATTTACAATATTATATTAGCTTCAGGTGTACAACATAGTGATTCAATATTTTTATAAATTATACTCCATTTAAATGTTATAAAATATTGACTATAGTCCTTGTGCTGTACAATACATCCTTATAGTTTGTTTTCTACATAGTAGTTTGTACTTTGTAATCCCCTCTGCCTGTTCTCTCCCCACTCATACCACTAGTTTGTTCTCCTTGTCTTTGAATCTGTTTCTGTTTTGTTACATTCATTTACTTTTGGCTCTTAACCACTATGTTTTGCAGCTGGAGAAATCAGTAAGAGACTAAGAAGTCTGTACAGAAAAATCACTTACATACAGACCCTAAGGGGAAAAAAAATCAATAAAAGAAAATGAAGCTTCTTCATCTATATAAATGAAACACGCTGTAGTAGAAAGAGCACCGTTTTCTGAATTAGACAGAGCTGGTCTTTTTTCTTGCTTAAACCCATTGTGCTATAGTTCCCCTACTATAATATGGGGATAGTAAGATTTATTCATGAGAATGAAACAAAATATCCTACATAAAAACAGGATATCTCATTTTCACTACTGATGGAAAACTAACATATGAACTCTTTTTTTAAGAGATTTAGAAAAGTTCTGTCACAGAAAAAGGGTGTTCTGATTTCTTCTAAAGCAATTAAATGATAATTGGTAATAAATGGAAAAAAATAGAGGAAACAGGACTTTCTAAAAACAAATTTGAATTACCCCTCTTAAATGAGTATATGCTTCAGGCATAGGAAGATGAGCCAAAGATGTGGATAATCAGAAATGAGACTAAAAGTGAATGAGAAGAATGAGCTTAGTTATGGAACAGGCATAAGATCACAGGATATTTAAGAACCTAAACCTGAAGGTCTGTTTTACAACAATGTGAATGTACTTAACACTACTAAACTGTATGCATGAAAATGGTTAAGATGGCAACTTCTATGCTGTTTTTTTTTTTAATCAGAATTAAAAATAAAAAAGGATCAGTTCAAGGCAAAAATAAAAACCTAAACCTATAGTCAAAATCTGAAGGTTGCCAGATGCTGAAGCTAAGGTTGGTGGGACAGAATTTATGACCGTTTGCATACTAAACTCTTCAAGGAAAAAGAAACATTTATTCATTCAACAAATATTGACTGAGCACCTATATACCAGTATGCTGGTGCACTGGGAAGACCCAGAGGGATGGGATGGGGAGGGAGGCGGGAGAGGGGATCGGGATGGGGAACACATGTAAATCCATGGCTGATTCATGTCAGTGTATGGCAAAAACCACTACAATATTGTAAAGTAATTAGCCTCCAACTAATAAAAATAAATGAAAATAAATAAATAAAGTAACGAATACTGTCCTCAAAAAAGAAAAAAGGATGCTAGAGCTGTGGCACTTAACAAAAGAGTCTTTACATTCTGCTGGGCACACTGTTGGATGCCATGAAGTGCTCTAGAGAAAAGAGAGGAAAGTCAAGGAGACAAAGGGATTCCTGGGGGTAGGAGTGAGAAAAGGGTTGCTATTTTAAATACATAATCAGGGGGGTCTCTCTGATAAGAGGGCATTTGATTAGGGAACCTGAAAAAAAGTAAGGGCGTGAGTCATGTAGAGTTCTAAGAGGAAAAGCATTCCAGGCGGCATTTTAGGGAGCTGTAAGTACAGAGGCTTTCAGGCATCAGTGTGCCTGCTATAGACAAGGAAAAGGAAGTCTCCATGGATGGACTAGAGAGTGAAGGATAGAATGGTAGAAGATAAGGTCAGAAAGAACAAGGAAGTGCTAGGTTATTCAGTACTGTAAGGTCCTGGCTTTAATGGAGTGACAGAGAGAGTGGGTGGAGGGCTCTGAGCAGAGGCATGGCAGGATGTGACCCACTGTAACTGCTGTGTTGCGAGCAGTCTGAAAGAAGAGGGAGAGCAAAAGCAGGGAGGCCAGCGAGGGGGATAGTGCAATGATTTATGGAAGAGCTGACAGTGGCTTAGATGAGGGTGGCAGCCGTGGAAACACTCAGATTACGGGTATACTTTGAGGGGCAAACCAACTGAATTTACTGATAAGAGTAGATGATTAAGAGGAGTCACAATAAGTGGGATGACAGAAAAGAGGAGTCAAGGATAATCCCAAGGTTTTTGAACTGGCTGAGCAGAAAGATTGGAGTTGTTATTTATGGAGCTGGGGAAAACTGGAGATTTTAGGGGAAAAATTAGCAGTTCAGTTTTGTCCATGTTAAATTTGAGATGCCAATTAGACTTTAATGCAGAAGTCCAGTGAGGAAGGTTTTTCCCCCCCTTTCTTTAAAGAAAGAATAATCAGCTGTGTCAAACTCTGCTGCTAAGTCAAGTAAGATGAAGACTAAGAAATACAACCGTAGGGTTTAGCAACATTCAGGTCACTGGTGATGCTGAGCAGAGGTTACAGGTGGGGTGGTGAGGAAAAAATCTGATTGGAGCATTTCAAAAGAGAATTTGAGGTGAGGAATTGGAAGCAGCAAGCATACACAATTTCTTCCAAGACATTTTCTATCAAGACAAGCAGACACAGAGTAGCTGAAGGAATGTGGCAGTCAAGAAAGCGTTTGTCAAAAATGAAATCTATCAAGGTTGAACTACTTCAGGTTGGTTATACATTCATTTATTTACTTATTACAGAAACAGTCACTCTGGGAAATAAAAATTTAATACAGTTTTGGGGGACAAAAATAGTCCTAATATAACCAAAGATTTACTTTAATCAGTACTAAGAAATAGGGTAATTTTCATTTGATTTCAGAAACAGTTAAAGTTTAAATAAGTTAAAGCTTCATTTAGTCAGTATGAGTGTAATTAAACTGATTCCATTATCATTTTGAAAAAGTATATCTATTAATATAGGCAAATTTACCTTGGTGTTATCAAATGCTAACAGGAGTGTTCTGCCATTTGTTAAAAATATTTCTACAGCATTATCCCTCAACTGCCACCAACGCTTGTGAACTTCTTTAATTTCTTCATATGTCCAGGAAAATGATGCTGGTTCCAATTCTCCTTGAAGGCTCTAAAGTCAAAGGAAATAACATGAAAGCATTTGCTCTACATGCAATAGAATCATTTTAATTTTACATTTTAAAAAACTATCAAAATGCAATATAAAGCCTTCTTTCTGTGGCAAAGTGGCAGATAAGATTCTCTCAAAATCCTCCTGCTACTAAACACTTCAAAATGCTGGATAAAATCTAAAAAAAGAAAAAAAAAACTGAGTTAATAAGCTTCACTTAAACTTTATTAATAGGCTGTATTTTCCAGAGAAGTTTTATGTTTATAAAACTGAGCAGACAGTATGGAGCTCCTACGTATAGCTTTTTTGCACTCAGTTTCCCTACAGCGAACGTCTTGTATTCATGTAGTATATGTGTTACAACTGATGAGCCACTATTGAATAGATTATTCTTAACTAAAGCCCATAGTTTAATCTTGGTTTGTATAGGTCAAATGGCTTTTGACAAATGTTTAATGACATGTGTCCACCATTACAGTATCATACAGAATAGTCTCACTGCTGTGAAACTCCCTTCTGCTCCACCCACCAGCCACTGATCTTTTTGCTGCCTCTACCGTTTTCCTTTTTCTGGAAAGTCACGTGGTTGGAATCATGAAGTATGTAGACTTTTCAGACTGATTTCTTTTAGTAAGCAAATATTCTTTTAAATGTATAGCTGAGCTTGCAAGAAAGTAAGGGAAAATTAAATCTCTAGGAGTCAAAAATAAAGAGAAATCTGAAAACCAGCAGTAAGGAGGAAGTGACACTTTGGCCTGCTCTGTGTGTGTCTTACTATGTCCCAACTGATTTTTAGAAATACAGGCAGGAAATATATTACAAGGAAAGCAAAATGTTCTAATGAAAAGGTAATATTCTCATTCTTAAATCAAATTCCTCCCTGTTTAGCTTCAACATTCAACATACTTTCAATTTAACAAACATTAATTAAGCATCTACAGGCAAGGTGCTTGCTAAGTGCTCTGCATGAAATAAATCTATACATGACAGGAAGAAGGCACAGGATGTTTGCACACGCTTTGGAAAGGCAAAACAGCAAATGTCACACAGGAAATAAGAACAAATGCTATGAAAGTACAAAGAAAGGAAGGATCCTTCAATTTATTAAAAAGCTCTTTTTAGAGCTTCCATTTAGGTGGAAAATGTCATCTTTTGGACCCACCCAGGAGAAAAGCTGATTCATGTATCAACTATTAAACTCTTTGGTTCTAAAAAGATACATCTTTAAAAATAACGTAACTATACTTTTGCGAGCTGTGATAAATACTGTAGCAATTGCTATGTAAATCACGAAATAATGCCTATTCAATTTTGGGGGATTATATGAAATATTTTAATGATTTTTTAACATGATTTGCTTTACAATCATATTTTATGTCTTCACTCCCTAATTTCTTTGAATCAAACATGTATTAACCAGTAAACCATACACAATCTTATTTAAATGCATCCTTATGAATTCCTGGCTTTAGAACTTCTGAAACAAAGAGCCTTATTTCTCTGGTTACAGGACTCTCAAACCAGTATTTTAATAGCATGTATATGAATTCAAACAAATAAAATGTTTCAGTTCAGTTCAGTTCAGTTCAGTCGCTCAGCCGTGTCCGACTCTTTGCGACCCCATGAATCGCAGCACGCCAGGCCTCCCTGTCCATCACCAACTCCCAGAGTTTACTCAAACTCATGCCCATCGAGTCGGTGATGCCATCCAGCCATCTCATCCTCTGTCGTCCCCTTCTCCTCCTGCCCTGAATCCCTCCCAGCATCAGGGTCTTTTCCAACGAGTCAACTCTTCGCATGAGGTGGCCAAAGTATTGGAGTTTCAGCTTCAGCATCAGTCCTTCCAATGAATACCCAGGACTGATCTCCTTTAGGATGGACTGGCTGGATCTCCTTGCAATCCAAGGGACTCCCAAGAGTCTTCTCCAACACCACAGTTCAAAAGCATCAATTTTTTGGCACTCAGCTTTCTTCACAGTCCAACTCTCACATCCATATATGACCACTGGAAAAACCATAGCCTTGACCAGATGGACCTTTGTTGGCAAAGTAATGTCTCTGCTTTTTATTTATTTTTCTTTTCCTTTTTTTTTTTTTCATTTATTTTTATTAGTTGGAGACTAATTACTTTACAATATTGTAGTGGTTTTTGCCATACATTGACCTGAATCAGTCATGGATTTACATGTGTTCCCCATCCCGATCCCCCCTCCTGCCTCCCACCCTGTCTCTGCTTTTTAATATGCTATCTAGGTTGGTCATAACTTTCCTTCCAAGGAGTAAGCATCTTTCGATTTCATGGCTTCAGTCACCATCTGCAGTGATTTTGGAGCCCAAAAAAATAAAGTCTGACACTGTTTCCACTGTCTCCCCATGGCATCACCAGATGCCATGATCTTAGTTTTCTGAATGTTAAGCTTTAAGCCAACTCTTTCACTCTCCTCTTTCACTTTCATCAAGAGGCTCTTTAGTTCCTTTTTGCTTTCTGCCATAAGGGTGGTGTCATCTGCATAGCTGAGGTTATTGATATTTCTTCCGGCAATCTTGATTCCAGCTTGTGCTTCATCCAGCCCAGCGTTTCTCATGATGTACTCTGCATATAAGTTAAATAAGCAGGGTGACAATATACAGCCTTGATGTACTCCTTTTCCTATTTGGAACCAGTCTGTTGTTCCATGTCTGGTTCTAACTGTTGCTCCCTGACCTGCATACAGGTTTCTCAAGAGGCAGGTCAGGTGGTCTGGTATTCCCATCTCTTTAACAATTTTCCACAGTTTATTGTGATCCACACAGTTGAAGGCTTTCGTGTAGTCAAGAAAGCAGAAATAGATGTTTTTCTGGAACTCTCTTGCTTTTTCGATGATCCAGCGGGTATTGGCAATTGGATCTCTGGTTCCTCTGCCTTTTCTAAAATGAACTTGAACATCTGGAAGTTCACGGTTCACGTATTGCTGAAGCCTGGCTTGGAGAATTTTGAGCATTACTTTACTAGCATGTGAGATGAGTGCAATTGTGCAGTAGTTTGAGCATTCTTTGGGATTGCCTTTCTTAGGGAGTGGAATGAAAACTGGCCTTTTCCAGTCCTGTGGCCACTGCTGAGTTTTCCAAATTTACTCACATATTGAGTACAGCACTTTCACAGCATCATCTTTCAGGATATGAAATAGCTCAACTGGAATTCCATCACATCCACTAGCTTTGTTCATAATGATGCGTTCTAAGCCCCACTTGACTTCACATTCCAGGATGTCTGACTCTAGGTGAGTGATCACACCATTGTGATTATCTGGGTCGTGAAGATCTTTTTTGTACAGTTCTTCACCTCTTCTTAATATCTTCTGCTTCTGGTAGGTCCCTACCATTCTGTCCCTTATTGAGCTCATTTTTGCATGAAATGCTCCCTTGGTATCTCTAATTTTCTTGAAGAGATCTCTAGTCTTTCCCATTCTGTTGTTTTCCTCTATTTCTTTGCATTGATCGCTGAGGAAGGCTTTCTTCTCTCTCCTGGCTAACTCTGCATTCAAATGGGAATATCTTTCCTTTGCTTTTCGCTTCTCTTGGTTTCACAGCTATTTGTAAGGCCTCCTCAGACAACCATTTTGCCTTTCTGTATTTCTTTTCCATGGGGATGGTCTTGATCCCTGTCTCCTGTACAATGTCACAAACTTCCGTCCATAGTCCATCAGGCTCTCTGTTGATCAGATCTAGTCCCTTAAATCTATTTCTCACTTCTACTGTATAGTCATAAGGGATTTGATTTAGGTCATACCTGAATGGTCTAGTGGTTTTCCCTACTTTCCTCAGTTTAAGTCTGAATCTGGCAATAAGGAGTTCATGATCTGAGCCACAGTCAGCTCCTGGTCTTGTTTTTGCTGACTGTATAGAGCTTCTCCATCTTTGGCTGCAGAGAATATAACCAATCTGATTTCGATGTTGACCATCTGGTGATGTCCATGTGTAGAGTCTTCTCTTGTGTTGTTGGAAGAGGGTGTTTGCTATGACCAGTGAGTTCTCTTGGCAAAGCTTTATTAGCCTTTGCCCTGCTTCATTCCATACTCCAAGGCCAAATTTGCCTGTTACTCCAGGTGTTTCTTGACTTCCTACTTTTGCATTCCAGTCCCCTATAATGAAAAGGACATCTTTTTTGGGTGTTAGTTCTAGAAGGTCTTGTAGGTCTTCATAGAACTGTTCAACTTCAGCTCCTTCAGCATTACTGGTTGGGGCAGAGGCTTGGATTACTGTGATATTGAATGGTTTGCCTTGGAAATGAACAGAGATCATTCTGTTGTTTTTGAGATTGCATCCAAGTACTGCATTTCAGACCCTTTTGTTGACTATGATGGCTACTCCATTTCTTGGGGATTCCTGCCCACAGTAGTAGATATAATGGTCATCAGAGTTAAATTCACCCATTCCAGTTCATTTTAGTTCGCTGATTCCTAGAATGTCGACATTCACTCTTGCCATCTCCTGTTTAACCACTTCCAATTTGCCTTGATTCATGGACCTAACATTCCAGGTTCCTATGCAATACTGCTCTTTACAGCATCAGACCTTGCTTCTATCACCAGTCCCATCCACAACTGGGTATTGTTTTTGCTTTGGCTCCATCCCTTCATTCTTTCTGGAGTTATTTCTCTACTGATATCCAGTAGGATACTGGGCACCTACCGACCTGGGGAGTTCCTCTTTCAGTATCCTATCATTTTGCCTTCTCATACTGTTCATAGGGTTCTCAAGGCAAGAATACTGAAGTGGTTTGCCATTCCCTTCTCCAGTGGACCACATTCTGTCAGACCTCTCCACCATGACCTGGCCGTCTTGGGTGGCCCCACACGGCATGGCTTAGTTTCACTGAGTTAGACAAAACTGTGGTCCTGTGATCAGATTGGCTAGTTTTCTGTGATTATGGTTTCAGTGTGTCTGCCCTCTGATGCCCTCTTGCAACACCTACCGTCTTACTTGGGTTTCTCTTACCTTGGACTGTACCAAAATGTGAATTGAGTCTTTTTTGTCATTTTCAGATTAATATAAGTATTTCCAGAAGAATAAAAATTATGACTACTAAGCTATGTGAATATCAGGATTACTTAAGTTATTAAATTAGACAATATTCTTCTTTCTTTTTGAAGGCAAATGTATGTGACAATAAACAGGGAGTGGCAAGAAGTTTGTTGCTACAGAGGATAGTAGTGAGAAAGAATGGACATAAACTGAAATAATACGAATGCTTCAGAATCTGACCCATAATACTTGCTGCTATGAGACTCAGAACATGAGTCAGAGGGGATGGCATGTCTTCTTTTTAAAATTATCTTAAAAACTAGAATTCAGACAAATTTACACAGAGTGTGAGAAGAAATGAACTCTTAACAGTTCTACCTGCTCTCTGGCTGTATTAAACTTATACATGTGAGAATTTGTCTAGATTCATATAAATGCAAATTTAAACCACTACTCACAGAACTCTCAACTGTATCAGAAGCGTTATCTTCCACAAAATACATTCCACATTTACCTGCAGAAAATAATTGGCTGTGAGTTTAAAAATGTCTGTGCACTATTATTTCATATAGTTAAAAGCACCTCTGGAGTCAGTTGGACCTAATTTGAATCCCAGAACCCAGAAAGAGTTCCTAATAATCAGTAAATATTTTTGAATAGCATCCATGAGATCCTGGGCAAGCTGCCTAACCCCACTGTGCTTTAGTTTCCTTATAAAAAGAATGGGGTAGGGAGAAGACTCTATTTCACAGGGTTACTGTGGGAATTATATAGAATATATGTAAAATGTTTATTAACAGTGTCTGGTGCTTAGTGCTAAAAGTGTTGGCTGTTTATTATTACCAGTATTCTTCTTAGGTTACTAGCATATTACTTTTATTTTGTACACATTAACTGAATTCAAGTTATAAACTAAATTTTCTAGCAAAAGAGGAATCCTTAATTATTTTGCTGACTTAAACACTCAATAGGGCAGAAAAGTAAAGTGTTAGTCGCTCAGTCATGTTCACCTCTTTGCGACCCCATGGGCTGTAGCCCACCAAGCGTCTCTGTCCACGGAATTCTCCAGGCAAGAATACTGGAGTGGGTAGCCATCCCCTTCTCCAGAGGATCTTCCTGATTCAGGGATCGAACCCACGTCTCCTGCACTGCAGGCAGATTCTTTACTGTCTGGAGCCCTGATGGCTCCATCAGGGCTCAGACAGTCCCCCTAGTTTTCCCGCTTGATAGGCTGTTGTTAACACACATCCCTACATCGCATATCCAAATGGTGGGAATTTCCTGGAGCTCTGCACTGGATGCTGGTCACCCTGAGCCCTGGCGTGGCCAGCTCAGAGAAGGGCACCATCTCCATCCTAGTGACTGTGGGGCTCAGCCCTGGTAAGCTTGAGACTCTGCCTGTTAGGGCTTTCAGGCTATATAGCTTTAGCCTACTGCAGTGACTCTCTAATTTGAGGGTGTGTCAGAATCACTGCAGGGTGTATAAAAATGTAGATGTTTGGGCCGCATCCACAGAGTTTCAGATTCAGTGGCTCTGGGCAGGGGCCTGAGAATTTGTTTTTCTTAAAAGTTCCCATGTGATCTGGATGCCCCTGATTTGAGAACAACTGGCCCACAGCATACAAATCAGTTCTTTAAGGGAATAGAGACTGTGGTTTAAACGCTATTCCTTCATGTCTTAAGGAAAAATATCTCACTAAATGTAACTATCCATGGATCAATAGTCTCGGCCTTTCTCTCAGAAGTACAGTGAAGAATATAAATTAAGAATAATCTCAAGGTGTATATATTTCATGTGTATAGGGATATCTGTTAAAACAGTAGGCATATAAACATACTAATGATTCTTTACTTTAGAATTAAAAATTGATACATAATAAAAGAAACAAATTTAAAAATGTATACTCATGAAGAAAGTTAACTTTATAAAAATTAAAATGCCATTTATATGCTTTTCAGAAAATAAGACTGTCATTTCTTCACATTCATGAGTCATATGCATTATAGACAATGTTAAGGCAAAATAACCTATGCAATATTCCAGAAAGTTTATCTCACTTAATGGCAGTCTGTCAAAACAATGTTTCAAATTATCTAAGAATAAAATAGGCACAGTGAATATGTATAAAAATCTTCAAAATGTAACTTACCTAATAACAATTCACCAGCTGTCTCTCTAGATGGTGCAACGCTGATACATCTTCGATTGACTCTGTCAAAACATATTTAAAATTACTATGATTAAATGTTTTGAACAATTTCAGAGAGTAAAAGCTTTATTTTACCTAGTAGAAGATTTCAGCAGAGCAGACAAGAGTTTCAAAAGCATAGAATGTCTTGTTAGAGTCCACATGAAAATATTATCTCATTTCCAACATTATAATAGCAGAGACATCTCATTTCTGACATTATAATAGCAGAGAAAATAACGGAAACTTTTAGAAAAGGTGAATAATCCCTACACCCTACGCAGAAGTCAAGGACTCAGTTATTTAAAAGAGACTTCAATATTTTATATTTTCCAGTACATAAGCAAACATTGGTTCATGCCTCTGAACAAACACAGGAAAGAAACTCAGCATTCTTGGAGAAAAGGGGGATTCAGAGTCAGAAAAGTTCTTCTATTCTTTAGTCAAGTCACTTTTCTTGACTCTCAGTTTTTTATCTATAAAATGGGCCTGACAACAACCTCCACTACAACCACAGTGACAATCCTATCAATAGTTATTGACCCACAATCCTCAACAATGCTATGACATGTTAGGTGTGACTTATCTTCCTCACATAACAGATGCCGACTGAAGTCCAATGAAAACTCTCTATCAAAACTGTCTGTTCTCTTTGGATTTTGGCCATTCAACTTTGTCCTCTCTTGAGCCATGTTCAGGTCTTTTCCTAAACCACTGCATTATCTAAAATAAACATCACATAAGCACTGCAATAGACTATTAAAGTCTTTAACACATTCAACAAAAGAGAAGATATCTTATGGATTCAAATTTACCTTATAGACTCACTTGCAGCTTTGTCTTTTACAGTAGAAGAGAAAGAAGAATGAGTTTTGTCTTCAAATAGGTAAGAGAGTGGTGGTTTGACCACATCTATTGAGGAAAAGAGATTACATCATCTTTGTGTAATGACCACAGTTATCTGCTATATTTATATGTTGAGTCAAGAAGTCACTATTACCTTCTGATTTCTGTCGATCCCTAAGCAAATACTTATTTGGAATAGTTAAGTAACATCTCTGTAAACGTCTTCTCTCTCGATTTGGCCCTTCTGTTGGATCCAACTGCCATGAAGTTGGATAGTAGATGGGGTCATACCAGACTGCTCTACAGGTAGAAAGAAAAGGCTTAAGTGGCAATTTGAAGTACTTATAACTTAAAAAAATATATGTAAAAATTTAATAAGTAAGTCAAAACTGATCCATTCAGTTGAAAAATCCCAACTATTTTTATAACTAGACAGGGATATGCATACACATGGCTTTCCAGGTGGCTCAGTGGTAAAGAATCTGCCTGCCAATGAAGGAGACTTAGGCAACGCAAGTTCGATCCCTGGGTCAGGAAGATGCCCTGGAGGAGGAAAGGGCAACCCACTCCAGTATTCTTGCCTGGAGAATCCCATGGACAGAGGACCCTGGAAGACTGCAGTCCATGGGGTTGCAAAGAGTTGGACACAACTGAGCGACCAAGCACAAACACATGTGCATACACACAGTACAAAAGAATAACAACAAAAAAGTTCCCCTCTGCTCTGGAGTCCAGTCTCCTTGCCTCAAGGCAAGCTCTGCTACTAGTTTCTTGTACCTATTCAATTTTTAAAAAGATACAGCATGACTACTATATATGCTTTGTGATATATTAGACTTAGTATGGTCAACTAAAGAAAAAAAATCAATTTCCAAATAAATTATTTTCATTTCCCATTTTGCCTATTATCTAATGTAACAAACAAAATCATTCATTTTTGTAGTAATCACATTTCTTAAAATGTTTTAAAATAAATTAACATTTTAAATGAAATAGCTTTTAGAAATAGATGAATAAATTACCCTTAATCCTACTACCCCAAACATACCAAAATGTTGGTAGTGATTTTCATTTTTTAAAATTACAGTTATAACTCATATACACACATATTTTCTTATATACACATTCTTATATTCTGACTTCTTTATCATTACCATTTTAAATGGCTAATATTATATTGAGTGAAAGGATCATACTGTATTTATTACTATTATTATATACTTAGTTGTTTCCGATTCATTCACTAACATAAACAATGCAGAGATGAAAATCTTTATGTTTACTGATTTTGGATATTTTGAATATTTTCCTTATGACAAAATCACTAAAATAGAATAATTGGAACTAGAAATAAATTGTTTATAGGGTTCCTGATAGATTATGTCAAAGTATACAATGCCACCAAACCTCTGATTAAGGGCTAAGATACATTCTTCCTACTGTGGAGAGAGTTCCTAAAAAACTTTTTATTTTAACATAAAAGGTAAAATATAGTATCTAAAGATTTTAAAAAACTAAATTAGCCTCTAGCAATATTCAATTTTTCCCATCTGCTTATTAATTCTACTTGTCTGATGTGAAGACTATATTCATGTCTTTTGCTCAAACTTTTGGGATTTTAATTTTTATTTTCAAACTTTTATGAAATTTTAAAATCATAAAAATACTAACTTTGAAATACATGCTGAAAATGAATTTTGATGTTTTGTTGTGGCTATGCTTGTTAAATACACTGGAAAAAAATTAAAGTTCAAAGCCATTCATTTCTTCTTTGTAGTTTCTTCAATTGTGTTTGATCTTAGGAAGTTATCTATCAGAGTTGATAAATACTCTATTTTCTCCTGCTGTGTAAACTTTTTAAGTTTAATTCATTCATTCACCTGGAATTTGCTTTAGAATGTAGCTCCTCAAAGTCGTAATACTAATCAGTTATGTTAACCAAATTCAGAGAATAATATTTTAATTTCCCTCTTTCCACTATTTGTGATGCATCTTTTTAACTGTGTTACTGAGGTCTTAACTGGAAATAGATATATTTCCCAACTGTCTTGTTTCAGTGATTTCCCTATTCTTTTGCAAAGATCATATTTTATTTTTTTTAATATATAAATTTATTTATTTTAATTGGAGGCTAATTACTTTACAATATTGTAGTGGTTTTGCCATACATTGACATGGATCTGCCATAGGTATACATGTGTCCCCATCCTGAACCCCTCTCCCCACTCCCTCCCCATCCCATCCCCCTGGGTCATCCCAGTGCACCAGCCCCGAGCACCCTGTCTCATGCATCAACCTGGACTGGTGATCCGTTTCACATATGACAATACACGTTTCAATGCCATTCTCCCAAACCATCCCACCCTCGGCCTCTCCCACAGAGCCCAAAAGTCTGTTCTATGCATCTGTGTCTCTTGCTGTCTCGCATACAGGGTTATCGTTACCACCTTTCTAAATTCCACATATATTTGTTAGTATACTGTATTGGTGTTTTTCTTTTTTTTTAAATTTTTATTAGTTGGAGGCTAATTACTTTACAATATTGTAGTGGGTTTTGTCATACACTGACATGAATCAGCCATGGATTTACATGTGTTCCCCATCCCGATCCCCACTCCCACCTCCCTCTCTACCCAATCCCTCTGGGTCTTCCCAGTGCACCAGGCCCGAGCACTTGTCTCATGCATCCAACCTGGGCTGGTGAGCAAAGATCATATTTTAAAATGAAAGCCAATAAACAGATATTACTCTCTGGAAGAGCTAATGTCTCTCTCTCTCATTATTTTTTCTCCCTCCCAAGAATTGAAATTTCTCAGAGGCATATTCTTTAAGAGGAAATAAATTACCAATGATTAAACAAAAAACATTTAATCTAATCAGACAGCATTATGAATCTTTATTCTAGAGTGAAAATCACATCAATATAAAACATTTATGCAGGGCCACTGAAAGTCCTCCCACGTTGCTAACCTGTCATGCGTCAGTTGTTGAATAAGCTCCTGCCAGTGTCTGCTGGCACTAAGATCCACTTTGTACATTCCTCTGATGTGCTGGATCACCTTTTTTCTCTCAATTCCTTGGGAAAGAGATACTGCCTGGGTGATATCTGCAGCTATTTTAGATATATCCTTTGATTTTGAATCCAAACGCTGAAAGAGACTAAACAGACAAGAAGCCTGTAAGTTAAGTATTTGTATAGGAACATTAAATGTATATTAAAACATGGTACATTAAAACTAAAAGCATATGCAAAATATAATGGGGCTCCTAAAAGACACAACTTTTAGCACAGGTGATATCCTACCTTTGCTGATTATTATTAACTGTTTTCTGCCAGTTGGCCTTATTCACACCTTCTTCAGTTTCATATTTCCTTTGTTCCTAAAAGATTTAGATAATAATATACTATATAAAACTTATTACTTATCATTTAACACTGGCGCAGAGCCCAGCAAACTAAATTTAAAACCAAGTTAACAAAGGAAAAAAAATTGTCTCCTGGAGACCAGAATATTAAAATAAAATACATCAGCTACTTAAATAATGTTATAATTCCCCTTCGTTTCCACACAATTTGGGTCACAGAAATTAGGGTGGAATAGTTAACTAGGGCTGCCAAACCCAATGGGTTTGCATAGCTGCTCGCTTCCTTATTTTGCTTTTTCACTAAAGAACCGAGAACTTGAGGCTGATGGTTCAACTTGCTTGTCACTATTAAAACCGTTTTCTTCCCTGAAAGCTAGTGGTAATGAATATGGATGACCACAGAGAATAAAATGCTCCTTAAAATAAAACTATTTGTTTTCTTATATTAAAAAACAATATAATGTATAAAAAAATTATCATCTAAATTCACCATCAGTGGTACTCTATAATAAAAAAATCTCTCAATCATTCTTTAGTTACAGTCAAGGGGATCTCCTAAGAAAACTGTTTCTTATGGTTTCACTGACTCACCTCTTTGATCACTCTAATAAGGTCTGATTTTGTTGATGCACTGGGAGGGATGCACTTATGACCACATAATTTTAAAGCATTCATAAGCAGTTCTGCTGTGTCTAGTTCTTCTTCAGTCAATTCATCTTTGTGATTATGCATCAACTCTGACAAATACAAAACTAATTTGGCTCCATGCTTAAAAAAAAAAGTAACAATTTTTTTAATTAAAAAAAATTTTAAGTCATAAAGAATTTTTATTTCTTACATTTAAATTCTTTAACAGTAAATTAAATTTATTGCTACATTTATTTGGCTGGATCTAGTTTAAATAAATCAGCTAAAAAGACATTTTGGGGACAACTGAAGAAATTCTCAAATGATTATGCACTGAGTATATGATGACGTTAGAGTATATGCTAATTTTGTCAGGTATAATAATGTTGTTATGGTGACACAAAAAAGTCTTTTGAAAAAATGTCATGATTTATATAATTTACTTTAAAATACCTCAGAAAAAAATGATGATAAATATGATAAAAATACTAACAATAGATCTATGGGATGGTCATATGGTACTGATTAAGTATTCACTAGTCTCTATTCTTCTTAGTCTGTTTGAAAATTTTTATTGTTAAAGGCAAAAAAATGGAAGAAAAAGAGGAAAAAAAAAAAGAAGAAAGGAGGGATTGAAGTAATAAAGGAAAGAAGGAAAAAAGAAAGCACACAAGCTTTTGGGGAAAGAATTTTAGAGAGGGTTTGCTAAAGGAATAATAGGCTTGGGATGAAGGAAACTAATTCTTAGTTCTTCTCATAGAAATACTGAACTGGAAGGGAAACTTTCCTTTAAACCTTAAGGTAAGAGTCTCTCTAATTTCTGCTTGGGAGAATAAACACTGGAGAAAATACCATAACAAAAAAGTATCTTTGGATCCATTTGTAAGCATTCACTATTCCCTGGGGAGAACAAAAGGTGAAAAACTCTAAAACCAGTTAAGATGTCAGTATTCAATATGTGAATATTTGGGAGAAGGGTTGGTTTAGGTCAGTCTTTTATGAACAGGCACTACAGACAAAATGAAAATGTTACTTAAGAAAATGAGAATGGTTCTTCCCAGTGTAAAACTAAACCAAACTTTGATTCATGATTTCTTGAGTGGCTCTTTTTTTTTTTTTTTTTGAGCACACATGCATACTTTTATTATCTGTGCTGGGATTCCACAAGACATGGCTATCGTTTTTGCTTTAGATGATCATTTGCAAACATGTGAAATTTCATTTTTAGATAAGCTTTGGTTACACCAATTTTATGGGCCTCCCTGGCAGCTCAGATGGTAAAGATCTGCCTGCAATGTGGGAGACTGGGGTTCAATCCCTGGGTTGGGAAGATCCCCTGGAGAACAGAATGACAACCCACTCCAGTATTCTTGCCTGGAGAATTCAATGGACAGAGGAGCCTGAAGATCTACAGTCCATGGGGTTGTAAAAAGCTAGACATGACTGAGAGACTGATATGCACACACATGCCAGTTTTAGTGCTTTTTATTTATTGTGTAGATCAAAGCTTTTTTCCGTTAAGTGGCTCTTTCATGCCAGAGATATTACACCTGATTGTTAAGTGTACAATATATATTATTTAGACATTAACTTTGCCAACAAGTTAAACATGCATAATTTTATTTTTTAACAATTTGCATTCATACAAATATCACTGTATTTGGCTTTATGATATTTTAAACTGTGAATAGTCAACAAATGGATTTGGAAACTATAACATTTTAGGTGATATTTAAATTCACATGCTGAATCACATCATGTCGTTTCCCAAAAGCATAAGATGAACATACGCGATGATGAAAATAGCAAAGCTTATTTTAATGCAACATTTTAAATTAGTCAGGAGACAGCTGTTACCTGACCAAAAGAGAAAAATGAACAGATGCTCTGCAAGTAAAAGGCCTGAAGAGTTGGCAAATAGAGAGGAATGGTAAATGACTAGAATATTTTCATGTGTGCATCTTAAAGGTAATAATCTTGATAGAACTCTAAAAATATTTCAGTTTAGTATTTGGTGACATTTTAAGATCATCTTGAAAAACTATCAGAAATGTTTTTTTTTCATTCTGAATATCCAAAGAAACATGATTTTCCTAAGTTGTTTCTAATAGCTCATTTTAACATCTTCTGATCATTCATTTATTGATTGTAGTTGCTGGGACTAGAAAAGTTGTTTTTGGAGACATGCACACATAGAAATCTTATTTTCTGCTCTCAGAAAACTGATTTAAGGAATTGAATTTAAACACAAATTCTTAGAAAATAATAAAATGTGTAAAAATAAAATTTTCGATGAAGTTTCAAGAAGGAAGAGTTCTGAGTGGACTAAAAGAAGGAAGGCAGGCTTTGAAGGTGGTACCAAATGATGTGGGTGCATGGCTATGGACACAACAGGCATATGGACAGACAAAGGGGAGGAGAGACAGCGTTGCGTGCTGTGGGGACAAGAAAAAAGCAGCTTATCAGAAGGACTACAAGGGATGTGAAGATGTTATGAGAGAAAAGATGAGGAGCCACTGACTGGCTGGAGAATTATCCAGATTCAATAGAAGAGAAGCTTGGAGCTTTAAAAATCAGGCAGACTACAGATGGAATAGAGCTTGTAGGCAGTTATAAAAAAGGCATGAGATGAGCTCTCTATACTGCTGTGGAACCATTGCTAGGATATATTGTTAGCTGAAGAAAGTAGAGTGAGAAGGATATGTATGGTTCATTACCTTTCTTCATATAAAGAAGTGAGAGAGAAAATACATATGCGCACCTGGGTGTGTGTGTCACAAATTTGCTTATATCTCAAAAACAAATAAAAACCAAATAAGGATGGTAAGCTACAGGGAAAGGGAAAGAATGAGTGAAGGCTATAGAGATAAAAACTAGAAACTCTTCAACTGTGCTATATTTCACAATTTTGATTTTGAAACCAGGTTGACATTTTACAGATGGCTCAGATGGTAAAGAATCTGCCCACAATGTGAGAGATCTGGGTTTGATTCCTGGGTTGGGATGATGCCCTGGAGAAGGGAACGGCAACCCACTCTAGTATTCTTGCCTGGAAAACCCCATGGACAGAAGAGCCTGGTGGGCTACAGTCCATGGGGTTGCAATGAGTTGGACACGCCTGAGTGTCTAACACTTTCACACATGTATTGGCTTTGCCCACTAAAAACACTGAGAAGAAATGACAACCCAATAGAAATGAATATACGTAGTCCTTAGATTTGTAGTTTCTAAATACTACTATTTCATTAAAAGGAAACAGGGGCTTCTTGGGGAAGAAGTTTGGTTGCAGGTCTAGGGAAGGGAATGTACAAGATGAGCCTGGGACATTCTTTGCTCCAGAATGGAAGGAAGTTAATAAAGCTGTGCTGGGCTCAGTCACTCAGTCATGTCTGACTCTTTGAGACCCCATGTACCGTGGCCTGCCAGGCTACTCTGTCCAAGGAATTTTCCAGACAAGAATACTGCAGTGGGTTGCCATTTCCTACTCCAGGGGATCTTCCTAACCCAGGGGTCAAACCCGCATCTCCTGTATCACCTGCACTGGCAGGCGGATTCTCTACTACTGTGCCACCTGGGAAGCCTCAAGTTAATCATATCAACTTGTTAAAATTAAAAAGGCCATGTTAAAAGGATACAACAACTTGAATCTACAGAAGTGTTCATCTGAACATGAAAGAGAAAAATAACTGCAAAGATTTGAAACTACTTATAAAATTTAAAAAACAATACCTGAGTTCATGACAACACCTCAAATATAAAAACAAATACAAAAATTAGAGTTTGCTAGGGCACCAAGTTAGTATTCTAAAAACAAACAGATGAAAGAAACAAGCATTTATCTTGCCTTTCCTACAGAGACTATATTTTAGGGTAGCCAAACAGCTACTAAGGGAACATTCTTCTCTATAGCAGGTCAGGAAGCAACAGTTAGAACTGGGCATGGAACAACAGACTGGTTCCAAATAGGAAAAGGAGTACATCAAGGCTGTATATTGTCACCCTGCTTATTTAACTTATATGCAGAGTACATCATGAGAAACGCTGGGCTGGATGAAGCACAAGCTGGAATCAAGACTGCCGGGAGAAATATCAATAACCTCAGATATGCAGATGACACCACCCTTATGGCAGAGAGTAAAGACGAACTAAAAAGCCTCTTGATGAAAGTGAAAGAGGAGAGTGAAAAAGTTGGCTTAAAGCTTAACATTCAGAAAACTAAGATCATGGCATCTGGTCCCATCACCTCATGGGAAATAGGTGGGGAGACAGTGGAAACAGTGTCAGACTTCCTTTTTTGGGGCTCCAAAATCACTGCAGATGGTGACTGCAGCCATGAAATTAAAAGACGCTTGCTCCTTGGAAGGTAAGTTATGACCAACCTAGATAGCATATTAAAAAGCAGAGCTACTACTTTGCCAACAAAGGTCCGTCTAGTCAAGGCTATGGTTTTTCTAGTGGTTATGTATGGATGTGACAGTTGGACTGTGAAGAAAGCTGAGCGCCGAAGAATTGATGCTTTTGAACTGTGGTGTTGGAGAAGACTCTTGAGAGTCCCTTGGACTGCAAGGAGATCCAACCAGTCCATCCTAAAGATCAGTCCTGGGTGTTCACTGGAAGGACTGATGCTGAAGTTGAAATTCCAGTACTTTGGCCACCTCACGCGAAGAGATGACTCACTAGAAAAGACCCTGATGCTGGAAGGGATTGGGGGCAGGAGGAGAAGGGGAGGACAGAGGATGAGATGGCTGGATGGCATTACCGACTCGATGGGCATGAGTTTGAGTAAACTCTGGGAGCTGGTGATGGACAGGGAGGCCTGGCGTGCTGTGATTCATGGGGTCGCAAAGAGTCGGTCACGACTGAGCTACTGAACTGAACTGAACTGAACTGAACTGATAGAAGAATCAGAGCTAACAGATGATGGTGGAATGAGAAATACAGAGAAATCACTATTTTGCAACTCCTAATAAAAAAGTGGATCTTGGCAACCATTATTAATGGTTACTAAAATAATTAAAGACTGAGGGTGAACTTTATAATGGATGAATCAGGCTGCTACCATCTCAAAAAAGCAGAGCAACCAAATGTTTTCTGCCTGTTGCCATGATGTAATGGAAAATGAAGTATTTTTTAAAAAACAAAATAGGAAATAAAAAACTGGAATCTAGTCAAGCCTCTACATCTAGAACCACAAGGATACAACTAAACAAATCCGGAATGTGGGAGATTCTATAGAACAAATGACTCAGTTTCATCAACAAATAATGATATTAAAAAAAAAAAATTGGGGACAGTAATTACAAGGATTAAAAAGATGTCACACCCATCAAACAAATACTGTGTGGGCCTTGTTTGGATCGAGAATCAAGAGAACTATCTAAAAAATTTAAAGAAAATTGGGAAAATTTAAACATTGGGTATTAGATGATAATAAGTAAGTGAAGAGCTGACTCACTGGAAAAGACTCTGATACTGGAAAGATGGAAGGCAGGAGGAGAAGAGGGCAACAGAGGATGAGATGGTTGAATGGCATCACCGACTCAATGGACATGAATTGGAGCAAACTCCGGGAGATAGTGGAGGATAGGGAAGCCTGGAGTAGTGTAGTCCATGGGGTCACAAAGAGCTGGACACAACTTAGCCACTGAACAAGAAGAAGAAGAAGGAATTATTATTAATATCGTGGAGAGTGATAAGTTAAAAGAGTTAAAAGTTAAAAGTCCTATCAGCAGAGATCTAAACTGAAGTATTTACAGGTAAAATAATCTGATACCTGACTTTATTTCAAAGTACTAAAAAGAAAAATTAAAGTCAGGTTATGGTCATGTGGGGTTCTTTTTTTGATTTCTTCCAACTTTTAAGTTTATTTGAATGTTGCCATAATAAATCTTCCATCTGAACCACTAGGGCTTCGCTAGTGGAATCTGGGTTGGGAAGATCCCCTGGAGAAGGAAATGGCTACTCACTCCAGTATTCTTGCCTGGAAAAATCCCATGGACAGAGGAGCCTGGCAGGCTACAGCCCTTGGATTCCACAGAGCCAGACACAACTGAAGCAATTTAGCAGGAAGGATAATAAATCTTTAAAAAATGACCAGATAGAGTAATTTGGTCTTGAGGTGGAGAGGAGGCTATTGTAGTGATCCAAGCATTAGGGCTGAAAGCCTAAACTAGGGGGTGAGGGGGTGGGCAGAATATAGGGAAAGACAGGACTAAGTAAATGACTGGTCTTGGCGATACAATGGATTCGAGAGAGAACAAAGTCAACCACAGTTGCAATGTTTCAAGCTGAAAGCAGTAAGGATACCACCAAGAGAAAGGGAAAAGTGGAGAAGTGAAGCTGGTAGAAGAGAACTGGAAACGTCACAGTTGGATTCGGAGGGATGGTGGCTCTGCTGAGAATAAAGCAACAAAAGAACACCTCTTTGAATTCACCACAGAAGGAAACTATGGGCTAGGTATGCTTCTGCCTTGGCAAAGGGGCGACAACGCCCTTAGTGCACTTGAGTCTCAATACTGAAAAGCGCACCTCAAAGCATTACTTCAAAACTGTAACCTTTTGGTTCCTAGTGTGATAAATCTGAGTTTCTCAGAGATATAAAAGGAATACTTGTCCTATCTTAAATATCATCTAATACTTTATTTATAGGGGTATAATTTACATTCAATAAAGCATACAGATATTAAGTGTTTGTTTCCAGGAGTTCTGACAACTGCATACACCCATGTAACCACTACCTCAAGTAAGGCAATAGTTCATTTTTATCACTCCAAGAAATTTCCCTATGCCCCTTTCCATTCAATTCCCCCTTCTCACTGTCCCCTTCCTCACAGAGATAATTACTGTCCTAAATTCTATGACTGTATCTTAATTTCGCCTGTTCTTGGGCTTCATATGAATGGAATCATAAAATGCCTACTCTTTGGTGTTTTGGCTGTCCCTTTCAATGACACCACGATTTTGAGCTTCATCCATATTGATGGGTGCATCAGTAGTCAGTTCATTTTTATTGCTATGTAACAGTCTATTGTATAAATATATCACAGTTTAGTTATACATTCTCCCATTGACAGATATTTGGGTTATTTCCAGTTTTTGGCTATTAGTAGAAAGGCTGTCATGGATATTCTTCTACTAGTCTTTTTATGGACATATGTTTTAATTTCTCTTAGGTAAATACCTAAAAATGGAATTTTAGCATCACAGGCTAAGAGTATATTTAATTTTATAAGAAACTGCTAAACAGAATGGTTATACCACTTAAATTCTCCATCTATTGCTTGCTGAGTGATAGAGTTTATAGATTCCAAAACAGCTTGAGTATTTTGATTTTACCATTCTAGATGATCAACAAATATTTTAACTTACTGTAAATATTTTTGAAATATGTACTATTGTTTGAGCCATTCAGTATAGCTATTTCATAGATAATATAATGCTTTAAAAAGTCTCCAAACAGTTCTTAAAGAAAACACTTCAAGATTTAGTAACAAACTATGAAGGATCTAATAAGAACTCAGGTATAGAACTTCTTAAACACTGGAAAAAGGAAGGGGGATTAAACAGATTAAACAAATTGACTCTGGTAAACGGCATCTGAAGAAAGACCTCAGAAAATATTTGTTTGGTTAGAAAACTATATTCATGGTATTTGGCATGAAAATACAGTTTAAATTCAGTTCTTGATTTATACAGTTTTATAAAAGTTATTACTCATGAAGTGTTGGAGTACTTACTTGCAGGGATGGGCTAAGACAGTCTCGCAGTATTTCCTGATGATTTGGCTCACGAACTATTTCAAAAATTTGCTTTCTCTCTTGTGAAGAGTGGGCTGGAGACAACATATGCACGAGCAGTCTCCCAAGCTGCATTCGGAAGGTTTCCTTACAAGACCATAAGATTTTAGCCCACTGCTGTTTGGAACTACTGGTTTTACCTGAAGCCTTAAATCAAAACAGGAATGAATTAGGATCAAATTTCTTAAGCAATAATATAATAACCTCAACGCAGCCCTAAAAAATCATGGAACATGTTTTATTCTAGAATTTTCAAACAGTTGAAATTAGGAAGATATACACATCCACACAAACAGGATTTTAAAAGAGATGGATGTACATCAATGTTTATAGTGGCACCATTCAAAATAGCCTACAGGTAGAAACAATCCAAATACCCATTGATGGATGAATGGATAAACAAGTGCAATATATACTAATAGAATAGTGGTTTATCAGGGACTGGGGGAGAGGCTAACGGTGAGTTACTGTTTAATGAACACAGAGTTTCGGTTTCGGATAACAGAAAAATTTCTAGGGATGGACAGTGGTAATGGTTGCACAACAATGTGAAAGGACTTAGTATCACTGATTCGTACATTTAAAAATTGTTAAAATAGCAAAATTTATGTTATGTATATTTAACCACAATTTAAAAAGGGAGAGATAAAGAAGCTAAAGTCCTAAGACACTTAAAAAAATTACCCAGGGTTTGGAAATTTTAAATGACAAAAAAAAAAAAAAAAGAACCATCAAAGAACAACAGTAAATAAGCCTACCTGGATTTTACAATATAAAAGAGAAGGATTCATAATAGAGGCTTGAAATAGTACTAAAATATTGAAGATTGCCATTTGTTGTTATTTAGTTGCTAAGTTGTGTTTGACTCTTTTGCCACTCCATAGACCAGGTGGCGCTAGTGGTAAAGAACCTGTCTGCCAATGCAGGAGATGTAACAGACTCAGGTTTGATCCCTGATTTGGGAAGATCCCTTGGAGGAGGGCATGGAAACCCACTCCAGTAGTCCTGCCTGGAGAATCCCATGGACAGAGAAGCCTGGCGAGCTATAGTCCATAAGATCGCAAAATCAGACATAACTGAAGCGACTTAGCATGCATACATAAACTGCAGCCCATTAGGTTTCTCTGTCCATGGGATTTTCCAGGCAAGAATACTAGAGTGGGTTGCCATTTCCTTCTCCAAAGGATCTTCCTGACCCAGGGATCAAACCCTCGCCTCCTGCACTGGAAGGCAGATTCTTTACCACTGAGACACCAGGGAAGACTAAAATATTGAGTAAAACTGTCACAAATTAAGAATTGTATATAAATTGACCATCAATATTCCTTAACAAATAACCAAATAAGCTGTGCTTTCGATGGTGGTCCCACAAGGGTTAACCCAATCCTGATCAAATATCCTGTATCTGGTTTAAAAATTGGAATCAGTACATTTTAGAGTTTATTTTGAGTTTTGAAAATGGCTCTCCAGTTACTCCTAGTCCTAAGGGCTCTGGTGTGAATGACTCAGTTCTAAGTGGAACCTGCAGACAACCAAATCTAGTTATATTGGCAGAATCATGATTTATGAGTTCTGCTAGAATTAGATTAGCCTTTGCTATCTATGAGTGTACTGACCAATTTTTTCCCTATGTTCAACTATAAATGACCCACAAAAACCTAAGTGAGTTGATGATAAATGGAGCCTGATGCTTCTCAGTATTCTCTACATAATTTTGAAGATATTAGATCTGTTTAAGACAACATCTGTACTGCATAATTATCCATAATAATAACTCTAGAGTAAGCAGCTAAAAATAAAGATCTTTAAAAACAGGTTATTAGTTTAAGCTCTCACAGTAATCATCAAATTCCTATTTTTTTCTGATGCTGATTTTATTTAATAAATTACAATATTAGAAAATAGTTTTTCGTTTATAGACTTAAAAACCAATGTTGCATGAAGTGAGTAGTTCTGAAAAAGGCAAATTAGCAATACATTTTACTTCATTATTAAAATTCAAGTTGTCTGAGTTTCAGAAAAGTCTGTGAAAGTGTAAGAATATGATTTTGAAAACATGTAATACAGACACTTCTCCTCCTGAGGGAGAAGGGGACGACAGAGGATGAGATGGATGGCATCACCAACTCAATGGACATGAGTTTGAGCAAGCTCCGGGAGTTGGTGATGGACAGGGAAGCCTGGCATGATGCAGTCCATGAGGTTGCAAAGAGTCAGACAGGACTGAGCAACTGAACTAAACTGAATACAGACACAGAAAACCTCTACTCCTTCTTTGTGAATAAACATTTCCCATGTAATTAATTTACTCACACTAGATACTTTGAATCCTTCTACCAGATACATGAACATTTCTTTCTGAAATGGATTGAAAACAGAAGGCTGTTCATGATGAATATTTTCTTCAGAAATTTCAGTCTGGGAAGCTGAGGTCCTGCTTTGAGTTGCACTTTCTGGAGTACTCAAAATGTCAATAATATCTGGATTAAATTCTTTGAATTAAAAGAAGAATAAAAAATTAGTCAAATCACTAATACTGAGCCATTACAAATGATAGTGGCAAAAATATTCTATGTAATTAACCAATTCAGTTGTCACAATATAAACGTGTAATAGCTGTATTTGATGTAAAAAGTACGATATACTAGAGAAAGTGAATTCACCTAAAACAATGCAGAAATTTAAGCATGCATGAGTCATGCAATCCTAAATTAAAGCTTTATTTTACTAATGAAGATGAATTAAACTACAAAATTATTAAAGTCATGAAGGTTCTTGTACAAATTAAACATAAAGACCATGTGATATTTACATTAGATAGATGTGCAGACCTGTTTAACCAGATATGCTATCCCATTAAATGCTGTGCATGTGATAACAGTTCAGTTTCACAGCTTACTCTAGAGGCTGGTTGTCCCAAATATAAATTAGAAAAGTTAAAAAAAAATGGATGTCACCTGAACCTTTTTAGAATTTTGGCTTATTTGTATTGTTTTTTGAGTATATTTCTTTGCATAGCTTTTTTAGCGTTTGTTATAGGCGTTAAAGTTCATACATAAACATATAAATCATTAGCTCCCATAGAAGTGCACCTTGAAACCACAGTTATGGCCCAACATTATCTATCAGGACGGCTAAAACTGAAAACAGTGAAACTTCTGATGCTGGTGAAGACATGAAGAAAACCAGATCACTCATACATTGCTGGCAGGAATATAAAATTATACTGCCACTCTAGACAAGTCTGGCAGTTCCTTAGCATGAACAAAACACACAACTCTCATACCACCTAGAAATTGTACTCTTGCACGAGACAAGTGCTCAGGCCTGGTGCACTGGGAAGACCCAGAAGAATCGGGTGGAGAGGGAGGTGGGAGGAGGGATCGGGATGGGGAATACGTGTAACTCCATGGCTGATTCATGTCAATGTATGATAAAACCCACTGAAATGTTGTGAAGTAATTAGCCTCCAACTAATTAAAAAATAAATAAATAAATAAATAAATAAATAAATAAAAGAAATTGTACTCTTGGATATTTATCCCAGAAAAGCAAAGACCTGAGCTCACACACAACTTTCACATAAATGTTTACAGCAGCTAGCTTTATTTGTAATAGCCCCAAACTGGAAAGTACCGAGATCATCTTTCAACAGGTAAATAATTAAAATGTACATCCATGCTATGGAATATTTGATATATGTAACATCCAGGATGACTCTCCAGAGAATTATGCTGAGTGAAAAAAGTCAATCTTACACATACTGTATGGTTATATACTGTATGATTCCATTTATTTAACATTCTTGAAATGATGAAAATGTAGAAATGGAGAACAGATTGATAGTTGCCAGCGATTAAGGAAGGGGTGGGTGTGGGAGAAAAGTGGATGTGGCTCTAAAAGACAACATATAGTTCTTATAGTGATGGAAATGTTCTTTTTCTTGAGTGTAGTAATGTCAATATCCTGGTATTGATCCTGAACTATAGTTTTACAAGATCCATGGGGGGGAAACTGGGTAAAGGGGTCACAGGATCTCTCTGTAATATTTCCTAACAATTGCATGTGAATCTATGACTATTTCAAAGAAAAGTTTAAAAAATATATTGGAGGTGCTATACTATTTCAAATTTCAATGGTCAGTCTAGGCCAGCATTTAACATATTAAAAAGCAGAATTTTATTCAAGGCTACTGGTTCCAAATAAATTCTTTTACTAGTATGGATGCTAAAAATTTTTTAATGCTGTTAAAAAACCTGAAATTTAGTCAGTTCTCTTTACCATCTGAGCCACCAGGAAGCCCTTCTCTTAAATTATTCTCATCTCAATATCTGAGCAAGAACATATTTATTCTCTAGTCCTACCTTGATAAACAATCCTGTTAACTGCGAAAACGGTGAGCCTCTGCAACCTCTGTGCAAGCTCTGTTTCAGTCGCCTGGACAGGGTTCTCTTGGCTCATTCTCCGTTGCATCATCACATGAAGTTCGTCACTTGCTACTGAACGCATTTTCATCAGAAGAGAGTCAGTTTGAGCAAGGGGAAATTTTCGAGGACCTTTAAGTATATAAATTAAAACATCAAGTGCTGGAGTTAACAAGGATCAAAGAAACCATTTCTGTTATAACTTTTTGATTATCAGACAATGAAAAGAACGTTATTTAATTCAAAGGTAATTTATACAAGGAAAGAGAGTGATTAAGAGAAAGTGATGTTTTGCCCTCTTTGAAGAAGTGCAACAGTACCTCTGATTTCAAAGTCCTAAATAACAATGCTATAGCTTGTGACATAGCTTAGTAGGATGGATATCCTTTGGCAAAATTTTAGTCCTCTGAAAAACTCAATTAGAAGGGTGTATATATTCAGACATTTTCAAATACCGTTTCACTTCTTTGTATTCCAAAATAATCAATAGATTTTTTTAAAGCACATCATGGTTTAGGAAGAACATTACTATTTTTGGGTAATTAACATTGCCGAATTTTATAAATTAGTTTTGAAACGTGTATATAGTGACATAGTAGAAATCAGTCAAATACAGTGAAGAACTCAGAAAGAAGAGTGTAATTTCAATTTATTATTAAAATGATTTGAAACATGCATCACATGTGATTCAATCCTACAAAAAGCATTTCCTGAGAAAGGTTTCCTCAGGCTGAAGAGGCAGGAGTGGCTTCCTGCACCATTACTGCACCTGTTCCAAAAGGCACCCCACAGGGAGTGGATCCAGGAGAAAAGGAGGTAACTGAGTCTTGATTTAATGGACTGAAGGAGAAGGGCATCGGAAGATGACCATAGGAACCAAAATGACGTCTTGGTAGGTGAGGAATAATGGAATCCTTCATTGGAATTGAACCTTTTTTCAAATTATGAAAGCATGTATCAAAGTCCACAAATAGCCTCTATAAACATTACTTACAATAGGTTTTAATGACTCATCCTGCAAGATACTAAAATATTTTAATAGCATTTTAGATTTTCCAGAATTTTAGGTAATCAGTATTTTTATCAGTTAATACAGCTTGGTGTGTAGAGTCACCTTTGAGACAAAAATGGAGCAAATAAAAAGAAACATTCATATCCGGGATATAGTCAAGGATAATATTATCAGATTACATTCTTAGTTTAAGCAAGTCACCCTGATCTCTGACACAACAGACCTGGAAGGAGTGGGTGTGTGTGAAAGGACACGAAGAGAAGGGCGCGGGGCTTCCATCCAGCAGTTTCTAATTCCAGGCCTCAGTGGATCTGTGACACAAGGACGCTGGACTGGATGACTTTCAAGGTCTTTTATCAAGTTAAAAATTTTTAGGATTCTATAAGCCTCATGTGGGATACAGCAATTGAATTTACTTAGTGTTAAAAATATAGCCCCAGTAGAGGAGGCTATAGGATTTAGGGGGAAAAAGGAGACTGGTCTGGAGAAAGAACTAATAGCCTATTACCCACTTTAAAGTGACTCAAAGGAAAAATAAACAATGGCGAACGTGGGGCTCTGCAGGGCTTTTAGGCTCAAGGTGATAAAAACGTGAGTGACTGAAGAGAGAGATGACAAGCTGCTAAGAGAAATCATAGATAAGAGAAATTACAGCTCAAACAGAGCTTAGCATAAGGGCATTGTGGTAGCCCAGGCACAAGCAGAAAAGAAGCTAAAGCAGGGATCTAGGTAGAAAAGCAAAGAAGAAATGGATATGAGAATGAGAAACATCAAGAAGGAAGAAATAGCAGGAATTTGTGAAAGCAATAAATGTACTTTCCTCTATCAACAGAGGGAGGTTCCACCTAAGTAGTCTCTGACTGACTAAGAAATCCTGTAGAGGAAAAATGGTCTAAAAGTCACCTTCTGTCATGCAGGCAGCTGAGCAGACTTTTTTACCAGACTTGGTAAAAGATGGACTTCAACCCAGAAGAAAAGAGGGAAGTTCAAGAGGAGAGACTACACTAATATAGTAAATTAAGGACGGAATTATAGGACAACACGTTTAGTTATGTGGATGTTTTACAAGTTTATCTACCTAAGATTTTGTTTGGTGTAATGGAAACATATTCCTGGAGTGCTGCATAAGCCTAGCATGCTGCAGTTCATGGGGTTGCAGAGTCGGACATGACTCAGTGACAGAACAACAATGAACATATTCCTGTGAAACAATGTATATTTAATAGCTTTTCTCTAGGAAGAGTATTTCATATGGTTCTAAACTTTGGCATGGCACCCATACAATGAAGTAGTTTACCACAAGTAGAAGATTTAGATTTAAAAGCCCTAAAGACTGTAAGGGTTGATTAAATCTCAATTTACCAAGTACTCTGGAGAAGGGTGTGTGTATGCATCTGTCTATGTACATATATATCCACTATATAGAGATATATATGTATATGTGTGTATATACACAAAGTCAATGTGGGGAGTGTTTATACTATCTTTCTAAATTAATGTATATAAACATCAGAGCAGATTTTGTGGGAAAAAAACAAGCCTAACAATATTAAAAATTATAATTTGATGATATATCCTCATTTACAGCAAGCCCTAAGGTGCATATAGTAACCACATCCAAGCCACCATTATCTCCTGCCCTGACTACTGCAATAAGCCCTGCACTTTCCACTGCCTTTCCCACTTTCCTCGAATCCACTCTGTACACAGAAACCAGAGCTGTCTTTACGAAATGAAAGCCTGGTTATGTCACGCCACCTCCTTAAAAGCCTTTGACAACTTCCCATTAGGATAAAATAAAACTCCTTAACGTGGCCCATATGAACTGGTTCACGCCACCCTGCAGCACCTCCCCTGGTGGCACCATCTCATCAAGGACTACACGCCAGCTACATGGCTATCTTTTAGTTCTCTGAACAAGCTTAGCTTTTTGATACCTGGGGACCTGCACATCAGCTGTTCATTCCGCCTGTAACACTCACCGACTTCTCTAATTCCTTTCTCATCCTTTATATTGAAATCTTACTTCCTCAGAGATTTCCCTAGCCCTACATGTAAATCAGGTTGCCCTGCTCTGTATGGTCTCTATTTCTATCCTCTGTATTTCTCTATTCTCTACTATTTTACGGTAGAAAGGCAGAATCTGTGTCTTTTTTAATCCTTGCATCTTCCAACATTAAACACAATGCTTGGCACATGGTCCTGGAGAAAGAAATGGCAACCCACTCCAGTATTCTTGCCTGGAGAATCCCATGGATGGAGGAGCCTGGTGGGCTACAGTCCACGGGATCGCAAAGAGTCGGACACGACTGAGCGACTTAACTTTGGCACATGGTAGGAGCTCAAGAGATAACCGAAAGAGAACAGCACTGAAGAGAAAGCTAGAGAATAATTTCCTCTGGGAGGAAAACCTTCTCAAACACTACAGCTGAACTTCTGAAACAAAGCAATGTTTTAAAATGTGAGTGATATAAGAATGTAGGAGAGTCAGGCTACCTTCTACTTATAATTGGTAAAATATTATTTAAATACTCACCAGCAATGCTCTTTCGCTTTTGAAACACGGTATGCTGGGGAGCAGAAGGCGACTGAAGTGAATCTGTAAGGTTTTCAGAGTCATGATTTGCAGTGGTCTTTATAAATTCCAAAGCAGCCTGGAGAACTCTAAACTGTAGAGCAACAGCCATATCTAAAAACAGAAAATACTAGAATGTTTTCAAGCTATGTGATTGTAATTGAGTTGACTTTTATATTAATACTAATGCAATATCAAAACTGCCAATAATATTTTATTAGACATAAATTTTAAAATTTTGATCATGGGTTCTTGATGGTAGTAAACACTTTTGAACTGTCTTTAAAAGCAATTTTAAAGCAAATTTCCAAAGGATCACTATAAAAAATTCAACAGAAAAATACTAGCTCACAAATGTATTTCACTTCATGTAATTGTCTTAAAAGAATAGACTTTTTAATATAGAAGGCAAAAGTTTAACCAGAAATTCTCACATTTTTCTGCCCCATATTCACTTTCATATTTGCTACTAAAGAAAATTAAAGGGTATTATTATTCAACACAAGCCTTTTAATTTTACTTGGCAAGAAAAATCAGCAGCTTCTTTTAATGATATGTTGCCAGCTACTAATTACATCAGGGCATCACTTGTAATTTTTGACACTTAAAAAGGCTTCTTTTTAAAGTCAGTAAACAAAGTTAAGGGTGAACATTTAGTAAAACTGTTTCCTCTCCTCTAACCCACTCTCTCTACAGAAGTCAGAGAAAGAGATGAGGTTCTAATAACATTTTTGGCTATTATACAACTGCTCCCCCCAGTCCATAAAAATTAAATCTTACTTTGGGTCCTCTTGTTTTTGCTATTTTGAAGATATCCAAGCAGTACAATAAGGTCTTCAATAACTCTAAAATACTGTGAGCCTGAGGAACTGCAAGCATGAATTGTAACTGCTATGAAAAGTTGCTGTATATCACAAGCAAGTAATCTGTATTCATTCAAAGGAATGCTAAAGAAAAAGAACAAATAATTTAAGGCAAAAAGAACTGGTTTAAATTCCTGTTCTGTTAGCATGCATTCATTCACGCATTCATTTGATATTTATCCATGCTTACTCCATGGCAGGTCATATGAACTACAGGCTAAGGACAGATAAAAAGAGACTTTGACTCCTGTCAAAATTCAGCTTGCAGAGGACCAGACAAGTGAACAGATAACTATAACCAGTAAATGGTGCTAAGTGTAACAACAGAGACTAACACAAGATACTGTGGGCATGCACCACGAGGTTCCCAGCCACCGAAGGTTCTATGACTATGAAGAGGTATATTCTGAGGTTTCTCAAAGATGGTGACTCTGAATAAATTAACTGACCTCTCTGAATCCCACTTACACAAAGTATGGTTATTTTAAGGGTTAAAAGAGACAAAGATCTGAACACATATTAATCACTTGCATGTGTGCTCAGTTGCTTCAGTCACGTCTGACTCTTTGCGACCCTATGAGCTGCAGCCTGCCATGCTCCTCTGTCCGTGGGATTCTCCAAGCAAGGATACTGGAGGGGGTTGCCATGCCCTCCTCCAGGGGCTCTTCCTGACTCAGGGGTTTAACCTGTGTCTCCTACGTCTCCTGCACTGCAGACAGATTCTTTACCACTGAGCCACTGGGGAAGCCCACATTAGTCACTTCTCAGTACCTAATAAATATGAATTACTTACTTCTGTCCCTCAATTTTTAACCTTGATCATCCACCTCAGTGTGTGACATTAAGCTTCCCCATGCCACGTTTTCAAAATCAAGCAAGAGTTAGAAACGGTAACTCTTGAGGCCAATCAATAGAGTAGCATGTAGGGACATTCTGTAAGTACAATTTATTTAAAACAACAGCAGTAACAAACAGCTCTTAGAAGGGGCCTGCTGGTACTCTTTCCAAGTTCTACCAATTTCATGTACTGTACTGTAATCAAGACTAGACGTCTTGAGGAAATACAATACTTTGTATTTCTCATCTGCCTAAAACACAGATCCTAAATAAGACAGGTGCCCAGGGAAAAGTGAACTAAGCTGACTATCAATTCCCTCTCGTACCGAGAGAGTCTCCCTGGTCTAGTGAGTCTCCCAGGCCTACAGAAGCACCGAGGATATGCTCTGCCTTCTCTGCAAAAGTATATTAATATTTAATGCTTTAACATGCAGTAAAGATGGTGCTTCTGAAAATTTGTAACATTAATATGATGCTAATAAAAATGTTACACATTTTTATTTTTATATATTTTTATATTTTATATATTTTAAAATATATTATATATATTTTTTATATTTTTATTTTTATATATTTTATATTTTTATATACACCGTATATCATAAATGAGGACACCAAAGGCACAAAACCCAAATAAAAATATAACCTCCTAACATATTTTTTAAAGTTGTTAATCAATCTGGTAGGCAACCATTTGCCAGTGTACTTCTGACTGAGGGGACATATGTATACTTCTGGCTGATTCAGTTGACATATGACAGAAACCAACACAACATTGTAAAGCAATTATTTTCCAATTAAAAATAAATTAAAAAAAAAGAAATTCAGTATGGTGGTTAACAATGGGAGAAAACAGTGGGTAGGAAAAGTGGGAGAGTATGTTGACTGTCAAGCAGAGACTTTTGAAGTGAGAATATTCAGCCTCAGATTCTCTATTTACTAGCTATTTGATCTGTTACAAGTTATTATATCTCTCAAAGTCTCAATTTCCTATTCCGGAGTGGGATAATACTTTCTATAAGACCATAGTGGAAGCTTGGTAAGTATATTTGAGGACAGGTAAATTTGTTCAGGGGCTTCCTCAGTGGCTCAGGTGGTAAGTATCTGACTGCCAATGCAGGAGTTGCAGGTTCGATCCCTGGGTCAGGAAGATTCCTCAGAGAAGGAAATGGCAACCCACTCCAGTATCGTTGCCTGGGAAATCCCATGGACAGAGGGGTCACAGAGTCGGACATGACTGAAGCAGCTGAGCACACACACAAATTTGTTCCTTGTTTTCAGGTTCTAAATACCTAAATGTAGGTCATATAAATATCTTTAAAAAAAAAAAAAAACTTTATTGAAAATGATGGAAAATATACCCTCTCAAATCTAATCTAATCAGATTTGAAGGAAAGAAATTCTTTGAAAATATTATGGAATATCAGATGTTTTAATGCAACCTGCTACTTAAGTTTTTTCCTTTCCAAAGTTGTTAATCAGAGGCAGTTTTAAATAATAATTTAAACTTACTTCTTTTCTAATCCATTCAGGGCTGCTACTGTATTACATAACACGTAGAGTAGACCATTATCCAACAACATATCTGCTACCTTAGAACAAGAATTTAATATTTGGAGAAGAAGTAAGAGAGCATTATGCAAGAGCACATTGTCGTATAAGGAAGTCTCTATTAGTCCCAGTATAGGAATGACAGACCACTTCTGAAAAAGTCCCACGTTTTTCACATCTTCCAGATCAAATCTATAATAAATAATATACAAGATCATGTTAGAAGCAACTAACCATGAAATAAGGAAAAAATGATTGCAATATTGGCCATTTTGTTGACCTGATTTTGAGTTCCTGTAGATTATTTGCCTCTGTGATGGAGGGAAGTTATTGATGTGTTTTACACCTCATTTTCCTTATCTGTCAAATGTGTGTGATGATATCTGCTCTGCTTTCTTCTCAAGGTTGTTGTGAGAATCAAATGAGATGATGCAGAATTGCTTTGAAAAAGCCAAAAGCTTATGCAAATGAAAAGCAATATTGTCAATGCTACAATTAATAGGTCAATTCCTTGAGGTTTGAACTGGGCTACTTGCAAACAAGTAGCAGACACTTAACAAAAAAGACACATTTCTCTTTATCAGATATAGAAATAACAGCTTAACTTTTTGGCCAAACTTTTGGCTTGGGAGAAAAATGTTCTTTAAGTTTTGCACTTATTCATTAATCCATGAGCATTACACCAGGGTCAAAGCTCAGTAATCAGTATGTCAGTTTACTCTTCTCTCAGATAACCAGCATCCCTGAGGGGAGTTAGGAGCTTGTCTATGGATCCCTCATGTAACCTGCTGCTGAGACTATGGGGGCCACCTTCTTCTCAGGTTAACAATGTATGCCAAATCTTAAATATCACTTTCTTTCATTTGATGCAGCATTTCTTTCTTTTTAGTGCCTAGCTAGTGAATGAAATGCAAAGGAAGAAGTTATAAAAAGAATATCATATGGAAAATAATAAAATGGTTCACCTAGAAAATGACTTCTAGCAGATTTTTTCTAAAAGTGACAGAATAATTTTAAGAGTCAGTTTAATAAATTTTACATTTAAGACAAAAGATCCCCAATTCTGGTGAAGGGAAGAACCCACTTACTCTTCATCAAGGCCAATACGTCGGCCAAAGAACATTTCAATGAAGCATTCTAACAACTCCTGAGTTCCCCGATGAAGATACAACTGGTTGGCTAGTAAAGAAAACCCACGATTCTTCAGAAATTTATCTTTTTGTTCCTTGGATGCTCTATTAAAATAAGCATCTAATAGCTAAGGAAAAAAATTAAGACAATTTAGATAATACATTAAAATTTTATATAACATATACAAATCAGACAGTGTACTATACCTGTAGTTGTAAGTTGTTTAATTTCATGTGTATAGAACACAAAAAGCTAAAAAAAAAAGGGCCACCTCTTCAGCAAAACAAACAAACCTAAAACTTTCTAATTACTATAGAATGCTAATGATGCTCTGTCTTGGAGATCTTAGGTAGCCTTAGTTGAATATAAGTAGAACACTGGTGCCTAATTCTGAAAAAAGGAAATTAGTCAACACTGTACAATGCTTTCTCTCAAAGAACAAAAATATATATCCTAAACCTCTATTTTTCTAGACTTCCTGACATTTTATTTATTCTAAGCATAGGCCTAAATTTTCACTCTTTCCCAGCGTCTTAAATGTAACATATATATAATCCAAGTAATTATTTTTCCTTCCAAACTCACTTCTTTCATGGTTCTGGTCTTAGAGCACAGAAGCACCATCCTCCGAGACTTTAAGGCTGATCTCACTTTGGGTTTTTCTCATCCTGATCGCCCATGTGAAATTAGCAAAGTCTCTCTCCTCTATTCTAGGGAACGTCTCTCAAATCTGGCAGTCCTTTGACTTCCCACTTCCCCAGATCAGAGACTCATCATCTCTCCCTTGGATCACAGTGCTAGCCTGTGAACACAGTGCTCCCACCTCTTTCCCCTGAGATCACTCCCTCACAGTGGTGATACGACTATTCTTTCCAAAAACACAGATTTCTTTACCGCCCTACTTACAAATCTTTCTAAGTTTACAGCATAATACAAAATACACCTTTTGCATGAATCCTGCCCGTGTTCCCCCATCAGAATTATTTACTTTTCCTATGCTCCCATTCTTCTTTATTAAGACTACCACTGAAACACCCATCACAGAAGTTCTTACATTTTACTTAGCTATGTATATGTCTCTCTCCCACACTGGTCTATAAACTCTTGAACGTAGGGGCTTTTTCCCTTTTATATCCCACAGAGCAACTAGCCTAGTGTTTTACACATGAGATGGAAGCTAAGTAAATACTGGGTTGAACTGAGACTGCTTACACAATGTCTCACACCAAATTAAAACAGTGGGATTCTTTGAAGACCATTTCAAAGGGTTGTTTCCTAATGGGAATGATTCATATCAAACCTTTATTCACTCAATAATGTACTTAGGACTTTTTATATATCAAACACAAGATGCCTACCCTCACGGAGCTTATATTTCAGTGTGGGAGAGTTAAAAAATAGTACATAAACAAATTAAAAAGGTAATTATAAGACATAACTAGGATGCTATTGTAAAACAAATGAAGAGTAGGGCTAGACAGAAGATGATTAGGGAAAGTCTCTCTGAGAAGGTGACATCTGAGCTTAAACCTGAAGTTAAATGTCTAACATTTGATGATAATACACTCAGGAGAGACCTCCAATGATCTATGTGTTCCTTGTAAGTAGTAGACTTAAAAAACACACTGATACAAAGCAATATATGGAGGAAGGCTTAAAATTGGATGATAATACATATAAAAATTGGGATAAGCAGTAACAAATTATATCAGCTCATGATGCTTAAGAATAAAATAAGATTTCAGGTCTATTTGAATATGTATATTCAAACTTTAAAGTGCACATATATTTATTCTTCTAAATTAAAGCAACATATTTAGTATTTGCCCTTACTTTAATAACTTCTTGCTGTACAGCAGGTGATGGGTGGTTGACGAGGACTAAAAGTGTATCTGCTTGAATGAGCCTGTCCATCACATCTTCCAGCATAACATCAGGTAGGATGAGAAGAACTCCACTTAAGAGCTCATACAGCCCACAGCATATAGGTACCAAGCAGTCTTCGGTTACACTAAAACAGAGACCCACAAAGGGTCATAAACACAGGATCAGGAAAAAAGTAGTGCATCATGATTGCTGTAAGAACAGTGCTGAGTAGTAGTTCATATGGTTTAAAAATGTTTCCTGATTTAACTGTGTTTAACAAATCTGCCATCACTTTTTAATCACCAGTAGCTTTCAGATATATAATCTACTAAACACTAGTCTACTCTGCATCTGTGATTTCCAACTGCCACTTGTGCTGTTTAAACCATTTAAAAATTCAGTTGCTCGGCTGCACTGGCCACACTTCAAGTGAGTACGTGTGTTCTGCAGTGGACAGCACAGGTGAACATTTCCATCAGTGTGCAAAGTCTCACTGATGGTGCTGATCTGGGGAACAATAATAAACCGTGCAATTTTCTTAAACTGAAGAATTTTTTTTTTAATAATCATACGGAATTAAATTAGCCATAAGATAATCTTTTCTTCAAGAATTATTTATGGTTTAGCCTTTAGTTAAATATGGAATTATCACCTAGTATTAAAGTAAGGAGAAAGGCATCTTTGCTTGTTGTTAACATACACGTTGTACTATGTTACAGAATAAAGAGGTCACAGAATAAAGAGATTTCTACAAGTACAGAAATTCTTCAAAGAATAGTTTAAAAAAAGGGAGGAAGTGATTGTCATACAAAAAAACATGTACCTTTGAGCACCTGTAGTTCGGCTGTGGTGTGGCTCATAACGGAGAGAAAGAGCGAAGTTTTCCCAGTCATCGGCATTCCTGTCAGCAAGACTTGGCCATCGGCCGACAGCTGCAGAGCCGTTCTGTGAGGGAAAAGCCAGCCCCAGGCTGGCAATAGTGCTGTGGCTTCGCTGGAATGAGGCCAGTCCCTTTAGGTAGAGTGGTCGGCGTGGGCAGGACTCGTCCCCAGGACTGTCGTCATCTGATCTGGGCTCTGCTCCCAAGTCTTTCTGATCTATGTTGACCGCAGGAAGTCCCAAGGCTCCTCTTGGGACATCACTGACAGAGGCTTGGGCCGAAAGGGCAGCTTCCGTTTCACAAACCGTTTTTGCAGACTCACAACTACTGATAAAGGCATCTTGTTTGCTTTTTTCCAGTGTCTCGGAACTCCCCAGAGGGCTCCATTTCTCTGGCTGGGAAGCAATGCCATCATCTACAAAACTCTGTAACTTGTCAATACTACAACCCAAACTTCCAGTCAGTTTCCACGGCTCTTTGTGAGGTGAAGAAGTAGGAAATGCCGGGAGGCTTCTAGAACGCAGCATACTGGCAGTTACCTGCTTTGGAACAGCACTGGAAGAATTGTTCCCTGCTAAGAGTAGACAGGAAAACAGCACTGAAAAGGCAGCTCAGTGGGATCACTTCTCTTTTGTACTGTCAGTTCCAACCACAGTAATAACCCATTTATCCAGTGATGTTAGTGAACCCATACAGGATAATGACTGCAGTCACTAATGCTTAAAATTTGTGTTAAAACTATTTTTGTTTCAACTACTTTTAATTAAAAATTTCCCAAAATACCTAACTCTTGTTTCCTTAATAAAATACAATATTAACTGAATGATTCAAAGTTATTGGGATGAATGGTCCTCCTGAAGTGAAATTAAGTGAATTAAGTGAAAATCCATTTACCTCAAGCTAACAGTCACTAGTATGCAGTTTGTTTTAGATTTTTCTTTTTTTTTGATGTGGACCTTTTATAAAAAATCTTTTCTGAATTTATTAACAAAATGTTTCTGTCCTATGTATTTCATTTTTTTTTTTTTTTTGGCCACAAGGCATGCAGTATCTTAGCTCCTTGACTAGGGATTGAACCTGCACCCCCTGCATTGAAAGGTGAAATCTTAACCACTGGACCATGAGGGAAGGCCCAAGGATGCAGTTTAACACAGTGGAAAGAGTGCTGGCTTTTTGATGAGACAGTTCTGTTAGTTAGGTGGCCTTAGGTAAATAATTTAATTATATGAGTGTTCATTTCTTCAAAGGTAAGATAAACACATAACAAATATGTGCTGAATAAATTTCAGTGATAGCCGAACCTGGTGGTATTATTACCAGACTAAATGTCCCTAGATTGTTCTCTCACTCCTCATTTCTGCAGTCACTTTTTGCTGCTATTACTAAGAAATAGTTTTTCTCTTCTTGCCACAGCTTTCCAATTTTCTGCTCCTCATAATCTACACATAAGGAGAAGAGAAAAATCACTCTCATCCTTAGTGTATGGGATATAAATGAATGCTCCTGAAGGTGTGGTCTGTGGGCCAGGAGCACAGGGATCAGCACCGCTGTGTGACTGTTGGAAACGTACATTCTCACGCTCCACCCCAGACCTATTCAATCAGAATGTAGAAGGCAGGGGCCCAGGGATCTGTGTTTTAACAAGCTTTCCCGGTGATTTTTCAGCATCTAAAACTTGAGAAGTGCTGTTATACAGTAAATAAGGACTGAATGAACTGCTTAGAGCTCAGGCTCTGTGGCAATAGAATAACTCCGTAGTTCAGAAGTTCTTCCTAGTTATTTCTGGATTTTGGCTGGAGGAATAAGGCTGCCAAAAGGGTCTGTCCAAATGACCCGGAGAAAATGAGGGCATGATTGTACTTGAAAAAGTTTCAGAATGATGCTCAACGATTTTAAAAATAACACATCCGATAAAATTCCAAATAAACCTAATTAAAACACAGCCTTAAAATATTATAATACAAGGCCATAAGATGTGCTAGGGAATAACTGAAACTCTTTGGGAGAGAAAGAAAATTGGAGTTTAATACCCAGATACCTTCACCTACCTATCCATGTATCTATCTTACCGGCCTATTTAATAATTTGTATCAGAGCTGGAGACAAGACTAGGTGGGACCTAGTCTTTCATTGGCTAATGAAATTGATGCTGAAAGAGGCAAACAGGCAGAGAAAACTTGGGGGTGATGAAAAGGAAACCAGAAAGATAGGCAGTTGTCATAGAGAGTGGGAGACTGGAATTTCAGAGGTGGGAAGTGTTCTTTGATGATGTTCAAGACGGACACAAGCATACTGGAAGGTAGAGTAGAGGGAAGGTCCCCAGGGTCAAGGATCACAATGAGGCTGCAGTACGGACGGCCACTCACATGGTAAGTGAAGTTGTCCAGACTGAGTTCAGATGGAAAGGAGACAGTAAGCCAAACAAAGCTTTTGAAGAAAATGGGAAAATAAATCAGAAGCTTAATGAAAGACTGATAAAGGGGGACGAAGAATTCCAGAATAAAATAGCATGAGGCTCATCTATCTCCTAAGCTCTCCTGAGAATTACTTGCTATACTGAGTGTGAGTTACTAATATTAGAAAGTAGTAAATGGATTCCTTAAATATTTTCTATAATTTTAAAGTTTAGCTTTCCATTTATTTAGTCTATCAGGTTGTGCAAACATGCATCTATATTCAGAACTAAATAGGAAAGGGCTACACTTTCTTTATCACTTTTGTTTGTTTGTTTACCTTCAGGTGGTGAAGCAGTAAAATCAGATGGGCTTATTACCATAAATCCAGGGCTAGCAACAGACTTTCCTCCACTGCTAGAATGCCTCAAGTACATGATTGACTGTACCTTTTCCTGAAAGATCTTGCCATCTAGAATCAAAATAAATTTTGAGAAAATTTTTAAAAAGGATAAAACAAAAATACAACTTTAAAAGCAAGTCATTAAATACAAACGTTTACAAAAATATTCAAAGTAAAAAAAATGGTGTACTTTATACTAATGCACATTTGATATGTGAGGATACTCTACAATTTCTTACTTTAGATTCTTTTGTTAACTAACACTAGCTACATTAACTTCTATTTTCTTTGAATTCCAACTGTACTTATAGTTATTTCTGTAGTTTAACAGCTAACTGTTCACTTTTTATATGCTAACATGATCTCTCCAAGGAGATCGTTCATCTCTTCATTACTTGAGGGAAGGTCTATGTCTTCTGTTTTTACACAGCCCTAATATGACTCCAAAAATTAATACATACAGCTTAATCTTCATTTCTGAGCTTCATACTTCTAAGTTCAACTGCTTGATTTCTTAAGTGCAACACAAATGCAACAAATCTAAATGTGAGTCATCCTTCTGCCCTAAATTCACTCCTGAGTTGTTCTCTGGTTCCCATGGTAGAAGTAGCTGTTTCCCACGCAGGCTCTGGGAGCCACCCTTGATGACAACCTTTCCTTTACCCATGTCAAGTCAGTCTCCAGGTTCTACTGACTTTGTCTCTTGAACTCTTCTCATCCCTAGCGCAGTGCTATAATGCAGGTTCTTATCACCCCTCACCTGGATTATCATCACAGACTTCTAAATGATATCCAGGATGGACATCTGGCCACCCTCAAATCCTCAAAGCTACCAGCATTCTCTCCATCAAATGGTAAGCTCTGCTTAAACCTCCAGGGGCTCTCTGTTGCCACCTTACCACTCTGGATAAAGTCCAAGTTTCTCATCTAGAACAATCTCTATGACCCGTCTCCATGCCCCTCTACCAGCCTTCTTCCTTACATTAATGCCAGCAACACCAAGCCATTTCTTTGCCTGGAAGGCCCTTCCCTTCAACTCCTAGTCAACTCAGCTCAGAGCAGGTATCTCCTCCTCCGGGAAATAGCCCCTTGCAATGCTCTATGCTACCAGAAGACGACAGTGGCATTGCTGTGCTTTCCACGTGTTATACTTACCCTTATGCCTCTTTCCCCTTTACTAGACTGAAGCTCCTGAAAGGAGGTGACCACATTTTACTCATCTTCGCAACTACCCAGTGCTACCAGAATCTTGACATTACTTTATTCACTAGATGTTTGCTGAACCTAACACAAAGTCACGCTATATAACTTCCCTTGACTTTTTACTGCAGCTCTCTCGTTTTATCTACCATCACATGGCCTAAAATGGCTGTTTACAGTCAGTTTCCCTCCCTAAAGTTACTATCTGGCTTTCTCACATGTATACTCTGGTGTGCTTCCTTACCACATCACATTGTCCTAGTTCTTTTAAATCTGATTATTCTATTTTTTTAAAAAAAATACTGAGATTACTCTTTCTTGCCCCATCCTCTAAATAGTATTACTAATATCCTTAGCTTCCTTTTTCCTTCTTTCTCCCAGCACTGTTCTTCAGTGGTCTCATCTGTTCCCTGAGCTTTAACTAACTTCTATGCAGGTTGTTTCTCTATGCTGAATTTTATTGTAATAACTTATATCATATTCTTTGCCTCAAAACAAACACAACAAAACAAAATTCTTCAATTACTCCTGAGTAGAACACAGGTTCAAGTTCTCTGATCTTACATTCAAGGACTCATTTAATATGATTTTGGGTGTGGTTGAATAAATGATGATCCCAAGCTACATTTATGATATTATTTCTCTACTCCTTTATACATCTCCTATATTAGGTAAAATTCACTATTCTTTATTTTCTCTATTTTGCCTTGCTTTAAGTCACTCTCTTCACCTGATAGTAATTCTCTAATCTATTAATACCTATCAAAATTCTTCAATGCCCAAGGCAGATTATTAATCTATTAAATCTCTCTCCACATCTGTCTGATGAAACCCTAACTCTCCTGAAATCAAATCGGTTCTTCTTTTGTGTATTAGGTACTTGCCAGGTATTATGTATTGTCATTATTTCAGCACATGCATTTACCCTCGCCTCTTGGTTTTAAGCCCTCTGAAGGCAGAAGCTATGCCTGGCTCACTGTAGGGCCCTCTGCCCTGCCCCAGTCCCAGGGTGTAACTGAGCAGTTTCTAGCACAGAGGTCATTCAATGAATATGGAGCAAACATGGAATAAATGGGAAGAAAAAATGAAAGTGGAGACAGCCAAGATCTAAGAAAAATGATCATACCTACCTATGTGCAAAGAAAAATAGAAGTTTGTGGGGTTGTGACAAACATAAGTATTAGTAGGAGGATGAACTGCTAAAAGGAAATTGAAGATAATCGTCAATAATTCCAAATCTGGAGGAGATCCAAGGACTTCTGCTGTAATTTTCACAAATGATCTACAAACCTCTCGGGGCATGGATATAAGCTGCCCCTCTTTGTGCTCCTGAAAAAAAATAAAAATGCTCTTTAATTTAAAAAGAACTGTCAACTTAACTAACATTTCTCATTTAAGCAAGATAATTCTGTTTAAGATAGAACTGTGTTGGTTTCCTGCTCTAGACTAGATATTTACCATAAAACTGAGTTGTTATTTCTCAATTCAAGCAATCTTGCTATTATCAAATTCATTAAAACCAATGGCCCCATATAAATGTTAGCTACTACTAGTAATATTATCACTACTGCTTCTGCTACTACTAGTTTGGGTTCAAAAGAGAAAATCTCCGATAGACAAAACTGGTTACATGAACAGAGTATGTTCCAGGCTACAAAGTTATTACTCGCAACAGCTCAGAGAGGTTTTATCCTTCATTTCTGTAATATGAAGGCCTGAAGTGATTGTATGACTAACTTAAACCACATAGAAAACACGTCAGTAGTGCAACATAAGTCAAACTCAGACCTTTGATCTCCTTCTACTGCACCATCTACTGCCTGGAATAATCAGACCTGGCAGAATGCTACATAATTACCAAAAATAAAGACAGATATAAATAAATTACTTATATATTCCAACTCCACCTCCCCAGTGTGTAGCAGCTGGCTTCTAGATCAAGGCTACCTCTTTCCTCTCTGTCCAAATACACAGTATATCCCTACATCCACTCTTCTTCATATATTCTTTTGTATTGCTAAATCAGAAAACTTAAAATCTAGATATTAACTTTAACACAGGTTAGTGTGACTATCTCAGATATACAAAGAGAACAGGAGCCTACAAAAGTAAGTTAAGATCTCACAATGGCCAAGTCAAGACAAGAACATAGATCTCCAAACTTGCAATTCAGTGTTATTTGTGCACAACCATCTTTTTTTTTTTTTTTTTCCCCTGTGACTTCCCAATGCTCCTGGTCACCACTTCAATTACTCATTCCTAAGTTCAGTCCCATCTAAGTTTCTTCAACCTTGCCCTATCCAGTGACTCCTTACAAACAGTCACTGGTATCCTACCGCATTAAAAAAAAAAAAAAAAACCTTTAAACTGATCTACTGTGAAGCTTTTGTTAACAGTCTATTTCTCTTTTCTTTTGCTGTTAGACTTCTTAATAATCATGTATTCTCACTACCTCCAATGATCCACCACACATGCTTAAAGTTCCCAGAAGTCTTCTTCACTCTGATGACATCTTCTAAGCTATTAAGAATTTCCAAGTTGATGGCATTCTCTCTGTCTACATTTTCTGGGAACTTTCTACCTTATTTGGCTCTAGAGACCACCCCTGTCTGGGCAGTTTCTCCTCTCTCTGCCCATTTTCTTTACCTCTTTCACAGAAAAAATCTCATTGAAAGTCCCACAGAATTTCAGTCCACGGTATTGAGTTATTAAACAAGCATCACTGCAGAAAATATCTCCAGAAGTAAAGTTACATAAGGAGTACCTGCAAAACCTGGCAGGTCAGTAGAAAGTGATGAACCACTCGAGCTTTCAATAACTGCTTAATATTAAACATCTGCTGCTGGTGGTCTGCTCTGATGAGGACTTCTAGGGCTGCCAGCAGAGTTTCCCAAACACCGTGCTGAGAAAACAAACATATGCACAGTGTTATTGAAAAACATGACTCAGGCTTTTTAGAAGACATGCAATACATCAGTTTAATGTGTAAACATCCACAATTTGTCAAAGATTAAATCTATCTGAAAAAGCAAATCTAAAACTTTATTCCCAAACTATTTTTTTTTTTGACAATAGGTCATTTCTAAATATTTATGTTCAGTATAGTGCTGCATTAGGGGCTTTAGGACATTAACCTTTCTGTGGCATTAAATGATGTACAGTATTTTCAAAAGATAAATTATCTTGGGGAACTTATTTACTATTTACTACAGAGAAACACATTATCAAAATAAAGTGTTTGCAAATAATTTATTTTCAGATAGCATTATTAAAAACACAGACTTCAATGCTAATTTGTGTATGCACATTTAATCAAATACTTTTAGAAAAAAATTGAAAATATTTACTGACAGTGTAGAAATTCTGAATTTTTGGATTAATTTACTTTTAAGTCCAAATAATAGACGCCTCCACACAATTACTAAACATGCAGTTTAAAACAATAATTAGCATTCTTTTAAGGTACTTTAAAATACTTCTCCCATATTATTCACAATAATAGTGAAAAAGGAATCTTACATAGATAACCACTACTAAAAGATAATCTTCACCTCATTACCTCATATAATCTTTCAACAAAGTTATCAACAAAAAGCAAAATTAACTGGTTTGGGTTGTAGGTTTGCTGTTTTTCTTGCCATTATATGATGGAAATGAATAATGAAAAGGCCAAGGAATTGATAGACTTAATCATACTATTCTAACCAAGGCCTCTCTCTTAATAGGACAGGATCAAGATGCCCTGAAAGAAAAAGGCATATGAAAATTTGAAGACAAAGCAGCTCAAATAGGAAAACCTGATTCAGGGCCTGAAAAATAATACTAAAATAGAATAGTGCCAAAGCAAACTAACAACCAGACAACCAACAGACAAAAACCAGAACAACTCAGCTAAAAAAGCAATTAGAAAAGAAAATTTACAAAAAAGAAAGAAAGAAAATTTTATTTCAAATCCATAGAAGTATCCATGCATATCAGTTTTGAATTTGACCAAAAAATGCTTTGCTTATCAAACTTTTTTAATGCTCAAATTAGCATCCTCTTTTGAAATACTAAAATAGCTGTCCAATTTTTAGTTAAGATTCAATCTTATAATCTACAATTGAGCTATTTCTTTATAACATGTTTATATTCATACTGCCTTTGATCCAATTTGTTTGCATTTACTATATTCATTAGCTTTCTCTCCTTGCAACATCATGTGTATTTTTATACGCATGTATATTTGCTGTTATTGTTTAGTTGCTAAGTGGTGTCCAACTCTTTGTGACCCCGTGGATTGTAGCCCACCAGGCTCCTCTGTCCAGAGGATTTCACAGGCAAGAATACTGGAGTGGGTTGTAATTTCCTTCTCCAGGGGATCTTCCTGATGCAGGGGTTGGACCTGTGTCTCCTGCACTGGCAGGCAGATTTTTTATTGCCGAGCCAACAGAGAAGCTCACAAATGCATATATATTATACATGAATGCACATGGAGTTTTTAAATTCTGAAAGAGAATTTATTCAGGATGAGAAGTCACAATGAAATAGAAAGTTTTAAAAACTAACAAATACCATAAAATTTAGAAAAAGCTAGTTGCTTGACACAGCTCCATAATACTTTCCCCTTGTGTTTTGTAGGAGCATATTCTTGGACTGCTTCTTCATATAACAATAATTTGGTAATATAATTTTATACAGGGAAAACAGAAAAATAATCTGTCCTCTAGCATGTTTGGTCAAAATTTATTTTTGTTAATGATAGATTAGAAAAGTTTTCTTTAGCTTCATAACTCGTTATTGATAGTAAGTCTGGGGCGACTGTTGCCAAATTTGGAAGTGACCAAATATTTTAAAGTTGTAAAGGTATACATGTTGAATTGGTCTTCAGTTACATTTGATGATAATGGTGTTACACTCTAAATAACTCTAGACAATCCACAGCCTACACTAGAAGTGAGGAGGCTCTACGAACCAAACCATAAAGACTATACTTTAGCTAAGGCAGAAGGAAAAAGCCCCACATTCACTTTCCTTGCTGGGTCCTTGTGAAGAACACACAATCCATCATCCAGTCGTGAAGCTTTGCCTAGATCTAAGATCAAAGCATGCTCCGTAGCTTATGCCTACCATGAAGGCAAGACTTCACAGCCTTGCTCTGCAAATGGATATAGCTCTGACTTCTGGACAACATGGCTCCCCTACTCAGAAGTGTATCTGTTGCCCTCTCCTTGATCAACTCCACACACTCTTTGTAGGATTCCCCTTCAGAGTTCATGGTAAATGCAAGTCTCCAATTGATTCAAGTGTTTCTAGCCTGAGTACTGCTCAAACTACTACCTGCAGTCAAAGTTCTGATCCTGACTCTCCAGGTCGACATTATGGCTGTCTAAAACCTTGCACAGAAATTAACCTCTAGATTTCCATTTACAATTAATGCTACATTGAAGCAGTAAATTTGTTTTGTTTTTGAGAAGGCTGATTAGATGAATATTTAAAAGTACATGTTTCTCTCTGCAGCAAAGAAAACAGTCAACAGAGTGAAAAGGCAATATACAGAATGGGAGAAAACACTTGCAAACCATATATGAGATTAGGGATTGGTATGTAGAATATATAAATGACTCCTACAACTCATTAACAGAAAATCAAATAACTCAATTAAAAAATAGTCAAATGACCTGAAAGGACATCTCTCCAAAGAACATACACAAAGGGCCACTAAGTATATGAAAAGATGCTCTTCATCAACCAATTATCAGGGAAATGCAAATCAAAACTACAAGTTATTATTATTACCTCATACTCTACAGAATAGACACTATCAAAAAAATAACAATTGTTGGCAAGCAGGTAAAGAAATTGGATCATTTGCACATTGCTGCTAGGACTGTAAAAAAATGGTGCCTCTCTTACGGAAAATAGTATGGTATGGTAATTCTGTTTTTTAAAAATCAGAATTCCTATATGACTCAGCAATCCTACTTCTGCACATATATCTAAAATAACTGAAAACAGGATCTCAGAGAGATCTCTGTATATTCACGTTCATGGCAGCATAATTCACAATAGCCAAAATGTGGAAGCAACCTAAGTGTCCATGACAGATGAACAAATAAAGAAAATGTGGAAAACACACACAGTGGAATAGTGTAAGAAAGAAAATAGTCTTGTCATATGCTATAACACAGATAACCCTTGAGGACATAATGCTAAGTCAAACAAGCCAATCACAAAAAGACAAACACTGAATGATTCCACTTGTATTAAATATCTAATACAATCAAACCAAAGAAACCGAATGTAGAATGGTGGCTGCCAGGACTCAGGGGAAGGGAAATGGGGAGCTGTTGTCCACTGGGTAGAGTAGTCAAACCAAATGAAAAAGTTCTAGAGATCTGCCATATGACAAAGTGTATACGGTTAGTACTGTACTGTACATGTAAAAATTGCTAAGAGGGTAAATTCATAACAAATGCTTTTTAACCACATAAAGTACATGCCTCTGCTTTATTCCATATCTTCCAGTCTAGCAATAGTTCCTCTAGCAGTTTAACATCCTGGATTATAGCATTAGACTCTACATCCAACTTAAACTCTCCATTCTCATTGATATGAATAATATCTTCACCACAGCAACCTTCAAGAAGGGTCTACAGAAAAACAGCATTAATATAACATGCATCAATAATCAATCCAAAAATTCAACAGAAATATTAAGCTTTCAATCTTAGCAGTCATAACATTAAGTTCAAAAGAAAACTACTGAATAACTCAGCATTGCACAAGGTATCTTTACCTTGTTTTGTAAAACAATTCAAGTAATAAGAAAACCCCCAAATTTCAAATATTTATAAATGACTATTTAGTTTCAAATATGGAGTAAAATAAACTACATCCTATTTTTAAAATTCAATGAATCTGTTGAGTTTTAAACTTTTTCTAAGAAGTATTCATGCCGCAAGTGTTGGATCTTGCTCATTTTTAAGAGTTGGAGTCTAGGGGCATAGGAACAGCCATTGGTCTTTTGCTTAATACTAAAACCCTCAGAAAGAAATACTTTCACAATGTTACCAACTGCTTTTGGTTAGAAAGGTATTTAAATATGTGATCACAGCTGGATCACAATAAAAAGCTAATACGCCTTTAAGATACTAATTCTCTATCAGCATTGCCTCCTGAGAACTGCACAGCACTAGGTCTCTGGAGAACTGGGTTCGCCCCCATACCTATGGGTGTTGAAGCAAGCAACAGTCTATGAGTCTGCTATCAGCAGTCTATGAGTCACCAACTCCAGTCCACAGAATGAGGGGCCAGCCAGGAGGTATCACTGGCTTATCAAGATCTAAAAATCTTAATTTTTTCTTTTACTCTCCTAAAATGTTTTAAAGGAAATGAAAATGTAATAATTTAAATGACAAAAGCCCAAAAGAGCCTTCGTTTGATTAAATACATATTATCAGGTTTCCTTAATTTTCTTCAGGAATAACTGAAACACGAAACTCTATTACTGGGAGACTTAATGAAGAGGTAAGTATCACTGCACACAAAACCCTGAGAATAAGTTTTATGAGAACATACCTTCAAAATGTGAAAGCCAACAATGCATTTTTGTTTGATCAACACCTGATGAATCATGGAAAGTCCATTACAGTTTTCTAACTCATGTATTCTCTGTTGGTTGTATTTAATTAATGAGAGTATAACTCTCAATGCTAACGCTTGAGTTTCTTCACAGCTACTGAGTTCCACAACCTAAAAAAAGAGTAGATAAATTTTTTCTAATTTGTTGAGATTAAAAATTTAACATGTGAGGTTATCTTCCATTATGTAATACCAACCTATCAGTTTGATTTGAAAGTTTATTTTTTATTGCTGACACTGTTCGTAATTACTTAAGAATTGCAAACAAATAAAACCAAGAAGTTCCAAGCTCTATGTCTCAAATATTCTATAAATTAACTAAAATAACACTGATAACCTTAGACGTCAGTAGCATTTTATTGGTGATCTGAAGTATCAGCAAAATGCCTCATATTTTTGATGCTTAGTCAACAAACAGGCTCTATTTTCTGTGCTGTGGAAGATGAAGTAACAGACAGACTGCTCAGACTGTAAATAGGCAGACTACCTATCTCCAGTGGGGCCTGCTGATAGGTCAAAACATAAGACGTAAGAATAAAAACTAAGGATTGTGACTTGTACTTCAATTCCCCCAATGCTTTCTGGCAACTATTGTATGTAAGAAACAAACATCCTATTATGATTTGAAAAGGCAAAGAAGAGTGAGATGATGTGAATGCATGACATCACAAAAACTACTTTGGACTCCACCCTGCTCAGGACAGGAAGCCTATGTGAAGAAGATCACTGGGAGAGAGAGCAAAAGCAAGGAAGCAGGGATAAACAGGTGTCCAAGGGTGGGATGCAGTCAGGAGAGAGATGAAGACTGGATTCACAGTACATCTAGGAGGCTGTAGGTTGCCTATCTGGCTAGATGGAGGAGATTAAGCACAAAAGACAGGCTATACCTGAAAGGATTTTAAGGAAACTGAATTTTACTTTTATAGAGGAGGAAGGATACTGAACAGAGTTTCTGTATGTAAAAACATAGTTTAAAATTCTTTTTGGCAAGATCCTAGATGTACGTGAGATAAAAAAATTAACCATTTCCCCTGAGATCATCACTGTGTAAGAGTGATCAAAATAAAATTATGCCCCAACAACTAATGCCAAAGAAGCTGAAGTTCAAAGGTTCTATGATGACCTACAAGACCTTCTAGAACCAACACTAAAACAAGACATCATTTTCATCATAGGGGGCTGGAATGCAAAAGTAGGAAGTCAAAAGATACCTAGAGTAATAGGCAAGTTTGGTCTTGGAGTACAAAATGAAGCAGCGCAAAGGCTAACAGAGTTTCACCAAGAGAATGCACTGGTCTTAGCAAACACCCTCTTTGAACAACACAAGAGATGACTCTACACATGAACATTACCACATGGTCAATACCAAAATCGGATTGATTATATTCTTTGCAGTCAAAGATGGAGAAGCTCCATCCAGTCAGCAAAATCAAGACCAGGAGTTGACTGTGGCTCAGATCATGAACTCCCTATTGCAAAATTCAGACTTAAACTGAAAAAAGTAGGGAAAACCACTAGACTATTCAGGTATGACCTAAATCAAATCCCTTCTGATTATACAGTGGAAGTGCCAAATAGATTTAAGGGACTAGATCTGATAGACAGAGTGCCTGAGAACTATGGATGGAGGTTCGTAACATTGTACAGAGGGTGGTGAACAAAACCATCCCCAACTAATAAAAATAAATGAAAAAAATATTAATGAATGGAAAAAAAAAACCATCCCCAAGAAAAAGAAACGCAAAAAAAAATGGTTGTGTGAGAAGGCCTTACAAATAGCTGAGAAAAAAAGACAAGTGAAAAGCAAAAGAGAAAGATATATCCATCTGAATATAGAGTTCCAAAGAAGAACAAGGAGAGATAAGAAAGCCTTCCTCAGTGATCAATGCAGAGAAATAGAGGAAAACAATAGAATGGGAAAGACTAGAGATCTCTTCAAGAAAATTAGAGATACCAAGGGAACATTTCATGCAAAGATGGGCTCAATAAAGGACAGAAATGGTAGGGACCTAACAGAAGCAGAAGATATTAAGAAAAGGTGTCAAGAATACACAGAAGAACTATACAAAAAAGATCCTAATGACCCAGACAACCACGACAGTGTGATCACTCATCTAGAGCCAGACATCCTGGAGTGTGAAGTCAAGCGGGTTGTAGGAAGCATCACTATGGACAAAGCTAGTGGATAGTGGAGGTGATGGAACTCCAGCTGTGTTATTTCAAATCCTAAAAGATGATGCTGTGAAAGTGTTGCACTCAATATGCCAGCAGATTTGGAAACCTAGTAGTGGTCACAGGACTGGAAAAAGTCAGTTTGCATTCCAATCCCAAAGAAAGGCAATGCCAAAGAACATTCAAACTACCACACAACTGCACTCATCTCACACACTAGCAAAGTACTGTTCAAAATTCTCCAACCTAAGCTTCAACAGTACGTCAACCAAGAATTTCCAGATGTTCAAGCTGGATTTAGAAAAGGCAGAGAAACCAGAGATCAAATTGCTAACATCCGCTGGATCATAGAAAAAGCAAGAAAATTCCAGAAAAATATCCACTTCTGTTTTATTGACTATGCTAACACCTTTGTGAGGATCACAAAAAACTGAAAAATTCTTCAAGAGATGACCACTTTACCAGCTTCCTGAGAAATCTGTGTGCAGGTCAAGAAGCAACAGTTAGAAACTGACATGGAACAATGGACTGGTTCAAAACTGGCAAAGGTGTACGTCAAGGCTGTAAATTGTCACTCTGCTTATTTAACTTTAATATTTATTTTATATGCAGAGTACATCATGTGAAATGCCAGGCTGGATGAAGCACCCACTGGAATCAAGATTGCCAGGAGAAATAGCAATAACCTCAGATATGCAGATGACACCACCCTTATGGCAGAAAGCAAAGAGGAACTAAAGAGCCTCTTGATGAAAGTGAAAGAGAAGAATGAAACAGCTGGCTTAAAATTCAACATTTGAAAAATGAAGATCATGGTATCCAGTTCCATCACTTCATGGCAAATAGATGGGGAAACAATGGAAACAGTGACAGACTTTATTTTCTTGGGCTTCAAAATCACTGCAGATGGTGACTGCAGCCATGAAATTAAGATGCTTGTTCCTTGGAAGAAAAGCTATGATCAACCTAGATAGCATGTTATAAAGCAGACATTACTTTGCCAATAAAGGTCCGTCTAGTTAAAGCTATGGTTTTTTCAGTCATCACGTATGGATGTGAGAGTTCACCCATAAAGAAAGCTGAGCACCGAAGAATTGATGCTTTCGTACTGTGGTACTGGAGAAGACTCTTTAGAGTCCCTTGGACTACAAGGAGATCCAACCAGTCAATCCTAAAGGAAATCAGTCCTGAATATTCACTGGAAGGACTGATGCTGAAGCTCCAATACTTTGGCCACCTGATGTGAAGAACTGAGTCATTGGAAAAGACCCTGATGCTGGGAAAGATTGAAGGCAGGAGGAGAAGGGGATGACAGAGCATGAGATGGCTGGATGGCATCACTGACTTGATGGACATGAATTTGAGCAAACTCCAGGAGTTGGTGATGGACAGGGAAGTTTGGTGTGCTGCAGTCCATGAGGTTGCAAAGAGTCGGACACAACTGAGCAACTGAACCGAACTGAGTAAACTTGATGAAGAAGGAAAAACCAAGTATATGCATTTTGAAATTATACAAAGCTATAAAAGTAGATCACAAAATGTTGATGAGAAGTTAAATGAAAAGTTTTTATTTTAAAACACTAGTGTAATATCTATTCAACTAGATACTAGATGCAAAAAAAGGTATTAAAAATGGAAAAAGAAAAAGAAAGAAAGCTTAGAGTATGGCAGGTCAAATGCTAACTAAGTATTTATAAGCACAGTAACAATAACAACTAACATTGATATGTCTCTTATTACAAAAGTAATCAAAGGTGCCCCCACTAAAGGAAAAAAAAGGGGGAGACATATGACAATGCTGCAGAAGTCACACTTAAGCATAAAATTTGAAAGTGAAAAATGATCAGGGTTGCTTTAATTAAACAAGGATTTGGACCACAAGGAAGTAGAAATGATTCGTACTGAAGCGAGACCATTTGAACCCTCTATTTGGATTTCAGCAGTCCTTGAAACAGTCATGTACACCACTGTCTACTCCACCTCAGGAAAGAGACTGTTCCAGCCCACAGATGACTAAACACAACAGATAATTAAACGTAATTCTCTAAAACAGTATCCGTGGTGTGAGTCAAACTTTTTGACTCTCGCCTTCTCTTTAAAAAAACTTCAATCCCAAATAAGTTATTTTTGTACTTATTTGTTGACTTTTATTTTTCCCCGTCCATCTGGAAGTTTCAAGAGAAAAACGTTTCACAAATCTTATTTTAAGAAATACATTTCTTCTCTACTTTTATTATAGTATTTTTTTTCCTCATTGGCAACATTAAATCTTATACACTTAATACTTAATGGTTTTAATTACATTTCTGCATAACAGAAAACTCTGACATCCTCATAAATTAATTAATTATTTGGCCGCACCATGTGGCATGCAGGACTCTTAGTTCCCTGACCAGGGATCGAACCCACGCCCTTGGCATTGGGAGTGGAGTCTCAATCACAAGAACACAAAGGAAGTCCCAAATCTTTATAAATTAAAAAGAAATTTTAACTAAAAAATTATCATGGCAGAAACTTTGATGACATTCTAAACAATGTGTGCTTTTTTAATCTTGAAAGTTTAATATAGTTGATACATACCTTTACTGTTAATCAAAAAGGAATCCTAAAAGTTATCAATAATAAAGAAGTAGTTTCTCTTTAAATAAAATTAGAATCAGTGATTCTTACCCTAGCAAAGAGAAAGACAAATATACCAGTTCCACCAATCTCATGCAGAATGCCTTGAAGGGTTTTACATTCAGTGGGCTGGAGATTCTTTAGATGATGAGGTTCTAACAAAATATTGTGAACTTCTTTTGAGCTGAAGGGTCTTTGAGAGAGTTGGGTTTTCATTTGACCTTTAAGTCTAATAACTGGCTCATAGATGGTGTACTGAGCAGGACAGTAAGTTGCATATACAACTGCAAGACTTTCCTGAAACACAAATATTTTCCTTCAATAACTAAACAGTTTAGTTATTTACTAGCAAATGGATTATTTCAAAGTGAAAAGACAAGCAAAAAATCTTTTTCTTTGTTTTAAAAAAGACAGTCACTGCACAAAACAAAGACGGACATGAGAAGCAAGACAGCTCTCCACAAATTAAAAGATCCATTTCATTTAGGAGTGGTCAATACATGTAAACCATATGAAGGCTGAGAAAAATTCCAGCTTTGATCTTTTGAGAATAAACATGAAATTACACCTATCATCAATAACAAAATAAACAACACGAAAAACAAATAAAACATACTCATGTTCTATGAACTGTTCTATGCATTTATAAATAGTAACCAATCCTTACAAGCCTATGAGATGGTAACTCTGGCTCAATGTATTCAAATGCATCTTGGTATTGAATTTGCTCATGGGCTGCCTACTCATTTAAACATGACTCTATAAACTAGAGCATTCTTTCCACTAGAATAAAACTCCAAACTATCAACATACCTAACAAACTGAATATTTCTCCTAAGCAAACGGTTTTGATCAGGTTCTAGCTCTCTGTAAAATATTCTATCAATTATTTTAAAAATTATGGTAAACTTTAAAAACAAAATGTACTGTGAGGTGCTCTCAATGAAGGCCGCTACAGAAGATCACGCTTATGAAAAATTGTGTAGCAGCTGGGGGCTTTGGGCTTTGATCATTTTCAACCCACGGTGATTCAAGTATAGTTTCATCAGACATCATCTGGCACACATGCATACCAACCAAACTGATGACATAGTCTATTGTATATGATTATCCTGGGTAAAACAAAATCATAAATCTATAGTAGTTTTTATTAAAAATCTGACAAAATGCCTGATTATCTGAAACAAGTCCCATCTGATACCAACACCTTGCTAGGAGGGCACCATGTCTGTCTGACTTCTTACTCATGTTTCATAACCCCAAAATAGCAGGCTAAAAGAGTCAGGCTTAAAAAAATATGCTTTCAAAAAAGATTTTTCACATAAAACCTGTATAATTTTTACTTGTGATAATTTCTGTTGAATTTTATGACTTACAACCTCCATTCTTTTCAGGCAAAATAAAAGGATTAAGAATATGTATTTTTTTGTGTGTGTGAAAAAGGGATTAACCAAAAACTAGAGGGCTAAAAATATCCAAACAAATCTCTGTTGTATGAGCTCCTTGGTCTTCCTAAAGCAGAGATACTCAGTGTGGGGCCCCAACCAGCAGCATCAGCATCACCTCGGAAGTTGTTAAAAATGCAAATTCTTGGGCCACACTTCAGATCTACTGAAGCAATTTATGTTTTGGCAAGTCCTCCGGGTGATTCTGATTGGATACTACCCATGCACTGTAGAACATTTACAATCTCTGGCCCCCATTCAATAACAGTGGACAGCCAAAATGCCCCCAACCTCCATTTGAGAATACTCCTTATGGAGAAGAAGATTGTGGGTCTAACAGCAGATCTTTAGTTAAATTCTGTATCTATTTTACCACAGATACTTAATACCACTCAAGAATTACATGTTTTAGACTATGAAGGATCAGTTTCCTAGTTGCTATGATGAAAAGTATCTATCACAAGCTCCTAAACTGTGTATTAGTATAACAATATATTAGAATAATGTATAAAATGCAATCAAGAGTCTCATATAAGCAGAATTAGCAATAATTTGAAAGCAAAATTCCTAGTTGCTATTGATATTAAAGAATAAATATTCTAAAATCTGAATATAATTAAAATTAATATAAATAAAATTAGCACTTATTTATAAGTATGGAAAGGAAATGTAATAAGCAATTTTTAAGGCTAACGTGCATTATATTTCCATTATATCATAAAAGTTTTTCTCGGATGATTAACAACAGATATAACCTAAACTAATACTCAGTATAGAAATATAGTTCCAAGGAAAAGCAGATGAAAATTTGAAACCTGAAAACAAATTTTGAGGAAGTCAAAGTATTTTAATTACAAAGAAAAACATTTGTAAGTAAAGCAAATGTTGAGAAACAGCAAAGAAAAGCTCTAAAAATCAAATCACAGCTAATTCACATTCAATAAACATACATAACAGTTACTAAAAAGTTAAAACCTATAAAATGAAAACTTACAATTAAAAGACCAATGTCCACATCTTTGTTGGTCATAAAAAGTTCTCTGATGTGTTCACATTGCAAAATTTCTTTATTAATGTACTTGGAGTAGTCATTCACAGGCTTGCCATATTTACATGGCATTATGGACGTATGGTTGGGTCCACAAGCATATAGATAAAATGCCTCTTGCGAGCCAATCTTAGCCCCTGAATAGCAAAAAAAAAAAGAAAAGAAGTTCCTTATTTAAAATACTCCAGAATTTTTCATAAAAACGAGAAATCAGAGGTTTTTTTTTTTTTTTTTTGCTAGATTCTTTAGTTGTTCACTATATCTTCAAAATTAATAAAGCCTCGATTTTCAAATGGGTGTAATGAGCAAGTAATCTATAGCAACTCTGGATGTAAGATGAATTAATATACATATATATATGTATATATATAAAGTTATCTGTAAAACTCTTGGTAAAATAAAGTAATAATATTTATATTTGCTCCTTAAACTAAAAATAGGGGATTTTTTAATTTTGTTTTGTCTTTTTTATTTTGCAAATGGAAACTTTATCTCAGTGAATTCCTTTTAAAAACAACATATGGATTGGTATCATTATTCCTTCATCCATCCATCTATCTATTCAATAAACACTCTCTAAATGCTATTATGTGCCAAGTTGAGTAATATATTTTTAAAAATCATGTATTTCTTCTTCACCTAAAATTTGGTATTTTTATATAATATACTAAAATTATAAATAAGAAAAGACAGCCAGTCTTACTGTACCTGTTATAATGAATTTTCCAGGATTATAAAGTGATTTAATATAAGCTTCTCTTTGGCAGGGGGGTTGGGGACGATATGTGGCTTTGCATTAAATATATGTATCAATTATAAGAACCACTTAGATTATACATAAGTTAAAACAGTACATCTTGGAATCTAGGAAATACAGTACTTATTAAGTACAAGTGAAGGAACAGGGATAAATACTTTATCCAAGATAATTAACTTAGTTTAATATTTGCTAACTGAAGGAAAAATCTGGAAATGCTTTGAAGGGGAAAAATATACCATTGAAGAGGAGTAAATTTCCCAGGTCCCATTTTCCAGCCAATGGCAAACATTCTTCTTGGGCTGATAAACAATGGCCGACCATGCAAAACGTTTTATTGCTGTCAGATGACAAACTTGTTTTTCTTGGAAGCATAAAATCCAAAGTAACATCAGGCTTCCTACATTAAAAACAAAGTTAAATCAATTACTTCAGGGATTTTTAAAGTGTGGATGTTTAACAACATGAAATTCTTGAACAAGTTTCTTGGTTCAGTATTGGATAATTGGTAATGGGCAAGAGAGAAGGACTGATTCTCTTGTCTCTTGGTCCAAGGTGCTGGCGGTCCACAACCCCCCAAAGAGAGGAAGGGTGCAGAGATGCCTGGTGATCCTACACCAGGCCACGGGAAGTACGACCGGACATTTGTTGCAAGTTTCCTTTGCCACTTGACTTCTGCATATTCGCCTTTTTGGTTTAAAATACAAATCTACCACCTCCCCCTGATTTTACCAGAAAGTCTCCCATCTCAGTACACAATTCCTAAAACCTCATGCCCTCTTCAAAAACTAATCAGGAAGAGTAACACTTCTTCAGGTTTTGCTCTGACAAGGCACTGAAATGTCAATGCTTTTTTCTATTTTCTGTGTTTTCAGCACTAAATATTGCAGAGCTTTTGATTAATCTCTTGCTTTTCTTCATGGATAAAGGTTATAGGAATCCTCACAAAAGGCAGAGTAGGAAAAGGTAAACTAATGCTTTCTCCTAGAGAGACACACATGATGGGAGAACTTCATCTTCTTGTTTAAACTGCAGAGTGCCGAGCTCTCCCCTCATTCTAGAATGTTTTAAACTCTCTTAAGATAATGAAGGTAGCTTGTAAAGACAAAGTTTGTGAATAAGACAAAGCACTTAGAATAAGCTAATAATGAGAAATTCTATTTTGGTGTATATTTATTTATAAACTTTCCCTTAAGGCTTTCTGTTCCATACTTAATATATACATTTAACTATTTAAATAGGAATATTGTTAACAAAGGAAAGATGTGAGCTAAGCTTTTTGTTGAAGCACCATTGACATACAACATCATAACTTCTATTACTGTGCCGGCATCTCTTTCTTGAACCAACTGAATGGCTGTAACTGAAACAGTACTGCCACCTAGTGGCGCTACGACTTAATTCAGTTCTTAAGGGTAAAGAAAACCTGTAACGTGCAAGATGAGTTCAACAAACACTAAAATAATTCATACCATCTACTACGTGCCGCATATTCCTACCAGATGTGTGTTCTGTTCATCAAATAAAAATTAGTAGAAAATATTAACAAATTTTTTTTCAGTGTCGTTACATCTTGAAATGTATTACTTGTAGAAATAATTTTATTAGTTCCGAGAGTGATATAGTGCCAAATTTAAATCAAGTGAATAATATATTCCTCCCTGGTCACTTGCTCAATGCTCCATTACTAGATAAAATCATTAATTTATACCAAATGGTAAATTCAAAGTAATGTTAAAATAAGTGGGTGAGTAAAAATTGAGCGCTATGCTCATAACCAGAACTGGCCACAGAGAACATCTAGACACTCATTCTGAACATGTGTAATGATTAGGTTATGATTCCTATATCTGTCAGCCTGCCTGATTCACCAAAAGGCTGTAGGGTTAGTAAAGCATGTATGTGGATGGTCAGTCGTGTCTAACTTTTTGTGACCCCCTTGTCTGTAGCCTGCCAGGCTCCTCTGTCTATGGGATTCTCCAGGCAAGAATACTGGAGTGGGTTGCCATTTCCTCCTCCAGGGGATCTTCCTCCTACATCCCCTGCATTGGCAGGCAGATTCTTTACCACCGAGTCACCTGGGAAGTCCATTAAGAGAACAGAGGGTTTTAAAGCAGGGCTCTATCCAGGCTCAGAGTCCAGGCTGAGTTTCAGCCACTCTCCTCACTTGCAACATTTTGGGTCTCCGCTCCCTCACATGGAAGGGAAGGGGCATCTCTTACTTTGTTGTGCTGCTAGAAGGACTGAATGAGGTCATCTGTGGAGAGTGCTTACTACACTGCCTGGTAGGTGCTAAGAGTTCCAGAAATGAGGAGAGTGTCCAGCAGACTCTCACAGTCCCATCCCCAGTACCAACCAATTTAACTCAAGGTTCTGGAAACATATACTGATGTGCCACAGCTGCCTTCAAGCTTAGGCAGCTGTGAAGACAGAACTTCTCAGAAAATATTCTCTTTGGATTGTAGAAACTGAGATTCAGTGACATATTTTCATGTATTTTTTTAAATGAATACACTGTTTCCTGTGGCAGACACTGCAGACCGGCTACCCCACAGCTGTTCACGAGCCTCTTCTCCCAGCCCTCCTGAGGCGGCAAGGCTGTAAGCAGTCGACCCCTGCAGCTTCCACTGCAGTGCTGACAGGCGCACAGCCTTCCTTTCTTTCTCACAGGCCCTTTCCTCTGCCTGGCTCACTCTTCCTCCCTCTGTTCATGCAAAACTCCATCTCCTTCCTTCAGGTCTCAGCTTAAATAATCTGTTTCTAGATAGGTCTTCCCTGATGCCCTTCTCTTAAGCAGGAAACCAGGTATTTTCTGTCTCGGGACACATTTGTTATCGTCACAGTACTTGTCATGATTTATACACACTCGTTTAATTGTGTACCTTGCTGTCTGCTTCTTCACTGAACTGTGAGCCCCCAAAAGGCAGGGAACATGTCTGTCTTGCTTACCAAGCTCCCAGGCCTAATATTGCATGTGCTCAGCACATAGCAATTCCTATATAAATATTTGATGAACAAATGAATGGAAAAATCAATTAATTTGTGCTAAGGGTATATGTTCTCTCTTTGACCTAATCTACTCTGAGAAACTTTAGAGAGAATTAGACAATAATGTATATAAAGCACCTTGCCAAAGGTCTAGCCGCCTCATCCTGAATTCAAAGCTGCTGTCACACAGCATCACCATGCCCATTCATTTTTCTTTCTCATCATTCAACTTAGATGTTCCTTACAACCAGCTCGGTCCTTTTCTGTGTTATACTAGTTTCCAATTCTGTATTCCCTTTCATGCTATTTCATTCAATAAAATACTTTCCAACTCTTACAAATCCAAGATACCTTACAACTCTCTCTGAGTTAAACTTTACATTAAGATATCCCACAAGATATTTCTTATTAATTTGACTCACAGTTCTCCTGGTCTGTAAAAGTCAAATAGTACTATAACCAAACCTATCACCTGGTATATTTCTAGGTTTCTATCTTAATCTGTCACCTGATATACTGGCTTATATTTTTTTTGAGTCATTTTAATTTCTTTTGAAACTGATTTAATTTTGGTATTAGCTTCATTAGCCACTTAATTTAAATAATTCCTTATGGATTTATCTTATAATATGTGGGCTTGATGGACTAAATTCATAAATGTCTAAATGTTCAGATTTGTGCATGGTCCCCCAGATCCAAATATTAATCTTCAATGGTTATTTCTAAGGCAAATTAATTTTGTATGTAAGTGATAAAAAAGAAAAATATCTCACTTGACAGATTCCTATTAAAATAAAGTAAATTTCATCTATAGTCTTTTTGTAATTTGTTTCAGAAGCTGTAACAGAACAATTAAAATTGTAACTGAGATGACTAAGCACTTACTAAAAGTGCCTCCTACCTCTGTCCGGAGACCCAGGTGGAGATCTTGGCACGGGTGCTCTTCTTCCCTCGGGGCTGCTGTGAGTAGGTGAGCACTAAATGCTGCCACGCGCTCGGGAGGAACGTGCCCCGCTGTGACTCAGCCTGCGCCAGGAGCACAGCCCTCGTGTCATCGTTTGAATCCATGCAGACGCTGAGCAAAGAGAGCAAAGGCACAGGCTGAGACACGACGTTTCTCATCTCAGCTTTTAACGTGTGCAGCTAAGTATAACTCTAGATATTTACGCAAAATTTAAAAACCAGTTCTAGTATTAAACTAACTTGAAAAGTCAGGAGGTCTTTGTTTTATATCATAATCTGCTTGATTTTTTTATTATACTATAACCTCAAGTCACGAACTTAAAAATAGATTTGGCTCATTTGCTAGTAGTAACAATTTGGGCAATAATCTTCAGGATTCAATCTGCAAAAAAAAAATTTATTATTACTATCTATATACTCGTTGCCTTTTTCGTGCAATGTTTGCTTCATCCAGAAATTAATACATATACATAAATATCTAAATGCCAGTATGTATCATAGGTCCAACCTACTTTGAGGGATTACTAAGAGAATTAAGATATAATTTACATCAACTACCTAGTAACCTTTATAACGTTTATAGAACATAGATCCCTAAGTAACATATTTTACTTAAATTTTAATAAAAATTATTGTTGTTCAGTTGCTCAGTGGTGCCCGACTCTTTGCGACCCCACGGACTGCAGCTTGCCAGGCTTCCCTGTCCTTCACCATCTCCCAGAGTTTGCTCAAACTCATATCCATTGAGGCGGTGATGCCATCCAGCCATCTTGTCCTCTGTTATCCCCTTCTCTTTCTGCCTTCAATCTTTCCCAGCATCAGGGTCTTTTCCAGTGACCTGGCTCTTTGCATCAGGTGACCCAAGTATTGGAGCATCAGCTTCAGCATCAGTCCTTCCAATGAATATTCAGGACTAATCTCCTTTAGGACTAACTGGTTGGTCTCCCTGCAGTCAAAGGGACTCTCAAGAGTCTTCTCCAACACTACAGTTCGAAAGCATCAAATCTTCAGCGCTCAGCCACCTTCTTTATGGTTCAACTTTTAAATATTTATAAAAATAGTATCATATCATCCATACTCACTCAATACAAATAAAAGACTTGTATCTATACTAGTTAACAAAGGAGGCAAGAAAAAAGGACAAGACAGCAATGAGAACCTAAGTCTATGAGATAATGGCTATTAAATATATAATCTGCATGAAAAACAGCTGCCTGTTAACAACATCATAAGATCACTGCAATCGGATAAAATGCATCCATAGATAAGACTTAAGTAAGTATTTGGTCTAAGATACACTGAGAATTAACATAGTGAACTTTAGAGTTTAATTACAGATTTTATATATTACTACAAAGATTATGTTGTTTGAATCTACCTTCTTTTTTATAAATAAGAGTTTTCTATTTTGTCACAATGATCTTTATAGCAGATTTCACATTAATGTCTTTTACATAAATTATTTAAATACCTAAGCTATTCATGGGGGGCAGGGTTGAGGATAATTATTACCGAAAGATAAAAGTGCCGGTGTGGGGATCAGCCCACATTTGGATGATCAGTGCTTTGGATCCCAATGAGATCATATGAATACAACCTTCTTCTATGAGCCTTTCACCAGGATTCACATGTGCTGCACCTTCCAGTCTATTGTTCTCTATGAAAAAAAGACGTTAGGATGATCAGTCAAGCATTTGACAAAAACTGAGTGGAAAAGTAATGTAAATTGAATTTTGCCACCTAAGAATTGATAGCTCTAAACAATATACATGTGATATTACTGATGACGGTGCTATCTAATGTACATGGAGAGTTTTCTATATTAGGTCATTTTGCTCTGCTCTTTCGATGTGCAATTTATAAAAGAAAACTCTATTAACTACCCAACACATAAGTTATCTGCTAAGATTTCTTAAAAGTTCAATTTCCTACGCTAACCCATAAAAATACCTAAGTATGCTATGCTACTAACTTGGAAATATGTCTGTGGAAAAGTAGATTCAGAGCTCCAACTGTGGATACCAGGTGACATTTCCCACCCTTCAGTCTTGACAGTGTCATTAAGGTTTTCTTTTCTATTTGTAGGTCAGTGGTAGAAGATGTTCCTAGAGATCAAATACTGGTGAAGGTCTAGTGTCCTGAAGCAGAGGCTCCAGTGGGGTGTGTAAAGTCTGTGGAATGAAGAGTTATAGCGGCTAGCATCTCCCGATAATCATAACCCCCCAAACCTCTGGCTCAGTCATTTCATTCATTCCACAGACCGTAAGAATTAGCCCACTTTCCTACCACCAAAAACTGCTTTTTAACAAGTAAGTTCTTTCTACCTAGCAGTTTCATAGTCACGAAGTAGTGATTCAATAGGCTGTAGAAAGAACTGGAATGAAATTTATTCTCACTCTGGAGGTTGGCTGATGCAGTTACACATTCTGTGACAGGAACTAGGAGAGAGGCACTGAGGTAAGATATAGCATAAGAAAGAGAGCTTGAACTACAAGAGAGAAAGGAGATGAAATGAAGGTGGAATGACAGGAGACAGGGAACAGGTAAGAGAAGGATGGAAAAGCAGCTACAGGGTTCTATGCTTTCCTTTTCAAATATCAGGAGCCACCCTAACCCAGTAATGGGACCACGGCAGAGGCAGAAAATGGGGCTGGTGACCCCAAAGCAGTTGCGTATGTGGTGGTCCACCCGCCTCCCTCCTCATACTCCCTCTCTCCCACCCACACTAGGCAAAAGTACAGAAGAAAATGGTGTTTTAAGGCTGTCCGACCATTCAGGCTTTGGTACGTCAGAACCTACCATCACTAAGGCATTCCATGAAGAATGTGTGGACAGTAAGTCAGAGTATCACTGTGTTCCTAGTGCTCAACTAAAACTGCCACCTGAAAAGTCTTAGTACGCAGATAATGCTGTTGTCATACCTGTTCCATCAAAACTACTGTCCAGTAAAATCAGTGACTTGTTTCTTTTCTTTGTCTTCTTTCCTTTTTCTGTGGTACTCTCAGGTTCATGGATACACTCCACATTAAACCACAGGGAAATGCTGAAACCTTCTGACAGGTGTGGCTGTCCGAGCAATGGCAAGTGGACCGGGGCTACGTGCCAAGAGGAAAGCAGCTGCTGGGGAAAACTCTCACTGTCGCCCTCTTTCTTACTCCGTGACACTCGTGCTCTTCTCAATAGCTCCATGGCCTTACTGTTGAGAATTCCAGGGCACTTTTGTGATGAAACACCATTGCTTAAATTTGGAGTACGCAGTAAAGGGAAGGTTAGATACTGTGAAGGACTCATAGTAATGTCACTTTCAACAATTTTCAGAATACCCAGAAGAAGAATTTCCTAAAGGAAGAGAAAACCAAACAAAACTTTGCAGCCATGTTACAAGGTACATAATAATCTTGAAAATCAGCTTATATAAAAAAAATACAAACATACACATATGCATATCAGCATTTCTATTTAAATAATTTCCTACCTACTATATCATTAAAATTGTCATTTTTTTTGTGTTAAGATATTGGCTCAGACAGTAAAGCGTCTGACTACAATGCAGGAGTCCCAGGTTCGATACCTGAGTTGGGAAGATCCTCTGGAGAAGGAAATGGCAACCCTCTCCAGTACTCTTGCCTGGAAAATCCCATGGACAGAGGAGCATGGTAGGCTACAGTCCATGGGGTCTCAAAGAGTCAGACACAACTGAGCAACTTCACTTTCCCTTTTCAAAATATGAAAGAGATTTCAGTCTTAAAACATATAATCTCTTGTGGTTAATTTGATTCAGATTTAGAAGATTTTAAAAAGGTTCAAACCTAAAAAAAAGTTCTGAGCTGGTTTTAATTATTAGAAATTAAATACAGTGATTTTATCAGGAATCATGTCTACCAAAGAAAGGTGTTTATTTCCAAGTGCACTACAGTTACTTCTCTCAATTATTTTTAAATGAGGGATAGAACCAGAGACCTTGCAAATTCTTTAAGTTTCTGAATGGTATTTATGGCATGAATGACTTCCTAAAATTGAGTGCTCAGTTACTTTCCACCTTATTTTACATGGCTTTTCCCTAATCAAATAAAACTTTTTCATCTTTTTTAGATTTATTTATAATTACAAGTTTTTGGTTAAACTGGAACACAGAATGTACAAAAGAGATGAGAGGAAACAAGTATTTAATTAAAGGGAAAAGCAATGACTAAGGAGACTAGTAAAAAAAATAGAGAAGATTAACCCAGTACAATGTCCAACCCATTCATAAAATAACATCTAATGTCCATTACTATGATAAATGAACTCAGAAAAACAGAACAGAAACATTCCATAAATATATAGTCAGTTCTCAATTGTATGCACTAGTGGTTTTTGACCTCATGTTCCACAGAGCTCCCTCGGGGTCTATAAGGCTCAAGTAGGGTGGTGAAACAGGCAGGGCTCAGGCACATTCTCCAATCCTACTTCAAAGAAAGTAGCTCCAAGGCTTTCTGTTTTATTTGCTTAAGCTTTGAGTCAAGATTTCATTATAAAAATGGGCTTCTTAGCAAAGAAGCGTCTAAAAATCACTAAGTTGCACCAACTGACAAGTGATAGAAGATAAATGAATAGTGAATAATAATTTTCTAAAAAAAGGATAACCTTCAAAATGGTTATCATTACTCATAATTATCTTTAGTAATTAAAATTATTCAGCATTTCTTAAGCACAAAGACTTGGGGTGGAATCAGGTAAAGGGATTATGACCCCAATGATATATCTAGTTTGCCAAAACAGAAGTGAAATAGTTTAAATTGTATAAATAATAAAATAATGAGAATTTCACAAACAATAACATGAAGTTGACTGTATAACAGTTACCACATCAAAAGACGGAGCTTAGTGATTTCTAAAAAAAAATTCTATTAGGCATCAGTGAAAAAATCTCAAATTATAGCATATTTACTGTACAAGGAGATTTCTCCAGAAATATTCTCAAAAGAAGGGTTAGCTCTTCTGAACATGTTCTTGAACTCATCAAAGATACCAAAAGATCCACCAATACTCTCTGGCATGCTAAATTAAAGAAAGAGAAAGGGGAAAAATTAAAGCCAGTATACAATAATTAAAGGAACGGAAAAAACAATTTCACTGAAAGAAATTAAATATCAATACTATTGTCACATCTTAAATGGATTACAATTAATTTAATAATCCAAATATTTGCTGAAGAAACAGCAATATCACTAAATGAAAACCAACTAACCAGCTGACAAAAAAACAACAAAACCACTTTTCTGAAAGAGTGGTTAGTTCAAAATAAAATAAGGGTATTTAAAGAAGCATAAATTAATACAGTATTTCTTAAATAAGCTGACACTGTTAGGTACTATAAAATAGTCTGCTACCTTCTCATGTTGAAGATGTTTAGTTTATAACTATAACTTTCTAAAGAGAAAATTAGATGATACAAACAGAAATAGAAATATTAACAATTATGAAAACACTTAAATATCACTAAAGATTAGTTTGAACACTTTATTCTATCATGAGGCTTAGTAGGAAATATAACTGGTAATGTACAAATTTATAGAACTTTTGAGAGTAAAATGATGAATTATTTGTAACATATATATTACATATGCTCTATATATTACATGTATAATACACAAATTCATAGAACATCTGAGAGTAAAATAATGAATATTTGTAGCATATATATAGCATATATATTACAATGATCAAAGTATATTTACATGCATTATCTCAGCTTATCCTAAACAAAAAGTCCTACAAAATAAATATTATCTCCATTTTGGATATGACAAAATAATTCTGATATAAAACCTAAGAACAGAAGTCCTATTTCAGCAACATGTTTTATAGAAGCCATGAACTGACACAGAAAGAAAATTGCAATGAGACTAAGAAATAGCATGGACTTTATCCTGTAAGTAACATGAATCAGTTACAGGTTTTAGAGTAAGAAAATAATATGATCAAAGTAAAGTGTATGTGTGTGGATTTTTTTTTTTTTTTTCAGTTCAAAACTAATAGGTTCCAGTTCAAAATGGGGGACTAGAGACACACACACACACCTCTGTCTATCACCGCAAAAGTCACTGGACTAAAAGTACAGAATAACAAAAAGGAAGAAACCCATAATAGGAAAAAAGCAGGGGAGGCAGTGAGTACTAGGAGCACATCAAGTGAGAGATTTAAAAATATTTCCTGCAGATGAAAGGATAGAGAGATAAAAGAGAAAGCTGCAGCCTAGGATCTCTCTGAATTACAAAGGTGGTCAGAGGAATGGAGAGCCAATCTGTCCAAAATCTGGGGAGAAAGTAAGAACAGGGCTACAAGCACAGGGATTAATAAAAGGTTTGTTTGTGAACATGCACCTCTCTCCCTTATTATGAGTATACAGCACAGATAACTCATCATTTACCATTATGCCCCAAACTTGTTAACTGTTCTCTAAAGAAACTGAATGGATTCTGCCAACAAAAAGCTGAGATGTATGGCAGGATGTAGACATTAGGGCTACCAATTATAACTGTAAAGTCTGCAGACTGGCTGAGTTGCCTAACCAAGGGGGAAAAACAGCAGCAGAAGAGTTGCTATGCAGAGTATATGGAGAATAACTAGAGCATACAGAGAATAACTAATACTCAACAACAACAAAAGAAACACCCTCATTTTTAAAAAGCATAAATGATTTGAATAGACATTTCTCCAATGAAGATACACAAATGGCTAACAAGCACATGAAAAGATGATCAACATCACTTATCATTATGGAAATGCAAATAAAAACTACAGTGAGATACACAATGAAAAAAAAGTCAAATTCTAGTAGGAAGACAGCATGATCAGTCCTCCTTAAAACTCTCAAGGTCATTAAACAGGGAAACTCTAAGAAACTGTCACAGCCAAGAGGGAACCTAAAGAGGTATGATAACAAAATTCAATGAGAATCCTGGATAAGATCTTTAAACAGAAGAAGTACATTAAGTATACATGAAGGCAATTTGAATAAACTATGAATTTTAGTTAATGTAACAATATAGGTACATTAACTATAGCAAATATACTAATGTTAACCTAGGTACCTTCTGTACTATCTGCTCAAACTCTCTGTAAAACTTTCTTCTGGGGTGACAGAAAAGTTTTAAGATGAACAATTGTGAATCTACTAAAAGACAGTAAACAGTATACTTCAAATGGGTGAACTATACAGTGTATTAATTATATCTCAAGTACATGAATTATACCTCAATAAAGCTGTTATTTTAAAAGATAATGGAATAGAATTTCTCAGAGCTAAGATAGAAATAAGTCTTTAGATCAAAAAGGCCCATTAAGTGCCAGCACAATATATAAAAATATAGCCATAATTAAGTAAATGCAGAAGAAGGGAAGGCTTTCCTTACAGTATAATTCCAATTAAGAAATGAAGGAATCATGGAAATAGAAAATTACTATTTGACAAATACCACCATATTAATTGTTTTGGTCAAAAAATCATCAATGGATACTAAAATGAGTAGGTTAAAGTAAGATAAAAAAAGGATATTTACATAGTCTCAAGTTATCTCCCCACGAGATACTTACTAATTGTAAAGAGAAAATAGAAACTTAATAATGGAAGCACCTTGCAAGATATTGTCTTAACCAAGTGATCAAAGGCAACATCATCATTGCTAAGATACAGATATCATGAACCCCTGGATGTGAAACACTGAGGTATGCCTGCCCAAAATGTATAACTTGAATTTAACCATGACAAAATGTGTGACAAGCCCAAATTAACATTTTGTGTATGTCAGCCTTAATCCTCCAATTAAAATTTAGGTTTCTACAGCTAAACTCTAGGGTTCTATCTAGTATATTTAACATGACCATGTTATATATTCATTATGAATTTCTCAAATGTCTGTGAAAGCACAAAGAAGAGAGTAGGCACTCAAGTAAGACCTGACAGAGCAGCAATCCTTTACATTGGGTTACAGTCTCGCAAGAAACAGCAGCTGGAACCAGACATTGAACAATGGACTGGTTCAGAACTGGGAAAGGAATATGTCAAAGCTGTATTTTGTCACCCTGCTTATTTAACTTATATGCAGAGTATATCATGTGAAATGTCAGGTTGGATGAACCACAAGCTGGAATCAAGTTTCCCTGAAGAAACAGCAATAACCTTAGATATGCAGATGACACCACCCTTATGGCAGAAAGTGAAGAAGCACTAAATAGCCTCTTGATGAAAGTGAAAGAGGAGAGTGAAAAAGCTGGCTTAAAATTCAACATTCGATGGCACTGAAACATGTAAATTATCACATGTGAAATGAATCGCCAGTACAGGTTCAATGCATGATACAGGGTGCTCGGGGCTGGTGCACTGGGATGACCCAGAGGGATGGGGAGGAAAGTGGGAGCGGGGTTCAGGATGGGGAACACATGTACACCCATGGCGGATTCAAGTCAATGTATGGCAAAACCAATACAGTGTTGTAAAGTAAAATAAATAAATTAATTAAAAAAAATTCAACATTCAAAAAATGAAGATCATGGCATCCAGTCTTATCACTTCATGGCAAATAGATGGGGAAGAATACAAAGAGTGAGAGACTTTATTTTCTTGGGCTTCAAAATCACTGTAGATGGTGACTGCAGCCATGAAATTAAAAGACGCTTGCTCCTTGGAAGAAAAGCTATGACAAACCTAGAGAGCATATTAAAAAGCAGAGACAGTACTTTGCTGACAAAGGTCTATCTAGACAAAGCTATGGTTTTTCCAGGAGTCATGTATAGATGTGAGAGTTTGACAATAAAGAAAGCTAAGTGCCAAAGAATTGATGCTTTTGAATTGTGGTGCTGGAGAAGACTCTTGAGAGTCCCTTGGTACTGCAAGGAGACCAAACCAGTCAATCCTAAAGGAAATCAATCCTTAATATTCATTGGAAGGACTGACGCTGTAGCTCCAATACTTTGGCCATCTGATGTGAAGAGCCAAATCATTGGAAAAGGCCCTGATGCTGGCAAAGACTGAAGGCAGGAGAAGAAGGGGACGACAGAGGACAAGATAGTTGGATAACATCATCGACTCAAGGGACGTGACTTTGAGCAAGGTCCGGGAGTTGGTGATGGACAGGGAACCTGGCGTGCTGCAGTCCATGCGGTCACAAAAAGTTGGATACGACATAGCGACTGAACTGAACAGTCTCGCAATGCCACTTCTAAATACACGACCCTGAACAACTCATTTGATCACCTGGAATCTAGATTTTCCTCTCTAGAAATTCAAGATACTTATAACTACGTCTACTGTATTGGTTTGAGAAACAGGAGAGATGATGCATATAAAGCTAGTTCTGAAACTACATGGCACTATGGCAATGGAAGCTATTATTGTCAACTCTTCATTTCACATAACAAAATTATTTCAAAGCTATTGTTTAAAACCAAAGTTTCAACGCACCTTGAAAATCAGAATCAGCCTGTGTTAAAATACTAAAGAATCCTCCTAAAAGATTTTTCACAGTTCCCTGAAGATTAAAAAACAAAAAATAAGAAATTAAATTTCTTACCTCATGAAAGCATGAAGAAACTATAATATCATAATAAATTACTTGATAGTATACTGTATGTACATATCTAGATATTTTAAAATAAGTGGAGAAAGTGCTATGTGTAGGGTTATACATAATTTTCATTTTGTTTTTCATACTGTTTTTTCTGATTTTTCAAAACAATGACCATATATAAAAATTAAATGCAATTAAAAAAAATTACTCGTTTTCAGAAATACACTAGGATTCTTATAGTTAGCCAATGACAACACTGATTTTTTTATCCTACTTTGGAGAACTATGGAAGCAGATTTTTAGACTATTACTTGTACTAAAAACATACCATAAAGTATTATAAAAGGTAAGTAATCATCTCAATTTTCAGACAAGTTGGGCTATATATAAATAAAGAGATGAGTAATTAGGGCATGTGTGTGATAAATACTGATCACGTTTAACTAAATACATCTTTTACCTGTTGCATGAGTAGAAAAATATTCTTTTCTTTCTGTCTGATGATTTTCAAAAAACTCTCAAATACATGGGCAAGCACATCAAGTTTAGCTTTACCAGTAGAAAGCAAATTTAATTCCAACGTACAAATCTCAGGATAAATTATTTCCCCTTGAGCGAGGTTTTCAAGTAAGTCATTTGGACTGCTTGATGCAATGAAACTTTCTGCTTCAGGCTTTAAGTCTACCCCTAAAAGGAGAAAAAGAAAAGGTTATTTTTATTCCCTTCCTAAGCACTGAAAAAAAATTTCTAATCTCATTCATCACTTAGGAGATCTAGTGGCAAAAGTGCTATTTATAAGAAGATGCTCACAAAATCTTTTTCTACTACTGGATTTTTGACTACAATAATTATCCTGAATAATCAAGTCCTATGGTTATTTTGATGATAAATGAGTAGCCTTAAAAGTAATTTTGATCTTCACTAGAAGCACAAGTACTATCAACAGTAATTTTTATAGACATGTGATGCATACTTATCACACTCCTTTGAGACACTGGAAAAAAGTACTATCCCAAACTTTCTGGTGCCAAAATACCTAAATCATAGGGTAGTTCATTTGCTTATATCTCTGTGAAAACAACAGGTTTGGCTATTGGTTGGATGAATTTTATACTTTGTCTTTTTTATCACTGGGATATAGACACTGCCTCACCGATACTACATTTTAGAAAATTTAACTGTTATGCTCTTTAAAGAAACTGCTGTACTCTTTTTAAAAGTTCATATGTGAATCAGTTCTAATGAGATGGATGAAACTGGAGCCCATTATACAGAGTGAAGTAAGCCAGAAAGATAAACACCAATACAGTATACTAATGCATATATATGGAGTTTAGAAAGATGGTAACAATAACCCTATATGCAAGACAGAAAAAGAGACACAGATGTATACAACAGACTTTTGGACCCTATGGGAGAAGGCGAGGGTGGGATGATCTGAGAGAACAGCATCGAAACATGTATATTATCAAGTGTGAAACAGATCGCCAGTCCAGGTTGGATGCATGAGACAAGTGCTCAGGGCTGGTGTACTGGGATGACCCAGAGGGAGGGGATGGGGAGGGAGGTGGGAGGCAGGTTCAGGATGGGGAACACATGTAAATCCATGTCAATGTATGGCAAAAACCACTACAATACTGTAAAATAATTAGCCTCCAACTAATAAAAATAAATGAAAAAAAAAAGTTCATATAGGCAAGAAATTTATAAATTTCTACCTGGACCAAAATTCTTTACGATCTAGTGAGCAAACTTAGAAAAAGGAGGGTATCTATTATTATGAAATCATGTGTGTACTATGATAAAACTGACACTATTGTAGCAATATTTTTCAAAAGCACCTGCTTAGGGGGAAAGGGGGAGTGGGAAGTAGAAGGTGGTCAAAAGGTATAAACTTCCAGTTATAAGATAAATAAGTACTAGGGATGTAACATACAACACAGTGACTATAGTTACCACTGCTGTATGATATACGGGAAAGGTGTTAAGAGAATAAATACTAAAAGAGTTCTTATCACAAGGAAAAGATGTTTATTTCTTTTCTTTGTATTGTATCTATATAAGATAGTGAATGTTAACTAAAACTACTGTGGTAATCCTCTCACAATATATGTAAATCAAACCACCTTAAACTTATACGGTGATGTATATCAATTATTTCTCAATAAATCTGGAAAAAAGTTTGTTTAACAAATCAAGTAAGTCACATGAATATATATGTATGAGGATTTCAACCTGTGGCTGTTCTTTTGTTCTTTTCACTCTCTTTATGGTAAAAAAAAAAAAACCAACAACCCAAAAACACCTGCTATGGGTCCATCAAAGCCCTTTAAGTAGGACATCAGTGATTATTCCTATTCACCCAATTTGAAAGAGACAACAACCACTGAAGAAAACAAGTACTGCAAACTTGGTGAAGACTAACAGTATTGGCACAGTCATAAGACCAGCAAACAAAAAGATGAAGCCCTCCCAGAAATCTCCTGGCTCTATTCAATCCATATCTTCCATTCTACTCCATTCAAGTTTTAGGCCTGGAAACAAAGGATCACATGCAATGTCATTTCCATCTCAAGGACAAGCTGGGCTGTGGTGAGCTAAGAAACTTATGCTGCAGCATTCTTGGATGCCACAGAGATGTCTGTATTCCTTTATTACTTAATCTTTGTAACAAACTGCCTTCAAAGCTCTTCCTGTCAATGTTCACTGGACAGATCTTTTCTATCAAGGCCTCAATGGAAACACGTCTTTAGTGATGCCTTCTTTGACTACCCAGTCACAATCACATCACCCTGTTTTATTTCTTCATACTGCTTATTTCTGATATTTCTTGTCTTTTCCATTAGAATACATATGAAAGCAGAGACTTCTACCCTGTATTCTTAGGCACTCCATCAATGTTTGTGATAACAAAAATGTATTTCATTGATTTAAACTGCTTAAACTGCTTACAGGGGCTTCCCTCATAGCTCAGTTAGTAAAGAATCTGCCTGCAATTCAGGAGACCCTGGTTCAGTTCCTGGATTGGGAAGATCCACTGGAGAAGGGATAGGCTAACCACTTCAGTATTCTTGGGCTTCCCTTGTGGGTAGCTGGTAAAGAATCCGCCCGCAATGCAGGAGACCTGGGTTCGATCCCTGGGTTGGGAAGATTCCCCTGCAGAAAGGAAAGGCTATCCACTCCAGTATTCTGGCCTGGAGAATTTCATGGACTGTATAGTCCATGGGGTCACTAAGAGTCAGACACGACTGAGCGACCTTCACTTTCACTTTCAAACTGCTTACAAGAACACCAGAGTTTGTTGTCAAGATCAAATAAAATAATGGTACAATACACTTGACAAATGTAAGGCAGTAGAAAGTTCTAAAGTGATATTATTAAGAACCATTTGCTAGTTAATAATCTGACTTTCAAATTGACTCATAAGTACTTCAGTGATATTTTACCATCATCCCAGGTTTCACTATCCTCAGGATTGCTCTCACTATCTGCTTCATAACCTTCTTCTTCAACCAGAAGTTTAAAACTGCAACACTGAGAATCCTCAGCTTCTTCTGAAAAATCACCAGGCTGGGATGACAATTCTTCTTCAGACTGATGACTCTATAAGACCAGTATAATTAAATTAAGGCAAAAGTTGCAATGTTTGTTCATTTTTCTTAAATAAGATATTTATTACTCAAAAGTCATTTTGAAGACAGCTTCAGTATTTTAAGAAAAAAATCTTAGGAACTGATATTAACCATTATACATTATGAAATTCACACAGCATAATTCTCCAAAATTTCTCAAGTTGATTAACACCTCAAAAAATAGGTGTCCTAACAAATTAAATAATAGGTCATTTCAGTTTTACTGAAAAGTAAGTCTAAGAAATTTCATTCTCGTTATATAATAGATGACTAAAAACCACAATGAGGTGGAACTATACTTCTTATAACTTATTGCAAATAAATGCATATTATATTTACATATTTGCTCAAGAAAAGATTTTTCCAAAGGTTCTTATAAAGTGTTTCATAAATTAGATAACTAAAGACATGAAAAATTTTCAAAGAAACTAATTTTAAGATTCCAGAATGCAACTGTCTACATACAAGCATCTCTGAAACCAAAGAGTTCCAGCATTAACTCCTTGTATAGTATCATGTGGCATGAAATTTTCCTTTTCTTATAAAAATGCTAATAATATTTTCACTTAAAAAAAACACACTTAAAGAAGCTCAGAGTACTTTATCATTGCAACATTTAAAAAAGAAGAATAATCTTTTTTTTTTTTTAATAGGTAGGTAGGTATTTTAACTTACATATATGAATTCTGACATTTTAGATAGGTATTTTAACATTTTCCAGTTAACCAATTCAGTAATATGATTCAGTAATATGACTAAGACATTAGTAGTTATTTTAGTAGGTTTTTATGTTATGACAAACAGTAATATAAACTATTATGGCAGATTATAAAATGCCAATATGTCTAGACCCAGGAATTGAAAAAGAAGTTACACAAAGATAAAAGGTAAACAAAAGTAAAAGAAACATGAAAGGGGAGGTAAATTAACTATGTATGTATATATCAGTTTCATGGAAAAAATTAAAATTGTTCTTTTAGAAAATGAAGTTAACATGAACAACTAAAAAACCATGACTTCTTTCTATGCAAGGACCAGTCGTTTTTATGTTGAGTGATTTAAAATTAAAGTGAGAAGAGATGTAAATCCATGGCTGATTCATGTCAATGTATAACAAAAGCCACTACAATATTGTAAAGTAATTAGCCTCCAACTAATAAAAATAAATGAAAAAAAAAAAAAGTGAGAAGAGAGTTCTGCATATATTAGCCATATCACTATAGAATCAAACAAGACAAAGAAGAAAGCTGAGTCATCACTATCCCTGCATCATTACTTAATAAACTATCAGTTATATATGAGACATCAAATAATACTTTCCATCTTACTGGAAGCAATTCTTGGTAAATTTCCACATTAGGTGAAGAAAAGCATGTCACACTGCTCTCCTGTGTTTTACGAGATGTAAGTACAATCCATCCCAGAGGATGGAGACAGAACCCATTGAACTCACCTGACCAAATCCTGGCCCGTATGTTCTAACCACATCTCAGTGTTGCACTCTGGACCCACACACTTCTGCCTCTGCCAGTCACACCCAAACAACAACACAACTGTATGTTATTCATACCTTCTCAGTCATAGCATCATCATGCTCAAAATCTGCTGCATGATTCCCCAGTGCAACTCGAAGCAGGGCATCAAATAAAGGCTTTGCTAATTCTGTTTCCATCACCTTTGACTTGGAAAGATGATCCCTCATTTCAAGCAATATAGTTTCCACAGACAAGTTCTAAGGTAAAAGCAAAGAAACTAAGAATATCAACATGTTTTAAGAAAAAAAAATATAAACAGTGAGAAAACAAATGATAAATTAACATTTACTTAAGTAAAAGCTAGCCCATTTATTTGTAGTTGATATGAAATTAAAATGACTACAAATATCCAGTGCTTACACAATATCCTCCTGTTACAATTAAGATTAATATTTTAATTTATCCAATGCTTTACTCATCTTATTTGCTTTTGAATTTCAATGTATCATAAATTAATTGTATCAGGGAAAAAATGATTAGGTGAAACTTCAAGGTTTTCATTAACCATTTCTAGATTTTACTAATTCCTTTTCTTAGTGATTCCTTAAGACTAAGAAGCGCTTGTATTTTAATTCTTTTCTCTTCCTCCCTTCTTTATTACTCCTTCCTATCTGTCCTGGAAGGGAACTCTCACTGCTTGTCCTTCTATTAGGGGATGAAGCCATAAGGATGGATAGGAAATCGACTTCTCCCTTAACTCTGTCCAGTGGGAGACACAGATACACACAGACAAGATATGAGGGAGTAGGAAATGGCAACCCACTCCAGTATCCTTGCCTAGAAAACCCCACAGACAGAGGAGCCTGGTGGGCTACAGTTCATGGGGTCACAAAGAGTTGGACATGACTGAAGTGACTTAGCACGCAAGAAGAAAAGAAGGGATCTGCCATATTTGAAGTTTTCTGAGAAGCAGGGCCTGAAACTAAGCATTCCTTTTTGGCTGAGATTTGCTCTCAGGGGAAATTTTGTAAAGGCATGAGGAAGGCAGAATATAGAATATGCTGGGGAAAGAATCCAGGCAAAGATGTGGTTTCAGAATAAATGTGTCACCCCCAGCCCAATTCCATGGGAAGCTCTGGAGCCTGAACTGCACCACAGAGACTGCCCCCACTCCCAGAGCCATCCCCGTCAGTCACTGGCTCTCAGCACCCCACACCTTGGGAGACGGGTGCAGATGTGAGTCCTTAGCAGCCAACATCTGCAGCAGACGGTGCACGGGTGGATCAGCTTGGCTGGGGATCTGGGCAGGGCACCGGACAGAACCACACTAAGACTGCTGAGTGTGGACTTTGAAATACAATAGCTGGAGAAGGAAATGGCAACCCACTCCAGTATCATTGCCTGGAAAATCTCATGGACAGAGGAGCCTGGTGGGCTGCAGTCCATGGGGTCGCAAAGAGTCTGGGCACGACTGAGCAACTAACACTTACTTACCTACCCATTATTACTCATCTGACATCTGACATTTAATGTGTATTTAATGCCTTTCAGGGTTGGTAAATTTTGTCACGTGGGTTCTGTATTCCAAACTAAACCCTAAGCTTCTTGAGGGCAAGAATGGGGTCGTGTACTCCTCTGTGCCCACCACAGTACCTGGTACTGTGCTAAGCATACAGGAGCACCTCAAAACTCAGAATCTTTGGAAAAACAAAATGACAATAGCATTACATGAGAACTTAAAAAAAACTTTACATCACACGATGGTTAGATGAAAGGTAAGTTATTACCTGACTGGGTAACTCCAATTCCATCTTTTGCTGACTAGCTCTGGTGCCATGAAGACAAATGGCCAGAAGGGCTTCCAGAAGTCGTATGCCCTGAAGTGAGGTTTCGCTTTCTCTACTCATAAAGATTTTTGTTTCCTCGGGAACAGCTTCCGCAGCTGGAATTTGTTCCACATTTATGGAAGAAGGATGTTCTGACTCTAATTTACCTAAACGGTCCGCACTCTTTTTCAGACCACTCAGTTCTGCTGGTGTGGGGTCACTTTTCACAGTCAAAGCTAATAAATCTTCCTTCACAGTGATCTCAGGTTGAGAAGTTCTGTTTAAATCTTGATTTTCATTCATGTTTCTATCTCCTTCCTTTCTCCCTTGCTCCTCTTCAGGATTTCTGAACAGTTCCTGTATTACCATAAATATTAATTTATGGCACACTTGGAAACCACCGAGCCTATAAAACTGCTTCTGGAAAATGGGACTCAACATGTAGATCCAACGACACATGGACCAGATGTCAGCTGCTTGGTGCATGTGTTTGGGAGAGGGCAGGACGAGGCTCTCGAGAGAGAAACATGGCAGCATGTGTTGCAAAGGCTCGCTCGCTGTACTGTCATAGCCGGAAGTATCTTCTGAATCATTGGCTGATTCTCTCTCAGATTCTGCCTCTTTACTTACACACAAGAATGCCACACAGAGGAAGAGGTTAATTGTGTTGATATGAACATCCTGCACGACAGACTTCCGTTTCTTTGGATAAGCATCTTTCAGCCGGGCATAAAATTTACTAAGACTCTGAGAATCTGAATAAGCTTGCTGGTTATACAAAGTACCAACATTTAAAGATGACAACTCCTTCTGTTCAAGGTCTATCCCGTCAATACCTGGAATTGAAGAATCTTTCTGTTGTTCCCCTAGGCTGATTATCAGAGTTTCAAAAGCTTTTAGTGAGTGATTTCGGATACCATCTAAGTAATTTAATTCAATTATTTGGTTTACTCCATTACAACTTAAAAACAAATCTCTTATTACCCTGTGAGAGAAAAAAAGTACAAAAGATTTACATACAGGCACATCATTCATACACTATTTAAACATGTCATTACTGCGCATACTCAACACTACCCATTTCAACTCTATCAATTATCTGGCTGAAGTCCTTAGTTAGACATGACCAGGACTTCAAGCTGCTTTCTGACTACTTCTACATCCTTCTCCAAACACTGCATATGTAATTCCAGTAGCATTTGAAAAGGACAGATTACACGCCTCTCAAGTGAAAGGAGGCAATTCAGGGAAGAATATTTTTCCCCAAATGGCAAATTTCTCTATATAAATTCTCAATGCCACAATCACCTCCATATTTGAGATGGACACTCTGAAAGCAGGGAGGCCTTTGCGTGTTCCATTCATTTGGCTACTTGGTGGTTCACTCAGGACTGTTATTTATTTTAGATCTGTATGTCATCAAGGGAAAGAACTAAACTACAGATCTGAAGCTTTTCAGCTCTGTCTCAGGTAAAACTCACAAGTCTGGATCACTGGAATCTGAGTAATAATTTTAGTATAAATCAGCTCAGCAAAGGCTGTCCACAACGCCACAGAGTTATAAAACTTTCAGATCAAAGACAGTTCTATTTAAACAATGTCAGAATATCAGGATTTTTTTTAATGGTTGTGAAAATAATGATCACAGATATGTTATACTTTACTGTAAGTTTTTAAAATGATATACTCATTAATTTCAAAGGCCAACTACCTATCAGAAGCAAGCTTCATTTACAAAATTATTTTTTAAGTATGAGAGTTGACAATCACAAAATCTGCAAAACTCACTGGTGGATTCTAAGTATCTTAATTCTCTTCATTTTGCTTACCTGTATTTTCCAGTTTTTCTACATATAGGTAATGAATGTAAATATAGCATTCAAAAAATAATAATTCCATTAATTTCACTGTTTTGATAAATAATTATCATGCATGTGCACACTTTGTGTACTATATATATATTTTACATAGCTGTAAATAAATGGGTTATATTTTTTATTTTGTGTATGTTACTGATAAAATATTATAAGCATTTTCTCATGTCCCAACAGATCCTAGATAACATTTTTGGCTAATAATATTACATCAAGTAAATACAATGTAATTAATTTAACTTTGCCCCTGCTGTTGGGTATCTGCATTTTATCCATTTTTTCTCAGATATATATTTAAAACTTTAGTTTTTTTTCAGAGAAGTTAAAATCAATGGCTCTGTCCCCTTCTCTATAAACACCCCAGTAAAACAAACAAATAAATAAATGTTAAAAAAAAATCTGACATGGGATGGGAAATTTTTTTGTTGTTAAACTAAAATTAAATCCTAGGAAAGAATAAATAATAAAGATATTCAAACATCTTTGAATATTATATTTTCAACAATGAGAAAAAACATCTACACACATATATAACAAACCTTGATTTAAGCAGGGTAGGCAGAGTTTTTAAATAAATCTGAAGTACTTCCTGGGGCAAACACTGGTTATGATGGCTACATACGTGAGTCTGAGCCGAAGTAATGCTAAGCTGTTGACAATAATGTGCTAATTCAACTCCTCTTTGCAGCACAGGATTAAATATGCAGTTATACAGTTTCCACTGAACAACAACATTGCCTTTCTGGATCAAACTGCAAATGTGATTTGCAATCTGTACACTCTGTAATCTGTCCTCTTCAAAAACAAAATTCTGATAAGCCTCTAAGGCATCCCATTTCCACAACAAGTCTTCTGATCCACTGCTGGGCAGGATCCCTTGAAATCTGTAGGATGGACTAGATAAACCTGAGGAAGGTTCAGCATCGCATGAGTTTCCCTGCAGGGTCTCCTCTAATTTGGCTAGTTGTTCTGAGTCAACGGTACAGATGTTGCAAGCTGCTTTTTTAGTTTTCTGTGTTATCTCAGCTCCTCCTAACTGTTCCAAAATCAGTTTGTTAAGAATATTCAGTATATGCTGCTGACAGCTTTTCAGTGCTGGCAATTTAAAAGCGTGGAGGAGAGGAACAATCACAGACTTGGGATCCATACAACAGCATATGCCAATGCTCTGAACCCCTGAGAGGATCTGGACACATGTGCTGCTCAAGGAAGCCTGCTGCAGTAAGCGTAAACACTGGTGAGCACACACAGCGATGCAACAGCACCGCTCAGGGTAATACACATCTCCATCTGCCGTCTCTTCAAATGGGTTTTTGGAAACCTGGTTTTTAAAAGCCGAGACCAACAGACCTGAGAGGTCTCTATGGTGATGCATGAAGTGGGAATATTCGCAACGTCTGTGCCTTTTTCTTGTACACATTGAATGATGCAGCTGCTCTGACTTCACTTTTTTGACAGTGCTCATTATTTTCATGACATTATTGATGAGGGCTTTCAAATGTCCTGAGGCCTCAGGAGGAACCCCATCTCTTACAACCAGCCATTCCATTTGAAGAACTGCTGTTTCAAATAAATGAAATCCGTGATGCTGAATGAATTCTTGGACCAGATCCATGGCTTGACTGAAGAAGAACGGATTTGAGGCTGCACTTTGAAGACAACAGATCAGGATCTGCAGAACTCCCTCCAGCAGCTCAGGTAAAAGAAGCACTCTATGACGATACTTGGAAAACACAAAATCTTCCTGAACCTCTTGTAGTGTTCTCTTCTGTCCTGGGGCAAAAGGGTCAGGCTGCTTTTCTAGGCAAGTTCTAATTTTTAAAGCTGCTCTAAGCAATTCTGTTAAATTTTTTCTGAGACTTTCTGGCATCACCTCTGCTGTACTAATATCTATTGACATCAGATGCAGTACTGTTCGGAAAAGCATCCGTTGAATCAAAGCCACTGGTTCTTCAGTCCAACCTGCAGAAACCATCTGACACTCCAAATTGTCACTGAGATTGCAGCAGTCTCCAAAACCCGCTAGGAATTCAGTCAGTGTGGGCACTACACTGGCTGTGAGAGCAGAACTATGATTCAAGGTAATGTCAAACTTACAAACTTTCTCTAATAAAGATAACAAAACATGACATAAGTCAAATGGAGAATTGTTCACGTGACTGATGGTAGACAAGGCAGCTGGCTCACTTAAAATGTCAGTGTTTGACTCCTGTCTTGGAATCATTTCTCTGGAATTTTCCAAAGCCATGGTGTCAGGAGTCTGTTCTTTGGTTGATAAGTGGTTAAGCTTAACTGTAAGGTGGTCTTCTTTAGGACACTGTTTTACAAAATGCTGCAGCACATGGGACCTTCTGTATTTAGTCATTACTATACTTTTGTCATCTGAATTGGCTTCTGAATCTGAGGTGGAGAGCTGCGTCTTTCTTGCATCTCTTACAGAATAACGATGGGTAGTTTTACGTTGTCGCCTGCTTTTTCGAAAAACATTTACTTTTGCAGAAACCTGACCAGCCGGGGCACTGCCTTCTAAATATAATTTTTCCTGAGTAGATCTTTGAGAACTTGAGTTCTTTTCTTTGGTCAGGATTATACCAGCTGAGAATGGTAGATTAAAGTCTGACAAAATGAAGAAAGAAAATTTAGAATACCTTAATATGTTTTAAAACTCAATTTGCACAGGTGATTATCCTCTTACTTCTCTACTTTAGGAGTTTGTCCTCAGTGTATTTTTATTATGTGGCTGTCTTCCTTTAGCTTTTTGGTATGTCTCTACTCCCGTTCCTCCCCATATCACTTCATTCCCTTATCCTGCTCATATTAAATGCCAAGTGGCCCTGAATCAAAGAATACAAATTGAATTTGAAAACAAGGAGAACAGAGTTAGGAAAGAAAGCAATGCTGGTATTTAGCATTACTATTCTTACCACTTTACAAATCTCCTCTAATAACACCATTAATTAAGACACAGAGGTATACTATATCCTCAAAACAGTATTTAGGTTATAGCTCTGATATAACTTAGGAGCCTTAAGATCTCCCCAAATTTTTTCAAAATCATACAATAGATACAAATGTTCTCCAAGACTGGGGTTAAAAGAGTTGTTCATTCACAATATTTACTGCATGTGCTACGCAAGGAACCTGGCACAGGTGCAGATATTGCTGTTTCACCCTCAGTGCCTAGAACCTAGGGCTGCTGTGTGGTCATCACTCAAGACCTATATTTTAGAGAAAAGAATAAATTTTCCATACTAATTAAAAAGATAATGACACTGGGCTTTTTCCTTTGCAATAATACAAAAGGTACAGTTATAATTTAGAATGAATAAATAAAAATCTAAATAAAAGACTTGTGCTTTAAGGGAGAGGGGATTAAAAGGAGTCTGACAAATTCCACATATGCAAAAAGATGCAGGCAATGAAGACAACTTCACCAAAAGAACACAAATTAGAGTTCTTAAGTGATTAACAATTTGTGAGTTCTATAAATTCAGAAGAAAATAAGAGCAGAGTCAGTAAATCAACAAAATAAGCACGATAATATTATTACAAGACCTTAGATAAATCCCTTAAGAGAGAGCTCCATATCAGAAATACATTAAAAATGCATATATGGCATTAAAATATAGTTCAAGAGATTTTTTTTTCAACCTGAGAGATCCTTAAACATCTCACAATCTACATATTCCAGAAAGAGATTTCTTTTTTTTTCAACCTGAGAGATCCTTAAACATCTCACAATCTGTGCATATTTCAAAGGGGAAAACTGTTAATCCCTCTACTGAAACATTTAAACTAAGTTTCATGTACTTAATAGGACATATATATATATATATATATATATATTTTCTGAATCAGAAATTAAAAATATGTTGACTTTAAGTGTAATAACCCTGTCTAGTCCTAACACAAAATATTACTTCAAATTTATCCTTTAAAAGCAACATTAGAAAAACTAAACTGCAAAAGTCATTGATAGAGTACTGATAATGGAAAGCAGTCTTTAAAATAAGCAGAGAATCTTTAATTTCTTCAAACTTTCCACTCTCCATTTTTAAATGTTAGGCTGCACGTACAGATTTACTCCTTTTGCTAAGTGTTCTGCTTCTTCATCTATTTTCTAATCATCATTACATTCAAGGAATTCCCTATCATTTTTGTATTATTAGAAGAAATAAAAATGTATTTGCCTAAAGAATTTTTCATATTAAATATCACACTAATATATACTGCTTTGATTTTGAGCTGTTATCAACCATCACAGCAGAAGTAACCTTTCAAAGCAAGTTTTTCCCCAGTAGAATTTTGATAACACAAGTGATATGACAAAGAAAATAAACATACCTGTTGCCTTTTCTTCTTGAACAGGTATCTTCCATACCAATGGAAGGAGTGACAGAAGAAGGGTAAGGAGTTCTTCTCTGCATGTCAATGCCTGTATTAGAAATAAAAGAATCCTTCATCCTCTGAGGTCATGAAACACAGTAATTCCTAATACCTTATCTTTAAGTTGAAAAAAAAATCCCGTTTCTTGAGGAGGAAGAATCAAATTAACCTATCTTAAATCCAATTAAAGCTGTGATACTTTGCAATTTATAAACCTTCCCAAGGATAGAAGAATGTAAGAGTATTTGACGGTATTTAGCACATTCTTGTTGCTTTTTCCAAAAGTAGCTATTATTACCACCATGCACAGTGTAAGAATTCCTCACCTACAAAAAGATAAATTTGCTAGGTGCAAATGAAAAGTTAAGCCCTATTAATTAGCAAACCAGTAACAAAAATTACTAGAAAAACATAAAGGCTTCATGCAGTTAAATTTAAAACTCAGAAAACACAATTTTCAAAAGGAGAAATGGACATTATTAATACAATAGTATATGTAAAGAGAAACAGACTTATTAGTGAAGGTCATCTGATAAATATTTATTGACTGCACACTAGGTCCATAGCATTTACTGTCTTATCCTTTCTGGAGGATATGGTCCAAGCCCTTGAGAAGGTCCCCTCATTTGGTCCATAGAACACACACACACAAAACAGTTAAAGAACAGAAGGCATGCAGCATGTGTACATACCCAGGTGTGGCATAGGCATTCAGTTTAGGAGTTCAAAAAAGGAGCAGTCATTATCAGAGGTGTGGAAGTGCTAGACCTGGGAAACTTGGGACACGGGTGGTCGAGGAATTAATGACAAATCAACTGTAAATTCCTCATGTCAGTCTCTGGGGAGGGGGTCAGAGTGGGTCAGGGTGACATAATCAGATTTGCCACTATATAGACAACAGAACCAGAGAAGGCAATGGCAACCCACTCCAGTACTCTCGCCTGGAAAATCCCATGGACGGAGGTGCCTGGTAGGCTGTAGTCCATGGGGTCGCTAAGAGTCGGACACGACTGAGCGACTTCACTTTCACTTTTCCTTTCATGCATTGGAGAAGGAAATGGCAACCCACTCCAGTGTTCTTGCCTGGAGAATCCCAGGGACAGGGGAGCCTGGCGGGCTGCTGTCTATGGGGTTGCACAGAGTTGGACACGACTGAAGCGACTTGGCGGCAGCAGCAGCAGACAACAGAACTAGCAGGAGGGGAAGGGACTAATCAGTGTTAGAGGCAGGGAAACATCAATACAGATGAGAGATAATAATTACTTGAAGCCTCAGACAGTAAAACTGAAAAGGAGGAGACATATTTGAGAAACCGTGAGGGAGAAATGAAATGACTTGTGGCTGATTATCTATGGGGCATATGGGAGGGAAAAAAAAAAAAGATCCAAAATAACTTGATTTAGGCCACTAGGTAACAACTGATAATACAGTCATCAGGACAGGACATTTAGCAGCGCTGTTAGGTTGGGGCAAAGATGATGGATTCACTTTTTAGATACACTGAGTTTGAGATGTCTGTTGGATCTCCAAATGGACTCAGCTTTTTAGTAAACAGCTGAATATACATGACTGGAACTTAAGAAAAAGATGTAAAGTAAATAATTGGGGTGTCATCCAAGCAGAGGTCAAGGACATGGGTGAAATTTCCTAGGAGAGTATGCAGGAGAAGGGCAGACTTCCCAGAATGGAGTTCTGGAGAACAACACTGAAAGAAACGCAGATGGTGGTGCTGAAGAGCAGCCTACAAAGGAGACTGAGATGTTAACTCTCTCCAAAGAGAAGCAGAACAAGAAATATAAAGGGAAGAGAGCAGTTCAGAAAAGAAAGAAAAGTTAACCAGGTCAAGAGTTGTTGATCTTTAATTGGGTAAGATGATGGTAGGAAAGCACTTAGCAAGTACAGGGTCACTGGTGACCTTAACGAACACAGTTTTGATGGAGTGATGAGGGTGCAAAACCGATTACAAATAGGCTGAAGAGTCAAGGGGAATGAGAAAATAGAGACAGGATTCAGATTACTTTCTAGCATCTTGGTTATGGAAAGGCTTTAAAATTCTGCAAAAGCAAAATCTAAATCCCTTCTCAGGCCTGGAATACCCTTCATGACATGATTCCTACTGACTTGTCCATTTTTAACTCCTACTACCACAGCCGACCCCTACTTACATGTACTACTAAGGTTTCTTGAACATCAATGGTCCCTCAAACATCTTCCTCACATGCACTGCTCTTACAATTCTCTCACCATCCTTCCATCTGCCAAGTACCAACTCATCCTTCAGGTCTTAGTTCCTCTGTGGGAAGACTTCTCTAATCACCCCTAGGTCAATTAAGGTTTCATGCCCCTGATTTAGTATAGCAACCAATTTGCTGAATGGTTAATGTCTGAATGCCCATTTTCCTATTTCATTCATTCAACAAATATTTATTGAGCCCCTACTATGTGCCAGACACTCTGGATGTAGTGGTGAACAAGGAAGACAATACTCACATCCTTACAAAGCTAACACTCTAGCAAGTGAGAGAAAACAATGGGGACAGATAAGAAACTTTCAGACAGACCGCTGTGATATGGAGAAAATTAAATAGGATGGAAAGAGGAACATTTAAATAGGCTAGTCAGGATGGACCACTTGAACAGATGCTTAATTGATGAGAAGGAAGAATCCATGCAAAGACATGGAGGAGAAGAGCTCACAGGAAAGATACAAAGGGTGGGAATGGATTTGACTTTTTCATAGAATGGCAGGCAGGACAGTGTGGCTGGGGCACAGAAGGGGAGGGCGCTGAGAGAAAAGGCTGCAAGGTCAGCCAGGTGGACAGTGCCAGATACAAGGTGGCCTTGGGGAGGGGGTCACATGAAGGAGTTTGGATTTATCTCTAAATATGATGGGAGACTTTTCCAAACATACTTTGCAGGCCTCTCTCAGAGCATGAATTCCAGGGCTCAGGCCCTAGACCTTAGCAATCACCTCCCTTTTTCCCACTCAATGCCTAGTACACAGCTGGATGTTCATAAACATTACCTGCCTGAATGATTTTGAATTCTGGATGCAAAGTAAAAATTGTATCAAAGGGCCCCATTTCTATGTGCTTTACTTCAGAATCAGCAGATGTCTAGATAACAACTGTATGCAGAGCTTGTACTCAGTACCTATCTCAACATTTTTTAAGATGCCAGCAAAAGATACATTATCTTGCAAAATATCATCTTGCAATTATCTTACCAAAAAAAGTAAACCAATTTTGACAGGTACATTCCTGCCTAGTCCTTCTAAGTTGAGTCTTTATCTTTAGTAGAGGAACTAATAACATTCTAACAGAGCTTGCCAAAACCTCAAGGGTGTGTGAAGAAGTGCTACAGACAGGCTGCCCTTGTAATTCAGCGCATGTTCCTCCACAGTACACTGGCAAATCACCAGTGCTGTCTGAACTGGCATTCCTGCCCCTGTCTTCTGAGACACGTGGCCTGGAACTGCTCTATTTCCTTCCTACTTAGCTCAAGGCTCAATATGCCAAATTAGGCAATATACGACCCAAACAGAGCCCCTCCCTGGCTATTCCTAAACTATCCAATCTACAGAAATCACATTACTCCTCAACTAACACTTTACAACTTTATGTTTTCCCCTCTGCTTGGAAAATGACTGTGTCACACATTTTTAAATTCCCCACTGCAATAACAAACAGTGAGATCACTCTCATCCAGGTAGTAAGATTCATGCTCATGCTCCATATCTACCAGGTGCCAGGCACTGTCTCTTTCACAATTCTATTGTTTTGATTGTATTTTATATTAATTGCCTATCCTAACCATCCCAAAGTAGTGATGGCAGGATGGAAGAGAAAGGGCAATTTTATTGGGAGGAAAGGCTGAGATCCCAAACCAGAGGAGATGTTTAAGAAGCTGCAGGCATATGGGCACCAGATCAGTGGGGTTCAAATATCTCAGGAATGACATGTTAAAGAATTTGGACTGAAGTTATTTTAATTTATATTAATGGCATTACTCTTCATTTTGACATGCTAAATTTAATGTTCCAGACATAGCAGAAATATACATGCTATTTAAGTCCTTTATTTCTTCTATCAGAATTTTATAATTATTTCTTAAATGTGTATCTATACACACACATGTGAACATTTTTTCATTACTACTGTAAACAGAATCTTTTTAAAATTTTCTAGCTGAATAACTTTAGCTAAAGGAAACAATATGTTTGTCTTATATTCTATAATTTTGTTGAACTGTTTTCTGGATGATCTTTTGGATTTTTCTGTACACATCAGTTTAAAAATTAACTTTTATTTCTTCATCTTTCTCACATTTAGCTGTCACTATTTTCATATTCCACTTTATTATTGCATGTTTTTAAAACATGATATCAAACAGAATAGTAATAAAGTTAGTCTTATGCTGGTTCTATTGCAGAGCTTGTTAAAAATTATTTTGATTTTTTCATACAAACAGCTCATACAACTCAAAAACAATGAAAATCACCCAGCTGAAAAATGGAAGAAGACCGAAGCAGACATTTTTCCAAAGAAGATATACAGATGGCCAGTAGGCACACGAAAAGATGTTCATCATCATTAATTATCAGAGAAATGCAAATCAAAACTACAATGAGATACTACTTCACACTGGTCAGAATGGCCATGATTTTAAAAGTCTACAAATAAATGCTAGCGAGAATGTAGAGAAAATGCTCCTGCACTGTTGTTGGGAGTGTAAACTGGTACAGCCACTATGGAAAACAGTATAGAGGTTCCTCCAAAAACTAAAAATAGAGTTGCCATGTGATCCAGCAATCCCACCCTTAGGCATATATCCAGACAAAAGTATAATTCAAAAAGATGTGTGCTCCTATATTCACATGAGCACTATTCACAACAGCCAAGACACAGAAACAGCCTAAACGTCTACTGACGGATGGAGAAAGCACATGTGGGACACACATGCAATGGGATACTACTCTGCCAAAAAAGAAATAAGGCCATTTGTAGCAACACGGATGGACCAAGAGATTATCATACTAAGTGAAGGAAGACAGATAAAGACAAATACCATATAATATCACTTCCATGGAGAATCTAAAATAGGACACAGATGAACCTATCTACAAAACAGAAACAGACTCACAGACATAGAGAACAGGCTTGTGGTTGCCAAGGGGGTTGGGGGGATGAGGAAGGGATAGATTGGGAGTTTGGGGTTAGCAGATTAAAACTTACTATACACAAAATGGATAAACAACACGGTTCTAGCGTATAGCATAGGGACCTATATTCACTATCCTGTGATAAACCATAATGGGAAAGAATATGAAAAAGAATGTTCACTGTATCACTTTGCTGTACAGCAGAAATTAACACAACACTGTAAACCAACCATATGAAACTTGCTCAGTCCTGTCCAACTCTTTGCTACTCCACGTTGAAAGTAGCAAAGACTTTTGCTGGTAGTAATGCCATACTAGTAGCCCACCAGGCTCCTCTGTCTATGGAATTCTCCAGGCAAGAATAGTGGTATGGGTTGCCATTCCCTTCTCCAGGGATCTTCCGGACCCAGGGATTGAACTCAGGTCTCCTGCATTGCAGGCAGGCTCTTTACTATCTGAGCCACCAGGAAAGTCCTACTATACCTTATATTTGTATAAGGTATATACCTTTATTTATAAAATAAATTTAAAATTTTTTCTTTTTTTCCTATTCTTTTTATATGAAACTCTCTATTCTTAATCTGTTTTTAGAGTTTTTGTCAAGAATAGATGGATTCTGTTAAATGTTTTTGATGGCTCAGGATAATTACATGTACTGTTTTCCCTACTGATGTCAAATACTATGCTTGATTTATACCAGAAATTGCAAACTTCTTTTGTAAAGGGCCAGAATGTAAACATTTTAGGCTTTGTGAGTCATATATGGCTTGTGTCCCATATTTTTGTTTCTTTTAACACTGCTTTAAAAATGCCAGAACTCTTCTTAGCTTGTGTGCTGCCCACAAACAGATCAATGGCAACAGTTGGCCTATAGGCTATAGTCTGCCCAACCAGCTCCCAATTCCCTCTCCTCCTTTCCTCCCATCAAAAACGGGTTATTAAGTGGCTATAATACCAAGCGTATTATGTCACAACCCCAGAAAGACTTAAGGTGGTACCCAGTAGGCCCTGTTAGCTAGACAAAAGTAGAGTATTACTAAAAATTTTGAGGGTGTTTTTTCACACAAGCCTTACATGCCCAAAGTAGAGATCTGTCTAAAAAACAGAAGAAGTTGTGTTAGAACACCTGCCTGGCTGGATTTCACTGGATGAGTGACTGCGAGAGCCTCCTCTCAGTCTCCCTTGTTGAATACAAGTATGTAGTGTGGTTAACCTGTTCCTATCTCATCACTGTGTGCAGGGTGTGTGTGGGGTAGATAATTCTTTTTAGTTCACGAGTCTCTCAGTCAAGAAAAGCTGCTACCAAAGTACTGCACCAGGAAGCCTAGAGTGCACACAGAACCGATGCATATCGTGAGCTCGTGGACTTCTGATCAGATGCCATGATGGAACGTTACTTTGAGAGTCCTAGGAGGGAGTATAGGAGAGATGCTAATAATCATGGCCAGAGGGAAAACACTATGGTAGATAAAACATGGCCACAAGTGATTTCCTCCCATCAAGTGCTGGAGTCTGTGTTCTCATCTTTTAAATCTGTGCTGGCCAAGTGATTTGCTTTGACCAACAGAATGTGGCAGATGTGAGATTATGTGACTTTCCTCAGCCTCCCCCTCAGTCTCTTCAAATGCTTCCACCCACAGAAAGAAGCTGAGACTAGCCTTCTGAAAGATGAGAGGCCACATGGATGAGAATGAGGCAGCCGGCCAACAGTCCCATCCAGCAGCCCTCAGTCTTCTGCCAACCAACTGCACATTCAGACGTAATCCTTGCTGACACCATAAGAAGCAGAGGTGGTGATCCCAGCTGAGCCTTCTGAACTGCCAACCTCACAGAATCATAAGCAAATAAATCATTTTTAATGCTGCTAAGTTTTTGAACTGTGGTTTGTTACATAGCAATCAACTGATATACTCACTGCTCCCGTCTTTACACACTAGCCCGGGTGTAAAGGAGATAATGCAATGGATTACCTACTGCTGTCCAGTGGCTACCATTTCCACTGTTATCACATTCCCACTCCTCCAAGAAGTAGGAATGTCAGCATCTGCTATGTTCCCTCATCCCTGTTAGACCAATCATACATAGATAAATTCTGGCATATGTGTAAACAGAATCCACAGAACTAGATGTAGTAATTTAAAATTCATTCATTGTTATTACCTTTACTAAATTGAAAAGCTTGCATTATTCTCCAACAGAAACAATTCTTGCTAATAATATTATCAGTGACTGACTTGTCAAATCTGAAGAATACTTTTCATTGCTTATTCTCTTACTTAAAAACCTCCCTAATATTTTCAGAATAAAATTAAAGACTCCTTACTATGGTAGACTGACTTACTATGGTAGAGCCAACTCATTGAATAAGACCCTGATGCTGGAAAACATTGAAGGCAAAATGAGAAGGAGGCGGCAGAGGATGAGATGGTTAGACAGCATCACCCAATCAATGGATGTAAGTTTGAGCAAACTCAGGGAGATAGGGAAGGACAGGGAAGCCGGGCGTGCTGCAGTCCATGGGGTTGCAAAGAGTCACACATGACTGAGCGACTGAACAACAAAACTACAGTAGACAAGGTTTGCCATCAGTTTCCCCACTAGCCAAGCCCCCACATGCAGCCTTTTCTTTAACCCTCCTAGTAGATTTTTCTCCAGAGTTCAGTGTGTCTGCATTTGCAGTTCCTTTGGTCTGGACCCAATTCTCGGGAGGCTGTCACGCCTCGACCTGCCCGGGGATTCGATCTCTAGGAGGCTGTCACGCCTCAGCCTGCCTGGGGATCTGCACCCTGACCCGGGGACACCTGGCTCTCAGGTTGCAACAGTTCTGGGTAAGATAAGCTTCAGAAAGACTCACCCCGAAGGAAGTCCACCCATGAAAATTGAAGGAGGCCTATTAGTCTTCCCACAGTGTTGCCTCTACAATCTTCTGGAGGGACAACCAGAAAATAGCTGGCCTTGGGAGGGAAATACTGTATAATATCCAACCCCTTAATCCTACCTAGCACTGGTCATGCTGGAGATCTTAGGGATGCCCAACTCCAGTCTGGGGGTCCCAGGAGGTCATCACGCCTTGACCTGCCTAGGGATCTGGTCCTTGAAAGGTTGTCACGCCTCAACCTGCTCAGGGATCCAACAGTCCCAGGGGTCCCAGGAGGTCGTCACACCTCGACCTGCCCAGGGACCCAATTCTCGGGAGGCTGTCATGCCTTGACCTGCCTGGGGATTCGATCTCTAGGAGGCTGTCACGCCTCAGCCTGCCTAGGGATCTGTACCCTGACCCAGGGGCACCTGGCTCTCAGGCTGCAACAGTACTAGGTAGGATAAGCTTACATCATGACATCTAGCCCCATTCACAGTGGACAAACTAGCAGTTACAACCCCTTAATTCTACCTAGGATAAGCTTCAGAAAGACTCACCCCTAAGGAAGTCCACCCATGGAAACAGAAAGAAGCCTATTACTTGTGGGACTGTGCCCAGTCTCAGCAATAACTCAGGAGCCCAATGAGAACCCCATTGCCTTTCTGGAAAAGCTAAAAGAGGCCCTCCAAAAGTTTATCAATCTGGACTTAGACTCTTACGAGGGACAGGTGATTTTAAAGGATATATTCCTATCCCAATCTGCATCAGATATTAGAATTAAGTTACAACAGCTACAGCAGCAGGACCCTGCTGCCTCTTTAGATGAGATGGTCCAGACAGCCACCAATACCTTTTATAATAGGGAACAGGAGAAGGAGGCCAGGCCCAGGAGAGGGAGAGAAGGAAAGAGACAAGGAATGCCCAGATGCTGGCCGCCCTCCAGAGAAGCCCTATGGCAAACCCCGAGTGCTTGAAGGACAAGGCACAAGGCAAATGCTTAATCTGTAGACAGGCGGGGCATTGGGCCAAAGAGTGTCCAAACCGTGACAAGTCTCCTAGAATGGCTTGCCACAAATGCCATCAACTGGGACATTGGCCGGCACGCTGCCCTTGGGACCCAAGAGCCTCAAGGTCAAGCGCCAAGCCTTCCCACACGATGGTTCAAGAGGACTGAAGCGGCCTGCTCCAGCCAGCCCGCCTGTCACAGATAACCATCACGGGGCTGGAGCCAAGGGGGCAACTGGATGTGGCAGGTAGGTCCAAGAATTTCTTGGTTGACACAGGGGCTACCTACCCTGTCTTGATCTCCTACTCCGGAACCTTCTCCTCCCAAACCAGTACCATTTTGGGTGCTACAGGAAAAACAACTACTAAAAGATTCACCCAAGCACTTCTTTTTTGCTGGGATGGACAGATATTTTCCCACCAGTTTCTGGTGGTCCCTGAGTGTCCTGCTCCCTTAATGGGAAGAGACATACTCACTAAACTGGGGACCACCCTTGTGATGGGAAGCTTTTCAGCCCCTAGAGCCCTACAGCTTCTGGTTACTACTGAAGAACCCATTACACCTTCTCTAATAGAGAGGGACCAAAAACTATGGGAAGACAAAATTAACCCCCAGATGTGGGACCAGGGAATTCCTGGACGAGCCCACCAAGCTGAACCGGTCATCATTGTCCTTCGAGATCCCACTTGGTTTCCTAACCAGACACAATATCCCCTCAAAACAGAGGCTCTGGAGGGACTACAGCCTTTAATAAATAAATTCCTTGCTCGTGGGCTATTGGTCCCCACCAGTTCACCATGTAACACCCCAATCCTCTCAGTAAAAAAAAAAAAAAAAAAGGGACAGAACCTGGTTCTGTGGTTCAAGATCTCCAGATCATAAATGAGGCTGTAGTCCCCCTCCATCCCACAGTACCCAATCCCTATGTAATCTTGGGAGAAATCCCACCCAGTGCCAAGTGGTTTACAGTCTTGGATCTCAAAGATGCATTTTTTTTGCCTACCACTGGCTAAAGAATCCCAATATCTTTTTGCCTTTGAGTGGAAGGCCCCAGGAGAAAAACACCAACAGATGACTTGGACAGTACTACCTCAGGGGTTCAGAGACAGCCCCCACTTGTTTGGACAGGCCCTTAGCCGGGATCTCCTAGATCTGGACCTGGGACCTAATGGAAAAATACTACAATATGTAGATGACCTACTAATCTGCTCTCCAGATGAGAAAAGTACCCAACAACATGCAATTCAGGTTCTAAACTTTTTGGCAGAAAGGGGATATAAAGTCTCCCGTGCTAAGGCCCAGATGGTCGAGACAAAGGTCACTTACCTGGGAGTTCAGATTACACACGGGTCCAGGAGGCTGTCCTCTGATCGGGTACAAGGAATCCTCCAGTTGCCCTCCCCCACGACTCAAAAACAATTGTGAGCTTTCCTGGGGCTAACTCGGTATTGTAGAATTTGGATACCCAACTATGGTCTAATTGCCCAGCCCTTATATGAAAGCTTAAAGGGACAAGATGATTCAATCCCACTGATGTGGGGAACTCCTCAAAAGAAGGCAGAGGATACACTAAAACAGGCCTTAACTCAGGCACCTGCCTTGAGGTTGACAGACCCAGAAAAAGCATTCCAACTTTATGTCCATGAAAGAGAGGGAATAGTCTTGGGAGTGTTAACTCAAAGGTTGGGATCTGAGCCCCAGCCTGTAGCTTACTTATCCAAGAGACTCGATCCAACCACCCAAGGCTGGCTCCCCCTGCCTTCGAAATCTTGCAGCTATTGCAATCATGATAGAAGATGATTTAAAACTCTCCTTTGGGGGCAAACTAACTATTTTTACCAGCCAGCAACTAAAACAACTCCTAAATGGGAGAGGCCATTTACGGATGTCTGATCAAAGAATCCTCAGATATCAAGTAATGCTGATGGAAAATCCAGGCCTCACTATATCCCCTTGTGAGGTTCTTAACCCAGCCACCCTCCTGCCTACTCCCAAGAGCTCTCTCCCCTTTCACTCTTGTCTAGAAACCTTGGATCACTGGACAAAACCCCGAGTGGGATTGTCAGAAGATCCTCTGACCAATCCTGAGGAAATCTGGTACACTGATGGAAGCAGCTTTGTCTTAGATGGAAAAAGAAGAGCCAGGTATGCAGTAATCTCCAATTTTGAGACCACAGAGGCTAAGCCTCTGCCATCAGGATGGATTGAAGGCTTTCCCACCCAGACTGAGAAGGCTGAGGAGGTGGTAAAAAAAACTTCTGCATGAAATCATTCCAAGATTTGGTCTGCCCAGGTCACTACAAAGTGACAATGGGACATCATTTACTTCTAAGGTCACCCAAGGGGTCTCTAAAGCATTGGGCATTACTTATTATCTCCATTGTGCCTGGAGGCCTCAGTCTTCAGGAAAAGTAGAAAGAGCCAACCAATTTTTAAAATCATTAATAAAAAAGATAACCCAGGGGACCTCCCTGGGATGGAGGAAGCTTTACCAATAGCCCTCCTCCGCACCCATACTGCCCCTAAGGAACAGGTTGGTCTTAGTCCTTAAGCGATGCTGTATGGGAGACCTTTTGTTTATGTCAATGACCTCTTCCTAGATCCAGAGGCTCAGATCCTCTGGTCTTATACCATTGGGCAATTCCAACAGGATATATGCTTGGGGGTATGAACCTGGACCCACAAGACTCTAAGGAGTCATCACTATATGCTCCAGAGACTCAAGTCCTAATTAAAGTCTGGAAAGATGGGTCCCCAAAGGCTCAACTCCAGCCCACATGGAAGGGCCCCTACCCTGTAATACTTTCTACCCTCACAGCAGTCAAGGTACCAGGACATGACTCCTGGATTCACTACTCACGAGTCAAGCCGTGGAAGAAAACAGAAGAGGACACTCAATATACCTGTGAGCCCCTGGGAGATCTCAGATACCTATTCAGAACTACAAATGAGTGCCATTCTAATTAACACTCCCAAAATGTGGCTTCAGGGGATAAGATTTCTCAGGATAGCTCTAAAGAGCCAACACAGCTTGACAGAGATTGTACTCCAAAACAGACAGGAGATAGATCTTCTGATCCCTGAACAAGGAGGGACTTGAGCCATCCTGACAATGTGAATTTGAAAGTGGCTAATGCCCCTACTAGTCCTTGTTACACCATACTGATGCTGCTTATGATTGTTCCATGTATTGTCAATTGTCTAACCTGTTTAGTCTCTGCTCAGGTCAACAAGCTACGACATGCAGTGCCAGTTCAACACAGATACAAAACTACAGTCGACCATGGAAAATATCACTCACCCTTAGATGGCCACCGTTGAGGACTCTGAGGCCTGAGACCAGCAAGAGGGGTAGGCCCAATACCCCTCACCATCCCAGTTCAGCAGGAAGTAGCCATGAAGACCTCGACGCCCGTATTCCCAAATAATTGGGCCTCCAATCTCTTGAGAGGGTAATGTTAGGTAGTTAGAATAGGGAAAAGGAGTCCAAAATGGTGGTGGCTAAAAGACAAGAAGGGCAAAGCCGCGAAAATAGAACAAAAGAAGGTCAAAGAAAGGTCCGAGGACTGGAGTGAGGACTTCCGGTAGAACAGCACTCCTGGTTGAGCCCAATTTGCATAGGGCAAGCCCAGGGGGAAGAAAACATATAAAATGAGGAGCCAAGCACGCGCTCTCTCCTCGCCGCCCCCCCCCCCCAACATGCGTGCACTCTCGTGCTCTCTCTCTCCCCCATGTGTGTGTGCTCTCTCTCCCATGTGTGTGCGCTCTTTCTCTCTCTCTCTTGCTCGCTCTCCCGCACGCGTGCGCGCTCTCTCTCTCCCACGTGCATGCACTCTTTCTCTCTCTCCCCCTGACGTGTGTCTTCTAAATAAAATAGAGCGATAACACTGATTTGTCTAAGAGCTATAACACGGTTTGTCCAAGACCCGAGAGCTGTGACGCGCCAAGGGCTTTAATGTCTGTCGCTCCAAATCATTGTTGTGATGAGACAAGAAACGAGGAGCATACACTTGCCTGACATTTTTAAAACTATATTCTGTTCATAAATGTCTAGCCTGTTCTTGATATTTTACTGAGCAAAATAAATAACAACTTTATAGAACATCCATAGAATGTGAATAGGTATGGAAACTATATATATTGGAAATTTTAAAAGCAGAATTTTATAACACGCGGTTGTGCATACTAGCTCAATTTTGATATATTTTATTGGTAATAAATCATGTTATTTTCTACTCATTACATTAGAATTAAGTGATATATGTTCATGATTAGGGTATAGAAGAAATCAGAAACCATTACTATCAAATACGACATAGAAATAAATCACTTTTATGTTGGAAGAGATCTTTGAAGTCATCCAACTAGATGTATTTACATTACTGATGTATATTACATTACTGATGAGGATACTGAGATCTGGAGCAATTAGGTCACCAAAACCATCCATCTAGTTGACACTGATACCAACGTTAAAATTAAGGATAACTGTTATTTTTTTAGGCTTGGCAGTTTTCAAGTTTACAAGTTTTCAAAAAACTTGTAAAGGTCTCAGTATAAACTTCCAGTCTGTTATCTTTAACCATTAAAAAGATTATATTTTTGCTATTTAAGCATTTTTTTCCCTAAGAATAAACAGATTAACATGTCTGTATATGATAAACTATGACCAAATTGGGTTTATTCCAGGAATGCAAAGTTAGTTCAACATTTAGAAGCCATCAATGTAATCCACCTACATTGATAGAAAAAAATAATATGATAGTCTCAATAGGCACAGAAAAGGTATTTGATAAAATCCAACATTCATTCAGGATACAAACTCTCAACAAACTGGGAATAAAAGAGAATTTCCTTATTGTGATTAAAGGCATCTGGGAAAAATCTAGAACTAACATAAGATTTACTCATTGGAAAAGACCCTGATGCTGGGAGGGACTGGGGGCAGGAGGAGAAGGGGACGACAGAGGATGAGATGGCTGGATGGCATCACCGACCCGATGGACATGAGTTTGAGTAAACTCCGGGAGTTTGTGATGGACAGGGAGGCCTGGCACGCTGCAATTCATGGGGTCCCAAAGAGTCGGACACCACTGAGTGACTGAACTAACTGAACTGAACATAAGATTTAATGGTGAAATACTGAATGCCTTTCCCTCAGGTCAAACACAGGCAGGATGTCCACTCTTATCACTTTCACCCACTTCTGTACTAGAAGCCAAAGAAAAACACAAGAAAATGAAATAAAAGGCATAAAAATTTGAAAAGTGAAATTACTTATAGATGACATGATTGTTTACATGGAAAATCCTAAGGAATGCACAGTAAAACTTCAAGATAGATAAGTAAACAAATTTAGTAAAATCACAGGGCACAAGGTCAACATATAAAAATCAACTGTATTTCTATGAGTAGCAAGCAGGAGAAAAATAAAATTTTTAAATGCCATTTATAATGTCATAAAAGGAATAAACTATTTAGAACAAATTAACCCCCAAATACATAAGACCTCAATGCTAAAACCTACAAAATACTGTGGAGAAATTTGAGAGGGCTGAAATAAAGAGATTTATATCATATTCATGGATTGAGAAACTCAGGATTGTTAGCAATGTAAGATATCCACTCTCTTCAAACTGATTTTTGGATTCAACAATAGCACAACTGAAATCATAGCAGGCACTTTGTAGAAACAATAAGCGGATTCTAAAATGTATATGGAAAGGCAAAGGATCTAGAATGTTCTTCAAACATTCTTGAAAAAGAACAACAAATTAGAGAACTTACACCATTTAATTTCTGGAATTACTATAAAAGTTACAGTAATCAAGACAGTATAGTATTAGTGAAAGAAGATAAACAGAGTAGACGAGAGAGTCTAAAAATAAACTATAAATATATGGTCAATTGGTTTTTAACCAAGGTGGCAAGGTTTTTCAGTAGGGGAAAGAACAGACTTTTAAGAAGAAATGTTGCAGAACAACTGAGTAGACGGGCAGAAACGAACCATAATTCCTACCTCACACCATATACAAATATTAATTCAAAATGGATCACAGACCTAAAAGACCTAAAAATAATAACAAAAAAGCCCCAGGGGGAAAAGCACTAGAGAATATCTGAGCAACTTTGAGTTTGTAAGACCAAGATTTCTTAGACAAGATATAAAAAGCGCTATTCACAAAGGAAAAAAATTTGCTTTTCTAACGACACTGTTGAGAACTGTAAAGGTGGGACTGTCCTACTGGTCCAGCAGTTAAGATTCCATGCTTCCACTACAGGGAGCACAGGTTCCACCCCTGGTTGGGGAACTTTAAGATCCTTCATGCCTCACAGCTCAGCAGAAAAAAAAGAAATGAAAAGACAATTCACAGAGAAAGTATTTGCAATTCAGCAAAGATTTTTATCCAGAATACATAAAGAATTATAACAACTGGATTATAAACAAATAACCTGAGTTTTAAAATGAGCACAAAACTTGAACAGATATTCACAAAAGAAGATATACAATGGACATTAAACACACTAAAAAGTGCTCAACATCATTAGTTGTCACAGAAATGCAAATTAAAATTGCAGTGAGACACGACTTCACATTCACTTAGAATGGCTAATACTAAAAAAACTGGCAATGTCAAATATTAGAGAGGATACAGAACAACTGGAATTCTCATACACCACTGGTAGGAATGAAAAGTGATACAACCACTTTGAAAAACAGTTTGGCAATTTCTTATACTGCTAAACACCTACCCTATAGCCTAGCAATCATATGCCTGGATATTTATCCAGGAGAAATGAAAATATATTCATACAAAGACATTTATAAGAATACTCACAGCAGCTTTATTCACAATAGCCAAATGTAAACAACCCAAATGGAGAAGAAAATGGCAACCCATTCCAGTATTCTTGCCTGGGAAACCCCATGGACAGAGGAGACTGGTGGGCTATATAGTCCATGGGGGTCACAAGATAGTCAGACATGATTTAGCCACTAAAAAACAACAACAAAACAACCCAAATGGTTAAACAACAGGAGAATGGTTAAAAAATTATGGTATATCCATACAACAAAGCACTAACCAGAAACAAAAAGTAATGAACTACTGATTTAAGCAACATGGATGAATCATCTCCAAGACACAAGCGTACATTCTGCATGATTACATTTACAGGAGGTACTAGAACAAGCAACACTATAGTGAAGTCACTCAGTCGTGTCTGACTCTTTGCGACCCCATGGACTGTAGCCTACCAGGCTTCTCCGTCCATGGGATTTTCCAGGCAAGGGTACTGGAGTGGGTTGCTATTTCCTTCTCCAGGCAACACTATACTTAGATGTTAAAAGTCAGAACAGTGGTTATCTTACAGTGGAGGAAGGGGAGTGGCTGAGTGAAAAGGAGGATGACAAACCTTTCTAGGGTGGTGGAAATTTCTAACCATTGATTTGGGTGGTGGTTATAGAGGTTACATATTTGTCAAAACCTACCCAACAAAATACTGTGCATTTCCTATATATAAATTATGTATCAATAAAAAGTCTGCTTAATTCCTTATATTAAATATCTGTTAATAAAGCAGAAGTATTGAAAGGATTTAAACTGCCTCTTCTCCAGAGTATCCAAGAAGTGTTTCAACATATGAGAAACATATATATAAAAAAAGCTAAAGTTTCTCCTGTACAGCTTTGAATCCAGTGCTTTGATTCCATTTTAAATGATTAAGTCTTACATAGTTAAATTCCCCTTAAAGAGCCAAAAGATCATTCTCCATTTTCTGGTTTAAACAATTTAAATCTTGGGAAGTCTTATTTTTTAAATGGCTATTCATTAATATGTTATTTTCATTCTACTTCTACTGTCCCTACCACCATTGCTACAGATATTCCAAGAAGTGAGTGACTAGGGAGAAAGAGGGCATTAAAAAAATATTGTCATAGGAAAAAATGTTGCAATTATGAGTTGAATGAGTTCAATCATTTAATGGGCTTCAGACAGTAAAGAATCTGCCGGCAATGCAGGAGACCCAGGTTCGATCCCTGGGTCAGGAAGTTCCCCTGGAGAAGAGAATGGCAACCCACTCCAGTATTCTTGCCGGGGAAATCTCATGGACAGAGGAGCATGGCGGGCTACAGTCCATGGGGTCGCAAAGAGTCAGACAGGACTGAATGACTTTCACATTCACATTCAATCATTTAACAGTACGGTAAAAGATACTTCACAACTCAAAAGAGAAAGACAGAAAGTAGATTAGTGTTTGCTGAGGGCCAAGGGGGACGAAAGGGATAGGGAAGTAATGTCTAAAAGGCACCGGGTTTCTATTTGAGGGGATGAAAATGTTCTAAAATTGACTGTGGTGACGGTTGCATTTATGTATGACTACATTAAAAACCACCAAATTGCACGTATGAAATAGATTAATTCTTTGATATGTAAGCTATATTCCAATAAAGCTGGCATTTAATAAAGCTATTGAAAGTTTGATTGGGATTATATTCAAATTTACAGATCAATTTGGAGACTAAAAAATATTTATTATGTTGACTTTTTCCCAGTACATGAAAATTGTGTAGTTCCACCCTTATTTGAGTATTCTTTAGTTTCTCTCACAACATTTTGTAGTATTTTATAGAGAAATCTATATATAAGTTATCAGATTTATTCCTGGATAACTGGTATTTCTGATGCTATATAAGTAGTATCTTAAAAAAGAGAGAGAACACAGAATTGTTCTAATGTGGGGAAAGAAGATAAATAGAGCATGATATGTATACTAAATCATCAAAATTTTGAAATATAAAATCACTACATGTGGTCTAACAAATCATTTTTTTCTTATTTTAAAATTTATTTATAGAAGTCATACAAATATTTAAAAATTAAATTACATTTAGTCATATTTAACCAATCACATTAAAAAAAGAATAAAATTATATAAACCTATACAATGTTATAAATCAATGTTACCTCAATAAAAATAAATTACATTTAAAAATATATAAACCTGAAAATATTCTGGAAAGTTCCATGACAGGGAGACACCACAGTGAACAAACACTTCCTGATTTACACTGTTAGGTTTCTTAGCTTATGGTGAAAATAGCCGCTTTTAGTGTCTATATTTACCCAATATATGTATTTATTAGCAAAATGCTTTCATGACAAGGAAATTTTGTTTTACAACAGTTAAATTTACACTTAAAGTGTTTAACGCTGTTCACCATATTGGTGCTACAGAGTGTTTATTATCCTTTAAATTTAAATTAATTGAAATATTATTACCTAACTACATTAGTTAGTAGACAGTGAAAGCAGATGGTGGGCTTTTCTTTCATAAAATAAATATTTCTTTTCTAACAAAATGAAATAGATAAAAATTGCATTTAGGCTTTAAATTAACCCTGTTTGAGTTATTTAATGTTTCTGGATCTCAGTCTTTCACCTACAAAAGGTTAGATGAAAACATCTCCATAGTCCCAACAAGCTTTAAAATTCTGTTAATTCTCTAATAAGGAAACAGCAAAATACCATATGGTCTTACCATTGTTTAAGCAAACACAGCAATGTATGAAAACCAGATGATTTAGTAATTATTAGTTTACACAAAGGATTCTGTATTTTCACCCCAGAATTGGCAAGTTCTCTAAATATAATTTACACTAAACTTTTAAAAAATATACCTGATACTTATTGAAAGTAAAAATGTATGATGTTTCTGAATCATGATCTTATCTCTACTAACAATCATAGTTATCTCACATTGATATTAAAACTAAAAAGCATAGTGTATATGAAAGCATTTTAGAAAAAAGGCTGTTTATAACTGTAAGACATTTTAGACATTTTGGAAAGCACCCAAATAAACAATGTGTTCATAAATGGAGTTACTTTTCCTTGTCTGAGTGATGTGATAGACAGGACTTTATCTCAAAGAGACTATCAGAAATTATGCAACCTAGAAATTACTTAACTATAATTAAAATTTACTGATAAAAAAATGATTTGATATGAAAATGTTACCTGATCAATGATAGAATTTAGCTTGGTAAGTAACAGAAATCCTCGGCCATGGACAAGGTATTGTCCAAGGGTTGCCATGTGGGTTTCCTCCTCTTCTTCCTCCCTGGCCTCCACTCTCTGGACCACCGCATTGCAAAGCCGGTTGACATCGGTCAGAAACTCACGCGCCAATGAGTTACTGTCAGTGCTCATGACCGAGCTATAAAATAAACATTACAGAAAAAATTAGAAAAATAAAAATGTTGCATAAAACTATTAGTATGTGTTTTTGTTGCTATTTGTTTATAATCGAAGACTGACTTTAAATTACTGGACATTGGTACCTAACCTTATAATATTTTCAGACATAGCTCTGATCTAGTCTGGTACTCCTTAAATATTCATGCATGGCAGAAATTAGTCCTGGGTGTGAAATGACTGAGCAAGCATGGGTAAGTGAACGTGCTGGGAAAGAAAACACTAGTGGGTGGTGGCGGTTAAAGTAAATGCTGACTTCCTCTCTAAAATTGCCTCACTACAGAACAAAAATAAACCCATTACTTATAAAATACTCTTGTTATATATATTTTGAAAGATAAATCGATCTTTAAAAATATAAACTGTTTTTCCCCTGATAGAACCCAAAGACGCTGACATCATTCTGTAGGTTTTGAGGCTGGTGCAAGTTTTTTAATCTTACCAGAGGAGACTGGCAGAAAGTAAATGACCAGGAAACATGGAAAATTCATCAGATGTAGTACTGACAACGCACATAACTCAACTGAAGGGCTGACACTGTGAACAGCTATGACCAAGTTCATTCAAGGGTACGCAAGAACAACTAACTCTTCCACAAATGCAGCCCACTGACTATGTAAGACACCACCCATCAGTTGCAAGGCACACTGCAACTTTAGAAATTTTAAAAAATGTGAAAAACAAAAAAACTGTGGTGATAATTAAGATAATAGAAATTAACATGAATTTTTAGACAACTAATGAGGAAATAACTTCAATCCCACTTCCTAAAAGCATAAGACGCCATGTCAGTAAAAAGTATTAAATGCTGAAACATTTTCCATATTTAAAAATGTATATAAAATATATACACAGTTACATATATAGGGTATCATATATAAATGATCTATTACCTGATTGTTTCATTTAGATAGTTTGGAAATCTTCACATGAACTCGTTCTCTGTTTAATAGCTGTATGCTTACTGTTTTTAATACATTCCACTGCACGTGTATGTTACATATAGTACATGTGTTTCATTAGTAGATGTACTACAACAATGTAGCCAATTTGTCATTGTTGAATATTTAGGTTGTTTCTAGCTTCTTACTATCATAAACAAACTGCAATAAACACCTTATCCTATTATCCTTGCACATTTATCCTATTATTTCCTTGAAGTAGAAATTGCTGTTATATATTTCTATTAGGTTTATTCCAGGTGTCTTATAGTTTTCATCATTATTCTGAATGGGATTTTATTTTTCTTTATATATTCTAACTAGGATACAAAACGGTATATAGGGGGCCTATAGGAAGTAGATTTATTTTGAGATATCCAAACTTTACTCATATATCCAAACTTCCTACTTAACTCTCTTATTGATCTTATTGGAATTTCCAGATCTAAAACACTGTCAACTACAAATAACAAAAAATGCGAACTTTTCCATCTAATATTCACACACTTGTCACTCTTCTAGCTGCATTAGTTATTAACAGCACTAGCAAAACAACACTGGCAGGAGTGATGGGGGCACTTCTGCTTGGCGCAGTAAGAAATACTTGTTTCTTCCCACGCATCTAATAAGAATGCTGAATTTAACTGAATGTTTTTCAGCCATTCTGAATGCCAACTGAAAAGATGATTGTATGGTATTTTTTAAAGATTTGTTTGGAACATTTCAAACGCCCAGAAAAAAAACAAAGATTCTATAATGTGAGGTTATAGCAAATACTCAGACCTCAGATCTAGCAAGTATTAACATTTTATGTTCAGTTCAGTTCTCATGCATGGAGGGGAATGGGTGTGTGCGTGTGTACGTGTGTAGAGAAATCAAACCTTACAGTACAGGAAAGCTACACTCCACCCACACCTCTTCCACCTCCTTAGTTGCTGTTTTATCATTTCTATATATATTTTTATAATTTTGATACATCATAGGCATAAAATATTCAGTATCATTTTAATTATTCTAAAAACATATGCATCTTTTTATAACTTTGCTTTTCCCTCTCAACATTAAGTTCATTCCTTTAAACCATTGTGCAATGTGCCATAGTATGCATAAACCATAATTTATATGTCTGGAAAGTTTAGGTATTTTCACTTTGGGTTTTAATTAACATCATATAACTATTAGTTTCAAAGTCTTAGACTGAATCAAGTATTTTGGCTGTTAATATATGTTACATTAAATACTCACCAATCTTTCAACACTTCTGTAACATTTAGGGTCTTTATAATTTGAGTTCATGAACTGGACGAAACAAATATTCTTAGAACAAAGCTACACCTACCAAAAAAAAAAAAAACCAGGATAAAACAAAACAATACAGGATAACCATTAATGGTGATAGCTAAACACAAATAATTTTAAAAATTAAAATTTTGACATAAAAACCAGAGGCTAGTCTTCATATTTGATGTATGAAACAGCCAACAATTTTTTAAATCTCAAGAGCACACTAAAAAATGCCTGCAGCTTTAAGAATGGGATCTTGAGAGATGAAGTCTTGCAACATATTTGATCTGTACATGACAACATGATTACAGCTCCTTACAACTCCTCTCCCAACTCCCAACTTATAACCTCCAGTAAACCACTATAAAGGAGGAAGAACTGGGCACCATCTGTCTTCTTAATAATGAAATCTAGAAGGCAGCAGAATATCATCTATATACTACGACAGTCAAGTTATTACTTTCCTGTAAAATATATTTGAGGATACATGAGAACTCAGAAAATACTACAGCCAATGAATGAATAAACCACCACCAAGTTTTCTACCCTTTCTGAATTTTTAAAAATGAATTAATCTCCTATGTATAACACAGTGAAGGCTATCTCTAGAATACCAAAGGATAAATTCCTACTTCTGGGGTAGCAAGAAGATGCTTCTCTGTAGTTTTCTCCTTTGCTATAACTTTTACCAGGCAGAGGCATGAAAAATATTTTCTTATTATAGTTATAAGGCAAACAGTAAGGTTTATTTTGAGCCACAGGCTTTTAAAATCAAAATGACCTTTAATTGCTGAAAATGCTCAAATCTAGATCACTGTCTTGAATTCTGTTCAGCTTGACAGACGGTTCTTGTACTACACACTATTCTAGGCCCTTGAGAATAAAGTAGGCAGGGAATAGGACAGAACTGCTCTTGGACTACACAGGACTTTGTGTGAATTAGGGAAAAAACACTTTTCTTAGGATGGTGCAGCCCATGGCACACAGCTATCAAAGCACAGGCTGGATCTCAGTCTTCCTTGCCCACTCCACTGGCCAACCACCAGGGCATCAACTGCTCCACCAAACAAAACAGTCCTGGACTGGAGTCTCAAAACACCTTCCATATCTGCTCCTATTGCATCATCCATATATTTTTTTTTCCAATTATTTTTATTAGTTGGAGGCTAATTACTTTGCAACATTGCAGTGGGTTTTGTCATACATTGACATGAATCAGCCATGGCATCCATATATTTTTAACTCTAAAATTACAGACAAGGAAATCACCTATCAAACGATGAGCATAAGGAGGTACTGTATGAATTGCTCTGACTACTGGCACCCTCTAGCTTGGATTACTTCAAGATGGAGCCATTTAACTCAGATACTAAAACGATTCCAGCTAACTCAGGCTGGCTATTAGAAGTGAAAGTTGCCATAAAACTGAATCCATCTGTTTCCCTTACTGAGAGACATTTCCAGGCCAAGCTGAGGGACTTTTCTAATGCTCTTAGAAAGCCACTGACATGGCTTCTTTATCTCCATACTGTACATGGTCCAGCTTGGATATCCATGGAGTTATACTCCATCCAAAATCATAATCCCACCTGCCAGAACAATGAGCTGTGTCCTCCTGCGCTCTGCCATCACTCATTATTCACAGCTGTGTTTTGACTTTTAAAAAAAACACCCTATATTATGCTAGGTGTCCATAAAGCATGGAAATACAGTTTTTTAATAAATTGAAAATGTGCCTTTCAGAACATTACATGTTTTTGCCCCTGTGTAGCTACTTATCTATATGACTGTCTTACCCGCTAGGTAACAAGTTCCTTAAGGCCAGGGACCCTGTCTTGTTACTTTTTGTACTTTATGGGAAAAAAATGCCAAATTTCAAAGTCATCATCATTATAATTTTCAACTTATAACTATTATTATAATGTCATAATAAATAAAACTTGCTCCCAACAATATTACTATAATTTTTATACTATTAAAATTTTACCATAAATGAAATGCATCCTAGCAAAATGCCTATATATATGCAAAAGGTCATATAAATGACCTTTTCAGAAAAACAATAGGTTTCACTTTCTCTAATTCAGTGACTAGCAAAGTGTAAAATATAAAATAACCAAAACAAACAAAAAACTGACAATGTATCAGTTATACCCTCTGGTTTTATATCATTAGAAATGACATAAATGTCATCATCAATATGCCATTTAATTAAACAAACATTTATTGAACAGTTACTATACACCAGCTACTATTTTTGATACAAAAAGATCCCTATGCTCAAGGATTCTAGTGGGGTAGAGACAGAAAAAATAAATGTAATGCCAGCATAAAATAGAATAAGGATACAGAATGACAGGAAGGCTACTTTAGATAGGGTTGACAGGGAATGTCTAAAGAGGACATTCTGAGCAAAAACCTGAATGAAGTTAACAAAACAGACTATGTGACTATCTGAGGAAAAAGTATTCCAAGGCATTGAGATTAGTGTATATTTGATGCACCAGATACTGAGTGCAAGAGAAAAAAAGAAGTTAGATATTACTACAAAAGTGTGAAGAGTCACTCACTCCTACTTTTCAGGGACTGAAGTAAGATGTAGGAAGAAACAGGAGTGTTCCTCTGGAACTGTCTCTCCCGAACAGTGGAAGTCTCCTTCCTGCCCACCCTTCCTTTCCTTGCCTAAGCTCCAACCAAGTTTTTTTTAAGGCTGTGCAAGGAACAGGTAAGACTGGTTGGGAGAGAAAGTATAATAAAGTTTATCCTTAGCTCTGTCAAGTCTGACAGGTCTCTTAAGAAGCAAGTAAAGGGTATCAGGCAGGCAGCTGGACATAGCAAGCTGGGCTCAGGTGGGAGGCTGGGACAGGTGAATCAGTTTGGAAGTTATCAGCATGCAGATGCATTTTAATGAGATAATATGGATGGAATAACCCAGAGCAATGCCGTCTGAAAGAACTTTCTGCAATGATGGGACTGTGGCTAGTGGCTAGAGTACTCAACAGGGGGCACCCAGAGAATGAGTGCAAGTGGGGCAGAGAACAGGGTCCAGGACTGAGCCCTGGGGTCTACATCGCTGAGTTAGGGAGGTGAAGAGGTTCCAGCACAGGAGACCAGGAAGGAACAGCATGTGAGGCAGAAAAAATTCAGGAGCATGGTCCTTCCCAGAAACCAAGTGAGGAAAACCTGAAACAGGAAAGAGTGATCAACTGTGTCAAATACTGCTGAGAGGTTAAGTAAGATGGAAATGGGGAACTGACCATTGGATTTAGCAACATGGAAGTTACTGACAACCTTGTCAAACAGTGTCTCAGTGGAGTGGCAAAGAATGGCAAAGAAATGGAGGCAAGATGTTTAGAAAACCCTTTAGAGGAGTTCTGTCAAAAAGGGCAGCAAGGAAATAGGTGGCAGCTTGAAGGGGACTCTGGATAGGGGAATTGTTTAGTTTTTTAAGAAAAAAAGATACTATGGCATGTTTGTAAGCTATCATAGCATATTCATGTAGCATGTTTCTCCAACAGGAAAAGGAAAACAGATGAAAAACTACAATGAGAGGAGATAATACCAGCAGCAATGAGGAGGCAAAATAAAGAGGGTCCAATGTGCAAGCAGAAGGAAGAAGGCGATCCATTCAGCAGAGTGAGAAGCATGGCAGAGCTCATGAGCGCAGATGCAGGAAGACTCGTGTGTCTGGCAGCGGGAAGACCAAGATTTGGAGGCTTCGATTTTCTCAGTGAAATAAACCACAGGGCAATCCAGCTGAGAGTGAGAAGTGGGAGGTGTTAAACTGATGAGTGGAACAGTGTCAAAAACAGCAGCCTCTAAGAGATTTCCCACACCGCTGCAGTAACTAAAATCAAGTTCCGCTGTTCAATAGCTGTACCTATACTACAGCCCAGCTCTCCATGTGTCCCCCCAACAGAATGATAGAACAGATGACGTCAAACACCTCATGGGATTCTATGTATGTTACAGCTGCAACATTCTCTGGATCTGTACATGTACATCCCCGTCAAAAGCAGAACCTGGGTTAACTGCATGAATTAGTTTTAGAGACTCTCCTTAACCTTTCCTGTCCAACTATTCTTTCTGTAAACATTTCTGTAAAAATCTTTTAAAATGATCTTTAAGAAGCTTTTGTGGAGATAACTTCAAACTCACTAAAGTCTATGAAATCTACATTCTTTTTTATAATTTTGGAAGTTTATTCCTCACAATCTTCTAAAAGTTTTCAAATTCACTGTAATAGCTCAAAGATTACCAGCTGAGCAATGACATTAACAAATTTTCTCAGAATCTGAACCTGAGGTGTGAATTCATTTAGAGCAACCAGAGGTTCTGGGACAATCTCCTCCTCAATCTTCGGCTTACATTTTCTCCTATTATTCTTCTTACTTCTACCCTTATTAATCTGTGTATAGATCATTCTTCATGTTAGAGAAGATGGAAAGAAAATAGAAATTGAGAAGTTTCATTTATTCTCTGTCTCTGATTATAGGGTCAGTTTGTTTAAAAGAAGAATCCATTATTTGCTTGTTATTTTCATCTTCTATATATAAAATGTAAAGGTCAGTTTTAACATTTTTAAAACCTTAGCTCATTATTCTCAGAGGGTTGTGTTCCTCTTTTATATATAAATAATTTTGTTTTTGTTATTTGTTTCATATCGTCCTTTCCTTGTTATGCACATGTTATTTTAAAATCTGAGTTCATTTGGCCAGTTTGCTTCAACTTTTTCTTCACATATTTTTTCCAACTGTTCAATAAAGACTCTGTCTATGGACATCTTACAACCACTTTCCCTTCTAGAAACTATATATGGCACCTTACCGATCTTTTCTTTGATATTTAGGAACTCTGTATCTCCAATTCTCTATATTCCAGCTTTGCTTCAAGTCTTCTTTCTGTTTATTATTTATTCACTTATCACTTACTAGATACCCACTTTGTGCCAGGCACGAAGAGTACAAAGTGGGCAAGCAGTCCCAGTCTCTGCCCACCCCCAGGAAGACCACATTATGTGGCAAAGGCAAACCAATACATAGGGCACTGTATACTGATAAGAAGTACTGAACCCAATCTGAGTGGCCAGGGAAGCTTCATGAATGAGATAATTTTGAAAAAAGTTGAACAGGTGAAGGGAGAAAAGGAGAAAGGCATTCCAGATAGGAAGAGAGGCTCAAGTCGAGTCCCCAGAAGAATTACACTAAGTTTTTGGTATCAAAAAGCAAAACGAGAAGCAGGAAAACAAGGACGGAGAGAATAGTGACCAAGGATAAATAAAAGGATTTCCTGGGGCGCTGGCTGAAAACTGTGAATTTCTGATGTGATCAATTTTCTCAAATGTTTCAGATTCTCCAGGATTCAGCTGCTTGGATCTCATAATAGAGAATACAGATTGTATCACTGATCTTGAAATGAGGGTTCTGGTGAGTGGAGGCAGCAGAAGCATAAGAGGAAGGAATCAGGGGTACAGGTGAAAGAATAGTTCATATGGTCAAAAATGGGGTACAGGCTGGGTAGAGAAAAGAAAAAGGCCAGGCACATGTTGACACACAAAGAGGAAATTCAGGCACTCAATCTCTATGAGAGAGAAGAACAGAGAATGTAGCAAGGAAGATATGGGTATTTGCAGATTTCTGAATCAAACAGTTCCAGATGATGACAACATCTAGAGTGTGACACTGCATGTCAGTGTTGGAGGGGAAGTGAAAGGTCACTGTAGTTGAGTAATCATGAAGTTAAGTTTTCTGGACAACAGATCCTTGTTACCTCTTCCCATTAGGTTCACTAACTAAGCCCTCACAGGGGGTCAAAATTAGGCTCAGAGTATCAGCTCCCCGATTAGTTCCTTTACCCTCTGGAAAAGGATGGTCAATAAAATAAGCTTCGTTTTTACTGAGTGAGACCTCCCATAGACGTTTTAGGAAAGCTGACTTTGATATTTTAGCTCTGATCTGGTTCTGGTTCTGCCACAACCTATTATCCAAAGTATCACAGAATTATGCTATCATCCTCAGTACAGTGTATTTTCAAACATTTACCTTCGTGAAATATGGTAGGGCTACTATACCTGCCCCTACACCAAGTCATTACTACATATTCTTAACTTTTAGGCATTTTTAAAATATATTATCAATTCTATGCTTTAATCAGTGCTACCAATGATACTCTATTTACCACAGAATATAAAATCTCAACAATATGGCAAGTACTCCAGTGGTCACTAAGTTTCCTCCTCAAGAACTATCAAATAATGAGTGGTCTTGGTGATAAGAAGGACAGAGTCTGTTGTGCTACAATTCACTTTTTCACTAATTCATTAATTCAACCAATATCTTATTACTTACTCAATAAATATTTAAATAAATATGTACTAGTCTGATTATTCACTCTGTTTTTGCTAGTTTCTGAGTCTGTTCTGAACAGTCAAATTGTTAGTATTATAACAATGGTGAAAACAAAGGCGGGAGGTTTGGAATTAAGCAATTACTGTCCATCACACAGAGCTCTATGTGTGAAGTTTGGCTTCCTCCCCATAAAATGTCCATCCCACAGAGTTGCTATGTGGATCTTCAGAGATTATACGACATCAGTAAACATTTTTGGTAAATGTTTTATGCAGTTCTATTTTAAATGCTTCTGATAGGTCCATACCATTTCTGTTCTTTATTGAGCCCATCTTTGCATGAAATGTTCCCTCAGTATCTCTAATTTTCTTGAAGAGATCTCTGGTCTTTCCCATTCTATTGTTTTCCTCTATTTCTTCCCCCCCCCGCCCCCCCCATTTATTTTTATTAGTTGGAGGCTAATTACTTTACAATATTGTAGTGGTTTTTGCCATACATTGACATGAATCAGCCATGGATTTACATGTATTCCCCATCCCGATGCCCCCTCCCACCTCCCTCTCCACCCGATTCCTCTGGGTCTTCCCAGTGCACCAGCCCCGAGCACTTGTCTCATACATCCAATCTGGGCTGGTGATCTGTTTTACCCTTGATAATATACATGTTTCGATGTTGTTCTCTCTAAACATCCCAACCTCGCCTTCTCCCACAGAGTCCAAAAGTCTGTTCTGTCCATCTGTGTCTCTTTTTCTGTTTTGCATATAGGGTTATCGTTACCATCTTTCTAAAATCCATATATATGTGTTAGTATACTGTATTGGTCTTTATCTTTTGGCTTACTTCACTCTGTATAATGGGCTCCAGTTTTATCCATCTCATTAGAACTGATTCAAATGAATTCTTTTTAATTGCTGAGTAATATTCCATGGTGTATATGTACCACAGCTTCCTTATCCATTCATCTGCTCATGGACATCTAGGTTGCTTCCATGTCCTGGCTATTATAAACAGTGCTGTGATGAACATTGGGGTGTACATGTCTCTTTCAGATCTGGTTTCCTTGGTGTGTATGCCCAGAAGTGGGACTGCTGGGTCATATGGCAGTTCTATTTCCAGTTTTTTAAGGAATCTCCACACTGTTCTCCATAGTGGCTATACTAGTTTGCATTCCCACCAACAGTGTAAGAGGGTTCCCTTTTCTCCACACCCTCTCCAGCATTTATTGCCTGTAGACTTCTAGATAGCAGCCATCCTGACTGGCGTGTAATGATACCTCATTGTGGTTTAGATTTGCATTTCTCTGATAATGAGTGCTGTTGAGCATCTTTTCATGTGTTTGTTAGTCATTTGTATGTCTTCTTTGGAGAAATGTCTGTTTAGTTCTTTGGCCCATTTTTTGATTGGGTCATTTATTTTTCTGGAATTGAGCTGCAGGAGTTGCTTGTATATATTTGAGACTAATCCTTTGTCTGTTGCTTCGTTTGCTATTATTTTCTCCCAATCTGAGGGCTGTCTTTTCACCTTGCTTATAGTTTCCTTTGTTGTGCAAAAGCTTTTAAGTTTAATTAGGTCCCATTTGTTTATTTTTGCTTTTACTTCCAATATTCTGGGAGGTGGGTCATAGAAGATCCTGCTGTGATTTATGTCAGACAGTGTTTTGCCTATGTTCTCCTCTAGGAGTTTTATAGTTTCTGGTCTTACATTTAGATCTTTAATCCATTTTGAGTTTATTTTTGTGTATGGTGTTAGAAAGTGTTCTAGTTTCATTCTTTTACAAGTGGTTGACCAGTTTTCCCAGCACCACTTGTTAAAGAGGTTGTCTTTTTTCCATTGTATATTCTTGCCTCCTTTGTCGAAGATAAGGTGTCCATAGGTTCGTGAATTTATCTCTGGGCTTTCTATTCTGTTCCATTGATCTATATTTCTGTCTTTGTGCCAGTACCATACTGTCTTGATGACTGTGGCTTTGTAGTAGAGTCTGAAGTCAGGCAGGTTGATTCCTCCAGTTCCATTCTTCTTTCTCAAGATTACTTTGGCTATTTGAGGTTTTTTGTATTTCCATACAAATTGTGAAATTATTTGTTCTAGTTCTGTGAAAAATACCATTGGTAGCTTGATAGGGATTGCATTGAATCTATACATTGCTTTGGGTAGTATAGTCATTTTGACAATATTGACTCTTCCAATCCATGAACATGGTATATTTCTCCATCTGTTTGTGTCCTCTTTGATTTCTTTCCTCAGTGTTTTATAGTTTTCTATGTATAGGTCTTTTGTTTCTTTAGGTAGATATACTCCTAAGTATTTTATTCTTTCTGTTGCAATGGTGAATGGTATTGTTTCCTTAATTTCTCTTTCTTTTCCTCTATTTCTTTGCACTGATCACTGAGGAAGGCTTTCTTATCTCTCCTTGCTATTCTTTGGAACTCTGCATTCAAATGGGTATATCTTTCCTTTTCTCCTTTGCTTTTCGCTTCCCTTCTTTTCATAGCTATTTGTAAGGCCTCCTCAGACAGCCATTTTGCTTTTTTGCATTTCTTTTTCTTGGGGGTGGTCTTGATCCCTGTTTCCTGTACAATGTCATGAACCTCTGTCCATAGTTCATCAGGCACTCTGTCTATCAGATCTACTCCTTTAAATCTATTTGTCACTTCTACTGTATAATCATAAGGGACTTTATTTAGGTCATACCTGAATGGTCTAGTGGTTTTCCCCACTTTCTTCAATTTAAGTCTGAATTTGGCAATAAGCAGTTCATGATCTGAGTCACAGTCAGCTCCTGGTCTTGTTTTTGCTGACTGTATAGAGCTTCTCCATCTTTGGCGGCAAAGAATATAATCAATCTGATTTTGGTGTTGACCATCTGGTGATCTCCATGTGTAGAGTCTTCTCTTACGTTGCTGGAAGAGGGTGTTTGCTATGGCCAGTGCATTCTCTTGGCAAAAGGACAGAAATGGTATGGACCTAACAGAAGCAGAAGATATTAAGAAGAGGTGGCAAGAATACACAGAAGAACTATACAAAAAAGATCTTCATGAACCCAGATAACCATGATTCTGATCACTCACCCAGAGTCAGACATCCTGGAACAAACAAAGCTAGTGGAGGTGATGGAATTCCAGTTGACCTATTTCAAATCCTAAAAGATGATGCCGTGAAAGTGCTGCACTCAATATGCCAGCAAATTTGGAAAACTCAGCAGTGGCCACAAGACTGGAAAAGGTCAGTTTTTATCCCAATCCCAAAGAAAGGCAATCCCAGAGAATGCTCAAACTACTGCACAATGGCACTCGTCACACACGCTAGTAAAGTAATGCTCAAAATTCTCCAAGCCAGGCTTCAGCAATACATGAACCATGAACTTCCAGATGTTCAAGCTGGTTTTAAAAAAGGCAGAGGAACCAGAGATCAAACTGCCAACATCTGCTGGATCATCGCAAAAGCAAGAGGGTTCCAGAAAAACATCTACTTCTGCTTTATTGGCTATGCCAAGGCCTTTGACTGTGTGGATCACATAAACTGTGGAAAATTCTGAAAGAGATAGGAATACCAGACCACCTGACCTACCTCTTGAGAAATCTGTATGCAGGTAAAGAAGCAAAAGTTAGAACTGGACATGGAACAACAGACTGGTTCCAAATAGGAAAAGGAGTACATCAAGGCTGTATATTGTCACCCTGCTTATTTAATTTTTATGCAGAGTACATCATGAGAAACGCTGGGCTGGATGAAGCACAAGCTGAAATCAAGACTGCCAGGAGATCAATAACCTCAGATATGCAGATGACACCACCCTTATGGCAGAAAGTGAAGAAGAACTAAAGAGCCTCTTGATGAAAGTAAAAGAGGAGAGTGAAAAAGTTGGCTTAAAGCTCAACAATCAGAAAACTAAGATCATGGCATCTGGTCCCATCACGTTATGGCAAGTAGATGGGGAAACAGTGGCAGACTTTACTTTTTGGGGATCCAAAATCACTGCAGATAGTGACTGCAGCCATGAAATTAAAAGATGCTTACTCCTTGGAAGAAAAGCACTATGACCAACCTAGATAGCATATTAAAAAGCAGAGACATTACTTTGCCAACAAAGGTCCGTCTAGTCAAGGCTATGGTTTTTCCAGTAGTCATGTATAGATGTAAGAGTTGGACTCTAAAGAAAGCTGAGCACCAAAAAATTGATGCTTTTGAAAAGCAAAGATGCTTTTGAACTGTGGTGCTGGAGAAGACTCTTGAGAGTCCCTTGGACTGCAAGGAGATCCAATCAGTCCATCCTAAAGGAAATCAGTTCTGAATATTCATTGGAAGGATTGATGTTGATGCTGAAACTCCAATACTTTGGCCACATGATGCAGAGAGCTAACTCATTGGGAAAGACCCTGATGCTGGCAAAGATTGAGGGTGGGAGGAGAAAGGGATGACAGAGGATGAGATGGTTGGATGGCATCACTGACTCAATGGACATGAGCTTGAGTAAACTCCGGGAGTTGGTGATGGACAGGGAGGCCTGGCGTGCTGCAGTTTATGAGGTCGCAAAGAGTCAGACACAACTGAGCAACTGAACTGAACTGATTTTAAACACTTGACACTAGCTTAACATGTTCCAACAGAGTGCCATCTAGAGGAAGAAAAGATCACTACACCCTTTCCTCAGACCAGTTTGCAGGAAATATTAAGGGTCTGCTTATGATGATGGAGTTTCCAAGGAAACACTGAAAACAAAAGCAGAAGGTATCTGCATTTTTTGCCTTTTCCTTGCCATGTGCCTTCTACAGTAAACAAGAAGAAAAAGGAAAAGAGACAAAAAATGTTATAGTAATGAACTTTATTCTTATGGCCTGATTAAAAAGCATACTTTTTCTCATCTAACAGCACTGTCTGAAGGACTCAATTCTTAATCTTTCACTGAACACCAAAATTTCTGGTAAACTGTCTTTTAAAATAATATTGAATTGGCCAAAAAGTTCATTTGGTTTTTCTGCATGATGTTATAGGAAAATGAGGATGAACTTTTTGGCCAACCCAGTACTTACCTAAATCTGCTAACTCCAATAGTATTAGAGAAATTATCATCACAGAATATTTTTCAGAAATGTATTAGGTACCAAAAAATAGAAGACTACTAAAAATCAAAGGATTATTGTGAGACTTACACAAATAATACACAAAATAATTAGTACTCTGTGAATTCTTACTGAATCAGAGTCTGTTGCAATTTGAAGCAGCTTTCATGACAATAAGGGTTGTTCACATGAACTCTTAACTATGCTATATCCCATCTCTTCACAGAGTTTAGTATATATTTATTATAGACTGATTTATGACTTTCCCAAAGATTTCACATATTCTTTGCAACATATCACTAAAGATCAAAAAAACTTGAAAACCGATAACACTATTTTTATCATTTCATGCATTTACACAATGGCAGAAACTTTCCACTTCATACTCTCCAACCCCACATTCTACAGGTGACAATAACTAAAGCCAATATTTCAAGGTCCCATGATAATTGTCTTGGGAGTTATATGATATTTTTGGAGCTAATTAACTGGAACTAAAATAATGACATTTAGAAGACCCAGCTTTTCTTCTGTCAGGTCAATTAAAAATCAGACAATGGGCAAAGAAGTTTCCTTAACACTAAATGTCTCTAAATGTTGCCCAGAATCTTTACTCAAAGTTCTCTAGTCTACAATCTGTACATCTGCAAACAAGATAAAAAATCTTTCCCTACACACTTTTGTAACCATAACACAGAGCCAAACATACAAGAGATTTGGATGGGGGAAGGGAAAAGATACTAGGAAATGATCTTGTTCAGATAACAGAATTCTCTTTAAAGAATCAGCTAGATAAGACACATCAGTTGAGTTAAATTATACAACATCTAAGAAGCTAATCTGCTAATCTGGACTCTACCTTGTAAATGTTTGGTCACACTAGATATATTAAATAATAGCTATCAGAATGATTCCCAACTACAGACTTAAGACAGAAAGTTTACGATGATATTATTTACATACCCAATTTTTTTCTTCTTACAAGTAGCTTACTTGCTTTTATTCTCATTGAAGTATAGTTGATTTACAATAATATTTCATTAGCTTCAGACGTACAGCCTAGTGATTTAATATTTTTATAGATTATATTCCACTTAAAGTTACTACAAACTAATGGCTATATTTTCCTGTGTTGTACAGTATACCCTTGTTGCTTATCCATTTAAGCATCTTTACAACCTATGTTATAGTGGAAAATAAATATTCTCTTGAGAAAACTGAAGTAAAATGTGATAGTCATTGAATATAAAAAAGTAAAACATATTTCATGGGCTTACTTTTATAAAATCCTTGGAATTTAAAATGAGAATTAAAGGGTGTGACACTTCAACAAAGTTCTAAATTAAACAGCTGAATCGGAGATCCATAAAAACTACCTTGCTGCTGCTGCTGCTGCTAAGTCGCTTCAGTTGTGTCCGACTCTTAGTGACCCCATGGACTGCAGCCCACCAGACTCCCCCGTCCCTGGGATTCTCCGGGCAAGTACACTGGAGTGGGTTGCCATTTCCTTCTCCAATGCATGAAAGTGAAAAGTGAAAGTGAAGTCACTCAATCGTGTCCGACTCTTGGCAACCCCATGGACTGCAATCTACCAGGCTCCTCCATCCATGGGATTTTCCAGGCAAGAGTACTAGAGTGGGGTGCCATCGCCTTCTCTGAAAAACTGCCTTAGTGACAATATAAATCTTTTTTGCAAGATAAATCACAATCCCATAATTACTGATAATTCACCATACTTGAGGATGATGTTCAACTTCCATTTAACGGTTAACTTCGAAAGAAATTATGACAGTTGTTTCAGGTTATACCTGTTGTTTATAGAGTTCAGGCGCTTCTTGACAAATATTGAACTTGACTTTCTGAATTCTGCATGAAAGAATACCTGATTCACAATCAGGATGTCACACACTGTTACAAAGTTTACACTGGTCTCTAGCTCCTTAGATACTAATGTGGTATTCATGAGGGAAAAAAAAATGTCATTAAGGCTTTGAACTCTGGACCCTAAGGAGTCTGAGTAACTATCCAAGGCCCCCTGGGAACTGAACTGACAGTTTCAATTTGGATGGCTAACAACAAATTTGTCACGACCCCCACCCAGTACCCTGTCAAGCAAGGGAAGAAGGTGTTCCCACACATCCAAGTCATTTGGGGTGGCTCTGATGATTAAGGAAAGGGCTCCAAAAGTAGGGTAGCACATGTGAGGCAAACCCTAGGGCCAGTTAAGCTTGATGACGTTAACACCAGCACTTCCCCAAACCTTCTTCCCAGGGTTCTCTCACAATGTCACTTTCAGGGACACTGTAAAGTTTAAACAACCTGGAGAAGAGCCTTATAGATATAAACATCTCATAAGACATTGTCTGCAAAGGCAAATTGTTTACAGTCTGAATAACTATCTTAACAGAGAATTAAATGATCTTAGTATCTCCCTCAAAATTTTACATTAATAGATAAGAACCCTAAGGCAGTTGGAGGTTAAGAGATTTCCCAAAAGTCACAGGGCTTTACACCTTCAGATTTCTATCCAATGTTCTTCCTAATATGGCATGAAATTTTTGAGAAACTTCGCATAACCAAACCAAAAAAGAATCTGCCTGCAATGCAGGAGACCTAGGTTTAATTCCTGGGTCGGGAAGATCCCCTGGAGAAGGGAAAGGCTTCAGTATTCTTGCTCCAGTATTCTTGCCTGGAGAATTTCATAGACTGAAGAGCCTGGCAGGCTACAGTCCACGGGGTCACAAAGAATCAGACACAACTTAGTGAGTAACACTTTCACAGCCAAACTATATCTTTTAGAATATTACCTGTCAGAGCATTCTAGTGATTGGGTCTGGCACTAAGTGTACCTATACTTAGGCAGTAATCATGCCTATCTGTTCTCCAGGCAATATATCCTGCCATCGTAAACTTCTCAAGGTCTTCTACAGGTTCATGTTATCATTTTCCATGTTTCCTCATGTCTCATTCACATCAAGAAGTGAACTGAAAAAAAGAAAATTCTGCTCCTCCTGGAAAGAAGTATTTATATTTTAAAAAGAAGCAACACCTTCAGCCCTAATGGGGATTGCAACATAAGAGGGATAAAAGTTGACTGGCTCTGACCTAGTGTTCCATATTGATTTATATAGGACTATAATAATCCATAACTAGTAAATGTGGAGGAAAACTTTGGCTCAGAGAGGAGAGGTCATCCTGGCTCCTTGCACAACAAAAGTGGGCAGGAAATAAAGGAACCCAGGCACAGTGTAGCAAGGCAGAATTTTAAAGGAAATTCCAAGAAAGTCACACCAAAATGTATCACCCTAAAGCTCTTCAACAAGCAGTTCGTTTTCTCTAAAACAAACTGGACAAGCAGATAGCTCAGAAGATGATCTGTATTTGATCCTGAGCACCATAAAAGAATGGAAATTTTGAGACACTGTGGCTGCACCAAAAGGAACAATGAAGGCCCACCAAGTAAATCATCTCTCCTGGCTGTACATTCCTACTAGGAATAATTGTGCTAGAAGTTTTATACTGAATAGCTCATCCATCTTCATAACAGATCTCTAGATTTTTACAGAATGATAATGATGGTGATACACCTAATACCTACCATGATTAATTACTACACATTAGGCACTTCCATAAGCACTCTATTGGAGAGGTTGCTTTAATCCCCGTAACAGTCTCATAAGTACAAATATACCCCTATCTGTCACATGTTGCAAATTGAAGCACAGTGAGGTTAGGTAACTGCTCAAGGTCACAGAGCTACAATTATCAGATGCAGGATTCAGGCCCAGGCAGTCTCTCTGTATTCTGTCAAATTTCTCTTCTTCAAAAGAAACATTGACTCCTCCCTCCAACAAACTAGCTCTTCCTTCCTCATTCCTATTTCAGTTAATGGCCTCTACCCAGTCACTCATGAGGGAAAAAAAAAAAAGAACAGCACTTCATCTGGGGCCTAGTCAATTCTTCCTCTTGACAGCTGGCTGATTCACCTCTGCATCTCCTACTTGCTAACTCTGTGACCTTAGACTCGATTTCCTCTAAGTCTCAGTTTCTTATCTATAAAACTGAGCTCCTAAGAGCAGTTCGAGTTGTTGTGAATGTTAAAACTAAATGAGATAGCACTGTGCCTGGCAGATTGTAGAAAGACCAGTAATTGTTAGCTGTTATGATCATCACCTTGAATCTGGTCCTTCCCCTCTCCTCTTACGATGAAGCATTCTCTGGTCCTCATCTCTCTCACTTGCAATACCAACAACCTCTTAATTGGTCACTCTTCTTGGTGCATTTCCATTCAGTTCAAATTCTCCAACTGCTAAAAATGTCAGCCACGTTCCTTAAAATCATAAATGGCACCTCAATTCCTAGGGAATACGATCCTAATTCCTTATTATCATGCTATGGAACTCCCTCTGCTATCTAACTTTTTTTTAAATCTCTCAACACATCTCAAAACACAATGTACTATGCCATAATTCCTCCTAAAGGTTCTCAACATTAATTCACTGTTTTTTTTTTAAATCATGTTGCTGCTGCTACGAAATTCCCATTAATTACCAATTACTTTTCTAAATGCCTGTATCTTAGGACTCACTACATTGTATTACAGGATTACACTGTTTCTTTCAAAGCTAGATTATACTTTAAGAAGGGAAATCAGGTCTTATTTGTTTAAAAATAAGTCAAATAGTAAGAGCTCAATAAATAGAAACCAATTCATTTAATACTAACTTTGACAGTAAACATTTTGTTACTCAAATTCCTTTATGAAATATTCCCACACCTAAAGCACTGAGAAATAAACAGGCACATTTACAAAAGCCTTTCTCCATTCCACGGCAAGAACTTAATGTATTAAGGAAAGCGCTACAGAAACACCTAAAAATCTTTACCAAAATTTGTTAGGTTAAAAACAAAAAACTTCAGCAATAAAAGCTTAGATGTTTATTCTTCCTATTTTAAAGAGTATGATTCAGAGTTTACAGTTTCAAAGTTCTTTAAAATCAACAGTAGACATGGTGGTTTTCCATACCTCCTAAAGAAACACACACAAAAAAAGTCCTGGAGCCTTATGCTAAATGTGAAACGAAAACAGTAAAAAATAATTTATAAAGTAACATCATAATGATGAACAGTTTTTAACATATATCTTGTATAAGGTAAAGGGCCTGCAAAATAAGTTTCAGAAATACTGAACACAGATATTGACAAGCTTTAAAGACTTCTTGCAAATGTAGATAGAATTAGTTTCCTCATTCCTCTGTAATTCTTACAGACACAATGAAAATTAGCTTCCCTCCTAAAGAAAAAAATTCAGCTGAGGCAATTATAGACAAATATGTGTTTACTATTACAGAACATTTCCTATCAAGAAAAACAGCAGTAAGACCAAACTGAGACCTGGTTGCTTCATCTGCTGTTCTCTAACCATTCATGAGGATGGACAAATAGTAGGAGAGAAGGGCACAGGGACTGGGAGTGATAGAGAACAGAAGTCAAACAGAAATATATACTAAACAGTTTCTGAGAGAATGCATTTCAGATTCAACCTACACTTTATATTTTTTTTCAACCACACTGGTATCATTACAATCTAGTTTCTATCATTGTGATCTGCATGTAGACACGTACAAAGAAAAAGGGTTAAAGTTACACATGAACTACATACTAGAAACCAAACACCATTGTTTTCCATGTTGTATAAGGCATCTTTCAGCTATGGGATTACATTTTTAAAGTGTATTAAAATATTCAAGAATTTGGTGGTATAGGAGAAAGAATACTAGACTAAAAGTCAAAACACTTTCAGTTTTCTGTTTTGCATCAAATTCTTTAGGATCTCAGGCAAAGTGCTTTTCTGATTCCCATTCTTTTTATACATATTCAAACAAAGACAAAAGTAGATGATCTCTAAGTATTTTTAGGCTATGGACTTTCATAACAGTACAATAGTCAGAAAATAGTAATATAGTAATAGTCATATAGTAACAGTAAGCATCAAGATTAATTTAAGATTAAAATTACACATTCTAAATATTTCCTTAAATCGTGCATCATTAGGTTTTGTCAAAACCAGAGATTCTTTTTTTTTTTTAAATAAGATGTAGAGAAAATAAATACATTTCAGTAATATGGACTGTATGACTTTAGAAATAGTCTCCAAAATTTTTAAATAAAGCTAACAGAAAAGCAAGAACAGTTATTAGCATTACTGTCTTTGGAAGCATCATTAAGAGGAAATCCAGAAAATGGCAAAGGATTTTGATCTTTAATAGACTAAAATAAAAATAAAGTCATAGTGTATTAAAGGTTCAGATAAGTAAATATCAAAAAGCAGTGTAAGAGTGAGCTGACAAATATAAACAGCTGCCCTACAAGTCACACCAGCAAAATTTCCTTTTACCATTGGCCAGGATACACTGATTTTGCACTTCAATGAATGAATATTCAGAAGACGTAACAATGAATGCATTTTACGAACTGATAAATGTTCCACTTGCCTTTCAAATAAAGCACATAGTTATAATAAATGAGGAAACCATTCTCATGATTGTTTTAATTTTATACTCATCTAAACTTTATATAATTATGCTGTTGAAAAAATATCTATGCAATTACGACTATTACTCTTCAACCTAAGGAACCAAGACAAGTGAACTACAAAACTAATAAGAATTCCACTGCAGCAAGTTACATTTTGATCAGAACAAATTTAAAGAGGGAAGAAAATTAATATACTATTATTGCTCTTTACACATTCATAACAGAAAACACGTATATAGATGTGAATTCACTTTATTAAATAGAAATTACCAAAACCAGTGAATTCAGCCAAGAATCAAATGTAATCACAATAGAAAACAAATATACTTAACCAGAAAATATTTCCAATGTATAAATACAGTTAACTTTTTAAAAAGTTAAGAAGTAAGAATTATAAGAACAAATCCCTAGAAAAGAACAAATCCATTCTAACAACAACCTTGGAGGTGGAACATGGTTATATCATTCAAAAAAAAAAAAAAATAGGATTAAAAGTAGAAGGGGAAAAAACATAAACCTAGAGTTAGTCCACAACCTAGATGTCACTTTCCAATATTTCATCCACATTAGGAATTCCCTTTCTATAAATACTCTCCACCCATTCCAGCTTCTGACAAATTATGGTTATTATGAAATTTGTCTTCCTTGATCTAAAATATTTCTTCCTCTCACTTTCACTCCTCTGATTACTACAAAATTACTGACTAGACATTATTAGGAGGCACTGCTAGCACTTCCATTTTCTTCTCAGTTTTTAACCCTTCATCTCCATTGGCTTGTTCTCTGCCTATATTTAAAAAGAAAGAAAGAAAGAAAGCCTGTCAACACCTTCCTCTTTCAAGATTACTCAAGAGTAATCTGCACTGGAAGTAGTCTTTTCACCTCCCCCCACACACACACTGTGTGTGGCAGCTTGGCTCTTGCCCATACCACTCTACTCAAACTATTCAAGTCAAGACCAACAATAAACTTCTAACTGCCAGACTCAAGCCAACGGGTATCCTTATCTCTTTTGACCTCTCCGAGGAACGTGAGGCATCAGTCAGTCAGTTCAGTCACTCGGTCGTGTCCGACTCTTTGCGACCCCATGGACTGCAGCACATCATGCCTCCCAGTCCATCACTAACTCCCAGAGTTTACTCAAACTCGTGTCCATCAAGTCGGTGATGCCACCCACCCATCTCATCCTGTCATCCCCTTTTCCTCCCGCCTTCAATCTTTCCCAGCATCAGGGTCTTTTCAATGAGGCATATAAGATTATTAATCACTCATTCTTAAACCTCTCTTGTCTCTTGACATGTGTGTGTTCATGCTAAGTTGCTTTAGTCATGTCTGATTCTTTCCAACCCCATGGACTGTAGTTGGCTAGGCTTTAGTCTGTAGCCTCTACAGCCTACAGTATGTCTATGGGATTCTCCAGGTGAGAATACTGGAGTGGGTTGTCATGTCCTGCTCCATCTCGTGACATGGAAGATGCCAAATCTTTTTTGGTTTTCCTCCTGCCCCTCTGACCTCTCCTTGTCTCCTTGTCTGGATGCTTCTTCGCCAGCTGCTTCACATTGGTGAGCCTCTGCATTCTCCCCTCTGTTTCACTTCCCTTTGTGTTCTTTGACAATCTCATCCATCCAAGGTTTCAGGTACCATCTATATAATAATGGCTTCCAAATTTTCCTCTAGAGATGAATTCATAACTTCCTTCAAATTTTCAGACTCTTACAGAACAAGACATACCCAGAACATTTCAGGGCAGTATTGTGCCCTAACATTTCAGGTTAGAGAATAATCATAGGTTAGTAAGCTCCATTCACGTGCCTCTAATTCAAGGCTCAATTCATTTCCCAACATCCACATGACTAAATACCTCAATTTGTCCAGGACAGTCCTACTTTATGTTTGTTGGCCCACAGTAATTATTAACGTCTTTTCATTTTCAAAATAACATCTGTTTAGTCAATACATTATATAATCAGCTTACCTGCCACCATCCTTTCTGTTTTTTTTTTTTTTCTTTCTGATTCTTAATGCACAACTAGATGAGTCCTCCTGGCTCAACTCTGAATTCTTTACTCCCTACCATTAGAATCCCTAATTCTGTTGCTAAGAAACTTCCCTATATCCTCTACCTCCACACATGAGGATCACTTCATCTCCTTCTCTTAACAAATCACGATGCACACCCAGATCCCAGCCACGAAGACAAGTCAGTACTATTCTGGTTTCCAAAGGTGGTTTGGACATTATTATCCCACTTCTTCCCCTTTTAAGGCTATAACTACTGTTACAGTTGTCACTGACTGACCTTTGAGTCACTCATTCATTGAGAACTTTGTCATACAATTCCTGTCTTTCTCTCCACACAAGATCTGTTATTCCAGGGCTTCACTACCCATGAGAAAAATTAATGCCAACACATTGGCACTCTAGGATTTAGAGTACTTTGACTTCCTTTTCTTCAATGACCCCTACTTGGCAGAAGGTCAGAATGATTTAGGAGTTGGGCATTAGGGTTCTGGGGCTAGAAAGACTCGGGTACTTCCAAGCTGTGTGCCTTGGGGAAAATTACTTAATCTCACTCAGCCCCAGTTTCTTCATTTGTAAAATGGAGCTCCTAATATGCGCTTCACAGGATGGTTGTGAAAAATAAGTATGATTTATTATTAACTAATAATAATGCTCATAGATTTATTATGAGCTCATAATTAATCTGTAAGAAGCACTCATATAGTGACTAGCATAAAGTACACAATAAACAGTTGCTTTTATTAGTATTACTATTGTAATTAGTGCTATTAATCTTGGCTACCCACCGTCATTGGTCATACTTTGGCTCTTCTTTCACCTGCAACTGTTCCGGTACCAGAATCTTAAATTTAGGACTCTCACATCACATTTTTCCATCTCTAGTACTCCTTTACTTCCACTAATCCTACAGTTGACTCACTGGGATTCTTCATCCTCCACATTTATCAGCCCTGTCTTGGCTTCACTTTCTTCTGTAATCAAGCAGGATACTTAAAAGTTCAGCACTTCAGTTAACAACCTCATCCCCACCAGTAATCCCCTGACTTCACACCACCCTCTACCCAAGTTCTCCATCATACCTTCCCTTCCAATCCCCATCCAGGTTCAGCCTATTTGCCTTCTGCTCTGTTACAGGACCTGCTGGAGAAAACTGCTTCAGCATGGACAGCCTCTTTCTATATTTGTGATTGCAGGGGTGTTAAACACTATCAGAGATTAGGTCACTTGTCCTTGGTCAAGGCCATTTTCCAATCACAATGGTAACTTTTCCTTTCCCCACAAAAATACCCCAATCCATGCTCTTCCTTCTCAATCTCAGCAGATAACCTTGCTCCACAGAAACAAATAAAACCATCCTGGCTACTCATTTGTCTCTGTATCTACTCCTTATATGCTTTTCTTTTTTCAAAAGGAATATGCATCACTACTTTTCTTCAGGATAACCCTTTCACCTGTGCACCTGTGCTCTTGTTCCCAATCCTTCCACTGCCTCTGAGATTATGTCTATTATCTTCTCTTGTGACTTCAATTTTGTCTCCTCTTCAATAGCCCCTTTCCTTCAGTCCACTAATGTACCCTTTTTTTCCATGTTTAAAGAAAAACAAACCTTTCCTAATCACATCTCCCAGCTCAAACCTCCACCCACTGTCCTCCCTGCTCTACCAAAAGTATTTGAAAGAATATATTTACTGAATGAATGAAAACCTATTTTTCTTGGTTCAGACTTCTCTCCTGAGCTCCAGACCTACATATGTTAAATTTTTAAATTATATGTGACTCATTCCAGATTCAGTTTCAAGAAACAAAACAGCTACTTCACCAAACTGACATGAACTGATGAATTTCACATCTCCCTATCTACTCCTCTCTGTCTTTTTAGAATATCGATTACTAGCATCACCATTGGCAACCCATTCCAGTACTCTTGCCTGGAAAATCCCATGGATGGAGGAGCCTGGTAGGCTGCAGTCCATGGGGTCGCGAAGAGTCGGACACGACTGAGAGACTTCACTTTCACTTTTCACTTTCATGCATTGGAGAAGGAAAATGGCAACCCACTCCAGTGTTCTTGCCTGGAGAATCCCAGGGACGGCGGAGCCTGGTGGGCCGCCGTCTATGGGGTCGCACAGAGTTGGACACGACTGAAGCGACTCAGCAGCAGCAGCAGCAGCATCACCATTCACCTAATCTAGAATCCTTAAAGCCCTCTTTGATTCCTCCCTCTTCTTCCCCTACCTCGTATCTAAACAAGTCCTTGTTGAAAACTCCCATAAAAGTGAAAGTGTTACTCACTCAGTCATGTCCGACTCTTTGTAACTCCACAGACTGTACACCCACCAGGCTCCTCTGTCCATGGAATTCTTCAGGCAAGGATACTGGAGCGGGTTGCCATTCCCTTCTCCAGGAAATCTTACCAAGCCAGGGATCAAACCTGGGTCTCCTGCACTGCAGGCAGTTTCTTTACCATCTGAGCCACCAGGGAAGCCCCAAATCTCCCATATGTGTCCTTTTTGTGTCTTCCCAGGATTCCTACTGTTGAGGCCCTCCTTACCTGATAGTACTTAACAGGGATGATGTGAAGGTTAAATAAGATGCTAAATGGGAATGCACTCTGTAAGATGTGAGGTACTCACAAAGATTATTTAATATTATTATATCTTTGGCAAAATGAGCATGAGGTTAGCATAATATGATGTATTCTTTAAAAACCAATTCTGCATCTTAGTAATCAGTACTTTATTTTCTAATCACAAATCACAAACCATGTGTTTGGCAATCTGGTCTACAATTTTTATAGAAATCAGTCAGTGCCAAGATGTTTAATGTATAATTTCCAGGCTTCACCTCCTCACACATTTTTTGATTTAAAATGTGCAATTCTTCACGTTTCTGGCAAAAATCTTCTATTCTCTCTACTTTTTATAGATGAGTGGCAGTAGTTGTAGAGAATATGTGTAGTACTTACTCTATCTTATCATTCATCTATTTCTTCCACTCATCTAAAGTGGCTAGAAGTTCTCTAATTTCCTGGTCTCTCTTGAGTTTCGACTTCAAAGAATCACATTTGAATGGAGTAATGACTAGCCTTTTGGAAATCTGTTTGATTCCTTTCTTGGCTAATTAAGATGATTACACCTTTTAAACATTACTCTTTCATATTATTAGATAAGATTTTTCTTTGTGGGTTTTTTTTTTTTTTTTTTTTGGTATTCCCAGAAGTTAAGACTTGGAGACTATTCAAAATTTCCCAATGTCTCAATTACTGTAAAACAAAGACAGGAGAATTAAGAGGCACAGGATAAACACTGGTGAGAAGCAATAGCAAAAGAAAGTAGTATCAAAGAGAATACAGAATCCTTATCAACTCTAAGATCAGTTTATAGCTATTTATGTATGGATGTGAGAGTTGGACTATAAAGAAAGCTGAGCACCGAAGAATTGATGCTTTTGAACTGTGGTGTTGGAGAAGACTCTTGAGAGTCCCTTGAGAGATCTCCTTGCAAGGAGATCTAACCAGTCCATCCTAAAGGAGATCAGTCCTGAGTGTTCATCGGAAGGAACTGATGTTGAAGCTTAAACTCCAACACTTTGGCCACTTTGATGCAAAGAACTGACTCATTGGAAAAGACCCTGATGCTGGAAAAGATTGAAGGTGGGAGGAGAAGGGGACCACAGAGGATGAGATGGTTGGACGGCATTACCAATTCAATGGAGATGAGTTTGGGTAAACTCCAGGAGTTGGTGATGGACAGGGAGGCCTGGCATGCTACAGTCCATGGGGTCTAAAGAGTTGGATACAAATGAGCAACTGAACTAAACTGATTTTTATATACTTATGTAACATACTTATCTAACATATTTTTATATACTTTCATGATATGTTTTGGTTAAAAATCCTTTTTAAAATATTAGTGTATTACTGGAGTTCTGAATATGTTAAGGGGTAGACCTTAAATTTTAAGACCCTAATATATTTTTCATACAAGTTGTACAGATCAAATTCTATTGCTCCAAATACTGCATAATTTGATGAAGAAGATCTCCACCGAATGTGTGATGGCCCATTTATGTCAAGCCATCTTTAATGAAACAGAAGAATTAGGATAATCTCTGTATATTACTGACTACTAGTAAAGTATTAAAAATACAGGTCATTTCCATTATAATTCACAAATGGCCAAGTGAAGCCACATTTGATAACAAGATTCCTGAAGCTTGAAAAAATTCTTGAACTTAAGCCAGGTATCCAAACACAATTCAGAAAAAGGTTAATCAGATGAAGGTGTTCAAGTTAGATACAACAACAAATGAAAAATGTATTCTGAAATTCTGGATTATATGGCTTTCTCTATAACTGAAACAGATGCTCTAAGTGTATGCAAGTAAAATCAAAGCTATATTTGATGAAAAAGATGATTAGGTTGGTCCAAAAGTCTAGAAAGAAAATGAGTATGAAAAAAAGTTGGCCATTCATGGTTGAAAATATTAAGTCCCTGTTATAGTCAAGATAACATAGAAGGGTCTTCAATACAAAGTCAGTGGGTCTACTACTACTAATCTCCACTTGGAGTCTAATTCTTTTCTAACCAACTCCTAACCTTCTCTCCAACAAGTTGCTCCTCTCATGAACCTCACCTCAATATATGTCTACTCCATCTACCTACTTGCTCAGGACAGAAATTCTGGTGTCCTTTAAGTTTCCTGTTGACCTTACCCTCAATTTATTGAGAAATCAACCACTCCACCAATTCCACTATGGTTCAAGGTACAACCTCTCTGGCCTGGATTATGGGAAGGGTCCTGAAATTGACATCACCACTTCTGTCCAACACCTCACTCCACCCCAGATAAAATCTATTCTCCATCCAGCCACCACAGTGACTCTTTTAAAAGGTAAGTCTGATTATACGCCTTCTCTATTCAAAAGGAAGAGCCCCCTTTTCCCTCAGAGCGGAAGCCCAAGTCCTTCAAAGGCCTACAAGCCCTTGCACAATCTGACTCCCCATTCCCGCTTACCTCTCTCCTGCATTTCCACTGCTTTTACTTTGCTCATTCCACCACAGCCAAATCAGCCTCTGCTGTCCTCAAATGTGCCCAGTACACTCCTGCCTCTAAGCAGTCTGCAAGTGCCTTTCCTTTTGCTTGAACACTCTTCCCTCAGAGAGGTGCCGGGATTGCCCTTTCACTTCCCTGCAGTCTTGGGCTCAAATGTCATCTTCTCTAGGAAGTCTTCTATGGCTACCTCTAGTTAAAGCTGTATGTCTCTTAGAGAACAGATCTATGGTTGTCAAAGGGGAGGAGACAGGGTGGGAGGTTGGGGTTAGCAGATGTAAGCTAGTATATGGAACAGATAAACAACGAGGTACTAATGTACAGCACAGAGAACTATATTCAGTATCCTGTGATAAAACAAAATGGAAAAGGTATTTTAAAAAAAGAATGTAAAAAAATAAAAAAATAAATAAAAAAAAAAAGAATGTGTGTGTGTGTGTGTGTGTGTGTGTGTATAACTGAATCACTTTGCTGTACAGCAGAAATTAGCCCAACATTGTAAATCAACTATACTTTGATAAAACAAAATAAAACTGCAAGTCTCTCCCTCTTCCATGCTTTTTCTCTATAGTACTTAACACCATCTGACAAAGAACATATTTTATTACCTGTGATCCCCTACTAATGCTAACTCCCTGCTGGAGAGGATATTTATCTGTTTTAAGAAAACTGGCATACAGTAGGTACTCAAATATATTTACTATATTCACATACAATCTTATAGCTTACAAATTCGGTTTAATGTAAATTAAATTATATAGTAACTCATTTTCTCCCTATGCTCCCCCACTTCTCCAAATTTTCCAACCTTTGTAGTAACAACGTGGATGACACCAAAGAGCTGTCAGAAAAAAAAAAAAAAAAAATGTTGCTGGCTACTTGCAAAGCTCTTTAAAACAGATCCCCTGTATTAATTAACTACATTTATAAGATGAAAGCACAAAGTCAACATCTTTATTAGCATAAGGTTCCTGGGTGTGGAAGTTCAAAGGAACAGAGCAGAATAGTCAAGGATCATCAGGAAGAAAAGCCCAATTCAGCTTGTGCCATCAATCTGCTAAACAAACCCCAAGGAAAGTGCAAGCTGAATTCAGTATTCAAGGAAATATTCTGGTCTCAATTCAACACCAAAGTATTCAACACGAGATTCAACTCTCTTAAAATATTCTATCTGCTTAAAACAACCTCATCAACTACCAAATGCAGTCACTGGGAGTGTATGGTTGTTTTGTTTTGTTTGAGCCAGTAAGACCCAGAGCTAGCAAGCGTTTTTTAAAGCCTCTGAGCTTACCCCTCCGCCACCAGGCAAACTGGCCTCCACACTGTGGTGCTGGGGTCTCCCTGGGTTATTTTCCACACAAAACATTATCCAGTTATAATCCCACCAGAGGCTAACCCGCACCTCAGACAAGGCGCCAATGATGCCCGGGACAGACGGCAGATGTCTCAGAGGATCCTCTAGAGAGTCTCTCGCTCGGGCAAAGGGCTTTACAGGCAGGAAAAAAAGCAGCGGGCTGAGGCGCACGGAGAAGATGACAGGTGGGCGAACACCCGCGGGGCAAGATCTTACAGCGCGACCCGCAGGGTGGCGGCGCCGAAACTGTCAACTCCAGCCGTCAACCTGCGGGTGTGGGCCCGGCCCGGGTGCAAGTTGTGCCGCGGCACGGGATAACAAATGAAATCAAGACCGCAGCAAGTCCCCGCCAGCCTGCCTGACCTCCGCCCTCCCAGCGCCGGGAAATAAAGTTAGTGGCCGCTGGTCGCCGCAAAGGTCCAGAGAAGCCGGGCAGACCTCGCGCCCGCGGCTCAGGTGCTGTCAAAGGCTGCCCGGGCGCGGCGGGGAGACGTCCCGGAGCCCCAGAGCCGGAAAGAAACCTCGAGCCGGCGCGTCGAGGCCGAGTCCCCCGCGCCCTCAGCCCTGCCACCGCGACCCCCAGCCGGGGCTGACTGCCACCCCCAACCGCCTTCCCTCCAGGCCCCCGATAGGGTCCGGGACCCCTAACAGCGGCCGGCATCCCCGGGCCCGGCGGCCGCCTTTACCTGCTCTCTGGCCGCCGCTGACGCGCGTTCCTCCTCACCGGGAGAATCCCAAGTCGTCGCCGCCGACGCCGCCGACGCCGCCGCCGCCGCAAATTCCCCACCCCCCGCCCCCTCAGGTAACCCAGGAAACCGGGTACACCACCCCCTCCCTCCCCCCGGTCCGGCCCCAGACCCGCTCCTGCGCTTGCGCACTTGCCCGCCTCACGCGTCCCGAGTCCCGCCCCTCGCCGGTAAGGCCGCGCCAGCGTCGCAGGCGTAACGCGTGGAGGCCGGAGCCAATGAGGAAGAGAGGAAGGCGGGTCGAGCCCTCGGGGTGGGGCCGGGGCCGGGGCCGGGGCTTTCTCCTCGCGGCGGGGTGGCTGGTCTCGCGTCCTCGCTGTTCCAGGGCTTTGCGAGGCGGGTTGCGTCACACCCTAGGGAGAGCCTGCTCCGTTTGAAAAGCACCAAGTACAAGCGTGGCGTCCTCTCCCTCCGTTCAACATAGATTATCATACTGTGCCCGTTCTCTGGGTCCGGAGGATGGCAGCAGAAGAAATATGGGAAGGGGTTGGGAGAGGGAGAAAGGGTTACCCACGAGGTTACCTTCCTCCGGGGCCTGGAAAAAAGAAACATTTTGCAAAGACTTATCACAAAAACGTAAAGAGGTTTACCAAGCTACCTTAGAATTAAGTGCAAAGGTGTATGTTTTAATCCTCTTCATACACAGTATAAGGCAGTGTGCACTGTCAGAGTTTGTGTGTCTTACAATAACAGTGCTTCCGGAGGGTGGGAACCATAGGTTAAATACAAGGATATTTTAGCTTCATCACTGACTGTCAGTCCAGCATATGGCTGACAGGCTACTGATGCCGTAGTTTGGCATCACCACCTAGTCATTGTGGCTGGCCTTGCGGTGGAATGTCTAAGATGCTGGAAAAGAACCTGAGCTTGGAGGCTTGAACAAGAGGGAAGCTGTTAGGGGCACTGGCCTGCTACTAGTTCAAAATCCTGCATATAGCTTTATAATCATTACTCCATCTATGGATTCAACCAACTTCAGATGGTGTAGTACTGTATTACAGATTTAGTGAACAACTTTTGCATGTAAGTGGACTGGTGCCCTTTCAAACCTGTTGTTCAAAGGTCAACTGTATAAGCAATGGTTTACTAATTGAAATGAGCTGGTTTAGAATCAACAACTGCAGTAATTTTTACATGGGAATCTAGAAATAATTCAGGATATTATATCCCAAGGCTGTATACCAAATGCAACTTCCATCTGATCCAGTGACTAGCCAAGTAAATAGGTGCCCAGTGATGTGGTTTGAAGGCGCTCTTGGGGAAATCCCTTACTTTAAAATCTTCCCACTGACTTCTGTAGTTCAACCATTGACAGTTCATCCACTTCCTCCCACAGTCTTTTAAAACTGGACTACTCCAGGGATGGGCAATACATGAAGTCTCCAGCAAGTTAATGAAAGAGATGCTATTTACTTAAATATATATTGACACCTACTTGTGTTGGTACTGTGTGCTAAGTGCCTAAGATATTTTGGTGAATTTCCCTGAACTCAGAGGAAGAGGAAGCCAAATGACCTATTTCACAGTTTTACCTGTAACCGAACCTACTTTTATTTATACACCAACTTTCACACACTAATCTCAAAAACACCCTTTTTTTTTCTTCAATGGAGAAAAGAGATCATAGAAGTGTTAAGTAACAAGCTAGTTTCTGTTTCTCGAATGGGAAATAATAGATGGTCATCATTTTGTTAAAGACAAAGAGAACAAAACAGACTTTATATGACAATGGTACACAATTGGCCCTCCAAGTATTATTTTCTTGTAAAAGGCACAAAGTAATGTCTTTTGTGACTATTCTTTTCTCTTTATATCTGAGTTATAAAGTATTTTAATCAAGCTACCATAGTATTAACTCTGTATAAGAGTCTCGTAGAACATAGATGTTAAATATACATATTAGATAAAACTTACTTAAAATATTTCAGATGAACACACAAAATAATGTGTAATCAAGTACACGCAATAGAAGGAAGAATGAAGACAAGTGATAGATATCTAGAAGGAAGCCCAACTTATGCATTTATCACATGCTGGAAAACTTCATAAGTGGGCAGTTCTCCAGATAGTTTGACTCTAGTTTCTAAAGGGAGATTCTAAAATCAAGGTTTTAAAAGATACAGTTAATGTATATGTGCATAATTTCACATCCAAGTCACCAAAATATGTTAAAATAATCATTTTGTGGCTACATGCATGTGTAAATCAGACCATGTCACATTTCTTCACAAAAGCCTGTAGTGGCTCCCCATTTCACTCAGGTAAAACCAAAGTCCTTACAATGGCTTGCAGAACTCTGCACCATCTGCCTCCCCTTAAATTCATCTTTTCCTGCTCTGCCATCCTGCAGGCACACTGGCCTCTTTACTGTTTACCAACCACTCTAGAGGCATTCCTGTCCTAACGCCTTGGCACTGGCTGTTCCCTCTGCTTGAAATGCTTTTTCTCCAGAGAGCCACATAGATAACTCCCTTCCTTCCTTCCTTTCTTTGCTCAAATTTCATTATCTTAATGAAATTTACCTCAACACTGCCCTTAAACCTCAACAAGAGGGGGCTCTGCCCATATTTAACTCTTCCCTCATATCACAAATACCATTGATTCCCACTCCCTGTACCAAATTCACATGTTCGAGCCTTAACCCATATGTGACTCAGCTTGGAGACAGAACCTTAAAGGAGGTAATTAAGGTTAAATTAGGTCATAAGGGTGGAGCCCTGATCCAATAGAACTAGTGTCCTTATGAGAAGGGGAAGAGTCACCAGAATATTCCACACGGGCATAGAGGAAAAGCCATATGAGAACATAGTGGAACTATGGCCATCTGCAAACCAGGAAGAGAGGTCTCACGAAAACGAACTCTGCTCGAACCTTGATAAGGAACTTCTAGCCACAAGAATGATGAGAAAATAAATTTTTGTTGTTTAAGCCACCTAGGTTGCAGTATTTGGTTATGGCAACCCCAGAACTTATGAAATGTTATCATAAGAAATCCATGTTTGCTATCCATTTCTATTCAAAAGTCAAGAGCCCAGGCAATCAGTGCAGATTAAAAATTCACAAGAACCCTCTAATGCTCATGGTAGCTCATTCAGAAGACCAGAAAAACAAAGGAAGAGGTCAAGGTATCAGCAAATTCGCAGAACAGAATATTATCTGACCCGTTCAAAGCATTGGAAAGGACCAGTCAGGTTCAACGTGAGGAGCGCAGGTAAAGATTTATATGTGTTTCACTGCCTACTCAAAAGAGCCCTGTGCTACCGAAGAAGATTCTTAATGCATATTGGTCCTGTAATCTCATACATACCATTAGTTTGGACCATCAAAAAATATCCCTAATTCTACCTATCACCACAAACGGAATTCACTAGCAGGACTGTAGTTAACACTGAGGCATTATTTCAGGCCATCATTCAATTACTGAGTCTTTTCTGTGTACTGGTGATGTCTGAGGCTTTGAGATGCAGAGATAGATGAAAGACATTCTATTATGGAGAACAATATGAAAGTTCCTTAAAAAAAAATAGAGTTACCGTATTATCCCACAATCCCACTCCTGGACATACATCTGGTGAAAACTATAATTTGAAAAGATACATGCATGCCAATATTCATAGCAGCACTATTTGCAATAGACAAGATATGGAAACAATCTAAATGTCTATTGACAGATGAATGGATAAGGAAGATATGTGTATATATAGATGTGTGTGTACACATACACACACACAATGGAATATCACTCAGCCATAAAAAGGATGAAATGCTATTAAAATTTTATCCTAAGGATCCCCAGGGATCCCTGGGGGGGCACTGTGGAGGGACATCCAACCCCATCCCTGGGATCAGAAAAGATTTGCCAGAAAAGCTGACTGTAGACTTGAGACTTAAAAGCCTCAGTTGACTTCAGGCAGGCCAATTTTCTCTAACTGATTTTAGTGCTCCTGTATGCATGCTAAGTTGCTTCAATCATTTCTGACTCTGAGCAACCCTATATGGACTGTAGCCTGCCAACTGCCCATGGGTTTCTGCAGGCAAGAATATTGGAGTGGGTTGCCATTTCCTTCTCCAGGGGGTCTTCCCAACCCAGGGATCGAATCTGAGTCTCTTAAATCTCCTGCATTAGTAGGTGGGTTCTTTACCACTGGTGCCACCTGAGAAGCCCTAGTCTAGGATAAAATTTTTAAAGTGAGACCTATATAGTGAGTTTTTCCACAAAGTCAAGTCTATTCGATTCAAAAGATTGCCCTCTATTCTGAAACTATGCCCTTCCTACTTTTTTGGAATTCAAATAACCTTTCTTTATGATATGGCAGTTAGAGCCTTACATATGTTTAATGGCCTTTCTTGACCTTAATTGGCAATCAAAAGCTGGGAAGCTGATTGGTCCCTGAAAGAGTTTATTGTTTTGTCATTAGTATGGTTATTACTTTTGCTTTTTCGTAGCAGTCTCTAAAATCCAGAAACCAAAACAGGCCTGCAGGATGTTCTAAGCCCATGCTCCTCCGTGGACCAGCAGCATCAGCATGTGAGAAGTCCAGAACCTAGGGCCATGCCCTAGACTCACTCAGTCATACCTGGCTTTTCAACAAGATCCTCAGATCACTTCTATGCACACTAAAGTTTAAGAAGTACTCCTCTAGGAGGAGAAAGAACATATGTAAAAACTGGTGAGAGGGCAGACATAGAGAACAGACTTGTGGTTGCCAAGAGGGTGCGAGGTAGAGATGAATTGGGAGTTTGGCATTAGTAGATGCAAACTATTATAAATAGAATGGATGAACAACAAGCTCCTACCACATAGCACAGGGGAATATATACAATATTCTGTGATATATCATAGTGGAAAAGAATATGAAAAAGAATGCATAAAAAAAGAATGAAAAAGAATGTATAACTGAATCACTTTGCTATACAACAGAAATTAACACAACACTGTAAATCAATTATACTTCAATTAAAAAAAACACTGGTGAGAGAGATAACAAGGGCTTGAAGATCCTTTTCAAAATAGGAAGAGTAAAGTAAACATTTCAGGGAGGTTGATGGTAATGCTAGGAAGGCAGGTGGGTAAAGATGACTAATATATCCCTCTGCTCCAACTGTATGCAGGTCAAGAAGCAACAGCTGGAACCAGGCATGGAATAATGGACTGGTTCAAAACTGGGAAAGGAGTATGTCAAGCCTGTATATTGTCACTCTGTTTATTTAACTTATATGCAGTGTACATCATGTGAAATATCGGGCTGGATGAAGCACAAGCTGGAATCAAGATTGCTGGGAGAAATATCAATAACCTCAGATATAGAGATGACACCACCCTTATGGGAGAAAGTACAGAGGAACTAAAGAGCTTCTTGATGAAAGTAAACGAGGAGAGTGAAAAAGCTGGTTTAAAACTCAACATTCAAAAAACTAAGATCATGGCATCTGGCCCCATCACTTCATGGCAAATAGATGGGGAAACAATGGAAACAGTGAGAGACTTTATTTTCTTGGGCTTCAAAATCACTGTAGACGGTGACTGCAGCCATGAAATTAAAAGACACTTGCTCCTCGAAAGAAAAGCTATGACAAACCTAGACACCATATTAAAAAGCAGAGACATTACTTTGCTGACAGAGATCCATCTAGTCAGAGCTATGGTTTTTCCAGTAGTCATGTATGGATGTGAGAATTGGACCATAAAGATAGCTGAGCACCGAAGAATTGGTGCTTTTGAACTGTGGTGTTGAAGACTTTTGAGAGGCTTTTGGACTGCAAGGAGATCGAACCAGTCAATCCTAAAGGAAATCAGTCCTGAATATTCATTGGAAGGACTGATGCTGAAGCTCCAATACTTTGGCCACCTGATGTGAAGAGCTGACTCTTTAGAAAAAGACCCTGATGCCAGGAAAGGTTGAAGGCGGAAGGAGAAGGGGATGATAGAGGATGAGATGGTTGGATGTCATCACTGACTCAATGGACATGAGTTTGAGCAGGCTCCGGGAGCTGGTGATGGACAGGGAAGCCTGATGTGCTGCAGTCCATGGGGTCGCAAAGAGTCGGACACGACTGAGCGACTGAACTGACTGCTTCAACTGTAGCCAGGTAGATAATTGCTCCCTATTTCAACCTGATTGTTTCTAGCTAAGCCATGTTCCACGTTTCTTAAAATGTCTAATCACTTGTTGAAGAACCTCAAAGCATAGGTTAAACTCTGTGGGACAGATAAATATCTTATCCTGGGCCTATTGTGTAGCAATTAGCGAGGTGCTGATAAAGCACATCTTAACTATAATAATAGGTTGTGCTGATTCTTCAGGGGGGCTGGTGGAGAGTCTGTTTTAATAAGGACCAGACATGGGACTTCTCTGGTGGTTCAGTAGCTAAGACTCCATGCTCCCAATGCAGGGGACCTGGGTTCAATCCCTGGTCAGGGAACTAGATTCCACGTGCCACAACTGAGAGTTTGCATGCCACAAAGATCCCTTGCACTGCAATTATAGACCCAAGAGAGCCAAATTAAATAATAAGTAAATATAAAAAATAAGGACCACCACCAAAGGATAAAGGTTTACCCTAAGCCAGGGTGCTGCTACATCACACAGATGGAAGGCGCCTACCCCACCCAACTGCTTCAATGTCTCAATTAGTCTTTGTCCTGTGTCAGCAGAAGACCGTACTGAATGCACAAAAGCCACACTCTTGCCTGTTTAGTATTTACAAGTTAAGAAATAAAGTATGCATTTTCTCTTTTATCTGCTAAGAGGGAAAGAATATCCCAAGTACATGCGACAGATAAGCCAGAACACAGTTGAATACAGCGGTCTTCTCTTGTGTCTGTTAACTCCCAGTGAAGCATGTGTGTATGTGTGCTCAGTCATGTCTGACTCTTTGCGACCCCATAAACTGTAACTCCCCAGGCTTCTCTGTTCATGGAATTTTCCAAGCAAAAATACTGGAGTGGGTTGCCATCTCCTACTCTAGGGGACCTTCCTGACCCAGGGATCAAACCCACGTCTCCTGTAGTGGCAGGGGGAGTCTTTGCCACTGCACCACCTGGGAAGTACTGTAACTCCCAGTGTGTGTGTTATAATCACTCAGTTGTGTCTGACTCTTTGCAGCCTCATAAACTGTAGGCCACCAGGCTTCTCTGTCCATGGGATTCTCCAGGCAAGAATACTGGAGTGGATTGCCATGCCCTCCTCCAGGGGATCTTCCAGACCCAGGGATTGAACCCAGGTCTCCTGCATTGCAGGCAGGTTCTTCACCATCTGAGCCACCAGGGAAGCCCATAACTCCCAGTGTGTGTTGTTACTTTTGTAATTTTTTGTCTTCTCGAATACGCTTTGAGTTTAATAAGTTGTGAGGACTGCATTTTAACTTTCTGTATTCCCAAGTGCCTGAAACAGTAGCTGCTCAGTATGTTTTTATTTTAAATAAACGAGGCAGAGGATGATACAGAAGATTATAGCACCTGAAAGAATTTTCCATGACCTGTGGTCACATTGTAAATTGACTATACTTCAATTAAAAAAAAAAAACAAAACACTGGTGAGAGGTTATGGTGGTTTGAAGATCCTTTTTAAAATAGGTCAATAGTTGTTAGAGTTTGTCTTTTACACTTTGGGAGATTTTATTCAAATCCTAATTTTTGTGTCTGGAACACCAGACTGTTTCATACTTGAATACATTCTGATGTGGCATCCTGTTATTAAAGTGTTATTTTATGAATGGGTAAATAAGATGGGATACCACTCAACCAAGAATGAAATAATGCCGTTTGCAACAATGTGGATGAACCTAGAGATTATTATACTAATTGAAGTAAGTCAGACAGAGACAAATACCATATGGTATCACTTATATGTGGAATCTAAAATAGGACACAAATGAGCTTATCTATCATATGGGACAGACTCACAGACATAGAGAAAAGGCTTGTGGTTGCCAAGGGGAAAGGCAGGGAGTGATAAATTGGGACTTTGGGCTGAGCAGATGTAAAGTATTATACATAGAATGAGCAAACAACCAGGTCCTACTGTACACCACAGGGAATTACATGCTATATCCTGTAATAAACCATAATGGGAAGGAATATCAAGAAGAATATATATGTATAATTGGCTCACTTTGCTGTACAGCAGAAATCAACACATTATAAACCAACCATACTTCAATAGAATAAATTTTAAAAAAATAAAATGCTATTTTTTTGCAGTGAGAAATCAAACTTGTAAAAAATGCATAATCATTTCCCCAGTTCACGATGCAAACTAATCTGAGAGGCAGAGTATATCTGGGATCAGAACTGAATATTAATGTAGCACGGCCCCATCTTTAGCCTAAGCCATATTTACCTGTTGAATTCAGGTGGGCCCTAGTGGGGCCCTCCATGAACAGACTTACATGAGATATGGAAGAGTATTCTTCCATATGGAAGAGCGAAACTCATTCTAAGTTTCTCTGGAACACAAGCTCATTTAAAAATAAAACTTGGGCTGCATGGGACTTCCCTGGTGGTTCAGTGGCTAAGACTCCACACTCCCAATGCCCGGGGCCCAGTTTCCATCCCTGTTCTGAGAACTAGATCCTGCACGCTGCAATGAAGATTGAAGATCCTGTGTGCCACAACTAAGACCTGGTGCAGCCAAATAAATAAATAAATAAAAATAAGTATTAAAAAAAAAACAAAACCCAAAGGAACAACTTGGGCTGCAGAAGGGAAGAGATGACTGTATGGACAGCATGGGATCTGGTATCCAAATTTGCTCTTCACCAGCATCTGAGATATTTCTAAGTCCTGAGATTTCAAAGATATTTCAAAGGGATCTGAGACTAAAAACAAACAAAAAAGCAAAGTGAAAGGTCTGCTTTCACTAAAATGTCTGTAGAATCGCTGGTCCCAGGCACCACTGCCTTTAACCAAGTGGTCCCAGCAGAGAAAAGAGAACAGCTCTACTGTGCCGTGTGGAAGGGCCTGCGGTGCCCCAGCCAGAGTGGAGCGAGGGCACTCACTTCCTTAGATGTTCGCCTGGAGCCTTGACTTCAAAGCAAAACCATTCTCTCTGCCCAGCTTGTGCTGACATTAGAGCAATGTAGGACATGAAGGACTCCACGGGATTCACTTTGTAAACAGCTGACTTATGGCCAACTTTTGCCTTCTTCATGCAACTACTCCATGAGTAAAGTGCTGAGACAGTTGTATCACTTAATAGTATGGATGCAGCCCAGGCATGCTATCCTATTGAAAACAAAATATAGACTCTTTTTGGGCCTTTCCTGGGTGGCTCAGATGGTAAAGAATCTGTCTGCAATGCAGGACACCCAGGTTTGATGTCTGGGTCAGGAAGATCCCCTGGAGAAAGGAATGGCAACCCACTCCAGTATTTTTGCCTGGAGAATCCCATGGACAGAGGCTGGCAGGCTGTGGTCCAGGGGGTCCCAAAAAGTCGGACACGACCGAGCAACTGACACAACAACAATAGACACTGTTTGGAAATATAACAATATCCAAGCATAAAAAGTAATCCAAAACACAAAATAATATTGGGGGAAATGCAGACATTCTGTTGGAAATCAATCATTGAAATATAAAATTAAGAAGGGTGGGGAGTTCCCTGGCGGTCCAGTGGTTAGGATTAGCACATCACTGCTGGCAGCCCACGTTCAATCCCCGGTCAGAGACCTAACATCACACAAGTCAAGCAAGGTAGCCAATTTGAAAAAAAAAAAAAAAAAAAGGAGAAGACAGGGTGTTTCTAGATTCTAGAAATCTGAGGAATATAGGTAAGACATTTTAAAGCACTTTTGTGAACTGTGAAGAACCTTAAAGAAACAAGATAGTTAAAAACATCTGGGTCTATTTAATAACATTATCTTCTGGATTTTCATCCATAGTTCTTCAAAAACGTCATGTTGCTTCACATGGGTCACTGTGGTGGAGTAGTTTAGTCAGCAAAGCCCCAAGGCAAGGGAGCAGGTGAACTCAACCTTCAGCTGGATGAAGACTCTGGGCTAGGAGATCGTCTTTCCAAAATGCAGTGCCTCCCTGGGCAAGGGGGAAGCTGCTTTGTGGCAAGTGACTCTGGCCCTCTGAGTGGTCTTTGCAGCCAGGGTACAAGCTACTATTTGACTCAGATTCTTCTGAATTCTATGTGATTTCTCAAAGATACCCCCCTATATTATACCCCCTCCCTTCCCTTCCCAACATGCCTAAGAATCAGATAGCAGCCACCTGAAAGAAAAAGAATGATGCTAGATTGCACGAGGTTCTCCTCCAGTTGTTAAAAGCATCAACCGAGATTTTATCTAAAATGTGCCCTCCCTGAAGGTAGGGAGTTTGTTTCCGTCTACTGTAGCCTCAGTGCCTAAGAGAGAGGCACTCATAAAGACGTACAGATGCTCAATAAAGGTTACTATTATTATTGTTGTTGAAATTATTATTGTTGTTGTAGATATTATTACACTATCTGTCACCAGGCTCCCCTGGTGGCTCAGACGGTAAATGTGGGAGTGGGAGACCTAGGTTCCAGCCCTGGAACCTGGGTCGGGAAGATCCCCAGAGGAAGGCATGGCAACCTACTCCAGTATTCTTGCCTGGAGGATCCCCATGGACAGAGGAGCCTGGCGGACATGGGGTTGCAAAGAGTTGGACATGACTGAGCAACCAAGCATAGCACAGCACAGCACGCTGCTGAAATGATTGTTGTTGGTGTAGACAATATTATTGACAATTTTCTTCATTCTAATATTTGGAATGACTCTATGTGATAAATGTCAAATACATTTCTTAACCAAGGCATTCATGACCATCACTTTGCTGTTCCTCATATTTTATCTCTTTGCAGTTGTAACTTTCAAATCATATATTTTATAAGATAAATCACTTTTGCTGTCACATTTGCCGTCTTTTGAAATCACAATTGCTGTCACATTGCCTCTGTTTACCAGATAAGCTATATCACTAGAAAACTGACTTTGGATGTCTGAAGATCTTTCTGAACATAATGTGAGCCAATAATTCTAAAGCTTAAATATGTTGTTTTGGTATTATTCAAGTATATATAATCCAATACTAGATTCAACTGAATAATCACAAAGAAGCATCAACCAAGAATTTGAGGTCACCTAAATCATAGGATTAGAACAGCAAGGAGATCCTTGGACAGCAAGGAGATCCAAGCAGTCCATCCTAAAGGAAATCAGTCCTGAATATTCATTGGAAGGACTGATGCTGAAGCTGAAACTACAATCCTTCGGCCACCTGATGTGAAGAGCTGACTCATTTGAAAAGACCCTGATGCTGGGAACGATTGAAGGTGGGAGGAGAAGGGGACGACAGAGGATGAGATGGTTGGATGGCATCACTGACTCAGTGGCCATGAGTTTGAGTACACTCTGGGAGTTGGTGATGGACAGGGAGGCCTGGCGTGCTACAGTCCACAGGGTCGCAGTTGGACACAACTGAGAGACTGAACTGAACTGAACTGAAACAAAGGACTAGCTGGCCAGGAAATGTACTACAGAGCACGGTAACAGAACCACTTGCCCCTCAGGATACCCTCTCCTGCCTCGTTTCCTGCCCTGTAGCACTCTTCTGGGACTCAGCTGCTGACTGATAATTAGGTATAATATAGAGCGAGGGTTTCCTGACGGGATGTAGACAACACTGTATTTTCTGGCAGCTATGCCCCTGCTAGTTGTTGGAAACCTGGCTTCTGACCCTTTGCTTGCTCTCTGCCACACCCAACTCAGGCAGCTTAGGAAGCCAGCTGCTCATATACCGAAGGCAGCGCTCAGGAAAACATCCTATCCACAGTGGCTGATTCTTAATGAAGAGACATGGTTTTAGAATGTTCAACCTTGGGGTGAATGCACAAGCAGGTATATGGGAGTTTCCTGAGTTAGCACAAATTCAAGTCTGACCTATTATAGATGTCTTTGAAAATAAGATAAATCCTTGGCCACTGGAGACTGGTTTATAAGGAGGAGTACAAGATGGTGAATGGGTGAGTGCCAACAGTATCTACTCCAAGTGCCACCTCTGTTTCTGGGCTTCCTAGCCAGACGCCTGAGAACTAGGGTGAGAGAAACCATTTAAAGGGAAAGAAAACAGGGAAAGACATTTTCCTCCAAAGGGACAGTCTCTTGTTTCAATACCATACATTATACTCATCTTTCCCCCTCTCATTAGAAATGTCACTTTCAGTTCAGTCGCTCAGTCGTGTCCGACTCTTTGCGACCGCATGAATCGCAGCACGCCAGGCCTCCCGGTCCATCACCAACTCCCGGAGTTTACTCAAACCCATGTCCATCGAGTCAGTGATGCCATCCAGCCATCTCATCCTCTGTCGTCCCCTTCTCCTCCTGCCTTCAATCCCTCCCAGCATCAGGGTCTTTTCCGATGAGTCAACTCTTCGCATGAGGTGGCCAAAGTACTGGAGTTTCAGCTTCAGCATCAGTCCTTCCAATGAACACCCAGGACTGATCACTTTATTCCATACTAAAGTTCTTTGTCTTTTCCATGCTGTTTCTGAATGCTCTAGAATAGAGAAATATAGATCTGTATAAACCAGTAGCCCTGAAAAAGATCTCAGTCTTTAGAAGAACTGCTGTCTCATTGTTTTTCCTTCTGTTTCATTGCTATTACATACATAACACTGTGCCTTTTGTCTTGATATATATATGATATAAGTGATTGATTATGTCACTTGAATTCTATAATTGTTCCAAACATGCATTCTATTTACTGGCCACTTCTTCAGTTTCAGGGAGAGAAGAAGGAGAAATGGAAGAGAAAGAATATATCTCATTCAATCAATTTACCATTCTACATGAGAAAAAAAAATCAGTAGTCTTGCCTTATCCTGCCTCTCCTTCTGGAGAATCAATAGCACAGACATTCTGAAAACACAGAAGACAAGAATGTAAGATCTAAAAGTAACTTTATTGGTCAGTTCTCCTGAGGCAAGAAAGCTATGCTAATTTATTACTCAGTAAAACTTTTATGATTTGGCACCAATATCCCAACAGTGACTCTCAACATATCTTTGCTACACCTAAATGTACCACAGACATAAGCTTGTGAAGTAGGTTTGGGCATTTTTTTCTACCTACAAGTTTTATAAAAACTCACATTGATACTGCCTGGATGGAATGCACACATTTTGTACAGGACTTATCATCTATTTTTATCAAGAGTATTTTTAATAATCTTGGCTCTGATAATAATCAGGGCCTTCTTTCTTTGTGCCTTCTTCTTATTTATGGAAAACTGTCTCCTTAACTGCCCAGTGTTACAATTCCTCAAGCAGCTTTCCTATCACTCTTCAAATGTTCCTGGAATTCCACTTGTTACTCAAAGATTTTCCTTATCCAAATGGGAATAATCAAGTATGGTTGTACTTTCAATCCCACTCCTGGTCAAATATCAGGAGAAAACCATAATTAGAAAAGATAATGCACCCCAATGTTCATTGCAGCACTATTCACAATAGCCAGGACATGGAAGCAACTTAAATGCCCACTGATAGAGGAAAGGATCAAGAAGATGTAGTACATATAGACAATGGACATATAGACACTCATAAAAAAGAATGAAATAATGCCATTTGTAGCAACTTGGATGGACAGAGAGACTGTCATACTAAATGAAGTAAGTCCAACAGAGAAAGACGTATATGATATCACTTATGTGTGGAATCTGAAAAGATAATACAAATGAACTTATTTACAAAATAGAAACAGACTCATAGACTTAGAAAACAAATTTATGGCTACAAAGGGGAAAGGTGGGGGGCAGGGACAAATTAGGAGTTTGGGACTAACATATACACACTACTATATATAAAATAGACAGTCAAGAAGGACCTACTGTATAGCATAGGGAACTCTACTCTGTATTTTTAATAACTTATATGGGAGAAGAATCTGAAAAAGAATGGATATACATGTATATGTAATTGATTCACTTTTCTGTACAGCAGAAACTAACATCACAAATCAACTATATCCCAATACGAAATGAAAATTAAGTTAAAAACATAAGTTCCATTCAAACCTCAAAAAAAAAGTTTGTTTGCACCTTATCCTTTAAAGAATTCCATTTAGATTCCTTTGGGGAAGGACATGAATCTGATATACTACTATGCAGGTCAACTAAATAGGCCCCAGGGTTGCACAGGGTGCCAGACACTATGATAATTCAGATGATCCTTGTTTTGAAGTTACCAGAATACTTTCACTTAGATTGCTCTTTTCTCATGAATGTATTGGGGTATTTGTTATTTTACTGATGGTAAAATTAGAGCCTAGAAAATTAAGTTACTTGCTGTTAGTAACAGGCAGGGTGGGGCTAGAATTCAGGTTCCTTGATTCCAAATGTCTAAGCAGGTCATGACAGAGTAATAACTACAAAATTTACTAACTGGATTTCTTGAAAGGATTGTCTTAGAAGCATTTTGCCAGAGTCTAATTTTAGAGTTCAAGTGATAACAGCATTGTCACGTTTCCACTGATTTGCAGCTTCTCTATGTGGAAAACCTACTTTTACTACAGGGAAAAGTCAAATATTCTTTCCAAGGTCTTTGTTGTGCTTTAATTATTGAACATGGCTCCAAGGGAATTTATGTATAGCTACATTATTACATTGAAGATGCACACTTATCATGCACAGTTACCTTAGAGGGAAAAGAATGGAGCTAGGATGACCATACGATCCAGCAGTTCCACTTCTAGGTATTTTCCCTAAAGAACTGAAAGCAAGGACTTGAACAGACCCTGTACTCGTAACTCTGATGCTCATAGCAGCATCATTCACAGTAATCAAAGGGTAGAAGCAGCTCAAGTATCAAGTATCAAGTAAATAGATGGATGAATGGATAAACAAAATGTGGTCTCTGCACCCAGTGAAATTTAATTCAGCTTTAAAAGGGAAGGAAGTTCTGATACTTGCTACAATATGGATGAACCTTGAGGATATTATGCTAAATGAAACTTATCAGTCATAAAGGGAAATGTATTACATGATTCCACATATATGAAGCACTTCGAATAATTAAATTCATAGAGACGGAAAGTAGAATAACTGTTCCCGGGGACTAGGAGAAGGGCATATTTAATGGGGAAAGAGTATCACTTGGGGATGATGAAAAAGTTCCAGCAATAGATGGTGATAAAGTTCGCAAACAATGTGAATGTACTTAATGCCACGGAACTGTACACTTAAAATGGTTAAAATGATGAATTTTATGTTTTATATATTTCAACACACACACACAGGAGACAGAACAATTAATTCTGATCTGGAGGGAGGAGTACAGGAAGGCTTCTCAGAGGAGGTGGCTTCATCTTGAAAGATGAGAAGAGGTTTCGTAGGCAGGAGAGAAGGGAAAGCTCTTCTAGACTGAGAGAATAACTTCAGGAAATAGGAAGGCAATTACAAGGTCATATTCAAGGACTAACAAATTATTTAGGTGACTGGATACTTGTAGGTGACTGCAGACTTGAGGGTAAGTTACAGGAGATGAAGCTGCAATGGCAGGTGGGCACAGGGATCTTGAAGCCTCCTGCATGCCATGAAATGAGTTGGGGCTTTATTCTGCCAGCAATGGGAAGACTGGAGTCCTTTAAGCTTTAAGCTTGGCTTGTGTGTGTGTGAGTCAGTCAGTCATGTCCGACTCTTTGCAACCCCATGAACTGTAGCCCACCAGGCTCCTCTGTCCATGGATTTCTCCAGGCAAGAATACTGGAGTGGGATGCCATTCCCTTCTCCAGGGGATCTTCTTGACCCAGGGATTTCCTGCATTGCAGACAGATTCTTTACCCTCTAAGCCACCAGGGAAGCCAACCAAACTTAGAGTTTAGAAGGATACTGCTTAGCAACCGTGTGAGGAATGGGTTGGAGGGGGAAGACTAGCAGTGGAGGGCCTGGTGGGGAGACTGGCCAAAGCCCAAGAGAAAGAGAGTGAAGGCCACACTGAGGGGATGTGGGAATGGACGGGGCTGTTCAGCAAGACATGGGAACCAGCAAGAGGTGTGGAGTGAGAAGGCCCACGGGGTGGACTACTGAGTGGACAGAGCTGTCTTTTCATCCATATCCACCTTTTTATCTTCATCCACATCTCCAGCCAGGCCGACCCACACACAAGCTCTCCTGGTCTCCTGTCTCAGAACAATCACTCAATACCCCTCCCAAACTTGACCCTCCCTGGGCTTATTCTTCCTTCCCGATACCTAAACCCCTGCCTACTATAGTGTCCTCAGCCCCTTCACCATCCAGCAGACATTCTGGCTCCTCCTAGCTTTTCCTCCAATCTCATTCACAGGCTTTCCCTTCCCCTCTAACTCCAGCCTTAGGCTTTCTTATTTATCTCTTTATAATTCTCCACTCCAATCCTTAGTTCTGTGCTGTCTCCCTCCTCCTCGTAGACCCGTCTTTACCTGCAAGACAGAGGGACTGGAGCTACCCTTAGCATAGATCAAGAATACAACAGAGGCTGAAAGGTTAGAGATCTAGCAGTGGGTGTGTGTGAGAGAGTGCATGTTGGATATGTTGGGTTTGATGTGCCTCGTCTAATAGCATCCCCCAGGAGCCCTTCTACACCCACTTGCTACATGAGTCCTTGCACCTACACCATGCCCAAGACAGACAACTTCAGTTTTCTGGCTTCCAAGAATCAGAGCTGGAATCTCTCTAGTGAGGGTCATTGGCTCACCCCACTCTACAGGAGTGTCTTCATTCTCCTTTCTTTCTGCACAGTATCTCCAGGCAAGCAGTGTGTAGGAACCAGCCCCCGAGAGCCCTGGGGGCTGCCAGGAATTCAGCTGCTAATCGTCTTCCTCGGTGGCTCTAAAGCTCTCAGCCTGTACCCATCCTGCCCACCAAAGCTTCACACATGCTTGACTGGCACTGGGAGGCCTCAGAAACACTTTAACCTACCTGTACAGTGATTACCTTTCTCAGGTGAGCAAGGAGCTCTTCCCTTTAGTCGTCACTCTGAGACATCTTCACTGTAGGCTATTTAGCAACCACCTACTCTGTGTTGCTGCAGTGAAACTGGTCTCTTCCATGCTGTTATGCAAGCCGGGTCTCTTACTGGCAGTTAACTTCTGGCTTCTGTTCAGCTGCCTTAGGATAGGATCATTCTCCTAGCATTACAAGAACAGGCACAGTTGAGTCAAGCAGCCAGAAACCCCATTAAATGGCAAAGGCAAATCCTGCTGCACTCTGATATCATCGGAGGAAGATACGGGAGCAGATGGTAAAGAAATAGCTTCATGCAGCATAAGAAGCTTCCAATACCACTTCCCCATGGAAGAATGACTGCTCGGTCAAAAGAGGCAATGTACCCAACACTCTGGCATTACAGCTGCTCTTTTCAAAGCCAGATCATCATTGGAAATGACTTCTTCCTGAGCTCTCTGCTGTGTTTTCATTCAGGGATGAGGCCGGACAACGTCTGTGTTGCCGGTAAGGCAAATGGCCCTCTCTTCCTCTGGCTCTTTGGCAGATGGCCATGCTTGGATCACATGGGGAATTTGGCAAATCGAGTCCGATTCCTTTGCAGTGTAGCTGCAGCAAGGATTTCCAGTTAGTGATTTTGTGGTGGCTCCTGTGAGTCAGAGCACCCTGATTCTCCTGTAGAGGGGGAGAGCTAGAGTTTATCCCTGTGAAGATCATCATTACTTTTTTTCTGAGAACTCTGCAGTCCTTAGAGGGCTTACTTAGAACCACACTAAATGCCAGAATGTGAGTCCTGAGCCTAGTTGCTGCCACTCATCACCTCGTTGCAAACTTTTGGCAAACTTGCAGTGTAATTTTTTTTTTTTTTTTGCCCTTCTTTTGTGCTGACAGCTGCCTCTCTCCTTTCTTTCCCCAGTGATTATTCTTTTTTAAAATTTTGATTTAAAAAGCGCATGTTCCATCGCTCAGTCGTGTCCAACTCTTTGCGACCCTTTGGACCATAGCCCGCCAGGCTCCTCTGTCCTTGGGGTTTTCCAGGCAAGAATATTGGAGTGGGTTGCCATTTCCTCCTCCAGGGAAACTTCCTGACCCAAAGATTGAATTCGCATCTCTTGCGTCTCCTGCATTGGCAGGCAGATTCTTTTACTATTGTGCAATGTTTTAAATACCACACCTACTATGAATTTCTGAACTAATATTTTTATGAACAAATTCATGTGCATATATATGTCTATATAAAAATGATAAATTGTTACCTTTTTTTGAACTTTTAAGCCAGGTCCTAGGTTAGTATTTTGCAAATATTATTGTGCTTAATCCTCATAACAATTCTGCCAGGTAAGTATTCTTGTTCCCATTTTATAGATAAGAAATTTGCTATTTGCCCAATGTCACACTGCTTTTATTCTTTTTACTCTCACATAGTTGCTTTATTCTTTTCAATTATGTATTTTAATATTTATTTTAAAAAATCTTTATTGATATATAGTTGATTTACAAGAATGTGTTCATTGGAAGTGTATAACTAAGTGATTCCATTTATATGAATATTTGTTTTCAGATCCTTTTCCATTATGGTTTATTATAAGATATTGAATATAGTTTCCTGTGCTATACAGTAGAACTTTGTTTTTATCAATCTTAGAGATAGTAGTTTGTACCTGCTAATCCCAAACTACTAATTTATCCCTCCCCTCACCCTTTCCCCTTGCCTCTTTTAGTTATGGTAAGTTTGTTTGTCATGCTGCTTTTAAATGATAGTGCAAGCCAACTTAACTATTTACTAGGCTGCTGTGTGTATGACACATATATGTATATATAGACTATATAGAATATGTGCAATAAATATTTGTTAAATTACTATTATGCATTATATGTACTTGATCTGAACTTTCAGTGTTATTACTGTACCCAGAAACTGATGCTAATTATGTTGTATTCTTGACACAGATTACAACTAAACAAATTCATATTATAATATCATGGTGGTGCCTAGAACAATGGCTATTAAAGTGGATGCTTATAATAGGTATTATCACGTTACTTATGGCTCTCCACTTCAATACCCAGCTGAACACTGAAGCACCTGGCATAGTTCCTAAACAAAGAGTTGTAGATGTATTCAAATATATTATGTGCCATGTATGTATTAGGCCGAATGTCTGCAATAAACAGTGATTGCAGTCCCTGCTTGTGATGCCTGTCACTGCTTGGGCCATGTCTGGGACTCCCTCAGTGAAATGAGCAGGTGGACTGTATTCACCACCTTTGTGTTACCTCTAGTTCAACTCAGTGACATACACCCAACAGAGATGTAAGGGTCAAAGAGACTGAGAGAAAGTTCTTTATCCTTAAAACATGAATACTGTTTGAATGATATTGTAATACAGTCACCATCAATGTATACCACTAAGGAAAAAAATTCCTTCTTTACTTTGAAAGGTTTGCTAGCTGTGTTTCCTGTTGTAATACACACTAAAAAAGCCCTGAAGTACTTAGAATACCTGTGAAGACTTACCTTTCCAAGAGTTCCTTGCATTTATCATGAGGCTTCCTGACTCATGATACTTACATACTTTAATACTTGACTTTAATACTTCTGCTGGGACTTCCCTTCCTGGTGGTCCAGTGGTTAAGAATCCCTCTTGCAATGCAGGGGACTCGGGATCAATCCATGCTCGGGGAGCTAAGCTCTGACATGCCTCATTAAAACTAAGCCTGAGAGTTGCAACTACTGAGCCCACACCTTGAAAGTCCATGCGCCTCAATGAAAGATACCACATGAAGCAACAAAGATCCCACAAGATCCAATGCAGCCAAACAAAAAAAAATATATATATATATATAAAATACTACTGCTGTATGACCACCTACCACAGTTTGCTGTACTGAACTAATGTTTTCTTCCCAAAAGCTTTCTGGAGGAAAAACTGTCTTGGCCCAATTAGGAATTAGATCCTTGTCAATAAACAGGATGCAAATGATTCATTTGGAAGACAGAGCACCTGCCTTTACAGGTTTCAATAATTTAGTTAAATAGTCTTCTGAGACACAGAGTGATACTGAATGGTTTGAAAGTTGATGCAGATTCCAAAATGCCTACTCACATTTTCAGTAGCAGTGATCTTTCCCTGGAGGTCTTAGAGATCCTGATTTTACTACATAAGCAGGTCAGTTAGGGCAACACAAGCAGTAAACTAGATTTTCCCTGTTTCCATCTTGAAGAATCTGTGCAGTTCAATTACTATAATGCCCTAAATGAGACCCAGGTAATTTGAAAGAATTAACTTTGTAAAGGTGTGTTATTATTTTCATTTATTCAGAATTTACATCTTGCCTGGTTTTGAAAGTGCACAAGATAATCCCCCCCCAAAAAAAACCATAATAAAAATGGGGTAATTTAAGGTTGAAAATTCAATAGGGACTCTGTCAGTGGGTGAATACAATCAGTTACCTGAGATGAGCTGCTTATTATAGTTGGGCTCTGAATTTAGTCTAGATTCCTAAGGCTGCTGCTGCTGCTGCTAAGTTGCTTCTGTAGTGTCCGACTCTGTGCGACCCCGTAGACGGCAGCCTGCCAGGCTCCTCTGTCCCCGGGATTCTCCAGGCAAGAATACTGGAATGGGTTGCCATTTCCTTCTCCAGATTCCTAATAACCAGTGCATAAAAGGAAATAAAATGGATACCATAAGTCACCATAGGCCAGACCAAAAAATTAAAGGAAAAAGTTTTAATCTTATATCTGATTAAAGATAAAAAGCACTAAATAAGCATTAAATTAGTTAGCATTAAATTCAAGGGCAGGGCCTAAACCATTTTTGCCTAAAGAGTTATTATACTGTCTAAAACATATCAGTAGAAAAAGATATTGGTCATTACATATTTCTCCTATTTATACATTGTCTGCTATTATTATTAGAGATGAGAGAATGGCATATTAAAAACATCAGGACTTCCCTGGAGGTCCATTGGTTAAGACCCCTCTTCCACTGTGGGGGATGTGGGTTCAATCCCTGGTCAGGGAACTAAGATCCTTCATTTGCACGGTGCAGCCAGAAAAAAAAAAAGTCAGAGGGGAGTAGTGGAGTGAGGAGAAAAGTTCAAATTACTGTAGTTTACAACCCTTCAGTACCTGTCCATGTGGTTTGGAAGCATTGAGAGAGCAGCTGGGTAGGAAAGATACAAGGGTTACCCTACCCTGCTGGGTGGCATGTAGAACACTACCTTACAGAGAGGGCTGAAAAACTCAGTTAGCCTCCTTTCTAAGAAATTCTGCTTCTTAATAATTAGAACTACCATCCCTCCTCCTCCCCACCTTTCCAGCCCCTAGAATTCTTTCTTGAATATATGAAAAGGGGGACTCATTTGGCACCTCTTCAAAAAGTTAAACGTGGAATTACCATAGGATCCAGCAATTTTACTTCCAGGTATATACCCCGAAGAACTGAAAACAGAGACTCAAACAGATATTTACACACCCATGTTCACAGCAGCATTATTCCCAATAGCCAAAACGTGGAAGTAACCTAAGTGTCCATTGATGGATAAATGGATAAACAAGAAGTGGTCTAGCCATTGTTGCTCTTGTTCAGTCACTAAGTCGTGTCTGGCTCTTTGTGACCCCATGAACTAGAGCACATCAGGCTCTCTTCACTATCTGCCTGAGTTTGCTCAAACTCATGTCCATTGAACCAGAGATGCCATCCAACCATCTCATACTCTGCCACCCCCTTCTCCTTTTGCCTTCAATCTTTCCCAGCATCAGAGTCTTTTCCAATGAGTTGGCTCTTCACATCAGGTAGCCAAAGTATTGGCGCTTCAGCTTCAGCATCAGTCCTTCAAATGAAAATTCAGGGTTGATTTCCTTTAGGACTGACTGGTTTGATCTCCTTGTAGTCCGAGAGACTCTCAAGAGTCTTCTCCAGCACCATGATTCGAAAGCATCAGCTCTTCAGTGCTCAGCCTTTTTTATGGTCCAACTCTCACATCCATACATGACTACTGGAAAAACCATAGTTTTGACTAGACAGACCTTCGTCAGCAAAGTAATGTCTCTGCTTTTTAATATGCTGTCTAAGTTGGTCATAGCTTTTCTTTCAAGGAGCAAGTGTCTTTTGATTTCATGGCTGCAGTCACCATCTGAAGTGATTTTGGAGCCCCCCAAAATAAAGGAGCCTCTCACTATTTCCATTTTTTTCCATCTATTTGCCATGAAGTGATGGGACCAGATGCCATGATCTTAGTTATTTTAATGTTGAGTTTTAAGCCAACTTTTTCACTCTCCTCTCTCACTTTCATCAAGAGGCTCTTTAGTTCTTCTTCGATTTCTGCCATAAGGGTGGTGTCATCTGTGTATCTGAGGTTATTGATATTTCTTCCGAAAATTTTGATTCCAGCACTAGAGTGATATCATCTGTATACCTGGGATTGTTGATATTTCTCCCAGTAATCTTGATTCTAGTTTGTGGTTTATCCAGCCCGGCATTTCACATGATGTAGTCTGCATAAAATTTAAATAAGCAGGGTGACAATACATAGCCTTGTCATACTCCTTTCCCAGTTTTGAACCAGTCATTCCACATCTGGTTCTAACTGTTGCTTCTTGACCCACATACAGGTTTCTCAGGAGACAAGTAAGACCTTTATACAGTCAGTACAAATAAGACCAGGAGATGACTGTGGCTCATATCGTGAACTCCTTGTTGCAAAATTCAGACTTAAATTGAAGAAAGCAGGGAAAACCACTAGATTATTCAGGTATGACCTAAATCAAATCCCTTAGGATTACATAGTGGAAGTGACAAATAGATACAAGGGATTAGATCTGATAGACAGAGTGCCTGAAGAAATGTGGAGGCGGTGATCAAAACCATCCTTAAGAAAAAGAAATGCAAAAAGGCAAAATGGTTGTCCGAGGAGGACTTAGAAATAGCAGAGAAAAGAAGAGAAACTAAAGGCACGAGAGAAAAGGAAAAATATACCCACCTGAATGCAGAATTCCAAAGAATAGCAAGGAGAGTTAAGAAAGCCTTCCTAAGTGAACAATGCGTAGAAATAGAGGAATACAATAGAATGGGAAAGACTAGAGATCTCTTCAAGAAAGTTAGAGATACTAAGGGAACATTTCATGCAAAGATGGGCACAATAAAGGACAGAAACAGTGTGGACCTAACAGAAGTGGAAGATATTAAAAAAGGGTGGCAAGAATACATAGAAGAACTATACAAAAAGGATCTTTATGACCTAGATAACCATGATGGTGTGATCACTCACTTAGAGCCAGATATCCTGGGTTGTGAAGTCAAGTGGGTCTTAGGAAGCATCACTATGAACAAAGCTAGTGGAGGTGATGGAATTCCAGCTGAGCTATTTCAAGCCCCCATAAACACAGTACTATATATAAAACAGATAACTAATGATAACTTGTTGTATAGCACAAGGGACTCTACTCAGTACTCTGTAATGGGCTACATGGGAAAAGAATCTTTAAAAAAAACCCAGAAAAGTGGATATATATGTGTGTATAATTGAATCTCTTTATTGTACATCTGAAACTAATGCAACAGTGTAAATTAACTATACTCCAGTAAATTTTTTAATTATCAACAATAAAAATAAAGATTCCCCCTTCATGTCTGTTTATAAAAAGTAACTTTGAAGATAGAGATTCACAGAGGCTCTCACAGAGAAGGCATAGACAGCCTGCCCAGTAGGATGGGTCCAGGCTGACCAGTAGAGTTAAGAAAGGGGAACTGCCTGGCCAAGGTCTCTGGGAAAATAAATAGGCTTATCAGTTATCCTTTGACCTGCAAATAGTGTCCTTTTGTCAGGAAAACAGACCATCCCATTTTCAAATTCCAGAAAGTTAACCCGGGAAGGGGTAGGTGTGTCTCCTAAATTCTCCCACATGCAAGCATCCGGTGCTAGATTCAGAGGTAGAGAGACAGCAGACATGAATTTCTTATTTGTGCTTTTTCCATAATTAACACAAAATAGGAGAATATCCACAGAAAGGGGAGTAGAGAATGGGGAAGAAAGAATAGGGGATTTCAGACTAGCCGTTCAGTTACCTCACTTCAGCTTTTAAGGGCTGACATTAACCTGTAAGACAAGGTTACTGGTGATAGTGCTGAAGTAAATATTTGAAGTGATAAGTCTTTGTTTTCTCTATTAATTAATCTAATTTCTTTTGAAGGTTCTACAAAGTGTACTAGATTGTAACATTCATTTCACAGACACCTAGAATCATAGGATTTTTTTTTCTAACTTAAAAAATATTTTTATATATTTATTGGACATGCAGCATGTGGGATCTTAGTTTCCCAACCAGGGATTAAACCCATACTCCCTCCATTGGGAGCTTAAGAGTCTCAACCACTGGACCACCAGGGAAGTCCCATCAGTTCAGTTCAGTTACTCAGTCGTGTCCGACTCTTTGTGACCCCATGGACTGCAGCACGCCAGGCCTCCCTGTCCATCACCAACTCCCAGAGTTTACTCAAACTCATGCCCATTGAGTCAGTGATGCCATCCAACCATCTCATCCTCTGTCGTCCCCTTCTCCTCCCGCCTTTAATCTTTCCCAGCATCAGAATCTTTTGCAATGAGTCAGCTCTTTGCATCAGGTGGCCAAAATATTGGAGTTTCAGTTTCAACATCAGTCCTTCCAGTGAATATTCAGGACTGATTTAGGAAGTTGCATAGAATCACAGAATTTTAAAGAAGGATCTTTATGGATTTTATAGTGAAATATGATTGTATACTACATAAAGTCTAGGCAGTTCTACTTTCTTGAAAACAGACAAACCATGTTTACGGGTTTATTAACAATCAGGACAACATCGTTTATGCTTCCAAGTAGAAATGGATTTTCTCACTTTATGTACTGATGTGAAGTTCAAAGACCCTTGAGCCAGAAGACCTGAGTTCTACCCCAGTCCTGCAGTCACCAGATTTTTGACTGTACATGCCGGGGTCCAGCCTCGGCAGGATCCAGGGGGTACCCTCAGGATGAACGGCGTCGGCAAGAGAGAGAGAAGACACGTGAGACCAGCCTTGATAGGGCCAAGTCTGTGTTTTACTTTTTGACAGCTGGTTTTATACCCTTTCACAGAACGTTTTCAAGGTACAAGATGCTCATTCATGATTACACAGGATTAGTATTACATCACTTTGTTTTTTTAGGAAAAGCAGGATGTTTTTTGCTTTCTAATTCTATAGTAATTCTTAGCACATGATCTTCTGGCCTTGGGGCTATTAACATTTTATGCAGGTCGGGTGAATGTAAACCTATTTTCCGTTTTTATGGTGACCTTAACTGAAAGGTAACAGTCTCATAGGGCAACAGTACAGAGTAGAAGTATAACCTTGTTAACACAAAAATTAATCCTTCTGAAGAAGTTGTCAGTTGCGTTTATCTAAGAAGTTTACCCCACACTGACTCTGCGACTTTGGTGAGGCAGCTTCTGCCTAGCACTCCTGGCTGACAATTAACAACCATCTCATTGTTACCACACTAGGGCTAAGTCCTTATTTCTCTAGATCTTTAACTATATTAACAATGGTTTCTATAACACAACCTTAGCACATTAAAAGCAAAAACACAGCAAGCAAAACACAGCAAGCAAATCTCAACCCAATAACCACCTATAGAATAATTTTTCTTATGTTTTCTAATAGGACTCCTTTACCCCTTAAAAAGGCTATATGTCTATTAGGGTTTTTATATAATCAGGTTCTTTATGCTATTTTATGATTAGGACATTATAAGCAATCATGCATATCAGGACCAAGGGCATAAATGTATTTGACTAACAAACTACCAGCAAAGGAGTTTAAATTAAAACACTCCTTTCACCCTGAATAATCTCATAAAATACCACCACCTGGGAAACTTATTGATTAAAGTTCTAAATTGATTCTTATTTGGGAAGAGATCGGGGAAGGCCTTCTGCCTGTGTCACAGAAATTAGGGAGTAGTCCATTGAGGCAGGCATCAGAAAGACAGATATCATCTTTAAGGTGAGCGCCAGGGGCAGCTTTCTGAAATCCCTGAAAACCTGACCTGCCTTGCCTGTCAGGCTTTCTCCTTGTGACCTTGTCATGGGTGGGATCTCGTGAGCTGGCCTTTTTGAAACCCCTGAAAACCTGATCTGCCTTGCCCGTCTCGTGTGTTGGCTCCCAGCAAAGTGAACTGCCTGTATGTGATTGCTAAGAGACTATAATCAATGTTGTTCAAAAAGCAGAATGGACATAGGCAAACATAAAATCCACATGATAAGGATACATAGATTATACCATGATTATAGTATAATGTAAAGCGAGAAAAGTTGCTCTCACAGATTGTTAGCAAAAGAAATTCTCTCCAGAAATAATGTTATGTTGAAATTGGTTGAATATTGATGGGATCTTCACCTTCTGAATCAGAAGGGTCTGTGTATTCTCTTCTGAATGGTTTTCAGAAAAGGAGGTTAAAGAACTCTCCCAGGTAATTGTCTCAATATCTCAAGAGCCTAATAGTGAGCAAAGCACTTCCTTTCTCTTATTCCACTGCTACCTTTGCTCTTAATCCTAGAAGTGGAGCAGAAAGGGCACAGATTTAGATATGAGCCTGTCCTGGCTTTGCCACCTCCTGGCTTTGTGTATGATCCAGAGGGAGGTAAATTAAACTCTGTGCCCAGGTCCTTTGTCTATTAAGTGAGGAAAACAATAATGCTTGGAGCCAGTATCCATAGAAAACACTTTATAAGGTGACAAAAAATGCTGATGATTATCCTCCTAAGGTGTCATATTTAGAAAAAGATAAGGTATTAACATGCTAAGATTTTAAGCAATTAATTAATGTATCTCAATTCAATGCAACCACATGAAAGAATCACTTGAGACATAATGTGAAGTGGAGGAAGGTGAACTCAACACAGTAGATTCTAAGTGATTCAACAGAGGGGGCTTCTGGGGTCTGGGAACGTTCCCTTGATCTGTGTGTTATTAACATGGGTGTGATCAGTTTATCACTCACTCATTTTGAGAATAAGATGTGTGCACTTTTCTGTACATATGCCCTATTTCAGGCTTCCCTGGTGGCTCAGATGGTAAAGAATCTGCCTGCAATGAGGGAGACCTGGGTTCTATCCTTGGGTTGGGAAGATCCCCTGGAAGAGGGCATGGCAACCCACTCCAGTATTCCTGCCTGGAGAATCCCCACGGACAGAGGAACCTGGGGGGGGCTACAGTCTGTGGGGTCACAAAGAGTCGGACACAACTGAGCGACGAAGCACAGCACACACATGCCCTATTTCAATAAAAAACTTAAAATTTTTGATCTACAAAAATTAGATACTGTGCATAAAAAACAACAGCAACAGCTTTAAAAATCCCCAGATTTCTCCATGTTTTGGAGACAGTGAAGGGGTTCAGAACAAGCACCCCTAAAATGTGTCACTTTGGCACATGGATTATTCTGAGCTGAAGGCAATCAAGATGCAGCAGACTCAAGGAAACTTTTACCACCACTCGCTTTTTTTTTTTTTAATGTGGACCACTTTTGAAGTCTTTATTGAACTTGTTAGAATATTGCTTTTGTTTTGTGTTTTGGCTTTTGGGCTGTGAGGCATGTGGGTGGGATCTTAGCGCCCTAATCAGGGTTTGAACCTGTACCCCCTGTGCTGGAAGGCCCATAACGAGAGCTAGTACCAAAGGTAACTTTACATCTGAAAAACCTGCTATGTCTCAGGGCAAACATGTAATTACCAGACATCTGCTCTTAGTACTTCCTGTGAATGACCCGCCTCCCCTTTGAAGCCTCAGGCCCCCATCCAGCTGTTCCTTAGCTCAGGGTGGCCTATAAGCAACAACCACCCCACCTGTCTTTGAGTCTTATTGTCTTTGTAGGACTCCAGTGTGTACATAACTAAATTTGTCTTTCTCCTGTTAATCCACCTTACGTCATTTTTTTGTTGTTGTTAGACCAGCCACAGAACCTAAAAGGAGAGAAGGAAAATTTTTCCGCCCTGACTATAGGCACTCTTAATATTTGGATATAGATCCTTCCAGAAAGTTTTCTCTATATATAAACATATATAAACATTATATATATATATATATATATATATAAACATAAACATTTTGTGAAAATGAAATCACACTCTACCTCTTTCGGCAACCCAATTTTATCACCAGTTAATATAAATATATTGTAGAGTCCATGCAGTAACATTGCATGTTATTAACTGCACAGTACTGAAGTCTATTTTATCAATGCCCTATTTTGTTATTACAAATACTGATAAGTAAGACTTGCTCAAACATTTTGGCTCAGTATTGGGTTTATCTTTTTAAGATTCTAAAAATGGAATTGGGGGCTCTAAGGCACACATCTCTAAGGCATGGGGTTCTCCTCTATAAAGACTGCACCAATTTACTTTCCCATCTACAGTGGTTGAAAACTCACTTTTCCCCTGTTGCCTTGCCAGAAATTGATATTATCACCATTTTTAATCTTTGCCAACCTTGAAGTTTTGCGTAACTGAGCACAAGGGTCACAGAATAGGCAACAGGGGGGTTAAGTTCCCTCTCTGAGAGAGAACAGACTTGGGTCTGCCTCCCAGCTCTGAATCTCAGTCTCCTCAGCTATAAAATGAGATAAAAGACAATGTTTCCTAAAGAGAAGAGTTCAATAGCTTAACACAAGTCACGACCCCCCCTGACTCCAAAACTCCCTGCCACTCCTGTCTGTCCCTAGCATCCTAGCTGGTTCTCTATGAATGTAAATCATACTCCATCATTCCCTTTCTTAAAGCTCTCCCTTGATCATGGTACATAGAACAAAATCTAAACTCCTGACCCGTCTGACCTGACCCTACCTGCTCTGCTTTTGCCTGCCTCCCAGGCAGATGTTGGATGTTGGCAGGACTTGCTTTTCCTTGCCCAGCTTTTCGAGGCTGCACTGGCCTCTTTTCATTCCTTGCTCAGGCCCCAGGCCAGTTTCCTGGACTGCTCCTTCTCCTGCTCCTTCCTGTCCTTGTCTGTTTTTGTTGTCTAGTCGCTAAGTCATGTCCAACTCTTCTGTGACCACATGGACTCTAGCCCACCAGGCTCCTCCATCCATGGGATTTTGCAGGCAAGAATACTGGAGTGGGTTGCCACTTCCTTCTCCAGGGGATCTTTCCAACCTCTGGATCTAGCCTGTGTCTCCTGCATTGGCAGGTGGATTCTTTACCACTGAGCCACCAGGGAAACATTTGTCTACTTCAGTTTAAAAACCACATTGTTGGGACTCCCCTGGCAGTCCAGTGGATAAGAATCCATGTTGCAGGGGCCATGGGTTCTGGCCCTGCTCAGGGAACTAAGACCCTGCCCGGCATGTCGTGTGGTCCAAAAACTTTAAAAATAAATAAATAAAAGGAACTTCCTTAAAAAAACAAAACAAACCACATCCTTAGATAGACCCTCCCTGCCCTATTGCTATTTTCTCTCACAGTATCCTGTCTAGCCCCCTTACAGTTCTAATTACCGTACGTAATTATATATTTCTTTGCTTACTTTGGTATTTTCTGTCTCCCCACTGCCTGGTAAGTTCAATGATGACAGAGACAAGGCCTCTTTGGTTCACTGCAGTATCCCCAGTGCCTGCCTCCTTAATAGATGCTCAATAAACACTAGCTCAGTGACTGAAGGGTCCTTTCACTTTCCCTTTGGTTTGGTGGCTTTGGTGGCTTATAAACCAATAGCACTGTGATATGCAAAGTTAGTCACTCGGTCCTGTCCGACTCTTTGCAACCCCATGGATTGTGTAGCCTGCCAGGCTCTTCTGTCCATGGATTTCTCCAGGCAAGAATACTAGAGTGGGTAACCATTCCCTTCTCCAGGGGATCTTCCCGACCCAGGGGTGGAACCTGGGTCTCATGCATTGCAGGTGGATTCTTTACAATCTGAGCCACTAGGGAATAAGTGATATACAAGTTAGCTAATCTGTGACCTGTCCATCTGGGCAGCTCTCTTCGGATCTGACCCTCCCCCAGGTCATTACTGACCCTTCCCTGCCCTCCATCCCTGGGTTCCTGTTTTCTATTTCATCTTCTGCAGGTCTGAAAAGAAATATCTGCTATTTTGTATTGCCTATTCAGTGTTTGAAGTGCCTCCCTTCACCATAGGGAATCATCAGTTCAGTTCAGTTGCTCAGTCATGTCTGACTCTTTGCAACCCCATGGACTGCAGCACGCCAGGCCTCCCTGTCCATCACCAACTCCCGGAGTTTACTCAAACTCATGCCCATTGAGTCAGCGATGCCATCCAACCATCTCATCCTCTGTCGGCCCCTTCTCGTCCTGCCTTCAATCTTTCCCAGCATCAGGGTCTTTTTCAGTGAGTTAGTTCTTCGCATCAGGTGGCCAAAATATTGGAGTTTCAGCTTCAACATCAGTCCTTCTAACGAACACTCAGGACTGATCTCCTTTAGGATGGACTGGTTGGATCTCCTTGCAGTCCAAAGGACTCTCAAGAGTCTTCTCCAGCACCACAGTTCAAAAGCATCAATTCTTTGGCGCTCAGCTTTCTTTACAGTCCAACTCTCACATCCATACATGACCACGGGAAAAACCATAGCCTTGACTAGATGGACCTTTGTTGGCAAAGTAATATATCTGCTTTTCAATAAGCTGTCTAAGTTGGTCATAACTTTCCTTCCAAGGAGAAAGCGTCTTTTAATTTCATGGCTGCAGTCATCAACTGCAGTGATTTTGGAGCCCAAGAAAATAAAGTCAGCCACTGTTTCCACTGTTTCCCCACCTATTTGCCATGAAGTGATGGGACCGGATGACGTGATCTTAGTTTTCTGAATGTTGAGCTTTAAGCCAACTTTTTTACTCTCCTTTTCCACTTTCATGAAGAGGCTCTTTGGTTCTTCTTCACTTTCTGCCATAAGGGTGGTGTCATCTGCATATCTGAGGTTATTGATATTTTCCCTGGCAATCTTGATTCCAGCTTGTGCTTCTTCCAGCCCAGCGTTTCTCATGATGTACTCTGCATATAAGTTAAATAAGCAGGGTGACAATATACAGCCTTGACGTACTCCTTTTCCTATTTAGAACCAGTCTGTTGTTCCATGTCCAGTTCTAACTGTTGCTTCCTGACCTGCATACAGATTTCTCAAGAGGCATATCAGGTGGTCTGGTATTCCCATCTCTGTCAGAATTTTCCACAGTTTATTGTGATCTACACTGTCAAAGGCTTTGGCATAGTGAATAAAACAGAAGTAGATATTTTTCTGGAACTCTCTTGCTTTTTTGATGATCCAGTGGATGTTGGCAATTTGATCTCTGGTTCCTCTGCCTTTTTTAAAACCAGCTTGAACATCTGGAAGTTCACGGTTCACGTATTGCTGAAGCCTGGCTTGGAGAATTTTGAGCATTACTTTACTAGTGTGAAATGAGTGCAATTGTGCGGTAGTTTGAGCATTCTTTGGCATTACCTTTCTTTGGGATTGGAATGAAAACTGACTTTTCCAGTCCTGTGGCCACTGCTGAGTTTTCCAAATTTGCTGGCATACTGAGTGCAGCACTTTCACAGCATCGTCTTTCAGGGTTTGAAATTGCTCAACTGGAATTCCATCACCTCCACTAGCTTTGTTCATAATGATGCTTTCTAAGGCCCACTTGACTTCACATTCCAGTTATGTCTGGCTCTAGGTGAGTGATCACACCATTGTGATTATCTGGGTCATGAAGATCTTTTTTGTACAGTTCTTCTGTGTATTCTTGCCACCTCTTCTTAATATCTTCTGCTTCTGTTAGGTCCATACCATTTCTGTCCTTTATCAAGCCCATCTTTGCATGAAATGTTCCCTTGGTATCTCTAATTTTCTTGAAGAGATCTCTGTCTTTCCCATTCTATTGTTTTCCTCTACTTCTTTGCAATGATCACTGAAGAAGGCTTTCTTATCTCTCCTTGCTATTCTTTGGAACTCTGCATTCAAATGGGTATATCTCTCCTTTTCTCCTTTGCTTTTCACTTCTCTTCTTTTCACAGCTATTTGTAAGGCCTCCTCAGACAGCCATTTCGCTTTTTTGCATTTCTTTTTCTTGGGGATGGTCTTGATAACTGTCTCCTGTACAATAGGGAACAATAGGGAACCATCTATTATACTAATCTAGTTTCTTCAAATGATACTCCATCTCTTGGTGTACTGAAGTGTTAGTCACTCAGTTGTGTCTGACTCTGTGACCACATGAACTGTAGCCTGCTAGGCTCCTCTGTCCATGGAATTCTCTAGGCAAGAATACTGGAGTGAAGTGCCCTTCCCTTCTGCAGGGGATCTTCCTGACCCAGGGATCAAATCCAGGTCTCGTCTATTGCAGGTAGGTTCTTTACTATCTTAGCCACCAAGGAAGTCCTGGGGTACTGAGGGGATTGATAAATGTTAATTCATTCAGTATTTACTTACTAAGTGCCTACAGAGTGCCAGGCACTCCACTAAGCACTCAGGGTACAAAGATGCATAAGATAGAGCATTTCCTAACTTCAAGGAGCTCCCAGTCTAGGGAGGGAAGCACCTAATTACAACATTCTGTAGCAGGTGTGATGATTGGCTGCATAAAAGACAAAGTCTCTCAGGGGAAGGAGATCTAATCCACTTTGAGAGAGAGGAAGATCCGGCCAGTCTTCCTGGAGGACATGTCACTAGATCTGAGTTAGATAAAGGGGAGGCAGGCCTCACAAGTACCGGGAATCACAGGAGCCCAGATATGGACCTGAAAAGCAACATTCTGTGGATATATAGCACTCCAGTGCTGCTGGAAAACAAAGTGCAGTCAGAGAAATAAGTCATAGTGATGGGCCCGGGCCTGATCAGGAGGCTCTGGAGTCATGGTTAGAAGCCTGGACATTTAAGTGGGAAGAGGTCCCTGAACATTTTAATGAGGGGTAGGTGATAGGGCAAGGTGGTGATTTGAGAGGATGCACTTGGAGGCAGGGAGACCAGGTGAATTGGATGAAGTTGTGGCCTGGGACAAAGGTCGCAGAGAGAGAAAGTCAGGGTCAGTTTGAAGAATCTTTAAGAAGCAAAACTGGTAGAACTTGGTTACTGATGAAGTGTGGGGCAGGTTGGCTGAAGGTTGCCCAGAGAGATAAGAGTCCAGAGCTTGGGTGAAGCAGAGATGATGAGATTACATCAGCCAAGGGCACACTGGGGAAGCAGGTTTGGTGAGATGGAGAGAGTGAGGTGACCCCGTGGGTTTGGGATGTGTTGAATCTGAGGTGCTTGTAGGAACCTGGGAGAAACATGCCCAGAGCTGAGGGTTGGAACTCAAAGTTTGGGAGTCATTAATCCCCTGAGAGCATGTGAAATAACCAAAGATGGTACCCAGGGAAACCCCGAAATTTATCCTCAGCTGGAGTGAGAGAAAGGTAGATATAATCTGCATCCCCTCTAGTTATTACCTGTTTTGCCACACTTGTTAATCTAGTTTCCATTGCCTTCAGCTTTCCCCTTGGGTAGGCTTAGGTAGCCAATCCCTAATAGCTAGTAATAGATGTCATTTATTGAGCACTTACTGTGTGCTACATATATTCTAAGTGCTTCGCCTGCCTTGATTTCTTTACTCTGTACAAAAGCCCACCATGAGGTGCTTTCCATGGTGGGAGAACTGAGTGCACAAGTGAGCGACCTGCCCCAGGCCAGACCATTGATAGGCAGTGGGGGCAGTTCCTTTTCTAGGAACAGTTGTTCTCCATCACAAACCAGATGCAAAGCTCTTTCTTTCATTTTCTCTGTGTTTCTCTCAGAGGCAGCAAAGGCAGCTGCAGTGTTGCTTATGAACATTTCTGAGCCCTAAAGAATGACCAAAGGGAGAAGGAACTTTTTAATGAGGTCTAGATTCCAATTAGCCTTATTGGGAATTAATTTTGGTTTTTCTCTCAAGTACCAGGGTTCAATACAATGCTGCTGAGTATGACAGGGTACCATCATCCTGATGAGCACACAATTCCTGTAAATATCCTTTGTTTTCCAATGCGCATATTAGCGAAGAGAGACACAATTCCTGTGAATAGCAACGGAGCTCTCACATGGGTCAGAGCTACTCCATGGTTGAATGGGCCTTCCCCACACTCCCTTCATGATTTCTATGGTTGAACAGTATATTATAAAACACTTTGTGCATAAAAAACTTAATTATATAGCTTTATCATGTTGTGTCATTATGTAGTTTGGGGGGATAGTCCAAGGCTCATGTTATCAGCTAGTCATTTTATAGAGAATTTTTCCTGTAATTTTTCGGTAATGTTATATTTTCTGATGTTATATCAAAGCTGGATAATGATGACCTGTTATAAAGCATTCAGAGAAAAAAATATATAAAGCTAGGAACATGAATCTTTTATTGGTGTGTCAGTGAAGGTCTGGAAATATTCTAGAACTGTTTAATATGCTTGCTGGCATGAAAGTGTAAATAAGAGTTATTATTATTAAGAACTTGTTTTAAATTAGAAGACTTCATTTATTTTTAAAAATATTTATTTATTTGTGCTGGGTCTTAGTTGTAGCACATAGGATCTTTGATCCTTATTGCAGTACACAAGATCTTTAGTTGCTCATGCAACCTCTTAGCTCTGTGGGATCCAGTTCCCTGATTAGGGATCAAACCTAGGTCCCCTGAATTGGGAGTGTGGAGTCTTTAGCCACTGGACCCACAGGGAAGTTCAAGAAAACAATCTCATTTACAACTACATCAAAAAAGAATAAAGGACTAAATTTAATCAAAGAGATGAAAGACTTGCATATTGAAAACTACAAGACACTGATGAAATAAACTGATGAAGACACAAATAAATGGAAGGATATTCCACGCTCACTGATTGGAAGAATTAATCTTATTAATTCCATACTAATCAAGTAATCTACAGCTTTAATGTAATCCTTATCAAAATTCCAGTGACATTTTTCACAGAAATAGAAAAAACAATCCTAAAATTTGTATGGAACAACAAATAATCCCGAATAGCTAACACAATCTTGAGAAAGAAGAACAAAGTTGGAGACATCACTTTTCCTGACTTCAAACAATATTACAAAGCTATAGTAAGCAAAACAGTATGATGCTGGCATAAAATTGGACACTTAGGTCAGTGAAAGAGAATAGAGAACCCAGAAAGAAAATCATGAAAAATGGCCAATGAACCTACTACAAGGGAGCTGGAGAATATATAATGAGGAAAAGACAGTCTCTTCAATAAGTGGTGATTGGAAAACTAGACAGCCACGTACAAAATATTAAAACTTAAGCATACCAAAAAATCAATCAAAATGAATTTAAGACCCAAATATAAGCCCTATAGAAGTCCAGGAAGAAAACATAGCTCCTTGCCATTGGTTTTGGTGAAGATTCTTTGGTTTTGACACCAAAAGCAAAGGCAGCAAAGGCAAAAGCAAACAAGGGAGCTACATTAAACTTCTAGACAGCAAAGGAAACCCTTAACAAAATGAAAAGGCAGCTCACTGAATGGGAGGAAATACTTGCAAGTCAGATATTTGATAAAGGAATAATATCCAAAATATATTAAAAACTCATATAACTTAAGACAAAAAAAAGTCAAACAGGCCAATTAAAAATGGCTTACCCCCCCCCCCCCAAAAATGATGTTTTTCCAAAGACGAAACAGAAACAGACTCACAGACAGAAAACATAGATTACCAGAGGGGAAAATGGTAGGGGAGGGATAAATAAGGAGTTTTGGATTAGTGATACAAACTACTATATAGAAAATAGATAAACAAGGTCCTACTATATAGCACAGGGAACTATAGTCAATACCCTGTAATATACCATAATAGAAAAGAATATGAGAAAGAGTATGTGTATATATGTAAATGGAATCACTTTGCTATACACCAGAAACTAACACAATATTGTAAATCAACTATAAGTGTGTGTGCTAAGTCACTTCAGTCATGTCTGACTCTTTGTAGACCCCATTCTCCAGGCAAGAATACTGGAGGGGGTTGCCATGCCCTCCTCCAGGGGTTCTTCTGGACCCAGGGATCAAACTCTTGTCTCCTGCATCTCCTTCATTGCAGGCGGATTCTTTACTGCTGAACCACTGGGGAAGCCCCAGATCAACTATACTTCAACAACAAAAAAAGCACAATGAGATATCACATACCTGTTAGAATAGCTATTATCAAAAAGGCAAGAACTAACATGTTTTGGCAAGGATGTGGAGAAGGGAACCCTTGTGTACTGTTGGTGGGAATGTAAATTGGTGCAGCCACTGTGGATAACAGTTTGGAGGTTCCTGAAAAAATTAAAAATAGAACTACCGTGTGATTCAGCAATTCCACTTCTGGGCATATATCTGAATGAAATAAAAGTACTAAGTTAAAAGATACACACATCCCTATGTTCATTACAGCATTATTTTCAATAGCCAAGACATGGAAGCATGCTGAGTGTTCACTGATGGATGAAAGGATAAAGAAAATAAAGTATACATACACAATAGAATGTTAGCCATAATAAAGGCAAGAACTTCTGCCATTTGAAACAATATGGATGGACCTTAAGGGTATTATGTTAAGTGAAAAAAGTCAGACAGAGAAAGACAAATACCATAAGATCTCACAAATACCACCTCATTTAAAATGAGGCATTTTAAATGAGAAAAAAAAAAAAAAAAAACCCAAACCCCCAAACTCATAGATACAGAGGTGTGGTGTGGGGGTGGGTAAAATGGGTGAAGGGAGTTAAAAAGTTCAAACCTCCAGTTATAAAATAAATAAGTCCTGAGAATGTTATGTACAATGGTGACTATAGATAATAATGGGACTATAGTTTCCCTTGGAGAAGGAAATGGCAGCTCACTCCAGTGTTCTTGCCTGGAGAATCCCAGGGACAGGGAAGCCTGGTGGGCTGCCGTCTATGGGGTCGCACAGAGTCGGACACGACTGACGTGACTTAGCAGCAGCAACATAGCTTCCCTGGTGGCTCAGATGATAAAGAATCTGCTTGCAATGCAGGAGATCTGGGTTCCGTCTCTGGGTCAGGAAGATCCCCTAGAGAAGGGATTGGTTACCCACTCCAGTATTCTTGCCTGGAGAATTCCACGGACAAAGGTGCCTGGTGGGCTACAGTTCTTGGGGTCATTTAGAGTGCTGTATTGCAAACTTCAAAGGTGCTTGTTGTTTTTCCATTGCTCAGTGATGTCCGACTCTTTGTGACCCCATGGACTGCAGCACCCCAGGCTTCTCTGTACTTCACCATCTCCCAGAGCTTGCTCAAACTCATGTCCATTGAGTCAGCGATGCCATCCAACCATCTCGTCCTCTGTTGTCCCCTTCTCCTCCTGACTTCAATCTTTCTCAGCATCAGCGTCTTTTCTAATGAAAGCTTCTAATAGATCTTAAAAGTCCTCATCACAAGAAAAAAAATTATAACCATGTGTAATGATGGATGTTCAGTTTAGTTTAGTCCAGTCACTCAGTCGTGTCCAACTCCTTGCGACCCCATGAATAACAGCACGCCAGGCCTCCCTGTCCATCACAAACTCCCGGAGTTTACTCAAACTCATGCCCAGTGATAGATGTTAACTAGACTTACTGAAGTGATCATTTTGCAATAAACACAAATATCAAATCATTATATGGTACACCTGAAACTGTGTGTGCCACGTGCTCAGTGGTGGTTAACTCTTTGTGACTCCATGGATAGTAGCCCGCCAGGCTTCTCTGCCTTTTCATACTGTTCATGGGGGGGTGGATGGCATCATCGACTCAATGGACATGAGTGTGAGCAGGCTCTGGGAGTTGGTGTTGGACAGAGAAGCCTGGCATGCTGCACTTCATGGAGTCGCAAACAGTTGGACACAACTGAGTGACTGAACTGAACTGAGGCTTCTCTGTCCATGGAATTTTTGAGGCAAGAACACTGGACTGGGTTGCCATTTCCCACTCCAGGGGTTCTTCCCAACCCAGGAATCAAACCCACATCTCTTGTGTATGCTGTGCTGGCAGGCAGATTCTTTGCCATATCTGACACTAATATAATGCTGTATGTTAAGTATATCTCAAAACCAAAACCCCGTAGAATTTCCAAATCCTCTTTGGGCAGAAATAACCATAAAACTTAGATACTATTTCTAAATAATTTGCAAAGTAAGGCAAAAAAGGAGAAATCATCTATTGTATCTATTAGTAAAGAGCTAAAATACCGAAAATCCATCTTAAATGTTATAGAACAAACTCATGCTTTTATAGAACTAGTTCATTCAGAGGTGTTAAAAAAAAAAAAATATATATATATATATATAAAATACACCCACATATATAATGTATCTTGATAACAGAATTGTTTGTGTCTCTTTAAATTTATTTTTTTTAATCGAGGACAATTGCTTTACAATGTTGTGTTGGTTTCTGCCATACAACAATGTGTATCAGTCATAACTGTATATATATATATCCTTCCTCTTGAGCCTTGCTCCCACCCTCAACCCTGTTTGTGTCCCTTTAGCATTGTTCCCCAACCTTTTTGGCACCAGGGATGGGTTTCGTGGAAAACAATTTTTTCATGGACCAGCGTAACAGGGATGGTTTCGAGATGAGTCAAGCTCATTACATTTATTGTGCACTTTATTTCTGTTATTATTACACCAGCTCCACCTCAGATCAACAGGCGTTAGATCCCAGAGGTTGGGGACCCCTACTTTTAAATATTACACCAGAATCTAGTGCCTCATACACTTCACTATCCCCAGCCCTGAAAATTAAAACCATCTTGAGGAACCTGTATATCATAGAGTTTAAGGCATTATGGGAAAGCTGCCCACACAAAATCTCTTCTGCCAAAACACAAAATTCACCATCTCAAATTTATGACTTTCTGATTATTACTGTTCTTTCTCTCCCACACATACACATACAAAACACTCCACAAACACACACGTTCTTTCTCTATAGTCCTTTATTAAAATGTAAACACAGTGTTGTAATAATAGCTCAAATCTACTAATAATAGCTAACTTGTGGACTGTCTACTTTATGCCTAATGTCATGTAATCTATGGAATACTCCTGTGTGGAACTTATTATTATAATGTCTCATTTTTTGATGAGGAAACTGAGGCTCAGAGAGGTTAAGGAGTAAATGCAGCCCTTGGCGACAGGGTCGTTTCCAAGTTTACCTGTATCACAGTTCCTGTGACTTAATCTCCCTGAGACTCACATTCCTTTTGAGAGCAGTATGTGAATGCTAATTGTCCAAACTTCATAGATCTACATAAGGATTAAACATGATAATCTACTTGAAGAACTCAGCTCAGTGCCTGGCACACAGTAAGCATTCAATAGACGATTATGCTGCTGGTGGTGGTCGTGATGTAATTGGCCAAAAGTCAAGAGTTGCTAGAAGGCGAAGTCATGCTGCTACTGAACTCCCAGAATCCCTTCCACTAGAGGCAAGGCCTCAACTCTGGGTAGGTGGCAAGATAGAAGTTAAAGGGTATCTATTTACCTCCTTCAAATTAATGACAGATTTTGAACAACCACAGATAACCATTTTCAAAATGTCTCTTTACCTCGACCTTTCCCATCAGATGAACCAGTCAGAGAATCAGCCGTGGGACAGCACCTCAAGCCATCTAGAGTCTCGGTCTCTGTAGCCGCTCTCAATATTTCAGTTCTAGGGTGACCTACATGGGAAGGAAATCCAAAACAGAGGGATATATGTATATGTTTGGCTGATTCACTTTTCTGTAAGCAAAAACTACCACAACACTGTAAAGCAACTATACTTCAATAAAAGTTAATTAAAAAAAAAGAAAAAAATTCCAGTTCTACCATCCAGCCTTGATTGGTAAATGGTGCTATTTAAATCTTTTCTCTGAATGGCCATTTTACAACTGCCAACTACACAATTTGCCTGTTTCCCCTTCTACGCTTCCACACCTCCTCTCCCAACATGCACATTTTTTCCATCTGGATTCTACAATTTATCATTTAGTCAAAAGTTTTTTGTTTTTTTTTTTTTTAACATCTCCTTTACTTAAATTATGTTCAGTTACTAAGAGCTCAAGAAAAGAAACTGAATTTCAGCCTCTCTCCTCATCATTCTCCGCCTTTCTCCTTGTTCACCTGAATGAAGACCCTACTCCTTCTGAAAGGCTTCTAGTTTTCTCAAGGACTTTCATTCCTTTTCTCCAGCATCATTAGTTTTTCCTTCTAAAGAGAAACTAAATGTTTAAATGTAGAAGCTAAACTAAAAGTCTAAATGTCTTATGTGCATACAAGTTATTTCCAAGGTCCTCTCTTTACCAAAGAACCTATGTTTTCCTCCAGCTAGGGTCCACCTGCTTGGCTGCTCCACCCAAGAAACCTGTCCACATCCTTTTCTCTCTTCCTCTCTTCTAGCTCCTCCAGCTGGCTCTGGACCCCCTGCCTTCCACTAAGATTGTTCTCTCAAAGTCGTCAGAGACAACATGTTGCCTTTTAAAATTTCAGCCCTATCAAACAGTTATTTCTCTACCTTCATTTGACTTTACTTCTCTGCAGCATTTGGCAAAATGACCACTCTCCTGCTTAAACATGGTCTTGCTCTGGCTTCTGGGATTTCTCCTGGGATTTCCTGGGTTCTTCTGGGTTTTCCACTGATAATTTCTTTGCTGGTTTCTCCTCACCCACTGGGTCCATTTTGGTGGATTCCAGTTGTATTAGTTTTCTAGAGCTGCTGGAACAAATTACCATTGACCGGGGGGCTTAAACGACAGAAAAGTACTGTCTTACAGTGCTGAAGGCCACAAGTCTGAGATCAAGATGTCCAACAGGCAAGGAGGAGGGCAGTCGGGGAGGGAAGTTAGCAGATGCAAACTAGTATATATAGGATGGATAAACAACAAGGTCCTACTGTTCAGCACAAGGAACTATGTTCAATATCCTGTGACGAACCATAATGGAAAAGAAGATGAAAAAGAACATATATGTACGTATGCACACACACACATATGTACACATGTATATGTGTACATATATATGTGTGCTATACATATGTACAGCATAAATTAACATAACATTGTGAATCAACTATACTTACAAAATAAAAAACAGGGTTGGTTCCTTGGCTTCTGGAGGTTTACTGGTATGTCAAAAAGGTATAAAATACCAAAGAATTTTAGATTACTCAAGTATTCTTGCCTGGAGAATCTCATGGACAGAGGAGCCTGGTGGGCTATAGCCCATGGGTCATTAAGAGTTGGATCCAATTGTAGTGACTTAGTACGCATCCACACATACCTTGTAGATCTCTGTCTTCACCTTCATATGGCATTCTACCTGTGTGTGGGTATCTGGTCCAAATTTCTCCTTTTGATAACGGCACCCATCATATTGGATGAAGAGCCCAACTTAACTGAGAGTGACTTCATCTTGACTAATTATATCTGCAGCAGTCCTATTTCCAAATAAGGTCACATTCTGAAGTACTAGGGGTTAGGACTTCAGCATGTGAATTTTTTTGCAGGGGGGATGCAATTCAACCCGTAACATCAGTCTTGGGGTTTTGTGCCGTCTCAGATGATCTTCCATCACCCTGTGGCTTAAATGCTGTCTGTATTCCAAAGTCTCCAATTCCAGATCTAGCCTGACCTACTCCTAGAACTGTAGACGAGTTCTCAAAGTGTGTTCCCCAACCAGGGCCACCAAGCTCACCTGGAAACGTGTTTAAAAATGCAGACTTTCAGGTCTCACCTCAAACCTACTGAATCAGAAAATCTGGGAGCAGGGCCCTGCAGTCTGTCTTAACAAGCACTCCAGGGGAATCTGATACAGGCCAGTTTTAAGAATCATGACTCCAGACTCAGCTACCCAAGTGTCTATCTTTACAGTTCTACTCGGAAACCTAATAGGTTCCTCAGACAGAAGTCCTGATTTTTACATCCTCCCTTGCCCTGCCCTCCCCATTTAGATCATTCCACTCCATCCTCACCTTAGAAAACAGCACCACCGTATCACAGTGGGGGGATATTCCAGATAGGAAAAACCTAATGAAGAGAGAACAAGCTCAGGGTGTGCTCAAGGAACAGAGAGATGGACAGTCTGGTTGCAGTGCAGGATACAGAGAGTGGAGCGAAACAAGCTGGGTGTGAAGGGCGAGGGGGAAGGCAGGGGCGAGGGGGAAGGCAGAGGCTTTGGGCGTTGTGCAGACACATAATGGTGATAATCATGTTTTGTGGCATCCACATCTTCCATGGTGCAGCTCCCTTGCCTTCTGGGAAATGGTCTTTCCTGACACAGCAGTGAGGACTCAACTCAGCCGTTAGCAGAGCTCATCATCATAGATGCAAGGAAGCCCTGCCCAGGTCCCTTTTACTCACAGGAGCCTCTGTGCCCCAGCCTCTGTGAGGGCTGGCTGAGGACAACTCCCAGCCCCTTCTCCTGAGAATGGTCCCCTAGCAAACAAGAATCATGGCTCCCAGAAGGCCACGTCCCGTTCTCAGCAGACTGTCTACACCCAGGCACAAAAACTCACGCCCCTTGTGTTAAGGGGGATTGGCTGCATAGTGTACTTGGGGTTTCCAGAGCTGCCTGGAGGGATGAGCTTGAAGTCAGCCTCTGAGAGAGTTCATCCTTAGGTAGGTTGATAAGGAGCCCAGGGCCCTCAAGGAGGAAGGGGTCCAGGGCCCTGGAGAAGGAGAAAGGGGTCCGAGGCTCTCAAGGAGGAGAAAAGGACAAGAGTTTTTTTCTACATTGCTTCATCTTAGTCAGTATAAGAGTGTATCTTGCTTGAGAATAATTTCTCCTTAACAAGAACATTCTAACTAATCTAGTTATCTTAAGATGTATATTGTGGGAGTGGGTCTGGTAAGATCTTTCTATTGTTAGCTCTAATCTTGTTAATTTAAGATGTATGTTGTGGGAGTGAGTGAGTGAAGTCGCTCAGCTGTGTCTGACTCTTTGCGACTCCATGGACTATATATAGCCTACCAGGCTTCTCCAACCATGGGATTTTGCAGGCAAGAATACTGGAGTGGGTTGCCATTTCCTTCTCCAGGAGATCTTCCTGACCCAGGGATTGAACCCAGGTCTCCCGCTTTGTAGGTAGACGCTTTACTGTCTGAGCCACCAGGGCAGTCCATTGTGGGAGTGGGTCTGGTAAAAATATATAAGGCCTTGATAAGACTATTTGGGGTTGGGGGCACTCTCTATCCCCCCTTCTGATGTCTATGTCAGAAGATTTCTCTGTCTCCTTTTATACTTTAATAAAACTGCTACACTAAAGCTCTTGAGTGATCAAGCCTGGTTCCTGGTCCCAAAGCTAAATCATCTTCAGAAATCATGAATCCGACATCATTCACTGTAAACTATCACTTCCAGCTAAGACCCGACCTTGCTTGGGTGTTCTTATGTCCCATATTACTTCCCTCACTCCCCTTCTCCTAAGAAAACTTCCTGCTTCTTGAGAACCCCATTTGCTTTAGAGGGGAAGGTTCTTAGAGGGCTTGAGTAAGTGGGGTGTTGGTTGGCCACAGTTTCAAAAGCCCACAAAAGTAAAGAGGGCCCTGAAGAGGACTTTGATCCCTCTGGATAGTGGCTGGGAGTGTTGCTGATGATAATAGGGTTGCCTTTATCCAAAGTGAAAGGTCTCTTATGTGAGGATTATTGGCTTTGGTTTATTATTATTATTTATTTGTTGGGCTGCACTGGCTCTTAGTTGTGGCATGTGAGACCTTTAGTTGCAGCATTGGGGATCTAGTTCCCTGACCAGGGATCAAACCCAGGCCTCTTGCATTGGGAGCATGGAGTCTTTAGCCAATGAGCCAACAGGGAAGTCTCTACTGGCTTTGTTAAAGCACAGTCCTAAATCTCTGAATCTGAGGCATTCATTAAACTCCTAGCCTGTTGATTGTTAAGGTTCCTGATCTACGGGACAAGTTCTTTTTCTAGAATAGTCTTCTGTACCTTCCCATCTCTGCTCCTCACGTTTGAAAATAATGTGACTGAAGGCAGCTGGTCTTTGGTGGTTGAGCCCAACTCCCTGTCACCCCCAGACCAGATTGGCATCCTCTTTGGCTCTGTGGTACCCTTTGCTTCCCTAAAGCAGCACTTATGACACCGCATTGTCCATATTATTGCCCATCTATTGCCTAATAAGGCCAGGAAGAGAATGGCTACCCACTTGCCTGGGAAATCCCATGGACAAAGGAGCCTGGTGGGCTACAGTTCATGGAATCACAAAAGAGTTGGAAACAAGATCAGGAAGAACAAGAACATTGAGCATCATTCCCTTGTTGTCTCATGGAAGATATTTAGAATATATATGTGGAATGATAAAAATGAGACAGTTAATGAATGAATGATCAATATTCCAAACTGCATGAATTACATGTAAACGAGAATTTGTTTTCACTTATACAATGTCTGTTTGTTGTCTTTTTAACCTGTTTGCCCATGGGTGGTGAAAACTGTCTTCCAGTCCCCTTTGATCCTTGCAACAGACAATAGAACTAGTGTGTGAGTGAGTACTTAATTTTGAATACTTAATTAACCAGTTAACATTTATTTCAGCATAAATCATTTTAAAAATAGGGATTTAAAATGTGGTCTTCAAGAAGCTCAGAGCGACCTGATTTTACATTTTGTTCTTCTCAAAAAGACTGTCTTGTTGAATTCAAATGTAGGTTTGGTTTGGGACTTCCCTGGTGGTCCAGTACTTAGGACTTTGAATGTTCATTTTTTGAGGATCTGGGTTCAATGCCTGTTTGTGAACTAAGATTCCATAAGCTGCACAGCTAAAAAATCCTCTAAATTTGGTTTAATATCTGTTCTTTTGTTATACTTTTTGTGGAAATAAAACAATAAACATTACATTTATTACAAATCATTAAAAATTTCTTCTGCAGATCATGTAGGCACACAGCTCTGACTGTGGGTGCAATCAGTACATGTTATTGCTTGGCTAGAAAGGCAAGCTTGCTGGTTCAATTCCTGCTCTGTGTACTTGTAGGGGAATCAGCACCCCGATAGCAGGACATGTTGGAATCTGAATCCAACTGAAGGGTGGGCAGGCCCACTTTAAACAGCAGTTACCTTGAAAGTTCTGGCACTAGGTCTCTTGCTCCAGGCTTTGAAATAAAATCAAAGCTGGCTTTGGCCTTGACATGAGCTTTCGTCTAATGATAGTCTGGTAGGTATGCCTACAGCAGCTTTTAAAAATTTAAGTTTTACCCTTTAAGACAGGAACACAAAGTCTTTGAGTTTCTTGGCATCTGAGAGGTGAGTCATGCATTTTATAGACACAGAATTGAAAGAGGAATGGCTTGCATGAGGCCAGACAGAATGTAGTGACTCCAGCACCATGAGGCCGCCCAGCACTACTGAGATTGCTGCCCATTTCTCATCCCTCCACTGGACCAGGTGAGAGTCTTAGAGGAGAAAAGCCATTCTGGCCACTGAGATGAGAAGAAACAGATGCCAAAGCACACAGCTCTTAAAGGGGTAAAGACAGACCCAAGGTGCATTTCTGCTCTGCCCCATTGGGGTGTAGAAATACAGGCGATGGCTTCTTCCTTCCCACTTGCTCCTGCCCCACTTGACCTCTGAAAACCAGCCAACACTCTTCCTTCAGCAAACATGTGCTGAGTTCTGGGCAAAACAACATTAAAATAAAAACAGAAAAGGTGAACCATGACATTGACTAATTGCTCCAAAGGGTCTAATTACCCCAAAGCTAGAAGAAGACATGTGATCTTGCATTTTCTCACTAGGGATGGAGACATTTTACTTGTCACTCATAGAAATTCTCCCGGTTTCTTGGACATAACAGATGTTCACAAAAGCATCCTTCATCTTCTGAATACCTATTTAATTTAGATACCACTGGGCAATTTGTATGGTGTTCATTTAATTCTCAGTACAATCATTATTGATTGGGCAACTGTGAAGCACTGGACATTGTTGGGGACCAGAGATTCAAAAATAAATTGGGCACAGTTCTTACTCTCCAGAGTTGTATTATCTCACGTTGCTCATTCGTTAAGTCATGTCCAACTTTTAGCAACACATGAACTGCAGCACACCAGGTTTCCCTGTCCTCCATTATCTCCCTGAGTTTGCTCAAACTCATGTCCATTGCGTCAGTGACAGCGTCCAACCATCTCATCCTCTGTCGTCCCCTTCTCTTCTTGCCCTCACTCTTTCCCAGCATCAGAGTCTTTTCCAATGAGTTGGCTCCTCCTATCAGGTGGCCCAAGTATTGGAGGTTCAGCATCAGTCCCTTCAGTGAATATTCAAGGCTGATTTCCTTTAAGATTGACTGGTTTGATCTCCTTGAGTTCAAGGGGCTCTCAAGAGTCTTCTTCAACACCACAATTTCAGAAACATCAGTTCTTTGGCACTCAGTCTTCTTTATGGTCCAACTCTCACATCTGTACATGACTACAGTAGAAACCATAGCTTTGACTATATGGACCTTTGTCAGCAAAGTGAAGTCTCTGCTTTTTAATATGCTGTTTAGGTTTGTCATAGCTTTTCTTGTCTAGTGTGGAAGATATATTCATGATCAAGAAATTAAAGTACAGTAAATACAATGAAACATCACCTCACACTAGTGAGAACAGTCATCACCAAAAAGCCTACAAATGATAAATGCTGGAGAGGGTGTAGAGAGAAGGGAACACTCCTGCACTGTTAGTTGGAATGTAAATTGGTAGAGCCACTATGGGGAACAGTACTGAGGTTCCTTAAAACCTAAAAGTAGTGTTACCATATATTCTAGCAATGCCATTCCTGGGCATATATCCAGAGAAAAACATGATTCAAAGGGATACATGTGCCCCAATGCTCACTGCAGCAGTAGTTACAATAGCCAAGATGTGGAAACAATGTATACATCCATGGACAGATGAATGGATAAAGAAGATGTGGTACATATACACAATAAAACACTACTCAGCCACTAAAAAGAATAGAATAACACCTGTGGAAGCAACATAGATGGATCTGAGATTATCATACTAAGTCAAATAAGTCAGAGAGAAAAATATCATATGATATCGCTTATATTGTAGATCTAAAAAAAATACAAATAAACTTATTTACAAAACAGACACAGACTCACAGACTTAGAGAATGAACTTATAGTTACCAGGGAGCAAGCAGGGGGAAGGAAGAGTTAGGGAGTTTGGGACTGACCTGTACACACTGCTATATTTAAAATAGATAACAGATGAGGATCTACTGTAATAAGACAAAATAAGCATATATGTCTTTTAAAAAGAAATTACAATTCAGTATAATAAGGGCAAAGAGGTGAGCCCAAATGGCTATGAGAGCACATAGGAGGAAAGTCTAACCCAGTTTTAGGGTTCCAAGGAAGTCTTTTTGTGGGAAGTGATATCTAAGCAATATTCAATGCGAATTATTATCTCTCGAGTTACCTATTAGCCTCAGAGTTTGTGGAAGACAGAATATTGGCCCCCATCCCTTAACAAACTAAAAATAGAACTACCACATGACTCAATAGTCCCACTTCTGGGCATATCCTAGAGAAAGTCATAATTCAAAAAGATGTATGTACCCCAATGTTCATTGCAGCACTATTTACAGTAGCCAAAACACGGAAGCAACCTGAATGTCCATTGATGAAGAAATGAGTAAAAATATACTACATATATACAATGGAATACTACTCAGGCATAAGAGGGAATGAAATCGTGCCATTTGCAGAGACATGGATGGATCTAGAGACTGTCACATAGAGTGAAGTAAGTCAGAAAGAGAAAAACAAGCATCATGTATTCATGCACATATGTGCAACCCAGAAAAATGGTATAGATGATCTTATTTGCAGAGCAGAAGTAGAGACACAGACGTAGAGGGCATATGTATGGAAACCAAGAGGGAAAGGGCAGGATGGGAGGAACCAGGAGATTGGGATTGATATATATACACTATTGATACTGTGTATAAAATAGATAGGAGCTTCCCTGGTGGCTCAGTGATAAGGAATCTGCCTGCCATTGCAGGAGACTTGGGTTTGATTCTTGAGTCAGGAAGATCCCCTGGAGAAGGAAATGGCAACTCACTCTAGTATTCTTGCCTGGGAAATCCCATGGACAGAAGAACCTGGTGGGCGACAGTCCATGGGGTCACAAAAGAGCTGGACATGACTTAGTGACTAAACAACAATAAAATAGATAACTCAGTTCAGTTCAGTTGCTCAGTCATGTCCGACTCTTTGAGACCCCATGGTCTGCAGCACACCAGGCCTCCCTGTCCATCACCAACTCCTGAAGTTTACTCAAACTCATGTCCATTGAGTCAGTGATGCCATCCAACCATCTCATCCTCTGTTGTCCCCTTCTCCTCCCACCGTCAGTCTTTCCCAGCATCAGAGTCTTTTCCAATGAGTCAGTTCTTCGCATCAGGTGGCCAAAGTATTGGAGCTTCAGCTTCAGCACCAGTCCTTTCAATGAATATTCAGGACTGATTTCCTTTAGGATGGACTGGTTGGCTAACTAATAGAGCCTATTTTGTAGCATAGGGAACTCTACTTGATGCCCTGTGGTGGCCTAAATGGGAAGGAAATGCAAGGAATAGGGGGTATATGTATACATGTGGCTGATTCATTTTGCTGTAAAGCAGAAGCTATTAACATAACATTGTGAGGCAACTATACTCCAATAACAATAGACAAAAAGAACACTGGCCCGAAAAGATGTCCACATCTTAATCCTCAGAACCTATGAACATGTTGTCTTATTTGGCAACAACAACAATAAAAACTTTGCTGATGTGATTGTATCAAAAATATTGAGACAAGGAGATTATTTGGAATTGTCTGGGTAGGCCTGATGTAAGAACATCCCTTGTAAGAGGGAGGGAGAAGGTCAAAGTCAATGGTGGGAGATGTACTGGTAGAACCATGAGGCTGAAATGATGAGAGGCAGAGGCCACAGGGAATACAGGAGGCCTTTAGATGCTGAAACAAGTGAGGGAAAGAACCTCCTTGAGAGCCTCCTACAGGAGACTGCGCTGCTGACTGACACTCGGTTTTAATCAGTAAGACTCATTTTGGAATTGTTCTAGAGCTATAATCGCATACCTAGGTGTGGTCTTAAGCCACTAGGTTTGTAGTAACTTGTCACAGCAGCAATAGAAAACTAATACAGATTTTAAGTAATAACTTTTCCAGCATCACAAGTTAGGACAAAGCAAGGATTAAAACCAAGAGTGAATAAGAGTGAATATTCCAAAGCCTGGATGGTCTTTCCCCAAAATTTATGTTACTTCTTAAGAAACTCCTTGGGTATCTGCTCAATATGTCTCTTTTTTTTCTATTGGAGTGTAATTGCTTTACAATGTTGTATTGGATTCTGCTGTATAATGAAGTGAATCAGCTATTGTTGTTGACGGTTCAGTGGCTCAGTCGTGTCTGACTCTGCAATCCCAGGAACTGTAGTACGCCAGGCTTCCCTGTCCTTCACCCTCTTCTTGAGTTTGCTCAGACTCCCGTCCACTGAGTCAGTGGTGCTATCTAATCATCTCATCCTCTGCCGCCCCTTCTCCTCTTGCCCACAATCTTTCCCAGCGTTAGGGTCTTTTCCGATGAGTTAGCCGTTTGCATCAGGTGGTCAAATTATTGGAACTTCAGCTTTATTATCAGTCCTTCCAATGGATATTCAGTGTTGATTTCCTTTAGGATTGACTGGTTTGATCTCCTTGCTGTCCAAAGAACTCTCAATAATCTTCTCCAGCACCACAGTTCAAAAGCATCAATTCTTCGGCACTCAGCCTTCCTTATGGTCCAACTCTCAGATCCATGCACGACTACTTGAAAAACCATAGCTTTGACTATATGGACTTTTTTCAGTAAAGTGATATCTCTGCTTTTTAATGTGTTGTCTAGATTTGTCATAGCTTTTCTTCCAAGGAGCAAACATCTTTTAACTTCATAGTTGCAGTCATTGTCTGAAGTGATTTTGGAGCCCAAGAAAATAAAATCTGTCATTGTTTTCACTTTTTCCCCATCTATTTGTCATGAAGTGATGGGACTTCATGCCCATGATCTGAGTTTTCTGAATGTTGAGTTTCAAGCTAGCTTTTTCACTCTCCTCTTTCACCTTTAGTTTCTCTTTGATTTCTGCCATTAGAGTGGTATCATTTGCATATCTGAAGTTATGGATATTTCTCCCAGCAATCTTGATTCCAGCTGGTGATTCATACAGCCCAGCATTTCGCATGATATACTCTGCACATAAACTAAATAAGGAGGGTGACAAAATACAGCTTTGAGGTACTCCTTGACGTACTCCTTTCCCAATTTTGAACCAGTCTATTGTTCCATGTTGGTTCTGACTGTTTTTTCTTGGCCTGCATGCAGGTTTCTCAGGAGATGGGTAAGGTGGTCTGGTATTCCCATCTCTTTAAGAATTTTCCACACTTTTCTGTCTTCAACTATATGTATACATATATCCCCTTGCTCTTAAACCTCCCTCCCACCCTCCACTAGGTCATCAGAGTCTTCTCAGTATATTTTGAAGAGCTTACCTGCCAGCTTCCTTCCCTTCTCTCTTGTCTAAGGCACAAGTATGTACTTATGAAGATAGCACATGGTATTTGGTGCTAACATGCTGGAATGCCAGAAGACATCTGTGGATCAGTACATTGTTTTCTGAATAGCATAGTAGAAAGAGAACTGGATTAATGATAAGAGAGTTAGACTCTAGTTCTAATGCTGTAACCAGCTCTGGCCCTTGAGCAAACCCCTTCACATTTCTGGGTTTCCTACGTGAGGTGCTAGTTGTAAAGAATCCACCTGCCAATGCAGGAGACAAAGGAGAGGTGGGTTTGATCCCTGGGTCGAGAAGATCCCCCAGAGGAGGGCATGGCAACCCACTCCAGTATTCTTGCCTGGAAAATCCCATGGACAGAGGAGTCTGACGGGCTACAGTCCATGGAGTTGCAAAGAGTCAGACACGACTAAAGCAACTTAGTACACATGCATGCTTCGTATTTCTGGGCTTCATTTTGCTTATCTGCAAAACAAGACCTTGAGCGAGATGGTATTTCATGTTGCTCTAGTTTTAACCTCCTGCAATAAAGACTACCAGGATGTCCTATCCCTCCTCCTCAGCACACATACTTTGAAGCCAGTAAGACCCCAATGGGAGCTCAATTTTAACAGCTTGGATACCAGTTCATTTATTATTTAACCAAGGAAACAGAAAGAATCCTCTCCTCTCTCAAAGAGGCCAGTGTTAGCAGAGATCATATGAAATACCCTGAGTTTCAGAAACTCTGAATATCAAGCTGAAAGGTTAATTAGCAACTGGCAAAGTGGAAGACAATGATCTTGGTTTGTAAATTCTGTCATTGCACATAAAGTATTACGTGAATGGTTCTAGAGGAATAGCAGTTCTAGCTCATTCTAGGAATGGTTATACTCCATGTTAGCTGGTGCCCCAGAGACTGAAAGGAGAGCCTGAAATAAGAGCTGGATCTTTGGCAAATGATCTTAGGGGCCTTGATACAAAAGAGTCAGGTCTGTCTCAGATTATGTGTTCCAACTAAATGCTAATTTGTTAACCCAGAGCGATTCTGAGGCTTTAACTCTGCTGGAGTGATACGCTGTGGGTTTCAAGCAATCTTAACACCTGACATGTCACAGCTTTGCATCTTGGGTGCATGGAACCTGCAGCAGAAATTTCTCTTGACCCTGCTGTGCTGGTCTTGGTACCATTCTATGAAACCTGTTGATGCTGCCCAAGTTGCTTCCTCCACACTCCTCTGCTTTCTGCCTGCAAATGCCTGGGAAGACTTAGGTAACATACTGACTATTAACCCAGCCAATCAGCAAATAATACACAACCCAACCGCCTTAAAATACTTTTCCTTCTTGACCTTTCTATACTGAGCTTGATGTAATCCTCACTCTCTTCTGGAACATGTTTCCACCTTCTTCGAAGATGCTTTACTCTCTCCACTCCCCTTCTCTACTGCTCCTGTTTCATCTCCACCTCTGTCTTCTCATCTTAGTCTTCCATTCCTGTCCTTGACTTTCAATTCTTTCCTCTGCATGTTACCTCCCTTGATAACCTCGTCCAATCACAGCGCTTGATTAGCATCCTAAAGCTGACGGTTCTGGAGTTGACAGAGAGTTCAGGACCTCTCTTGAGCCCCAGTTTCCACCGTACTGAGGTATTGGGGTCACAGAGCTCAGGCCGGATCTCATTTCTGATACCCAGAAAAGCTGTGTGAATGTGGACAAGTGACTTGAGCCTCAGTCTCCTTATCTATACAATGGGGAGAATCACACAGTGGATCTCAGGATGTTGTAGTAAGCACGAAAGAAGTAAATGCTGTAAAGTGACTGGCACCTAGCAATCGCAACCCATGCTGTCTGTAATCCTTATCTGAATAGTCGAGTTTTTCCCCAGGGCAGAAAAAATGAATATTTAATATCTTTTAGGTAGATACATTCATCTGATGGGAAGTAAAATTTGAAATGTGTTCAGTACCCAATACCCACACGTACTAAAGTGAAGAAGAGAATATAAGGCAATTGATATTTAAGCCAAACAGCACTGAGCAAGTAAGGCCATAGTGGTCACAACAACGTCGATACATTTTGGTCAAAGTGGATCCTGTGTCAGTGCTCTAGGTTTGAATAATTGAACTTTATGTGTATATATCTGATTTTATTTGTCTGTGTATTTTGGGGTGCTGGCCCTTTGTTGCGGATCCTGTGTCAGTGCTCTAGGTTTGAGCTTTATGTGTATGTATCTGATTTTATTTGTCTGTGTATTTTGGGGTGCTGGCCCTTTGCAGCTGTGTGGGTTTTCTCTCGCTGCGGAGAGCAGGGCTTCCTCTTGTCCCGCTTCTCGGCCCCCTCGTTGCAGTGGCTTCTTGGGGCGCGGAGCGTGGGCCCAGAGGTCGTGGTTCCTGGCCTCGAGCAAAGGCTCAAGGGCTTAGTTGCGGCTCATGGGCTTAGTTGCCTTATATTCTCTTCTTCACTTTAGTACATGTGGGATCTTCTCAGATCTGGGATCAACCTGTGTCTCCTGCGTTGGCAGGCAGATTCTTTATCGCTGAGCCACCGGGGAAGTCCAGTAATTGAGCTTTTTAACTTGCATACATTGTTAGCAGATCCAATGGACACCTCTCCTCCCTGAAAAATGAAACACTTCATGCAACCCCTCCAATAGATCCTATTTCTGTGAATGGTGTCACCTGACTTCCAATTTTCTAGTCCCATGAGTTTGAACTCAGCTTTGAGTCTTTCTCTTTTTGGTCCCTATATGTGATGAACAGGACTTCCCTGGTGGCTCAGTGGTAAAGAAGTCACCTGTCATTGCAGGAGATACAGGTTCGATCCCCAAGCCAGGAAGATCCCCTGGAGAAGGAAATGGCAACCCACTCCAGCCTTCTTGCCTGGAAAATCCCATGGATAGAGGAGCCTGGTGAGTTATAGTCCAGGGGGTTGCAAAAGAGTTGGAAATGACTTAGTGAGTAAACAACAACAACAACATCTGATGAATGGCCAGATCCTTCCTCTCAATTCAAAACAGTCTCCTCTTCTCCATTCCTGTCCCCAGTAGTCACTGCTCCCTAACAAATCTCCCTTAGTCTCAGATTTTTGTGCTGCCGATCCATGCATGTTCATCTTCGCCCAGAGTTGTAATTTCATGCTCTCCTGGTCTTAAACACACTTCCAATGACTCATCCTTCTTGCTGAATGAAAGCCAATTCCTCAGGGTAACACTCAAGTTTGTACAAAGCAGGGTTGAGACTTGGTGCAGGGTGTGTGTGTGAGGGGGGACAGGACTACCCTTGTGATGCTGGAGTAGGCATCAACTTGGGGTGGGGGAAAGAGGAGTCACTTGGTTGTTCTAAGTGGCAGAGTTGGAGGACTTCCCTGGGTCCAGAGGTTAAGATTCTGCACTCCCAATGTAGGGGTCCCAGGTTCAGTCCCTGGCCAGGGAACTAGATCCCACATGCCACAACTAAAGACCTCGCGTGCCACAACTAAGACTAAGAGCAGTCAAATAGTTTTTCTTTTAAAGTGGCGGAGAGTCTATGTATAAACAGAATACATAACTGTAGTCTGTATAGCAACAAATATAAAAAAATCATATGGGTATGAATAACATTCAATCACAGATATTTATCAAGAATCTACTACATACCAGACAGCACAGCTGGGTGTTGGAAATGTAGCAGTGAAGAGCTCTGCTCTCAGAAATTTGCAGGTGGAGAGGGAGCTGGGGAAATGCACAGGCATTCATAACATAGCACAGAAAATGCTAAGGGCTTCCATGGGACTATACAGGGGCGGCTCCCATCCAGGTGGAGGCAGGCGGGGAGTGAGAAAACTTGGAGAAGGAGAGGACATCTTAGTGGAGACAGATGTGCTAGACTCATTCAGCCAGGTGAGGGTGGAGAGGTAAGGGCAGGAGGGGATGTTTCAAGATAGGGTCTCGTGGGCCCCTAATGACAGAGACCCTTGGCGGCTTTGTGCCAGAGGGCAGAGGCTTAGCTGGGGCCAGAAGTCAGGGTTGTTGAGAGAAGAGACTAAGGAGGTGAGCAGGGGGTGGATTAGGAAGACCTTATTTTTTTTTTTTGGCCATGCCTAAAGCATGTGGGATCTTAGTTCCTCAACCAGGAATTGAACCCACACCCCCCTTTCACTGGGAGCATGGAGTCTTAACCACTAGACCACCAGGGAAGTCTAGAAGAACTTTCTTTGCCATGATAAAAGGGTTGGATTTTTTTTCCTGGGGATAAACAGGAACCACTGACAAGTTTTAAGTATGGGAACGTGCTCATCAGGTTTTCTTTATTATCAGAAACTGAGAAAAAGGCCAATAATTTAGCTGTGGATAAATATGCCAATTATTAAAACTCAAACAATTTCAATAACAGGTGTACCCTGGAGATACTGTGGGTTTAGTTCCAGATCATCGCAATACAGCAATTCACATGCACATGAATTTTTTGGTTTGCCAGTGCATATACAAGTTATGCTTACACTATACTATAGTCTATTGTGTGTGATAGCATCGTATCGAAAAAAATGTGCATGTTTTAATTTAAAAATACTTTACTGCTAAAAAATGCTGGCCATCATCTGAACCTTCAGTGGGTCATAGCAGTACCAAAGATCACTGATCACAGATCACCATAACAAAGAGAATAATCATGAAAAAGCTTTGAAATATTGTGAGAATTATCAATATGTGACACAGAAACATGAAGTGAGCAAAATGGCACCGATAGCTTGATGCAAGTTTGCCCCAAACCTTCAATTTGTAAAAAAAACACAGTATCTGCAAAGCACAGTAAAACAGAAGGCAATAAAATAAGGTCTGCTTGTACTTCTGTTTCAGTAACTGACACAAATTCAATTTTAAGACCTCAGTTGTACTTGGTTATTTACCTCTGACCCTTGAACTGATTTATGTGCTACTGTCAAGATAAATATTTATTAGGACCACAATTTAGGATGTCAGAGTCAGAAAAGAATCCAGATGGGATTGGCTTAAAAATAAAGATGCCAGTATACAATATGATGGGTTCTGATTTTTTTTTTTTTTTTTTCTGATTTGCTGCCTTGATTTAGCAGCGTCCGTCTTCTGTGGTGCTGAGTAACTACAAAATCACCCAAAGAGGAGGCACAATGCCTGCATGGGCACCGAGGGGGCCCCCAGACCTGGCCTATCCCAACATGCCACTTCTCAGGGAGATGAGGCTGTGGAAGGTGCTGCAGGAAAAGCCTGAAGCAGGTTCACCAGAAAAGAGAAGAGAATGGGGTGGTGAGGTCAGGCTTCATAGAAGGAGGGGACTTGGCACCTTTATGTTAATGGACACTAGCCATTTTAGCCTAATTTTGAAAGACAGAGATATAATCTTCCCTCCAGGTCCAGATTCAAAGACTTCCTTAATAGACCTTGGTCCTAGGAAGCATATATCATTAGGAAAAAAATCTGTCTTAAAGGTTTAGTCATCACAGAGCTACTGTAGCATAACTCCACAGCTCTGGAAAAGGGAATTAGTCACGGAGTAGAGATGACTTAGATTTGATTATTTCCCACAATAAAGGTTGAAAAAGTGGTTCCCCAAACCTCATGTATTTTTGAAAATCATTGAAAATTTCTGCATCACCCTTATCCTACAAGAACTGGTGTCACCAATCTAGGGGACATCTCTGGACTTTAAGTTAATGCTATAGAATGTACTTACGTTTCAGAAAGCTATGGCATTTTTGTTCCATCTGTGTAACAGTGAGATTTCATATACAAGCAATATCGTACAGTGCGGACTCAGTGAGAGACCTGCTTCGGTTCATCATTTGGAACCACCATTTATCTACTTTGTGACCTTGAGTAAGTTACTTAACCTCTCTGTTGGGGAGCCTCTGGCTAAAATGGGGATAAAAATTATCTAAATGGGAATTAAAGATATCTACATTATAGATTTGTTGTGAGGATTAAAAGAGAAAATTCAGGGATTTCTCCAGTGGCACAGTGGTTAAGATTCCATGCTTCCACTGCTGGGGGCATGAGTTCGATCCTTGGTTGGGCAGCTAAGATCCCATATTCAGCGTGGCCAAAACAAAAAAAAAGTTAAAAGAAAGAAAGGGAGAGAATTCATGTAAAGTACTTAGCATAGAAAAATCATTTCAGAAACTTTTTTCTTTATAGATTTCTGTTATTCTGTTGGAATAAACTCACACCAGGGAAAAGAGGTCACAGGGACAAACAGCACTGTAAATGTGTCATTATCACTGTCCCATTCACACCTCCAAATGGTCTGGTTACTTGTTACCTTACTGATGGTGTCAGTTATGACACTGGGTGATTAACGTCAACCTATTAATAATATTTTACTTCTTCTGGGGGAATTTGTGTTTCTTCTATGGTTCCTGGTGGCTCAGACCATAGAGAATCCGCCTGCAATGTGGGAGACCTGTGTTTGATCCCTGGGTTGGAAAGATCCCTTAGCGAGGGGAATGGCAACCACTCCAGTGTTCTTGCCTGGAGAATCCCAAGGACAGAGGAGCCTGGTGGGCTATAGTCCATGGAGTCACAAAGAGTTGGATAGGACTGAGTGACTACACTTTCCCACTATAATCCACCTGCTCTTGGCATCTGTTCAGTTTTCAATTAGGGGCAAGTCACCTTTTCCTCCTTAATCTCAATTGAAATCTACCTGCACACACTCACCTCACAGCTGTGTCAAAGCACAGACCTTGAGAAAATGAAGCAGCCCTGACTTAGATCTGCGCTGAGACCTGGAAGGTTTCACAAGCCCCTTTACAGTTTGCTCATCATCCTCTCACAGACTTTCCTTCTATTGCATCAGTTCTTCCACAAGGACACTTAACACTTTTTTCCCTTTCTCTTAGTCCTTTTGCCACTTCCTGTTTTCCCTGAATACTTAGTCTCCCCTCCCCTACTAAAGACACCGACCATGAGATTTTGTACATAAACCACTATGGATCCCAGAGGGAAAACTGAAATCAAAGGAAAAACTGCACTCTAGTTACTCTGCTGTCTTCTGCAACATGGTTGCAAATTGTAAGTACTTAGCCAATCATTTACCATCTATGGGGCTCACATGTGTCAGGCAAGGGGCGGGCACCTGTCCAAGATGGAAGGCTGTGGACCAAGGCTCAAGGATCTCAGGCCAAATACAAGACCATGAAGGATCTTCCAAGGTAATAGAAATAAAAACAAAAATAAACAAATGGGACCTAATCAATCTTATAAGCTTTTGCCCTTTTAAGGAGACCATCAAAAAATGAAAAGACAACCTACAGAATGGGAGAAAATATTCGCAAATTATGTGACCAACAAGGGCTTACTTTCCAAAATATAGAAGAGCTCATATAAGTTACTGACAAAAAAAAAATCCAATTGAAAAATGGGCAGAAGGCCTAAGTAGACATTTCTCCAAAGAAGAAATACAGATGACCAGTAGGCATATGAAAAGATGCTCAACATCGCTAATTATTCAGTTCAATTCAGTCGCTCAGTCATGTCTGCCTCTTTGTGACTCCATGGACTGCAGCACACCAGGCTTCCCTATCCATTACTAATTATTAGAGAAATGCAAATCAAATCTATAATGAAGTACCACCTCTTACCGGTCAGAATGGCCACTATTAAAAAGTCTACAAATAACAAATGCTGGAGGGTATACGGGGAAAAGGGAAACTTCTCACACTTGGTGGGAATTTAAGTTGGTGCAGACACTATGGAAAACTGTGTGGAGGCTCCTCAAAAAACTAAAAACAGAGAGAACATATGATCCAACAATCTCATTCCTGGGCATATATCCAGACAAAATTGTAATTCAAAAAGATACATGGAAAAAAAAAAAAGATACATGCATCTCTATGTTCATAGCAGCCCTATTCACAAAGCCAAGACATGGAATCAACCTAAATGTCCATTGAGAAATGAATGGATAAAGAAGGGGTGGTACATACATACAATGTGGTACATATATACTGCTCAGCCATAAAAAAGAATGAAATAATGTCACTTGCAGCAGTATGGATGCAACTAGAGATTAGCATACTAAAGTGAAGTCAGAAGGACAAAGACAAACACTATATGATATCACGCATATGTGGAATCTAAAATGTAACACAAATGAAGCTATATACAGAATCGCAGACACAGAGAACAGACTGGTGGTGGCCAAGGGAGGGGTATGAGGGATGGATTGGGAGGCTGGAGCTAGCAGATGTAAGCTTTTTTATATATAGGATGGACAAACAACAAGGTCCTGCTGCATAGCACAGGGAACTATTAATATCGTGTCATAAACCACAATGGAAAAGAATATGAAAAAGAATACATGTGTATAACTGAGTCACTGTGCTGTATAGCAGAAATTAATACATTATAAATCAACTGTACTTCAATTAAAAAAAAGACCCTGAAGGGAGATACCAGACTTGGTGTAGAGGTGGCTGTGAACCTATGAAGGGGGGCAAAATTGAGGGCAAGGGAGAGGGGGGTACTGCATGTAAAATATGTCTGTGCTGAAGGCATTTGTATTTTAATGTTTGTCTGCCGTCTTTTCCTTAGTGAAGTCCTAGAAGACACAGTCATCATCATATTTTTTTCTCAGAGACTCCAGGGCTTTGTCCATAGTGCCCCGCAAGCAATCCATCCCTTCCATCTGCATCATGAGCTGTGGGGTCAGAAAACCAGGATGCAGTCAGGCCAGCACAGGTTAAGTCCCAGCTGACTTCTCCCTTGTGTGGTAGGTTCAAGTCCTGATTCTATTGCAACCTGATGGAGCAACAGAAGGGGCTTCCCAGGTGGCACTAACGGTAAAAGAACCCACCTGCCAATGCAGGAGACATAAGAGACACAGGTTTGATCCCTGGGTCAGGAAGATACCCCAGAAAAGACAATGGCAGCCCACTCCAGTATTCTTGCTGGAGAATCTCATGGACAGAAGAGCCTGGCAGGCTATGGCCCATAGGGTCACAAGAAGTCATACATGACTGAAGTGACTTAGCACACACATACAGAGCAACAGAAATCTGCACGTGATAAAGCAGTTGCTTTTTGAAATGCACCTATTGTGCTAAGCATTTTACACTAATTATATCTTTTCATTCCCATAGCAAGACTATAAGGTAGATATAATCATTTTTATTTTAGAGATGAGGAGCCAGAGGCACAAAGAGTTTAAATAACTTGCCCCAGCTCACACAGCTGATAAGTGGTGCTTTCAGACTGTGAATCCAGGTGGGTCTCTCATAATACTATACTACCCAGTACCGCTTGCTCATGACATCTGTTTCACAGATTAAATTTTAAAAGAGATTATTCGCTTGTTAGATTGGCAAGGACTAGGAAGCTGAGTGATGTCCAGGGAGGGGAGGGCCTGAGAACAGTGTGCTTTGCCAGCCCTTGTAGATGAGATGATGGATCTCTACTCCCCTGTTCCTAAGTCAGAATTTGCTCAGGTAGCCTCCTGTCTCCAGCTCCAGAATGGAATCCAAGTATTTCAAGCCATTATTTTCCAAACTGTCAACATGCAATTTGTTTGCTGATTCCCAACCAGTGTCTTTCAAAAACATGAACTTGAGTAAAAACAGTGTATATTGTACCTTTCAACTGGAGTTCTGGTTTGTGTGAGAAGATAAATGTCTTTATTCTTAAAGCCATTTTGTGTTGGGATTGTGGTTCCTTTGCAGCTGAAATCATCCTGGATGATTCACTGAAGGTGTGAACTGTGCAGTATTTCTGGAGGGCCCTCTGACTATATGTGTCAAAAATTTCAGTAAACATACTCGGCAATACCACTTCCAGGAATATGTCTCAAAGAAGGAAATGTTTGTATGTGCCATTTAAAAGGATGTTCATGGAATCAATATTTTTAATTGAAAGAAACAGGACTAAATAACTGTCAATAATTAACTGTCAATAAAGATGAAACAAAATATGTTGTATTCCCAATTCTAGGGCTTCCCAGGTGGTTCAGTGGTAAAGAATCCACCTGCCAATGTGGGAGACACAGGAGACTCAGATTCAATCCCTGGGTCAGGAAGACCCCCTGGAGGAGGAAATGACCACCCACTCTGGTATTCTTGCCTGGAGAATCCCAAGGACAGAGGGGCCTGGCGGGATACAGTCCACGGGGTCGCAAGAGTCCGACCCGGCTGAGCGACTGGACACGAGCACAAACACAAGCTGGATCCTATGCAAGGGAAAGCTATGCAGCCATCAATGGATGGGAACTGTGAGTCAGTGAGTTGTCCACACTGTCTTAGGGTAAATGATACAAACAGGAAATTATTTGAGCACTGAGTTAAAAAGTTAAGACAGCTTGTTTGGTGTAATTTTTGATAGAGACAAATATCATCACTAGATGCTGACACCATTGGATAAAAGATGGTGGAGAAGGATGTGCACATGTTCTCAAAGGATCACCCCTAAGGCTATTTATTGATTACAAGAATGGCGGGACTTTATATTAGAGAGATCTGCACATGCCACTGTAACCAAGTGATCAGACTTTACAATCCCAACGAGACACTATGAGCCTCCTGACATGATGCCTTGTAAACTACCAATACCACCCAGGTCATATCCTTGTCAGAAAGATTGGTAAAGCGTCTGCCTACAATGCGGGAGACCCAGGTTTGATCCCTGGGTCAGGAAGATCCCTGGAGAATGAAATGGTGACCCACTCCAATACTCTTGCCTGGAAAATCCCATGGGCGGAGGAGCCCAGTAGGCTATAGTCCACGAGGTCGCAAAGAGTCAGACTTGACTGAGTGACCTCAGTTCATTTCATTTCACTCAAAAGGAAACAAATTCAGACTGTAGTGCCTTCAACAAGACAATTGGCTTGGACTCTTCAAAAATGTTTATGTCTGGGAATTCCCTGATGGCCCAGTGGTCCGGACTCCAAGTTTCCACTGCTGGGGCCTAGGTTTGATCCCTGGTTGGGAAAATAAGATCCTGCAAGCCCCACAGTGTGCCAACAAAAACAACAAAAATGTCAATGTCACAAGGGAAAAAAAAGAAAAGACGAGAGAGAAATAGTCTAGAACTGTGCTATCCAACAGAAATGTAATGTGAGCTACATATGCAATTTAAAATTGTTAAATAGCTACAGGTAAAACTAATTTTAATAATGTATTTTTAGCCCAATACATTCAATGTATTATTATTTCGATATGCAATCAATATACAGAGTTACTGATAAAATAATGTACCTTTTTTGTGTGCACTAAGTCTTGAGTACACTCAATTTGGGCCAGCCATATTTCAAGGGCTCAAGAGCCATATACAGTGCTTGCTTTGGCAGTGCATAGGCTAAAACTGGAATGATACAGAGATTAGCATGGCTCCTGTGGAAGGATGACATGCAAATTTGTGAAGTATTCCACATTTGTCTGACATATATACACCACTGTATATAAAACAGGTAACTAATAAGAACCTGCTGTATAGCACAGGGAACTCCACTCAGTACTTTGTAACAGCTTATTTAGGAAAAGAATCCAACAAAAATATAGAGTGGATGTTGTATATGTGTAACTGAATCACTGTGCTATACACCTGAAGCTAACACAACATTATAAATCAACTATACTCCAAAAAAGAGTCACATGCAACTGGGGACTTCTGATTCGAATGGCACAGCTCTAGAGTAAAGAAGGCTGGGGGTTCAGTGGTTAAGACTTCACCTTCCAGTGCGGGTTTGATCTCTGATCAGGGAACTAAGATCCCACATACCACATGCCTCGTGGTCAAAAAAACGAAACATAAAACAGAAGCAATATTGTAACAAACTCAATAAAGGCTTTAAAAATGATCCACATCAAAATAAAATAAAAGAAAGATGACTAAAGAGACAGTCACCAAATGAAATGTGGGATCCTGTATTGGAACCACATGTCTAATTGGAGAAAGTGTAGGCTGTATATGAGATACTATTATTATATGTATGGGAAAGTTCTTGGTAATAATAGTAGTTAGTTATATAAAGTGTATGTGTGTGTTCAGTTGCTCAGTTGTGTCTGGCTTTGTGTGACCCTCTGGATTGTAGCCCACCAGGCTTCTCTGTCCATGGGATCTCTCAAGCAAGAATACTAGAGTGTATTGCCATGCCCTCCTCCAGGGGATCTTCCCAATTCAAGGATCCAACTTGCGTCTCCTGTGTCTGCGGCATTGCAGGTGGATTCTTTACCGCTGAAAGAATGATGCTACCCTTAGGAGATACATGCTAAAGTAATTGAGTGTCAAGTATAATGCTTGCAACTTACTTTTAAATGGTTGGACAGTGGTGCTAAGTTGATAAATAGAGATTGAAATCGATACAGATATATAGAGGAAGGGCGCAAATACTAACAACTGGTGAATCTAGGGAAAGAATATTCAGATATTTATTGTACTGTTTTTTCCAAACTTTTTTTACAGTTTGATAGGCCTGAGAGAAAAAATAGATTATAATAATGATAATGACATTTTAGATTCTTTACAGTTTACAGCATATTTTCATATATATTGTGAATTTAATCCTTTCAAAGTCTATGAAGGTAGATATTTGGCATGTTTGACCTTTGTTTTATAATAAAAAAACAAAAACAAAAACATTTCTTTGGTGCCTAAACACATGCCAGGCATGACACATACATTTTCTCTTTTAATTTTTCAAAGGACTCCCAGAGGAGGTGGGGTCTCTCCCATTCACAACACCTGCCATCTGGGGCTTTGGTAGGTCAGGAGATTGCCAGGGTCACAATCTGGGCAAGCTCTAGAGGAAGGGTTTAAATGCATCTCTGTCCCCTTCTGGGGACTGAGCTCTTTTCTCTCTTTGCCTCCTGTTTGTAAGTCCTATTTCACAAACGTAGAAATGGGAGGCCCAGAGAAGTCAAGTGACTTTTTCAAAGTCACACAGCTGCCAAGGGGCAAAAGCAGAAGTCAAACCCTGCCTTCACTCTGTCTCCAATTCCACAGCTCTTTTTTCGCAGCAGCCAAACCAGTGGAATGGCCCCTCCCCTCCAGTGAATGCCCTGAAGTCAATCTGGGCTCTAATGGGGTGGCTCATGTGAGAAGAAATCTTGGAGAAAGGGCCCTTGGCACAGGAAGTGAGTTGAGTTGTTGAAGTGGTGCCAAGGAAAGGTCCGCGATCTGAGAGCAGGCCTGGCTGCAGAGAAGCTTTGTGAAAACGAGAGCTCGACTGCAGTAAGTCATCTGATGCTCTGATTAAGAAGCATGAGTTGCCACACCATGTGATGGGGTGGCCCTAAGCTCCAGCCCTGGAGGCATGACCTGGCACAGACTCCATCACCGGAGCGCCAGGGTGGTATTCAGGCAGGGTTAGGTATGGGGGGTGTGCGGTGGGGGGAGCAAGTCAGGACCACAGTCTCACAACTGTGCTGTACTTTTATAAAAGTAAATATGAATACGTTTCCACATTCAATGAAATTTCATTTAAATTTTTAAATGAAAACTAAATTTTCATTTTGATTTTAATGATCCGATTAATAAAAGACTGGGTGCTTTACTGAAAGTCACAGGCTGGAGAACAATGAAGTCATTTGTCCAAAAACTCAAATAAGAAAATAGCCATCACAACAGGAATCTGAGGGAACTGTGCATTTTATATCAGAACAGGCTCAGGGCACTGAGGACTTCTAAAGGGTGATCATCCCTTCCAGAACCACCCCCATCCTTCCCACTGAGTAGGAGACTCCAACAGGGGCCCATGAGGGGGCTGTGAAGCTGAGACGGTCATCTTTCTGTTACTGAGTCCAAGCTCATACTGCTTGCCTTATGACAGGCTGATAAATTGAGAGATGAGTTGTTGGGGCAAGGAACAGCGACTTTATTCAGAAAGTCGGCAGATGGAGAAGATGGTAGACTCGTCCCAAAGAACCATGTTGCCTGGGTTAGAATTCAGGCTCCTTTTATACTAAAAGAAGAGGGAGTCAAGTCAAACATTTCCTGGTTCTTGTCTGCCTCTGGAGGGAATGTGTTCATTTCTTCCTCCCTGTAGTCATTCACAGGTGGGCTTGGTCAAGTTGTTTCCTGTGAGATAAACAAAAGTATTTTATTTTAATGTTCATTACCTGGGAATCAGGGTTCCTAGAGATGGGCAATTGTATATAATTTAAGCTTATAGGCAACATCCCTTTAGTGATTACCTTGTAACAGAATACAAAAGTTCTCTGTTACATTCTGAGCAGATCTTGAACTACAAATCACTACCTGAACTGCTGGAGGGAACTGACTGGCTGTCTTAGCGGAGTCCTGGATCTTCCCAGGCTCAGCCTCCTAAGAGAGCGTGTGTCCTTAGGGGAAGCCTGGAAGGCACCATGAGACCCTCACCCTGACTGTGGCATGGCCTAGACTGGGGGTCATGACAGCCTCTTTCTTTTTTCAGTTTTATTGACGTACAGTTGATTTACAATGTTGTGTTGGTTTCTGCCGTTCAGCAAGGTGACTCAGTTACACATATCTATGTGTGTGTATATATACATATACATTCTTTTTCACATTCTTTTCCATTATAGTTCATCACAAGGTATTGAATATAGTTTCCTGTGCTATGCAGTATGGCCTTGCTGTTTGTGCATGCCCGCCAGTAGATACCAGCCCCCAGTAGGGTAGACCTGGTGGCAGAAATCAAGGCTAGCAGCCAAGGTCTGTCATTCAGACATCCGGCGTGGGTGTGACTGCTGAGTTAATAAATTCTGCAGCACTCCATTTTCATCCTGAACTGGTCTTCTTATACAGTCAAGTTCACCTGAGACTCATCCAGACTCATCTGAAAGGGACATAACATGAAGGCTACAGAGACTGGCAGCAAAGGGCTTACGCCGACCCTTCCAAAGTGACCTCTAGACTGACCACCAGCCTGTCCTCCCTGCTGTTCAGTTCGAATCACCATCAAGGGCTTTTTTTATCTTTTAATCCAAATCTTTGCCCTGCCAAGCACTAGGAAAAGCAGGTCTTACCCAGTTAAGAGCTGACACAAAGCGGTGACTCTGTAGCCCAGAAGGGCTCACACTGTCCTGGGTCCCCCAAGTTCCCACTGAGCCCCAAAGTGGGGGACCAGACCCCAGAGCCAAAAGAAGCTTGTGTGGCTCAGAGTCAGAACAGAATCCTCTGTGCTGGAAAAGACTTCACACTGAACACAGCATCTTATGACTCACAGTACCAAACGCTGCTCCCGGCTGGAGGAAATGATGACATTTCCAGCCCTTAGAGGAGATCTGTGGTCGCTGTAATCAGACTAATACCCTGTTCTGTTTCAGTGACGCAGGGTCACATTTTCCTTTGAACTGAGAAAATTCATGTCAGGCGTAATCATAGCGCCTCCCTCCTTCTCGTTCCCACTCTTTTCTTCCCTCCACCACACTGTCTTTTACCCTCTCCTCCGTGTTTAGGGGGATGTGAAATTCATATAACACACAATGGACCATTTTAAAGGCTATGACCCAGAGGCATTTCGTGCGTTCAGAACTGTGCAACCATCATCTCTCTCTGGTTTCAAACTTTTTCATCACCCCGAGGACCCCACAGGGAGGAAGGGGTCACTCTTGTTTCCACTTCTCCAAGGCCCTGGCAGCAACCACTAATATGCTTTCTATCTTTATAGATTTGCTTATTCTGGATATTTCATATAAAAGGAAGCATACAATATAGCAGGGGTCCCCCCACTCTGAGATCTAACGCTTGATCATCTAACGTAGAGCTGATGTAATAATAATAATAGAAATAAGGCTCACATACAATAAATGTAATACACTTGAATTATCCTAAAACCATTCCCACCCCTGATCCAGGGGGAAATTATCTTCTATGAGACTGGTCCCTTGTGCCAAAAATTTGGGGACCCATATTGAATACGGGGCCCTCTGGTCTGGTATCTTCCACTTAGCATTCTGTTTTCAAGGTTCATCCAGCCGTCGCATGTAACACTCTTCATTCCTTTCTATGACTGAGGAGTAATCCATGCTGTGGGTGCGCCACAGTTTATCTATCTAGTCATCTACAGATGGACATCTGGGTGGTTTCCACCTCTTGCCTATTTTGAATAATGCTGCCGTAAACATTCACACGCAAGTGTCTGTGTAGACATGCTTTCATTTCTCTGGGGTGTACACCTAGAATTTTAAGAAACTACCAAATGTTTTTCCAAAGCAGCTGCACCAAGTTTGCATTCCCACCAGCAGAGGAGGGTAACGCTTTCTTTCATCTGATGAAACAAAACAAAATCAAAACAATTGGCTCATCATAGAATAGTGAGTCTGCCGAGGACATTTAAATAACCAACCATCTTTTGCAATAGTGATTCACCAAGTGTGGAAAGGTGAGCTTGAAACAAACCCGTCCAGCTGGTCCCCGGCTTTCCCTGAAGGGCAGAATAAGATCTTTGAGCAGGGAGAGGCTTCGGTGGCAGTTTTCTCCTCTGTGCTGGCTCCCCAGCTGCTCTTCTCATTCAATTCTGGCCCATCAGCAGGTCAGCTTGGCCGGACACCCACCCACTGAGCACAGAACACTGACCGGGCCAGCTGGTGGGAAGGCGCACAGAAAAAGATGCCAGGGGTATTCAAGGAGCATACAGTAATACAGACCAGTCTGAACAGGCCAGACAAGGGATGGCATTTTAGAGCCAGAAAGGATTGTGGGATCTCAACTCAAAATCAGGCAGAAGGTTGGAGTTGAGGGAACTGAACCCCCAGGTTCATGGACTCACACCTGGCCAGCCAGCGGCAGGGGATGAGGAGCCAGGCCCGCTGCGGTGAGAGGAGCCCTCTTCTACTTTGCCGGGATTCCTGGGTTGGTCCCCAAGGCAAGCTGAGGGATTGGGGAAACACGGATCCCTCAGTCCTGCCCAGACCAACCGGAACAGACTCTCTCGGAAGATCTGCGGTCTTAGAAGGTCTGATCAGGAAGTTTGGGGAACCTGCCGCTAACTGTAAACAAAATGATAAAGCTGATTTAACAGCACCAAAAGTGCCTAGTTCTTGATTTTTAGTGTTGATATGGCCTCACATTTGAGTGAAAAATTGGAAGTCATCATGTTTACTTGATATGTGGTTTCTGTTGGAGCTTGCCTTCGGCTCTGATGGTCTGATGGTTTAGATAGTCAGTCTATGGCACGCATGTGTGTGTGCACACACCCACCCACCAACCCCCCTACACACACACACACACACACACAGCAGATGGAGGGTTTCCCCACCCCTTTTAACCCAGATTATAGCAACTAAACTCACTGTTCTGTACCTTGCTTTGAAAACAAAACTAAATCCCTTATCTAATCTGATAATAATTATTAAGAAAAAGCCTGTGAAGTAGGTATTTTTTAAATCCTGATTTCACAGATGAAGAAACCAAGATTCTATGGGTCTCAGCTACTTGCTTAAAGTCATGAAACCAGTGATGGGCTAAATTTTGTCCCCATGAAAGGTTATGTTGGTGTCCTAACCCGCAGTAGCTTAGAAGGTGACCTTATTTGGAGATGAGATCTTTATAGAAGCAATCAAGTTAAAATGAGGTCATTAGGATCTTATAAAGTGGGAAATTTAGATGCAGACACCCACACGGGGAGAACCTCATAGGAAGGTGAAGGCAGAGATCAGGGTGAGCAAGAACATGGGGTTGCCACCCACCAGAAGCTGAGGGAGAGGACTGAGACAGATTCTTCCGCACAACCTAGAAGGAGCCGACCCTGAATACTCCTTGATCTTGGACTTCCAACCCTCAGAATGGTGAGACAATATGTTTCTACTGTCCTAAGTCAGCCAGGCTGTGGTCCTTTGTATGGCAGCTGCAGCCAACGAATTCTCAGCCAAACTGAGAATCAACCCAGGTCTGTCAGTACCTGATTAGTACCTGATGCGTGACCAACTCAAGGAGCCTGGAGCGTAGTGGGGAACAGATGTGAGCAAAAACACATGGCAATTCTCTGACAGCTCTGCGCAAAGACCAGAGGAGCATGGAGTAGGAGTGTGCGGGATGGGAGGCAGGGGTTTCAGAGGCAATTTCCAGCAGGTGGAGTCTGGATGTGACCGTGTGCTCAAGTCAGTTCCAGGGTTGTAATCTAGAATGCTGTGCAGCAAGCATATGCAGAGGGCTCATAGAGCTTGCCACACACACACCCACACACACACACACATACACAGGTGTGAACAGTACCGTGGACAGTGGAAAGAGATGCCCTCTAGGAGGCACACACAGAGTCCTTGCTCCATTCCATCTCTTGGACAAGTCACACAGTCTCCAAGGCCTTGCTTATTCCAGCTATAAAGTCAAGAACATCATACCTTCCTACCCTAAGGGACCAGACTTCTATTTAAGGTCCATTTATGAAGTTTATGTCTGGGAGAGGGTGGCCTCCTGTGAGGGCAGTGGCTCCCAACCTTGGCTCAGCCTGGGAAACTTTTGAACTATCCAGATTCCAGGGTCCCTCTCCTACAGCCTCGGATTCAGAGCTGCCATATTGGAGAATGGCATGGCAACCCACTTTAGTATTCTTGCCTGGAGAATCCCATGGACAGAGGAGCCTGGCAGGCTACAGTCTATAGGGTCGCAAAGAGTTGGACACAATTGAGCCACCAACACTTACTTACTTACCAAAGCATATATGTGTGTGCCAAGTCGCTTCAGTGTGCTAAGTGCACACATGCATATGTATACATACACATGCATACACAGCTTGCTCAGTTGAAGGGCCATGCTACAAAGGAGTCATGGACAGGTCTGGGTAGACCATAGGCATTCTGCTGGGGTAAGTGGGGGCCACAACTACAGGATCCACACCCAGCACACGAGTAAACATAAACATCGCTATGCCTGAGTTGGGGAAAATTCAGAGCATGGGGATGCTAGCAGTGTGAGGGGTATAAAAGCAGAACCCAGTGAAAGGTGTTTAGGAAGACTTTTGTCACCATGAAATGACATGCTAGGCCTGGTGGCTACTTGGGAGGAGTCATGGGGTCAGAGAAGAGGGTCTGATAAGGAACTGTGAGCGGGCCCATCTGAGTGGGGGTCTGAGAGACCCGAGGCAGGTGAATGGGGAGACCGGATATTTGTGGATAGTGCCAAGGGGAATGTTGACCTAGAAGTCTGAGGCTGGTCTCATTGTGTGCAGGCATGCATGCCTGCTAAATTGCTTCAGTTGTGTTTGACTCCATGTGACCTTATGAACTATAGCCTGCCAGGCTTCTCTGTCCAATGGGATTCTCCAGGCAAGAATACTAGAGTGGGTTGTCATGCTCTCTTGAGAGGATCTTCCCAGCTCAAGGATCAAACCCACATCTCTTTACATCTCCTGCATTGTTAGGCAGGTTCTTTACCACTAGCACCACCTGGGAAGCCTGAGCTCACTGTGTAGGGATGTATAAACAGTGACTGGAAGACACATTCTGAAATTTTAATCACGGGGAAGGGGTGTTTAATATTGTCAGATACAACAGACATGCTTAATTTAAATAAGCTTGTTTTGGTTTTAATTGACTTGCTGACTCAATCACTAGCAATCTATCATGTGTACTAACATGTGACATCAGAACACAAATGTCAAGTGCATGGTGATGTCCCAAGGCTAGTTCCTCATAAGGAAATGAACACTCTACTGACATGTAGGAGTTACAGGAAAGTAGACTTGGGGCTCAATAAAAAGGATATTAAACTAAAGTCCAAAACATTTCTCTATAAATAGAAATAGCTGAGTGATATCTGGAGGAGCAGAGCTGAGTTGGGTAGTGAATTTATCCTAAGTCATTCAAGTGACTTAAGATATTAGGCTTCCCTCATAGCTCAGTTGGTAAAGAACCCGCCTGCAATGCAGGAGACCTCTGTTTGAGTCCTGGGTCAGGAAGATCTGCTGGAGAAGGGATAGGCTACCCACTCCAGTATTCTTGAACTTCCCTTGTGGCTCAGCTGGTAAAGAATCCGCCTGCAATGTGGGAGACCTGGGTTTGATCCCTAGGTTGGGAATATCCCCTGGAGAAGGGAAAGTCTACCCACTCCAGTATTCTGGCCTGGAGAATTCCATGGACTGTGTTCATTGGGGTTGCAGAGTCAGAAACAACTAAGCGACTTTCCCTTTCATTTTTCATTCAAGTGAAAAAATCTAAGAGGTGAACAGAGGCTGAAACCTCTGGAGTGTTTGACCTTGAAGTGTCAGACAGAGGAAGGCAGGTTCAAATTTCAAGTCCCAGGGGTCAAGGCAGGTCAAGTCAAAGCAGCCCTGAAACCAAGTAGGAAAGCCCAGAGCTGGAAGCCAATTCAAGCCTGGAGCAGAGCAGGATCCAAGGCAGAAGGTCCCAGGTAACTGCTGTGTACGAATGTGCCATGCGTGGCTGGTGGGTGAGAGAAGCTTACATGTCCTGGCAGAATGGCTACATACTTTGTGACTAGTGTGAAATAAGAATTCAGGGTCTCCTTGGTGAAAAACTGAAAATTTCAAGACAGCAAGAGCAGGGACCTTCTTTTTTTTTTTCTCTCAAGATTTTTTTTTTAATGTGCACCATTTTAAAAATCTTTATTGAATTTGTCACAATATTGCTTCTGTTTTATGTCTTTGTTTTTTGGCCGTGAGGCATGTGGGAGCTTAGTTCCCCAACCAGGGATCAAACCCGCTGCATTGGAAGGTGAAGTCTTAACCACTGGACCCCTGCAGGGCCCTTCCGAGTGTGGGTCCCGGACAACTCTACAGGTTGCTCGCCTGTGAAGCTGATCCTGGGGACGGGTTTGGTGGGGAAGGAAGGCAGTGAGCTCCTGGCTGTGTGTGTTACAGCAGAATCTGGTAGGCCCTCAGTGGTCAGGCCTGTGCTGGATGAAACAACCCAGAGAGTGCCGACTAAAGCCATCCTGATGCTAAGAGTCGTTCATTCTAGCAGCTAAAAGCACCCTGGGAGTTGGTAGACCATGTCACATGGTCCAGAATAGTCAGTCAAAAAGACAAAGCCAAGGTCCCTCAAGCCTCATGTCTAACAATCCAATCACAGGCTCTCCCCATATCATATTCTGCAGCCTATCCCAGCCAAAGACAACATTGGCCATAATTGAAACAGGAGAGCAAGAACAGTAACACTGGTACAGATAGTCTTGGGCAGGTAGGGTTCAGCTGACCACATTCATGACTTTCCTAAGGTTTCCAATACATTCTTGATACCAGAGATCACAGGCCCTTCATCTCTTTTGAAGGGTCTATTTCCTTTATGTCATGCACGGTGGTGCTGAAAGGTAGGAAGAGGAAGGGTGACAGCGTGGTAATTGGATTCACGCTCTGATGTTGTAACACTCTTGCCTGAGAATAGATCACGGGGAAAAGTACATTCAATTTTCAATCAAACTCAAGAATCTAAGCAAACTGCGGTCTCTTCTTCTCCTGGAAGAAAAAAGATGATCTGCAATGTTGAGGTAGCAGCCTGCAGATATAACTTAGAGGTCACACTTAGAAGTCAGTCTTTTACCCATGTAAGTATACACACACATTCTCCAGGCAAGAATACCAGAGTGGGTTGCCATTCCCTTCCCCAGGGAATTTTCCTGACCCAGGGATCAAACCTGGGCCTCTCGTATTGCAGGCAGATTCTGAGCCACCAGCGAAGCCCATATTTATAATTATATACATACAATATGTTGAGGGCTTCCCAGGGGCACTAGTGGTGAAAGAACCTGCCTGCAATACAGGTGGACTTCCCTAGTGGCTCAGACGGTAAAGTGTCTGCCTACAATGCAGGAGACCCGGGTTCGAGAGACATAAGAGATGTGGGTTCAATTCCTGGATCAGGAAGATCCCCTGGAGGAGGGCAAAGCAACCCATTCCGGTATCCTTGCCTGGAGAATCCCATGGACAGAGGAACCTGGTGGGCTACTGTCCATAGGGTCACAGTTGGACACGACTGAAGTCTTTACATGCAAAGATGCTGTAAATCCAGTTCTGAGAAAGCCATCACCTATATGGGAAAAATTGATTTCTTCCATGTCTGCCAGTGGCTGGGGTTGAAATTACGTAAGTGCAAGTGTCAAGCTCTCTCCTTCCCACCTGGCCTTGCCAAGCCACGTGGTTTGCAAAGCACGTTTCTTCCTCATGTAAGGAACCAGGAACTCAGAACCAGGAACTCAGGTTAGATAGAAGACCACCAACTGGTTAAAAAGAAAAAGAAAGGATAAAACCACCTCAAAAGATTTTCGAGTCCTAGCTGTCTTGAAGCCCCGCTCTGACAGAGCTGCAACTTAGTTTTGTATATACTCCAGTGGTATTTTGACTCCAGAATAAGGGTTGGGTGTTCACAGTCTACTTTCTGCGTCATCTGATGATGCCTGAGGTTTAGAGAAGTCAGACACTGAGACAAACCGTGGAGAATGTGAAAGGGATCATTCAGGTGTTTCCTCGGATTAAACAGAAGGTTACTCCACAGGCAGTAGCATTAATGATTCATGCTGATATAGCATCACTATTTCAGGTCATTTATTATTTTACTTTAACGATTTGTCAAAGATGTCAATGTGTATAGAGAAAGAGAGGGAAAATCGCACACATATTTATTTTACTTCTTCATACCAATTGGACATCATTTGTATTTGGTCTTTGTGACCAAATACAGGTGCTACTAAATACAGGTCTGTTGTAGACCAAATACAGGTCCACAGGTGTTACTCTTTACCAAGAAAGAGGGACTGAAGTTACAGCTACTTTAGGAGAAAATTTGTGTTTTGGGTAAGTCTTGAAAAACAAAGCTTACAAAGTCATGGTATGTGTAACCACATGCCTAAAGTGATGGTACAGTAAGAGAAAATCAAGATAGCAAAAAATATGAAAATATTTTAAACTGAATTATTACTTTTCCTGAAAACTAGTCTAATGTTTTCATTTCTCTCTTCAACTCTAAACCCTATGAAGGCAGGGTGGTTGCCATGTCTGTGAAGTGCTGGCTGCTGCTTGCAAAATGGTTCTCTAAGAGTGTGTAACAGAAGACCTCCAAAGGGACAGAAGAATAAATTAATGATGGGGTGGTGAACAAATGTTGGAGCAATAGAGTGTTGACAATTGCACATCGTGAAGGTATTTAATGCCACTGAATTTTATGCTTTCAAATGGTTATAGTGGTAGTTTATGTGTTTAAAATTCAAAATGAAAATGAATAAAAAGCTCAAAGCTTCCCTAGTCCATTGTCACATGAGCCCATATCATAGTTCAGATACCATACCATACCATGGTTCAAACAGAAAAATGTCATGAGCCAAGTCACATCTACTCAAGGAGAAGGAACCCCACACATATCATGGTGAGCCTGTCAGACTGACATTATGTCTGACATCACATTGGAATAAAAAACAACAGCTAGACATTGTCAAAGGAAATCTCCTAGACTGGCAAAAGGGTCTGTAGGGGTTGGTGGATTGCGGTTCCCATGTTGAATCCAGCCCCATTGCCTGTTTCTGCGTCTTGTGGGAGCTAATAATGGTTTTCATCATTTTCCAATGCTTGAGAAAACAAATCAACAGGAGAATACTGTTTTGTGACACATGATCATGACAGGAAATAACTTTTCAGTGCCTCTAAGTAAACCTTGACTGGAACACACCTCCTCCCCATTCCTTTAGGTATTGTCTATGGTGCTTTAGAGCCATAACGGCAGATTTCAGTAACAGCAATGGAGACCATATGGCCTGTAAAGCCAAAAATATTTCCTATTTTAAGTAAGTGACTCCTTACTTAAGCAGTTTGCTGGCCCTTGCTCTGGAGAGTGGACACTACTGCTAGAAGAAAGTGGCCCCTCCCAGGGGGAGACCCACCTCAGTGTCCAGGCTGGGGGCCACCTTCTTGGAAAAGCCTCCCTACAGAGAAAAGTTCATCAGAGAGAGAGAATCCAGCTCAGTGCCCTAGAAGGGCCTGGCCCATGGGACTGCTGTGGTAACGACACCCCCGCCTGCCCTTGCTCCAACACACCCTCACTCACATTGTTTTTTAGAATTTTTTGAAGTATAGTTGATTTACAGCATTGTGCCAATCTCTGCTATACAACAACGTGACTTAGTTATACATATATATACATTCTTTTTCATATTATTTTCCATTACAATTTATCACAGGATATCAAATATAGTTCCCTGTGTTATTCAGTAGGACTTTTCTGTTTTCTCTTTATATAATAGTTTGCATTTGCTAATCCCAAACTCCCAGTCCTTCCCTCCCCCCATTCCCCTTGGCAACCACGTCTGTTCTCTATGTTTGTGACTCTATTTCTGTTTCATAGATAAGTTCATTTGTGCCATATTTTAGATTGTAGATATAAGTGATATCACTCTTATGTCTTTCTCTGACTTACTTCACTTAGTATCATAATCTCCAGTTGCATCCATTTTGCTATACTCATTTCTTTCTTGGGGGGGCCAAATCATGAGGCTTGTGGGATCTTAGGTCCCTGATTGAACCCTGGGTCACGGCAGTGAATGCACCCAGTCCTAACCACTGGACTGCCAGGGAATTCCTACACCCTCACCTACATTATCTGCTTCCTGCTTTTCCCCTTTCAAAGCTTTCATATATGCATGATAGTCCATGTCCCAAGTATACCAGCCTTAGGAAGGGGAGGGATGGAAGTACAGCTGAGGACATAGTCGGTGCCCAGTATTTAAATATTAGCTCTTTGAATCATCCCCACAACTATCCCAGAAAGTAGGCTTTATTAGCCCCATTTTGTAAATAATATTAGCTACTTCTCCTTCCCTTTTTTCCTGAGTGATTGCCATGGACCCTAGCATTATTCTATGAGCTGTACATGAATAGTTTCGTCTTCAAAACAAGTCTACAAATAAGTACAGTTATACTCATTTTGCAATTGAGGTCACTGAGGTCAAGGTATATTAAGTAATTTGTCCAAAGTCACTCAAAAAGGAAACACAAGACCAGAATTTGGACCCAGGTGTCTCGGCATGGAGCCAGGACTTCAATCGCTCAGCTAGTAGGCCAGCTCCCACTACAAAAGTGCCAAAAGGTTCTTGATTTTGCTAAGGAAACCCAGATGGTAACCACAGAGTGGTTGGCATTTCAAACCAACCTATCTTATTTCAAATCCCACCTTCTTTCCACCACTCCTTAACCCATCTTATCTCAGGATAATAGCCTTTATTAGTCAAGGGACCACTACCTATCCCAATTCTCAAGCTTCTCTTCTGACGATAACAATGGGGCCAGCTGTCATGGTCCCCTTCTTTAAGCAGAACTTGACTGGTAACAAAGTGAAAACCTGTCCTTTTTCTGATCAGACTGACCCTCCTGATCCGTTTGAATAATGGTTTTTCAACCAGATATTTTCAGAAATGATACAGATTTGTTGAAGGAGAGAAAGAAGAATATCAACTCTGTTATTGCTGTACATAGGACAATGACTAAGAGGATCAGCTTTCTCTGATACATGAAGTTTATCCAGAGATGAGAACTTCTTTGGCTCCAAGCAGGTTAAGAATGCTGGGGGGACGATTGAAGGGAACTATCCATGTGTGACTGTCCATGTGTCCATATATGACTCAGGTAGCAAAGACAAGTGCTTTTTCTAAAAAAAAAAAAAAAAAGAAAGAAAGAAAAAGAGGCGTTCACAGGAAACAGTGTAAGGGAGTCAGCAATAGACTCCATTTGAAAAGTTTGCTGGGGACACTGGTTCTGCACTCTGGGTTCCTGGAACTCATATCTGCCTAAAATCGGTTGCAACTTGTCAAGAGCTCCTTGGAAGAACCAGAAGCCTTGGAATGATACGGAAGGCCAGATGCGAACTGCCCGTGAGCAGAAGGAACCCCTCTTTCTTGTTTCTGGAATCAGCTGGGGGTCTGACTCAGCAGGTAAAGGACAGACTGGATCCCCAAGTGTCTCCTCCTTCACCAACTCCTCCTCCTCCCCTCCCACCCTGCTCCCGCCTGGAGTCTGCAGCAGGACTGCAGACGCCCCAGGGCCTTGCTTGGGACAGTAAGGCAGAGGATGAATCATCAGAGGTGTTTTGCAGGTATGTAAATGCTACCTGGATGTAAAAGGAATATAGGACCAAGCTGGCAAGAATGTTTGAGTGAATAACATCAAGGGGGACCATGCAGTTTGCATTTCTAAAGTGGAGGGGAAAAAAAGATCAGAAGCCAATAAGGTGGCAGTGAGATCCTATTAGGTTTATAAGAACTGGTATTCGTTTTAGCCAGCTATAAGGGCTTCCCAGGTGGTGCTAGTGGAAAAAAAAAAAAAAGAAAAAAATAACCTGCCTGCCAATGCAGAAGATATAAGAGACCTGAGGTCCATCCCTGGGTTTTAGGAAGCTCCCTGGAGGAGGAAATGGCAACCCAATCCACTGTTCTTGCCTGGAGAATCCCATGGACACAGGAGCCTGAGGGGTCACAAAGAGTAGGACACAACTGAAATGACTTCAGTTCAGTTCAGTCGCTCAATCGTGTCTGACTCTTTGCGACCCCATGAACCGCAGCACGCCAGGCCGCCCTGTCCATCACCAGCTCCCGGAGTCCACCCAAACCCATGTCCATTGAGTTGGTGATGCTATCCAACCATCTCATCCTCTGTCGTCCCCTTCTCCTCCTGCCCTCAATCTCTCCCAGCATCAGGGTCTTTTCAAATGAGTCAGCTCTTTGCATCATGTGGCCAAAGTACTGGAGTTTCAGCTTCAACATCAATCCTTCCAATGAACACCCAGGACTGATCTCCTTTAGGATGGACTGGTTGGATCTCCTTGCAGTCCAGGGGACTCTCATCTTCTCCAACACCACAGTTCAAAAGCATCAATTCTTTGGCACTCAGCTTTCTTTATAGTCCAATTCTCACATCCATACGTGACTACTGAAAAAAACCATAGATTTGATTATATGGACCTTTGTCAACAAAGTGATGTCTCTGCTTTTTAATATGCTGTCTAGGTTGGTCATAACTTTCCTCCCAAGGAGTAAGCGTCTTTTAATTTCATGGCTGCAGTCATCATCTGCAGTGATTTGGGAACCCAGAAAAATAAAGTCAGCCACTGTTTCCACTGTTTCCCCATCTATTTGCCATGAAGTGATGGGACTGGATGCCATGATCTTAGTTTTCTGAATGTTGAGCTTTAAGCCAACTTTTTCACTCTCCTCTTTCACTTTCATCAAGAGGCTCTTTAGTTCTTCTTCACTTTCTGCCATAAGGGTGGTGTCATCTGCATATCTGAGGTTATTGATATTTCTCCCAGCAATCTTGATTCCAGCTTGTGCTTCTTCCAGCCCAGCGTTTCTCATGATGTACTCTGCATATAAGTTAAATAAGCAGGGTGACAATATACAGCCTTGACATACTCCTTTTCCTATTTAGAACCAGTCTGTTGTTCCATGTCCAGTTCTAAATGTTGCTTCCTGACCTGTATACAGGTTTCTCAAGAGGCAGGTCAGGTGGTCTGGTATGCCCATCTCTTTCAGAATTTTCCACAGTTTATTGTGATCCACACAGTCAAAGGCTTTGACATAGTCAATAAAGTAGAAATAAATGTTTTTCTGGAATTCTCTTATTTTTTCGATGATCCAGTGGATGTTGGCAACTTGATCTCTGGTTCCTCTGCATTTTCTAAAACCAGCTTGAACATCTGAAAGTTCATGGTTCATGTATTGCTGAAGCCTGGCTTGGAGAACTTTAAGCATTACTTTGCTAGCATGTGAAATGGATGCAATTGTGCGGTAGTTTGAGCATTCTTTGGGATTGCCTTTCTTAGGGATTGGAATGAAAACTGACATTTTCCAGTCCTGTGGCTACTGCTGAGTTTTCCAAATTTACTCACATATTGAGTACAGCACTTTCACAGCATCATCTTTCAGGATTTGAAGTAGCTCAACTGGAATTCCATCACTTCCACTAGCTTTGTTCATAATGATGCTTCCTAAGGCCCACTTAACTTCACATTCCAGGATGTCTGGCTCTAGGTGAGTGATCACACTATCATGATTATCTGGGTCATGAAGATCTTTTTTGTACAGTTCTTCTGTGTATTCTTGCCATCTCTTCTTAATATCTTCTGCTTCTGTTAGTTTCCTACCATTCTGTCCTTTATTGAGCCCATCTCTGCATGAAATGTTCCCTTGGTATCTCTAATTTTCTTGAAGAAGTCTCTAGTCTTTCCTATTCTATTGTTTTCCTCTATTTCTTTGCAATGATCACTGAGGAAGGCTTTCTTATCTCTCCTGGCTATTCTTTGGAACTCTGCATTCAAATGGGTATATCTTTCCTTTTCTCCTTTGCTTTTCGCTTCCCTTCTTTTCACAGCTATTTGTAAGGCCTCCTCAGACAGCCATTTTGCTTTTTTGCATTTCTTTTTCTTGGGGATAGTCTTTATTCCTGTCTTCTGTACAATGTCACGAGCCTCCGTCCATAGTTCATCAGACAGTCTGTCTATCAGATCTAGTCCCTTAAATCTATTTCTCACTTCCACTATATAATCATAAGAGATTTGATTTAGGTCATACCTGAATGGTCTAGTGGTTTTCTCCACTTTCTTCAATTTCAGTCTGAATTTGGCAATAAGGAGTTCATGATCTGAGCCACAGTCAGCTCCCGGTCTTGTTTTTGCTGATTGTATAGAGCTTCTCCATCTTTGGCTGCAAAGAATATAATCAATCTGATTTCGGTGTTGACCATCTGGTGATGTCCATGTGTGGAGTCTTCTCTTGTGTTGTTGGAAGAGGGTGTTTGCTATGACCAGTGCATTCTCTTGGAAGAATTCTATTTAGCCTTTGTCCTGCTTCATTCTGTACTCCAAGGCCAAATTTGCCTATTACTCCAGGTGTTTCCTGGCTTCCTACTTTTGCATTCCAGTCCCCTATAATGAAAAGGACATCTTTTTGGAGTGTTAGTTCTAGAAGGTCTTGTAGGTCTTCATAGAACTGTTCAACTTCAGCTTCTTCAAGCATTACTGGTCAGTGCATAGACTTGGATTACCATGATATTGAATGGTTTGCCTTGGAAACGAAGAGATCATTCTGTCATTTTTGAGATTGTAAGATGGACTGGAATGGGTGAATTTAACTCAGATGACCATTATATATACTACTGTGGGCAGGAATCCCTTAGAAGAAATGGAGTAGCCATCATAGTCAACAAAAGAGTCTGAAGTGACTTAGCATGTGCTATTAATACAAAAGGATGTGAGAACTACTTTTTGTTTTAAACTTCCATCATATTCCCTCCCTCCTTGTTTTGATTTTGTGAACACTTACTGAACAGCTAATTTGAACCAAGTCCTGTGCCAGCTTCTAAGAGAACAGGATGAATTGAGCACAGTCCCTGACCACAAGGAGTTCAAATCTAGCATCTCCTACAGACCTCTGAGGGCTAGACCCTGAGTGTCATACCCAGAGTGTCATACTTGCTGACTTGTGCTTTTGATGGGAGAAGCACAGCAGGCTGGGACTCACAGCTGCCACCCCACGATTCCAGGGCCCCCCTCTCTGCCCCTCTGTTCCCCACCACCCACCCAAAGTGGGTGGAGTGGCTTGGATAGGTCTGTAATCTCAGCCACGGAGAGCAGCCCCACCCTTTGTCCTAGTGAAACTCTGGGTTGTTCTGTAATGATGGCCACACTGGAACCTGGTGCCATCTGATAAGGACAGATTTCAAAATAATGCTCATGGTTGATGCCAGCATCAGGCATGAACGTTGACTGACCTACTTGACCTGGGCTGAGTGTTGAGTGCAGGTGCCATAAAGTGGAGGTGAGAACTCAGCCACCGCCTAGAACAAGACACACACTCACTCACTCACACCCACACGCCCTCTCCCCATTCTTTTGACTCAAGCACTTATGTGACTCCATCCCCAATTTCTAGAAGAGAAAGAGGAAGTGGTCTCAAGCACAGTGCTTTGAAAAATAAACATGAGCAATTCAACAGCTTTGCAGAGAGATCAACGGGGCAGTGCTGGCTTTCCTCTGGTTCTTGTACAGGAACACGCCCAAGGGGAGTTAGAACCAGAGTGATCGCCGCCGGTCCCTGGGAGTTGATCAGGAAGGGTCAGGTTTCCTGTGTTTAGAAAGTGAAAGGTTGCAGGCCTCACTTGACAGAAGTTACTGGCATCCAGCCCATCATATGTCAGCCACGTTCCAAGCAGGCAGAGATGTTCTGAAACTGAGCTAGTTCGGCAATCTTTTTCAGGTAACAAAAAAGAAAAGGATGCTAATAACTAAGAATTTCCCAGAATGCCTGGTGGTCCAGGCCTCGTGATGAGGGCTTTCCTCATCGCACTGGCTCATAGAATTCTCACCACTGCCTTCTGAAGTGATCGCCGGCTACCATGTCCATTTCACAGATGGGAAAACCGAGCCTTAGTGAGATTATCCCTTTGCCTAAATGTCATGGACCCCTGCCTCATGCTCACCCACCTCCTCCTGCAAGCAGGATCGCCCCTGATGTTCCCGTGCATGGCAGAGGAACAAGCACAAAGACTGCCCAGAGGACCCTGGTCCCGCCCAGGGGGCCCTGTCCCTGCCCAGAGGGCCCTAGACCCACCCAGAGGGTCTTGGATCTGGAATGCAAGGATGAGGGCAAAGTGCATTCATTTCTTTGTACTTGACAATAAAATCTCCCTTCCCAGTTCTTTTTGGACCTCAGGTACATTTGTTTGAGATAACCCTACACCTCATTCCTGACACTCTGTCATCCATCCAGGCAAACATTATCTCTTGTTTTATATTTTCCCCCTTCATTCCCCTTCCAAACATCAATTCTTATCCCCACTAGGTTTGCACACTGACATATTTATGCACATGTCCTTGGCTGCAAGAGTACACTTGAATGTGGGGCTTCCTAGGTGGCACAAGGGTAAAGAGTCTGCCTGCCAACGCAGGAGACTCAAGAGACGTGGATTCAGCCCCTGGGTTGGGAAGATCCCTTGGAGGAAGAAATGGTAACCCACTCCAGTATTCTTGCCTGGAAAATTCCATAGACAGAGAAGCCAAGGCAGGCTACAGCCTATGAGGTCTGTAAAGCGTCAGAGATGGCTGAGTGACTGAGCGCACATACATGCCTAAATGTACACTCACATATACACGCATACATATGAACACATACATAGATAGGACATTGTTCTATAAATGTGTTTTTAAATTCTGTAAGTGGTATTGTGCCATCAATTTTATTCTATGCCTTCTTGCAATGGGCTATGTGTTTAAGTTCTGTTCACCCTACTGTTTGTAAACCTAGCTTATGATTTCTGACAGTGCAAAGTATTCCATCCCTGCCCCTCTCACAGTACCTCTGGTGTGAGCTCATGTGTGTGCATTGCGGGCATGTGGGTAATGCTTGTTTATTGTGTGTTAGCACATGCTGAAGTGCATTTTCCATGAAAGCAGGAAACGTGTTTTAACCACGACAGTATCCTCAGCAATTAGAATGGTGCCAGGCTAATAGTGCCAACATTTTGCGAACTCACTTTAGTCGTGTCCAACTCTTTTTAACACTATGGACTGTAGCACATCAGGCTCCTCTGTTCATGGGATTCTCCAGGCAATAATACTGGAAGTGGGTTGCCATTTCCTTTTCCAGGGGATCTTCCCAATCCAGGGATCGAACCCATGTCTCTTAAGTCTCCTAGCATTGGCAGGTAGGTTCTTCACCACTGGCGCCATCTGAACAAAATGTTCTTAAATGAATGTTTGTTGAATGAATAAATGAGTACAAATACATCATGGTTCACTTATGTCCTCCTCTGACGAGGAACCCTGAGGGGGCCTTTTATTCCCTGCTACCATAAACACCACACAGAGTGGAGCTGCTGGGCTGGAAGGTGCATTCATGTTAAACTCCCCCTGCACGACCGCTCGTACTTCCTCCCTTCTCTCCCTCTCCCTCCCTCTCTCTCCCTCCCTCTCTCTCTGTCTCTCCTTCCGTACTTTTTTACAAATGTACCATTCAGGGTATATGTAATATACCCCACAGGCAGAGGAAAAGCAGGATATTTATGTTCTTGGAGGCCCCACCTCAATTAACCATGAATGAAATCTTTCTGAAAGGCATCTCTGCTGAGGCTCTTACTCCTGAGCAGATATCCAGAACCTCTGATTATCTATTTTTAATGTGTTTCTATTTGACAAGCATTTATGGAGTCCCTGGCCTATGCCAACCTCTGTGATAGGCAAGGAAGGGGGGAGGGGGTTTCAGGAGCAGACCCAGCCCCCAAAGGGGAGAGGGTACACAGAGAGGAACATGCAACTTGGGGGGGGCACCCAGGTGCAGGCGAGGAGGTGTGGCCTTCCGGTCGGTTCTAGAAACCACTGGGTGCAAGTTTGAGAGGAACAGGATATTTACAGTTTCGTAGCACCTCCTCACAGATGAAAGCTAACATCATGTGCCTCCTGGTGTGAGACAGTAAGAAGACATTGTTGTGTAGCATCTCTGCCAAAAGGGCCTCATCTCAACCTAATCATGGAGAATAAATGAGACAGACCCAAATGAGGGGCTCTCTACAAACTCTTTAGAAAATGACAGGAGAGACCGAGCCAGGCCAAGGGGTTGTCCCCCATAAATGGAGATTAGGGTGACTCAGTCACAGTACGCATTGTTCAATTCTGGAACAGGAAGAACAATGTCTCTAAAGGACATTCATTACGGGATCCGTTGGTAAAATTTGAATATGGCATGTATATTAGATCCTATATTGTGTTAATGATAAATTTCCTAACCATGACAATTGTATTGTGGTTATATTAGAGAATATCCTTGTTCTCAGAGGCAAAAGGCAAAATAATGCAATTTAACTCTGAGATAGTTTAGGAAAAATAACAATAACGATAGCAGGTATGTATACAGAGAAACAAAATGATAAAAACAGTTGTGACAAAATATTAAAAATCAGTGGATCTGTGCTATTTGGAACAAAGATGGATGAACCTAGAGGGTATTATGATTAAGTCAGACAGAGAAAGACAAATACTCTATGTTATCACTTATATGAGGAACCTAAAAAGTAAAATGAATGGATATAACAAAAACAGACTTATAGATGTAGAAAACAAACTAGTGGTTACCAGTGGGGAGAGGGGGAGTGAGGGGCAAGACAGCGGTAGGGGATTAAGAGATATAAACTACTATGTATAAAGTAGATAAGCCACAAGGGTATATTGCACAGTACAGGGAAATATAGCCATTATTTTGTCATCACTGAAAAAAAAAAGGAAAAATACACCAAAATATTAAGGGCAAAATTGGCTTATGTTTCTGTCTTTTGTTCTTTCTATCAGTGCTAAAAACCAATAAGAATAAAGAATAAAAAATTTATAATAAAAAAAGAAACATATCATCATAGAGAACATCCTGGAACCTGGGGCCCAAAATGTGGTTTCTCTCAAACTCCACTTACCGTATCAGTGGCTGAGAGTAATGAAACGGAAATTAATGACTATAGAAGTGAGCGCACGTTTGGGACAGGGAAGTCATTAGGTGCAAAACCCACATAGAGCAGGAAATGCACATTCCACAGGAAGACTAGAAACCACAACAGAACGTTCTGGAGTTCTAACCTCCTTCCATTTCTAGGCCCTTTCCTGTATTTCATGGTAAATATCACATCCAGAACCATCACCGACATGGAATCCCAAACAGGTTCTTAAAAAGCAAGATAGACGACTCATTCACGTTTGGGTCCTGTTTATACTGACAAAATCCTCTGAGTAAGAGGTAGGAGGGCTTGACTCTGTCTGTCTGTCCTTTTCTGTCTCTACACACACACACACACACACACACAATCACAGCATCACACCATCCAGGGCTCTCTTGGTCTGAATCCCCACCGGTGTATATGTAACAGCACAACGCTCTGTCTGACATGCTAAACACCCGCTGCTCTGAGAAGCTCTTCTGTTGGGGATGACACAGTTCCCTCAAGTCCCTGCGACAACCTCCCCAAGGCGAGAATAGGAACTCTGCTGTTTCAAGGCAGATAGGCTCAAAGGGCTATCTTGGACCACAGTTGTTCCTTGTGGGATAGAACAAGCTGAAGTTGAAGGTTATTTATAGAGAACGAATATTAGCAATCTAAAAGTGAATTTGCAATCTGGAGGTCAAAGTTTGGTGAAAATGATGATGGATAGGTTGTGGTTGGGAAAACTAGATGGAGATGTCCACAGAAAGAGGAAAGAGTTGGAAAACTTGAAGACAGTATCTTGTAGCCCATCAGGAAAAACTAGTCTGAAAATGACAAGGAACAGGTCAAAAGAAAATGAACTCAGGAATCTGGGCATTTTGGAGGCAACTGACTTAACTAACTGGAACTGGTTCCTGTTTCCCCTTGGAGACTGGCTACGCTGAAGACAGTGAATTTCCCACCAAGCCTGCTGGAGGGTGTGGTGGGCAAGCTGAATGGGCCTGGCCGGAGGGAGCCAAGGGGCTCAGATACCCTGCAGATACAGCAAAACTTTGGAAGTCAGGCCCCAGGTAATGAAATCTTTGAATCATGTGAATGCAGGTTTAAATTTCTCTCTCTTTTTCTTTAACTAAAGTATAGTTCCTGGTGGCTCAGACGATAAAGAATCTGCCTGCAATGCAGCAGACGTGGGTTCAATCCCTGCGTCAGGCAGATCCCCTGGAGAATGGCATGGCGACCCACTCCAGTATTCTTTCCTGGAGAATTCCAAGGACAGAGGAGGCTGGCGGGCTACGGTCCATGAGGTCACAAAGAGTCAGACATGACTGAGTGACTGACACGCACACAGTCAATTTGCAATATTGTGTTAATTGCTATACAGCAAAGTGACTCAGTTACACACATACATACATTCTTTTTTATATTCTTTTCCAAAACAGTTTATCCCAAGAAATTGAATATAGTTCCCTGTGCTATATAGTAGGACCTTATTGTTTATTCACTCTATATGTAATTATTTGCATCTATTAACCCCAAACTCCCAATCCATGGTTAGCAGGTTTATATTATTTTTAGGGACTTCCTTGGTGGTCCAATGGTTAAGACTTCACCTTCCGAAGCAGGGGTTACAGATTCGATCCCTGATCGGCGAGCTAAGATTCCATATGCTTCACAGTCCAAAACCCAAAACATAAAACAGAACTAATAGCATAACAAATTCAGTAAAGATTTTAAAAATGGTCCACGTCAAAAAAAAAAAAAAAAAGTCTTAGAAAAAAAAACACAAATTATTTTTAGGTGGCTGCCAGTAAAATGTGAAATGTCCTCTGGGACTTGATGTCACACTCTTTAGTTTCAATGTCACATTATATCCTTAGCTGCCCTCTCTCTCCACATTGCCCATGAACCTCAGCCCAGCACAAGTTCTTAAGGTCATTAAGGTGGACAGTCAAAATTCAAGTAAACATCCCCACTGGAGTGAGTATCCATGGGCCCAGCTTCCTCCCAAAGGTGCATTTATATATTTATGTCAAAGGAACAATCACAACCCTTGTGTGTTATCGGCCTGCCTGTGATGAAAGAGAATATTTTGTTGAGGGGTTGAGTGCCCTGGAAGGAAGTTGCTTAATCTAAGTGGAAACCAAACCTTCACTTTGGTTTCCTTGGGAAATTTTGCAGTAACTGCTTCTCTATAATTAGTGAGCATGGGCCTGACCAAAGTTGTCACCCAGACCCCACCTAGCACACGCAGACATGAGTGATGCCCAGGCCAGGGCCATCGCAGTGGTCATCTTTGCCATCCTGGAGCCACGGGTGGTCTGAGTCTTGGAAGGAACCACCCAGTCTGGGGGGCTTTCAAATTTTTGTTCTAAGCCGGGGTTTCGGGGGATGGATCGGGAGTCAGGGATTAGCAGATACAAGCTGTTATGTATAAAGAATGGATAGACAACAAGTTACCACTGGGCAGCACAGGGAACTATATTCAATATCCTGTGATAAATCATAATGAAGAATATGAAAAAATAAATGTATATGTATAACTGAATCTGTACAGCAGAAATTAACACATTTTAAATCAACTAAACTTCAATTAAAACAAGAAAAGAAAATAAAAATTTTTTGTAAGTCTACTGTGGATGGAAGGGAAGAGAGGAGAGGAGGAGGGGGAGGAGGAGAAAGATGAGACTTTGGCTCACGGTAGGATCACTTCCCTCTGTCGCACGTAAGCAGGTCCCGATTTTAAAGGGGTTCCTTTAAGAAGCAGTTAACAACCGTGGAGCAGTTTTTGCCATTTCACTGATAAGGAAATGAAAGTCCAGAGAGGTTAAGCGAGTGGCCCCAGTTTGTGAGTTACAGGAAGTGGCCAAAGCTGAGATGTCACGTCCAGGGCCCCTTCACCAGCCATAACACTGAGGACGGGGGCTGTGGAGAAGCCTGGGAAGGGCAGATTGACAGATCCCCTGGGAAGGGGATCAACTGATCAATTACCTGTAGATCCCTACTATGCAGGCAGCAGGTGGCGCTAGTGGTAAAGAACCAGCCCGCCAATGCAGAAGAAGCGGGTTCGATCCCTGGGTTGGGAAGATCCTGGAGGCGAGCTCGGGAACCCACTCCAGTATTCCTGCCTGGAGAATCCCATGGACAGAGGAGCCTGGCGGGCTACAGTCCATGGGGGTCACAGAGAGTCAGACACGGGATTGAAGCAACTTAGCACACGCAAGTGCAGGCTTCTGAGAGGCACAGGAAGGGTTTAAGTCATATCATCTTTCCCACAAAAAGCTTACCTTGTACTTGCAGAGACCTGACAAACGTTCAAAACGTGTAAATAACAGTGCAAATCCAGCATGGCAGAGCGCGTAAATCAATGCGGGGGGTTATGAAGAGGGAGAGGACTCTCTGAGGGAGTCAGTGGGGGGGCTTCCTGGAGGAGGTGAGCCTGATACAGCCCTGGGGGCCCCGAGAGGACAGCATCAGCTGCCGAAACAGAAGGGTCCTGAGGACATAACGGAGTCTCCTGGCATGGGGTTTGTTCACACCAGGAAATACTGAGAGATGGCAAACAGGTGGGAGCCAGGGGGTGATGAGTACCCAAAACTCAGCGTCAACAGACAGAGGGAAGATGAAAGGAGACGCTGCTCAGAGTTGCCTGCACCCATCAGCTTCTGCATCCTTCCCCTCCCACCCACTGATCTGAGAGTCACGGTGAAGCAGCATCCCATCGACACCCACTACTGGGTCCTTAGACCAGACTTGTATCACCCCACCTCCTCCCGGCCCTCTCTCTGCTCCTCCGGCCCCTGACCTGCCTTCCCTACCCTCCTAATGGCCACCAGAATTCTCTTGCTCAAATGCCAGTACCACCATGTCCTCACACTGCTTTAAGACCCAAGGACCCTGTTGTCTGTAGGTAAGTCCACACTCCTATGCAGGGCAGACCGGGCCCTCCAAAATCTGTCCACACCTACTTTATGGCCCCTTCCCTCTTCCTATAAACCACGAGCATTCCCTCTACGGCTCTCTGAATCCTCCATGCCTTTCTGGCAGAGTACATTCTTTTGCAGCCAGTCTTTGGCTGTCTTCTAACTTCTCTTTGAAACTCACCTCAAACGCATCACCTTCTCCAGGAAGCCCTCCTTCCCTGATGCTCAGTTTGCTGACCCTGAGTTTCAATAGCACATCATTGAGCCTATTCTATCTCCATTTGTTTTGTTGTTTTCTTTTGGGGGGCATGCCACGCAGCATGCAAGATCTTGGTTCCCTGACCAGGGAACAAACCTGTGCCCTCTGCAGCGGAAGTCTGGAGTCTTAACCACTGGACCACCAGGGAAATCTCTGTCCCCATTTATTCAAATATCTACCTCTAGGAGCCAGAGCTGGGAACCCACGGCTGATTCTCATTCTGTTCTGCTCAGGGCCTGATGTGGATCACGATTCATAGAAAGTGGCTTAATAAATGATGAATGAACAAGTGGTAGATTATGAGAAAAGAATAAAAACTGAAGCCAGGTTTTCAGGCGGCTGCTGCTGCTGCTACTAAGTCGCTTCAGTCGTGTCCAACTCTGTGCGACCCCATAGACGGCAGCCCACCAGGCTCCCCCGTCCCTGGGATTCTCCAGGCAAGAACACTGGAGTGGGTTGCCCTTTCCTCCTCCAATGCGTGAAAGTGAAAATTGAAAGTGAAGTCGCTCAGTCGTGTCTGACTCTTCGCTACTCCATGGATTGCAGCCTACCAGGCTCCTCCATCCATGGGATTTCCCAGGCAAGAGTACTAGAGTGGGTTGCCATTGCCTTCTCCGGGTTTTCAGGCTATTTGGAGTAAATGAATAGAAGACAATTTGGACAGAGATGGCCCCACAAATTGCTCAGGTTTGCCTTGCCGGGGTCACCCCTTGTGTTACTGACACCCGCAGTCTTTCATGCTGGGATTAGTCTTCCCAGAGGGGCACCCCTAGACCAAAGCTTACTTCAAGGATTGTTTTGATGTTAGAAGTCCAAACATAACACAGTAATTCAGAAAGAAAAAATGAATTTAGCCATAATCCCTCAATACAATCAAGTACTATTACTTTTTAAATTCCCTTCCAGTGTTTTCCCTTATGTCTTGTGATACTTTTATGTGTCATCATGACAGGGCCAAGGGATGAACTGGCAAAATATGCTCTATGTGTCTTCAAGGGTGATTCGAAGGAGATTAGCATTTAAGGCAGTAGATTGGAGTAAAGACCTGGTCTTCCCTGGTGGTCCTGTGGTTAAGAATGTGCCTTCCAAGGCAGGGAGCTCAGTTGCCATCCCTGGTTAGTGAACCAAGATCCCACACGCTGTGGGACAACTAAGCCCACACGCTGCTGAGCCTGTATGCCGCAGCTGAGACCTGATGCAGCCAGATGAATAATTATTAAAAAAAAAAATCTTTCTCACCCTCGTGGGAGGGTGTCGTCTAATCCACTGAGGGCCTTGATAGAACAAGAAGGCAGAGGAAGAGTGAATTCTTTCCTTCTCCTTGAGCTGGGACACCATCTACTACCCTTGGACATCAGGCTTTCAGACTTGGACTCAGACGTACAACTGGTTCCCAGGCCTTCAGATTTGGACTGAACCACACCACCAGCCTTCGCAGGCTTCCAGCTTGCAGATGGCAGACTATGGGACTTCTCAACATCTGTCAACACAGGAGCCCATCCCTCATAATAAATCTCTTCCTCAAATCAACACATTGTATACCTTACCCTTACTGACATGTCATATGTCAGCTGTATCTCAATAAAGCTGGGGGAAGGGGTGAAATCTCTTTCCATATATCTATACATATACTGGAGAAGGCAATGGCACCCCACTCCGGTATTCTTGCCTGGAAAATCCCATAGACGGAGGAGCCTGGTAGGCTGCAGTCCATGGGGTCGCGAAGAGTCGGACACGACTGAGCGACTTCACTTTCACTTTTCACTTTTATGCATTGGAAAAGGAAATGGCAACCCACTCCAGTGTTCTTGCCTGGAGAATCCCAGGGGTGGGGTCGCACAGAGTCGGACACGACTGAAGTGACTTAGCATACATATCCTATTGGTTCTGTTTCTCAGGAGACCTCTACTAATATATATCTACTGTTGCAATTCTGGCTTTTTAAATATAATATGTAAGTGGTAAATCAAAATTCTATCAAAGACATCTTTTGTTAGCTTCCCAGTGTTCTACATACAATGGGTGCTCAAGAAGCCATTTGAGGCAGACTGGCATGTAACCTGACTAGAAGCTTTCCTCAAAGGCACTGTCACCCTGGCCGTGATTTTTGCAGAAGGAAGGCTGTGATCATATCTTTCCGTCACTTCGGGTCCTCGCTTTTCTACCCCAAGCCCACTTTTTCCCTTTAAATCTTTCCCCTCCCCAACTTGTGGGATCTCAGTTCCCCAACCAAGGATCCAACCCAGGCCTTGGCAGTGAGAGCACAGAGTTCTAACCAGTAGACAGCTAGGGAATTCCTTCCCTTTGGATCTTATTTTTATTCCTTTTTATTCATTCGGCCAACAACATTTAGTCCACAAACGCAAGTGCTAATCACAGAGTGGGCCCCAGACCGGGCCTTGTGCTCACTTCTCTGGGGCGTGGGCTGCCTGCAGCCTGTACATGGCCCCCACCAGCTCTCGTGCAGTCCCAGGACCCTGTATTGTTCAAGACTCTTCCAGTTCCAACTAGGAGTCCACGTGCCCCTAGGACCCTTCTTTTGTGTGAGCTGCACTCAGAAGCAGAATAACTGTCCAGCTGCGCTAAGAAAGCCCACGGTTGAGATTGCGGCAGTGAGCCCTTGTTCCGTTGCTATGAAGGCTGGGCTGTTAGGTAATAATCCATTCCAAATGGAAAACACGCCTTTTGTAAAGCCTGAAATAAACTCTTGCCACATCCCCCTGAGCCCACAAACAGTCCCTTCCACTCTGAAACAACGAGGCTTAACTAACTACAGAGAGCCCCAAATGTCGTTTCTAGCTTTAAAGAGAACAGGGACTCTGACCTCAAGGTGACGAGGGGTGAGCTGCTTGAGGGGAGCTCCAGGGAGTGCGGTTGAGGCAGTGGGGCCCCCCCGGGGCAGGAAGCCTCCACCTTTCCCAAGCTTCTGCTTCAGGAAATGTCAGGAGGGTGGGCTCAGAAAGGTCACGTTGCCGAAGGATGGGGCTCGGAGGAAGGGATTGCTTGGATGGAGGCAAAATTCTACACCAGCCTGGAAGGAACTCATCTCCAATCCTGAGACCTATAGGCCCCTGGGACTGGGGCGGGGAAGGGGTGGTGCATTAGCCTCCCCATAAGCTCACGAACTCAGGATGAGGCAGGAAAGAAAGTTGAATTTCTCACATACCGGCACTCTGATGGGGCAGACGGCCGAGCAGTGTATCCTTCAGAACTGTGGACCTTCCACAGGCATGTGCGTTTGTGTGCGTGTGCATGCACACGCGCACACACACACACACACACACACACACACACACACAAACGGTCATAGGCTGAGTTGAGTCTCCCTAATACCCACATGTTGAAGTCTTCGCCCCCAGAACCTCAGAACGTGACTGTATTTGGAGACGGGGCCTTTAAAGAGATAATAGACATAAAATAAGATCATTAGGCTGGGCCCTAATCCAATATGACTGGTGTCATTATGAGAAGAGGTGATCAGGAGACAGACATACGCAGAGGAAAACCATGTGGACTTGGGGAGAAGATGGCCGTCTACAAGCCAAGGAGAGATGCCTCAGGAGAAGCCAAGCCAGCAGACACCTAGATCTCAAACTTCCAGCCTCCAAATCTGTGAGGCAATAAATGCCATCTGTTTAAGGTGCTCAAACTATGGTACTTTGTTATGGCAGCCTGAACAGACAAATAGTCTTCCCACAAACACACACGCAAACACACCCAGACACTCTCTCTCATACAAAAATCACTCACCCACATGAGGCTCACAAAGACTCTCACACTCAAACACTTACCCCTGCCCCCCCAAACACACACTCATCTTCCATCCACATGCCATCTACACAACACTTGCTCCATTCACACACTTTCTCACACGCTCACACATACTTCCTAAGGCCAGAGACTCCGGCTGTGGTTTTGACTTTGGCTCAGGCCCACACCGAGGCCAGTTCCCTTCTTTGCTCTCTGTCAAGCTCACTGGTCTCACCTCAGATGCATCCTGAGCCCTTTGCCTGCACTCTTGACTTCCTGCATTCTGACCCTGGCAACAAGCTCTCTGTCCTGACCTTGGCCTGGACCAGGAGCTGGGAGGCCTAGACTCTGCTGACCATGGTAAGGAGCAAACACTCAGAACCTCAAGATCCTCATCTCCAAAGTCAGGGTTTACGCTAGCACAGCAGTCCTCAAAGTGTGGCCCCCAGACAGCGGCGTCAGGACCACCTGGAACTTGTTATGGGAACAGATACTCAGGCCCCACCCAGACCTACTCATCAGAACCTCAGGGGGGCAGGGGAGAGGAGCCCATAAGTCAGTTTTTAACATGTTCTTTGGGCAGTTCTGGTGCAGGCTAAGGTTTGAGAACCGCTCAACTGGAGGATCTCTAAAATTCCTGGTAGGGAAGATAAACCTCCCAGACATGTGGTCATTATGGTGGGCATTATTTATGAAATAACTTCAATGTGCTCAGCTCTTTGCAAACATTGTCTCTATAACAACCCTCTAAAGTAGGTGTCATTAAATGTATTTTCCATATGAAGGAAATGAGGCCCAGAGAGGTTAAGTAACTCACAAAAGGACACACAGCTGGAGAGAAGCAGGAGAAAGCTTTGCACCCAGGCCCCTCATTGCGTGGTTCCCCACCACTCCACCTGGGCCACCACAGTGATGAGGGCCTGGGCCCCTGTCAGCATTCCGAGGAGGTCCCTCACTTTCTGGTGGTCTGGCGACCTGCTCTTCCCACCATAACTACTTGCCAGCCTCCCTCCCTGCCCTCCCTGTTACAGGACCTTCCAGCTCGGCCCCTCCTCCCACCCTCAGTCCGACGCCAAGCCCTGCCTTCCTCCGACTTCCATGGTGATGGACAGCGAGTCATCACAGCCGGTCCACAGGTTGGCACCACTGCTGGAGCCAATTTGGCTCCTAGAGGAAAGAGACCAGGCCTAAGTTCAAGCCTGTGATGGCCTGAAAAAACACAGCCTCTTCCCTCCCAACTTCCTCTAACAGAAAAGCCTCCTGCAGGTGATGTTGAGTCTTGATCCTCATGCAATGCAAAATGCTGTGGAAGAACAAGGCTTCCCTAGCGTTTCCATAGCTGAGGCCTGGGGCATGTGGGCACGGAGCAGAAGGAGGGCCCACCACGGGACTGGTGTGAGCAGAGAAGCCAGGTCCCCCTGAGGCTGCCCCTCCTGGTCCCCTAGCCCCCTCACCCTGGTCTCCCTAGCAGGACACCGCTGGGCCGGGCCCCACCAGGACAACAGGAGTTCTGTCTGTCTGCTCTATCCTTAGTTTTCACATACAGGAAGTGCCAAATTTATTGACTGAATGAATGAGCTCTTGTTCCAGCTACTAGGTTTTTCATCAGGGGCAGCTTTGTATACATGTACGTACACACACACACACACACGTGCTCATGCTCTGGGGCTGGAGGAGGGGCCAAAAGGAGGAGAGAAGAAAGAGATAGGACAGGGCCTCCCCTGGTGGTCCAGTGGCTAAGACTCCACACTCCCAGGGCAGGGGTTCCCTGGTCAGGGAGCTAGACCCCGCATGCTGCAACTGAAGATCCTGTGTGCGGCAACTCAGGGGGAGTTCCCAGGTGGTGCAGTGGTAAAGAGTCTGCCTACCGACGCAGGAAACACAAGAGGCGCGGTGTCAATCCCTGGGTGGGGAAGGTCCCCTGGAGAAGAAAATGACAACCCACTCCAGGATTCTTGCCTGGAAAACTGCATGGACAGAGGAGCCTTGCGGGCTACAGTCCACGGGGTTGCAAAGAGTCAGACAGACTGCGCATAGATAGCACCACCATCACAACTAAAAACAGCTGCAGCCAAATAAATAATTTTTTTTTTAAGGCAGGACATGACAACTGGGCAGAAGGAGGCTGGTAAGAGGGCAGGAGAAAACCACAGCGGGATAGAGCGTGAGAATGGATCGTCACACAGTGCAGGCCTATGGAGACACATCCGAGCTGAGGCTAAAGGGAAAGAAACACAAATTGGAAATCAGGCCTGAGACCTGATCGTGCATGAGGTCTGCTTACAAAAATGATCATTTGTGCTGAGTACAGAAAGGTCACTGATGTGACCACAGACGGTTCCGCACCCGTAAACTGGGCTGAGAATCTGGACTCAGACCCAACCGGCCAGTTTCCTTGTGGGCAGGGCTAATTGGGCAGGATCTGGAGGCTCACCAAGCGGGGTTTTGTGGGCTGAACTTTCACCCTAAGTGACGCAAGGTTTGGTTTCACTTACTATTTGTGGACGAGTCCTTCCTTTGCTGCTTTTTCACTCAGGGAAAGGTTCTGCGTAATGTTACATCCAGGTTTCTTTCCCAGGATGTCCTTGTCACGTGACCAGACTGGGGACCCCATGCCTTCTGTGTCCACATTAAGACCTGATACCCCCAATTCCTTCTCTTCCCCTGGGCTTGGCCCCTCCAACTCAATGGATTCTCTGGGAATCCTGGATAATTCCATGAGCCGAGGCCCAGCCATCAGCTGCATGGACTTGGCTCATCTGTTTCCCTGTATTCCTCTAGGATGGTCCAGAATTGGGGATGGGTGGGCCCCTGCTGCCCTCTAGGATCTAGAAACAGAGAGCACCTCCCAGACAGATGAGCCCTCCAGACAAAGTCAGGAAGCTCCTTGCAGTGATAACCTCGCGTGTGAGATCGACGGGTCGGACACAAGCCAGCACATCACCGGGGGCACACAGGCTCACCGGGCCGCCAGGAGGCGGCTAAGGCTCAGAAAGGCGGAGGGGTACAGCCAGCCAAGTGGGAAATCAGCGCTCCAGGCTGCCGCTTCCACCTCCAGATCTGTGTTCCTCTCACCGTTCTGTAAGTCCCCGGTTATAACTGATGGGCATGGTTCCTGGACAAGCTGCCTCACCGGGATTCAGTCCCAGAGAAGAGACTGGTCCCAGCGATGGGTCTACTCGGTTCCGGAGGGAGCTCTGTGGCCTGCGTGACCCCGCCTGGTGAGCAGTCTCCTCGCCCGTGTTGTACTCGGGGCTTAGGGGTGACTGATGCCAGCTGAGGTTCTCACAGAGGCCCCACGCAAACACGTGTTGAGTAACATCACAGGTGTTTTCTCCCGCTCAGCACAGCCAGGCAGATGTAAAAGAAACAGTGCATCTTACTGTGACAATTCATTTACAGTGAAAGGGGCCAAGAGGTACAGACTGCCAGTCATAAGATAAGTAAGTCCTGGAAATGTAACATGTAGCACAGTGACTCTAGTTGATAATACTGTATTGTGTATTTGGGTATTTTTTCCCCCCATTTTTGGCCAAGTCGCATGGCATGTGGAATCTTAGCTCCTCGACCAGGGATCGAACCCAAGCCCCATGTTTGCAAGTGCAGAGTCTTAACCACTGGACCGCCAGGGAAGTCCCTGTAATGTGTATTTGAGAGCTGCTGAATAGATCTTAAAGATCTTATCACAAGAGAAAACAGAATTTGTACCGACTGTGGTGACAGATGTTAGCTAGACTTACGGTGGTGATCATTTTACAGTATATACAAATGTTGAATCATGTTGTACGCCTGAAACCAATAGAATGTTATGTGTCAATTATATCTCAAAACTTTAAAAAATAGCTGTGAAGTTTTATTAGTAATCTATAAACACTGGGTGGATATTTCAGTAGTAATGAAGAAAATAATACGGCAAAGGGAGTCTAATCATTAACAAAACCCATGCTAAAATTGCTAATTCCCTTACATTTTTGAAGGACTTGTTAACATTGAGCTGATGATACATTGTCCCAGGGTAGGAGTCCAGTTTCATCTTTGCTGAAACTCTAGCTGAGAAAGTAAATTCTATAAAAATTAAATGAGGGACCAACAACCTCTAGCTTTTCAAAAGAGGAATTATTTCTCAATTGTAACACCAGAGTTTATCAAAGGCAGGGAGAGCTGAGGAAATCAAAACATTAAAGGACTAAGCTCAGAGCTGAGATGATCATAAACCACTTGACCCTCCCGCTTCGTTCCTGGCCCCAGCATTCTGATAAGAGCAGGGGTGGGCGACAGCTGGCCCAAGGGAATAAGACGGAGGGATGGGGGCTGCAATCAGGTAGCAGCTGTAGCAGCAGATGCGAGAGAGGAGAAGGGAGAGCCATGTGGCCCAAGACGGAGCCAGCTGGGCAGACAGCCAAGGGCTTTTTGAGCCCTTGTGCCCTAAACCCTGCTGACCTCTCACTCCTCGAGCTCTTGCACTGGTAGCCTTTTTCCTGAGGTGACTGAAGCATCTCTGTGTCCTTTGCATCCCCCAGGACACTGGGGACCTGGGATTTGATTGCTTTAAGAACCTCTTTCATTACTGTAAAAACCTCCTGTCTGGCTATTAGATGCTCTGATGTTGTTACAGGCTGAGTTGTGTCCCCCTAAATTCATCTGTTGAAGTCCCAACCCTCACTACTTCAGAATGGGACCATATTTGGAGGTGTGATCATTATAGAGGCCATCAAGTTACAAGGAGGTCATTAGGGTGGATACTAACCCAGTTTGACTGGTGTCCCTATAGAAAGGGGCAATTTGGACACACACACTGAAAGAATGCCACGTGAACATGAAGATGGCCATCTACAAACCAGGGAGGGAAGCCTGGAATGGACCATTCCCGACAGCCTTCAGAAGGAACCAGCCCTGCCCACACTTCCGTCTCAGACTTCAGACTCCAGAACTCTGAGACAACAAATGTCTGTTGTCTACATCAACCGTTCTGTGAGCTCTGCTGTGGCAGCCCCAGGACACTGACACAGCCAGCGGGGTCCTCTGCCGAGCCCAGGAACCCTCAGACCAACACAATCCCACATCTTCAACCACTTCAGTTCCAGCCCTTTAATCTCTGGTCCCAAAACAAAACTTTTGATTTTGTCTTTTATTTTATTTTGTTTTAAATACTTCAGGATGACTGTACATGCAGTTTTAAAACTCAGTTTGTATAAATAGGTTTCTATTAAAAGGCAGCAGCTCCCAGCCTCTTGTCTTCCCAGCCCAGTTCCACTGCCCAGAGGTGAAGGGTTCTAATTGTTCCCATGTTTAGCTGTTAGGGACAGCTCTCCAGGAGCACCCTCACTAAGAGCATCCCTGGAAAATGCCAGAGAAGGTAAAAAAAGATGTCTTCCTGGGGAAGCAGTGAAAGTGAAATTGAAAGGATTAGTCACTCAGTTGGGTCTGACTCTTTGTGACCCCATGGACTATAGTCTACCAGGCTCCTCTGTCCATAGGATTCTCCAGGCAAGAATACTGGAGTATTCTGGAGTATGGGTTGTCATTCCCATCTCCAGGAGATCTTCCCAACCCAGGGATGGAACTTGAGTCTCCTGCATTGCAGGCAGATTCTTTACCTGGGAATCTGAGCCACGAGGGAGTTTTGTGGGGAAGCAGGAGTGCTATAAATAGCCAGCTGGCTTGCTGAAAGGAATCAGGTACTTCAGAATGGGATGCTCGGTCCCCAGTGTTCCTGTGGCTCCTGTCACAGAGCAAGGACAGGACCCAGAGCAGATGAGATGGCCAGCCTGGACCGTGGGGCAGAAGTGATCATACGGCTAGACTCTCCTGCCACACCTCTGTGCTTCCTTCCCAGTGCAGTTCCTGGCACAGAGAAGACCCTTGATTTGTAAATATCTGATGCTACTGATGGTTGCAGGGAGAGATTATTATGGCTACCCTGACATTTCCATGTTTCTTTGTGTCAAATAATTAGTTGACAGAGGCTGCTTTTAGGTTTTTTTGTTGGTGGTGGGTTTTTTTTTTTTTATGGACTTTGTTTTGTGAGCTGTTTTATATTTACAGAAAAAACTGAGCGGAAGAAAGTGCATAATGAGGACTTCCCTGGTGGTCCAGTGGCTAAGACTCTCTTCTCCCAATACAGGGGGCCTGGGTTTGATATCTGGTCAGAGAACTAGAACCCACATGCTGCAACTAAGGGTTCACATATTACAAGGAAGATCGAAGATCCTGCAACTAAGACGCAGTGCACCAAAATAAATAGAACATAACAGATCCTATTTTTAAAAGTACATAGTTACCATATACCCTTCTCACACACACACACACATTTACCCAATTATTAACATCTTGCATTAGTGAACGTGGTACACTTGTCACAGTAGATGAACCAATATTGACACACTGTTATTGAATAAAGCCCAATTTACATTAAAGTTCACTCTTGGTGCTGTACATTCTATGGGTTTTGTCCAGTATAATGACATGTATTCACTAATACAATATCAGAACAATAGTTTCATAGCTCTAAAACCCCTCTGCACTCTACCTATTTATTCGTCCTTCCCATCTCCCTGGAAACCATTGATTTTTATACTATCACTATAGTTTTTCCTTTCCAGAATGTTATATAGTTGGGCTATATATATATAGTTATATAGTATGTAGACTTTCAGATTGGCTTCTTTCACTTAGCAACTTGCAATTAAGGCTCATCCATATCTTCTCCTGGCTTGATAGCTCATATATTTTTAGCACTGATATTCTACTGTTTGGATATACCAAAGTTTATTGATCCATTCACCTTCTGAAAGACATTTTCATTGTTTCCAAGTTTTGTCAATTATGAATAAACATTTGTGTACAGGCTTTTGTATGGACATAAGTTTTCAACTTCTTTTGATAAACACCAAGGAGCATGATTGCTGGATCATCTGGTAGGAGTATATTTATTTGTGTATGAAATGATTAAGCTGTCTTCCAAAGTGTCTGTTCCATTGTGAATTCCCACAAAAATTAACAAGAGTCCCTGTTGCTTGACATCTTTGTCACCATCTGGCATTTTCAATGTTCTGGATTTTGGCCATTCTAATAGCTATATAGTGGTATCTCATCATTGCTTAAATTAAAAATTCCCTAATTATATATGATGCTGAACATCTTTTCATATGATATTTGTCACTGTATATCTTCTTTGGTGAGACATCTCTTTAGATATTTTGCCCATTTTTAAGTTGGGCCATTTGCTTTCTTACTATTGAGTTTTGAGAGTTCTCTGTGTATTTCAGATACCGATCCTTTATCAGATACATATTTTGCAAACATCTTCTCACAGTCTATGACTTGTCTTCTCATTCTTGTGAGTCTGTCCTTCCAGATGCTCAGAAGGGCCAATGAGGACAGATACCCCGTGTCTGCAGCGTATGTAATGTGTGCCCACGCTCACAGGGCAGCAGGCTGACGTTTGGGGCCACATCTAGGCGGTGGGAGACGGACTGGATTGGAGGAATGTATGGAAGTATGTCAGCTTTCATTGTACTAGCTCCATCCATCCGTCTGTCTATCTACCTGATACATAAGGTGTGCCTACTACGTACCCTGCCAGATTCCAGGCATTAGGAAAACAAAGATGACTAAAAACAGAGTTCTCAGCTGGCCTTCAAAAACCACAGAAGCCGGTCTGGGAAGTGAAAAAAGAAACAGGTCATTTCAGTGTAGGATGAGACATGCCCGGTAGGTACAGTGGGGGTGGGGAAGACCACTGGAGGGGAGGAGAGTCAGGGTGAAGGTCTCACCTACTCCGTGGTCTTCAGGGGTCCCCAGGGCAGCACAAGGGAGCACCCCCCTATGGCTGAGCCTTTTGCAGACGTGCCAGGGGCATTCCATCCCCAGAGGGCAGGGACCAGGCCTCTCCCTACAGCACTCTCTCTGTCACGGCCACAGCTTCCTCTTTGTCACTTTCGCGTGGCCCCCAGACAGGAACTGCTGCAAAGCCCTGGGCACCTGTGGGCTAAGCAGCTCTGGAGATGGGTAAGGGGGCCCTCACACCCCAGGGGGGCAACCAACGGCTCCTTTCAGTGCAGCAGCAGTGGCTACACTCACGGTCAGCCTAGCCGAGGACCCTGGGGCGGGCAGTGCCAGATGTGTTCCTTCAGTGTTCCTTCCATCATCTTGCCACCCCCCTCCCCACAAGGAGACCCTCAGGAAGGTGGTTATCGCACACTTGTGAAGGGGAACCAAGCAACTTCCCATTTTCAAGTTTCTGCAATAGGCAATATCGGGGGAATCTTTCCCCATCTCTCACTACTGGAAGTTCTTTTGGTTGTCAAGGCAATGCACACTTCTGGTAAAACCTTCAATGACAGTAGAGCGTAGTCTAGGCTGAAAAGTTAAAACCCTTCTCATTAACCCACCGCCACATCACTCTCCCCAGATAGGACCACGGTCACCACTTCTTGTGTCTCCTTCCCCAAGGGAAAAACATACACATCTCTGGCTGGAGGGAAATAGGCAGTGGGATAGAGTGTTCTGCGAGCTCCTTATTCACTTATCTCTACAGTTTGGATATTTTTCCATATTACTATAGACAACCCAACTTAACCTTTTCTTTTTATTAATCCCTTGTCTGCTTTTGGAGGCAATGGCTTATGCTCGTGAAAGACCATAAACTAGAACTGGCTGGGGGCTATTGCCCACCTTAGTAGTAGAAGAGGCCACGGAATGAAGTGGAAAAAGCATTTGACAGATCGAGCCCAGAATTCCAGTGCGCTTGTTCTGTTGCCTTTGTAGATTTCTACACTTCTATGGGCTCAGATGCCACATCCATCAAATGCAGATTACTGTTGACTTAGGTTAGGGGTTGGAGTGTAACAGTTGCTCAAGAACTGTACTGATGAACCTATTTGCAGGGCAGCAGTGGAGACGCAGGCACACAGAACAGACTTGTAGACACAGTGGAAGAAGAGGGTGGCAGGAATTCAGAGACTGGCATTGAAACATGTAAATTACCATATGTAAAATAGATAGCCAGTGGGGATTTGCTGCATGATGCAGGAAATCTGGCGCTCTACGACAACCTAGAGGGATAGGATGGGGTGTTAAGTAGGAGGGAGGCGCACAAGGGAGGGGACATATGTATGCCTATGGCTAATTCATGTTGATGTATGGCAGAAACCAGCACAATATTGTAAAGCAATTATCCTCCAATTACAAATAAATAAACTTAAAAAATAAAAAATTCCAAAGCTGATATAGAAAAAAAAAGAAGAAGAAGAATTGTAGCTCTTCTTAAATACATGGAGAGACATCCCATGTTGATGGATTAGAAGCCTCAATGTTACTGAGAATTAAGGGCGCGCATGCTAAGTCACTTCAGATTTGTCTGACTCTGCAACCCTAGGGACTGTAGCCAGCCAGGCTCCTTTGTCCGCAGGGATTCTCCAGGCAAGAATACTGGTGTGGGTTGCCGTGCCCTCCTCCACGGGATCTACCTGACTCCGGGATCAAACCCGAGTCCCTTTCGTCTCCTGCATTGGTGGGCAGGTTCTTTACCACTAGTGCCACTAAGAATTAAGTAATTCTCCCCAAATCAGTCTGTAGATGAAACTCCATCCCCGTCAACATCCCATTAAGGTGTTTTTTGTTTTTTTTTTTTAACCCTGAATATCTCACCTGCTGCACATGGGAATCATTGAGTTTTGAGTGAGCTGGGTCTTGCGGAGGCTCCTGGCTTGGGGTTGAGCACTTCACAGCTACTGTTGGCTTCCTTTCTGCACCCCACGTGCTCCTTAACTTACAAAGTGCTCTCACTTTGGTAATAATTGAGGTGGGGCCTCTCACACATGCATTCGTTCCTGGGGCTGCTGTAATGAATTTATAGTTTCACAGTTCTGGAGGCCAGAAGTCCGGGGCCAGGGCTGGTTCCTTTTAATGGCTGGGGAGGAATGTGCTCCTAGCTTCTGGGGCCTTGATGGTCATATCTGACATTTTGTTGCAGGTATATCACCTCAGTGCTGGCTTCCATTTCACATTGTTCCCCCTGTGTGCCTATCTGTCTCTGTAACCAAAGTTCTCTTTTTCATCAAGACACCAGTTCATACTAGACGAAGGCTCACCCGGATGAACTCTTTTGAATCTAATTACCTCTGTAGAGACCTTAACTCCAAACAAGGTCACATTCTGAGATCCTTGGGATTAGGACTTCAACATTTCTTTTTGAGGGGACACAATTCAATCCATAATGGGTGGTAAAAGAATTAAAATGATGCTCTACATTTAAAAAATGGATACCTGGGACTTCCCTGGTGGTCCAGTGGCTAAGACTCCATATTTCCAGTTCAGGGGGCCCAGGTTCGATACCTCTTCAGGGAACTAGATTCCACATGCCTCAACTAAAGATCCTGCGTGCTGCAGCAAAGGTCAAAGATCTCTCTTGCCATGACCTAGACCCAGTGCAGCCCAATAAAAACAAACAATATATTTGAAAAACACTGGGGTTAGTGATAATATTTGTGTGTGTGTGTCTATTCTTCAAACGTTCTGTAACATCATGAAATAACTTTTGTTAAATATTAGAATGATTTTTACTGCATGGAAATACCCATTTCTGCCTCTGTCCACAGTTTGTCACAGATGCGGCATGGATTTGAAAATCAAGGGGAAGGTTTTACTTTAGGAGGTTATCTGATAATACACAGACACACCTCTTTCTATTGCCCTTCCTTCACTTGATTATACTTCAATGATACTGCCTTTTTTTTTAATAAAAAAGAAACAAACTGAAGTTTGGTGGCAATCCTATAGTGAGCAAGACTATGGGGTGCCATTTTTCGAACAGCATTTGTTCACTAAGTCTCTGTCACATTTCAGTAATTCTTGCAGTATTTCAAATCTTTTCATTATTATCATACTTGTTATGATCTGTGATTAGTGACCTTTGCTGTTGCTTTAACTCACTGAAGGCTCAGATGATGGTTAGCATACTTTAGCAATAAAATAATTTTTAATTAACCTATGCACATTGTTTTTTAAACATAATACTATTGCACACTCAAGAGACCACAGCATAGTGTAAACATGACTTTTATATGCACTGGGAAACCAAAAAAATCACGTGACTGCTCTAGTGCCACATTCGCTTTATTGGAGTGGTTTGGAATAGAATCCCCAGTATCTCCGAGATACACAAATCCTTCTACTCCAATTGGATGATATGATTTCACAGTCCAAAATTTACAATGAATTAAGAAGATGAATGTGTTTTATTTAGCTTCCATGAACTCTTGCTTCTCTAGCATGTAGATTTCAGTTGATATCTATGGAATCAGGACTGAGAATTCTTTGTCTCTATTTTCAATTTTTTAAAAATTTGTTTTGTTTTGTTTTTAAATCATTTGGCCTCACTGCACAGCATGTGGGATCTTAGTTCCCTGACCAGGGATGGAACCCATGCTCCCTGCATGCTCCCTGCATTAGCAGCCTGGGGTCCTAACCACTGGACCACCAGGGAAGTCCCTATTTTCAGTTTTCACAAAGGCTCATTGATGGAAATGGGGGAGATGTTACATTTCAGAACCTGCCTGTTACTCCAGTTTTACAGTTGTTGGGTTTTTTTCCTGGACCTTTGAGGCAGAAGCCAGACTATACACCTGCACCTGGGACCAGGAAAGGCAGATAGGAACTCAAGAAAGCCAGGAGGGGATGCTAGCTCCATGCTGCTGATGTCTCAGAGCCATGCCCTCTGAGGGCTGGAGAGGACAAGATGAGAGCCGTGAGTGGGCACCAGTCATTCTGGGGGGAACCATGGACCAGTCCTGCCCTTCCTACTTCGGGAGGAGGAGGCAGGGTGGGCAGAGGTACAATTCATAAGCAATACTCATTAGAGGCCTCAGGGATCGAGTTATAGGAGTCCTGCTCTTTCTTGTTCCCCTTAAAGAGACCCACTGGACTTTCCTGGTGTTCCAGTGGATAAGAATCCACCTGCCAATGCAGGGGACATGGGTTTGATCCCCGGTCCAGGAGGATTCCACATGCTGCAGGGCAACTCAGCCCGTGTGCTACAACCACTGAGCCCACGCACCCTGGGCCTGTGCTCTGCAACCAGAGGGGCGCCCCCAGTGAGAAGCCTGAGCACTGCGGCGGAGAGGAGGCCCTGCTCACTGCAGCCAGAGAAAGCCCAGGCGCGGCAGTGGAGACCCAGACCAGTCAGAAGTAAAGAAATAAAATTATTTTTAAAAAGAATAAAAAGAAGAATGGCCCACCGTGGTTCTGCGTGACATTTCCGAGTCCCAGACCTCTGTTCATTCTCTTCCTGTTTTTTCAGTTTTCACAAAGGCTCTGGGATCATTGATGGTCATGGGGGAGATGACATATTTCAGAACCTGTCACTGCAGCTTCACTACTGTTGGGTTTTTTCCTGGACCTTTGAGGCAGGAGCTAAACTATACACCTGCACCCAGGACCAGGAAAGGAAAATAGGAACTCAAGAAAGCCTTTGTGAAAACTGAAAATAGGGACTTCCTGGATGGCCCACTCTCTTTATCTGCTTGGTAAACTCCTCTTTCCCTTCAAGATTCAGCTCAGGCATGGCCCTCCCCATCCTCCTGTTTATCTCTGCACCCTGCTTCTACCCCCAGCATCTGGCACAGCATGGGTGCTCCACGAAGGCATATGTTGAATGCATAGGTGAATGAACTTTCAGGCAAGATGAGTGGATTATGGAGACAGCATGGGCTCCTGGCGCTGGAGAGAGGTCCATTTGCATCTGAGACCTGAAATGTACTAACGGGGAGACCTTGAACAAGAGACTTAACCTGCTTGTGCCTCGGTGTAATCACACAGGAAACAGGACAGAAGTATTTTACACTGCATCACCCACAGCTTGGTTAAGGTGAAAGCACTATGTGAATTTTCGAGTGCTTCTGCCAATGCCAGAAATAGCAGCGTTCACAACCAGCACGCCTGTGTTTTTGCTGCAGGCAGGCTCTCTCACCTGCTATCCCAGGGAGCCCCACAGTGACGGGGAGAGGGATATTAAAATCCTCAGTTTACAAAGAAGAACATGAATATTCAGGCAGGCGCAGGGGCTTGCCTCAACACGTGGCAGACCCAGGCTTTACACATATCCCTCCCATTCCCTGGTGGCGCAGATGGTGAAGAATCCGCCTGCAATGATGGAGACCTGGGTTCAATCCCTGGGTTGGGAAGATCTCCCGAAGAAGGGAATGGCAACCCACTCCAGTATTTTTGTCTGGAGAATTCCAAGGGCGTGGTCTCGCCAAGAGTCCAACACAACTGAGTGACTAATGCTGCCACTCCCAGAAGGCACGTTTGCTTGCCAAGTGGCAGGAAGGGGCACATCCCAGAACAAGGACCCCAAAGAGCTCGACTTTGATTGGCGATGGCTGAAGGGCTGGCAAACAGCTGCTTGCTTATGAATTATTCAAACCAAAACCCCAGTGAGCCTCTAAACACACCAAAAGTCACTGTTTATCTCAGATTCACAGTTTCTTGCTTCCCCTCTCCCAAAGGATTCTACTCTTGCCTCAATGCTAGAAAGATGTTTCTGCATCAGTTCAGGTTATTTCCTGATTTGGTAGGACCGAGTGAACCGGGACGCAAAGCAGTTTCAAATCTGACCACTTGCCAAGATGTATTTCAGGACAGGCAGAGACCAGGGGACCACTCTTCCTCTTCTTCTGGTTTTCCTGTTGAGGTGCCTCTCAAGGGAGGACAGCCCACCTGCTTGCTTACATATTGTGTAGAAGATCCTCGTGTGTCAGCCACGTGTGGCAAGGCCAAGGACTCAAGTTCCGTGGTATCCTGCCCAGAGAGCAGGACCCTGCTTGCTTTGTGTCTGTCTGCATTTTCCAAATAAGAAAACTGAGTCAGGGCCAGGGCAGTGCCTGCTTCAGGGCCTGTAGTATCAGTCAGCCCCAGTGAATGCCAGCTATTCATTGCCGTGTGATGAGCTCTCCCTGACACTGAGCTGAAAGCAATGATCATTTTATTATTGTCTCCTACACTCCTGGGTGTGAACTGGGGTCACTTGAGCTGCGCTCTTGCAGTTGCTGTCAGACACTGGCTCTGGCTGCTCTTTGCCTGGTGGGGGGTGGTCTCCTTCCCTGTCCATCTGATAGTTGATGCCTGTCATTGACTAGGACCTCGGGGAGGGCTGCCCTCCCAGACACCTACCCTCGGCCTCCTTGTGTGGCCTGAACTTCCTCACATTATGGAGGCTGGGTTCCTAGAGAGAGAATCCAAGAGGCCCAGAGGGAAGCTGTTTCACCCTGCATAGCCTGGCCTTGGAACTCACACTGCGGCTCCTCTGAAGTCTGTTTTCCCCCTCTCCTGAGTCAGAGAGGGAACATGATCCTGCTTCTCAATGGGAGGAATGTCAACATCACATCGACACAACAACACATCAACACAGCATCACCTCGACACAACTCTTTAAGAACATGTGATGGGAGATGGTGCTAAGGCCATCTTGGGAAACATTATCTGGGCTGCGGAGCTGGACGAGCTTGACTTCGTGACCTCTAGCTCGATGCTTTTACTTCAGTTCACTGCTTTGCGAGGCATGTGGGGTAGTAAAGTTGACCACCTGTAGATTAAACCCTTCTATAGGATACAGAAACCCTCAAAACAAAACAAAACAAAATCCCTGGGGTATATTATTTCTAATAACTGTGACAAAAGGCCTGTTGCTGTTGTTCAGTTACTAAGTCATGTCCAACTCTTTGAGATCCCATGAACTGCAGCACACCAGGCTTCCCTGACCCTCACCATCTCCCGGAGCTTGCTCAAACTCCTGTCCATTGAATAGGTGATGCCATTCAAGCATCTCATCCTCTGTCGTCCCCTTCTCCTCCTGCCTTAAGTTTTTCCCAGCATCAGGGTCTTTTCTAATGAGTCAGCTCTTCATATCCTGTGTCCAAAGTATTGGAGATTCAGCTTCAGCTTCAGCATCAGTCCTTCCGATGAGTATTCAGGATTAATTTCCTTTAGGATTGACTGGTTTGATTTCCTTGCTGTCAAAGGGACTCTTAAGAGTCTTCTCCAGCACCACTAGTTGAAAGTATCAGTTCTACAGTGCTAAGCCTTCTTTATGGCCCAGCTCTCATATCCATACATGACTACTGAAAAAAACCATAGATTTGATTATATGGACCTTTGTCAACAAAGTGATGTCTCTGATTTTTAATATGCTGTCTAGGTTTGTCATAGCTTTTCTTTCAAGGAGTGAGCATCTTTTAATTTCATGGCTGCAGTCACTATCTGCAGTGATTTTGGAGTCCAAGAAAATAAAATCTGTCACTATTTCCATTGTTTCCCCATCTATTTGCCATGAAGTGATGGAACCATATGCCGTGATCTTCATTTTTTGAATGTTGAGTATTAAGCCAGCTTTTCATTTTCCTCTTTTGCTTTCATCAAGAGGCTCTTTAGTTCCTGTTCACTTTCTGCCATAAGGGTGATATCATCTGCATATCTGAGGTTGTTGATATTTCTCCCAGCAATCTCAATTCCAGCTTGTGGTTCATCCAGCCCAGCATTTCCCATGATGTACTCTACATATAAGTTAAATAAACAGGGTGACAATATACAGCCTTGACATGCTCCTTTTCCAATTTGGAACCAGTCCATTGTTCCCTGTCTGGTTCTAACTGTTGGTTCTTGACCTGCAAACAGATTTCTCAGGAGGCGGTCTGGTATTCCCATCTCTTTAAGAATTTTCCACAGTTTGTTGTGATTCACACAGTCAAAGACTTTAATGTATTCAATGAGGTGGAAGTGAAAGGGTTTTTTTTGGAATTCCCTTGCTTTTTCTATGATCCAGCAGATGATTTCACTTTGATCTCTGGTTCCTCTGCCTTTTCTAAATCAAGCTTGTACATCTGGAAGTTCTTGGTTCACATACTGCTGAAACCTAGCTTGAAGGATTTTGAGCATGCTCTTGCTAGCATGTGAAATGACCGCAATTGTGCAGTAGTTTGAACATTCTTTGGCATAGTGTTTCTTTGGGATTGGAATGAAAACTGACCTTTTCCAGTTCTGTGGCCTCTGATGAGTTTTCCAGATTTGCTGACATATTGAGTGCAGCACTTTAACAGCATCAGCTTTTAGGATCTGAAATAGCTCAGCTGGAATTTCATCACCTCCACTAGCTTTGTTCATAGTAATGCTTTTTAAGGCCCACTTGATTTCACATTCCAGAGTGTCTGGCTCTAGGTGAATTAACTTTAAAATATATAAGGCTCTGGCACTTCCCTGGTTGTCCAGTGGCTAAGACTCTGTGCTCTCAATGCATATGGCCAGGTTTGATGCCTGGTCAGGAAACTAGATTCACACAGGCCACAACTGAGAGTTCACATTGTTGCAACTAAAGGTTCTGCTTGTTTCAACTAAGACCTGGTGCAGCCAAATAAATAAATGTTTTAAAAATATGTAAAGCCCTTATAAATCAATGATTGTCCCAATATTTAAAAAAATAAACACTCAAAGAGACAATTGAAAGTGAAATGAGAAGTATACATTTAGAAATATAAACACCCCTCCCATGTGTATCTAATCTGATTGTCAAGGTAAAAAAAGAACTTTCCAAAGGCAAAAATATTGCAAATGGGCACTCTCAAGCACTCCTGCTGGTGGCAGGATAAGTTGGTACAACTCTCTGGGGGCAGTTGGGCAATATTTATTAAAACCTTAAAAATTTTAATAGTGAGTTGGACTTTACTCTGGGCTTCCCTGGTGACTTGAGTGGTAAGAATATGCCTGCAATGCTGGAGACCTGGGTTCGATCCCTGGCTTGGGAAGATCCCCTGGAAAAGGAAATGGCAACCCACTCCAGTATTTACAGAAATAAATAAGGACTTGTCATATCAGAGCAAGGTGTCTCCCTTCTCCCCACTTCCTCTAGGGTAACTATAAGTCTGATGAATATCGTTTTTAATGACTGTTTGTCTGTTACATGAATGCATAATAAACTCTGACCAGCTCTCCTGCCTGAATCACTTTGCCGTACTCCCGAAACTAACATCCACTATAAACCAAACATGTGTGCTCAGTCTCTCAGTCGTTCCAACCTCGTGGACCGTGTCCCGCCAGGCTCCTCTGTCCGTGGAATTTTCCAGGCAAGAATACAGCCAGGCAGGTTGTCCTTTCCTTCTCCAGGGATCTTCCCAGCCCAGGGATCGAACCCATGTCTCCTGCAGTGGCAGGTGTATTCTTTACTGTTGAGCAACCCGGGAAGCCCAAAAGTCCAATTTTAAAAAATGACTCTCAGAGGCAACACTGGGCTGTTTCGGGGAAGCCTGCACTAAAAGGTAGAGGCCTGAACACAGTTGGGACAGTAAAAGTTAGACTTCCTCTGGTAGCCGGTTAGGCAACTGGCCTTAAGAAAGTTCTTTTATCCGGATTGGGAATACATGTAAATCCATGGCTGATTCATATCAATGTATGACAAAACCCACTGGAAAAAAAAATAATAATAATAAAAATTAAAAAAAAAAAAAAAAAAAAAAAGAATTCCCTAAGGGGTGCTTCCCTGCTGGCTCAGTGGTAAAGAATCCGCCTGACAATGCAGGAGACACCAGGAGGATCCCTGATCTGGGATGTTCCACATCCCACGGAACAACTAAGCCCGAGGCCATCACTATTGAACCTGTGCCCTAGAGCCTGGGAGCCGCAGCTACTGAGTCCACGCGCTTCAACTACTGAAGCCCATGCACCCCAGAGCCTGTGCTCGGCAACAAGGGAAGCCACCGCAACAAGAAACCCCTGCCGCTCAAATCGGGAGCAGCCCCTGTTTGCTGCAACGAGAGAAAGCCCGTGCAGCAACAAAGACCCGGCACAGGCCAGGCTAAAACTAAATAGATCAGATGATAGATAAAAAGAATTGCCTAAGGGTCCAGCATGACACCACCCTTATGGCGGAAGGCAAAGAGGAACTAAAGAGCCTCCTGATGAAGGTGAAAGGCGAGAGTGAAAAGTTGGTTTAGAGCTCAACATTGAAAAAACTAAGAAGATCATGGCATCAGGTCCCATCACTTCATGGCAAATAGATGGGGAAACAATGGAAACAGTGACAGACTATTTTCTTGGGCTCCAAAATCACTGCAGATGGTGACTGCAGCCATGAAATTAAAAGACACTTGCTCCTTGGAAGAAAAGCTATAATAAACCTAGACAGCATAATAAAAAGCGGAGACATTACTTTGCCAACAAAGGTCCGTCTAGTCAAAACAATGGTTTTTCCAGCAGTCATGTACAGATGTGAAAGCTGGACCATAAAGAAGGCTGAGCACCAAAGAATTGATGCTTTTGAACTGTGGTGTTGGAGAAGACTCTTGAGAGTCCCTTGGACAGCAAGGAGATCAAACCAGTCAATCCTAAAGGAAATCAACCCTAAATACTCATTGGAAGCACTGATTGAAGCTGAAGCTCCAATACTTTGGACACCTGATGTGAACAGCTGACTCATTGGAAAAGACCCTGATGCTGGGAAAGGTTGAAGGCGGGAGGAGAAGGGAACGACAGAGATGAGATGATTGGGTGGCATCACCAACTCAATGGTCAGGCATCTGAGCAAGCTCTGGGAGATGGTGCAAGTCAGGGACGCCTGGAGTGCTGCAGTCCATGGAGTCTCAAAGAATTGGCCACGGCTGATCTACCGAACAACAAGGATCCAGTGGTTAAGACTCTGTGCTTTCATTCCAGCAGGCATGGTTGATCCCTAGTGTGGGAACTAAGATTCCACAGGCAGTAAGGCCAAGAAAGTTCTTCCCTAGAATGGTGGGGAAAGCCTGAAATCCAGCTTCTTTGGGGGAAGTTGTCTGATCACCGACCCAAGCAGCTATTGAGCAGTGTTTTCTGCCCTCTAGTGGTCTCTTCTGGAATTGCCTCCTAGGAGAAACCTTGACTCCCTGGGGCAGGAGAGCTCTCTCATGCTCTCTTTTGGGTCCATCTATCCCCACGTGGCTCAGTGGGTAAAGAATCCACCTGTCAGTGCAAGAGGCACAAGAGATGTGGGTTTGATCCCTGGGTCAGGAAGATCCCCCAGAGGAGGGCATGACAACCCAGTCCAGTATTCTGCCTGGACAATCCCATGGACAGAGGAGCCTGGCAGGCTACATGCATAGGATCACAGAATTGGACATGATTGGAAGCAACTGAGCATGCACATGTCCTTAATCTGTACTTCACTTCAAACCACCAGCAGCCAATCTCAGAGCCTGTTTTTCATGACTTTTTGGCCCTTCCACCCCATAATGGTGTGTTGTTTTGACAAGAGCCCCTTGTAAGCGTTCTTCTCCAAAATAAGGGACTCTCCTTTAGGCATCCTGGGTCAAGAGTTTGGCGAGCAGCCAGGGCTGGATCTCCGAGCTGCAGATGGGCAGTGACCATCCTGCCAGAGTGGCTGGGTCTTTCCAGTCCTCCTCAACCTGCTTGCTCCAGGATCCGCTAAAAGAATTTTGCAAAACCAGATTTCCTCTTGCATTTGTATTCGAAACATTTTTCAACAGAGGTTTGCTCAGCTACAGAAAGATGTAACTTAAGGTGTATTGTCCATATTGGTATTAAAAATTAAACTGTTACTTCACTCTACTAATTTATTCAGCGAACCCGAATACAGGAGCATTTTAGATCTAGTGTCAGCGGTTGAAAAGAACTATGAATAAATCCCTTACGACCTTTCTGTCTTCGTACTTGTATTCCCATTCCCTAAAATGTTATTGTTAGGGGATATGTTTTTGTCCTGCAAAGTCTCTTATTGACTACGATGAACTGAATAACCCGGATCTGAGGAAAAGGAAAGAACGCTGGAGCGAGGCACCCCATGGGGAAGGGCGGGGAAGCCTGCCACGTGGTTGTTGCTGGTGTTCACCTGTTCAGTCGTGTCTGACTCTTTGCTACGCCATGGACTGCAGCACGCCAGGCCTCCCTGTTCATCACCAACTCCCGGAGTCCACACAAACCCATGTCCATCGAGTCGGTGATGCCATCCAGCCATCTCATCCTCTGTCGTCCCCTTCTCCTCCTGCCCCCAATCTTCCCCAGCATCAAGGTCTTTTCTAATGAGTCAGCTCTTCACATGAGGTGGCCGAAGTACTGGAGTTTCAGCTTCAGCATCAGTCCTTCCAATGAACACCCAGGACTGATCTCCTTTTGAACTGACTGGTTTGATCTCCTTGTGGTCCAAGGGACTCTCAAGAGTCTTCTCCAACACCACAGTCTGAAGGCATCAGTTCTCTGGTGCTCAGCTTTCTTCACAGTCCAACTCTCACATCCATACATGACCACTGGAAAAACTATAGCTTTGACTAAATGGACCTTTGTTGGCAAAGTAACGTCTCTGCTTTTTAATATGCTGTTTAGGTTTGTCATAGCTTTTCTTCCAAGGAGCAAGTGTCCTATAATTTCGTGCAGACCCACAGAGACGGGAGCAGACGGGGGTCCAGACGGCTCGCTCTGAGGAGCGAGGCCGAGGGATATGTAGGCTGCATCCTGGACTCCTCACTGTTATTCTCCGTCCCCGTGCTTGCTTCTGGAGGTTCTGTCACCCTCACTGCAGTAGCTGGAGCACTGCTGTGGAAGGAGATGAGGGGGAGGCAGGGTCTGCCCACTGCTCTGCTTCTCCTTGGAGACCTTTGAGGAGGAAGATGGCAGTCTGGACTTGGGGGGGCTGCAGGGGGCATGTGGGTGTCAGCACCAGACCCCAGAGGCCCCCATGGAGCAGAGACTAACACAGACCCACAGGCTCAGCAGCCGGAGGGCAACTCGGCGCAGATGGATGCCAGCTAGAAATGCCAGAGGTCCTGGCAGCTGCCCCCTCCCAACACCGTGCCTGGTCCCAGAGCGCTCGGTTCCTGAGGGAATGTGCCTGAACTCCCCTCACTTCTTTTTTTTTTTTTTTAATCATTAAAATGTGAGATTTTAATAACCTGACCAGAGATCGAACCTGAGTCTTCCCATTGGCAGTATGGCGTCTTAACCACTGGGCCCCCAGGGAAGTCCCCCCTCACCTACTTCTGTTATGAGACTTTTCCTTTTGTCAGGGGAACCACAGTCCAAAACCGCCTGCCTTGGCCAAGTAGTAACCACTTACATGAGTTACAACAGGAGGTCCTGGTAAGGAACTCCGAACTAACAAACTACCACCAACCAGAACTCAGGAAAGGCCAAAAGGAGAGAGGAGATGCCAGTTCATATATCCCACCAACCTCCCAGAATCCTTCAAGTTGGAATCCATCTTGAATGGGTGACGCGTGTGCCACCAGGAAAGACCCTGAGTCAGAGTGATTGGCCAGAGACAACCTGGAAACTCACCCCATTGCCGTAAAACCTGAGACTGGGAGCCAAGTGGCGGAGCAGTTCTCCTAGGTTCCTGTGCCCTCCTGTTCTCCCACCGGGTGCCCCTTCCCAGTGAAGGCTCTTGCTTTGTCGGCACATGCGTCTCTTTGGACATTTCATTTCTGAGTGTTAGACAAGAGCCTGCTGTCGGGCCCTGGAAGGGATCCCCATTCTTGCAACAATTTCATCCCTCCTGTACTGTCAGCAATTCTAAGTGTTAATATTTACGTTGTCTAAGCCCAGCGCCGTGTGTGCACCTGAAATATACTCAATGCAAGGTGGTCGTTTTTAAACTAAACCTGTGAGTGGATAAACAAAACAGTGGAAACCCTCTTGGGCTTAGTAATCAGATCCCTAAACCTTTATTCCTCAGGTAAGAAAAGTTAGTTGGTATAAGTATTAAAATGAAATGGCTTAAGTAATAGAGGGGATTCATTTGGCTTTGAGGATGGCTGATCAAAGCAACTGTATTTGCACAGCATGTCTGTCTTTTAAGACCTAACACTTTATTTCTTCTGAGAAGACTTTTTGAATTACTTATACCTGTCGGCTACAAATTGGCACTTGCCATGGGCACTAACCATCTACCTCTACAAGGATTAAGTCATATGCTGCTACAGCTGCTGACCTTCAATACCCCCTGAAGGGAGTTCAGGGTGGAGAGCAGAAATGAAGCACTCTGTCCCCTGAAAAACAGGCAGACCACATCTTCAGATAGTTAAATATTTTCAGGAGCTGATATTATGAGCCCAATTCTTGTATCTCCTCATATCTAGGAAAGCACTAAATTCCTTCACAGTGACATCTACTAAACCTTCTGCAAAAATATGTGCTTGATTCTATAAAGTCCCCTTTCACCAAAATCACATATGTACTGAGCTAGGTCGCTGCCTCTTTGGAGCAGTTTCTCAGAGCTATCTGAGGTGCTATCTCTGGGGCTGCAGTCCTCATTTTGCCCTAAATAAAAGTTAACTTGCAACTCTCAATTTTTTTAGGTAGACATATCCTCCTTTCTTTCTTCTTCTTCTTTTTTTTCTTGGCTACATCATGCAACATAAAGGATCTGTTTCCCAATCAGGGATTGAGCCCATGCCCCCCCTGCAGTGGAAGCATGGAATCTTAACCACTGGACAGCCAGGAGACTCCCCATCTTTACTGGCTCCTTAAACTCTGTGTGCGCATGTGTAGGTAAATTTATTATTTGAGGCATCAACCTACCCTTTCTCTCTACCCTCTGGGTCTATACCACTGGGGCTACATTGGTCCCAGGAAGGATGTAGTTGGAATGATGGTGAACAAGGGTTGAGACAGAGAAGACTGCCACCGCCATGCCTGTGGGCAGGGGAGTCCCCACCCTCATCGCCCCGAGAAGAGCTCCGAGCAGAGGCGAGAGGGGGAGGGCAGGAGACAGAGGCAAGCGCTCTTGGTGGGGCGGGGTTGCTGGCGGCGGTGGGCGTGCTGGTGGTGGCGGGGAGTGGGGGGCGTGGAGGCCCCTCTCGTATCCCGCAGGGACCTCCGCCGGAAAGTCCCCAGGAAAGGGCATCGGGGGGGAGGGCCTGTCTCCCTGGGAGAGGAGAGGACAGCTTGCCCACCCCGTCTGTAGAAGGACTGGGGCGCTGCCATCCAGGCCGGCCAAGTGGTCAGGACTAGGAGGCTACGGAGTGACCCGTGAGGATCAGCCGATCGAAGATTCTGAGACCCACTGAGGGAGACGCTGGGGCGAGAGGGCTTCGGAGCGCAGGCAGCACCCCCAGAGAGCCACTTGGGGGGAGAGGCTGGACACAACCTCAGCAGCTGGTCCGCCAGCTCCAGGCGCTTCCAAACGGGTCCATGTGCTCCACACGCGGCGAGGCGGAGGCAGTGAAACAGGAGGGGAAGGGGGCAGGGCACACCCTTCAAAAGGATGACGGTCTGTGAGGGTATGACGAGAACTGGTTACAACTGTCAGACTCAAGCCGGTGGAAATTCGACTTCCAGCAGACCTTGAGACCCGCTGGGCACTCATTGTAGCGTATTAGCGTATGCTAATGACACACCCGCAGGCGCCATGACACCTTCCAGGCCAATCATAGAAAGCCGAAAGGTGAGCGGGTAGCCCAAGTCCTGGAAATTCCCGCCTCATCTTGAAAATAGTAGGAATAATTCTCCCACTTATTAGCTGGGAAATTGCCCCGCCCATAGAAAATCAGTTCGGTTCAGTCGCTCAGTTCTGTCCAACTCTTTGCGACCCTGTGAATTGCAGCACGCCAGGCCTCCCTGTCCATCACAAACTCCCAGAGTCTACTCAAACTCATGCCCATCGAGTTAGTGATGCCATCCAGCCATCTCATCCTCTGTCATCCCCTTCTCCTCCTGCCCCCAGTCCCTCCCAGCATCAGGGTCTTTTCCAATGAGTCAACGCTTCGCATGAAGTGGCCAAAGTACTGGAGTTTCAGCTTCAGCATCAGTCCTTCCAATGAACACCCAGGACTGATCTCCTTTAGGATGGACTAGTTGGATCTCCTTGCAGTCCAGGGGACTCTCAAGAGTCTTCTCCAACACCACAGTTCAAAAGCATCAATTCTTCGGCACTCAGCTTTCTTTATAGTCCAACTCTCACATCCATACATGACCACTGGAAAAACCATAGCCTTGACTAGACGGACCTTTGTTGGCAAACTAATGTCTCTGCTTTTTAATATGCTATCTAGGTTGGTCATAACTTTCCTTCCAAGGAGTGAGTGTCTTTTAATTTCATGGCTGCAATCACCATCTGCAGTGATTTTGGAGCCCCCCAAAATAGCCACCTCATATTTTAGTGCATGCTCGCCTTTTGAGATGGTCCATATTCTGTCAATGAAATGTGTAGCTCTCTAAATAAATCCACTTCTTACCTATCACTTTGCCTCTTGCTGAATCCCTTCTGCCCTGAGAGATAAAGAACTTGAGCTTCATGGACGGGGAGGGAGGTAGGAGGGAGGTTTGGGATGGGGGACACATGTACACCCACGGCTGATTTATGTCAATGTATGGCAAAAATCACCACAATATTGTAAAGTAATTAGCCTCAAATTAAAATGGATTAAGAAATTTTAAAAAAAGATAGTGGGGTTGAGTCCCAGCCCGTGGGCTCAAGTCCCAAATCTGAGTTTTGGCTGGGTTCAAATCCCATCTGAGTTTTGTGGTTTCAGGAGTTTGGAGCAGAGAAAGGTTTATTGTAGGGCCAAGCAAGGGGAATGAATGGCTCATGCTCAACAACCCCAAACTGTTTGGGGGAGAGAAGCTGTTATAGGCAAAATGTGGGGTGAGGGCCACAGAGTGTGTGTCTTTCTCCTGATTAGTTTGTGGTGAGGTGCCTTGTGTTCAGCCTGAAGTTACCATCCTCCACCTGGGTGGGGGCTTTAGTTCCTGAAGAAGAACTCAAAGGCATTGCTATGTATGAGAAATGAAATGTTTCCTACCATATCAGTAAACAAGGGTGTCACAGTCGTCGGGGATTGCAGCCCTCCAACGTGAGATGGTGAGCCCTTGGGGAACTTGGGAAGGGGTAGAAGACCTGCTGTCTAGCAGCCACCAGTTGCCAGCCACTCCCTAAGGAGAGCCCTGAGGAAAGGAAGCTCAGGATGTGAAAACACAGGACACTGGTCCCAGATAGCTGAGCTCTCTGAAAGGTTCCAGTGAGCCCAGACTCTTGCATCTTCCCATACATAGAAGAGTGCTACATTCCTTAACTTGGGATACCTGGTTTTCTTTGAAAGTGAAAAATATCGCTCGGCTGTGTCCCTACCCTTTGCCACCCCATGGACTGTAGTCTGCCAGTCCATGGAATTCTCCAGGCAAGAATACTGGAGTCGGTAGCCATTCCCTTCTCCAGGAGATCTTCCCAACTCAGGGATGGGACCCCGGTCTCCTGCATTGTGGGCAAATAGTTTATCATCTGCATCACCAGGGAAGCCCACTTTCTTTAATTAGCAATAATCTTTTGATGTTCAGACTACCTGCAAAACTTCTATATAACCTGGATCCTCCCCTCGCCTCCTCAGAGCAGTTTTCTTGGGGTGCTTGAGATGCTGCTTCCCAGGCTTGAAGTCCTAAAAATTCCCACCGAATAAAACATAACTCTCAACTTTTAGGTTGTGAATATTTTTTAAGTTGACGTGTATTTCCCTTGAGGAGGAACCAGGATCCTGCTTTAATGGCTGCACCAGTTTCTTGGTTGATCCTCTTTTGTTTCTGCATTCTCTGCCTTCCCTGATTAGTAATTGTTTGAATCTGCTCTTTGGTACTCAGGAAGGTCTAGGAGGTTGAAGCCTTTACCCTGCAAACAAAAAACTGGGGACACAAATGTTTTTGTGCCCAGGAGAACCTCACAGGGTCTTGCTCAGTTTCACATGAAGCTTGGGTTTGGGTCTGGGGGAGAACCTGAGGAAGACTAGGGCAATGATGCTCCTTAATATAACTGAGTTATGACCCCAGAGTGACTGAGCAATCACTGTACTGAACTGGGTGAGCAGATTCTTTCTGCAGTTGCAGGCTCTGTTTCTGAAAATCAAAATGAGCTACAAAATAAATAGGGCCTTTTGGTATATTTTTTTGGTACACCTGTATAATTCATTTCTGTTAGTTACTGACATGTATCCTAACTGGACACTAGTACATGTGAAGTGTGGTTATAAAAAAAGATTTTTAATTTTTTAGACTTAACTACAAGCATTGGAAAAGAACCTGATGCTGGGAGGGATTGGGGGCAGGAGGAGAAGGGGATGACAGAGGATGAGATGGCTGGTTGGCATCACCGACTCGATGGGCATGAGTTTGGGTGGACTCCAGAAGTTGGTGATGGACAGAGAGGCCTAGCATACTGTGATTCATGGGGTTGCACAGAGTTGGACACGACTGAGCGACTGAACTGAACAAACATTTAAAAACAAACTCAAAAAAGAAAAAAAGCTCAAAAGCAGATCATAGAGCTATGATCTTACGTATCAGTCAGGGGTTGTGGAATATCAGTAAACAAAGGATGTTGCTGCCATTAGTCACTGCAGCCACTTTGGACCACACACCCTGAGGGGATTCAGGATGGAGGAAAACAGAATACTGGCCCTACATACCTAGATAAGGTGCACATCAAAGGAACAGTTTTAATAAACCCAGATGTTTGCATCTTCCCATACATAGACATCTTCCCATACATCTTTCCTTGCCTTCGTGGCTCAGGCAGTAAAGAGACCTGGGTTCTATTCCTGGGTTGCAAAGATCCCCTGGAGAAGGACATGGCTACCCACTCCAGTATTCTTGCCTGGAGAATCCCATGGACAGAGGAGCCTGGCAGGCTATAGTCCATAGGATCACACAGAGTCAGACATGACTAAAGCGACTTAGCATGCATGTGTGTTAGTCACTCAGTCATGTCCGACTCTTTGTGACCTCCCATGAGCACACATTTCTTGTGTGTCCAACTGTAGCCCACCAGGCTCCTCTCTCCATGGAATTCTCCAGGCAAGAATACTGGAGTGGGTTGCCATTTCCTAGCATGCATGGATACATAGAAAAGTGCTAAATTCATTGAGATGTCTTGTTTTCTTTAGTTAACAATAACTTTTTGATGTTCTGGTTCTCTATTTTTTGCTTTTGCAAAACTCGTTTGTATCCTGGCTCCTCTCTTATCTCTTCAGAGCAGTCCCTCAGAGTAATCTGAGATGGTAAAGTCCTCATAAGTCTGCAGAATAGAACATAATTCTCAACTTTCAGCTTGTGCAATTTTTTTCAGCCAGCAGTCTCAACAGATTGAAGGCAGGAGGAGAAGGGAACGACAGAGTACAAGATGGCTGGATAGCATCACTGACTCAATAGACATGAGTTTGAGCAAACTCCGGGAGATGGTGAAGGACAGGGAAGCCTGGCATGCTGCAGTCCATGGGGTCGCAAAGAGTCGGACACGACTTAGCGACTGAACAAGAGCAACAAGTCTCAAAAAAAGCCAGTTGTGCTCATACTTGGATAATTTGAGGGAAGCTTAAAGTTATGGCTGGCCTGTGGGGAACCTTAGAATAGAGCAGTCCTAGCAGATAGTGCCAGGGGCCTGCTAACTCCCTGAGACCCAGAGGCCAGGGAAGGGAGTGCTTCCTGGGACCCTAGCAGACAGAGGGGACACCTGGAGATGGGCAGTGACCTTCAGTGGTCAAGAGGTACAGACAGCCTTCAGCAACTCAGCAAGGAGGGAGTGGGGAATAAACACTTGGATTCATGCTCCTCTCTCCCTCCCTCCCTGCTGGAAGCCAGGTGGCAAAGGAGACACTGATGTCATCCTTGAGTGGATTGGCCTCTTGGGGTCCAGCTAACCAATAATCTTAATTCCATCTGCAAAGCACCTAGATTAGAATCTCGGAAATGTTAGAACTCAGCCAACTACAACAAACAACAAAAAATAAGCGTTTTGCCAAACTTATGTTACTCACTTTTTAAAAAATTACAGTGATCTTTTAGAAAGCAGATTTATTGAGAAACAATTTACATGCCATGCAATTCACCCATGTAAAGTGTACATTCAGTGTTCTTTGGCATATTAGTAATTTTTAAAAATTGTGGTAGACTATATATTGCATAAAATTTGCCATTTTTAAGTGTACAATTCAGTGCTATTAAGTACATTCATAGTGTTCTGTAACCATCACCACTATTTATATTCAAAACTTTTTAATTACCCTAAGCAAAAACTCTGAAACCATAAAGCAGTAAGTCCCCATTCCTCCTGCCCCTAGCATCTGGTAGCCTCTAATCTACTTTGTGTCTCGATGAATATGTCTATTAACATAAGTGGAATAATAATATTCATTCCTTTGTGACTGGATTATTTCATTTAGCATGATGACTTCAAGGTTTATCCATGTTGTAGCATATGTAAGAACTGTATATCCTTTTATGGCTTGATATTACTCCATTGTATGTGTACTTTGGATTTTGTTTCTCCTTTCATCTGTGGATGAACTCAGGTTATTTTCATTTTCCGGCTTTCGTGAATAAAGCTGCTGTAAACAGTGGTGTCCTTAAAGCATCTGACTCCCTGCTTTCAAGTTTTTGGGTATATTCCGCCAAGTGGAATTGCTGGGTCATGTGGTAATTCTATATCCAACATTGTAAGGAACTACAAAACTGACTTCCATGGTGATTGCACTTTACATTCCCAGTGGAAATACACAAGGGTTCCAATTCTCCACATCCTCAACACTTGTTCCTTTCTGTTTCTGATAGCCATCCTCTGTCTTAATGGGTATGAAGTGGTATCTAATTGTGATTTTGACTGGCATTTCCTTAAAGAATAATAATGTTGACCATCTTTTCATGTGCTTATTGGCCATTTGCATATCTTCTTTGAAAAAGTGAAATCACTCAGTCATGTCTGACTCTTTGTGACCCCATGAACTGTAGCCCACCAGACTCCTCCATCCATGGGATTCTCCAGGCAAGAGTACTGGAGTGGGTTGCCATTTCCTTCTCCAGGGGATCTTCCCGACTCAGGGATTGAACATGGGTCTCCTGCATCGCAGGCAGATGCTTTACCATCTGAGCCACCAAGGAATCCCTCTTTGAAAAAATGTTTATTCAAACCCTTTGTTCATTTTTTAATTGGGTTGTTTTTGCTATTGTTATTGATGAGTTGTAGTTCTTTATATATTCTGGATATTAACCGTTATTAGATAGAGGATTCACATATACTTTCTACTCTTTCATGGGTTGGTTGTCATTTCACTCTCTTGAGAGTATCCTTTGATGCACAAAAGTTTTTAATTTTGATGAAGACCAATTTTTCTTTAAAAAATTTTTTTTATTGGAGTGTAGTTGGTTTCCAATGTTGTGTCACTTTCTGCTGTACAGCCAAGTGAAACAGATATATGTATACATGTATCCAGTCTTTTTTTAGACTCTTTTCCCATGTAGGTCATTATAGGGCGTTGAGTAGAGTTCCCTGTGCTATACAATAGGTGCTAATTAGTTATCCATTTTATATATAGTATATATATATATATATTATATATAGTATATATATAGTAGTGTGTATATGTTTATTCTAATCTTCCAACTGATCCCTCCACCTCCCCCCTGATAACCATAAATTTGTTCTGTGTTTTTTACATCTGTAACTACTTCTGTTCTGGAAATAAATTCATTTGTACCATTTTTTGAGTGCACATGTAAGTGATATCATATGGTATTGCTCTCTGTCTGATTTACTTCACTCAGTATGACAGTTTCTAGGTCCCCATGGACCTAGATAATAAATAATGCTGCAAACGGCCTTATTTCATTCATTTTATGGCTACGTAATATTCCAACATACCACATCTTCTGTACCCATGCCTCAGGGAACGGACCTTTTGGTTGTTTCCATGTCTTGGCTATTGTTAATAGGGCTGCAGTCAACACTGAGGTGCATGTATCTTTTTGAATTATGGTGTTCTCTGGACATATGCCCAGGAGTGGCTTTGTTGGATCTTATGGCAACTTTTTTTTTTAAAAGGAACCTCTACAGTGTTCTCCATAATGGTTGTACCAAATTATATTCCCACCAACAGCATAGGAGGGCTCCCTTTTCTCCACACCCTCTCTAGCAATTAGTTTGTATCTTTTTCTTTTGTTGGTTGTACTTTTGGTGTCATATACAAGGAATTATTGCCAAATTCAATGTCAGGAAGATTTTTCCTCTATGCTGGCCCCCAAACAATTAGCAGCAGAAGTCAGAACCCACAAATCTGATTTTTGGAGAGCAATGCTGGTTCTTATCGCCCAACCTGGTCCTAGTGAACTGCACTAGGAACATGGGCTACTGTCCCCATAGCTGAGCGTCTTGGGGCTGGGGAAAGGGGATGGCTGCCACTATTAAGGGGAAGCTGAAACTTACCAGTCTCTTCATCAAACTCTCTCCTGGGTGCTGCAAGCATTCTACTAGACACAAAGTTCTAAAGTAGTTTATTCAGATGGCTCCTGCCAGTTCAACCACTGTTTTGATAGAGGGGTGGATTCCTAAAGCTTCCTATTGCACCATCTTCCCTGACATCACTTTAATGTATCTAGATTTTATGACCAGAATAAAACACTGGTATTAATATTTAGCCCTAATATAAGTTATCCATCAGTAAGTCCACACTGGCAGGATGCATTAATAACTGATTCCATTGGTGGTGCTATTCTATAGGCAGGCCCTGACGCACCAGGTCCCTTCTTTACAATGATTGCAACCTCATTCCTGCCATTTCTGAGCCCCCTTCACTCTGTCCAAGTCAAAGGCCCATTCTCATCCCCCTCAGGGGCCAACATAGGTGGAACTACCCTTTGGTGGCAGTTGAGAACAGACCAGGGGGGTCTCATATCTTCCATGGCCAATGCCAGGAAGATATCTTTGTTCTTTCTGGATATGAAAAGGGTGGGGGGGGCGGGTGCAGGGAAACACAGTTCATCTTCAGAACTGAACCAGGAAATGCTATTGCCTGTAGCTAAAATTTTTATAAAAAATGAAAACAATGTTTAAAAGGGTGAAGTCCATGATAGAATTATTTTCAAGTCAATTATCAGCCCCTAAGTTTGCAGACTCATTTGGGGGAAAAAAACATCCCTTATAACACTAGGGGCTAAATAGGTTTTGCAGATTATTAAATGCCTGTCTTTCCATTGTGAATCTGCCTCCTGAGATTAAGTATCTTCATTCAAACAAGATAAAAGAAGACTTTTTTTAACAAAAAAAGTTTATTTTCTGCACTAAAATTTATACAGCTGTAAACTCAAGGAGTTATCCAATACTTGTACAAATCTGGGGAACAGTTAATAAGCACCTTCAATGGTTTCCACAGTTTACAAATTTACCATTTAAAAATATTTTAGAATGAATCTAGCAAAATGAATAAAATAGTTATAAACATTATACAAAAATCATGACAAAACATTTGATATAGAGGATTGGATATGGAATGATAAATAGAAAAGGAAAGTTAAACTAATTTATGTGGTTGGGCTAGACTCATGTGTTCCCCAAACCTTGTGATTCTTGGGAATATAGTTACTTCTCAAAACAAACTTCAGTTATTCAAGGAAAGGCTCTTTCCATTCAGGCTCCTATGTGCTGCAGAAAAGAAGTGTGTGTAGCGGGGAGTTCAGGGTACTGAGGTTTGCAGATTAGAAGAGGGATATCTTCCTTAAGAAGAAAAACAGGGAAATTCTTCCATGTCGTTAAGTGTAGAAGTGTCCTCTGGCAAAGAACATACCATTTTTTTCTTTGGCATTATTTAAAAGCTTTTCTTATTGCTATTGTTAAATCTTCTCCTTTATCCTTCCTCTTGGGTTTTTCATTCCCGCTCTTGATCAATCTCTTTGTGATACTTTTCACTGAGTCGTCTCACTTCCCTTAACCCAATCTTCACCGACTCAAATTCCTTATCCTTAGCTTTCAATTCAAAATTTCTATTCTTTTAGGACTTTGGGAAGCAGTGACCACCCCTCCAAAAAAAAGTAACACTAGCTATATATGGTCAGGAGATGTTTTCTACACAAGCTCTAGAAACATAAATGTGAAATGTGGTAATGGTCCTTTTAATTACACCAATGAGCAACAAAGTGTCTGGAGGACCAATATTCAGTTTGGCCTTCCTGGATTGTGTCTTTGGATGAGAATACAGTGAGCAAGGGCCATGGATGGAGGATAAACAAAGGAGCACAGAGCTCATGGTTGATTGTAGATTGGCTCTCGTGGGTGGACGGCAGATGTGAGGGACTACAAGGGGTCACTGGTACCAGTCCCAGCCTGTATCTCAGATGGGTCTCCATGTGGAGGCTGGACACAGGTGGCAGCAGTGGGGCTCTGCTGCCCCAAGAACCAGATGCTACGATCCAAGTGCTTTGGATAAAGAGGAATACTTTGGTAATCTTTGGTATAATTTAAGGCACATCAATAAAATCCCCATCCTCAAATATCTGACTCTGCACCTTGAATTTCTCTGGACACTCTTGATTTAAGCCTTTGACTACCAACAACTACTGCAGAAATGCCAATAACTTATCTGGGAGAGGCTGCTCAGTATCATCCACCAAATACCCATATATCTTTTGGACAGGGTGAGTTTTGGCCAAAAGGCAGGGCTTGCTCACTTCCTGCCTTGGGCAGGATGCAGGTGATATAGAACTCAGGGGTTAAATGCTAGGAGTATAAAGAGGGAAATCAGAGCACCAAGAAAAACTGTGGGAGAGCAAACTCCCTCCTTCGCTCACAGCCTTGTTGTGTCCAGCAGCTGAAGGAACGATGGGTGTCTCAAAGCGAGGCTGAGCTCGTAAGGCCACAGGAAGTGGGGCAGCTCAGGCCTGGGGAAGCTCTGCTCACCATGGGGGCATGAAGGTTGGGGCCAGTTTCCAGCACCAGGATGGGGCATATAATCCTCACTCAGGGCTATATAAGCTAGTCCGAGGGCTGGGATCAGGGAGACTTTCTTTGCGTAGGAGTAGAGGCTTTCGCATTCCAGAAGCTGAGGGCATGTGTTCTGGGGAACGGTGAGGGCAATGCTGTTGGGGCTCAGGCTGGGTTGGACCTGGGCCTGGTGGCCATTCAGCCACCAGGTCAGACAGTTTTCAGTCTGGACCCTTTCAAGAAGGGTGCTGCTGTGAAATACTCTGGAGAGCACACGAGGAACTCTTCATTTCTGCTCGATACAGTCAACTCCCAGGGTGTTGTCAGGGCAACGGCAGGTCCTGCTTCCGGGGGTGGCCAGGCAGAGGTGCGTGCAGCCGCCATTGTTCACTGAGCAGTAGTTGTGACCTGGGGAAGGTAGAGGCAGGCTCAGTGGTTCAATCAGGTAAGACAGTGACCTCCACACTGAACCGCTTTTTGGTCTCTGGGAGGCCAAGCTTACGGGGGGTCCTGGAGAACAAGGAATTTGTATAGAAAATTTAACTCAGCTTATCTCCTGGCTGTTTCCTCATCATTGAGGATTTGCCAAATGTGCCAAAACCTTGATTCCTGATCTGAGGGATATGCAGATTTACCATCAAAGCTATTAGCAAAGCTCAGGGAAGGTTTTTCAGCTCTGGTCATAACACGGAGCTGGAATTTTAAAGCAGAATGTGCTTTCTATCCAGGTTGGCCGCTTGACTAGGGGGCAGGAGGGAAGTCAGGAAGGAGGCGGCATAGCATAGACTTTGCAGCCAGGTGCCTAACTTACCCCCATGTCTGCTGCCATGAGCACCGGAAGTGACCGTGTGACTCTGGGCAAGTGGTTTCAGTATCCTCATTTATAAAGTGGGCAAAATAATAACACCTACCTCAGGGCTTTCTTGAGGATTGAGTGAACCAGTGGATACAAAGCACATAGTGACTTCTAATACATGGGATGTACCCAGCACACAGGTAGTATCACATCCATGTTTGCGATTATTATTACTATCAATTATTGTTGTTGCTGTCTGGCCAAATGGATGAACTTTTAAAGCAGGAGAGATCCTAACACTGCCTTCCCTCCTTGGGGCCTGAAGACATTATACTTTTAGACCCACTCCAAGAGTCAATACTTTTCCTCACCTTTATCCACTATCCACTTCATTCCCTAACATTTTCTATTGATTCATCTGCTTTACCTACTAATTAATGAAGACCCTTAATGAAATGGACTAGGTCTCACCTGCCCTGTGATCAGGGCTAGCAGAGGCCACACAGGGGGCAGCCAGAGTGTGGGCTCTGAGCCCCAGGGGCCAGCCCAGCCCCTGACGACTTACAGCACAGGCGACTTACCTTCAGGACACTGAGACAGGGCGGAGGTGATGCCATACAGCCGGGTCTGCTTGTGGGGGTGGAAGGAATCCGTCTCTTTGGAAATGGCGAGATCTACAGCGACCACAGAATTCCTACAGAGTGTCAAAGGATGGAAAGTTAAAAACGCATCTAATGGCAGGATTTCCCTGATGGTCCAGTGGATAGGACTCTTCACTTCCAATGCAAGGGGCGTGGTTTGATCCCTGGTGGGTGAACTAAGATTCCCGCATGCTATGCAGTACGGCCAAACAAACAAAACCCAAAAATATACTAACAAAAAAAACCACATCTAATGGCTTGAACTTTTCTCTACATGGCAACCTCTTTTGTCGCTTGGAGGATAAAGTAAAAGTGTTAGTCTCTCTGTCCTGTCTGACTCTTTGTGACTCCATGGACTGTAGCCTGCCAGGCTCCTCTGTCCATGGGATTCTCCAGGCAAGAACACTGGAATGGGTAGCTATTCCCTTCTCCGGGGGATCTTCCCGACCCTGGGATTGAACCTGGGTCTCCTGCATTGCAGGTGGATTCTTTACCATCTGAGCCACCAGGAAAGCCCTTGGGGGATAAATTGGAGGCCATAAATGGCTTCCCAGGTGGCTCAGACAGTCAAGAATCTGCCTGCCCATGCAGGAGATGTGGCTTTGATCTCTGGGTTGGGAAGATTCCCTGGAGGAGGAAATGGCAACCCACTCCAGTATTCTTGCCAGGGAAATCCCATGGACAGAGAAGCCTGGTGGGCTACAGTCCATGGGGTGGCAAAGAGTCAGACAAGACTGAGCACAGACAGACACAAAAAACAGATACATTGGCCTTACTTCCTAGCCATCCCTCCCTCTTCCTGAAGCCTGCAATTCTCTGGCTTCTTAAAGAGAGAACAAAGGTCAGCTAGCTCTGCCCTCTGGCTCTAAATTCCAAGCTGGGATACCCACTTTCTATACTGATGCTCCTGCCACAGCTGCTTGCTTGGTTTAAGCCTACTTTCCTGCAGGAAAGGTCAAGAAGGAACTTTGGGAATACTGCAGTTTAAGAATTATAATAAAATAGTGGCATGGAGTAGGCATGATCTCTCCTAGGGAGAGAAGGCACATGTGCAGGACGTCCCCGTTTGTGGACTTGAAGCTGCCCATCCTGGAGCATCCAGATGACACATGGCACTCCCTGCTCCCCGAAGGTCCCTGCCCTCTCCTTCCTCACCCTCCTCTCTGACAACCAGAGGGTGAGGCAGAGGGGGCATCTCTGGAGGCGGAAGGTCAAGCCAAGAGGCTGCTTGGAAAGGGTGTGGCCTCCAGAGAGGGCAGCAGGGCAGGTCCCCCAGCCCCCGCGCTGCAGCAGCTGACGTACGTCTTCCAGTCTGTGTAGTACAGATTCTTCCCGAAGCTTGTAACCCCAAAAGGATACTGCAGCCCTTCAAGAACCGTGCGTCTGTTGGGCTGACCAGGCTTCAGGCACTCGGCCCGATGGGTGCCTGTGTGGGGTGAGAACAAGTCGTCCATTGTTCACACAAGAAATGGTCCCTTTGTGTCCAAAACCAAAAGCAAGGAGGGCAAGGGTGAGAGTCAGTGTTACAGGCTCAGACCCGAGAGAACACACGGTGTGCTCTTCTAACCTGGGAAGTTGTCTGTTCATCCTCCCTTGCCCCCCTCATTGGTCAGTCCCACCTCCATCCGGTACCCATACCTGGTTCTGATGGGGAGAAGGGAGCCAGAGCAGAGGAAGAGCACCCCGTTTCACCCACTTCTGGAGCAGCCAGGGGCTTAGTAAGAAGGATGCCATCTTCCAGCTCCTGTTCAAATCCCTCCTGCCTCTCTAGACCTACCCTCCCTGCCCCCCGTCCCCATTTTCAGAGCCCTCAGAATTGCTAAGCTGCTCCCACTGGGCTAGCAGCTATGCACAGCCGCGCATCAATGCCTGCATTATGACCAAGTTAAGGCTTGAGTTTCCACTTAACTGTGCATGCCTTACTTCCTGCATCTCCCGTGGTACCTGACAGTGTCTAGAACAAAGGAGGAACTCAACAGAGACTGGATGGATGATTGACATTCTTTCCCAACTGAGCATCCGGCCCACATCAGGGGCACCCCAAATCTGCCCAGGCAGGAGCGCACACACTGGGGCTGCCTTACTTTATCTTCCTTGGCTTCAAGTCCTGCCTTAGCCCTGCCTGGGGACAAGCAGGAGCTACAAAAATGTAAGTCACGAATTGCTTAATAGGTACCAGGATAAGGACAGGCTCTGGGGGTCAGCAAACTTTCTCTTAAAGGGCCAGATAGTAACTATTTTAGGTTGTGCGGGCCGGCCAAGAGATGAAATCAAGGATATTATACAAGCATTTGTATAAGCTTTTAAAATGTAACATTTCAAAATGTAAAAACCTTTTACAGCTCCCAGATTATACCGAAACAGGTGTCCAAACCATTTGGCACAAGGCTGTAGTTTGCTGACCCCTGACCTGAAAGATTGAGAATACTCCCTGGACTACATCAAGCTGAGGGAAACAGCTTCAGAGCAAAGATATGCAGCTGATGTTTGTGCAGAAAAAAAGCAATTATCTTATTCCTTATTCCCCACAACAGCTACTCTTGATAGTACAGTAGGTAACAATGATTATTTGGTAAAAAACGAAGCCCTGTTCCGACCCAGGAGCCAGGCCCGGGGCTTTCCGTCACCTGCATCCACCCAGCAGAGCTGAGACGAGTAGGCGTCGAAGGTCAGCCCGTTGGGCAAGCCCAGGTCATCCTGCACCAGGATCCTCCGGTTTGTGCCATCCATGTAGGAAGTTTCAATTTTGGGGTTATCTCTGTTCCAATCTGTCCAATAAAGATTCCTGGAGGAAAAGGAAGTGAGAGGGCAAGAGAAACAATGAAGATGCATAAGAAAAAGTTCACTTAAAGGCACTTAAAAAGAACCTATGATAGGGAATTCCCTGGCAGTCCAGGGACTAGAACTTCGCATTTCCACTTCAGGGGGCTTGAGTTCAATACCTGACCAGGGAATTAAGATCCTGCAGGTCATGCAGTGCGACCAAGAAATTCAAAAATAAAATAAAAATTAATGGCTATAAAGGATCTGGAGGTGCCAAGACACACTGCCTTTGTAAAGACCCTTCTATTTAGTTTTTCACTTGAATCCTGTTACTAACAACTTCACTTCCCTGAAATATAACTGACATATCTCAATGAAACTGTTTTTAAAAAATAGAGCACCATAACTAACATAAACACATGGGGATTCTCATATGCTGTCAGCACACAGGAAGGCACAGCAGACCGAGAGGATGAAGCCCAGAAGCAATGCTGGCAGGAGAAGTGGTCAAGGCACCTGAAATTAGAGAGGCAGCCAAATGGCCACAGAACAAGAGATGTGGCCTCATGTCAAAGCATCAAGGAGGCATGGGCCTAGGGTGTAAGACTCAGAGCCTGCAGTGAGGGAAAAAATGTGTTCACAAAACCCCTGGGGAGGGCCTCCAAGGTGTTCATGCTGGGTTGGGCCCCAGGAAGGAGCCCCAGGGGGACATTGATGCTACCTTGATATTCTTCTGCGGTTGATACAACTCAAATATTTGATTAACATTCAATCCAAGTGGAAATATCCAATTTCTGAGCTGTCAACTTACAAAGCTCTTGGTAAAAGATCTGAAAGTGGAACATGGTACTGAGTTCATGATTCCGGTGGATTATAATAAATGTTCTGGCTTCATCTCAGATATCTATAAGCCACCAACTGTGGACTCATTCATCCTAAACTCATTCACTTCAGGAGAGCAATGCTGGAGTTACAGTCAAACTCTGAGAATATGCACAAGGGCAGATGCAAATAGAATAGACACACACAGAGATCTACACAAAGATACCCTTTCACGGGGGCTTCCCTGGTGGCAAGACCCTCTGGAGGAGGGCAACCCATCCCAGTATCCTTGCCTGAAGAATCCCAAGGACAGTGGAGCCTGGCGGGCTATAGTCTACAGGGTCACACAGAGTTGGACATGACTGAAACAACTAAGCATGCACGCACCCTCTCACGGAATCTGTTGCGATGCCTCTGGGATTCACCAAATCAGTCTCAAACAGCACGCGGCGCTGGGTCCCGTCTAGCTTTGCAACTTCTATCCGATCCAGGTGAGAATCGGTCCAAAAGATGTTGCGCCCAAGGTGGTCAAGAGCAATGCCTTCAGGGCTTCCAAGATCTAGAAGCAAACACCGAACATTGTTGACTTTTTTTTTTTAAACGAGTGAGATGAGGTTTTTCTGATTACTCAGTGCTATTTCATCTGGCATCCAACCCTTGCACTTTGAGAAAACCAATGGGAGTGTTAAATGCTTGTTAAGATAAATAACACTTAGTGACAAATGTTACACTGCTACTCATTCTGTGTACCATACTGCGAATCCAACCCATAAGGATGCTGAAGCTGTGGCCCTGCCTTCGAGGGGCCCACAGCCAATCACAATTCAGACTGAGTTCCAGGTTCTATGGGAGCATGGAGGAGGAATGCTGGACTTAGCCTGGGGAGACCAAGGAACACTTCCTGGGGAGGCAATACCTCATAAGGCTGGCTACTGCAGGAACAGCAGGGGTTTCTCAGGCAAAGATCCTGGTAAAAGTTTTCCAGGTAGTGAGACCAGCACACTGATATAAAGGAAGAATGGATATGGCTTGAAGTATATGATGTTATTCTATGTGGCTGGAGACCCCGAGGGTGGAGGGTGGCAGAGATGAAGCTAGGATGCCTGTGTTAACAAGCTTAGAGCTTATCTCTTGTATAAAGGGGAGGCACAGGAAGATCTAAAGATGAGGAATGGACAGACTTATCTTATTCATCAACAGGGGAAAAAAGGTCATTTCCAAGAAATAATATATGCAAGAAATCACAGCTGTTATTACTTTCATACAAGTGTTAAGAGTACAAAGAAGGGGTATCAGTGTTGCAAATAACACCCCAGAACTCTTTACTAGGCTCTAAGTAACTGATTTTCAAGCCAGGGGTTGCTGCAGTATAAGCTGATTGCAATGGGAGCCTTTAGCACCCACCAAACCTAACCAGGAGTTCAGGATTGCAATGGTTTCGTGACTATAAATACAACCAAATTAAAAGCTAAAACCCTACTGGGGTTTTACTGGGGTCACCTTGGACTCTCTCTCCTCTGCTGATTATGGAGCTGAAGGTCATTTAGTACGGCTGGAAGTGGAAACAGGAAGGGGAAGAGCCAAGGATGGAGCTACCCTGCCCCAGGGACCTGGTATGAAACCATCCCTGCAGCACTGTGTTCTTTCAATAGAGAAGCAGTCCCGACCCTCAGCCCCCTCCATGTCAGCTTTCACTAAACTCCTAAGATGATCATGACTATGAATGATGGAAACATCTAAGCCCCCTTGAAGGACTTCCAGCAGAGAAAACTTATTAAGAGTTAGAAACAAGCGTTTCTAATTCTCAACAAGGTCTTTATTATTTCAACCCAAAGCAAAGATTTATAAAGTACAACAAACTGGTTCCAAATCCGGAAAGGAGTATGTCAAGGATGTATATTGTCACCCCGTTTATTTACATTATATACAGAGTACATCATGCGAAATGCCAGGCTGGATGAAGCACAAGCTGGAATCAAGATTGCAGGGAGAAATAGCAATAACCTCAGATATGCCGATGACGCCACTCTTATGGCAGAAAGCGAAGAACTAAAGAGCCTCTTAATGAAAGTGAAAGAAGAGAGTGAAAAAGCTGGTTTAAAACTCAACACGGAGAAGGCAATGGCACCCCACTCCAGTACTCTTGCCTGAAAAATCCCATGGATGGAGGAGCCTGGTGGGCTGCAGTCCATGGGGTCGCTAAGAGTCAGACACGACTGAGCGACTTCACTTTCAGTTTTCACTTTCATGCATTGGAGAAGGAAATGGCAACCCACTCCAGTGTTCTTGCCTGGAGAATCCCAGGGACTGGGGAGCCTGGTGGGCTGCCACCTATGGGGTCACACAGAGTCGGACACGACTGAAGCGACTCAGCAGCAGCAAAACTCAACATTCAGAAAACGAAGATCATGGCATCCGGTCCCATCACTTCATGGCAAATAGATGGGGAAACAATGGAAACAGTGAGACTTTATTTTGTGGGGCTCCAAAATCACTGCAGATGGTGACTGCAGCCATGAAATTAAAAGATGTTTGCTCCTTGGAAGAAAAGCTATTATCAACCTAGACAGCATACTAAAAAGCAGAGACATTACTTTGCCAACAAAGGTCTGTCTAGTCAAAGCTATGATTTTTCCAGTAGTCATGTATGGATGTGAGAGTTGGACTATGAAGAAAGCTGAGCGCCAAAGAATTGATGCTTTTGAACTGTGGTGTTGGAGAAGACTCTTGAGAGTCCCTTGGACTGCAAGGAGATCCAACCGGTCCATCCTAAAGGAAATCAGTCCAGAATATTCATTGGAAGGACTGATGCTGAAGCTGAAGCTCTAATACTTGGGTCACCTGATGCAAACAACTGACTCATTTGAAAGACCCTGATGCTGAGAAAGCTTGAAGGTGGGAGGAGAAGGGGATGACAGAGGACGAGATGGTTGGATGGCATCACTGACTCAATGGACATGAGTTTAAGTAAGCTCTGGGAGTTGGTGATGGACAGGGAGGCCTGGTGTGCTACAGTCCATGGGGTCACAAAGAGTTGGACACGACTGAGCGATTGAACCAACTGAAAATATTTCCCACATCCCTGGAGGGAAAGGGACGGTGAGACTGACCTCCAAAGACTCCTTCCGACCTTCAGACAAAATCAGAAGAAATCATTCTGGGGTATATTTGGAACAAGTACATCCTGTCTGAGAGGCATAGGCTATTCAGACATGGTGGGACCAGGGAAGACTGTTAACGAGAGTATCTTTACAAGTTCCTGGAAGGAACTCCATGCCAATTGTCTCTTTAGAAATAGTCTGGTCTTGACGTCAAACCCATGAGCAACCAGAACTCCTCCCCCAACCAGAAAAATACTTCTTTATGGGCTAAGGAGCCAAAGGAAAGGCCTGGAAAACCTCATCCTTTCCTGTGAGTCAGGGCAAGATGGGAAAACTGCAGGGCAATATATTCCACACTGATTATATCAAAAGGAAACAGATGATGATACTTATTAAAGATATCTGGTTAGGACCTTAACTCAAGGAAAAACAGAGAAGCCCAGGATTCAGACATTATGAAATTAGGAAGAAAAAGAAAAGATACCCACTGCCATTTTCACTCACTAGGAATATACCATGATGAAAATGTAAGTGGAAGTTTCTTTCTCTTTTTTGAAATTAAAAAGACAATGTATTCCTAGTGATCTTTCTTCTACAAAGATCACATTCTGATTTAATTCTGTGTTTTCCCAGTGGGCTTTTGTCTGGAATGTTTCTTACTGATCTTAAAGCTTTCTTGGATCATTATCAGTTCCAAAAACAACAGGAAATAGCAAACGATGACCTACTCCCCACTTCCTGTGGGTTTTGAAGTCAAATTACAGATAATAGCAACATTTTCAACAGCATTAAGATGCAAAAAGGCATCTTCAAACTTCTTTTCATTAGAAACTTCATTCTATTGATTAAAGCAAGCCATGAAAACTAGCAGACATTATTTAAATAGCACATTGGCTTCCAGGAAAGGATTTGAGGTCTGAGTCCATAGTCAACATGTTTAACTCAACCTCAGCTTAATTCCTGCTATACTATCTCTTATGAAGGAGCCAAGGAAGGAAAAATATACCCCAGAGGCTGTTCCACAGGCACAAGGGCCTTTCTGACATTATCAAAAGTTGTTATGGAGACGTTAAATTAGAAAAGCTACACTTAGCCCTTGGAAGAAAAGCTATGACAAACCTAGACAGCGTATTAAAAAACAGAGACATCACTTTGCCGAAAAAGGTTCGTCTAGTCAAGGCTTTGGTTTTTCCAGTAGTCATGTTCAGATGTGAGAGTTGGACCATAAAGAAGGCTGAGTGCCAAAGAACTGACACTTTTGAACTGTGGTGCTGGAGAGGACTCTTGAGAGTCCTTTGGACTGCAAGGAGATCAAACCAGCCAATCCTAAAGGAAATCAACCTGAATATTCACTGGAAGGACTGATACTGAAGCTGAAGCTCCAAAACTTTAGCCACTTGATGCTAAAAGCAGACTCACTGGAAAAGACCCTGATGCTGGGAAAGACTGAAGGCAGGAGGAGAAAGGGACGACAGAGGATGAGATGGTTGGATGGCATCACTGACTCAATGGACATGAGTTTGAGTAAACTCCAGGAGATGGTGAGGGACAGGGAGGCCTGGCATGCTGCAGTCCATGGGGTTGCAAAGAGTCAGACATAACTTGGCAATTGAACAATAACACTCAGCCCCAAGCATCAGTAAAAAGAAATACCAAAGAGGCTCAAATATTTTAAAGATGTATCTTTGCTTTTTCCCCCAAGCCAGGAAGTCCTTAAAGATGTAACTTTGAGTGTTTTGCAGAGAAAACAAGATGATTTTACACAGCACATATCCCTGGCATGGCAATGTCTTTTGACTGAAAATATCTGCAAGGCAGCTGGTTAAGTCACAGACTTAGCAATGTGCAATATTTGACCTTTTCAGTAGAGAATTTTTACAGGTCCTCGGACTTTTTGTCATAATGGACTTGAATCTTGATAAAACATATCCACTTAAAATAGTCTTGATTTGTTGAATGTAGGCATTAAAATAATAGAGTCCTTGGCTTAAATTGGCACCCGTAAGTTAAGAAATTGAGGTTAAATGTTGAGGGGTGGGCTGTGCCAAACTGTCATGTGGTTTATCATTAGTGATGCAACAAAAACAGAAATGTCTGTAAAAGTTCAGCCTGATATGTGGTACTCCTCTGGCAATCTGAGCAAGGTCCAGTGAGGGTGAGATGGAAGAGAGGAGACCCACCCCACCAAGAGGTTACAGGTTGAAGTGATAACCCTTCAGCTTGAAAACTGTCTTGGGAATAGACTCACCTCTCAGGAACAGTATTTGCCAATATGCTTGTGACCCTCCCATCTTTATGATTTTTCTGTTTTTTGCCTAATGGACCACCCCATGGGGCAGACAGTCTGAGAATCAACTCTAGGCTCAGTAGCCAGAGGGAGACGCACATATCCCAACTGGATGGTTGAGTTTGGCCTTTATTATTCCTTAAAATGGGCTACATAAGCTTTCAGAGACAGGCAAGGCCACTTACCCTGCTTTAATTTTATTCTAGCACCACATCCCAGCTAAGATGTTCATGATTTAGTGATGAGTCCTTGGAGGACTGTTCAGAGAAGGCTAGAAAGGATGATGTTTGAGCCCGAGAACCCAGTCCATCTCCGATCACCATATCCTGCAAGCAACTATACACCGCACAATTCTGCTCTCTCCCCCAAGAGCCACGTGGGCTACTAAAAGCAAAACCAACAATGATGCTTGCTCACCTTGTCGAATGATGGTGGTTGGCTCTCCGCCATGCAGACTGGCTCTCCCGATGGAAGGCTGACTGATGTCGGTCCAGTAAACCATCTTGTCCACACAGTCAAAGGCCAGTCCAATGATGACTTTGTCCTGGGAGTGTAGAGCAGTGGTGAGGGTGGTCAGTCTACTAGTGCCTCAGGATAGGAGGAATCTTTCCTGTGCTTACAGGCATTTGGACACCTTTCAAAATGAAGTGTCTTCAAGTCTTTTGTTCATTTTTAAAATTAAATTATTGAGTGGCAGGAGTTCTTTATAAACTTCAGATAAAAATCTGTTGTCATATGTGTGTAAGTCTGTATATTTATGGGGCTTCCCAGGAGGCACTAGTGGTAAGGAACCCATCTGCCAATATAGGAGACGTAAGAGACATGGGTTTGATCCCTGAGTTAGGAATTCCCCTGGAGAAGCGCATGGGAACCTGCTTCAGTTTCTCTCAGCAAATAGCACTTTTTCATTTTCTTAAATGATGTTTTTTGGGAGCAAAAGTTTTAAATTTTTGTAAAGTCCAATTTATTATTCTTTTATGGATAATGCTTTTTGTATATTATCTAAGAAACCTTAACTGAAGATCATAAAAAAGAAATAAAACACATAAATATTGGAAAGGAAGAAGTAAAATCACTCTATTTTAAGACAATATGATTATTTACGTAGAGACTCCTAGGGAATCTATACTAATATTTATTAATAATTGAATCTAGCAAGGTTGCAGGATCCAAGATCAACAGAAAACTGTATTTCCACATATCAGCAAAAAGTAGAATTTTAAGATAATAATGTTTGCAATAGCAACAAAACCAAAATATTTTAGACTGAATACTATAAAACATTGCATAGCAAAATTAAAGAAGATGCAAATAAATGAAGAGATGTTAGTTTAATGGATCAAGAGATTTAATACTGCTAAGATGTCAATTCTCCCTAATTAAGAATTAAAGATCCAATGCTATCTATATCAAAATCCAAGAAGGCTTTTAATTCCTTCCTTTTTTTAAAGTAGAAACTTACAAGCTCACTCCAAAATGTATGTGGAAACTTAAAGTAAAGACCCTAGACACCATAGAAGTGGAAGACCAGGAAGATGTTTTAGGGCAGAACTAGAGTTATCAGCAAACACTTCCCCTTCAGAGGTCAGGTCATAAAGGACACAGAGACCCTTACCTTACACCATATACAAAAATAAGCTCAAAATGAATCAGAAACCCAAATGTAACAATTAAAACTATAAATCTCTTAGAAGAAAACATGGTTAAAAGCCTCATAATGTTGGATTTAACAATAATTTCTTGGCTATGACATCAAAAGCAAAAGACAGATAAATTGGATCTTATCAAAATGGAAAACTTTTGTTCAGTAAAAGATACAGTCAACAAAGTGAAAAGTTAACCAACTCATGGAAGGTGAGGAAATATTTGCAAATCATGTATCTGATGAGGGGCTGATAAAATATATAAAGAACTCCTACAGTTCAGTAACAACAACAAAATAACCCAACCACAAAATGGGCAAAGGATATGAACAGATATTTTTCCAAAGAAGATATATAAGTGGCCCTTAAGCATATGAAAAGATGCTAACAAAGGTCCGTCTGGTCAAAGCTATGGTTTTTTCAGTAGTCATGTATGGATGTGAGTTGGACCATAAAGAAAGCTGAGTGCCGAAGAATTGATGCTTTTGAACTGTGGTGTTGGAGAAGACTCTAGAGAGTCCCTTGGACTTCAACAAGATCCAACCAGTCCATCCTAAAGGAAATCAGTCCTGAATACTCATTGGAAGGACTGATGCTGAAGCTGAAACTCCAAAACTTTGGCCACCTGATGCAAAGAACTGACTCATTGGAAAAGACCCTGATGCTGGGAAAGATTGAAGGCGGGAGGAGAAGGGGATGACAGAGGATGAGATGGCTGGATGGCATCACTGACTCAATGGACATGAGTTTAAGTAAGCTCTGGGAGTTGGTGATGGACAGTGAAGCCTGGCGTGCTACAGTCCATGGGGTTGCAAAGAGTCGGACATGACTGAGTGACTGAACTGAACTGAACTGAACTGAACATCCCTAATCATTGTGAATGTGAAGTGAAAGTCGCTCAGCTGTGTCCGACTCTTTGCAATCCCATGGACTATATAGTCCATGGAATTCTCCAGGCCAGAATACTGGAGTGGATAGCCTTTCCCTTCTCCAGGGGATTTTCCCAACCTAGGGATTGAACCCAGGTCTCCCACACTGCAGGCGGATTCTTTACCAGCTGAGCCACAAGGGAAGTCCAATAATACTGGAGTGGGTAGCCTATCCCTTCTCCAAGGGATCTTCCCAACCCAGGAATTGAACTAGGGTCTCCTGTACTGCAGGTCGATTCTTTACCAACTAGAGAAATGCAAATCAAAATCACAAAATACCACTTCACACATATTAGTATGGCTACAATGAAAAAAACAGAGAATAATAAATGTTAGCAAAGTAGCAGGGAAATTTGGAATTTTTGTGCTCTGGTGGTGGAATGCAAAATGGTGCAGTTGCTAAGGAAAATAGTATGGCAATTCCTCAAAAAATTAAAAATAGAATTACCATGTAATTCCATGTCTGGTTTATTTCTAAAAGAAGTGAAAGTAAGGACTTGAACAGATGCTTGTAAACCCATGTTTATAGCAACATTATTCACAAAGCCAGAAAGTAGAAGCAGCCCAAGTTCTCCACTGATGAACAGATAAACAAAATATGAAATATCCACATGATGGAATATTACTCAGTCATAAAAAGGAAGGAAATTCTGACACATGTCACAATATGGATGAAATCTGAAGATATCATGTTAAGTGAAGTAAGCCAGTTACAAGAGAGCAAGCACTGCATGATTCCACTAAGAGGTGTTTCCCTAGAACAGGCTAATTCATAGAGATAGAAACTAGAATGAGGTTGCAGAATGGATCCAGAATTTCAGTTTGGGACAATGGATGGTAATGATGGTGGTATTTAATGCCATTGAGTGGTGGCATTAGGTACAGTTAAACTAAAATACCTAGATGGTAAAAACAGATAGCTAGATAGAGGTATCCATAAGTGGATAGATAAATGATTGATTGAGATAATAGATAGGAAAGACACAGTGAATATTGTTGTTTCAGCACCTTCCCCTCCACTGATCACATCTCAGTTTCCTGCTTTTCATAGCCTCATTTGACACTTAAGCCTCTCCCCTTGGTGTTGGGGGAAAATGACTTTCCCATGGAATTTAACCCACTCCTACTACCTGGGAGTATGTGCTAGTGGATACAAAAGAAGAACAATGATTGCCCCTTGAGGGATTTATGCTTCAGTGAAGCAACGGGAAATCATAAAGATCACTTATGCATTCCTTCAGTAAATACTTTTAAAGTGCCAAACACTGTTTGGGGTCTGGAAACACCATTGTGAAACAAATACCTCCATGAAATAGACGGACAATTTCTGGTCTTGGTGTGCTTACATTCTTTTTTTTTAATTGGGGTATAGTTGCTTTACAATGTTGTGTTAGTTTCCACTTACAACAAAGTGAATCAGCCATATGTGTACACCTGTCTCCTCTCTCTTGGACCTCCCCCAAGCCACCCCCTCTAGGGCATCACAGCACTGAGCTGAGCTCCTTGTGCAAGACAGAACATTCCCATTAGCTACCTGTTTTACACATGGGAGTGCACGTGTCAATCCCAATCTCCCAGTTCATCTTACCTGACCCCCCACCCCCACCCCCGTCCACTCATCCGTTCCCTATGTGTGCGTCTCTATTCCTGTGTTGCAAACAGGTTCATCTGTGCCATTTTTTTAGATTCCACATACACGCTTTAGTATATGATACTTGTTTTTCTCTGACTTATTTCACTCTATATGACAGACATTAGGTCCATCCAGGTCTCTATTCTTGGTGGGAAGAGATACATGAGACATAGAACATGTACCCTGATATACAATGTATTGAGTAGTGCTGAGTGCTTGCTGAAAGACAGAGACAGGTGACTGGAGGCTGCAGTCTGAACAGGGCAGCCAGGACAGGCTTCTCCCAGAAGTGATATGCAGCAGAAATTTGCGTAATGCACATGTGGCTGTGTCTATGTACATGTGAACCGTGCAAGTGTCTAGAGTGAGAAAACTCCAGGCAGGGGACAGCAAATGCAAATGCCCTGAGGGGCAAGTGTGTGTGGTGAGTTGGGGATCAGCCAGAAGGCCAGAGGGCTGCAGCCACTGAGTGAGGTGTAGCTGTAGGAAATGGGGTTGGGACAGGTAGCCAAAGGCCATGAAAAGAACTGATTTTTTTTTCTTCCTCAGGGTGAAGGGGGAATCCATCAGAGGGCTTTGTGCTGGGGAAGAACAATCAAGGCTGCTTTGCAAGAGGCTTTTGAAAAGCATTTTTTACCATGGATGGACCTAAAGATTACCATCTCTAGTAAGTTAGTAAGCCAGAAAGAGAAAGACAAATACCATATGACATCACTCACATGTGGAATCTAAAATATGACACAAATGAGCTTATCTATGAAACAGACCCAGACAGAGAACAGACTTGTGGTCGCCAAGGCAGTGGGGTGTGGAGGGGTAGGAGTGGGAGTTCGGGATTAGTAGATGCAAACTACTGTGTAGAGAATGGATAAACAACAAGGTCCTACTGTATAGCATAGGGAACGACATTCAATATCCTGTGATAAACCATAAAGGAAAAGAATGTGAAAAAGAATGTGTGTGTGTGTGTGTGTGTGTGTGTATGTAACTGAGACACTATGGTGTACAGCAGAAATTAACACAGCATTGTAAATCAACTATACTTCAGTAAAATAAAATTTAAAAAAAGAAGCATTTTTACTTTGCAGACTTGCTTTGACCTTGGCCAAAAAGAAGAGGGGGTGTGGCAGTGTGTGTCATCTATGATGTGGAGACTGATGCAGGCAGCAAAGACAGGGAAGTGGGGAAGGAAGACGAGAAGAAAGCAACATTTCTATCCAGAATTTTCAAGACGGCTCTGCAACCAGCACTGAGGGGCGACGAGGATTTCTGCTGGACTTTCATCTCCAAGGCCTGATGGACCACTTGCTGCACTGTCCTGGCACCCCTTAAGTCCACAGTCAGAAATCTCCACCAGGTCTTAAGTTTGGTTTTCTGGCAGAAGGTCAGGATCCCAGATAAAACAATAGGTTCTCAGAAGTGTCCGACCTCTATCTAATGGACAAAAATTCCCCAGCTCACAAAATGCATCTTTGAAGCTTTGAAAAGCTCTGGTTACTGCCTCCAGGCAGACATGAGGATCTCGTTTGAGTGGCTGCCAAAAGATGAGTCACTTTGTGGATTTAGCAAGGATGGTGAGATCAAACCCAGCAGATGCGCGCAGATAAGATATAGCAAGTGCAGGTGATGCCCCCAACTAGGGCTCAGATTCCAAAGTGGTCTCCCACCCTTGAATCTCCTGGGGGGAGGGGAGGGGACTTGGGAATAAAGTGATCCTATTTAGAGGTGGACACCCAGGGTCACACAGAATGAAGAGGCCCTGGGTCCAGGGATCTAGTCCCAGTCCCTGGTTTGACCACAGCTGGCTTGTGGCTCTAGGCCACGGAAGCAGAAATCGTCACTAAAGTGCCATCAGCCAACACTTACCGGGGCGTGAAGCAGTGCCTTGGCTTCCGACTTGGTCATGGTGCTTCCCTCCAGGGGAAGGTGCTCTATCTTCCCTGTCTGGGCAAAGAGTAGGTGGGTCCCAGGAGGCAGGGGGATCACAGCAGTAGGAACTGGGGGTCCATGGTGAACTGGAGGAGCCACTGTACTCAGACCTGGGTGGCAAGAGATGGCATTGAGCGAGGCCCGTATGCAGCAGGAATGCACAAACACGTGTGTGGGCAATGCACGGACTCACACATGTGCACCCACACACCCGGCCATGTCACCTTCTAGGCACCACAAACTGCACAATCACATATGCCTATTAATATCTGAGAGCACAAGGAGCACAGAAAGACTGCAGCCAATCAAAGGGCATTTGTGATGAAGATGACACAGGGCTTGAGGATAACATTAAACATCAAGTGAAAAAAATGGCTCAGCCTCCCCCTTAATGGAACTAACCTGGCTAAGGCTGCCCCGCCCTGGATGCTGGGCACTCAGGCTGCAGCAGCGATCCAAAACAAGGCAACAGCAGAAACCCCAAAATCCTGGCCACAGGGAACTCGCACCCCCATAGGAAGCTGCTGAGCATTTCCATGCCCAGTGGACTTGAAAGTCTAGGCAAGTCCATCAGAGTGGACTTGCCCCACTCACCCCAACCGCCGGGGGCAGGAGGGTCTCAGGCCCCACAAGCAGGAACACAGTCCTTCTGGACTGTCCAGGACAAAAACGCGGGGCGAGGCTCATCCTCCCTGAGATGCAGCCTTGCCTCCTCCCCGCTGACCTGCATGTCCAGCAAAGCTCTGGTTCACCTGACAGGAGAAGGTCCCAGGAGGGGACCTGTGCTGAGGGTAAGGAACACGCGGTAGGTGCTGGGAAACCTGGGTCCCCGCCCCGGTCCTGCCACTCACCACGTGGACACGTTACGGACCTCTGCGGTGAGAGGGCAGAACCAGGTCATGCCCAAGCTCATTTTCAGTTCTTTTCTCTGGCCCATTGTGCCTGTTAGACCCACTCAGTGACATAAACCAATCTGGTGGAACTTTTTAATATCTCTCGAATCTATCCCTCCAAACACACTGCCCGTACTTCAGGTCAACCCTTGCCATTTCTCACCTGGATTAACTGTAAATACTGCAGCAGCCCCCGCCTCCCCATGGCCACGGTCTCATTCCTTCCTCTCAGCTTTTCTAAAACTGAAACCTGGTCACACCAGCACCTGCTCAAAACCCTTCCTGGGCTCCCCTCTGCCCTCAGAATCAAGCCAGGTGCCTGAGCAGAGCCTCTGATGTCTTCACTTCCATTCTGCTCCCCCAGCATGGAACACAAACTCTTGATGGCTTCCTTCCTGCCCCTCAACCTGTTCCTGCCACCTGGAGCACAGATCTCCTCAACCCCACTTTCCCAGTGCGGGTGACTCTGGTCCTGTCAAAACCTTGGGTCAGGCGGTATTGCCTGCAAAGCCTTCTCTGGCCAACCCACTACCCCCCCAAGTCAGGGACACCGTGGTCCTTGGTCTGCCTCTCTCTCTCAGGGTTCCTTTCCCTACCCTGCCTCTGTTTGCCTGTCCCCTGAGGTTCTAGGGCCCACACTGGGGCCTTTCCCTCTGAGGATCCCTGTAAGACCACGGCATCTGACACACCAGGTTAATGCTGGCTGGGTGGGATAATGAAGTTTGTGAGTGATTCCTTCTTAGCAGCTCTGGGAAACTATCTGGTAGGGGATCAATTTATGATTATTGGCTATCTGGCAAATGGAGATGTCAGGAATGATTAGATTCGATTTTGGTAACTTGTGATAATTAGCATTTTCTACATCTGGGACTGAATTTTAGAGCTGAAAAGCATCCTAGAGTTTATTTTGCTCAAGTGTGATGTTGGAGCCAAGGACGCCAAGCCTCAGGCAAGTGCCTGTCCAGTGTCACACAACCTGGCCCAGTCCCACCTTGGTGCCTTCCTACCAGCACGGACTGTCGCAGAGCCAGCTGGCAGAAACCGTTGTGGCTGTTGGTTCCTGGCATCATTACCGATGGATCAAGTACCTAAAGGTCCAGGCACAACCTTGCAGGGGGCCGGTGTGACAGAAGGAGAAGAGCTCCATGCCTGAGTACCAGGGTGCTGAGGAGGGGCTCTGGTTGGTCTCTCCCATCCCTGCCATGCCCCAGCACAGAGCCACTGCAAGGCCAGGCTGCCCAGGGCAGGGTTTGCCCGCAGGAGCCCCAAGCACACAGACACTCTCTGCTCTCAATTGCAGTCTTATCCGGCAGGCCCATCATTTGCAGAAAAGGAAAAGAAAAAGGGGAGAGGAAGGAGAGGGGAGTGGGGAGAGAGATGGTGAAGGGGTGTGAGTGATAGGGAGATGGAAAGCAGGGCAGAGGGGAGAGAGGAAGGGAGGGGACAGTCAGCGGAGCAGGTCAGGATTCAGGGCAGGCAGAGCGCGCCAACTGTGCCCCAGGCAAGGGTCCCCAGCACTGCTCGCGGACGCCCGGCCGTCCCGCCCCCAGCGCGGCTCTCTGACTTACACGGCGGCCTCATCCCGGGCCTCGTCCTGGTCCCCTGCACCTCCCGGCCGTCGCGGTCCACACACCAGCAGTAGCCGGTGCTGCCGTGGCACTGGACCGGAGCGTAGTGGCCGTGTTCGTCACACTCGGGAACGAAGAGCCCAGGCGGCCGGGGCCGCTGGGAGTCCACCGCCCCAAGGATGTGTTCCCGCTCAAGCTGGCATCGGGTTTTCTCCACTTCTGTCCGAGAGAGGGGCAAAAGGAGGGTCGTCAGTTCAAGTCCCCAAACCCAACTCGGAACCTGGGGAGCTGCCTGGTCATCGCCCCATTTTGTTTTATTAATTTAAAAAAATTTTTTGTTCACCTTTATTGAAGGATGTTTGTTGACTTACAATATTCTATTAGTTTCAGGTACATGACAATAATTCAAAATTTTTATAGATTATACTCCTTTTAAGCTTATTATAAAATATTGATTTTATTCTCTGTTGTTGCTGCCGTTTTTCAGTCGCTCAGGCGTGTCTGACTCTTTGCGACACCATGGACCGTGGCCTGCCAGGGTCCTCTGTCCATGGGGTTTCCCAGGCAAGAATACAGGAGTGGGTTGCCATTTCCTCCTCCAGGGGATCTTCCCGACCCAGGGATCGAACTTGAGTATGCTTCCTGGCAGGCAGATTCTTTACCACCGAGCCACCTCAGAAGCCCTATACTCCCTATGCTGTGAGCTTATTTTAACATTTTTTTTAATTTAATTTTTACTGTATATTGAATGAGTATAGTTGACTTACAATGTCGTTCTGGCTTCAGGTATACAGCTAAGTGATTATACATATACATACACACATATGCATTCTTTTTCAGGTTCTTTTCCCACAGAGGTTATTACAGTGTATTGAGCAGACTTCCCGGTGCTCTACAGTAGGCCGTGCTGATTATCTTATACACAGAAGTGTGTATATTTTAATCCCAGATGTTTTATTATGTATGACAAAACCCACTGAAATGTGAAGCAATTAGCCTCCAACTAATAAAAAAAAATTTTTAAACATCATTATTAGTTAGTGGACTTAACAGTCAAGAAGAGTATGTCCACATTTTCTTTTCCTTTCTAGGCCATGTTTTTTTTTTTTTCAGTTTTGAAAAACTGAGGCAAAATTGACATAATACATAATCTACCATTTTACAATGAACAATTCAGGGGTATTTAGTGCAGTCACAATGCTGAGTGACCACCAACTCCCTCTAGTAGTAGCAACACATTTTCCTTACCTCAAAAGGAAATCCCAGATCTATTAAACAGTTGTCTCCACTTCCTCCTTCCTTCCAGCCCCTGGCAACCACAAATCTGCTTCTGTCTCTATGGATTTACCTATTTTGGTTCGTTCTCATAAATGGAATCTTACAATAAGTGACCTTTTGTGTCTAGCTGCTTTCACTCAGCAGGATGTTTTCAAGGTTCATCCACACTGTAGCCATGTAACAGTACTTAGTTCTTTACTCATAGCTGAATAATATTCTATTGCATGTCTACACCACATTTTGTTTACTGTTCATCACTTCATGGACAGCACTGACATTTGTTTCAAGAAACTTTAAGTTTTTCTTAAATGTGTTCTTTTTGTCATCACCAGTTTCTTGATTACCCACACTGAGTCCAGGTCAAAGATATGGGTGATGATCGGGCCCATTTACCAGCATATGTGTGTTTCCTTTTAATTATGGGCTAGTGTTTGGCATGAAATATGGCCTTTCAAGTGTGCAACTCATATCCCGAGGCTGGGAAATACCACTCCATCTGTGTGGAATTGCTGATGAGATGCTATATTCTAGAATAAACAATTCTCAAGTATGCACCACCCCCATCACTTCATGGCTAATAGAAGGGGAAAAAGTGGAAGCAGTGATAGATTTTATTTTGGGGAGCTCCAAAATCACTGCAGATGGTGACTGCAGCCATGAAATTAGAAGATGCTTGCTCCTTGGAAGGAAAGCTATGACAAACCCAGAGAGCATATTAAAAAGCAGAGACATCACTTTGCCAATAAAGATCCACATAGTCAAAGCTATAGTTTTTCCAGTAAGTCACATATGAATATGAGAGTTGGACCATAAAGAAGGCTGAGTGACAAAGAATTGATGCTTTTGAACTGTGGTGTTGGAGAAGACTCTTGAGAATCCCCTGGACAGCAAGGAGATCAAACCAGTCAATCCTAAAGGAAATCAACCCTGAATATTCGTTGGAAGGACTGATGCTGAGCTGAAGCTCCAATACTTTGGCCACCTGATATGAAGAGCCAGCTCACTGAAAAAGACCCTGATGCTGGGAAAGACTTAAGGCAAAGGGAGAAGTGGGCTCCAGAGAATGAGATGGTTGGATGGCATCACTGACTCAATGGACAGGAATTTGAGCAAACTCTGGGAGATAGTGAAGGACAGAGGAGCCTGGTGTGCTGCAGTACACGGGGTCACAAACAGTCAGACATGACTAAGTGACTGAACAACAACAACAAAAGCCACTTCCACAGTGACTAGAGCCTAGCCATGACAGCATCCAGACAGGTCAGCATCGCCATGGCCTGTGCAGCATCCTCCATATAAAGAGATGCCCAGACACAGCTGAGTCACACTTCAGCCAGACTGAACCATGTCAGCTGCCCTTCTTTTGCAGGCCTTTCCGTTCCCTCATCCATTCATTCATTTATTGTGTGACTCCCCCTCCTCCTCCTCGGTGAATCCTATAAGAATCAGCTCAGGCACGTGCTCCCTCCAGCAAGGCTTCTCAGGCCTCCCAAGAGTTCCCAGGACGCTCTGGGTTCTCGTCACTCTGATGCTGAGATTCAGAGGACGTTCCTTGTCTGTCTCCCTGAGCAGATTTTAGGCTCTGAGAAGACAGCGAGTGAGTGCATCCCCTTAGCCTTAACTTGGGAAGCACTTCCTGGGCTGGAGTCAGGATGCACATGGGAACCCCCGGGCCCTGCCCTCAAGGAGCTCCTAGTCCGGAGGGAAGGGAACGAGCAAACACAGTGACAATCCAGTGAGTCACTGCTTGACAGGAGAGCCTGGGACACAAAAGATACACTGAAGACATCCTTTCTTTTTCTTGGCTGCACCACATGGCTTGCGGAATCTTAGTTCCCCAACCAGTCCCCAACCGAGTCCTTGGCAGTGAGACTATGGAGTCCTAGCCATTGGACCGTCAGGGAATTCCCAAAATATCCTCTCTGTAGGGCTTGGAGAGCAAAGGTGTGGTGGGAGTGCTTTTTTATTTTAATCTTTATCGGAAGACTGTGGTTATACAATCCAGGGCAGGGCTCTACTGACTTTTTCTGCTACGGAGCAGAGAGCAAATATTTGGGTTTTGTGGGCTATATGATTTCTGTCACAATTTAATTCTATGGATGTGGCATGAAAGCATTCAAGTTTAATATGTAAATGAATGTGTGTTTCAATACACTTTATTAACAGACACAAATGGTGGCCACATTTGGCCTGTGGGGGATGTAGCTTTCAACCCTGGCTCTAAGACATTGCTAGTTACATTAGGGAGAAATCTTATATAAATACTCGTGTATTAATATATTACTGTGTTAATACTATATATATAGTGATAATAGAATAGATAATAATATGTTACATATTTCATAGAATTTCACGTCTGAAAAGTGTTTCTGTTCCTCAGTTCCACCACTTCTGCTCTTGTCAGCAATGCTGGTCAGCCAGTGATGTCAGGAGTAACTAATCCGCTGGTATTATTTGAGACAAGGGAGGAATGTGATGAGACAATGTGCACGGCTGGAATTTTAAGTCCTGCACTCCAGTGCTCGTCTGTGACTGTATCTTCACCAGGCCTTCACAGCGACATTCGACACTCGGTGTGAGCTGCCAGTGAATGTTGCAAGTGCCTCTGTCTGCACTGCCAGCTCTCACGACAGCCTGCTAGATGTGGCTGCCCTCTTGATTAGCAGCAGTGAGCCCGCCAGAAAAGTGTGTGTTGAGCCTGGCAAGGTGCAACTGGGTCTGCTCTTTTGTCCCAGAGGCTAATAGAAAAACTAAAAAAAACCAAAAACAAGGTCCTACTGTACAGCACAGCGAGCTATATTCAATATTCTGTGATAAACCAGAATGGTAAAGAATATTAAAAAAAGAATGTCTCCTTGTGTGTAACTGAGCCACCTCATGGTACAGCAGAAATTTGCCCAACACTGTAAATCAACTATTTTCGTTCAGTCACTCAGTCGTGTCCAACTCTTTGTGACCCCATGGACTGCGGCACACCAGGTTTCCCTGTCCTTCACTATACCTCAGTTAAAAAAAGAAAAAGTATTTGATGTAGGAAGAGCCGAACAAAGATGGCTTACAAATAAGCCATCAGGTTGATAATAAAAATGTCGGTCTTGCTCACTCTGAGGTGCAGGGCTTGCTTACTTCCTCAGCATCTGACATCTGTACAGGGTTTTAGTTTCTGTACCAGCTGTGTCTGTTCACACAGGGGTCACTTAATTCTCACTATAATCCTGTGCAACAGGCAACTATGGCTTTAGGTCAAATGAGAGGACTGAAGTGTGGATTGGCTCCCCCAGGCCACAGCACTAGCACATGCTTTAGCTCAAGCTGGAATCCAGGTCTCTGGATGCCCAGCCCGGCCGCGGGCCCTCTGCACACACACCCCCAGTGCCCAGGACGGCCCCTGCACACTGAACATGTTACGTCCGTGGTCTCTCTCTCTCTCACACACATACACACACACTAGCTTAACACACTCACTGAAATTATCTGAGGCCCATGGACTTGTTTCCCTTCCATCACCATCTATATATGGTGCTGCCTTTCCAATCAGCAATCACGCCTGGTGTTCTGTGTACTGTCCACAAAACCAGACTTCGAAGGGAGCAGAGGCACCTCCCTCTTCTGTGGCTGACAGGACTGTGTGAGCCAATACACGAACTCTCCAGTGATCTAGAATTTCCAGTGGAACTTTGAAGTGCTGTGTCTTGAACTTACATAACAGTGGGGGGAGACCTCAGTGGTGCCTCAGGAAACAGAGCTTCAAGTGTGTTTATGGAAGCTGTGTTTACGATGCCACTGTGTTCCTGGGAATGGCTTCTCAGCCTGGCCCACAGCGGCCCCTCCAGGCCACATGGGGAGGGTCCCACTCTGGGTGGGGTAAGGGTAGGATGGTAAAGACACATATCCCGTCCTGGCTTCTGGTTGGTACAGTGATAACTGAGGCGAGATTCTCCTCACTCCTTACTCATCTCCTCTCTTTACTCATCTCTTTATTTGCTTGAGGGAGGAAGCGTTTAGGATATACTTATCTGGGGAACAGCAGGGAGTCTGGGGTGACTTTTCTCAAACTGAGGACAAAGAGAAAGACAGGAGGTCCTTCAATAGACAAACTTAAAGGATAAGAAAGGGATGGCAGAGGGAACTACAGACAGAAAAACAAGCTATGCTCCTAAATCCTTGACCCACACAAACTGTGAGGTAATATACATTTACTGTTTTAAGCTGCTAACTCTGGGGGATAATTTGTTTCAGAGAAATAGATAACTAATACGGCAGTTTTCAAACTTCCTGACCATGAGCCATAGAAATGCATTCCACTCTGCAATTCAGGTCATATACACATACACACACTTACACATATACACATGTGCACACAAACTCAGTCATGCGCTAGACAAGGATATACTACTATCATTTCATAAGACAAGACTTATTCCTACTGCACATACTCTGCATACTCTATTTTCTTGATTACTGTTTTCTATTTCACTCCATTCCATTTAAACGAAAATGGTAATAACAACCCACTAAGTTGATTTCACAATCCACACACGCATTTTGGGTGAAGAGTGCAGAAAGACAGCAGAGAACAAGTCATCATTTTTTTGTTTTACTTATCGTTGGTTAACAATGCAATAGCCACGCCCTTAACTGACTAACCTCTAAAGCTAGTTTTTATTTAAAAATCAATCCCCTTTGTATAGAGTAGGTACCAAAAAATGCTGAATATCTAATCCTTACACTTCATTATGTTTGGCAATAGGAGTTTGAATGATACTATACTTAATTTTTTGGTCAATATTTCATTAGGTATTTAGTCATATAAAATTTTTAAAAAACATGATGAAAATGTCAGGGTTCCTATTCCAACTGGAAATACAGTAGAAATATGAATGCAGCAAGGCTCCCTAACCCCAGTTTCCTTTCCTGTCATAGAAGGTAACCTTCATCCTGAAGTTTTGGTTTCCCATTCTCATCTGTGCAGTTTATCATTTTATCATGTATGTATACACATATGCAGGTTTCCTTTCATATAGACTTATATTTTATATAAATGTGATCACACTGCCTATATCCTTTTGTGAATATTTTTTTAATAGGTAAGAAGTAAATTTATTGAGAGAGACACACACAATGAGTGTGGGCCATCTCGAAAAGTGAGAGCTTTGTATGACTACATTTTTCGCCCAATAGACTGTTGAGGTTTTTTCATTAACTCTCGTTCATTCATTTAATTAATTAATTTTGGGGGCCACACTGTATGGCTTGCGGGATCCTAGTTCCCTGACCAGGGACTGAACTCAGGCCCATGGCAGTCAAAGGGCACACTCCTAACCACTGGACCACTAGGGAATTCCGTTTAGTTCACTCATTTCAACTACCGGCATATATTATTTCATGGTATGAACTGCACCCACATTCATTTGTCCATTTCTCCTGTTGGTAGTCTCTTAGATTTTTTTTCTCTTATAAACAATACTTGATGGAGACATGTATATTTCTAAAGTACATTCTCTCTCAAGCATATAAATAGATGATGAATTTCTTAAGAAAACAGGATTAAATACCAAAATTATCCTAGCAAAGAACTCTGATTGGTTTTATCCTTGTCCCGCTTTTGTATCCCAGGCTACAGGTCTGGATTTGTTTCTGTACAGTCAACAGAGCCAAGGGGGGCAAGGAGTTGGGTTAAAAAAACAAAAAGAAAAAAATGAAACATCTGCTTCCTTTTGAACTGGAGATGTGAAGGAAGCCTAAGGAAATAATGACTTAGTCATTTTTAATAGTTGCTGGAATGTCTTGATTAATTTCAGGCACAAAAGGTTGGTGCTGCTTGGGTTCATCTAGGCTGGAGGTTGGTAAATTTTTTCTGTCTAGGGCCAGGTAGTAAATATTTCAGGCTTTGCAGGCCTTAAAGGCTCTGCCACAACTACTGACCTCTGCCTCTGTGGAATGAAAGCAGTTGTAGACTATTCATAAACTAAAGAGTCTGAGTGTTTCAATAAAACTTTATTTGCAAAAACACAGGCAGTGGGCCAGATTTGACCTGCGAGTCATAGTTTACTGATCTCTGTCCTAAGCAGAAGAAAACAATTTAGACCAGCAATATGTAGTATTATGTACCAAAATTTAAACTTACTTTAATATTTTTCTCATTTTAGATCCTCAACTGTCCTAAAAACCAGCCACACCAGTCCTGCTGAGAGTATGAATAAATAAATACTTGTATATACCACAGCAGGAATGGAAACTAATGCAGTCATTTATTTCCTTGATAACTATAAAGAACTATGAGCCCCTACAGACCATGTAATTCTACTGGACACTGGAAACATGAAAATAAAATGCATAGGCACCTATGCTCAAGGCATTCAAGGCTAGTGGAGGAGACAGACATTGAAACAGTTCTTAATCACTCAAAAAAGTGGTTATGTGGAAAGTTCCATGTATTTCTTATTGAAACATTGATAAATAAATTTGACCATCAACGGTATCAACAGTTAAAGTAAATACCAACACAACTGGTTAACTCCAGTCAGAGGTGTCAAATGCATCCTTAATCTCATGACAGGTAACCATGTGGTTTGGGGAACTGAATTCGGGTTAGAGTCCATTGGGCAGAGTTTGGGCTTACTTTGAGTCTTAGTTCTAGCACTTACTATCTCTGGGATCTTGACTGTGCTTTTACTTCTTTATGTTTTAGCATCTTCTATATAAATAGAAATAATACTACTACTTACTTTAAAGAGAAGATTAGGAACATTATATGAAGCAGTAGATAAAGCACCCAGCACACAGTAGGCGCCACAGAAAAGGCAGCCAATTATATGTATTCATTCAAAAGCATTTGTTGAGATCCAGGATCATTCCAGGTACAGAACTAGGGCCATCATTATCCTTATGATCTAATGAGACTATCACAAAAGTCTCAGGTCAGTAAGCAACTTTAGAAGCTGCACAGTCCAGGTATAATAGGTAATACAGACAATTCTGCAGAGTCCTCAGCCTGCCTCTTCCCATAACTGGTGGCCCTTCACCTCCCTCACCCCCACCGCAGCTCTATTTCCCATGACTCTTCAGAACGTGCGATGGTTAATACCAGGTGTCAACTTGACTGGGCCACAGAGTGCCCAGATGTTTGGTTTCTGTGAGGGTGTTTTTGCCTGAGACTAACCTTTCACTCTGCAAACTAGGCAAAGCAGATAGCCCTCCCTTACGTGGGTGGGCCTCATCCAATCAGTTGAAGGCCAGAATTGGACACAAATGTGGACCCTTCTCCAAGTAAAAAAGAATTCTCCCTTCTTGATGACCTATGAATGGAGCATGAGCTTTTTGTTGCCTTTGGACTTGAACAGAAATACTGGCTATTCCTGGGTCTCCAGCTGGCTGACTACAGTCCTTGAGACCAACAGACTTCTATAACTGTGTGTGGGTCAATTCCTTCTAATAAATATCTTTATATGTAAATAAATACATTTCTCTCTCTCTCTCTCCACACACACACATATTTGTTAGATCTACTTCTCTGGAGAACCCTGAATAATACAGACCAGTTCTTATGCTTCTGATCTAGGTGTGGTACCCCTGGAATTGTGCAGTACACAACTGTACTGCTCAATACCACAGTTGTGCTCTGATCACCCACCTCAGCTCTCCATGAGCCTCCCACTACCCACCTTGTCTTCTCTCCCAGGGCTATGGACTCTGTGCTCATGGATATAGACAGCAATGACCTATCTATTCCAAACACCCCAACACCTCACCTCCAGGCATGCAATGGAAGCCGTCTCCTTGGTAACCAGGTTTGCACTGGCAGGTGAAGGACCCTGGTGTGTTGTAGCAGAAAGCATCGGGGTGGCATCGGCTTGGCTGGCATTCATCCACATCTGCAAGACAGCCACCAAGCCCAGGGAGTGAGATTTCTTCCAGAATTCCTAGTTTACACAATAATATAAGCCACTCGCTCCACTTTTAGGGACCCAATTTCTGATCTGGGAACCATGATTTAAGAACTCACTAAACATTAATTATAAAACAGATTCCTCAATTTCTATCTAGTACATTTACAAATGCATTTCACTTTGATGTTCTCATGAAAAATCAAGCATACAAAAGGAAAAAAATGAAAGGATTTTTTTTCATTATTTCCTTCTTATAAATGAGAGCTTCAAAAACGTCTAAGAATTGGGAGACAGATTGACAGAAACTGATTGACAGAAACAGAAAAATCTCAGAGACCAGAGAAAATTCATATTCTCAGTAACAAAGAGAAAGTATTTCAGAAATCATGATCTCTTAGAAAAGCTCGGACTTTCCAGAAATACTCTAGGGTATAATGTTAAGTAATTTTGCAAACCAAGGGACCAGGAAACTATGTTCAGAGTTATCTTATTTCGAGCACCCTGGCCACCAGCGATCGGCTGATCTGAGGTCTGAGAGAATTTTGTGGAGTTGTTTATTCTCTGCCTCTGCAGTCAAAAGGGGGACTTAATTTTAGGGGAAGCAAAAAATTAGAGCAGGCCAGATGAACAACTGTATATAGCTTATTAAATTAAAGGCTGGACATTACATGGACTTTACACGGAAGTTACATGTATAAGCAATGTCAGTCTTTTCACGAAAGACAAACAATCTCCTTAGTCCCTAGCAGACAGCAGGCATTTAATTATGCCCAAACAAGCAAGTGACATGGAACAAAATGGGGAGAACAGGTGTCTTCTCCAACAAGACAGAGCTCCCCAAACAACATGCATAATTCAGACTACTAGAGACACAAAATGCAGTCTGTTTACTCAATAGAGTTGAGAGAATTTGTTGTTTAGTTTCTAAGTGGTGTTTGTGACCCCACGGATTGTAGCCTGCCAGGCTCCTCTGGCCATGGGATTTCCCAGGCAAGAATACTGGAGTGGGTTGCTGTTTCCTAGAGAGACTAATTCTCTTGAATTCAGAGGTGAGTGAGTAATTAGCATATGATGAGCATCACCTGGGGCATTTTTTCAGGCGGCACAGAGAGGAAGGTCAGAGCAGCCACGCACCTTTGCAGGCTCGGCCATCCCCAGAGAAGCCTGGGAGGCAGGAGCAGGTGTAGGAGGAGCCGCCTGTGTAGATGCACTGGGCCCGCTGGGAGATGTCACAGTCATGGAGGCCAGTCTCGCAGTAGTTGACGGGGCGCTGGTCCATGACAGCTTCAGACAGAAAGTTAACACACAGGGTTTAGGTGAGTCCCCTAAGCAGTCCCCAGGCCTTCCAAGCAGTGTAGTCCAATGAGTGGAGACTGTACCTGGGGCCCAGACTCCCAGACGTCTCTTCAGGTCCATCCCCTCTCACAGCAGGGCTCTATCCCTGCCCGCCTTTGTTGCCTGCCCCCTGGATCCCGCCTCTTCTAAGTGTTCACAGACTGACCCCACACTGGGTCACACAGCCTGGCTTTCGACCTCAACGTCAAGTGGCTCTGTCTCAGGCCACTCTCCACACCCAGTGCCTGGAACCCAGCTCCCCCTTCATCTGGATGTGGAGGTGGAACGCTGCAGGCAGACACGTTTCCTGTGTAACTCTGTTGGTGGAGCATTTGGGCCTGAGGATCTGAGACTTCCACACAGTATTTTTTATCTTGGCTCACTGTGCGTGCGTGAAGTCACTTCAGTCATGCCTGACTCTTTATGACCCTAGGGACTATAGCCCACCAGGCTCCTCTGTCCATGGGATTCTCCAGGCAAGTATATTGGAGTGGGTGGCCATGCCTCCTCCAGGGGATCTTCCTGACCCAGGGATTGAACCTGTGTCTCTTATGTCTCCTGCATTGGCAGGTGGGTTCTTCACCACTGAGCCACCCGGGAAGCCCTTGGCTCACTAGGTGGGAGGAATATTTATTATGAATGCCAAAGTCAAAGTCATCCATTTCCCACCAAGGAAGGAGAGACAAACTTTCCCAGGGAAGTGAGACAGGGAGAGTGGAATGACTGCGGGGATCTGGGGAGGGAAGCCCTGGGTTTCCACCAGGCGCATATGAGTCAACTATGTGGCTTTGGATAAATCCTATTAACCTTCCAGAGTTGCACTTTCTTCCTCTGTAGAATAGGAATGACTTCCAGCTTTCCAAGCACAGACAGGTCCAGGAGCTGGGACTATTATTTTCTAAAGGGTCCTGATGACAAGACTCCTCGGATGAGGACTCAGGAAATAGGCATGTGACACAGAGGCTCCATTCAGACTCCATCTTGTACTCTTGCCTCAAGATGACAGGCAAGGGTTGAGATGAACTAACTCTAAAAGATGCTGGAAATAATCAAGGAAACTTGAATATGGACTGGGTATTCAATCATGTTAAGAAATTATTCATTTTGTTAGGTATGGTAACAGCATTATATTTGTGTTAAAAAATATTCGCCCTTATATGTCAGATATATATTATGCATAAAATGTGCATAAAAAACTAGTAACTCTAGTTAGATGACAGGATATTTGGGGTTTTCTTTAAAGACTGAAATATACCAGCAAAACACTACCACCCTCCCCAGCAGTAGAAATAGTAGTAATAGGGATGGGAAATAAATTAAGACTAACAAAGTGTTTTATAATATGGAAAGTGAATAATAGGTACACAGGGTTCATTATATTTTTCTCTCTACTTTTGTATATGTTTGAAATTTTCCGTAATAACAATAATTTAAGCCTAAAAAAAGTCAAGGGCTGAGGTCTAGGAGGAGATTTCTGATGACTGGTTCAGATACTCCGGGGTTCATAAGGTACTTTAACTTCTGGTTTTACAGTTCTAAGGCCCAGGTCAGAGTACTAGCCCTCACAATGTCATAATAGAACCTTTCCTTCCCTCCAAGGAGGCCCTCAATGTTTAGATTATCCTGGATACAAGAGTACTCCTCATCTTTTTCCTCAGTGAGCCTTCCCAAGATTAGTTCCAGTTTATCCTGCCTCAAGGGCTTTGAGAGAGAGAGTTCTTAACACTGCCAGAGGACAGGTAAAGAAGAGGAAGCCCTTCAAAGGTCTGGGTCCATGAGAGGTTAGCAAAGTACCGTATTGGTGGATGAAGGCCCAGCCTGTGGACTTAGCAGCTTAAACTCCTGAAGTTTAAATGTTAACTAACTCCGAAGGAATGGAACAGGGATCACTGAAGAAACTCCTGTGGGCCAGAGGGTTACTAGATTTTAAATTGCTACAAGCGGTCCAAATTTCTGCCTGGAAAACAGAAAACCAGATTACACAGAACCAACCCAAGGACACACTCTGTTTCCTTGAACCCCTCCCATCTTCTCACTCCCCATCATTTCTAACATTCTTCTTTCCTCCAGGGTCCTCTCTTGACCAATTCCTTCAGCTCACAAAATGTGAAAAGGACACTTATGCAGAATTGGGGTCAAAAAAAGGTAGAAAAAATGTATTCAGACAGAATAACCAGCAAAGGAGTCTCAGTCCTCCTCCATTAAATATTTGTCATTTAAAGTATGTGAGTGACCACTTCACATGTTGTTTGCTCCCGCCTCATTTCGCCCCACCCATCATAACAGGGAAGGAACCTGCTACAGCCTGGATGGATGGGTCCTGCTCAGCCACCAGCTTCATCTATGCTTCTATTTATTTTATTATTATTTGGGGGGCAGCCAAGCTGCGAGGCTTGTGGTACCCTACTCCTCCAACCAGGGGTTGAAACTGTGCTCCCTGCAGTGGAAGCATGGAGTCTTAACCACTGGATCACCAGTTCCCAGGATCCAGTTTTAACAAGGAATTCCGGGAGAGTGAAACTGACCACTAAATTATCCAGTGATGAGCCAGAGTATCTTTTTTGCTTTCAGGCAGACTTGGTTTTATCCAGTGAGCCATCACTCTGTGTGGTTAAGTCTCAAAGGAGCCAATTAAAACAGACAAAAGGCCAAGGAAAATGGAATTGCACAGGGGCTACTGACAGGGGGAGAAGCACTTGAACTCAATGATCATCAAGTGGTTTTCACACTTGTTTCTGAGCAATGGGATCCATTACTTAAACAAAATGTTACTCGGAATTTCATATATAGGGAAATAGTCTGTCCATGGCTTACTTGTGTCCTTATTGGCAGATCCTGGGGCATCTCTAAGGGCTCTTTGGGACACAGGAAGCCCGTGGTTCAGTCTAATCACCTCATTTTACAGGTGAGGAACTGAGGCCCAGAGCAGTTAAGTGTCTTCCTCAAAATCAAAAGCCTAGGAGTAGACATTTGCTTACCACCTGTGTTACACCCCGCTCTAGCCCTTCCATGAGGGTAGACGCCAGGAACGGCTGGAAACAGAAACCCAGGACATCATGCCTCACGCATATCTGTTCCAGCATTCGTTCATGTCACCACCCAAGGGTTAAAGGATCTGCCACCCAAGTTTGAGCCGAAATGTAATGTAAATGGTACTGCCACAAAAATAGAGCTTTGAATCTTCTTCATTTAAAAAAGCAGAGAAAGAAGTCAGGCCAAATTCACAGAAATTGTTGTTCTCAATGGGAAAAAAAAAGATAGAGGTAACTTTAGCAGAGCTGAAATCTCAGCTCTGTGCAAAGGGGCCTGGCCATGTCTCAGTTCACAGATGTTTGGGTCATACTCAAAATATGAGAACGGCCTGTTCCCTCCACCCTCAAGACACCACCTCACCCTGGGACCTTGGCAGCCTCATATGTGTTTCAAGACAGAGCAAACACAAAGCCTGCTAGGGTTTAGTAAACAGCAAGGAAGGGGCAAAGAGATGGTTCATTGATGCAATGAAAGAGAAATATGTTTTAAATTGGGAATAAATGTTGAGTTCAGATGCCCCCTTCAGCATGCTGCCCTCCAGACCTGGAAATATCTAGAAATCTTTGAACTTGAAAGTCTTGGAAACTACAGGTCAAAATGCAGCAGTGGAAAAGGGGAGGAGGAAATTTAAACAATCTGGCTCTTTGTAGTTGGCCCATCATCACCACCAAAATTATCAATGTAAAGCATAATTAGTCTAATTAATGGCCTTAACTTCTAACTTAAAAAAATTTCTTTTGGCCACATTGCATGGCATGTGGGATCTTAGTTCCCCAGTCAGGGATTGAACCCAGGCCCTCTGCCATGGAAGATGCAGTCTTAACCACTGGACCGTCAAGGAAGTCCCCTTAACACTTCTAACTTTGATAGGCTATGAAGTTATGCTAGTACTTGTGGTTTGTAAAATGGAAATCCATAAACAGAAAGGCCCCAAATGAGTTTTAGATGCAAACCAAGAGGAATTTAATCAAAGGCAGATAATGACACAAATACCTATAAGGTATTCCCTCCACATGAATCCCAAGGCCACTGATTATAAGGAGAAGCATGTCTAATTGTTTGAATAGCTATTTAAATAATAATGGAAAGAATTAAAAGGAGTTTTATAAGAAGAGAATGGTATTACTAGTGTAGACAAATAACACTGCTTATGCCTTGTACCTGTGACTCTCCAGGCGGTCAGAAGAAAGGAGCAGAGACTGATTCACCTTTGTAAACTGCCCTCCCCAACAACAAGACCAGGAATCTTCCATCTCAGCCAGGATAATTACTGAGGCTATACCATTCACACAGGTGCTGACATACATCCTATGAACACTCGTTCTGAAAAGTCACCTACTCACAGACATAAAGAACAGACTAGTGGTTGCCTGGGGGAGGGAGGTGGGAAAGGGAAGGACTGGGAGTTTGGAGTTAGCAGATCCAAACTATTATGTACAGAATAAACAGCAAGGTCCTACTGGGTAATGCAGGGAGCCATATTCCATATCCTGGGATAAACTATAATAGAAAAGAATATGGTAAAAGAACGTAAAAAAAAGTCACCCACAGAACTTACCCACACATGTTCCTGCCTCTGAAAACCGGTAGCCCTCCACACACTCACAGCGGAAGGTTCCTGGGTGGTTATTGCAGATCGCGTGATTGCCACACACCGAGGGCTGCTCGGAACATTCGTCAATATCTAAAGCAAAATTTTGTTTTAAAAGCAGACTTTAAAGAAAAACACCTGTCCCAACATCACTATAATAAAATATAAAGTATTTTTGCCTGCAAATGGATCCATTTTAAAACACATTTTTAGTATTCCAAAAGTATCACTAAATATTTTCTTCTGTGCATAACTGGAGACAGTGATCCCAAGGCCCTCCTCATAAATAAAACTGTGCTTCTCCCACCTCCCCCCAACCCTTCCCACCTTCCATCTTCTGGAGTTAGTTGTTGACCTGGGTACCACTAACATCAGATGGGCAAATCTGTGTTAGAAAGATGTGCAGACAAGTCTCCAGACTCTGAATAAGGTTCCTAAACTACAAACTGCAATTAAATATGCTCTGGTGGTGCTAGTGGTAAAGAATCAGCTTTCAATACAGGAGACATAAGAGATTCAGGTTCAGTCCTTGGGTGGGGAAGATCCCCTGGAAGAAGGCACATATTTTTGCCTGGAGAATCCCATGGACAGAGGAGTCTGGTGGGCTACAGTCCATGAGGTTGCAAAGAGTCAGACATGACTGATCACACACATGCCACCATCCTGAGTTTAATGCACTAAAAGGCAAACCATTAACTCATAAGATTAAAAGTGATGTTCTCTCATAGGACAATTCTGAGGTCATCAAGTGATGTGACGGGAACAAAAAAATGCACATTTCTAAGCTGAACACATACTTACATATACATGTGTTGGTTGCTCAATTGTGTCCGACTCTTTGCAACCCCATGGACTGTAGCCCGCCAGGCTCCTCTGTCCATGGAATTCTCCAGGCAAGAATACTGGAGCTGAACACAGCTAAGGTTCAAATCCTTCCTCCTTTGGTGATTAGCTTGTGTGGTCCTGGAGACGCTGCCAAACTACTCTGCCTCAGTTTCCCTGTTAGTAAGTACATACACTACTATTCATCTTAAGAAGTCCTTCTGAAGATTACAGAAAATAGATGTAAGCCTAACCTGCTCAAGAAATGTACCTATTTGGACTTGCCTAGTGGTCCAGTGGTTAAGACTTCATGATTCCAGTGCAGGGGCATGGGTTTTATCCCCGGTTGGAAAACTAAGATGTCTCATGTCATGTGGTATGGCCAAAAAAAGAAAAAAGAAATAAAAATAAAAGAAATGTGCCTATTATTAAGTATAATACCTATACCACCAGCATGGGGATGTTCTATTTCTAGGAACACAGCCCTTGGATGGCCATGGCATTGGGAGGCCAGTCTGTAGTTACCACTATACTAAGGCTGGTTGGCCCAGACAAAAAATCAAGCTGGTCTGTCATCACCTTGGTTACCTGCCCACTGATAATCTGAAATAAACAGTCACACAAGATGACTCTGTGCCAACCTCATTCTCAGGGTGTAGTTACTTCTGGCATTTTTCGAACTCTTGGAGATGCATGTGAGGAAGATTTCACAATGGCTGAGACCACACAACTCCCCTCCCCTCTCAACCTCCCCTCCTCAATTCCATAACATGAATCTTGCTTGTGCATCCATCTCCAATGGCCTGTCTAGCCAGTCTCTTCCCTGATGAGGCAAAAGTCCTGCTGTCTTATTAGACAATGTCACACAACACAAGCATTTTTGCCACTTCAGCCCCATAGGTGGACCTACACTCAGACAAAAACACAAACCAGATGGCATTCAGCTTTTTGAAACTGTCCTGCAACGTACATTTCTGTGCTATGCTTAAGATATAAGATCTCATATCACTTATATGTGGAATCTAAACTATGGCACAAATGAACCTATCCACAAAACAGATCAAACCAGTCAATCCTAAAGGAAATCAATCCTGAATATTCATTGAAAGGACTGATGCTGAAGATGACACCCCAGTACTCTGGCCACCTGATGTAAAGAGCCGACTCACTGAAAGAGACTCTGATGCTGGGAAAGATTGAGGGCAGGAGGAAAAGGGGGTGACAGAGGATGAGCTGGTTGGGTCGCATCACTGACTCAATGCACGTGAGTTTGAGCAAACTCCGGGAGACGGTGAAGGACAGGGAAGCCTGCTGTGCTGCAGCCCATTGGATCGCAAAGAGTTGGACACGACTTAACAACTGAACAACAGCAACAAAACAGAAACTGACTCGCAGACATAGAGAACAGACTTGTGGTTGCCAAGAGGCAGGGTGGGAGGAACAGACTGGGAGTCTGGGGTTGGAAGATGCAAACTATTACACTTAGAATGGATAAAAACCAAGGTCCTACTGTATAGCACAGGAAACTATATTCAATATCCTGAGATAAACCATAATGTAAACGAATATTAAAAATGCAAGCTATATATGTGTATAACTGAGTTCTTTACGGTATAGCAGAGATTGGCACAACACTGTAAGTCAACTATTCAATTAAAAAAAAAAAGCTACAAGTTGTCAGATCAGGGGACAAGTCTAGGCACCACTGGAAGGTTACAGAACAAAGCCCCTCCGAAGCCCCCTCTTAAGAAGCTGGAGCTGGGCTGGGGTAGAGGGATATTCAGCAAGTGTGGCTTCCCAGCTCTATCCACCAGCTGCTGCCTCAGCAACATGGGGGGAAAAGCTCACTCTGGCTTCACTGTCTCTGCACTGCAGCTCTCAGAGGACACCCCGGGACCAGATGTCTGGACACCGCGTGCAGACTGCAGGGCTCCACAGCCCAGACTTAACTGCCAGAGCACAGAGCAGCAGTATTCAATCACAGGGACAGAACGCAATCACCGGGGGAAATTTTCCAAGCTTCGTTTCCCCCCCGGAAGGTTTTTTAAAAATTATTTATTTATCTGGCTGTGCTGGGTCTTAGCAGTAGCACGTGCGATCTTTAGTCGCAGTTGGGAGTCTTAGCTCCTTGACCAGGGGCGGCACTCAGCCTCCCTGCCCTGGGAGTGCAGAGTCTCATCCACTGGGCCACTGGGGAAGTCTGCTGCTGGAAGGTTTATGGAAAGGCAGACTGCATGTTTCAAGAAAGTTTCTTAGGTGACTGGAAAGATGGTCTCTGGCAGGCCCTACCAGGAGAACCACTGGCAGATAGGATCTGGGGGCTCCTGGGATGAGGGAGGGGATGGTCCACTAGCACCACTCCCACCTCCATGCAGGTCTACACACAAAATCCAAGCTGGGTGATGCCTTTTTTTTTTTTTTTATTTGTACAGCAAAACCCTAGCAATCTCCCTGCTAATATCTCACGGTCCTTACAGTTTGGAAATTCTTTGAATGCCTGATTGAAACCCTGTCTCCTGTAAGTGGAGGCTAGGACTCTAATCCATTCTTCAGCAGAAACAATGAACTAGTGATAACTGTTCCTTATGAATATATCACAATATCTCCTTGAAGATGAGTGTTCTTGTGTGTATGTGTGTGCGTGCATATGTTCTCAGTTGTGTCCAACTCTTTGCAACCCTGTGAACTATAGTCCTCCAGGTTCCTCTGTCCATGGAATTTTCTAGGCAAGAATACTGGAGTGGGTTGCCATTCCCTACTCCAGGGATCTTCCTGACTCACGAATGGAACCTGCGTCTCTTCTGTCTCCTGCATTGGCAGGCGGGTTCCTTACAACTGAGCCACCTGGGAAGTCCATTACTATTCTTACTGGTCAATATCTGGACAACATTTTCTCTAGGAAGAGATTTCCTCTCAAATAAATCATTCCCTAACCCAACAGGAAGATCCTGAATTATTCTGTAATCACTGCTTCCGTTTTGACTTTTTTTCTGAGTACCTACTTTTCACATATTTTCAAAAATTCCAACAAATAAAAGTTTCTCCAGTGTGCCCTCCTCATAAATGCCAGGCTCTGGGAGGAGAACAGTCTCAGGACAGATTTGTTAAATGCCTTGAGTGCACTCAAAATTACTCAATGAGAGATTGTCCAAAACTCTCTTATAGCCTCCCAACTGAGAAATACAGGGAAGTCGTCCTACCAGGCACCAGAGCTCTGATTCAACTGGAAATCTTCTCCAAATTACCTTGGATGGTCACCCTGCAGTGTCCAACCAACCCCATCCTTGTTCTGCATGTCATCTATTATTATGTCAATGCTACACACACTGAATGACAAAAGCCCATCCTCATTCTTCTCTTCTGAGGCACTTTCCGGGTCAAAATAACATGTGAAGTGATCTGCTTAATGCAATTTCCTACCAACAGCCTGGTGTCTCAATGCATTAATACTATGAGGCTTATTCTCATGACCCAGAACAAAAAGTGGCAGGACTGGGGACAGACCCGCATTCCATGGTGCAAATCTGCCACGTTGAGGGCTAATCACAGGGCAAAACCAAGTACACACGAACGTGTCTTCGTGGGCAAGGACATAAGAAGGGTTTCCAGGGCAGCAACACATCAATCCATAAAGCGTGGCTGGTTGTGCCTTGGGAGATGAAGCAGCCAGCCAGAGCAGAATCAGCCAAAGGTTACAGCTTCAGTGAGGCAGGCACAGTGACCCACTCCAGTACTCCTGCCTGGAGACTCCCTTGGACAGAGGAGCCTGGTGGGCTACAGTCCATGGGGTCGCAAAGAGCTGGACACAACTGGAGCGACTGAGCACTCACGCACGTGTGGCTTCAGCAGTTGGAGAAGATGGCTCCACGTTTTATTAATGCTCAGTTTGCTTAGGAAGCTGAAGCTGGGCTGCATAAAGACTACAGAGTTGGAGGCTTCTGCTGGAGAGATGGGGTCGCCCCGTCTCTGTGTGTTGTCTGGCTCACAAACACACGGGATCATGCTGCTCTAAACCAGCCTGAGCCAATTCAGCCATTCAAGACTGATGGGCTCTCCAGAGAAACACTGGGAACCTGAAGATCAGGGGTGAGTAGGAACTATGTCCCCTACGCAGTGGTATGTCACAAGGGAAACAAGTCTCAGACTGAATTCTATCACACGGACAAAGTTATCAGCAAGCTGGCTGAACAATCGTACAAGCTGTTCCCATAAGCCTAGTTTCTGTTCTTCATCCTTTTAGACGTTCCAATGAGCACCATTCATAAATTTCACTCTGAAGCCAATGCAGCCTGATCAGTTAACCCTCACATTAAATCAGCACACTAAAGCTGCCATTAATTGGAGGCATTCAGTGGATTCAGTTCAGTGGATTCCAGACCAGAGGCATCATTCCCATACTCCAAATTCTGCTGGGCTCCCCAGATTATTTTGGCTGCAGTCATTCAAGGGGGCTGCTCATCACTCTAACCAAACAGACACGTGCACACTACCCATTTCACTAGGGAAGCTTACCTCTAGCATCCCTTACATTTGTTGGTGAGCCTACCGTGGCAGGTTAAGGAAGCATTCGACATTGTGGGTTTTCGTTTTTGTTTTTGGCCACAAAGCTCAGCTTGTGGGATCTTAGTCCCCCAGTTAGGGATCAAACCTGTGCCCCTTGCAGTAGGAGCTCACAGTCCTAACTACTGGACCACCAGGGCATTCCTAGCATTTGATATTCTTCCACTAGTTGCATCTGTGTGGATTTTTCATCGAGATAGGCATCAACTAACTGTCTTTTGGTGGTGAATTAAAATTTAGTAATAAACATAAATATCAAGCTGTTTATGTGAAAGTATTCAAAGTGAAATTATAAGTAATAAGTATTATACAATGAGGACAGTGGAATATAGGCACTTGAGTCAGCTACTCAAGGTCCAACATTCTAATATCCTTAGTTCACGTTTCTCATCTGTAAAAACAGGAATAAACTTCCCACCCATTAGGGTGGCCGCTATCAAAAAAACAACAAGTGTTGGCAAGGATGTGGAGAAACTGCAGCCCTTGTGTACTGGTGGTGGGATATAAAATGATGCAGCTGCTGTGGAAAACAACATGATGGTTCTTCAAAAAAGCCAAACACAGAATTGATGTGATCCAGCAATTCTACTTCTGGGTATATCCCCAAAAGAGTCGAAAGCAGAGTCTTAAACAGATATTTGTACCCCCATGTTCACAGCAGAAATATTCACAAGAGCCCAAGAAGTGAAGCAACCCAACTGTCCATAGACAAATGAATGGGTTTTTTTTGTAAAAAAAGGAATATATTCATACCATGGAATATTTCTCATTTTTAAAAAGGAGGGAAGGGGGTAAGGGGGAAGGGACAAACTGGAAGACTGGGATAACACAAACACACTACTGTATATAAAATGGATAACTAATAAGGACCTACTGTTTCACACAGGGAACTCTACTCAATACTCTGTAATGGCCTATAAGGGAAAAGAATCTAAAAAAGAGTAGATATATGCATACATATAACATATTCACTTTGCTGTACAGCTGAAACTAATACCACGTTGTAAATCAACTATAGTCCAATAAAATTTTTTTTTAAAAGTAAGGGAATTGTGACACAGGCTACAATATGTACGAACCTTGAGGATATGATACTATGTGAAATAAGCCAGTCACAAAAGGACAAACAGTGCATGATTCCACTTACATGAGTTACCTAGAGTCCTGGAATTTGTAGAAAGTAGAATGGTGGTTGCCAGGGGCTGGGGCCAGGGTCTATGGAAAGTCATTATTTAATGGCAATAGACTTTCAGTTTTGCAAATGAAAGATCTGGACATGGACGGTGGTGATGGTCACACAACAACGTGAAAGTACTTAATGCCACTGAACCGGACGCTTAAAAATGGTTAGAAGGATCAATTTTATATTATGTGCACTTTACCACAATTAAAAATAATTTTTAAAAGACAGAAATGAAAACATCTATCTCATCAGAGTTGCTGAATTAGATGAGATGATGTTTATGAAGCACCAAACACAACAATGTTACTAGCAGTTATGGTCACATGCTAAGTCACTTCAGTCGTATCAGACTCTTTTGGACCCCATGGACTGTAGCCCACCAGGCTCCTCTGTCCCTGGAATTTTCCAGACAAGCATACTGGAGTGGGTTGCCATTTCCTACTCCATATGGTCACATTATGTGTGTTATAAGCAGCCCTGACTCTCTCTTTCCTTTAAACCTGCGTATTCTCAAGTTGAAGTGGTGTATGGCCTTATAAATTCTGCTCTGCTGCTTAGAGTCGGGGCATCTGATCAGAAGATGAAAGGGCCAGGACCCTTAACATCGTGGGGAAACACCGAGTGTGGGGCTTAAACAACCCGGCATGCCCATCAGTGTTTATCTCCCCTGTGTTTCCTTGCCTCTCCCAGCTCTCTGCTCTACAGTATCTGCTTGCCCCCTGCAAACCTCCCCACACGTCAGAGAGAACAGCCGTACCGTAGCAGGCCCGTCCATCTCCTCGGAAGCCGACGGAGCACTCGCAGGTGAACTGGGTCCCTGGGCCAGGGCGGCAGGCCGCGTTGGCGTCACACCCATGACTGCCGATGTAGCAAGGGTTCTGGAGGGCGTCAGGGGAGCCATCTGTGAAGGCGGAGACATTGAAACCCCATGAGGATTCAGAAATGCTTACAGGTCACCTCCTCCCCCAGAGAGCAGGACAGGACTGATGACCAGGAAACCTGTGGACTCCTGCTTACTCGGAGTGGGATCAGTAAACTACGTCCCTTTGGACTCATGTCTATGTTTATAAAGTTGGAAACCGGCCACATGCATTCACTTGCAAGTGGTCTATGGCTGCTGTTGTGCTACAGTTGTAGATCTGCACTCATGACAGAGACTGCATGACTAGCAAAGCCTCAAATATCTACTGTTTGGCCTTTTAAGAAAAAATATGCCAACCCCTGATGCCTGGAGCTACAGCGGTCACAGGAGGGAGAGAAACACCTGTCCTCTTCTGGTTTATGGACAGCCAAGGGCCAATCTGGCCAGCTGGAGAAGTGGCCTGGGTAGGGAGGGAGAACCAAAAATAACTGAGACAGAGAAATGCCACACCCAGGCACCAAACATACAGAACCTCTAGGGCTTCAAGATTTGGACTATGTGAGACCTTGAGGCTGGGCTGTTACACTGGTTCCAGCTTCTTCCACACCCAGAAGCACCCCAGACCAGACCCCAGCTCCACGCTGTCCCAGGGCAGAGAACTCACTGTAGGCTCGGTGCCTGACTTAGCAGATTTGACTTGGATTTCCCCAAGCCCTGAGCACACATTCCTTTCATAGAGAGTGTCAGTTTTTAAAATACCCTCCATCAATAGGCACATGGAAAGATGCTCAATATCACTAATTATTAGGTAAATGCAAATAAAAACTACAAGGGGTACTACCTTTCACCAGTCAGAATGGTCATCATTAAAAAGTCTATACATAACAAATGTTGGGGAGGGTGTGGAGAAAACGGAACCTCCTGCACTGTGGCGGGAATGTAAATTTGTGTAGCTACTATGGAAAACAGTATGGAGGTTCCTCAAAAAGCTGAAACCAGTGTTGCAATATGATCCAGCACTCCCACCCCTGGGCATATATCCAGACAAAACTACAAAAAGATAATGTGCCCCTATGTCCATAGCAGCACTATTCACAATAGCTAAGACAGGGAAGAACCTAAGTGCCCACTGACAGATGAATGGACAAAGATGTGGTACATACATACAACAGAATATTACTCAGCCATAACAGGGAAAAAGGAATGAAATAATGTCATTTTGCAGCTACATGGATGAACCTAGAGACTACCATACTAAGTGAAGAAGTCAGAAAGACAAATAAATGTTACCATTTATATGTGCGACCTGAAATATGACACAAATGAACTTATTTACAAAACAGAAACAGACTCACAGATATAGACAACAGACCTGTGTTGTCAAGTTGGGGGGCAAGGGAGGGTTGGACTGGGGAGTTTGGGATTAGCAGATACACACTATTACATATAAAATGGTATAGACTGGATAAAGAACAAGGTCCTACTGTATAGCAGAGGGAACTATATTCACTATCCTGTAATAAATCATAACAGAAAAGAAGAGAAAATAAATACATAAATAAAAATAAATGCCCACTGCAGGCAGGTGCAGCCCTTGAATGGTCTACTCTTTACCTTAAGTTTTCTAAGAATCATAGGTGAGAAGCTGTTTATTTCTGTCAGGAGCTATTTTAGCATGACTTTCTTCTTACGGAGAACAAGAGACGAAAAACAACACGTCAAAAGCCCAGAGTGGGCCGTGCAGGTGGACACGCACACACACACGTACACACGCACGCACGCACACACACGTACACACAGGCACACACTCATGCGCGTGCACGCGCACATGCACACACGTGCATGCACACACATGTACACGCGCGCACACATGCACGCATGCACACGCACACACATGTACACATGCGCGCGCGCACGTGCGCACACACACGTACACATGTACACACACACACACACACACACACGCCCAGTCCGAGCCGCCGCCTCTCACCCCGCACGGGGCCAATGGAGTTGCTGAGAGCATAACGCAGGATCCGCTCCTCCTGGTTGTACAGGACAAACACGCTGTCCACGGAGAGCTGCTGGGTGCTGGGCAGGACCGGCTGGGAGTTGTCGTGGACGCACTCCTGGAAGGTGATGGTCTGGCGCCACTGGTAAGTGTGGACGTGCGAAGGGGCAGTGCCATCTCGTTCGGGCTCCGTCACTGTGTACTCCCGGGTGGAGGATGATGTGATCACTGGATACGGGCGGCAAGCAGGGAGACAGAGGAGAGAGCTTGAGGATGCAAGAGGCTTAGGACATGAAAATCATCAGCAGGGCTTCCCTGGTGGCTCAGTGGTAAAGAATCTGCCTGCCAATGCAGGGGACACGGGTTCGATCCCTGGTCCAGGAAGATACCACATGCTGTGGAGCAACTAAACCCCTGTGCCAAAACTATTGAGCTGGTGCTCTAGAGCCCAGGAGCTGCAACTCCTGAAGCCCTGGGACCCTAGAGCTGGTTGGTGTTCCATAACAAGTGAAGCCACTGCGATGAGAAGCCTGCCCACCACAACTAGAGAGTAGCCCCCACTAGCAGAAATTAGAGGAAAAGCCTGATCAGAAATGAAGACCCAGCCAAGACCCAAAATAAATAAATAAAATCATCAGCAGTATTCTCTGCTCATAATGCGACCAGATGAGAGGTCAGATGGAACACGATAAATAAAACCATTTATTTCAGTGTTGAGATTCATTCCACTACCTAGATTTTGTATTATTGCTGTTATTTGCATTAGGAATATTTACTGCTTTTTCTCGTCAAGTGTTTCTCTGTAAGTTCCTTGGTCAACTCAGGGACTAAGGCCTGATGGAAAGAGCACCAGCTTGAAAAGAGAATTCACAACTTGCACCTTCATTCCCAAGGAGCATGATCACAGACCAGTTACTAACTTCTTTACCCTGTCTCCTTTACAACATGGACTGGGGTAAGGATGAGGTAATGTATATAAAATTTCTGGAATCAAGCAGGCTAATACTCTATAAGACAAACTACCATTTATGGAGCATTGACCACGTGACGAGCAGAGTGCTAACTGCTTTCTATGGGTTATCTCACTTAGGATTCAATAAGTAGTGGCTGCTATAAATAACCCTTGATTAAATGGTTCTCTGATGTATAAAAATGAGACACTAATAGGTTTCAGTAGCCAATTTCTATAAATTACTAAAGAGCTGTGAGCAGATCTCAACAGAGAAGAGAGACAGTCTTCACTTCTCAGAAGAGAGCTAGTTTACTTTTGGCCCATGCAGTGAAAAATCTTGACTTCCTATTTAAAAAAAAGAAGCACAAAAGGCTCTTTATGTTTGTGTGCTCTGCTGTAGTTGGCAATAAAAGCCAGAAGATAAATAAAAGATTGATGTAAGCTGCCTCTTGTCCAGCCGCCATGTGCGGGACTGCCAGAAACACCATCTGGTCACAGCCTGACATGCAGGTGGGGTCCTGCTACTCCGCCCACCTCCCACCCACCCTCTCATTTCCCCCAGGAGAGCCCGAACAGGCCACGAAGTCATGGTAATCGGTACAACCTTTCTAGATGGCAATTTAATAAGAGACTTTAAAGAGTTTCCTTTGACTCATCACTTCTATTTCTAGGAATTCGGTCAGAAAAGAATCAGAAATTTGGTCAAGGTTTATGATGAAGATGATCATTGCAACTCATGGAGACAAGGAAAAATTGGAAATAATGTAAGCTTTAGAAAAGAGAATGGTTTAAATTGATAGCCATACAATAAAATGGAATAGATTCATTAAAAAGTGTTTGCAACGCCTATTTAATGGAACTATCCAGCAGTCGTGATTTGACCTAACTGGAAAAGTAAATGTACAATAATGTGGTATGATTGCAATTTAAATTGAAACTATATACTTGACTGTAGAGTATACAATAGTATTGCATCAATGTTAAACTTCCTGATTTTGATGACTGTACTGGGACCATGAGAGAATATTCTTGTCATTAGAAAAAACATGTGAAATATTGTAGAATATTTAGGAGATGCAGGATCACAGCGTCTACAACTTACTCTCTCTTATATATAAGGAAGGGAGAGAACAATAAAGAGAATGTAGCAAAATGTTAACAACTGGTGAAGCTGGGGAAATGATATGTGGATATTGTGCTATTTTCAACTTTGTGTAAATTTGAAATAAAAAATTTAAAAACTACATATAGATATGTAATAAAATTATTTTATTCTGAAATTATAGAATATGATGAGCCATTTATGTTGGGCTAGTATACATGTTGATATATATGTGAATACATGTGCAATATATATATGTTTGGATATTTTTTGTATATAAAGAGAAGTACATGACTTTTTATATATAAGGACAGAATACTTGTTGATATATAAATTATTATATGTGAGATATATATACATTGAGACATATTTTGTATATAAGGAAAAGGCTGAAAAGAAATACACTTAATTTAACAATCGTGTCCTGGTTTTAGGTCTGTAAGTTATGCTTATTTTCTTTTCTGCACTAAAGCCTCTCCAGTGAGCATGCTCAGTGTCTGTGTTAAGGGAAGGTGATCTGAGTGAGGTAACCCCTGCGTTTCCTTTCTGGACCGGCAGCCAGCGTGAGCCCAGGCTGGAGCCCGTGTGTAGCACTGCCCCGGGATGCGGGATGCGGGACGTGGCTTACCCTGCCGTGAGTAGTGGTAGAGCTCCGTGTAGGGCTCGATGTGCACCGTGGAGCCGAAGGCGATCTGCGGCACGCGGCCCTCCAGCTCCGTGTCGATGGTCAGGTGTCCGTGCTCATCAATGCCGCTGAACTGCTGCTTAATGATCAGCTTGTCTGGGTGCCCCACGAAGGTCACCTCAGCCTGGCGGGTGAACTCCCCTCCTGCAAAGCAAGGTCAGTCTGTCACTTTGCTGTCAGAGAAGTCACACTCATGCCTGCCCCGACTCACGGTGGGGACAGGCTCTCACCTCCTCTACAGATGCTTTAGTCTCGGGAGTAGAAACAGGGCCGGTGATGTCAAGGAAAGAGCTGGACCATCCTCGCAGCCCAACTCAGTCACGCACAAGAAACAAAAGCCATTTCCCATCTGAAAAACCAGCATCTGAGATGGGTGGGCTCAGGATTTGTGCTGGAAAAAGCAGGGTATCGGGGTTTGTGCTCAAAACTGGTTGGGTGAACTTGAATGAGTTACTTAAACCCACTGAGCCTCCATTTCCTGATGATGAAAGGTGCACAATATCTATCTTGCAGAAATTAGATAAGTATGTTAAAAAGTGCTCTGCCAAATATCAAGGGCTCTAGGACATCAGTTAGGGGGATGACTATTGTTCACAGCTAAGCCCCGGCCAGAATGGGTGAGTTGTTCAGGGCAAACCATCACCAAGTCCAGATACCATCCTAGGAGCACATGCCACATGTGCTGGCTCAGGACCTCCCCTTGGTCTATGCAGGGCAGCAGCCCCAGACAAGTAGGAAAAAAATACTCCACCTTCTTCCAGCTTCCTCCCTTCTCCCCGTTTTCAGTCTCCCCTGTTAGCATGGCTGGCAGCTATTTCATGATATGTGAAAATTATATGAAATTTACATTTCAGTGCCCATGAATAATTTCATTGGAACACAGTCATGCTCATTCATTTATATATTATCTATGCCTACTTTCAACTGATAACAACAGAGCTGAATAGCTGCAACAGAGAACGAATAGCCTAAAATATTTAGGCAAAGCTTAAAAATATTTATTCTCTGGCCCTTTGCAGAAAAAGTCTGACAACTTCTGCTTTACAGTCCCCAGGTCTAAGCAGATACCCCGCTGATAACACATGTTCTGGGGCAGTTAAGAAGGGCCATTGTAGAAACAAATATTTGCTGTTGTAGGGAATTTGTAAAGATGACCTCTGCCTCCCTGATGTTGATGTAAGTTACAAAGTATCTTCAGTTTAAATCAACCCACATACAAAGCATCACCAATATGAAATTGCTCCCTGATCAAAATGCAATTCTAGATAGTCTGAGTTAACATATTGCTGTTGTTGTTCAGTGGCTCAGTCGTGTCCGACTCTCTGCGACCCCATGAACTGCAGCATGCCTGGCTTCCCTGTCCTTCACTATCTCCTGGAGTTTGCTCAGACTTACGTCCATTGATGTCATCTAGCCATCTCATCATCTCTCACCCCCTTCTCCTCTTGCCCTCAATCTTTCCCAGCATCAGATTCTTTTCCAATGAGTCGGTTCTTTGCTTTAAGTGGCCAAAGTAATGGAACTTCAGCATCAGTCCTCCCAATGAATATTCAGGCTTGATTTCCTTTAGGATTGACTGGTCTGATCTCTGTATACTAATGAAACACTTGATGATTTTACCCCAACACCTTATTTCCAGAGCCACAAAATATTTATTTGTAACTTATTTGCAGACACATAGAGTTCCCTTTCCATTCAACCCAGCCCATTAATTTTAAGGTCAATTACCTGTGATGCTGAAGCCATTCTTGAATCCATCTTGCTCCACTGCAAACATCCATCCAATGATGCCTCCAATAGGGGCCAGGGGAAGCAGCGAGTACCCGACAGTCTCAGGAATGGTGCTGATGGCCGTGTAGGATCGTCCGTGGTTCATGACCACGTAAGAATGGAGGTCGGTATTCTCAAAGACAATGGGAACCTGGCTGGCCCCCACAAAGATCCTCCCTTTCACCTTGCCGTTAACTCGCTGGGGGGAACCTGAACGAGAAACAAAGAAAGAAGCCAGCCCTTCAGAATAGAATATTGTGTCTGGTGGACTCTGCACCTGTAAAGCAAAGAGCCCAACAGTGCTGGGGTAAAGGGCTTTTGGGGTAAGTGAAAGAAGTCATTCTTCCCAAGACGAAGGCAGTCCCTGCAGCTGTGTCTGTAAGCTGTAGAAATCCCAACTTTCTTTCTCTCTTCCATACTGATGGATAATGGATAGCAGAAAAGTGGGACCCACTGTATGATGAAGGAACATCAGAGGCAAATGAAACAATTCAGGAGAACAGCATCATGGGTGACCCAGAACTACGGTGATATATAACTGATTACTTTTGAGAATATCAGGGACAGAATTAGTCATTTCATTGGGACAATGGGGCTAAACTGGATGGGACATTAGGTTGTCTGATTTTTAACATATCTTTTTTAAAAAAAAATAATTATTTTTGGCTGAGCTAGGTCTTTGTTGCTGTGCATGGGCTTTTTTAAGATGCAGTAAGCAGGGGCTGGGGGAGCTTCTCTTCATTGCGATGTGCGGGATTCTCATTGCAGGGGCTTCTCTTGTTTCGGAGCATGGGCTCTAGGCGCCCGGGCTTCAGTAGTTGTGGTGCCCAGGTTTAGTTGCTCCACAGCACGTGGAACCTTCTTGGACCAGGGATCAAACCCGTGTCCCCTGCACATGGATTCTCACCTACTGGGCCACCAGGGAAGGCCCTAGACTCTCAGGGACTTCTCTCAAAGAGCATCTCTGGCTCAAATATAAGTTGGCCAGTCTGAGTCCCAGACCCTCACTCAACCCAAGCCAGATGGAAGTAGCCACAGTGGGTACTGCAGGTCACACAAATACGCCCTCTGACCCAGAACCAGCCTGTGGGCTAGGGTGTGTTTGTTGTTGATCATTTCTTTTAGATAACTGGGAAAGATGGCATACTTACTATGGCATATTTAAAAGCTTTCTTCATATATTACCAAATAGTATATGTAGGACACCATCTTTAAAAATTGCATTAATGATAAATGCTAGCATACTCATAGAGGAAAAATGTCTTAAGAGAGGTATATAAAATTGCTAACAGAGGTTAATTCAGGGTGATATGGTGAACTTTCATTTTCTATACTATATATCTCTATAATGTTGGGATATTAATAACTTGCATGTATTTATTACTGCTTAATCAGGAAAAGAAAAAAATCTCAAGAAATTAAGTTGTTCTTATATTTGAATAAGGAAATGGAAGGTTGCCATATGACCCAGCAATTCCAACTCCTGAGTATATATACACACCCAAGAAAACAGAAAACATTTGTTCACTTGAAAACTTATACATGAATGTTCTTAACAGCATTATTCATTAATAGCCAAAATGGGAAAGCACTCAAATGTCCATCAACTGATGCACAGATAAATAAAATGTGGAAAATCCATACAGTAGAATATTATTTAGCTAGGAAAAAGGAATAAGGTACTGATATATCCTAAAACATGGATACACCCTGAATACATTATGCTAAGTAAAAGAAGCCAAACACAAAAGTCCTATGATATATGATTCCATTTATATGGAATGTCCAGAACAGGAAGACCCACACGGGCAGACAGCAGATTAGCTGTTGACAGAGCCTGGGAGTGAGGATGAATTGAGGATAGCAGCTAAAAGATCCAGGTTTCCTTCTGGTGTGATGAAAATGCTCTAAAATTAGAGGTAACGGTTGAATAACTTAGTGAAAATACTAAAAACCACCAAATGGTATACCTTGATTGTGTTACTGACATCTTTAAAAAAAAAAAGCTGAAGGAAGAGGTAAGTACATCAGGTTTGATATAGAATTAAATTCTACCACTTATTGATTGTACATATCATGTTTCTCTTCCTAGATTGTAAATGACTAGAGACAGGATCTTCACACCCAATTCCCTGGTTCCATCATAGCAGAGCTTTCTGTACATGGTAAGTTCTCAGTAAAATTTGTAGACTAATCTCAGACAAATGAGCTCTCATCTGAGCACCACTGCCTGTGTTCTAAAGACTTTCTGCTGTGTTTAATATACCCTAGGGCTTCCCTTGGAGAAGGCAATGGCACCCCACTCCAGTACTCTTGCCTGGTAAATCCCATGGACGGAGGAGCCTGGTAGGCTGCAGTCCATGGGGTCGCTAAGAGTCGGACACGACTGAGCGACTTCACTTTCACTTCTCACTTTCATGCATTGGAGAAGGAAATGGCAACCCACTCCAGTGTTCTTGCCTGGAGAATCCCAGGGACGGAGGAGCCTGGTGGGCTGCCGTCTATGGGGTCGCGCAGGGTCGGACACGACTGAAGCGACTTAGCAGCGGCAGCAGCAGGGCTTCCCTGGTGATTCAGGCGGTAAGGAATCCGCCTGCAATGTGAGAGACCTGAGTTCGACCCCTGGGTTGGGGAGATCCCCTGGAGAAGGACATGGCAACCCACTCCAGTATTCTTGCCTGGTGAATCCCCATGGACAGAGGAGCCTGGTGAGTTACATATAGTCCATGGGGTCGCAGAGTCAGACATGACTGAGCGACTAAGTATAGCACAGCTGCTAAACAGTCACTGAGGGACCTCCCTGGCAGTCCCGCAGTTAAGATTCCACACTTTCACTGGAGGGGGCATGGGTTCAATCCCTGGTTGGGCCCTCATGCCACACGGTGTGGCCCCCAAAGCAACAAAACCCCCCAAAACAAGGTCACTGACAAGTCAAGGCAGATTTGACACACAGAGTATTTCTGCACATAAACTGTGTCATTACACCGGGGAAATGCTACAAAGTTAGAAGACTAATATCGAAAAAATGCCTCCCCCAAACAATTACAGAAACAAGCAGGAAAGCCAAGGGAAGAAAACCAAATTTTTTCCATCAAACTTGGAGCTAGAAAAATATTTCAAAAGTAGTAAGATTCCAACAAATATTTAAACCACAAAACTATGACAGGGCGTGTTTAGTACGTCAAAAAATGTAGCTGAGCAATCTTTCATATCCAAGCTTGCTGCCAAATGCAACCTGTCAGCATTTCCAGCTCTGACATTTGGCATGGAAAGAGCTCATGAGATTGGTCTTTGAGAAGAAGGGTTCATTGTAAATTGTGGAAGTTCTTCCCAGGGCAAGCGAAATATAAAAGCCAAGCCCGAAACAAAGCAGCAAAAGCATGTCATTCTTGGGGCAACGGGCAAGAAAAGAGATAACACATTTATAGATGTTTAAAACATCCCCCCAAATTAACACGCAAAGCATACAGAATTTTCTGTCCTTGCTAAAGACAGTATTTACAAGATTAATTGTGACCTAGAAGGAACTTTTTTTTTGGAACCTTTCTTTTTTTCTTTTTTTTAAGCAAATTAAAATAACTGATTTAACTTTAGCTATGGCAGGAAATCTGAAAAACAGAAAAGTATTCCTCCAATTGAGTTTTATTTAGTCATATTTTGCCAAGCAACTGATGTTCCTCCTTAAACACACAAGGAAAATGACGGGTGACAAGTGGAGTGATTTGGCATCTGCAGAGACAGGTGTTCAGTACAGTTTGTTTTATTTTTGCTTTCATTCTAATTTATGGTCTTGGGTTCCCATAAGTCTACCTCTCTAAGTAAAGTGTTATTTGGACCCTCTAGACTTTTACAGAGATTTTTCAGAACATCTGAGAACATCAAGACTGGTTGATCCTTTTTTGGGGGTGCAGAGCTCAGGACTGAAGCCAGTCCACAGACAAATCTGTTTTGGAGTTGACAGCACAATGGGTCTGGTCTCCAAAGTTAGCTGTGATGCGCCCCTTCTGCTCCTCCATCACCATGCTGGGGTTCTGGGGACACAAGGACAGGAATACCAGAGAGAAGGGGGACTGGAATAGTCCTTACCCCCTACATATTGCATTGGCCAGAAAGTTAGTTTGGTTTAAAGTACAAATAAAAGACATATTCTTCATTTTCACCAAGACCTTTACTGAATAAAGTACTTATTGAACAAACTTTTGGGCCAACCCAACATTTTGGGTTGGCCAGCCCACCATGGCCCTGCTGGAGTTGAACCACCATCAACATAAGTCTGAATGATGCCAAAAGAAGAGGTTTGAAAGAAATGGAGGAAAACGAGGGGGGCTGACAATTCATGGTCCAGGTTGCATAATTTCAACATTTCAGCCTGAAGATGGGTTCTCAACAGTCATCATTTCAGAGATGGAGAAACACCACAGGAAGGAAAGAGACCTCCCCTTATTAGTAAAAAGGGCATTCCCCAGGACCGCCCCTCACCCCCATAGAGAAACAGAGCGAGAACGAGGAGTGAGAGATGAAATATCACTGCCCAGCTGAAACCACCACCGACCTTTAGAGATCTGGGTAAAGGCAAGATTTCAAAACAAGCACAAAAACAAAATCTCCACTCCTCCCTTTTCTCCCCCTTAAAAAGGATCAGAGAAAGGCACAGTACCTTCCGCAACACACTGCCGGCCATTCCCCGTGTAGCCAGCAACACAGCGGCAACAGAAGCCGGTGGCAAAGTCCCTGCACTGCGCGTGCACAGAGCACTGGTGTCTGTTGGTGGCGCACGTCTGCCGGGAGTCCGTGTTGTAGCTGAACACTGCTCGGAGAGAACACAGCACACCAGTGAGCGCTTCGCCGGACTCGGGATGAGGGGGCTTTAGAACACTGCACCCCCGAGTGTGCAAGACTGCGCAGGCCGTTCAGACACGGGGCTCTCTACCTGCAGAGACGTCTGCTCAGGCCCTTCAGACACAGGGCTCTCTACCTGCAGAGACGTCCGCTCAGGCCCTCCAGACACAGGGCTCTCTACCTGCAGAGACGTCGGCTCAGGCCCTTCAGACACAGGGCTCTCTACCTGCAGAGATGTCTGCGCAGGCCCTTCAGACACAGGGCTCTCTACCTGCAAAGACGTCTGCGCAGGCCCTTCAGACACAGGGCTCTCTACCTGCAGAGACATCTGCGCAGGCCGTTCAGACACAGGGCTCTCTACCTGCAGAGACGTCTGCTCAGGCCCTTCAGACACAGGGCTCTCTACCTGTAGCCACTTAACTAGTACAGTGGTTCCATCACTCAATCATTGAGGCATGTAGGTCTAAAAGGAGTTTGAGAAATCACATAGGTGAATTATTACTATTTTAATTTTTACCTTTTGGCTGTGCCATGAGGGATGTGGGATTTTAGTTTCCTGACTAGGGATTGAACCTGCTCCCCTCGAGATGGATGCATGGAGTCTTAACCACTGGACTGCCAGGGAAGTCGCAAGGGTGAATTTTTTTTAAATGCTATAATCCAATGTCCTTGGTATCAATGAATCAATATTGGGTGATAGCTGTCCAATGTCAATCTTAATATGGCATCCATCAAACATCATCAGATATGCATCAGACTGACCTTTCTAATAAAAACAGCATCAAATTTGGATGCAGACGTTAAAATATTTTAAAATTATTTTTTTATCGTGGTAAAATACATATAACACAAAATGTGCCATTTTAATGAGCTTAAAGTATTTTAAACTTGTTGGCCCCATTGTTCTCACCAGGGGGTAAGTCAGAAGCTCTTAGAGTTAAAAGCTGGTTTATTCCTCAGTCATACCTGCTCTAACAGCCTTTGGCCCAAGAAACATGAATTTCTCCCTAGTGCAAATGGTTCTCCCGCCAAGGTTGCTTTTATTAGAATGATGAGCAAGCTCATTAAACTTAAAAATCCAAAGCACACTAATTTGGAATGAATTCAAAAGCACAAGAAGGGATGAACTTTTGGAGGGGATAATGACCCAATTTATAATTGTTATGAGTGAAAATAACAGTAAAGTTTGACCCCAGGTAGATTCCAGGAGTTCTACACACCCAGAAGGGAATTTCCTGGATGTATACATGGCATTTGGAGTCAAAGACACTTGGGCCCTGAGCTGAACGCATGTGATGCTACTGATTGCTTAAGCTCAGCTCCCAGTGGGTCTGTTATGGCTGATATATCTGTGGATGACTATTCAAATAACACCAGGAATGCACTGCTGGCTACAGAAGACCAACCTTTCTAATAAAAACAGTGAAATAACTGGGATTAAGGGCAGAGAAAGATCTCTTTTAAACACAGTTGGGGTTCAGATCTAGGCTTTTTGTTGTTGTTGTTACCAGTACCAACTAATATATTACCATGAGTTGTTGGGACTAGCTATGCTCTCATTTCAAAGTGATGGCTTCACAAATGAGAATTTCAGAGACACCTATGTGGTGTGAAAGCAGGATGAGACTCAAAACTCAACATGCATGCACACATGCTAAGTCACTTCAGTTGTGTCTGAATTTTTGCTGACTCTGACTATAGCTCACCAGGCTCTGTCCATGGGATTCTCTAGACAAGAATACTGGAGTGGGTTGCCATGCCCTCTTCCGGGGGATCTTCCCGACCCAGGCATCAAACCCGCCTCTCTTACATCTCCTGCATTGGCAGGTGGGTTCTTTACCACTCTGGAGTTTCCCTGGTGGATCTGACAGTAAAGAGTCTGTCTGCAATGCAGGAAACCTGGGTTCGATCCCTGGGTCGGGAAGATCACCTGGAGGAAGGCATGGCAACCCACTCCAGTATTCTTGCCTGGAGAATTTCATGGACAGAGGAGCCTGGCAGCCTATAGTCGCCAGGGGTCGCAAAGAGTTGGACACGACTAAGCGATTAACACTTTCTTTACCACTAGCACCACCTGAGAAGCCCTCAAAACTCAACATATGCAAATAAACATGCGCATGACCTATCCTAGAGAGATCACTCTGAGATCCAGCTGTAAGATCCACATGCTAGATGTCAGCATCACCCCGGGAAATCCAGGGTGCCATGTGTGTAAGGGGAGCCCTGAGACATGAACCCAGGTCCTCATCATGTCACTAAACGTCACCTCTCCATCTCTGTGCCTCAGAAGGAAGTAAGCACACTTCTCTGGCCACCAAATCCTGCCCATGCTTTGGGATACTTGATAAGAATAAACATTTATGGCAATTGCTATGAGACAAACCACAACAAGTAAGGAGAAATAAAAATGGGTGAATAACGTGGAATGGGGTAGATTTTTCTTTTTTGAGTGTGATTATTTATTATTAGCTTCTACTACATTTCTTCAAGGTTTTCAAGTGTGGGAAATCTGACTTTGTCTATCTTAAATTCTTTTTTGGGGGGGAGAGTAGGGTTTTTTTTTTTTCTTTTTTTTTTTAAGAGTAGGTTTTTTGAGGGCCTTATGATAACTTCATAGTAGAAACAATCATAGTTAAGTATCATTTAAAGGCTTGGGCCAGCCCCTTGACAGGAATATTACTGGTCAACCTGAAGGGCAAAAATAAAAAAAGAACACAGTCTAGTTCCAATGTCTTTTATAAGACAATTCAAAGCATGCTGGAATTCAAATGGTACACTTGAAAATGCTACATTTTCCTCTGAAACTAGCAAAAATATGATACATTCAGTTCAGTTCACTTCAGTATCTCAGTCCTGTCTGACTCTTTGCAACCCCATGGACTGCAACACGCCAGGCTTCCTGGTCTAGCAACAACTCTCAGAGCTTGCTCAAACTCATGTCCATTGAGTCAGCAATGCCAACCATCTCATACTCTGTCGTTCCCTTCTCCTCCTGCCTTTAATCTTTCCCAGCATCAGGGTCTTTTCCAATGAGTCACTTCTTCACATCAGGTGGCCAAAGTATTGGAGCTTCAGCTTTAGCATCAGTCCTTCCAATGAATATTCAGGACTGATCTCCTTTAGGATGGACCGGTTGAATCTGTTTGTTGTCCAAAGGACTCTCAAGAGTCTTCTCCAACACCACAGTTCAAAAGCATCAATTCTTTGGCGCTCAGCTTTCTTTATAGTCCAACTCTCACATTCGTACATGACTACTGGAAAAACCATAGCTTTGACTAGACGGACCTTTGTTGGCAAAGTAATGTCTCTGCTTTTTAGTATGCTGTCTAGGTTGGTCGTAGCTTTTCTTCCAAGGAGCAAGCATCTTTTAATTTCAAGGCTGCAATCACCATCTGAAGTGATTTTGGAGCCAAAGAAAATAAAGTCTGTCACTGTTTCCATTGTTTCCCCATCTATTTGCCATGAAGTCATGGTCTGATATATTGATTTGGCCAAAAAGTTAAGTTTGCTTGGGTTTTTCCATAACATCTTATGGAAAAAACAGACGTTGTACTTTAAAACCATCCTCGAAAAGTAGATCCGGTTATTTTGTATTTTTAATGTTCACAAACTCTGAAACTGACTGGAGCCTGGAGGAAAAATAATCAACCATCCTCCTTCCATAAACCAAGAGGAAATAAATGTCAAAGATAAACCATGTCAACAGAGGAACTTCTAAAATGTTTTTTCAGGTGGGTGAGTATATTGCTGATCTCAGAAATCACAAATAAGGAAGGAAATCTGACTTTCAAACTAATTCTAAAGCACTTTTCTCTTTAAAACACACACAAAAAGAACAATAGGAAACTTGAAAGAGGACGCATTCTACACTCTTCCTAACCCCAGCCCTAACTCTGGATCCCTAACCCCAGCCCTAACTCTGGATCCCTAACCCCAGCCCTAACTCTGGATCCCTAACCCCAGCCCTAACTCTGGATCCCTTGGTCTTTGCAGCCTTTGGGTCCCTCCACCCGTGTTCTGGTGGCTCCAGTGGTAAAGAATATGCCTTCAACGTGGGAGGGCTGGGTTCAATCCCTGGGTCAGGAGGATCCCCTATAGAAGGGTATGGCTACCCACTTCAGCATTCTTGCCTGGAGAATTCCATGGACAGAGGAACCTGGCAGGCCACAGTTCACGGGGTCGCAAAGAGTTGGACACAACTGAGCAGCTAATACTTTCACTTCTCACTTCACTCATGCTTTGTAGCCATAAGTTCCACCCCCTCCTTTTCCAGGCTCTCATCCTTACAAACTTCCAAATAATGCACACAGCTGACAACCCCCAGCAACGCTCCCCTGTGTGGAAACGCAAATATCCAACAACATACCACCTGCCACACAAATGGCCTTACCGATTCCTGTTTCCTCGACTTCGTCCACATCTATGACCTGTGGCTGCTGCTGGGGAAACCTCTCCCCGGGTAGCTGGAAAGACCTGGTCCTCTCCGTGGGAGGTGTGAGGGGTCTCTCAGTAGCCATGCGGCGGGGGGAGAGGTCACTGGGTGTGTTGTACGTGCCACTGTCTCCCCTTCTTGGGGCCTCATAAGGGAAGGATGTAGTAACCACGTCCTCCAGGCCCAGATGCGTCACTGAGTCATAATCCTCATCGTCATACTCTGCTCCATCATCCAGTCCCAGGTTCACGTCCGCGGGGACCACGCCACTGGCCGTGGCCGGACTCCCAATCTCAAACACCCAGACGCCCTGTTGCCCAGAGTTGCTGCTCCTAGAAGGAAGGACAGGCTTCTTGGAAACAGGCCAGCAACCTACCAACAGCCCCCACCAACCAAGCAGAAGGAGCCCCGGAGATCCATGTCAATTCAAACCCCATGGCCTGCTACTGCCCACAGCCTTGGTGGAGGATAGGTGAGCAGATGTGGTCCTGTCTGTTCCTCACAGAGCTGAGAACATCCAGCAGGATATGGTGAAGCTATATCCAGTGGGCCCAACCCCAGCAAAGGCTTCTTCTCAGCCACTCCAGAGGCATGCTCAGGGATATTTTCAGACTTTAAAATGTGTTTATACAAATTGCTCATCAGTATGAGCAACCTGTTGACTGGATTTGTGTGCATTTTTTTCCCATTATGCTCTTTCTGGGGACATGCTGTGATATGAGAGTATTTGGTCTTTGTCTCTGGTTCTGGCATATAACCCCTAAGGTCCTTGTAATCTCTGGAGTGATAAGAATGCCTTTTTGTATGCTAATGAGATGACTAGTGGCTCGGGACCCTGGGTAGCTTCAGAAAGGCGGTTGGTCACTAGGAAGACCAAGGCATGATTATAGGGTTGGAATTTTCAGCCCCACACCCTGACTTCCAGGAAGGGGGTGGGGAAGTGGGGTTGGAGATTAGTTAATCACCAATGGCCAATGATTTAATCAATCATGCCTATGCAATAAAAATTCCTAAGTTATCAGGTTGACAGAGCTCTTGGACTGGTGGACACAGTTGAAGTGTGCTAGGAGGGTGGTGTGCCCAGAGAGGGCATGGAAGCCCCTTACCTCCTCCTCCCCTCATACCTTGCCCCTTGCCCTATGTATCTCTTCTATTTGGCTGTTCCTGAGTTGTATCCTTTATAATAAACTAGTAATAGTCAGTGAAGTACTTCCCTGAATTCTGTGAGCCTTTCTAGCAAATTATCAAACCTGAGCAGGGAGTCATGGAGACCCCAATTTATAGCTGGTTAATAGGAAGTGTAGGCAGCAACTTGGGACTTTCAAGGGATGTCTGAAGGGGGGGCAGCCTTGCAGGAGTGAGCCCTTAAGCTGTGAGGTCTGTGCTGATTCTAAGCAGTTAGTGTCAGAACTGAATTAAGTTATAGGATACCCAGTTGGTATCTGAAGAGTTGAAGAATTAGTTGATAAGAGGGGAAAAAACCATGCATTTAGTGTCAAAAGTTATGAGTGAAAACAGGACAGACTTGGTTTATTAGAAATCCTAACACTGTTGGCTGTGGAACCTTGGACAGGTCTCAGTTAACCTTTTTATGCTCAGAGGGTATAGTAAAATGCAAATGATATTCAGAATCTAAGGGCATTTTATAGTTATAAAATACAATAGCCCTAATCTCTGCCTCTTACACTACCATTTTTACTGTTCTGATACTGTTTTACTATCAGAAATTGTACAAAGTGACCAGATTTTATGATAGAAAGAAGGGACATACATTATTCAATGGAGAACATTGAGCAAAAGACTGGACTGGGACAGGGAATGAGAAATCAAGAAAGTCCTGCAGAAATTGGATGTCTAATCAGTCTGTCTACCTGGGACTTGAGTAAAGGCAGTGATGCTTGAACCAGCTTATAAAAAATCAAATTATATAAACTTACAATTAAACAAACTATATTAAAAAGCTATCCCATATGAATTATGTTCCTATTAGCTATGTTCTTGAAGTTATCTGGATCTACTGCACCTCTAGGGTGAGAATACTATATAATGGTTCACCTTTTCTCAACCTCCGGGTGAGTGACATGATGTAACAGCTGAAAACCGGCCATGGTAGACATATTTATACCACGGAAATAGGCAAATGCTATAAATGAGTGAGGGCTTCCCCAACCTGCATAAAGTCAGTTGTTAAATATTTACCAGTACATTATCAAAAGGTAGAGGAGTTTCAGACTCCACTGACAAAATGAAATTGGGGGGAGGAGGTGCTTCCTTTTTTAAAGAATAATTAAGTTTAATTATTAGAAAAAGAAGTCTGAGCTTTCCCCCCTTTTGCCAAATTCTACAAAATAGGCCAAGAGAGCACTGTTTCTATCATAACAACATTCCCAGCCCCAGTCAGTGTAGGGAAAAACCCTCTCAGCCATGGATTCATAGCAAGAGATAGTTTTGAATAATTTGTATTTCTAACTTTATAGAAGACATGATAAAACTGTTTCAAATGAAAATGATATCTAAAAACTTGGATGCCTTTCATTCTAAGAGTATATTCCCTGAATTCATCAGGAGAAAAGTACTACATAATATAAAAACTATACACAAAATTTAAACTTTTTGTTTGTTTTTGGTCACACTGCACGGCTTAAAGGATTTTAATTCCCCAACCAGGGATTGAACCTGGGCGGTTGGCAGTGAGAATGCAGAGTCCTAACCAGTGAACTTGCAGCAAAGTCCCCTACAGAATTTAAATCCACATTTTTAGGTGATATTCTATAAAGCCCATTACATTATTCTTATAAAACAGTCAGTTGAGAATCTTATTAAAGGAAGAATCTACTGAAGAATAAAAAAGCATACTTGGCCAGATTTCCAATTGATTCTCTGTCATTAGCAAATATATTATAAGCGCCGTCACTCTTCCATATCAATCCTACTAAACCTTGGCTGAAAGCAACCACCGCAGGAACCTGGTTCTCCTCCTTCTTTGAGAACGTCGTGTAGAATTGCAGACCATCCTCAGGATAAAGGAAAATGGCATAGGTGCTGGAATCAGAGGAGGCCAGAATGGACTGGAATGTGTTTCTCTGCAAAGATGAGTTAAGATTCAGTTACTCAGGATCTTAAACTGTGCTATTCACCAGACTACATATAAAAAATACAGAGATGGCACTATTTGCACCTTATTCTAAAGAAATATTTTTGTAGCAAGGACAGTATTCCAGGATAATTCCACTTAAATATCTCTAAGGCTACGTCAACATGAAATTTTCTAATTAGCCAATGAATACCTTCTGCCTAACTGTGACCCTAGGGTTAACCAAAAATTATAGAGATGCTACCTCTCTCTCTCAAGCAAATTTGCAAATTCTTATCCCCAGAAATTGTTTACACAGTCATTAAACATATTGAACCACATTTATTATTTAGTTTATTGAGCCCAGGCACTGTTCAGTGAGAAAGAACATGAGCTTTGGGAGAAAACAGATCTGAATCCAACTCCTTGCCCTCATCATTGGCTGAGTGACCTTGGGCATGTTACTTAACCTCTCTGAACCTTGACTTCTGAATCTGTAAAATGGAGAGAAAATCACCTACTGCACAGAAATGTTAGGAGGACTATGTGAGCCAGCACATGAGAATCGGGCAGAGAACGTATTCCTTCACGTTAGTACCTTTCCTGGGTGCGAGACATGGCCCCAAGCACTGTGAAGACGAAGGATAAAAATACATGATCCCGGCACTTGAGAATTTAACAGTTTAGGTGGGAAGACTGACATCTGAACAAAACATTCCCAAACTAAAGCATGGATTCTGTAACCGAGCTGCGTGCAGGCAGAGTGCCCAGGGCTGGAAGGGGCGGGGGCAGAGGAGGCTGAGTGAACAAGCAGGCGCTCAACGCGAGCAGTGAGGGTCAGGGAGAGGCCATCACAAGCAGAGCACAACCAGCGCATGAGGCTGTGGCTGAAACAAGCAAGCAAAAAGCCTCATCAGGGGATTGCAAACAATCTGGTCCAGCTGCTACAGGGGGGACTGGAGAAGTCAGGATGAGAGGGGACTGGACCCTTGAGGCAGGCAAGAGCTCTGTACAATGGGTCGGGCAGTTATTACTCAAGTAAAGAGGATGCACACTTGAGAAATTTAAGGTTTTATTTTATTGATTTATTTTTTGCCATGCCATGTGGCATGTGGGATCTTAGTTCCACCAGGGAAGGAATCCATGCCCCCGTCATGGACGCATGGAATCTCAACCACTGGACCATCAGGGAAGTCCCAAGAAACTGAAGGTTTTAAACAGTTTTCAAGCATGCCACTCAGGCGGGTATAGGTGCCAAAGCAAAACGTGTCAGATTTCTCCAAAGTGTGCTCTCTGGGATGCAATGTCTTATTTGGGAGGGAAAACGGCACAGCCAAGAGGTTTAGGGCTGACTAAATTAAACTAAGGTAAGCAGGTTTCCATACTGTAGGGCTTTCCAGACTGAGACACCAAGAGGGACCTATAGTTTTAGCATCTCCCAAACTTATTTGGCCCAAGGAGTCTTTTTCCTCAAGGACTGTCTGTAGGACCAGTATTCTGTGGTACACACGTTGGGAACCACCAGCCTGGAACATTTCCTCCATTTAAAGATGCTTTTGGACCTTTCAAGTTGTACTCTACCCTGTCATGCTATAAAAGTTAAATAATGGTGGAGTGAATTTATTTTTCCAAGGAGAAACTGAAGCATGTCCTAAAGGCTCACTTCAGATCTAGAGATGGGCTTCTTGACCTGCTCAAATATTCCCCGTCTAAGTGCAGGTCCAAGCTCTACACAGCCTAACATCTTTCCCAACCACTGAATCTACAGAAACCGCAGCCCTGGTTATAAAGAAACCTGTGTCCTGAACCATTCACATGGTACAAATAGATGGTGGGGGGTTTGTCCCCCCAACTAGAACTTGGGTCTTGTCTTTAGTTCTTCACATCTCTTGGGACTGCTTTATTATTTTATCACTGCATATTCATAAACTCATAATAAATTCTCTGTCTAGAAACCACCTCCCATTATCTACCACCCAAAGTAAGAGCAGCTAGGGCTGTAATTTATCAACTCTGTCCTTGCCATGTGGCTAGTTATCTCAGGGATCTTGGCTTTCTTTACATTGGATCATCATTACAACACAGATTTAGGTAGCCCTGTGGATACGATTTTGGACATTTCAGACCTGCAATAAATAGCTTATTAGATTTTGCTTTGGATGTCCTATCTTTATCAATCGCATGGATGTGGTGTACATCAGAGTAGCACAAACCAGAAGACCAAAGTGTGCAAAGCCAACGTGTTAGACTATTTGCCCCTGTGCCTGGACGGGTGCTTACCTTGCCTTCCAGCGCGGGGTCCTTGCTAGGCCCTTGGTAGGGAGCCACGGATTCCCAAGTGACAACCACCGCACTATTGGGCTTGAAAGAGACTTCTGGGAACCCTCTCTGGACACACTCCGCAGCCAGCTGAGTGACAGAGGGAGACAAGTCTTCCCGATAGTAGACCTTCCCCAGGCCATCTGTTGTGTCCAAGTCCGCCAGGAAAGGGGCGACTGCTCCAAAGGTTGGTGGGAAGGGTCCAGGGTGGGTTTCTTTGGCTGGGGGTTCACTCATGGCAATGATGCCATTTGTGGTGACCTGTAAAAAAACCAAGCATCATTAAAAGGAGTGCAGAGACTTAGAACCAAATTTGGTGCATGCTCAGTCATGTCCAATTCTTTATGACCCTATGGGACTATAGCCCACCAGGCTCCTCTGGCCATGGGATTCTCCAGGCAAGAACACTGGAGCAGGTTGCCATTTCCTGACCCAGGGATCAAACCCACATCTCCTGCATCTCCTGCACTGGCAGAGGGATTCTTTACCACTGAGCCACTGGGGAAGCCCAACCAAATATTGGGAACCACCTAGATACCCATCAACAAGAGAACAGGTAAATAAATTTTGGTCTTAGCATATAGTGGAATACTCTGCAGTGATTTTTAAAAATACACAAAACAACATGAGTGAATCTCGCAAGTATTAAGCTGAGCAAAAGAATCCAGACACAACTGTAGTACATGCTATAAAATTTCACTTATGTGAGATTCGGATACAATAGAACTGGCAAAAGACATGATCTGGACTTACAGAAGTTGGCATTCTCTTCCTAGAGAGGACAGCCTACTGGAAGGAGCAAGGGCAAGAATCACAGACCTTGGGCCTTCCATGGTAATCCAGTGGCTAAGAATCTGCCTTGCAATGCAGGCGACACAGGTTTGATTCAGTTGGGGAACTAAGATCCCACATGCCTCGGAGCAACTAAGCCCTAACACAGCAACTAGAGTGCCCAGGAGCTGCAACTAAGACCTGACCCAACTAAATAAACACATAAATAAAAGAATCACAGGACCTGGCTCTGTCATATGACTTCGGCAAGGGTTCTAAACTTCGAGTCTTAGGCTTCCCATGTGTGTGCTTCGTGGCACAAAAAGCACCATTCAAACATAAGTCATCATCAAAGCCTGCCTTAATTTACTCAACAGATGAACTAATCATGACAAACCAGGGCTGTGCTAGAGCTGTGGGTCCACAAATGGGCACAACCCAGACTCTGCTTTCAAGGCGCCCCCAATCCAGAAGGATGTGGAGGACTAACACAAACAGATGATGAGACAATAAGCAAATGAGAGTCAAGAAGTAAATGTGAATGGGCCACGAGGGTGTTGTTATTTTGAGCAGATTAATGACCTACATCAATAGCTAACATCACTGGATGCTTACCATGTTCCAGACCTCTTATTAATATCTAATCCTCAAAAGAACCCCATAGGAATAGCTATTACCATTTTTTTTAATTCTGAGGGTCATTTTTATTCTAATAAATTTGCTTTTTCCCCAAAATTTTCAAGATAAATGTATTATGTGCATGATCAGAAAACAAAGTTTATATGTAAATAAAAGAATATCAAGATTCCAATGGGAAGCAGGCCAAAGGGTATTTCAAACAGTTTTCAAGAAGAAAGACCAATAAGAGGAACATGTTCCATTTCAACCTCACCAGGTATCAAAAGGTGCCAAGAAAAGCAATACGGTGCTACTCTCAGCTGAGGGTGTTTTTAACAGCCCCGCCAGGCAGATAGCAGGCACAGTGTCTGGGGTCCCAAAGATGTTTGCAATTGAATTTCTTTTAAAATAAGAAAAATGACTATGATAATGAATCAAACATAGATTAACCCTGTCTTTTGCCAATGAAGTTGTCAAACAGAACTTTCACTATTTATCATGGAGGACAGACCCAAGAATAGCTGTTACTATTATCCACATTTTTCTTAGGTGGAAAATAAGGTATTAATAAGTGAATCAATTTGTCCAAAGTTACCAATAAGTGGCAGCACCAGGATTTGAACCCAGGGAGACCAACTCCAAATCGACCCTTCTTAAAATCACTATGTTCACTTAATTCACTTAGTTCATTATGTTCACTTAGTCACTTAATTCAGCCTTCTTGAAACCAGTTATCAGTTACCACTTCTTGAAATCAATTATCATGTTTTTTCTTTTTCTTTTTTTAATCTGCACTGGATCTTCGTTGCTGCACCAGGGCTTTTTCTAGTTGTAGCAAGCAAGGCTACTTTCTAGTTGCAAGGCTTGGGTTTCTCACTGTGGTGGCTTTTCTAGAGTGCAGGCTCAGTAGTTGTGGCATATGGGCTCAGTTTCCCCATGGCATGTGGGATCCTCCAGGACCAGGGATCAAACCCATGTCTCCTGCATTGGCAGGCAAATTCTTAACCACTGGACCACCAGGGAAGTCCAGGTAACACTTCTTGAAACCAGTCTAAAGCCTATGAAAATCCACATTCCCTGGGAAAATGGGGAAGGGACCATATCCCCCCTGGTGGTGGGCATGCTTGGGCCTCCTTGCAAAACCGGGCTTACGATGAGGCTTTGAGCCTCTCCCATATCCTTCCAGGGCTTCCCTGGTGACTCAGTGGTAAAGAATCTGGGGGCAAAGAACACCACACAAGTGGTCTTTTTACTTCTGGAGTCCATTAATTTTTTAAAAAATCCTGAATGCAATGGGAGCGACTTTGCATGTAGCACCCTAGTTTGCACTTCAAGAAGCTACAGACTGGAAGAACAGGAATGCATCGAAGGGAGTTGCAGTTGTTCAGTTGATTAGAAGTCCTGTGAGTTTTCCAGCTGACTTACTTCCCTCCCTCCTCTGCCCATGGCCTTATCACTCAGTCACTTCAGACCTCATTCCTAGAGGGGGCAGAGGCAGACAATAAACTACAACCTGCCAAGAACCAGGTAAAAGGTTCAGCGTTGATGGAGCCACTCTGGGCCCCGGGAAGGGAGAAGAGCAACAGGTTTGGGAGTTACTGTAGACTTAGCAAAACCCTCCCATTTGACCAAAGTTCATGGGCTGTTAAGTATTCAGGTGACATAATTTCCATCACCACCTGGCACCAGCAATGATTTTCTGGAATGCATGGACAGGCTGTAGAGACAGGAGTTGGGGAAGGAGCCTCGTCCAGCTGGTCTCTCGCCCTTTTTGCCTCAACCCCATCCAAACATCTCCCAGCACAAACATCCTGATTGGGTTGCCGTGTGGGAGCGTGGGAAACAGCTCACTTTCTCAAGCCACCAGAAGCTGGCAGTTACCAGCTGCCAGTGGGAAGTGATCACACGGAGACCACATACAGACAACTTGGTTTTAAAAAGCTGTTTTCCAGTGAAATTTAAATCAGGCCAACAGTTTTGAAAACGTTCCTGGTGTCTTTTATTGTTGAGAATCTGGGCACAGGAATGTTCCTATTTTCACAAGAAATGCTTTAGGAATTGAGGTTTTAGACAAGTATCATGAATCCCTGCCTGCAAATACTTTGGACAAAGACCAGATAACGGTCATTAATATTCGCACTATTAGGAAAATTACTTTTCAGCCAGTTTTATGGCACCTTCAACTCACTTCTCTGTGATAATGAAAAAAAGATGTCATATACAGAACATCCTGAAGTTTCGATTCTTAAACGTCTCAGTAAACATTTCTGATTTTGTTTTCTCCAGATGTAACAACTAATGGCAGACTTGATGAACAACGTTCTCTTACATTTGGGTGCCAGTCTCATTTCACAAATCCATCCAGCTTGTAATGCTCCTACTGGACTGGTTCCTTTTCTCAATCTTTTTGAAGTTGAGCAATTCAATAGAAGGGCAGGCGCACAAAAAGAAGGGCCTCAAAGGCCCCTAGTGGACCATGAGGAGCGACTGAGTACAATTGAGACAGGCTGGGACCTGTGACCCTCTACTTGAGCGCCTGCACTTGGACCTGGACAAATGCCTCCCCCAGCAACAGAATACAAGGAAACTATAAAGTACTAAAAATAACCACAGGCAATGGCAGTTGAGACACACTGTGAACAATAAGATACAAAAAAGCCACAAACCAAGGGCCACTTCTGAGGAGCCTGGAGCAAAAGCAGGTAACGGCACATGATCCCTGCACACAGCACCACCACGGGGGCAGGCTGGCCACGCAGGCCTCCCCTTCCGCCCAGCTCACCAATCTGCCTCCGCCCTCACCACATTTAGGGGACCAGTTCACTTCTCTCTAGGAGAGCGAGCAAGGGCACCTGTTTCTTGTTTTTGGCCCCTCATGCTACAGCATGAGTCCCCGTAGAGCCTTGCCTGAGTTTCTTGTCTGGCTTCTTATCAATTTCTATTGATTAAAGAGTCCAAGAACCAGGTGCGTAACACCATCTCCAAGGGGACTAGACTGCAGACCACAGAGAGTCATGCAGTCCCCCTGTCCAGCTGCCCAGGGCTATGCCCATCACCGCCACTGACCCAGCTGCTTAAGCCAAGAAACCTGGCATTCGGCCTTGATTTCTTCCTCTCTTTCATCCCATGTACCGTGCGTCCTGTCTCCGAAGTATACAGCACTTTCTCCATCCCTGAGACCACCAGCACCCTGTTCCCCACCTCTTGCATCCACATAATGGGCTGTTTCTCACATCCTCCAGGGCTCCACTGAAATAACACCTTCTGAGATTTCTTTAGGTAGTACAGTCATTTTCACAATACTGATTCTTCTAAGAACATGGTATATCTCTCTATCTGTTTGTGTCATCTTTGATTTCTTTCATCAGTGTCTAATAATTTTCTGCATACAGGTCTTTAATCCCTTTAGGTAGGTTTATTTCTGGGTATTTTTCAAAAGAACTAGGCCAAAAAATTTCACAATTTGTATGGAAATACAAAAGACCCTGAGTAGCCAAAGGAATCTTGGGAAAGAAAAACGGAACTGGTGGAATCAATCTCCTCGACTTCAGACTATACTACAAAGTCACAGTCATCAAGAGAGTACGGTACTGGCACAAAAAAAACAGAAATATAGACCAATGGAACAAAATAGAAAGCCCAGGGATAAACCATGCACCAATGGGTACCTTATCTTTGACAAAGGAGGAAAGAATATACAATGGAGAAAAGACAACCTCTTCAATAAGTGGTGCTAGGACAACTGGACAGCTACATGTAAAAGACTGAATTAGAACACTTCCTAACACAATACACAAATATAAATTCAAAATGGATTAAAGACTTAAATGTCAGGCCAGAAACTATAAAACTCTTAGAGGAAAACATAGGTAGAACACTCTGACATAAATCAAAGCAATATCCTCTTTGACCCACCTCCTAGTTTAATGGAAATAAAAACAAAAATAAACAAATGGGATCTAATTAAATTTACAAACTTTTGCACAGCAAAGGAAACTATAAACAAGATGAAAAGACAACCCTTAGAACAGGAGAAAATAATTGCAAATTAAACAATCAACAAAGGATTAATTTCCAAAATATATAAGCAGCTCATGCAATTCAATACTAGAAAAACAAGCAATCCAATTTAAAAAATGGGCAGAAGACCTAAGCAGACACTTCTCCAAAGAAGCCATACAGATGGCCAATAAACACATGAAAAGATACTCAATACCGCTCATTATTAGAGAAAGGCAAATCAAAATTACAATGAGGTACCACCTCACACCAGTCAGAATGGCTATCATCAAAAAATCTACGAACTGTAAATGCTGGAGAGGATGTGGAGAAAAGGAAACCTTCTTGCACTGTTGGTGGGTATGTAAATTGATACAGCCACTATGGAGAACAGGATGGAGATTCTTCAAAAAACTAGGAATAAAGCTACCATATGACCCAGCAATCCCACTACTGGGCATATACCCTGAGAAAACCACAATTCTAAAAGACACACATACCCCTTGTGTACATTCAGGCTTCCCAGGTGGCACTAGTGGTAAAGAACCTGCCTGCCAATACAGGAGATGCAGAGAATTGGGTTTGGTCCCTGGGTTGGGAAGATCCTCTGGAGAAGGTAATGGCAACCCACTCCAGTATTCTTGCCTGGAGAATCCCATGGACAGAGGAGTCTGGTGGACTACAGTCCATGGGGTTGCAAAGAGTCGGACACGACAGGAGCAACTTAGCAGCAGCAGCAGTGCCCCGATATTCATTGCAACACTATTTACAATAGCCAGGACATGAAAGCAACCTGAATGAATTTTAACAGATGAATGGATAAGAAGTTATTTTACATATATACAAAGGAATATTACTCAGCCATAAAAAAGAACAAATTTGAATAAGTTGCAGTGAAGTGTATGAACCTAGAGCCTATTAATACAGAGTGAAGTAAGACAGAAAGAGAAAAGCAAATATTGTATGTTAATGCATATATATGGAATCTAGAAAAATGATACTGATGAACCTGTCTGCAGGGAAAGAATGGAGACAGATGTGGAGAATGGACTTGTGGACACAGCAGGGGATGTAGAGGATGTGACAAACTGAGAAAGTACTACTGACATACACACACTACCATCTGTAAAACAGATAACTAGTGGGGAGCGGCTATATAACACAGGGAGCCCAGCCTGGTGCTCCGTGACAACCTAGAGGGGCAGGTGGCAGAGAGGGTGGAGGGGGTGAGGAGAAATGGGTGGTAAGGAGAAGGCTAAAGCAGAAATACATGTGCTAGAAAAATTTGTTTAATTGCTTACACTTCTCCAAACTTACCATGGTGTTTCACCTACTTAGCTGCATAAAAGTTTTTGCGTCTATGGTTCCCTCAGCCCCAAAGATCCTTGCTCAGCTTTCTTCCTTGGCAAAGTCTCATTTCTCCCTGTGAAGCCCTCCTGCCCTCTCCAAGTAGGGTTTACCACCAGCTCCTGAACATCTGCACCTCTCTCTCTTTTGTTGAAAAAAAAAAAAGGAACAAGCAACAATAACAAAAAAGGAAAAAACAAACAAAGAAAAAGACAACAGGCCCAAAATGGAGTCACTTATGCTAAAGCCCCACATTACCAAACTGAGGCTTAATTATAGTTTCCACTATATGGAAAGTTAAATCAGGAACCATCTGATTAGCAGTAGTGAGGTAATCTTCTGGGTAGACTCCTGCTACCCTAAAGAAAAATAACTTTGCAATAATACAACCTACTTTTTTCTTTTGCCAGATAACTTTCCTCTTCCCACTCCCTTCTGCCTAATAAAGGCTTTCACTTCATACAGCTCCTCAGAGCTTCTTTCTATTTGCTAGATTGGATGCTGCCCAATTCAAATCAATTTTTGCTCAAATAAACTCTCAATTTTTTAAAATATATGCCTCAGTTTATCTTTTAACAGTTTGCAAATCAGCACCTTGGAATCCTGACTCAGGTTCCCTGAGTTGCAATGGCAGCAGCACATTCCTTGCTGTAGATTATGTAATAGGGAAGAGCAAATCTGACTCCATATTGGATCTTTCTTTTCCTTTATCCTTTGTATCCTATTGCTTTTGCTACAAGCATGTTGCCTATGGCCTGAAATATACAGGCATTTTCAAGGCCCTGACCTTTAAAGGTGTAACATTTTCCATTCACTAGAGATAAAAAGTTGCAAGACAGAGAATAACAGCTGTCTTGTTGGAAGTTTATAGGGACACTGTCACCAAACCTACATGGAGCACTGTAAGAACAGAGGATTCTCACACCAAAAAGCTTGCAGCAACCAATACCTCTTCCTGTTTGGTATAAAAAACAACCTGACTGGTAACTTGGGGAAGATGGTTTTCTGGGACACAAGTCCACCATCTCCTTGGTCTGCTGACTTTCTGAAAAAGCCACTACTCCTTGCCCCAACCACTCTCATTTACTGCCTTGTCATGAGGTGAGCAGTATGAGCTTGGACTTGGTAACTGTTACATGGCAAAACTCTTGTGAATTTTTTTTGGGGGGGGCTGTGCCATGCGGCTTGTGGAATCTTAGTTCCCTGGCCAGGGATTGAACCTGTGCCCCTTGCAGTGGAAGCTCAGAGTCCTAACCAGTGCACTGCCAGGGAATTGTCAAAACGATTGTAAATTGAATGCATTCCTGAGAAAGTCTGTCTGGATCATTGAGGGCTAAAGTAGTAATAATATTATTGTCTTAGGGTAACTCTCACCAAATACTGCCTAGCTGAGGTTTTTGGCAGAGTAAATAATACATTGCTTCTTTATTGAAAAACAGCCACATCCAGCACATTGACCAATGTAAGTAAATACCTCCCTGAATCTTGCTGACAGTTTACACTGCGAAAAAAGAAGTTCCTTCAGCAAAGGTAATGTTCAGCCTAACGTGTTACTAGCACAACTTAACACCCCTGTACAGAACACGCCTATTCATTCACCCCAAGGACACACCAAACACTAGGCTCTTCATCCAGCTGCACCATCAATTACATCACAAAACGCCCCTGGTGAAAATGCAAGCGCCACGCAGCTAACAGCTGGATCCACTTACCATCCTTTCAACTTTATTGACAGTAAGAAGACGTGGGGCAGAGCACAAACTCACAGCGGAGCAGTGGTCCCCATTTTAAAAAGCACTTCCAATCTCCGTGCATCTTTAAAGTGAGCTTAGAGACACGTGAAGCCTAGGAGAAAGTCAAAGGCAGATACTCCAAACATTAAAATCATGTGTTAGATTTCTCACATTTAAGTGCACACTGAGGCAGTGAAACAACATCCATCTTTTTTGGCTTCAATGAGCCTAGTAGCAGAACCTCAGGGCAGAAAGCAGCCTGCAACTACTGAGGGGAAAGCCTTCTTTAGAACAGATGCGGTTAAGAATCCTTGAGGCAGGCACAAATAAGAAACAAATGGGCCCATTTTAGAAATGCAAATAGCCGTACTGGGAAGACAATGAAATTGGTAGGAGTTGCAAAAGTAACCTCCACTGGGTGGCTGGGATGCTCACAGGGTTACGGGCAGTGGCTGCAGTTTCCTTACTGGTCTGGGAGGTAACCAAGCTGACTTTGGGCCAAGATTTGATCGTAAAAGTCCCGCATGAGGTCAACACTCTCCTGCGAGGGGACCCCCATAAATGGCTGTCAACATCCCGGATTACTCAATACCAGGGACTGTTGTGTGAGAACCCCCATGTTACTACTGAGCCTTGTCAGGCCCTGAATCTGGCCACTCTCTCTCTTGTGGGAGAAGGTGGGCCCTCACATGACTGAAAGGAAATATGTCAGCAGACCTGACTTGAGACACCAGCCAACCCCGGACCCAGATTTGGTCCTGCACACCAATGGCGCCAGGCTGGTGAAATGAGGACAAGGACTGTCGGGATGTGCAGTAGTCATGGAAGAAACCATCGTTGAGGCTAGCTCTCTGCCAACACACTGGTCCACTCAACGGGCTGAACTATATACTCTAATCCGGGCCCTCCAGCTGTCAAAAGGTAAGAAGACAAACATTTACACAGACTCCAGGTATGCTTTTGCCACACTACAGGGCTCTGTAAGAGGAGAGAGGCCTTTGACAGCTAGTGAAAAAGATATTAAAAATAAGGAAGAAATTAAGACCCTGTTAGATGCTGCCTGGGAACCAGAAAGGGTTGCAGTCTTACACTGCTGAGGACATCAAAAAGAGGATGCCCCCTGGGCTCAGGGAACACACTGGCAGATAAGACTGCTAAACAAGCAGCCGAGGGCTTGGGAGTGACAAGTGAAGCCCCTATTAAAGCTCTCATATTGGCGGAGCTGCCTGAGCTAACGCTGGAGTCTCCAAAATACACTGAAGCCCAAAACCAACTAGCCAAAGCAGAGGGGCCATTAAGACTGAAAAGGGATGGTGGGAATTGCCAAGTGGTAAATTATTGGTACCAGAGGAGCTGGCACCCACTCTGGTAAGCCAAACACACCAAGCGACCCATCTAGGCCATGATAAACTGGAAGAGCTAATTCGAAAATATTTCTTGTTCCCCGCCTCTCTTCCTTCTGCAGGACAAAATCTCAGAACTGCACTGCCTGCTCACAGGTCCATGCTGCTTCTCGGCACAGACAGAAACCTCCAGGGATTCAGGTAAAAGGCACGCTGCCCTTTGAACATCTGGAAGTGGACTTCACTGAAATGAAACCTCACCGACACTACTATTACCTGCTGGTCATAGTATGTATGCTCTCAGGATGGGTAGAAGCCTTTCCTACCCAGACTGAAAGAGCATCAAAAGTAGCCAGTTGTCTGCTTAGGGAAATAGTTCCCAGATTTGGATTTCCTACCAGCACTGGATCAGACAATGGCCTGGCTTTCGTAACTGATTTAGTATAACAAGTAAGCAAAACTTAAAACATCAAGTCGAAATTACATACAGCATATAGGCTCCAGAGTTCTGGGACGGTGGAAGGAACCAACTGGACACTTAAAGAGACACTCTCCAAGTGGATCTTAGAGACTGACTGCTCCTGGGTGGGCTTGCTGCCGACGGCTCTGCTCAGACTCAGGATGACCCCACAGTCCCACGGCTCTTCTCTGTACAAAATTAAGTATGGGAGGCCCCCTCCCATAATAAAACAGGTGTCAACAAATTTGCCTCAGCTAAGGGGAGATGAGATTTCACAGCAGATGGAATTGGGTAAGGTAATAAATCAGGTACCTAAGTTTGTGCAAGAAAGGGCGCCATTCCCCCTTGGGGAGGAGACTCACGAATCTGTGCCCGGGGATCAGGTGTGGTCAAGGACTGGACTCACGACTCCTTGGCCCCACACTGGAGGGGTCCGTGCACTGTTGTTCTAAGCAGCCCGACTGCGGTTAAGGCTGCAGGTGTCACCGCCTGGGTCCACCACGTGAGGGTGAGGAGCGCATACCATGCAGACCTGGAGGACGCCGAGGGGACCACACAAAGGACCCCACTGATCCCCGGGAAACCAAGATCATCTTACAGAAGAAAAAGAGATGAAGCGCTACAATCAACTGCTGCTACAAGGACTTGCTGGTATCATCTTGAGACTAACCATAGTTTCAGCACAAGGAAGGACCTGTGCTATAATTAAAGTTGAATGTTGTGCATATATTCCTGATTTATCTGGCTATATATCAGCCTCCCTAAATGACATGAAAGGTCAGGTAAAAGTTATGTCTGATGATGGTCTTCCTTTTTGAACTTCAGTCCTATCTTGGGTGAAGGGTGATTGGTGGAAAACTATATTTACCATTGTGGCTCAGAGGTTAAAGTGTCTGCCTGCAATGCGGGAGACCTGGGTTCGATCCCTGGGTCGGGAAGGTCCCCTGGAAAAGGAAATGGCAACCCACTCCAGTATTTTTGCCTGGAGAATCCCATGGATGGAGGAGCCTGGTAGGCCACATGAGTCCATGGGGTCGCAAAGAGTCGGACACGACTGAGCAACTTCACTCACTTCACTCAGTTGCCTTGATAGCTCTGCTTTGTGGACCCTTCATTTTACAACGTATTGTGAACTTGGTAACCCAAAGGTTGATGTCGTTCTCCCAAACTGAAGGTCGAAGAGTCAGGGTGCAATATATCCCTATGAATGATGCTCATACTCTGAGGTAAGAGCATCAAGAGGGGGGAATGAAGGAGGAAACAGACAGAACAGGCTCCATCTTGAAAGCAGGACTCCATCTTGGGCCGGACTGTGGCCTTTGAGCTATATGCCCAGTATCTATGGAAACGACATACCTACTGGAACCAGGCCCCCCGGATGGAAGAGCCCCAGGGCTCATACTTAGACTCTCTGTTGCCTAAAAGAATACCCTAATTATCTGTGTAACCAAATAGAATCATAAATTCTATTATGCTTATTGGGGTATGACCACAGGCCTATTGATAATTGTCCACTGTTAACTACCTAGGCTTAAGGCATATGAATCATGGGTTAACTTTGATTGTATCTTTCTTTTCCTTTGTTCAGACTAGTTTCAGGGAATTTGGGGAGGTGGGTTTGGGCACGTACACTTAGGGTATATAGGATTTTCAGCAAAACTGGTCAAGGTCCTTGGCTAAGTGGAGACTCTGCCTTGGGCCCTCTGGTGTAATAAACTGCACTCCACTATTTGCATTGTCCTTCTGAGTGAGTTTGTTTCCCAGAACGTGTGGGAACATGGGAGTCTTAGCCACCGGACCACCAAGAAACCCCTGACCCACTTTTGTGGTATTTGACAGTTTACAAAGCATTTTTACTCCAGATATCACAGTGGATCTAATAAGTGCTCAGTTGCTCAGTCGTGTCCAACTCTTTGCGGCCGCATGGACTGTAGCCTGCCAGGCTCCTCTGTCCATGGAATTTTCCCAGCAAGAATACCAGAGTGGGTTGTCATTTCCTACTCCAGGGGATCTTCCCGACCCAGGGATCAAAACTGCATCTCTTGTGTCTCACTGCATTGGCAGGCAGATTCAATATCATATTCATCTTTCACTTGAGAAAAAAATGAATTTCCGTTTATAAGACTTGCCTAAGATCATACACTAGAAGTGCCAGAACAAAACTCTTGAGTCTAAACTGCAAATGTTTTCTCTTAACCCCACTGAGCCAGGGAAATGACTCTGGCTTGAATTCAAACAGAAACAAAAGGATTAGCAGATTAAAAACAAGGGGCAACCTAGGGGTAATAGTTAAAAGATGAGCCAATGTTTTAAACTTAATCCAGCTAATGCCTAATGAGAGGCTCTGGATCAGTTAGCCATTTCTTCTGCAGGGAATTACTACTGAGACATTGAAAAGTGGCTGGGAGTCTTTAAATTTTAACTTCTGATGTGTCTATCACAGAAGAGGTAGAAGTGTCCTTCCGCATTCCAGAACAGTAGGTGATCAGGGAAGGGAAGAGAAGGACCTTGTCCAAACCGGCAGTCTCTGGGGAGAAGCCTGCCTCTCTACCACCTCCGATGAAGAAATCAGAAGTTTACCTGTGCTGACTAGGGCACCAGGATTCCCTGAACTTGGATTATATCAACCCCTAATTTGAACATCAAATATTACAAAGAAAGAATTAAGCACTCATCTGCCTTTCCAGAATGAACGGTTAGGTGAGTGTATTCTCCTTGGTTCTGTCTGGTCACAACAAAGATTTGGAGTGATGGACATTAAAGCCCCCTCGGCGTGTCACAGCTCTCAGGTCTTGGACAGACCGTGTTATAGCTCTCAGGTCTTGAACAGACTGTGTCATAGCTCTTAGACAAATCAGTGTTACAGCTCCGTGTTACAGCTCTATTTTATTTAGATAATAGCAGGAAAATCCATCCTCGAGGCGTGAGGGCATGTCGACCCAAATACACAAAGAGAAGAGCGCCCCAACACACGGGAGAGAGAGAGACCCCCCCAGCCCTTTGGCTCCTCTTTTTATATGTTTCCCCTCCCCACCTCCCCACCCCCGGCCTGCCCTATGTAAACTGGCTTAGCCAGGAGTGCTGTTTGTTCTAACTGAAGTCCTCACTCTGGTCCTCGGACCTTCCTTTGTTCTATTTTCATGGGCTTTTCCCTTCCTTGTCTTTTAGCCACTGCCATTTTGGACTCCTGTTTTCTATTCTAACTACCTAACAGAACCCCAGTATAACCCCAAAGCCCCATTTGATGAAGGACTTTCACTTCACTCACTTCACACGTGAAGTCAGCTAATGATGTATTAACTGAAAGAATGCTAGAAACCAACAAAGGCAACAAGCCAACAGCAAGACAAAATAGAACACCATTTTGCAACCCTTAATTAAGTAATTGATATAGGCAAAGATTATCAATAGTTGCTAAAGACATTAAGTGAAAAGTTGGTGGGCAAGAGGACAGCTGTGTAAAATCAAAGTATCACCCCATTGCTTGCCCTCTGCTCACAAGGGGGAAAATGTAACCCAACAGACATGATCTAAGCTGTCATCACCTTAACACAAGTAGCTAACAGAGTAAGCAGACATCACTTGTCTCCTGATGTTATACAGTGTGACATACACAGCTTCATTTATGAAATATTCTTGTTAAATGTTTAACTTACTCATCAATGAAAATACGAACCCAGTTAAAAATGAGCAAGGGATATGAACAGATGTTTCTCCAAAGCAGATATACAAATAGCCAATAAGGACATGAAAAGATGCTCAACATCATTAACATCAGTTCAGTTCAGTTCAGTCGCTCAGTCGTGTCCGACTCTTTGCGACCCCATGAACTGCAGCACGCCAGGCCTCCCTGTCCATCACCAACTCCCAGAGTTTACCCAAACTCATGTCCATTGAGTCAGTGATGACATCCAGCCATCTCATCCTCCGTTGTCCCCTTGTCCTCCTGCCCCCAACCCCTCCCAGCATCAGGGTCTTCTCCAATGAGTCAACTCTTTGCACAAGGTGGCCAAAGTATTGGAGTTTCAGCTTCAGCATCAGTCCTTCTAATGAACACCCAGGACTGATCTCCTTTAGGATGGACTAGTTGGATCTCCTTGCAGTCCAAGGGACTCTCAAGAGTCTTCTCCAACACCACAGTTCAAAAGCATCAATTCTTCAGTGCTCAGCTTTCTTCACAGTCAAACTCTCACATCCATACATGACCACTGGAAAAACCATAGCCTTGACTAGATGGACATTTGTTGGCAAAGTAATGTCTCTGCTTTTTAATATGCTATCTAGGTTGGTCATAACTTTCCTTCCAAGGAGTAAGTGTCTTTTAATTTCATGGCTGCAATCACCATTTGCAGTGATTTTGGAGCCCAAAAAAATGAAGTCTGATACTGTTTCCACTGTTTCCCCATCTATTTGCCATGAAGTGATGGGACCGGATGCCATGATCTTAGTTTTCTTAATGTTGAGCTTTAAGCCAACTTTTTCACTCTCCTCCTTCACTTTCATCAAGAGGCTTTTTAGTTGCTCTTCACTCTCTGCCATAAGGATGGTGTCATCTGCATATCTGAGATTATTGGTATTTCTCCTGGCAATCTTGATTCCAGCGTGTGCTTCTTCCAGCCCAGCATTTCTCATGATGTACTCTGCATATGTTAAATAAGTAGGGTGACAATATACAGTCTTGACATACTCCTTTTCCTCATTAGCATCAGGGACATGCAAATCAAAAGCACAATGAGATACCACATTATACCCACTAGAACAGCTAAAATCATAAAGTCAGATAACAACAAGTGTTGAGGATGATATGGAGAAACTGGAACCCTCATACATTGTTGATGGGAATGTTAAATGGTACAGCTTCTTTTAAAACTGGTTTGACAGTTCATCAAAATGTTAAACATAGAGTTATCATAAGATCTAGCAATTCCACTCCTAGGTTTATCTAAGAGACCTAAAAGCAGATGTCCACACAAAACCTGGACACGACGTTCATAGCAGCATTATTCCTAGCAGCCAGAAAGGAGAAACAAGCTGAATATCCATGAGCCTATAGATGGACAAATTAAACAACAGAATATTATTCAGTCATAGAACCGGGAACTGACATGTACTGCCAAGTGGACAAGCCTCGAAAATGTTATGCTGGGCAAGAGAAGCCTGTCACAAAAGATGACATGTTGTATGATTCTATTTATGTGAAAAGTCCAGAGCAGACACGTCCATAGAGACGGACAGTAGATAGTGGTTTCCAGGGGCTGGGGGAGGTGGGGAGAGATGGGAATGATTGCTAAAGGTTACTGGGTCTGTTTGGGTGGAGGTGTGAGCAAAATATTCCAGAGTTAGACCATGATGACGGTTGCACAATTCCCTGGGATATGCAAAACCATTGAATTGTACACTGTAAAGGGGCGAATTTTATAGTACGTAAATTATATCTCCTAAGGCTGCTATTTAGAAAATCAAGGAAGTGTACAAAACAAGAGGGAAAGTGTACATACATATGTTTGTACATTTGAGAATCTCTCTGCGAGGAGATAAAAAATTCATGAATAATAATTGTCTCTGGGGAGAGAACAATGGGGCTGAAGGCCAGGCTAGTAAGAAAACTTAACACTGTTTTTGTGAGTTTTTTTTAACCATTTGCACTGTCTTACTATTCCCCAAGTTAATTTGAAAATAAAATTCTACCTTTTTTAACAAAAACAAGAACCTGAATATTTCCAAAATTACCAGTTTTCAGAAATTACAGAGATGCAAAAACAGGCTAGACTACATTACAAAAAATAGCTAAATGCAGAAAATAGGGCATTATATATGACAATAAGCAGTGACACTTAAATAACTTGATAAATTAAAAGTAGGGAGAGGATTGGTAAAATTAAAAGAGACTAAAGAGTCAAATGCAGCACTTGTCATTCTTTGGTCCCCAGTCCGAACAATTCTAGCTTATAAAGACAGCTTTGGGGATATCAGAGATTTGATATGGACAGGCATAAATTGAAAATAGGAAATTATTATTGATTTTGTTTCTGTTATTATTGATTTTGTTAGGGCTTCCCTGGTGGCTCAGGCAGTAAAGAATCTGCCTGTAATGCAGGAGACCCAGGTTTGATCCCTGGATTGGGAAAATCCACTGGAGGAGGAAATGGCAACCCACTCCAATATTCTTGCCTGGAGAATTCCACGGACAGAGAAGCCTGGCAGGCTGCAGTCTATGGGATCACAAACAGTCGGACACGACTGCGTGACTAACACACACACGTTGGTTTTGTTTAGTGTGATAATAGTATGCTGGCTAGTTAGGGAAATGCTCTTATTGTTTTAGAAACGCACATAAAATATTTAGTGAGGAAATGTCATACTGACTTTAATTTACTTTGGATACATGAGTAAAGAAGAATTAATTAAATAGGGAAAATCTTAACAAAGGTTACATTTACGAAATGTGTCCATGGGTGTTCATGATATTAGTATTTCTCTCCTTTTTTGTATGTGTATGAAAACACTTCTAAGTAAAAATTAAAGGGACTTCCCTAGCGGTCAAGTAGTTAAGACTGCACTTCCACTGCAGGGGGCAGAGGTTCAACCCCCGGTTGGGAAACTAAGATCCCATATGCATGTCACAGCCAGAAAAAAAAATTAAGGAAAAAATTTACCTGGGGAAAAAGCAGTTAATAAGCCTGCTCCTTAAGGACTAGGAACCAACTTTTTTCACAAGCAATACAATGGTGAGTGTTGTGATGCCGTGTATGTTATGACGGTAGTGAGTTCCATGAGAGCAGGGACCACGTGGGGTGTCACTCATCATGTGATGTGGCCCCACACACCTGGCCCCCAAATCTGTACACTACAGCGCTGATGAGAGACTGTGAAACGGATAAACCAGTGAAGGAAGGGAAGAAATCAGTGTCCAAGGTGGCACAGTACAAAGACCATGGAACTAGGAATGGTAAGATCTGAGTTCAAGGCCCACCTCAGCACCAGCTGAGTGCCTTTTGACAAGGTATGTGACAAGCTGCAGGGGTCAGTTTTCTTGTCTATAGTATGGGGCTGGTCCTGTCACCTGCCCGAATGACCTCACAAGGCAGCTGCATGTCTCAGATGTGATAACACACGAGCAAGCCTCCTTACACACACAACCCCTGTCCAGACACCGTCACACCCTCCCCTGGACGCTGGCACAGGGGACTTTGCTCTTCCTCTGCCACACTTCCCCCAGAAGTCCTCTATCCAGAGGCAGCATAATTTTTTAAACGCTTCTTATGATAAGATAACTTATAAGGGAAAAATTTCAAACACACAGGGAAGAACCACCCAAAGCACCCACATGCTCCAGTTCTCATTTATCTATTCTCCCCACACATGTGCATTATTTGGTTTTCTCTTCTGAAGTATTTTAAATGAAATCCAAGGCATCCAATTATTTCACCCATCAGTGACTCCCTATGCAGCTCTTCTAGAAAAGCAGCTTGTCTCAAAAATGTTTTTTCTGAACACTTTGTCTCCATCAGGATCCAACAAAGTCCTCACTTTGCATTTGACTGTTTCTAAAACCCTTTTAATCTAGGCAGTTCTCCTTCCTTTTTCTCTAACACCATTTTTTTGCTGAGGAAATGGAAATCTTTTAAAAATAAATCATGTCAGGAGGGGATGGGGATAAATTAGGATCATGGGATCGACGTAACACACTGCTATATTTAAAACAGATAACCAACAAGGATATTGTTGTTGATAACCAACAAGGATACCGTATAACACAGGGAAGTCTATTCAATATTCTGTAATAACCTAAATGGGAAAGTAAATCTGAAAAGTAAATACATGCAGTAAGACATGTGTAACTGAATCACTTTGCTGTACATCTGAAGCTAATGCAACACCGTCAATCAACTACACTCCAATACTGGGGAAGGAAACGGCAGCCCACCCCAGCATTCCTGCCTGGAGAAGTCCATGGACAGAGGAGCCTGGCAGGCTACAGTCCACGGGGTCGCCAAGAGCTGACACAACTGAGCAATTAGCACACACACACACTCCAATATAAAATAAAAATCTTTACAAATCAAGTCACTCATCGACTCAGAATCTCTAATCGCATCCCACTGCTTTATAGAATAAAGAAATACCTAGGAGTCATTCCTTCCTTCATTCATTCAACAAACCATAACGAAGCACCCACTTTGTCCCCCAGACACTACTCCCAGTACCAGGCAGAGAGCGGTGAATAAGGCAGGTCAGACTACCCCACCCTCAAAGGGCTCAGAGTCTAATGAAAAAGACAAGTAACCAACAAGTGAACAAATAAGCAAGCTAGTTTTAGGTGACTATACATGCTGGGATGAAATTAAGACAAGGCAACAAAACATCACACACGGGGGGTCTGTGTCTAAGCAGAGACCTGCGTGACGGGAAGGTGCAGACACATGGAGATCAGACAGAAGAGCCTACACCAGGGTAGGACAAGCTGGCTGTACTCAAGGAAGAAAAGGTGGCTGGTGAGGCAGCAGCCTGGCATGAGAGAAGAGCAGGGTAATAGGACGAGGGCGGGTAGCCAGCGCGGCCGCACCATGTAAGTTGCAGACACGTGGTGAGAAGCTGATGTCAAGCCCAAAGGGAAACGCTCAAAGGGCTTTGAGCCGGCGTGTCCAAGTCTGACTTAGCTCCTCCAGTTCTTGCCCCAGCACTCTCACTCACATTGGCTCTCATCCCATCCCAAAGACACGCCAAGCTCTTCCTCTCTACATGCTCCTGGTCTTAGAGGATGAGCCACCATCCTGACCTTCCCTTTTTTCACATGGCTAACCCCCTTTTTCCAGGCTTCAGTTTCAGGTTGAGAAGGTCCTCCTGACCTTCCATCTACCTCAGTTTCACCACAGTACTTCTTCTACATAGCACTTATCAGAGCGGCAATTGGTCAGTGATCTGTATCATTACTGATTTAATGTCTGTCTTCCTCACTAGACTATGAAGAGCAAAAACAACATTGGTCTCGGTTCAATCTCTAGCTCCAAAGTTTGGCACTGGTCCTGGCATGTTAGGCAACAAATTAAATATTTGTTGAATGACTAGACGATGTATTTCAACACTGCACTGCATTTTATAAGAAATAGCCAGTGTCCTGAAATAGGGCCTCCCAGGTGGTAGAGTGGTAAAGAACCCACCTGCCAGTGCAGGAGACTCAAGAGACACGGGTTTGATCCTTGGGTCAAGAAGATCCCCTGGAGTAGGAAACAGTAACCCACTCCAGTATTCTTGCCTGGAAAATTTCATGGACAGAGGAGCCTGGCGGGCTACAGTCCATGGGGTCTCAAAGAGTCAGATGCGACTGAGCAAGTGAAGGTATCTATTCAACATCTGGTCACTTGATCAGAGAACATCAAAGATCCACGATAAAATGAACCTTAGAGATAATTTTGTTAAACCTCTTCATTTAATAATAAAAAGAGGTCTGGAATAGTAAAAGGGTGATAAATGAAGTGACTGGACCTCAATTATAAATCAGTTAATCAACATGATTCATCAATTTCCTTTTCACTTCTGATGGAAATTAATACTCTATTAAGTATTCTGTGACTCAGCCAGGGCCACTGTTAGACTATAGGAGGCCTTTAGGCAAAATAGAAGCAGGTACTCTTTTCTCTGAATGGAAAGGCCCATGCTGAGGTTCAGGGCTTGGTGAGTGGCCTGTGGGCTGGACTTTAGCCAGTCTGTCCTCTCAGTCAGAGCCCTGTGCTGCAAACCACTTGCATAACCATGGGTGGTGATCTTGGAATTAACCATAAACTTTCTTTGTGCCAGTTAAGTGCGTCAGGTCCATGAGTGATGACAAGAGGCATACGACAATCTCAGGGAGCCAGGCTGGCCCACAAGCCACTCAAAACTAGGATGGAGTTGCATGCAACCTCCCAACAAGCCCAGACTCTAGCCTCCCCAAAAAAGTCATGGGAACATGTTGAATATGGAGAAACATCTATTCAGCTTGTAGTCTGCTATAAAAGAATTTAATTGGAATGCCAAGACATATGAGAAATTATAAAAGGTTGGAAAGGCCAAGGTTAAAGAGCCAATTCAGAAGCGCAATCCAGACATTACAAGAACACATGTTGAAAATGCAATCCACCAGAAGAGCCAAACAATTAATTTCTTTTTTGTTGTTTTTAATTTATTTATTTTTAATTGAAGGATAATTGCTTTACAGTACTATGTTGGTTTCTGCCATACATCAACATGAATCAGCCAGAGGTACACAAGCAAGCAATTAATTTCTTGAGCATGAACGCTGGGCTTCCTGCTGTGGCAGCGGGAAGTTCAAACTACCAGCAAAGTGACAAAGTTCACAGCTGCTGGTTGGGTCTGCAGATGCTACACTAAGGAATATGAACCTTGAAAAGATTTTGCCCTGATGGGTAGATGAGAACACCAACTGGAAGTGCAGAAGGTTCAAACAGAACAAAAGGAAGACGCAACGAGCAGTCCCACACCCTAACAACACCACAAAACCAAGTGGGTGTGTTGCTGCAGGAAACGGCAGATGACGCTATTGATACTATGTATGAAACAGGTAACTAATGAGAACCTACTGTATGGCATAGGGAATGCTACTCAATGTTCTGTGGTGACCTAAATGCGAGGGAATCCAAAAAAGGGGGGATATATGTACATTTACAGCTAATTCACTTTGCTGTATAGTAGAAATGAAAACCACATTGTAAAAGAACTAGACCCGAATAAAAAAAATTTAAATAAATAATAGAAAAAAAGGAAATGGCAGATGAAGCTGGTCTTGATCTCAAATGCAACTGCCACGGAGTCAGTAGGTTCTGTGGGCACAAGTGTTGCTTAACACCATAAACTATATAAGAGACTTGCTTGCCTGCATGATCAAGAATAATTTACAGAACTGGTGCTTCTGTTTACTTTACTGGCTTCTAAAATATTTTGTATGTATACACAGAAGAGTTTCACTCCAATTACTCTAAGAACACTATATATGCCAGAATGTCTAAACACTATTTGTCTGTAATGCTTTCTTTTGCCTTGCTATACTTCCTAGTACATTAAGAAATTGCAGGGAGTTTCCACTTTGACATATTTTATGGTTCTGTATATTACGTGTATGAGGAACATCTTTTTGTTGATGACTTTGAAAGAGTAGCATTAGTTTGTTGTGCATGAAACATGTTTCTCAAAAGTTACATCAAAAAATTGAACATCACAGACTTCCTTGGTGGTCCAGTGGCTAAGACTCCTCACTCCCAATGTAGGGGGGCCCAAGTTTGACCCTTGGTCAGGGAACTAGATCCCACATGCTGCAACTAAGCATTTGCATGCCACAACTAAAGATCCTGCATGCAGAAACTAAGATCTGGCTCAGTCAAATGAATAAATAAAAATAAATATTAAAAACTCTAATACCAAGAGTGAAGTATAGAAGAAAGGTTTGTATTTTTTTTTTTTTTTTTTTTAAAGATGCGATCTCTGCTCTCAGTGGAGAAGAAAGTCCAGTTTTAGAGCACATTGCCTCACGACAGTGTTTAAAGACAACCCAGAGACGCTGCCATGGAGCAGGCAGATGAAGCCACAGAGTTTGGTTACAATCCCCAAAGAAAGGAAAAACTGAACAAAGGAAATGCGCCACACTCTACAACTTCAGGGGCGTTGTTGTCTCTTTGTGGACAGACAGAATAGAGGATGAGAGCAGCAATGATCACAGTACAATGTGCTCAAAGACTTAGCTCAAACCTACTGGGCTCAGGGACTGAACCCAGTTGAGTGGAGCTTGTCTAGAGACTCTGAGCTCCTCAAGGGTTGGGTGTTGTTCCTCCATCACGATTCACAGTGTAGGGCACTTGGACCACTTGCTCCTCTGTGGCTCCCTCCTGACACTGGGACTTCCTTGAGGGCACAGACCTGGTCATATTCAGAAGCTGCATTTCACGTGGTTTAGAGCCCCAGCGACCAGCACAGTCCCACACAACACACAAGAATCCCTTGGTAATCCCTTGGTGGGAATGAAGCAAGTTTTGAAGAAAATGAGCAGCCTATATTGGCATAGAAGGTAGGGTAAAAGTTGGAAGAATATTAGAAGATCTTAAAAGGAGAGTTAAATTTACCCTACCTAAGAAAAGATTCCTATGTGTAAGTAGTACAATGAAAATCAATTTGTGGAAGATGTGGTGTGTGTGTGAGAGACACAGACAGACAGTCGTACAGACACAAGGAAGGAAGATGAGGAGATGAGTCCGGAGAGTCAGGATACAATCTTTTTTCTTCCAAGGATATCCTTTTATTCTTTTCCCATCACAGGAAGAAATTTGTTCCCCACACCAAGTGAACATATTAAATAAACTAATTCATTTCACTATGTGTATGAATCAAGACATAAAGAATATCATATGCAGTTGAATCATGTTCTAGAATTTCTTCTATTGGCCTGCAGGCAATTGGAGCTTTCAATCAGCATGAGATAACCAGCCTTAGTTAATCAAGGTAATATGATTCCAAACAAAAGAAGTAAATTTCTTGATTGTTCTGTACAACTGCATTGTGTTTTTGAAGAACTCTTGCCTGGCGGAGTTCACAGCATTGGCCAAGGCAGGAGAGCTCATGGAAAATGCTCGTTGGATCAGTGAGCTGGCTAAGCAGATTTATAGACTGGCCCACTCCCCACTCATTATCCAGGATAGGGTCCAAAGAATGACTGGCTTCATCACTGGGACTGCGCCACTTCAAAAATAAGAGGTTATTCCACAAGGGGAAACAGATCATGCAACGTCCCACAAGAGCAAGTTGGGCAACCAAGATGGCCCCTCGCCCCACCTTGGCTCAGTCATGAGACTTGCTTTAGTCCGTGAGATGTTAGGAAACAAGACCCAAAAGAGAAGACGTGAAAAAGCACTATGCATTTCCGCTTATGCTCTTACATTTTTGACAACCCCATGAAAAAAGAACATGCTTCAGCTGGCCCTCTGAAACATCACCATCTAATAGAATTTTTAGTGGTAATGCATACATTCAATAACAGCAATGTCAGCTATTATGATTCAAAAACTGAAATTTTAATATTATTTCATTTTAATTAATTTAATTTAAAATAGCTATATGTAGCTAAATGGCTACCATATTAGGCAAAACAGCTATGATACATGATAGACACTTCCCACTTCCCTGCCTAGAGTAGAACCAGATTATCCCAGTTGCTCCTGTTGAAGCCACCCTATATTAACCCACCATCTACTAATTCCAGACACATAAGCAACAAATGCTTATTGTTACATGCCACTGAGGTTTTGTGGTTGTTTGTTACACAGCAAGAGCTAGCTGATACATTTATTTTCTGACTTCCACCTGCCTATCCCAGGAAGAATCCTCCTATTCCAACAAAAACACTGCTCCAGTGGGATCATATTCCTCACTTTCCCAGCACCTGCCAAGCTTGTTCCACCATCATGCACTTGCCCCAGCAGTATCTTCTATTTCTGGCTTCTCCATTTCTGCCTCCATCTACCGAAATTGGACCTGTCTTTCAAATCTTATATGTAATCTTCTCTGTAAAATATTCCCTCACTACTCCAATTCACAGCAATCCCTTTGGTCCATCACATGTTTTAGGGTTGATGTTGAAAGCATCATGAGTCAGACACAGACTTGGGCTGATATCCTAGCTTGGGCATTTTTAATTGATGCTATGGCCTTGAGTAATTACTAATTATTATTCCTTCATCTAAAAAAAGAGGGGCAAGTTGCCGTGAGGATTAAATAATGTAAGACTAGCTAGACCCTGACACATGTAGATATACTCACCCAATAACTGTTTTCCATTTCAGTGAATTTCCTTTCTTTTTCCTAATCTAGTGCCCAGAACAGTACAGACCATCTAGTTCATACTCACACTCCCCGTCAATTCACTTTTTCATTCAGAGCCCTGTAAGGGTTTCTACCAGCTAAAAGAGCATCTATACAACAGACAGTGGTGGACGCTGTGGCATGGCCCCAGATCCCTCTTCAGCTCCTGGGAATGCAGCCCTCAGCCCTCCTCTTTGATAACTGCCTCACCCAAGGGTCATACCTCCTTCCAGGGCAGCCCTAATCTAATCACTGATCACCTTCTCAGGAGACTTGAGAGAGCTCTGAAAGGCTTATCCCACCTCCAGAGCTCCCAGAAGGGTAGCAGGCATCTTGCTGACTTGCATTGAAGCTCAGCTACTCCCTCCACTCAATCCTTCTTCACTGCCCTCCCTTCCACAGGGGTGGATCTGAGGCGCTCCCCCTAGTGAAATATCCTGCCTGCTAATCTCTATCTCAGGGCTTCCACGGTGGCTCAGACAGTAAAGAATCTGCATGCAATTTGGGAGACCTGGGTTTGATCCCGGGGTTGGGAAGATCCCCTGGAGAAGGGAGTGGCAACCCACTCTAATATTCTTCCTGGAGAGTCCCATGGACAGAGGAGCCTGGCCAGATACAGTCCATGGGGTTGCAAAGAGTCCAACATGACTAAATGACCAACACTTTGACTTACAATCTCTATCTCGGGGTCCTTCCTGGGAACTGATCCTGTAGCACAGAAGTTAAAATGTGAAGAGAGCTCTGGGAGTCTTTCTCCTTGATTTGCAGATTAAAACCCCAAATAGGCTTAGGGGACTTCCCTTGTGGTCCAGGGGCTAATACTCCATCCTCCCAAGGCAGAGGGCTAGGGTTCTATCCCTGGTCAGAGAACTATATCCCATATGCCACAACTAAGGGTTCCAAAGTCGCAACTTAAAAAAAAAAAAGATAATTCAGGCTGCAACTAAAGACTCTGCATGCCACAATCAAGGCCTGGTGCAGCCAAATATATAAACATTTTTATAAACAAATAGGCTCAGAAGATGTGGATTGACAGGAATCATTTTTCAACAATAGATTCTCTAAGTCTGTAGAATGTAATGTGTTTAGTCTGATGTCACAAGTAAAGGAGAGGAGGAGAGCCCTAATTTAACACAGAGGTTCTGAGCTTAGAATCCAATGATTTCCCCCCCCCCAATAGAATTCATGGGTCTGTTAACTTAGAAAAATAAACTTAATCTTAATTTTCAGTAGCCCATAACCCAAATTTAGCATTTCCTTCCATTGTAAGTGTAGGCAGCAATTGTATTAGCGCTTAATGACTTTGCCACTAACAGAAGTCACAGATATGCTCCTATCACATTATAGTCACTATATAGTCATTATAATAGGTGTCTCTGAATACTGTTTACAGTCCCATGACCTTGAAAGTTGAGTCATTAGCTGACCATACACTGGAGCCACTACTTCACCTTGTTATTTAATATGCTTTTTTTTTTTTTAAATGACATGTATGACTTCAAACAACTTTTTAAAAATATTTTAACTCGTATTTCAACAGAATTGATTTCCTTGCCAATCCTATGGATTTTATCTTGCACATTTAAAAGCGTAAGAGGGAGTTTTCTAGGCTACAGCAGACTGCCCAAGAAGTCAGGGCGGTGGGGATAGCAAGGGGACACCCTCTGTGGGTGAAGACTTCAAGGGCTCATTCTTTTTCTGCAAAGCCGACAAGCTCCACGTGGGTGTTGTCCCGGGCGCAGTCTGCCAGGATCAGACCAGCAGAGCCATTTCAGGGGCAGGACAGGCTCCAGCCGCTGTTGGCGCTGTCCCCCCGCCCCTCTTCTGGAATGCACACAGCTTTATATGAAATCCACATGGTGCGCGGCAGCGACAGGAGGCGGCACGAAAGGACTTAACCAAGTTGACAGCGTCCCCGCGCCCAGCCAGTCCGGAGAAGCTCCAGAGAGCGAAAGGTCCCTCCCTGTCCCTCTCCCCATCTGGCCCCCCACCCCCCATGGTGACAATGGTCAGCTACAGGAAATTGGATCACCGGGGCGCCCTGCTTTCCCAGCCCTGAACTCTGGACACAGAGCAGAATCGTTGCCAAGACATATCCGGAGTCCGCACACACAAATGCAGGGGCTGTCGACTGCATTCCCGGGGAGGAGAGCTGGGCTTGGCGGTTTTTTTCCTAACCGCGGCACCTACGGGAGTCCCCGGGGCCCGCGCGCCGGCTGCGACCCAGCTCTGGCCTTCGTCCGGCGCCTGGTCCCAAGCGGACCGGGTCCTGTCCCCCAAAAGCAGGGGACAATGGCGAGACGCGCACAGACTTCCCGGCCCACTGCCGCGGGAGAGGAAACTCCGCCCGGGTCCCGGGGTCCGGGGTCACAGAGTCCTGGAGTCTGGCAGTGCGCGCGCGGGGCGGCGCAGACGGGGCGAGCTCCCCAGAACCCAGTGCCCCTCCTCGAGCGACCGTGACCAGGCGGCGGGCAGGCGTCGGCTGGCCGGGCAGAGGCGGGAGCCCACTTGGGCTTGGAGACGGAGCGCCGCAGCCCGCGCCCCGGCGGCCACCGGCCACCCATGGGCCACCCGCCCACGACGCTCAGGTCCGTCCGGCTCCGCGGGCGCCCCCGGCCCGCCCGGGCCTTCCTTCAGACGCCGCCTCAGCCCCCCGCGGCCTCCCGCCCAAGTGCCCCCACCTCCCGCCCCGGGTCGCACTCACGTAGACCGAGTCGATGTCGGATCTGTCGAAGAAGTGGAGCGCGGTGCTCAGCTCCAGGGCTGGAGAGACGAGGTCGTCTCCGGCCTCCAGCTCCAGGTCCCCATGTTCGGGGCCGAAAGGAAAGAGCTCCTGGCGGCTCAGGCAGCCCCCAGGCCCCGCTAACAGCAGCTGCAGCAGCAGCGCCCGCGTCCACGCAGCTCCGCTCCGGCGGACCGTGGCCAACATGTTCCCGGAGCGCCGTCCCGCAAACCGAGGAGCTCTGCGGCCGGAGGCTGAGGAAGGCGGAGATGTAACCGGACGCCCCTCGGCAGCCCCTCCGCGCCTCCCTCCTCGCGAGGTTCCACACCGGGAAACAGGGGAGGGGAGCCGAGGGGAGATGGGGAGGGCCCCGCCCCGTCCGCGGAGGCTGCCCAATGGCCGCGAGGGGGAGGGCGAGGGGCGACACCGCATCCCCCAGCCGTCCGGGTCCGGTCGCCCTCGTTCCCCGCCGGGTAATGGGCGCTAGAGGCCGCGATTCCCAAAACCAACCCAGTTCCTCCCGAACGGCCCCTGCGGGAGGTAAGAATAGAGTGCCGGGCTCTGCACCATTGTCCTTGGCCCACGGCTAAGTCGTGGAGATCCGGCGACGTGGAAATGCCCCGCATGCGGGCACAGCCCACCCCAAAGCTGTTTGGTGGCGTCCGGAGGTCGGACTCACATGGTCAGACTGGTAGGAAGAGGAGGTAGGTGCTGAGGATTAACAAGAAGGGATCCGGCCAGGACCACGGCTATTTACTCAAACATCCATTCTTTCAACTTAACATTGAGTGCGGGATCCTGTGCTTCGTAATGGGTAGTTGGGCCAAAAATCGGGTCCAACCTCCAGAGTCAAAGTCATGAGTGTAGAACACCATTCAGGGTTGGGCAGGGTAAGCCCCCAAGTGATAAAGGACATCGGGACTGGAATAACTGGTCAAGGATAGCGTCTCTGGGGATTTGGAAATCAGTTCTTCCGGAAAGGATAGAATTTCATCCAGGGGGCTGGAGAAGGAACTTTCTAGAAGCTGGAGCGGGTGCCGTTCCCCCAGGAAAGGAATCCTATTCCTAGTAAAACCTTTAATACCAACGCTAGGAATTTGAACTCTCTCTAACATCCACAGAAGAATTATTTAGAGTTTTTGACAAAGGGAGATAAACGGTGTAAATTGTATCCTAAATAATCCCTTGATCATTAATTTGGCCCTGGGTTGAAAGAAGAGACGCAGGGGTCATCCAAGGATCATTGAAAGGAAAAATTTAAAAAGGATGAGGAAAAAAAAAGTGGAAGTTGAGAAAAAAAAATCTAAAAGGCATTATAATAAATAAGGAATAAAACCTGATTATAAACTTGATATGGGAAGGGAGAGGGGAGAAACTTTTACATTGAGTGAAAGGTTTTGAGCCTAGAGCATTGCAAACCCTCTGCTGCATTATAAAGTCAGAGAATGGGAGTTGGGACTTTGGGAGCTGGATTTGTTTGATGTCAGACTTGTTAACCTGGAGAGGTCAACAGGGTCTCAGTCCTTCCCTCCCCACCCCCCAACCCCCAGCCCTGTTGCCAGCTAAAATTAAAGACCTGGGACCCAGTCTGGGAGAATTCTCCCAATAAACAGTGAATTCTGTATCATATTTAGATATTTAGGAAACATGAGTCCTGGACCAGTAGAAACTACAAGGAAAGTCAATGAAATACACCCATGTTTTGCGATCACAATAACCCAGGGAGACAGAAACCACCCCCACATACAGAAGATGGACAGAGAGAGCCAGAGAGGTTTAAATCACTTTGCCAAAGTTACACATCTGGAAGCCTCTATGGGGACCCAGGGTGGTCCGACTCCAGGGACCCCTTAACCACAGCATTAGGTGGAGCCATTATTGCTACAGTTGTTTCCCTTGATGCTAAAGAGTGATTAACACAGCCTGCAATCTGTTGCCAAATTCAGTGGCTTTTCTTTCAATTCCCTCCCAGAGATGCAGTGCCCCGGAGCCTCTGTCCTGCCCAGGAAGACCTCTGACTCTGTCCCATGCTATCCATAGTAGCCTCAGCTGCTGCATCACCCACTTCTGTCTTTTGGTCTCCAGGAGACTCTTCCTCCTCCGTGCTCACCTGAACGGCCTCAGATTTCCCAATGTGTACCCAGCCAGTCTTATCCCGCCTGCCCTTCAGATTTTCCCCTTCCAAACCTCCTTCCCCACACCTTTTATCTCACATCACTGCCGGCTCTGAAGCCACAGTCTGCCCCTGGAATGATCTCACCCCTTCTCCTGAATTCTCTGCCTTTTTAGTACGCAGACCGCTTCTGAAACTCCCATTGGTCCATGGAAATCTCCTTCGCTAATACAGAAGCAAGAGCCTTTCTCCACTCTGCCGGTTCAGGGAAGCTTGGAGTCCAGTCTGTCTGAGGCCTGGGCTCTGCCATTTACTACCCCTGTTCACTTGGGCAGGTTTCTGTGTCCTTCTCGTTTGCATGGAATGTTCGTACCTACAATCAAATAATTGTTATGGGAATTACCCAAGATGATCCACAAAATGCTCCTAGCACCAAACTGGAGCATAAAGGAAGTACTCAGTTAATACTAAGCCATCATCATCTAAATGTATGTTTTTCATGATTCTTATTATTTCCGCAATTACTAAGAATCCACTTGGAGTCAGACACTGTACTAGGAATTCTAAATACAAAGACCGTTAACTCATGATCCCTTTTGCAAGCAGCTCATAGTCTACTGGGAAAGACAGACACACCTGTAACACCGTGGGATATTTAACAGATAGAAAGCAACAGCAGATGCCGCTTGTTGAATGCCTGCTTCTGCTAGATGCTTTATGGAACATCAGATTTAATACTAAAAACAACTGCACAAGCTAGTAGTTTTATAGTAGATGTAGGGGAAATGAGAGCTGCGAAAGTTAATGTGCCCAGTTTCACACAGTCAGTGGAAGAGCCAGGGTTTGAATCCCAGTGTATCTGAAACCAATACATGTATACGTAACCCTGTGGCCTGTAGCCTGCCAGGTTCCTTTGTCCATGGGATTCTCTAGGCAAGAATACTGGAGTGGGTTGCCATGTCCTCCTCCAGGGGATCTTCCTGACCCAGGGACTGAACCCTCTTAAGCCTTACATCTTCTGCATTGGCAGGCGGGTTCTTTACCAGTAGCACCACCTGGGGAGCCTATTTGCATATATGTCTGTTCCCTAATGTCATTAGCATCATCTTGCTTAATAAGTCTGGGGTATACTGTAAACTGTCTCTCATTTCCTATTTATAGCCCTATGCTCACTGCACGTTTCGTGGGCTGGGGGAACGTGACATCTCTGCTGTGCCTCCCATTAGAACAACGTGGGCTGAGTGCCAGCCACTTTAGAATTTATAGTTTCAAATACATGTAGGATGTAATCACAATCCACATCATAGAATATTTAATTTCATACTTTGCTCCGGTCATTATCTAAGTGTATTTAACACCTAGATGTTTCTTTCTAGTTGTTTTTTGTGTTTTTTCTTTCCAGATATAAGCTTCTTGGAGTGAGGATCATGTGTTCTGTTTCTTTTCCAAAGTTCACGGAGCCTAACCCAACGCTGTATGCAACCTTTAATAGAAGTCAAGAGTTTCAGAATTCCCTAGTACTTTTAAGAATCATTTGATATCTGCAGTAGCATTCAGTTCAGTTCAGTTGCTCAGTTGTGTCTGACCCCGTGTTCTGCAGCACGCCAGGCTTCCCTGTCCATGACCAACTCCTGGAGCTTGCCCAAACTCATGTCCATCAAGTCGGTGATGCCATCCAACCATCTCATATATGTACTCACAGTTACATGATTACACCAGTTTTTTTCTATGGCTGGAAATGTAAACCCTTGCATATATTATATTCTTTTAAAAGGGCAGCAGAGGATGAGATAGTTAGATAGCATCACCAACTCAATGGACATGAATTTGAGTAAATTCCAGGAGACAATGAAAGACAGGGAAGCCTGGCGTGCTGCAGTCCATGGGGTAGCGAAAAGTTGGGCATGACTTAGCAGCTGAACAACAACAAAAATTGACTTCTGGTCTGTGCTGTGTCTTTGTTGCCATGTGAACTTTTCTCTAGTTGCAGTGAGTGGGGACTACTCTCTAGTTGCAGTGTGTGGGCTTCTCATTGCAGTGGCCTTTCTTGTTGGGGAGCTTGGGCTCTAGAGCATGCGGGCTTCAGTAGCTGTGGCTCATGGGCTCAGTAGTTGCGGCTCTGGGCCCTAGAGCACAGGCTCAGTAGTTTTGGCACATGGGCCTAGTTGCTCTGTGGCATGTGGGAATCCTCCCAGACCACAGATTGAACCTGTGTCTCCTGCATTGGCAGGCAGATTCTTTACTACTGAGCCACCAGAGAAGCCCCACCAGTTTTCATTTTGTTTTGAAGTTAAACCCTATACTTTTGAGATGTGTACTCTTTTGTTGACAGCTATAATCAGATGAGGCAACAAGACAAAATTTAAAAAGCAGTCTGTAGCTGTAAGAAGCCAAGGTATCTTTTCTGTTTGGCTTATTCAGACAGATATCCAGGCAATTGAGCAGAAAAATAACTCAGTTGTCTGTTTCACTGAAGGAGACATCTGTTATAGTCTCACTCTCCTGTGAGGTTTGGTCACTGACCCCACATGGCCAGGGAAGCTTTCTTTACTTACCAGATGTCATGCAGAGTTCAATATATTAGTGTTTCAATTCCAGGGAAACTCACTTAATTCAGGAATAAGGTGATTGCTATTTTAAAAAACTTAAGCTCAGTTGTTATAAGGATGTGTGCATGTGTGTTCAGTTGCTCAGTTGTGTCCGACTCTTTGGGACCCCATGGACTATAGCCCACCAGGTCTTCTGTCCATGGGATTTTTTCCAGGTAAGAATACCGAAACGGGTAGCCATTTCCTTCTCCAGGGGATCTTCCCACTCCAGGGATCAAACTTGTGTCTCTTGGGCCCCTTGCATTGGCATATTTACCACTGTGCCAAGGATACTATAAATTAAATGACCATCCCTACTAGACGATGAGAATCAAACAGGATTTGGTGCTCAATCTATTGTCTTTTCAAAGGAGATTTGAATTAAAAGTATTTAGAGGAAATACGGTTATGTCCATCAACATATTTCATTTGGAGGATACCACCGTTTTCAGGATAAAGTTTAATCCTTCTATTTCTACATCCTGTTTTCAAATCTGGACATTATGCTGGTTCATCAGACCTCCAGCATAACCTGCCTCTTGTCATTGTTTTATTATTTTTATTTTGATTTGTGTAATTTACAGACTTATGTAAATGTTGCAAGAGTAATACAAAAACTCTCATGTACCCTTCACCCAAATTTCCTCTTAACATTTTACCATAATTGCTTTTTCTGTCTCCTTTTTCTCTCTGTCTCTCTGTATATAGATAGATACTCACACAAGTTTTATCTAGATGATTGAGGATACGTTTTGACCATGATGTTTCTTTGTCTCTAAATACTTTGATGTGTATTTCCTCAAAACTGAAACATTCTCTTACATAGCCACAATATAATAGTTGAAATAATGACATTGACATGACTGTTAACTTTGATCAGTTGATTCAAGTAGTGTATGCCAGGTTTTTCCACTTGATTTTTTTTCAAAAGTAAAATTAGCTAGTAAGGTTTCCTTAAGCACCAGAAGTATTACTCTTGTTGTTTATAAAATCTTATCATCTTTCCCATTTTCAGGGTTTGTAAAACATCTGCATATATTTAGTTCCATTTCCAATCTCTATTTTTCAAATTTTTCACTTCATATAAATTTTCCTCTCCAAAATCATTTGTGAGAATAACAATTATAACCACATTGAATTCCAAGATATGTTCATCCCAAGACAATACTACAGGAAATTTAGGAGATTAGCCCAAAAGCTTATATTAATGACTTTTCAGCTCCAGTTCATAATTTTCTTATTCCAGTAATGGATTTTCATATGTTAATTTAATTACCTGTATTATTTTTTCTATCCTTATGGAGATATAATTGATAAATTAAAATTGTATATACTTAGGCTGTACAATGTGCTATGATATACTTGTGAAATAATTACCATAACCATGTAATAAACACATCTATCACAATTATCATAATTAACACACCTGCCATTTCACATCATTGCCATTTTGTGTGTGTTTATGTTTGTGGTAAGAACACGTAAAATTGACTGTTTTAGCAAATTTCAATTCTACAATGGGGCTTCCCTGATAGCTCAGCTGGTAAAGAATCTGCCTGCAATGCAGGAGACCCCAGTTCGATTCCTGGGTCAAGAAGAACCCCTGGAGAAGGGATAGGTTACCCACTCCAATATTCTTGGGCTTCCCTTATGGCTCAGCTGGTAAAGAATCCGTCTGCAGTGAGGTAGACCTCGGTTCGATCTCTGGGTTGGGAGGGTCTCCTGGAGAAGGGAAAGGCTACCCACTCCAGTATTCTACAATACAGTATTGACTACAGTCACATGCTGTACATTACATCCCCAGAACTTAGTCATCTTATAACTGAAGATGCGTACCTTTTGACCAGCTTCTTCCCATTTTCTTCACTTTCCACCCTCTGGCAACCACCATTCTACTCTCTACTTCTGTGAGAGAATAGCAAAGACTTTTAATATTGTAACCCATGATCACTTTAGATGACCCACATGTATATATTGAAAATATTAGTTGTGGGACTTCCTTGGTCCAGTGGTTAAGAATCTGCCTTTTAATGCAGGGGATGTGGGTTTGATCCCTGGTCAGAGAACCAAGATCCCACATGTCGAGGGGCAACTAAACCTGTGTGGCACAGCTACTGAGCCCTCACGCTCTAGAGCCCATGCTGCACAACAAGAGAGGCCTGCACACCACAACAAGACTCAATACTGCCAAAAAAGCGAGAGGAAAAAATAGTGATTTGTGCTAGATCACACTCATGGCCCAAAATTGTTGAATATCACTCAATCTGAGTTGAGTGCAAAAAGAGTTATCTTTTCTTGGTTTTCTTTTGTTACTAAATCTTCATAAAGTCCCATTTTCACGTAGTAAAGTCTATTGTAACAAAACTAAACAGATCAAAATTACACAATGAAGTAAATTCAGCATGAATTGTGATGACTGATGTGATGACTGGTGAGGAGGTTGTTAGACCTTGATGGCTCATTACTTCGTCTTAACTAGTTAGACGACAAGTAATTACAAAATTATGTTTATGAAAAATGTCCTTGTTGGAATGGGATTAAGCAGTCATCACCATTTGGCCTCTGGTTCTATGCTTGATGCTGAGACCAACTAACCATTGAACAAAGTGAGTGGGGAACAGATTTTCCAAAATTTAAAAAAAAAAAATTAAAATTTGTTTCCATATGACATCAAGTATACTTAGGGGGATAAAGTTAAAAAAAAAAAAAAGTATGTTGAGCTAGAACATCTTTGGACCACCTAGTTCTGTAGTACAGGCCACATATCATCCCTCTAGTGCTTAGAATCTGTACCTTCCGGGCAATATTGCATTGTAAACATCTCTCCAGATATTTTATCTTTCTATAAAATAGACTAGACAACTGACTTCATAGATGAGACAACTGCCTTCATGGGACTATTTTAGAGGGTATGAAAGACTCCAATTCCTGATTTACCAACTGTTTTTAATTTTGCTTTTTGAGCTTGAGGTTTTCCTTCCAACTAAAATAATTGGCCACCTAAGTTTGTGAGTTATGAAAAGCATGTTTTGACATAACAGAGAATTTCAAGGGGCTAAAAGAGGCATGAGAGAACACCAATGAAAACAAAAATAATAGCCTGGGACAATCAGGATGCTTAAGACACGATTGGCCTATTTCACAGGCCCATGGGGGTCCGCTGGGTGTATCCATTCAAATATTCAGGACAGGGCATAATTTTTGATGGGTTAATTGATGCCAAATAATTTTATCTAGCATTTGATGATTATACCATTAATAACCTATACTGGTAATTTATCATCAATCAGTATTTGTTAAGAACCTACTAGGTACCTGATGCTGTTCTGTGATGTGAATAAAAATAAATTAGAGAGGAAATTAGGATAATAATTTAAATGGTGGATGGAATATTATATAGCCATTAAGATGAATAAAATTGGGTCATTTGTAGAGGTGTGAATGGACCTAGAGTTTGTCACACAGACTTAATAAGTCAGAAAGAGAAAAGCAAATATTGTATGTTAATGCATATATGTAGAATCTAGAAAAATGGTACTGACGAACCTATTTCCAGGGCAGGAATAGAGATGCAGATGTAGGGAATGGACCTGTGAACACAGGGGTGGAGGGGGAGTGAGTGAGTGAGTGAGTGAGTGAGTGAAGTCGCTCAGTCGTGTCTGACTCTTTGCGACCCCACGGACTGTAGCCTACCAGGCTCCTCCGTCCATGGGATTCTCCAGGCAAGAATACTGGACTGGGTTGCCATTTCCTTCTCCAGGGGATCTTCCCGACTCAGGGATCGAACCCAGGTCTCCTGCACTGCAGGCAGACGCTTTAACCTCTGAGCCACCAGGGGTGGAGGGGGAGCGTGGGTGAATTAGGAGATGAGGATGGACATATATATGCTATCAGGTGTAAAATAGCTAGTTCACTTCAGTCACTCAATTGTGTATGACTCTTTGTGACCCCATGGACTGTAGCACACCAGGCTTCCCTGTCCATCACCAACTCCTGGAGCTTGCTCAAACTCACGTCCATCGAGTTCGTGATGCCATCCAACCATCTCATCCTCTGTCGTCCCCTTCTCCTCCTGCCTTCATTTCTTCCCCAGCATCAGGGTCTTTTCTAATGAGTCAGCTCTTCACATCAGGTGGCCAAAGTATTGGAGCTTCAGCTTCAGCATCCGTCCTTCCAATGAATATTCAGGACTGATTTCCTTTAGGATGGACTGGTTGGATCTGCTTGCTGTCCATGGGACTCTCAAGAGTCTTCTCCAACACCACAGTTCAAGAGCATCAATTCTTTGGAGCTCAGCTTTCTTTATGGTCTAGCTCTCACACTCAAATGTGACTACTGGAAAAACCATAGCTTTGACTAGATGGACCTTTGTCAGCAAAGTAATGTCTTTGCTTTTTAATATGCTGTCTAGATTGGTCATAGCTTTTCTTCCAATGAGCAAGTGTCTTTTAATTTCATGGCTGCAGTCACCATCTGCAGTGATTTTGGAACCCAAGAAAATAAAGTCTGTTACTGTTTCCATTGTTTTCCCATCTATTTGCCATGAAGTGACAGGACCGGATGCCATGATCTTCATTTTCTGAATGTTGAGTTTTAAGCCAGTTTTTCACTCTCCTCTTTCACTTTCATCAAAAGGCTCTTTAGTTCCTCCTTGCTTTCTGCCATAAGGGTAGTGTCATCTGCATATCTGAGGTTATTGATATTTCTCCCAGCAATCTTGATTCCAGCTTATGTTTCATCCAGTCCAGCATTTCACATGATGTACTCTGCATATAAGTTAAATAAGCAAGGTGACAATATGTAGCATTGACATACTCCTTTCCCAAGTTGTAACTAGTCTGTTGTTCCATGTCCAGTTCTATCTGTTGCTTCCTGACCTACAGATTTCTCAGGAGGCAGGTCAGCTGGTCTGGTATTCCCATCTCTATTATAAGAATTTTCCATAGTTTGTTGTGATCCATACAGTCAAAGGCCTTGGAGTAGTCAATAATGCAGAAGTAGATGTTTTTCTGGAATTCTCTTGCTTTCTCTGTGTTGGCAATTTGATCTCTGGTTCCTCTGCCTTTTCTAAAGCCAGCTTGAACATCTGGAAGTTCACGGTTCACATGCTATTGAAGCCTGGCTTGTAGAATTTTGAGCATTACATTGCCTTTGGGATTGGAATGAAAACTAACCTTTTCCAGTGCTGTGGCCACTGCTGAGTTTTCCAGATTTGCTGGCGTATTGCGTGCAACACTTTCACAGCATCATCTTTAAGGATTTGAAATAGCACAACTGGAATTCTATCACCACCACTAACTTTGTTCACAGTAATGCTTCTGAAGGCCCACTTGACTTCCCATTCCAGGATGTCTGGCTCTAGGTCACACCATCGTGGTTATCTGGGTCACGATGATCTTTTTTATGTAGTTTTTCTGTGTATTCTTGCCACCTCTTAATATCCTCTGCTTCTGTTAGGGCCATACCATTTCTGTCCTTTATTGTGCCCATCTTTGCATAAAATGTTCCCTTGGTAGCTCTAATTTTCTTGAATAGATCTCTAGTCTTTCCCATTCTATTGTTTTCCTCTATTTCTTTGCATTGATCACTGAGGAAGGCTTTCTTATCTCTCCTTGCTAGTCTTTGGAACTCTGCATTCAAATGAGTATATCTTTCCTTTTCTCCTTTGCCTTTCGCGTCTTTTCTTTTCTCAGAGATTTGTAAGGCTTCCCTGGACAACCATTTTGCCTTTTTTGCATTTCTTTTTCTTGGGGATGGTCTTGATCACTGCCTCCTGTACAATGTCATGAACCTCTGTCCATAGTTCTTCAGGCACTCTGTCAGATCTAATCCCTTGAATCCATTTGTCACTTCTACTGTATAATCATAAGGTATTTGATTCAGGTCATACCTGAATGGTCTAGTGGTTTTCCCTACTTTCTTCAATTTAAGTCCGAATTTTGCAATAAGGAGTTCATGATCTGAGCCACAGTCACAGGAAGCCTAGCTCAGTGCTTTGTGATGACCTAGATGGGTGGGATGGAGGTTTGGGAGGGAGGTCCAAGAGGGAGGGGATATATGTATACACATAGCGGATTCACTTCATTGTACAGCAGAAACTAACACAACATTGTGAAGCAATTATGCTCCAGTTTTTAAAAAAGAATTTACACAGGTGGGTGTGAGAGAGAGTTTGATTGGGGTGATTAGGGAAGTCATATTCAAGGATCTGTCTTTGGAGGAGAGGTCTGAGGAAGTGAGGGAGTGAGCTGTGGTGGGGCAGGGTGAAGGAGATTTCCAGTTGAATGTCTGGGCAGGGCTGCACTGGGGCACCAGGAAGTGCAGATTTCAAGTTCCTGAACGAGAAGGGACTCCCTCTGTTCAAAGAATAGCGATTGGACCAAGGAGGCAGAACTGAGTGAGCCCCAGTAAGGGCTTTGGACAGTTGGCCATCACCTGAAAATAATTCAGTAACCACCAGCCCATGTGGTTTTCCATGAGGCAGTTGGGGTGATTTGGGAAATGATACTCCAGAAAATTCCTCAGCCAGCCATTCCCTAAAAAGGGAATGTGCTTGTGCTAGTCAGCTCTGACTTGTATAAGACTTCTATGTCAAAACCCTGACTTTAGGCTCTCCCAGCTGTCCCTCTGGATGTTCAGAGTTCTGCTGCATTTGACTCTAATGTACCTCTCTGAACTTACTTCCACTGGCTGACTCTCAGTACCCTTCTTTTCTAGTGAGTTCTTTGCTGTCAGAAGGTAATTTTTGCTGGTGGTTTTCCACCTCTTCAGGTGAAATGCTGCCAGGTTGTGGAATACCTCAAGTGGGGTCTTATCAAACCTCTTACATACCCATTCACTCCTCCTGAAACTGGGTTGCAAAAGCAAGCCCATCTTCCCTGAAGATAAAATCCAAGTACAGTTTCTTACTGCATAACCAGAACCGACTTCTTGTGTTTTCTGTGGGTTAAATAACAACCCTAGGAACAATCACATTGCAGCTACCTCATGATGATCAGTTAATAGATAAGAAAGGTCAGTCTAGGGCGTCAAGAGGCTGGAAGAGCAGGCCTGGCCCAGCTTATCACACAGGTCAGAGATGGGGGTATATTTTCAGGCAATGAGGAGTCACTGATAGTGTCTGAGTGGTGACATAGTGGAGTTGTCTCTATCAGTATGCTTTAAATGGAATTAGTGAAGAAATGTCATGAAAATGGGAGCATCTGGGACAATGGAAAGATATCAATCCATCATGGAGGTGAACTCAAGCAGGGGAGAAAGGAACAGGGGGTTGTGGTAGCCACGGAAGGGCGCTGCTCTGATCTGATGCAGGGAGGACAGCCGACTGACGGAACGGGTTGCAGGCCCCCCGCCCCCATGCCACATCCAGCCGTGTCCCCCTCTCCTGAGTTTGATGAGCAGTCCCCCTCCTGCAGGAAGCTTCCTTCACCTCCTTCAGGTGATGTGGCCAAGAGTCACGCCACAGCCTGAGTGTCTTCCCACCGTCCTCCTGCTTCCCCCGCCTCCTGTTACAGGTGTGAGACCTGTTCTGAGTCTGATGGTCCTCCCTGCCTTCTCCTGCTCCCTTGGTCCTCCTTAGGCCCAAGAAAATGGGTCCAGGTTGGGGACCAGCTGACTCACCGCCTGGCGGTCAAAGGGGATGATTAACTCTGTGCCATTCACAAGGTACTTGGGCTGGCCAAAAAGTCCACTCAGCTTTTTCTGTACGATCTTATGGAAAATCTAAATGAACTTTTTTTTACCAACCTGGTATGTATCACAGGGCTTCCCAGGTGGCCCAGTGGTAAAGAATTGGCCTGCCAGTGCAGGAGGCATAGGAGACTAAGGTTCGATCCCTGGGTCGGGAAGATTCCATGGTGTGGGAAATGGCAACCCTCTCCAGTATTCTTGCCTGGAAAATTCCGTGGACAGAGGAGCCTGGCGGGCTACAGTCCATGGGAGTTGCATAGAGTCGGACACGACTGAGTGACTGAGCATGCACTAACCATTATAGCAGCCTTGTGAGGGTATATGACAGTCTTCATTTTACTGGTGAGCAAACTGGGACTCAGTATTTAAATGGTTGCCCAAGGTCTCAGTAGCCAATAAATGTTATAGCTGAGGTTAAAGAACATGGTCTTCTTCTAACGGCAAGCAGAATACTCTTTCTACTCATGTAATTATATTCGACTGTTTGTGTAAACATTTTTAAAGCCAGTCTGAGACTATTCCTTTGCTGACAAAGGTCCATCTAGTCAAAGCTATGGTTTTTCCAGTAGTCATGTGTGGATGTGAGAGTTGGACTATAACTAAAGCTGAGTGCTAAAGAATTGATGCTTTGGAACTGTGGTGTTGGAGAAGACTCATGAGAGTCCCTTGGACAGCAAGGAGATCAAACCAGTCCATCCTAAAAGAAATCAGGCATGAATATTCATTGGAAGGACTGATGCCGAAGCTGAAGCTCCAATACTTTGGCCACCTGATGTGAAGAACTGACTCATTAGAAAAGATCCTGATGCTGGGAAGGATTGAAGGCAAGAGGAGAAGGGGACGACAGAGGATGAGATGGTTGGATGGCATTGCTGACTCGATGGACATGAGTTTGAGTAAGCTCCGGGAGCTGGTGATGGACAGGGAAGCCTGGTGTGCTGCAGTCCATGGGGGTCACAAAGAGTCGGACATGACTGAGCAACTGAACAGAAGACCATTCCTGAAATAGAAGTATTTTTTTTTGTATTCTAACCTGCTCATATATGCAAATATTCTATACAAAACTGCCATTAGAGGTTACATTGTTGTTGTTTAGTCACTAAGTCGCCTCTGGCTCTTTGCAACTCCATGGACTATAGCTTGCCAGGCTTCTCTGTCCATGGGATTTCCCAGGCAAGAATACTGAAGTGGGTTGCCATTCCTCTCCAGAGAATCCTTCTGACCCAAGGTTCAAACTTGCATCTCCTGTATTGGCAGGCAGTTTCTTTACCACTGAGCCACCACCACTTTATATTCACTTTTTTCCAGATAGCATGGTAATGTTCATGCTGTGACAAAGCTTTCGTAATCTTTACTTTGCAAACATTGCATCTATTAGCACTTAATTAAGCTGAGCATTTCCCATCTGTTAACATTTAGGGTGTTTCCTTTTGGGGAACTATTACTAAAAAACATCTGCAGTGAATATTGCTCTTTCTCTCTGGGCATTATTTCTTCCAATCTTCTTCCCCAAATAGAATTGCTGGGTTAAAGAAAGTGAACATTTTTATGGTCTTTGATAATGTATTGCCACTGTTGGGAGTGAGGGTAGGGAGAGGTGAGAGGTAGAATGTGGACAAAATCACCACTGACACTGGAGAAATGAGACGTGTACCTTTTACTTTTTCTGTGTGTGTGTGTGTGTGTGTGTGCGCGCACGTGGGCGCTCAGTCATGTCCGACCCTTTGCAACCACATGGACTGTAGCCTGCCCGTCTCCTCTGTCCGTGGGATTTCCCAGGCCAGAATACTGGAGCAGCTTGCCATTTCCTCCAGGGGATCTTCCCGACCCAGGAACTGAACCTGAGTCTCCTGCGTTGGCAGGTGTATTTACTGCTAAGCCACCAGGGAAGCCCTCGTACTCTACTAGATCAGTGATTATAGCCACATCTCATCTTGGCTGAGAACTCTTTAGTTTACAAAGTATATCTACAATCTCACCTAATCTGCAGGAGTACTTTATTTATTTATTTATTTATTGCAAGAGTACTTTAAACCTCATCTTACAGATGAGGAAACTGAGGTTCAGAGTAAATACTTGGCTCAGGGACACTCAATTATCAAAAGGCAGTGCTCGGTCTTCAAAGGCAGGGCTCTTCCCTTTAAAGAGCTATAAGAGGACAACTCGGATCACTAGTGACCATTTGGTCTTCGTCCAAAGAGGCTGCTGCCCAAGAGTTGGCTACATTGGCTTTTTGAAATAATGCTGACTTCTACACTTGGCCAGGTAGCCTCTTCAGCTTTCAGAAACTCCACCAGGTTCCAGAAAAAAAAACACTGTCTTCCAGAAGAGTGGTTCCCAGCAGGGTGGGCTGAGAGGTGAGAGGCAAGGAGAAGGGATGTGGGGTCAGAGTTCCCTTCCCTGGATTCCAGTAGGCTTGGGAGTGTGCCCAGGTCTGGGGAGTAGGTGGGACAGCAAGGTGGGAAGGAAGGGGCTGGACAGATGGAGAATCATTGATCAAAGCTGCCCGTCTGCCGACTGTTGGAACTGGACTTTCTCCTCAGGCTCCATTCCAGATAATTCCCATCACTCCATTTAGTTCTGATTACAAGTGACCCATTCCTTATGCACAAATGAAGTTGTAAGCACAAACAAAATTTAAACCCAGACATTGAAAAGATATCAAGGAGGGGCATTTCAACCTTTCTTCCCTATTTTTTTTTAAAGTTTATTCTATTGAAGGATAGTTGATTTATAACATTAGGTTAATGTATGCTATACAGCAAAGTGATTCAGTTATACATATGTATACATTACTTTTCATATTTTTTCCATTATAGTTTATCATAGGATATTGAATATAGTTCCCTGTTCTATACAATAGGACCTTGTTTTTTCTCCATCTTATGCATACTAGTTTGAAGCTGGTAATCTCAAACTTGGGCTTCCCTGGTAGCTCAGACGGTTCTGCCTGGGTTGGGAAGATCACCTGGAGGAGGAAATGGCAACACACTCCAGTATTCTTGCCTGGAGAATTCCATAGACAAAGGAGCCTGGTGGGTTTCAGTCCATATCTCACCTTGGCAACCACAGGTCTGATCTCTATTGAGTTATTTGATTAAAAGGAAAATGGTGTTCATTTATTTGTTTGTTCATTCTTTCAGCATCTGCTATGTGCCGGGTAATGTTTTAGCCTGGGATAGGTGAATGCTTTCTGTAAAGGGCCAAATAGTAAAGACTTTAGTCTTTGTGGATCAAGAGGTAATGACCTCAGCTCTTAAAACAATTTTCTCTCCAAAAGGCTAAATAGTGAGTTTTTGTTGTTATTTTGGTTTGTTTTTAAAAAAAAAAATTTAAATGCAAAAAATTTCTGCATTAAACTTATATTAAATCTATATTCAAATGAAATATAGATAATGATATAGATGTGCGGGTGACCTCTCTAATAAATTAAACAATGGTCTAAATTGGTCTTTATTATCTGAATATATCATGAACACTTGTGGATTCTGAGACTAAATATTGAATGGTGTCAGTCTTCCCCCCCAAAAAAGTAAGCTATTTTTACAGCTTAAAAGAAATTTTAAAGTTCTTATTTCAACTTTCAATTTAGAAATTCACTGGTCTTGGCATTCTATATCCTTGGCTAAGTCAATAATTATTTCATGTAAGCTTATTTTTCAGTCATTTCATTAAACTGCTTTTCCATCAAAATAAATAATATATAGTAAAATAATAAAATATAAAAATATTTCTGAGCTTACTGACTATTACTAAAACTAAGGTGGGTGGGGTTTGGCCAGTGGCTATTATTTGCTGACCCCTGGTTTTAGGCACTGGGGATAGAGCGTTGAATGAAAGAGATGAACTTTCCTTTTATCATGGAATTTACATTCTAATTGAGAGAGACAGAAAATAAATATAATAAGTAAATTATCTAATATGTAAAAAGGGCTAAGTGCTATCAAGAAAACAGAGATGAACTGGGTATTGGGAATGTAGTGATAGAAGGAAAGTGTGGATTTTGTTTATTTATTGAAGTATAGTTTCTTTACAATATTGGGTTGCTTTCTGCCATAGGGAAGTGTGAGTTTTAAATCAGGTGGTCAAGGAAGGTCTCACTGTAAAGGTGTCAACTGAGGAAAAACTAAGAGGAAGCCAAGGAATGAGCTATGAGGATTCCAGGCAGAGGAAACCGTCCGTGCAAAGGTCCTGAGGCAGGAGCAGGGCTGGTATGGAGGCAGTCAGGGTGGCTGAGCCAGGGTGAGAGGGAGGAGTGGTAGGTGAGGTCAGTGTGTAGACTCCTGTGCGTGTGCATGTATATGTGAGTGTGTGTGGTGTGTGTAGACTCCTGTGCATGTGCATGTGTATGTGAGTGTGCGTGGTGTGTGTACGTGTGCTTCTGTGGCGTTTGGGGTGTGAAGAGCAGCTGCTGAAAGGGCCACCACCTGGTATCTGAATTCTGCCTTATTTTCTGAGCCTGATTCTGTTCTGCTCCTCCCGATTAAACCATAAAGGGTTAGGGTTAGGGTTAGGGTTAGGGTTAGGGACCGGCTATGAGTCCTTGCCCAGGGTCATCTCACCTGATCCTCTCCAGTCTGTGCAGTGGCTTGACCCAGGCCTGCCCCCTCTCCTGGCCTGTGGGGAAGAGTTAGAGTTAGGAATACAAGCTAATGAGCAGGGCCTCTGTTTTAAGGGGGAGTCAAAAACTCACTAGAACATCAGTTAACCTCTCAGATTGGAAATGAAGGGGAAAAATAGACGATTTCCTATGAGAGGTGAAAGGACAAATGGGAGGGGGATGGATATTTTGGGTGGTTGTTTTTCAGGATCTTTACTGTAGGAGAGAAAAAATGAACCACTTCCTGCGAAAGGAAAGACCCACCCCGCCCCCACCCCCAGCCTATGTGTACCAAAAGGAGGGGAACACAGATGGTGCTTTCTATTTTAGGGCATCACCTAGTACAGCCAGGCCATCTGGGACCCTATTATTAATATCTCTTTTACTAGCTCCCAGAATTGTGGAATCCTGAGATCTATGAAATTTAAAGTGAAATTTGAGGGACTCAACATAGAATCAGCAAATTTCTATGGTCATCACCATCACTTGATAAATGACAGGATAATTTCACACTCAAATATAGGAATTACACAGGGTCAGAATCAAGAAGAGTTCTTTTAATTGAATATGGTTAACTATGAAAAATACACTTAAAGAATGAAAAGTGAATGTGTTAGTTGCTCAGTTGTGTCTGACTCTTTGTGATCCTGTGGCCTGTGGCCTGCCAGGCTCTTCTGTCCATGGGATTCTCCAGGCAAGAATACTGGAGTGGGCTGCCATTTGCTTCTCCAGGGGATCTTCCCACCAGGGGATCAAACCTGGGTCTCCTATATTGCAAGCAAATTCTTTTCCATCTGAGCCACCAAGGAGTGAAAGTGAAAGTCACTTAGTCGTGTCCAACTCTTTGCGACCCCATGGACTATACAGTTCATGGAATTCTCTAGGCCAGAACATTGGAGTGGGTAGCCTTTCCCTTCTCCATGGGATCTTCCCAACCCAGGGATCAAACCCAGGTCTCCCGCATTGCAGGCCAATTCTTTACCTGCTAAGCCACCGGGGAAGACCCACATAAAGAATATAGAAATGTGTATGTAACTATATATGTCTGCCAGCTTGGGACTCCAATGATGTTGTGTGTAACGCACATGAATTTCCTCTTGGCCTCAAAACCCTGCAGATAAATAAATGGCCAGAAACCCCTGAGGTCATTTATTTTTGTGAGTGTACAGATCTACTACCCATACAGTTTATACAGTTTATTTATGTCTGGTAACTGTGTAGACCTAATAGTCTTCATTCACATTAGAAGATCTGAAACAAAAACCATCAGCCATCCACTCATTTCAGCCCAAATATGGTGTGACATTTTGGTTCAGAACATATGCCCCATGGGGTTGTCCCGCAGCCCAGGGAGGTTTAGGAAAGTCAAGTACTTTTCTTCTTCCAGGAACTTGAGTGCTAAATATTTACAAATGTAAAGAGAGACAGTATGCCTGAGATCCTCTCAGGGGAGGAGTGTTTAACTGAGACGGGGTTTTTTTTGCTTTCTAGGTTTATACTAATGATAGCTTATGGCAAAACAAATGATGAAAAATGAGAAGCATATTGAACCGGTTGTTTGGACAACACTCACCAGCTGGCTCGTCTGGCCCATCTGTGGAGCAGTTCGGTCTCATTCTGCTTGTCTTAGCATTCAGTCCACCCTTTGCTACTGTCCCGTTACAGTATCAGGGCCGTCCACCCACTTCCCTGCTCTCTCTGAGGGTGAGGGTGCCATTAGAACCCAGAAGTGGATTGTCTTCTATTTTTTAAAAAAACATTTATTTGTTTGGCTCTGCCAGGTCTTTGTTGTGGCATGAGGGATCTAGTTTCCTGACCAGGGATTGAACCCCAGGCCCCCTGCATTGGGAAACGGAGTCTTAGCCACTAGCCCACCAGGGAAGTCCCTGTCTTCTTAGCTGCATTTTAAGCTAATGTTACCTCTCTCCATGGTGTGTATTTTCCACTAAAATATCTAGACCTAAACTTCCCTTTTCTAAATTATGAAAACAGGTGCATGCCTATTATAAAAACTTCAAACAGTCTAGCCTATATAATGTTAAAAGGGAAGTTTCTCCTTCCCACTGCCTGCATCCCATACGCTAGATTGCTATGGATTTCTCTTAGGAACGTGGCCTCTGGAGTCAGTGCCTGGGTGCAACTCCGCCATGCTTCCTGGAAGACCCTGGGCAAGTCCCTTGATCTCCTCATGTTTCAGTTTTCGCATCTGTAAAATGGGGACAATTACAGTACTCACCTCATAGGGCTGTTGTGAGGATTAAACAAGCTATTGCATGTAAAGTGCCTGGAGTGCATGGCACGTAATAAGCACTAGATGTATGCTCATTACAGTTATTAGCAGTGGTAATACCATAAATACATACCATGTTACTTAGAATATAGGGTTAACTGTTGTCACAGAGGCCCCGAACTACAGTAAATCAAACAAGATAGATGTTTCTTTCTCTTTCTAGAAGTGTTTGAAGGAGTGGTAGAGGGCAGGTAGTTGCCTCTGTTCCATCAGGTTTCATCCCCTACTAGGGGTCCTTGCCTGCATCAAAGCCTTATCTCTGGGCACAGCTGCAGGAAGGGGATAGAGGAAGTGAACCACTAACTTCCTTTAGAAGGATGTGACCATTTGGTTGCACAAATTACTTCTGCTTGCATCCCATTGGCCAGAATTTAGGCTCTCTGCCAAAGCTGGCTAAAAGGGAGCTTTGGTCACCCACTTAAATGTACGATTGGGCTACATCACCCCCACCTAAGCTAATGTGGTCTTTGTGCATTAGTTGCTTAGTCGTGTCCGACACCTGGCGACTGACCCCATGGACCGTAGCCCACCAGGCTCCTCTGTCCATGGGATTCTCCAGACAAGAATACTGGAGGGAGTAGCCATTCCCTTCTCCAGGAGATTTTCCCAACCCAGGGATCGAACACAAGTCTCTTGGTATTGCAGGCAGATTCTTTACCATCTGAGCCATCAGGGAAACCCAATGTCATCTTTAGCTACCCACTTATTAATAAAATGGACAAGAGTGGGAGGGGACCTGAATTCTATTACTAAAGGAAATAAAGAAGGGACCCTGCAAACAACTAGCTATCTCTGCCCCCCACACTTTCTTTAATGGTATCATTTAATGATACTATTAATAATATTAGTGGTATCATTCCAGACATAGATTTTCCATTTAGCAATATATTGAGTAGATCTCCCTATGTCAATATAGACATATCTAGTTTATGTTGCCTCTTAGCTCACTATATTCCAGGGGATGGAATGGAATGAATGTAATTCAATGAATGTCATTCATTCAATGAATGTAATTCATTGAACCAAGCCCTATGATGGGCATTGAAGTTGTTTTCAATCTTTGTTCTTACAACGGGGCAATGGGCATCCTTCTACATAGATTTTTTTTTTTTTGCTAGCACTTCCATGTCATAGGGTTATAGAAGTGGGTTGCTAAGGAAAAGAGCATGTGCATTTCAAATGTTTGCATATTGTGAAATTCTGTTCTGAAAATATTGTACCAGTTTGTGCTCTCATGACAATATAGGGCTTCCCAGGTGACTCGGTGGTTTAAAAAAAAAAAATCCACCTGCCAATACAGGAGGTGCAAGAGACGTGGGTTCAGTCCCTGGATTGGGAAGATCCCCTGGAGGAGGAAATGGCAACCTGTTCCAGTATTCTTGCCTGGGAAATCCCATGGACAGATGAGCCTGGCCGGTTATAGCTCTTGGGGTTGCAAAGAGTCGGACATGACTGAGTGAGCATGAACACGAACAATATAGAAGAGTCTTCACATCATTGTGTCTATAGAGGTGAAATCTCCCCTTTGGAGATTTCCATCTGTTTCCATATGAAAACCTTGGAGAGAAGGTATGGAGCAACAATGGCCCTCCCCACCCATACATGATTATCTTAATTTATAGTTGGCCCTGTGAGTGGGACTTGAACCCACTGTCTTTTAATTGAAATCACACACCTGATCTCAGGACTTAATGAAGCTCGAGTTCTTTATGTCTGGTCACAGAAAGAATTCAGTAAGAGACAAAGTGATAGGTAAGAAATGGATTGCCCTGCCCCTTCCCTCCTGTTTCACAAGGATGAAGTTATTACATGTAAAATACTATAAATAATGTCTGGGTCCATTAAGCATCAGGGATGGGTTTGCTATTCTTTCCCCATCATCCTCGTCACTATGGACCTAGAAGTCAACTAAACTGGATTTCACTGGCATCCCAAGATTTCCTTGTACAGTACCCAAAATAACTGTCTGGATGATACTGAGGGTCTGTGCACACTCAGCATAGTGGGGGACACGAGCCATCCTGGGGCAAGTACCCCAGCCTTTGATTCTGAGACACAGTTGTCTAGTCCATGGAGGGAGCTTTAAGGAGCATCTTTTGCAGTTTTTCAGTTTTTCACTGAAAAACTGGTGGGAGGCAGAATTTGGCAGTCAATGGAGCAGCAGAGGTAGTCGCTTCAGTTGTGCCCAACTCTTTCACGACCCCGTGGACTGTAGCCCACCAGGCTCCTCTGTGCATGAGATTCTCCAAACAAGAATAATGGAGTAGGTTGCCATGACCTCCTCCAAGGGATCTTTCCAACCCAGGGATCAAACCCAGGTCTGTTAGGCCTCCTACATTGGCAGGTCAGTTCTTTACCGCTAGCGTCTCCTGGGAAGCCCAGGACAGGTAGAGTTCCACACTAATCTGCTAACAGTGGCAACAAATATTAAGGGTTCCCACCCATTAGTCCCACTCAGTCAAACTCTGAACATGTAGTTATACTTAATCAACTTACATAAATATAGCCTCTTACCTGCCCCAGACATGCATGGCATTGTCTCAACATGAGACAAGCTTTAAAGTTAATTTGAAATGCATGTGTCCTCTGCAATGCCAAAGATGGTAAAGCAACTGCATTGCATTCCCACAGACCTCCAACACTTCCTTCCTTCCTGGCTAGAGTATTTAACCCACTTCTCAAAGTACTGACTGTCTGGGGCTGGGAGGTGACGTGGGACATCTGGTCTCCCTGGTCCGCCCATGTAATGCATTCAGAGGATCTGCCCTCTACATGGGGGCTCACACAGCCTCCACCCTATGAGCAGAGACAGGCAGAAAAATTGCAAGTGATTTTTTTTTTTTATTCATAAGGAAGAGAGAAGAAAGCAAAGAGGAAACTGAAACAGAATCGCAGCCCATTAAAGGGACGTTTGAGGGGCTCCTGGAGCCTTCTTGTAAGCTTCTTCTTCTAAGTGTTTGTCCTATCTGTCTGTGTGAGCTGCTCTGCAAAAAGCAGGCACCCGCCCACTGGATGGCAGCACCTCTTCTAGGGGGGGCCTCCCTCTTCCATCAGCAACTATCCCAGCATCCTTGTTGGGGGCCCTTCTTCTGCCCCCTCTTCATGCTAGTGTCCTTCAAGTTTTCTCCTCTGCCTACTTGAAGGCCTTTTTCTAACTGACTTCATTTAGAAGTCCAGCAGCAGTCCCCAACCATTTTGGCACCAGGGCCAGTTTTGTGGAAGACAGTTTCTCCACGACCCAGAAACGGGGAGATGGTTTCAGGATGATTCAAGCACATTACATTTGTTGTGCACTTCATTTCTGTTATTACATCAGCTCCACCTCAGATCATCAGCCATTAGATTCCAGAGGTTGGGGACCCCTGCTCTACTGGCTTAAACTTCCTCTTTTGTGCTGTGTGTCCTCCAGTTCTTCAACTCCTGCACAAATCTCTCTATCAAATGCCCGCTGGACATTTCCGCTAATGTCCCACAGACATCTTCAGCGTATCCAAAACTGGAACTCGAAACTCCCTCCCCGAAGTGTGCTCTTCTACCTGGATTCCTCACCTGGGTCTGGACACTGTCTTTCCCCTACTTTCTGTCTCAAAACCTGAGTCTTCAACCTCTCCCTTCTCATCTCCTTCCACTCCCATGTCTAATTAGTAGTCATGATGGTGATTGATGATTTAGTTGCTGAGTTGTGGTTCACTCTTGTAACCCAATGAATCAGGTAGCCCACCAGGCTCCTCTGTCCATGAGATTTCACAGGCAAGAAAACTGGAGTGGGTTGCCATTTCCTTCTCCAGGGGATCTTCTGGACTCAGGGATCAAGTCCCAGTCTCCTGCATTGCAGGCAGATTCTTTACTGCTGAGCTACCAGGGAAGCCCAATCAGTAATAATAATTACAGCCAATATTGAATGGGCACATTAGTATATTATGCCAGACACTATACTAATCCCACATATTTTCATCTGAAACACCTATTGTACAAGGTAGGTACTCTGATTAGCAGTGCTTTATACATGAAGAGACAAATAAAGAGATTGCTTGCTTAAGGTCACAGAGTTAATAGACAGCTGGGCTGAAACTTGGATCTGTTTAATTCCAAAGTTCAAGCTCTTTGTCACCACCCTGCACCAGCCTTGACCACTTGTTCTAAACAGTCTCTCCTCTGCATCCTTTTTTTCCATCTCCTGAGATGGGCTTTTTTTTGCTTGCATCATTTCTCACATGGACCAATGCTATCCTCTATTAAATCTCCAGCTTCTAGCCTCAACCTCCATATTGCTGCTGCTGCTGCTGCTAAGTCGCTTTAGTCGTGTCCAACTCTGTGCGACCCCATACACGGCAGCCCACCAGGCTCCGCTGTCCCTGGGATTCTCCAGGCAAGAACACTGGAGTGGGTTGCCATTTCCTTCTCCAGTGCATTAAAGTGAAAAGTGAAAGGGAAGTCGCTCAGTCATGTCTGACTCTGTGGAACCCCATGGACTGCAGCCTACCAGGCTCCTCTGTCCATGGGGTTTTCCAGGCAAGAGTACTGGAGTGGGTTGCCATTGCCTTCTGCCTCCATATTGCTAATGAGATCTAAAACCTTTCAATGGTTTGGCACCATCTATAAGAGAAAGTGGAGAAATAACTGTTTCTGGAGAGAATGAAGAGATGGAGCCAAAGAAAAACAACACCCAGTTGTGGACGTGACTGGTGATGGAAGTAAAGTCCAATGCTATAAAGAACAATACTGCATAGGATCCTGGAATGTTAGGTCCATGAATCAAGGCAAATTGGAAGTGGTCAAACAGGAGATGGCAAGGGTGAACATCACCGTCTTAGGAATCAGTGAACTAAAATGGACTGGAATGGGTGAATTTAACTCAGATGACCATTATATCTACTACTGTGGGCAAGAATCCCTTAGAAAAAATGGAATAGTCATCATAGTCAACAAAAAAGTCTGAAATGCAGTACTTGCATTTCAATCTCAAATGTGACAGAATGATCTCTGTTCATTTCCAAGGCAACCCATTCAATATCACAATAATCCAATTTTATGCCCCGACCAGTAATGCTGAAGAAGCTGAAGTTGAACGGTTTTATGAAGCCTTACAAAACCTTCTAGAACTAACACCCAAAAAAGATGTCCTTCTCATTGTAGGGGACTGGCATGCAAAAGTAGGAAGTCAAGAGATACCTGGAGTAACAGGCAAATTTGAGTACAAAACAAAGCAGGTCAAAGGCTAACAGAGTTTTGCCAAGAGAACGCACTGGTCATAGCAAACACCCTCTTCCAACAACACAAGAGAAGACTCTAGTTGATTATATTCTTTGCAACCAAAGATGGAGAAGCTCTATACAGTCAGCAAAAACAAGACTGGGAGCTGACTGTGGCTCAGGTCATGAACCCCTTATTGCAAAATTCAGACTTAAATTGAAGAAAGTAGGGAAAACCACTAGACCATTCAGGTATGACCTGAATCAAATCCCATACAATTATACAGTGGAAGTGACAAATAGATTCAAGGGATTAGATCTGATAGACAGAGTGCCTGAGGAACTATGGACAGAGGTTCATGACATTGTACAAGAGGCAGTGATCAAGACCATCCCCAAGAAAAAGAAATGCAAAAAGGCAAAATGGTTGTCCAGGGAAGCCTTACAAATCTCTGAGAAAAGAAAAGACGTGAAAGGCAAAGGAGAAAAGGAAAGATATACCCATTTGAATGCAGAGTTCCAAAGAATAGCAAGGAGGGATAAGAAAGCCTTCCTCAGTGATCAATGCAAAGAAATAGAGGAAAACAATAGAATGGGAAACACTAGAGATCTCATCAAGAAAATTAGAGCTACCAAGGGAACATTTCATGCAAAGATGGGCACAATAAAGGACAGAAATGGTATGGCTCTAACAGAAGCAGAAGATATTAAGAAGAGGTGGCAGGAATACACAGAAGAACTACACAAAAAAGATCATCATGACCCAGATAACCATGATGGTGTGATCATACACCTAGAGCCAAACATCCTGGAATGGGAAGTCAAGTGGGCCTTCAGAAGCATTACTGTGAACAAAGTTAGTGGTGGTGATAGAAATCCAGTTGTGCTATTTCAAATCCTTAAAGATGATGCTGTGAAAGTGTTGCACTCAATATGCCAGCAAATCTGGAAAACTCAGCAGTGGCCACAGCACTGGAAAAGGTCAGTTTTCATTCCAATCCCAAAGAAAGGCAATGCCAAAGAATGTTCAAAGTATGATACAATTGTATTCATCTCACATGCAAGCAAAGTAATGCTCAAAATTCTACAAGTCAGGCTTCAACAGTATGTGAACCGTGAACTTCCAGATGTTCAAGCTGGATTTAGAAAAGGCACAGGGTCATCAAAAAAGCAAGAGAGTTCCAGAAAAACATCTATGTCTGCTTTATTGACTATGCCAAAGCCTTTGACTGTGTGGATCACAGCAGACTATGGAAAATTCTGAAAGAGATGGGAATACCAGACCACCTGACTTGCCTCCTGAGAAATCTGTATGCAGGTCAGGAAGCAGCAGATAGAACTGGACATGGAACAACAAACTGGTTCCAAATTGGAAAAGGACTATATCAAGGCTGAATATTGTCACCCAGCTTATTTAACTTGTATGCAGAGTACATCATGAGAAATGCCACGCTGGAGGAAGCACAAGCTGGAATCAAGATTGCTGGGAGAAATATCAATAACCTCAGGTATGCAGATGACACCACCCTTATGGCAGAAAGCGAAGAAGAACTAAAGAGCCTCTTGAGGAAGGTGAAAGAGGAGAGTGAAACAGTTGGCTTAAAGCTCAACATTCAGAAAACTAAGATCATGGTATCTGGTTCCATCACTTCATGGCAAATAGATGGGAAAACAATGGAAACAGTGGCAGACTTTATTTCCTTGGGTTCCAAAATCACCCTGCAGATGGTGACTGCAGCCATTACATTAAAAGACGCTTGCTCCTTGGAAGAAAAGTTACGACCAACCTAGACAGCATATCAAAAAGCACAGACATTACTTTGCCGACAAAGGTCCATCTAGTCAAAGCTATGTTTTTTCCAGTAGTCATGTGTGGATGTGAGAGTTGGACTATAAAGAAAGCTGAGCTCTGAAGAATTGATGCTTTTGAACTGTGGTGTTGGAGAGGACTCTTGAGAGTCTCTTGGACTGCAAGGAGATCCAACCGGTCCATCCTAAAGGAAATCAGTCCTGAATCTTCATTGGAAGTACTGATGCTGAAGCTGAAACTCCAATACTTTGGCCACCTGATGTGAAGAACTGACTCATCTGAAAAGACCCTGATGCTGGGAAAGACTGAGGGTAGGAGGAGAAGGGGACAACAGAGGATAAGATGGTTGGATGGCATCACTGACTCAATGGACGTGAGTTTGAGTAAGCTCCGGGAGTTGGTGATGGACAGGGAAGCCTGGCATGCTGCAGTCCATGGGGTCGCAACTACTCAGACAGAACTAAGAGACTGAACTGATAAGAGAAAGACTGACAAATTCCTTTGCCCAGATTCTCAGCATCATCTCCCTGCTTGCCCACACATGTCCTGTATTTCCATCTGCTCCATGGGGGGTTATGACCTTTCACGTTTTATGGACTTTTCCCAAGTTATTTACTCTCTGGGACCCACCTTTCTACCTTCTATGAATTCTACTTGTCCTTTAAGACTCAGCTTAGATGAGAATTTCCCTGTGAAGACATTTGTGATTCTGTAGTGTATAATAAGAAATATCGATTTGGTTTTTGTCCAGTCCAGTTCCTATCATGGAGCCCCTGAAATCTTGGGATTTCTGAAGTGATAAGAGAATTAAAAGAAGTGTCTTTTGTATTTATCAGACGACCCTTTCAACCACACACAAGTTGACGTTAATGAGGTGACTTTTGGAAAGTCCCTCAGGATAAGCGCTTGTTCCCAGGGGACCAATGATGGATGAGAGAGTTGGAATTGTCAGCCCCCAAACCTCCAGGGAGAGGAGAGGGGCTGGAGGTTGAATCAATCACCAAATGGCCAGTGATTTATCAAGCATGCCTATGTAATGAAGTGTCTGTGAAAATCCCTAAGGGATGCTATTCAGATACTTTCTGCTATCTCCTCCCAGGGAGATGCTGGGAGGCGTTCCAGGGAGGGCATGGAAGCTCCGTGCCCCTCCCCTACACAGATGGCCTGTGCATCTCCTCCTTCTGGCTGTTCCTGAGTTTATAATTTTTAAATTATAAACCAGTAATCAGGGAAGGAGGAGAAGAGGGCAACAGAGGATGAGATGGCTGGATGGCATCACCGACTCAATGGACATGAGTTTGAGCAAACTCCAGGAGATGGTGAAGGACTGGGAAGCCTGACTTGCTGCAGTCAAGTTTGCAAAGAGTTGGACTCAACTTAGCCACGGAACAACAGCAACAACCTGACAGGGGGGCTTCCCTGGTGGTTCAGTGGCAAAGAATCTGCCTGCCAGTGCAGAAGATGCAGGTTCAATCCCTGGGTGGGCTATATCCCCTCACGGAGGAAATGGCAACCCACTCCAGTATTCTTGCCTGGAAAATTCCATGGACAGAGGAACCTGGTGGGCAGGCTACAGTCCTTGGGGGTCGCAAAGAGTTGGAGACGATTTAGTGACTAAACAACAACGACTACAATCAAACTGTAAGCAAACTGTTTTCCTGGGTTCTGTAGCCATTCTAGCAAATTATTGAACCCAAAGAGGGGTTCGTGGGAACCCCCAATTTATAGTTAGTCAGAAGCATGGGTAACAACCTGGACTTGAGGTTGGTGTCTGAAGCGAGGGCAGGAGGTCAGTTTCGTGGGACAGGGCCCTTAACCCGTGGGAGCTGATGCCACCTCTGGGAGATAGTGTCAGAACTGAGTTGAGCTGGAGGACACCCAGCAGGTGGTGGAGAATCGTTTGGAGAGGGAGAAAACCCCTCTCATATTTGGTATCCAGATGTGTCAACAGAAGAGTGGTCATAGAAGAGAAACACAGTGAGTTTTTCTCTTGTGACATCCCAATTCTCCCAGGCAGAATTAAATGTCTTTCCCCCTGTGCTCATATTACTTTATTTCTTAATAAGCAGTAGTGATCATTCCTTTACCTGGGTGTTAGTTACCCTAGAATTGTCATTTCTTTTCTCAAGCAGATTCGTTGCCATGGGTACAAGTAGATTCTCAGTCATTGGCCAATTAGTCATTAAATAAACCCTACCTGAGCTCCGTCACTTAAACCTCAGACACTGTGCTAAGCACAAGAGGGTGGAAAATGAGACAGGGAGAAGGCATTGACGAGTTCTTGGTTCATGTTAAATATACTTTTAGGATGTAACTTATCCCATAGGTCTGGGACCAGGTTCTAAATGCATATTGCATTTCTAATGCCTAAGATAAGGCATGCTCCAGGTACATGTTAAATAAATGTCAAATGAATGAACAAATCTGAATTCTACTTCTGATACAATTTATGGATTGAAAAGAGAAGTGAGGAACAAGAATAAACTCTACATTGAGAGACCAGCCTCCTGTTCTCCAACTAATATCCACAGAGGATTCCAAGAAAAGCCCAAAGTATACTTTGGGGACCAGCACTGCACTCACAGCAATGGGTCCCCACATGAACTCAGGGGTCCTCTCAAGTTGTGACGGATATCTCAGGGAACCTCTGGAGTTGCATAAAGGGAGTCAAGCCTCCACTCGAGTTGTGAGGAGGAATGTGGGATTGATCTCGAATCACTGCAGGGAATAGGGCCTCATCTCAAGTTGAGGCGGGAAACTCAGTGTTCCTCTTCAGTTGCAGCAGGGATCTCGGGGTTCCTATGGAGTTTCAAAAGGGGAGTCAGGCCTCTTAACCTGTTGAGGCACAGAACTCTACTTTCCTCTCGAGTTGGAAAAGGGGTTTCAGGCCTCCTGTCCATCTGAGGTGGGGAAATCAGGCTTGTTCTAGAGGTGCAACAGGGGAGTCAGATTTCCCTTGGTGTTGTGAGGCAAAACTCAAGGATCCAGATAAAAATCTTTTTTTTTTTTTCAATTAGGAAAAATTTTTTTTTCCTGTGCACTCTTAGTTCTCTGACTGGGGATTGAACATGTGCCCTTGGCAGTGAAAGCACAGAGTCCTAATCACCAGACCTTCAGGGAATTACCTCACTGCCATCTTGATACTATTAGGAAGAAATTTTTCAGGCCAAGGAAGGTAGGATTTTGCTTTCTCCTACTGACAGAACCTATCTTTGATCTTGGTGATGCCTTGAACGTCAAAATGGAAACTGCAGTTCACTTTTGAACACCTGAAATCACTTCCTTGCTTCCTGTGTTCTAAACACCCAAGAGGAATTGCCACAGGTGTTTTCAGGAACCTCCCCCATCTGCCAAGCTCCTTAAGCAGTCATGCCATGGGGGAGGGGGGGAAGGGGCGTGACACACGTCACAGGCAGGGTGCCCCCTTGATGGAGAGTTCCTGCTGCCCAGATGCACACACTCCACCGTGGACCAATTTCAGTGATCACCATCCCATCTCCAGGAACCTCTGGAGACCCCAGCAAACAGAAATAGCTCCCAGGCCTATAATTCACCACCAGGCCCCTTGGTTCCAGAACCAAGGCCAAGCTGCCTCATTGGCCCAAGCCGATGACACTTTGCAGAGCCTGGTCCCAGCAAGCTTCCCAGGTGGCCTTATGGTAAAGAACCCGCTTGCCAATGCAGGATACACAAGAGACTCGGGTCGATCCCTGGGTCGGGAAGATCCCCTGGAGGAGGGCATGGCAACCCACTCCAGTATTCTGGCCTGGAGAATCCCAGGGACAGAGGAGCCTGGCGGGCTAGAGTCCATCCACACGGTTCCAGCAAAGCCAAAACAGATCCACGTTGTGAAAAAGTGAAGAGAGAAAGGCCTTTGCCATCGTCAGTTTTGGAGAAAATCGTCATGACTTTCAGCCTCATCAATACCTCTGTGACTTGCTCCATAGGGTTTTACATGGAGCTGGGCCCCTGGTTGGGCCAGGCGCAGAGGCTGCCTCTGCCAGTGCACGTGAGTGTATGTGGGTGTGGCTGAGTGTGTGCGTCTGATCTCACACCATCCCTCACACATTTCCAGGCCCCCGTGAACCCCACCCCTGGTTCTACCCCTGTCCCCACCTCCCCCTGGCGTCCCGGCCCAGCTCCCAGCGGAAAGGAACCTCTTCTCTTCTGATAATGACGGCTTTCTGCTGTGTATCACGGTTATTCGTAACCATTTTGTGCCCTGTGTAACCGAACGCCCCTAGGACAGCGCGGGGCCCAGCCCAGCTTCGGGTTCCGGCGGCAGCAGCGCCTGGAAGGTGCTCGACAACCGGCCCGTGACGGTCAGTCCATCCCGCGCTCAGCTCGGGTGTTCTTAGCAGGTTCCCCCGGGTTTCCGCCCTCCCTGCCTGCCTCCCGCTCCACGGAGCACCGGCTCCGGCAGCCTGGGGTGGGGGGTGGCAGTAAGAGCAGGTCACCCAGGCTTGGTCCGGGTGGCCCCGTCTCCACTCCACACCGCACAAGCCGCCGGGTCCCCACGAGGCAACCTGGGTGATGGCTCTGCGGCGTCTGGACCACGCACTCCGTCCTCTCGGAGCCTCGGTTTCTCCTGCGTGGCATTAAGAGCAGAGCAGCACCTCCGGCTCACCTCGCGGGGTGCTGTGAGCTGACACCTTGACGGCCTTTGAAAAGCATCAAACGATGCGCAAGTACTGGGTACTATCACTGGGAAAACAGGTCTAGTCTTCCGGGGTGGAAGGTGGGGGGCGGTGATGATCAGTGTCCTACAAATAAGTCGTTGAAAATGATTGTGAATGAAGTTTAACTCAAGAGAGGAAGAGGAGAAAAGTATCCTGAGCTTGTCTGAAGTTCCTCCTCGGCGTCAAATGAAGCCGCGAGGTCCGGCTCCGCGGAGGTAACTTGTTCAGAGCATCCGCGAAGGAGGGACCCGGGAATCCCAGCTCCGGCCCGGGACAGCAGCGCGAGAGGCTCTCCAGCCAAGATGCTGCGAGTGAGACGTTGCTGCAGGCAGCTGGCCTGTCTTTCCTTGATTCCGTTCTGCTGTGGTTACCTGTTTTTTAGAAGTTGCTGGAAGTACATTTCTCTCCTCCCCCTAAGAGTGCGAGTTGTGCTAGCTTTGCTCCTAGAATCGATTCTCAGTTTCTCCAGGTCAGTGGCTTTACACAGTCTTTGCTTTTTCCCTTTCTCTCTTCTCTAATCGTTATTCTACAGGACATTAGTGTTTAAGGGGAGGGTTGGAGGGGAAAGTAAGCTGAGTAAAACTTCAATCTGGTAGCAGATTTGATCACTGTTTTAGTAGGGGAGAAGCTTAGCATTTAACTAGTGTTTTATTAGGTTTCTGTTTTCCATATTTCTTCTTACAAGAGATTTTCAAAATCGACCGCGTATCAGAGAATAGAATACAAAATTTCTTGTCAATTTTACTTAATTCATGCATGGCTTGTAAAAACAGCAGTTCACAGAAGATGGCGCCAAAGTCTACCTTTTCTCTACCTTCCTCCTTGTTCTCTACCGTTTCCCAGTCAGCATGCTTTACCCCCCACCCCCACCCCTCCGCCCCCCGCTCCAAAAGGTGACGTTTCTGTAACAGCACAGACCAATTCTAGTGAAGATCCTCAGTAGGAAGTCCCCAGTAAGATGATTAGGGGGAAAAATAGCCCCAAGGGTTGTAGCTTTGGTTGGTGTAGCTAGCAGCTTCCAGGATTGCAAATTGTAGAACATTTCACAGGTGGGAAGCAATGGCAAATGTCACGCTTCCCTAGAAGCTCAGCTAGTAAAGAATCCACCAGCCATGCAGGAGACCCCAGTTCGATTCCTGGGTTGGGAGGATCCGGTGGAGAAGGGATAGGCGGCTGTTGCTGCTGCTAAGTCGCTTCAGTCGTGTCTGGCTCTGTGCTACCCCAGAGACGGCAGCCCACCAGGCTGCGCCGTCCCTGGGATTCTCCAGGCAAAAACACTGGAGTGGGTTGCCATTTCCTTCTCCAAAGAGATAGGCTGCCCACTCCAATGTTCTTGGGCTTCCCTGGTGGTTCAACTGGTAAAAAATCAACCTACAGTGTGGGAGACCTGGGTTCGATCCCTGGGTTGGGAAGATCCCCTGGAGAAGGAAATGGCTATCCACTCCAGTATTCTGGCCTGGAGAATTATTGTCTATGCGGTCACAATGTGTCGGACATGACTGAGCAACTTTCACTTTGGAGTCAAGGTCCAACTCTTTCACTCATTGACTACCTGGCTCTGACTACTTCAGCCACAGTTTCCATCTTTCTTTATTCTTTTTAATTTTTAAACTTTTTATTTTATATTGGAGTATAGCCATTTAACAGTGTTATGATCCATCTTTCTATATTGTTGTTCAGTCACTCAGTTGTGTCCGGCTCTGCAACCCCATAGACTGCAGCATGCCAGGCTTCCCTGTCCATCATCTCCTGGAGTTTGCTCAAACTCATGCCATTGAATCAGTGATGCCATCCAACCATCTCTTCCTCTGTCCCCTTCTCCTCCAGCCCACAGTCTTTCCCAGCATCAGCGTCTTTTCCAACGAGTTGGTTCTTTGCAACAGATGGTCAGAGTACTGGAGTTGCAGCTTCAGCATCAGTCCTTCCAGTGAATATTCAGGATGGTTTCTTTCAGGCAGTCAAATCTTTCTTTAATGGGACTAAAATCCTACTTAGACAGAGCAGTTGTGAAGCTCAAATGAGTTGGTTTTGTGCAACGTATGTATATGTGTGTGCTCAGTCGTGTGTGACTCTTCATGACCCCATGGACTGTAGCTGACCAGGCTCCTCTGTCCATGGGATTCTCCAGGTAAGAATACTGGGGTGGGCTGCTGTTTCCTCCTCCAAGGCAGCTTCCTGATTCAGGGATCCAGCCCGAGTCTCTTGTGTCTCCTGCACTGGCAGATGGGTTCTTCACCACTGACAATGCTACATAAATCATAATGGAGTTTACCAACATAACAGAGGCAACTTGCAAAATGACCACAATTGTGCCTATCTCATCACAGCTATATGAGGAATAAATAAGGCAATGCATATTTATTTTTTCACTTATTCAGTGTTTATTGATAGTTTCTATATATTAGACACTGTGCTTGCTAGGCAGTTGTAAAGAAGATGTAAAAACCTTTTGTAAATTATAAAACTTTGATGTAAAAATCTTTTGTAAATTAGAAGATGTCATTCATTTCTTTCCTCAACTTCGTCTCTTCCTACCCGCACACACCCATATTTGCACTATAACGTACCTACGACTAACATGATACTCTGATGCCTTTGTTTAAACTGTAATATATGGCAGCCATCACCAACAATGGCATGGAAACAAAACTATGACAAGAAAATATTCTTGAAATATTTTGGTGACTGGAAAAAGAGTTGATAAAATTCATACATATTATGTATACATAATACACACATGTATATATGTGTATATATATATATATATGAATCTGGGAGATGATACATTAAAATATCCACAGTAACTTTCTCTGGGTGGTAAGATTGATGATTTTTACTTTCCTTTCCTCCTCAAATGTAATTTTTACTTTATCTACAAAAAAATAGCTATGTAATTTTTGAGTTAATAATAAAATTTTTCAGTTAGCTGTTGTGTATCTTGAATCCTAAATGTGAATTTTAAAGGGGTCTTGGAGAGCATTATAGATGAGGAAATTGAGGTTCAGGGAAATGAAGTAATTGCACTAGTGGGACTTCCTTCTCTGATTTCAACTTTTTTTTTCTTCCTTCTCTTTCCAAATGTGTTTGCAGAGCTTTTGATTATTAGTCTAAACTTGTATACACTGTAATTAGATTCTCATCTTTAATTATCTTTCTGGCTTTTTGATGTATCTACTTACTCTAACATGGGAGTTTTTCTTTGACTTGTTTCTTCTTCTTTTTTTTTTTTTTTCTTTTTTTAATGTTCAACTGACAACTTGGTTTCTTTGACTTTTCTCTTTGAAAGCTGCCTGGGGTAAATAAGCATTTTATCCCAATCAGTGGTCTCTTTAATTGCATTCATCTCATGTTTGCCTTCTGGTCTCTACCAACTCATTTTCTCAGACATTTCCAAGGGTGAATCATAATTCCTCAAAGACATCATTCCTGGAGTCAGAACATTTATTTTTAAAATTTGATGTAGACAGAGTGAACAGTGTTATTTAACACAAGGGTTTTTGCCTCTGGGGCCTTGGTATTCCCATCTGCCAAATGGATGTTTTCCCACCTCATTGGATGACTATTACTTATGGGAAGTATCTTGAAAACTCTGAAGCCCTTCCATCCTCAACAGACACTTAACTCCTTAGACTGCCTGTGAGTAAATGGATCTGGGGCTAGCGATTGTCACAGAAGCCAGAATATCAGAACTGCACCCCCAAGACGCAGAGCCCTGGACTCTACAAGGGCTGTGGGATCTTATTCCTGGGTCAGGATCGAATCCTCACCCACAGCAGTGAAAGCCCGGACTGACCTCCAAGGAGGTCCCTGACTCTTTTTTAAGGTTGAAGTATAGTTGTTGTACAATATCATATAAATTACAGGTGTATAATATAGTAATTCACAGTTTTTAAAGGTTATACTCCATTTATAGTTATTATAAAATATTGGCTCTGTTCCCTGTGTTGTACAGTGTATCCTCGAGGCTTATTTTATACCTAATAGTCTGGACCTCTTAATCCTCTAGCCCTTTTTTGTCCCTCCCTCCTTCCCTCTCCCCACTGGTCACCACTAGTTTGCTCTCTGTATTTATGAGCGTGCTGCTTTTTTTGTTATATTCACTAGTTTGTCGTATTTTTTTAGATTCTACATGTAAGTTATTTGTCTTTCTCTAGTTTATTTCAGTTACCATAATATCCTCCAAGTTCATCCATGTCACTGCAATTGGCAAAATTTCATCATTTTTTTCTGAGATGTGTTAATTTGACTTTTTCTAAAGTCCTTTCTATGACTAATGTCCTATAGCCAGTTATCCCGCTCAGGACACCGGTGGCTACAGTTGGCCCCCTTCCCTGTGGTCCCTTAGAGCAGTGCCAGTCATGAGGCTTAAAATGCACACACACATAGTGAATTCATAGAATCTTCCATGTTGTCTGAGAGTCTAGGGTAGACAGTCCAATACAAATGTAATTCAAGTTGCAAAGTTTAACCCCATATATACTTTTAAGGATTTTGTGTGTGTGTGTGTGTTAGTCTGTCAGTTGTGTCCGACTCTTTGCGACCCCATGGACAGTAGCCTCTGTCCATGGAATTCTTTAGGCAAGAATATCAGAGTGGGTTACCCTCCCCTTCTCCAGGGAATTGTCCTGACCCAGGGATTGAACCCAGATCTCCTCCATTGCAGGTAGATTCTTTATCATCTGAGCCACCAGAAAGGTAGCAATAATTTTAATAATATAGCTTATGTAGCCCAATCAGTTCAGTTCAGTTGCTTAGTCGTGTCCAGTTCTTTGCAACTCCATGGACTGCAGCACGCCAGGCTTCCCTGTCCATCACCAGCTCCTGGAGCTTGCTCAAACTTATGTTCATCTAGTCGGTGATACCATCCAACCATCTCATCCTCTGTTGTCCCCTTCTCCTGCCTTCAATCTTTCCCAGCATCAGGGTCTCTTCGAACGAGTCAGTTCTTCACATCAGGTGGCCAAAGTATTGGAGCTTCAGCTTCAGCATCAGTCCTTCCAATGAACACCCAGGACTGATTTCCTTTATGATGGACTGGTTGGATCTCCTTGCTGTCCAAGGGACTCTCAAGAGTCCTCTCCAACACCACAGTTCAAAAGCATCAATTCGTCAGAGCTCAGCTTTCTTCATAGTCCAATTCTCACATCCACACATGACTATTGGAAAAAACCATAGCTTTGACTAGATGGACCTTTGTCAACAAAGTAATGTCTCTGCTTTTTAATATGCTGTCTAGGTTGGTCATAGCTTTTTTTCCAAGGAGCAAGCGTCTTTTAATTTCATGGCTGCAGTCACAATCTGCAGGGATTTTGGAGCACCCCAAAATAAAGGCTGTCACTGTTTCCATTGTTTCCCCATCTATTTGCCATGAAGTGATGGGACCAGATGCTATGATCTTCATTTTCTGAATGTTGAGCTTTAAGCCAACTATTTCACTCTCCTCTTTCACCTTCCTCAAGAGGCTCTTTAGTTCTTCTTCGCTTTCTGCCATAAGGGTGGTGTCATCTGCATACCTGAGGTTATTGATATTTCTCCCAGCAATCTTGATTCCAGCTTGTGCTTCCTCCAGCGTGGCATTTCTCATGATGTACTCTGCATATAAGTTAAATAAACAGGATGACAATATACATCCTTGATGTACCCCTTTCCCGATTTGGAACCAGTCTGTTGTTCTGTTGTTGGAACCAGTCTGTTGTTCTAACTGTTGTTCTAACTGTTGCTTCTTGACCTACATACAGATTTATCAAGAGGCAGGTGAAGTGGTCTGGTATTTCCATCTCTTTAAGAATTTTCCAGAGTTTTTTGTGATCCACACAGTCAAAGGCTTTGGCATAGTCAAGAAAGCAGAAATAGATGTTTTTCTGGAATTCTCTTGCTTTTTCCATGATCCAATAAATGTTGGCAATTTGATTTCTGCCTTTTCTAATTCTCTGATAGCTGAGTTGGTAAAGAATCTACCTGCAATGCAGGAGACCCCTGTTTGATTCCTGGGTCAGGAAGATCTGCTGGAGAAGGGATAGGCTACCCATTCCAGTATTCTTGGGCTTCCCTTGTGGCTCAGCTGGTAAAGAATCTGCCTGCAATGTGGGAGACCTGGGTTCAATCCCTGGGTTGGGAAGATTTCCCTGGAGAAGGGAAAGGCTACCCACTCCAGTATTCTGGCCTGGAAAATTCCATGGACTGCATAGCCCATGGGGTTGCAAAGAGTTGGACATGACTGAGTGACTTTCACTTTCACTTTTCTAAACCCAGCTTGAACATCTGGAAGTTCATGGTTCAGTTACTACTGAAGGCTGGCTTGGAGAATTTTGAGCATTACTTTGCTAGTGTGTGAGATGAGTGCAATTGTGTGGTAGTTTGAATATTCTTTGGCATTGCCTTTCTTTGGGATTGGAATGAACTGACCTTTTTCAGTCCTGTGACCACTGCTGGGTTTTCCAAATTTACTGGCATATTGAGTGCAGCACTTTAACAGCATCATCTTTTAGTATTTGAAATAGCTCAACTGGAATTCCATCACCTCCATTAGCTTTGTTTATGGTGATGCTTCCTAAGGCCCACTTGACTTAGCATTCCAGGATGTCTGGCTGTAGGCGAGTGATCACATCATCGTGGTTATCTGGGCTGTGAAGATCTTTTTGGTATAGTTCTTCTGTGTATTCTTGCCACCTCTTCTTAATATCTTCTGCTTCTGTTAGGTCCATACCATTTCTGTCCTTTATTGTGCAATAGATCCTAAATATTATCATTTCCACATGTAATCCATAGGTCAAATTATTGTTGAGATATTTTACATGCAAAAAAATGTGCACAAAATGCTATAGTTTTCTATAAGCTCTTTTTTACTTTTTAAAAAATTGTAGTAAAAATATATATAAGATAAAATGTACTGCTTTAACCGTTTTCGCTTTAGTGGCACTCACTACATTCACACTGTTGTGCAGCCATCACTACCATCCATCTCCAGAATGTTCTTACATCTCTGGAAGCTGGTGAATCCACAGTCTCACAACACATGTTATTACTGGTCAGGTGAGGAACCCGAGGCTTTCTTCCTCTCCCCTCATCCCCCTTCCCATTTTCTCCGTCAAACTTGCAGCCTGGCTTCTGCCATGACTGCCCTGCAACTGGCCGCACTGGGGCTGCCAGCCCTTCCTGGTGGTCAAGTCTCATGGGGCTGTGTCCTGGTTGTGTCTGGCTTCTGGTCTGTATCATCTGGGATCCTGTTTTTCAGTCCTTCCTGCAAATCTCCTCCTCTGCTATTTCTGTAACAGATTTTCCCTTGGGTTTCCTCCCACCTCTTGGGTCTTCTGATGTCTCCTCCTGGCTCAGAAACTCATCCCTACTCCATCGATAGTTGCAAGAACTGCCTGGCTGATTTTGCTGCCTCTTGGCTTGCCCTTTGGACCAGTGGGATCTTTCTAACAGGGAAACCAAATCCTGCCCTCAGGCCTGCAAACGTGGCTTGAATTGACAAGATAAAAACTAACCTCCTTGGTTAAGTGCAGAATGCTCCTTGTAATATGGCCCCTGGTGACCCCTAACACTATTCTTACCCTCACCCCTTTATGAACTATAATGTAGAACCATTTGGATTTCCGGCATTGGCAAATCAGACTGCCTCGTGGCTCAACATCTCCATACAGGTGGTCACTCCATTCTGGAAATGGTGTCATAATGCCTGCGTGCCTGTGTCTCTCCCACTGCAGGGCAAGCTCTTGGATGGCAAAGATCTTGCTTAACCTCTTTATATCTCAGTGTTGAGTATATAATAGCTTTCATTTGTATAATAAGTAAATAAATATAAGCAGCTCTAGAAAACAGATTGGTGTCTGGATGGCGATCTGAAAATCCTGGGGGAAGAACTAAGATCCCTCATGCCACGTGATGAGGCAAAAGAAAACAGAGTCCGAGATCCTACACTCGGAAAGACTTATTATCAGAAAGCACTTTACAAATACCCTGAAACTGGAAATTTTCACTATAGTTGGCATTAGAAGGCCATGCCACAATAGTGAAGAAATCCAGGGCTGGAGGGGCTCCTTTCCTGACCCCATCCTCCAGAAAGGGAGCAGTCGGTGGGTGGGCATGGGTGAGGGGTCACTCTGTCCTCCCTGGGCCAGGGGGCCTCTGTCCACTCTTGATTAATCTTAGCCCACAAGAACTCACACAACATGGACAGAGCAGTGTAGCTGAACGAAATCTTATCTACATCGGGATACTCAACTTCTGTGTGTTTCTAGATCTGCCACTAACTGGCCCTGTGACTTCATAAGGCCCGGGAGCCTTATTCATGTGTAAAACAAAGGATATTTAGATCTCTTTCAATTCTAAATTTCAGAAACAGGAAACATTTGCATTCAAAGGCTTGTTCCACTCTTTTAAGGATAAATGGATCCTCATTTTCCAAGATATCAAAGCAAAGGCTGAGTCCTCTCTCTGGGCGAGTACTCACAGCCTCCCCTGCACCCACCCACGATCTTGACCTGCTCTCAGATGACGGCTGCATATGTGAGTGCCGAAGTCATTCAAGGAGCCTCCCTGGAAGAAAGAATTGTAGTTGCACCCTTGGTTTTCACCATCTTCATGTGTTATGAGTTGAAGTAAATTATATATTTGATTAATTCATGCAAGAGAGCTCCTATTCAGAGTTCTCTGAAAGATGGCTGTACTGAAGGAGACCTGAGCTGCTGCCAGGAGGAAAGGAGGGTGGGGGGAGGGGAGAGAGAAGGGAGAGAGGGAGGCGGAGGGGAGGAAGAGGAAGGAGTGGGTAGGGGGAGAAAGGAGGGGAAGGAGGGGAATGGTGGGGAAGGGACGGGGGAGAGAGAAGGAGAGGACTGATTTTCCTTTATGGATCTAGATCATGCTTCACACAAACCCCACCTCTCGTTTAATCAAGACCTTTAATCAGGTGGCACAGATCTGGACCACTTGCCAGCCCGCAGACTGGTTCATCACCAGCTCGAAGGCTGAGTTGGCAGCTGCAGCAGACACTGGAAATTCACCAAGGGCTGCCCCGGGAGGGGCTGCACGCCCAGGTTCTAGATGACTGTGAGTTAAGGGCATCTCACCCTCTAAATCCCTGCATATATCTTACTTCATGTTTATTCACAACCATATAAGGAATAATAAACATAAGATTTCATTTCTACATTAGGAAACTGAGGATCAGAGGGAAAACATAACTTTCCAGTGTCACTCCACTGGTGCATGGAGGAGTCACTCCTGACCTCAGGACCTCGCTCTGCCTCTCTGCATAACCAGATCCACCAGCCTCAATTCCTGCCCATCTGGCCTTTGCTGTATCTCCATCTACTGAACAAATCACACCCAGCTCCATCCCTCATTCTTTCTTCCCCAGTCCCCCCTCTTTCTACACCTCTCTGATTCACAGATCACTTTCAGCTCTCCAAGCAGGTTTTTGAGGTCAAGGAGCATGTTTCCTACTGTGTTTTTCCTCCCCGAACCTGGTACCAACTGAGCTCATTATCACATGTGGGATAGGTGATGGGCCCGCAGAGCACCTACAAATGACATTCTGTTCCCAGGTCACCCGAAGTCAAGTGTCATCCCTGGTTATTCTCTCTCTTACTCTCCCTTCTTTTCATTTCCTTATCAATTTATTGCTTTGTTGTTGTTGAAGGTGTTATATAATCAAGAACTCTAAGCCACCTCTTTTCCAGTTATCCTTTCCCATGTATGTATAAGATAAACATGTTAATAAACTTGTTTTGCTTTTTATTGCTAATCTGTCATTGTATTATACAGTTTCATCTGTGAACCTGTGATAGGTAGAAGAAGGTTTTTTTCTGTCCTATGGTATGCCCTGATGGTTTTTTCCTCCCCCGCCCCGGGTATCACGTGACAAGCTCCTGGTTGTCAGATGGCTCAAGAGGTCCTCTTATCCACCTCAACAGGGAAGTACCCTGGTGCAGGGGACAATGGGTGTGGCATCCTGATCAACGATTATTTGGTTTTAAGGAAGGGACTTTTAACATGTCTGTAGACAGGGACACTTACTAGGCTCAAACGTTTACTGGGAGGATTTTCCATTTTGTACTTACTAGCAATTTATGAATATTTAACACAATAGCATCATATATAAATGTACTCTGTTGTTTTCTCATGGCATTTCTTGTTCTCTTTTATAGAATTTTCCGTGACGTGTAATTATATGCTCATTTGAGTATCTGCCTGTTTTCCACCAGAGGGTAAACCCCAAAGGTTGGGGACTATGTGCGTCTCGTTAACCAGAGACTCAAAATGTATTTGTTGAATGACTTTTTAAATTAATTTTTGTTGGAATATAGTTGATTCACAATGTTGTATTTGTTTCAGCTGTACAGCAAAGTGAATCAGTTATACATGGACATATGCCCACTCTTTTTAGATTCTATTCCCATATAGGTCATTACAGGGTATTGAATATAATGCCCTGTGCTATATAGTAGGTCCTAATTACTTATTTATTTTATGAGTTGTAGTGTATATATTGTCAATTCTAATCTCCCAATTTGTCCTTCCCCAGCCTTCCCCTTTGGGAACCAAAAGTTTGTTTTCTACATCTGTGACTATATTTCTATTTTGTTAATAGTCCATTTATACCATTTTCTTAGATCCCACATGTAAGTGGTATCATGATATCTGTCTGTCTCTGTCTGACTTATTTCACTCAGTGTGACAATTTCTAGGTCCATCCATGTGGCTGCAAGTGGCATTATTTCATTCTCTTTTATGGCTGAGTAATATCCCATTGTTTATATGTACCACATCTGCTTAATCCATTTCTCTGTTGATGAACATTCAGGTTTCTTCCATGTCCTAGCTACTGCAAATAGTGATTCATTGGACATTGGAGTGCATGTATCCTTTCAAATTATGGTTTTCTCTGGATACATCCCAGGAATGAGATTACTGGATCATATGGTAGCTCTATTTTTAGTTTTTTAAGGAACCCGCATACTGGTCTCCACCATGGCTGTACAAGTTTACATTCCCACCAGCAGTGTAGGATGGTTTCCTGTTGAACAATTGATAGTAGTCATGCCCACTGTCCTCATTTTCTAAGAACCAACCATGTGTGTAGTGAAGATGAATCAGAGAGCTATTCCCCGGTTTGGGGTCAGTGAGCCCCTGGCTGAGTCGTCATGTCCGCACCCTCCCCTGGCCTCGGTGTTTTCCTTGCTAAGCCAGGATAACAGGTCTGGGCCTACATATTCTTTGGTGAAGATAGCAAAATAATTTTATTCTTTTTTGGCTGTGCCGTGCTCAGCTTGTGGGATCTTAGTTCCCCAACCAAGGACTGAACCTGGGCCACAGCAGTGAAAGCACGGGGCTGCCAGGGAATTCCCCAAGCTCATGTTTCACTCTTTTTTTAAAACCCTCAATTTGTGAATAGCCCATACAGATACATAGTTATATACAAAAAGGTGTAAAGTGACAATCCGCCTTCAATCCTCTGTCCACATCCAGTCCCCCCACGGCTAGCACTACCATGCATCCCTCTTGTCACATTCCAGAGCTTCTTTATCCACATCCAAACAAAAACATGAAATGATTTTCCCTCGAAGGAGCATGTCTTACACTTGCAGTTTTCCAACTGCCTTACTCTGGGTCCAGTACTGAGAGTCTGTAATCAATATCTGTTGATGAATTTGATTAACTAATGGATATTATAACAAAATTAGTTATAAGTGACACTAAGTGGGCTTCCCCGATGGCTTGGTGGGTAAAGAATCTCCACTAATGCAGGAGATGAGGGTTTGATTCCTGGATCGGGAAGATTCCCTGGAGAAGAAAGTAGCAATCCACTCCAGTGCTCTTGCCTGGGAAATCCCATGGACAGAGGACCCTGGTGGGCTATAGTCCATGGGGTCTCAAAGAGTTGGATACGACTGAACAACTACATACAATTGTAACAAAAAATTGAACAAGAAGGAACATGACTTCATGATATGCATTAAAGATGAGTGGATGCTCATGCTGAATTCAGACTGTCCCACCTGCCTACCTCTTTCCTACTCCCATCCAAGACTAACCCCAACATCTGGAACTTTGTTTCATTCAGCTTTTTATTTAATGGAGGTAAGTAGTTTTTTGGGAACATCTCAACTCCATGGCTGTTACAAGGATAAAATGTGTGACATCATGTCAAGGGCTTAGAACAGAGTCTGGCACAAAGATGAAACCCTGGGATCACTAGAAATTATTATTACTCCTACATCCTACCCACCACTCACCTCAGGTGACCTATTAATTCTGCATCATGGGTTGAATTCTGTCCCTCTGAAGTTCAGATGTTGCGGCCCTCACCACCCCCATGCCCCAGAAAGCAATTGCATTTGGAGATTTGGTCCTTAGACAGGTAATTATGGTAAAAGGAGGTCATTAAGTTATCCAATCTGACTGGTGCCCTTATAAGAAGAGGAGATTAGGACACAGACACTCAGAGGGAAGACCACGTGGAGATATGGGAGAAGATACGGAGATACGGGAGAAGATGACTGTCGAAAAACCAAGGAGAAAGGCCTTAGAAAAAACCAACCCCACTGACACCTTGATCTGGGACTTCCAGCCTCTAGAACTATGGGACAAGGAACTTCTATTGGTTAAGCTACCAACTCTGTGGGACTTTGTGAAGGAAGCCTGTGCAAACAAAGACACCCATTTTAGCCCTTCATTTCCCAAACATATTAAAATAGAGAAGACTTGTGTTTAGCTTTTAGAGCCAGGTGTCTGCCATCACAAGAACACAAGGGTACGCCAGGCATCTGTGAAGGTGTTTCCACCCAGAAGGGGGGCGGGAGGAATGTGCTCCACAGGGCGGACTGCTGAACACTGCCCCAAGATTTCTCAGCTGCGCCTGGGGAAGGACACACCCTCCTGGCCAGCTCCTTGAAGGGGTGTGTGCAGAGAGGTAACAACCACTGCCCTGCCTGAGAAGCTGACCCCAAAAGAGACACAGCAGATGGCTGTCTGGAGTCCTGCCTTCACCCAACCCCTCTGAGGGGCTCACCCCGCCTCTGCCTGCCCTGAGCTTTGACTCCTTGGCTCACCTCTTTGTGTTTAAGTGAATCAAGATGGTCTAAGTTTGCAAATATGGCGTGCACACTCAGTCGTGTCCGACTCATTGCGACCCCGTGGACTGTAGCCCGCCAGGCTCCTCTGTCCATGGGATTCTCCAGGCAAGAATACTGGAGATGGTTGCCATGTCTCCTCCAGGGGATCTTCCCGACCCGGGGACTGAACCCTTGTCTCTTCCCCCTCCTGCATTGGCAGGTAGGTCCTTTCCAAGCGGGCTACCAGGATATGTTTGCAGAGTGTCCTGACAAATACGTCTCTACAGAATAAGGTCCTTGGTCAGCAGCTGCTGGCTGAGCTCCAGCCTCCCTCTCCCTGTGGCCCTGGTGGTGCAAGGATGCTCCAGGATCTGGGGGCTTCTCTCATCCCAGGGACCCTCAGACAGGCCTTCCACCAGAAGAGCCAGCCTCACTGTGCAGTGCCTGCTGACACCCACCCAGCCGCCCCCTCCAGGGACACATCTCGGATTCTCCACCAGCGGCTGAGCCTCCCTCTGCTGGGCTCCACGTGTCACACGGCCTTGCAAGCTTGTCTGTCTTGGGCTCCTCGAGGCCCAGCCTGTGTTGTGTTGCATCAACAACTGTGGGGACATCCGTGCATACTCTCCTGTGTCCCTGGTGGTTTGCTGCTCACTCCCCTGAGTCTGGTTGAGCTCACAGACAGCAGCCCTGGGCCAGCGCCGGGTCGCTTAGATGACTGTCTCGACATGACCGCTATTAAAGAGTCACGTGGGACCCAGAACAAGCCTGTAAAGAAATTCATGGCTACGACGCCTTTTTGCAGAGCAGTCACTGGGCAGCTTGTACTGGAGCGGAACTGAGCCGCCTGCCTGCCGGCTTGGGCTTTCCACCCTCTGTGAGCTGACCGGAGTTCAGCTCCTGGCTGCTCATTAAAAGACAGAGGATGTTACGGTTCATAAAGTCAGCAGCTCCAAAGGCCGGTGCTGTGGGCTCACCCCAGACTGGAAGGTGGGGACCATCCCTGTGCTCTCTGGACAGCTTTGTGTGGTAGCTCAGAGTTAGACACGGGGCCTTCTGGGCCAGCTTTGCCCTCAGGATGCTGTGTGCCTTTAGGGAAGCCCCCTAACCTCTCGAGTCCTTTATCACTCATCAGCCAGAGAGAACCATGTTATAAATGAATGGGGACATGCTTAGGAATTCCTGAAATAATAGGCATGAAAATGTTTTATTTGAACACCTTAAAAGTACTTGTGGTTGCTTGGTTGGTTTGGTTTTCCTTGAGCCTATTTAATTCTATTCCTGGCCCTCCCCATCTCCTCATGTTCTGACCTCCTCATGCGTTCATGCATGCTAAATCACTTCAGTCGTGTCCGACTCTTAGCGACCCTATAGACTGTAGTTTTCCAGGCTCCTCTGTCCAAGCCTCCTTGGGATAATCCCAAACCTGCCTGTTGTCCACCCTTAAAGTTGTCATGACCTGTGATACCGGACCCTTCTACTCAGCTGTTCACCAAACGTTTTTTTCTCTGTTCACACTCCTTGTTTCCTGAGCCCTCCCTAACTCCAGACACTTCCTTCTCCTTCCATCCTGACCTCGTGACTCTTGGTCCTGGAGCTGGGGGATGACACAGCTCGCAAGTGCCTGGTCATCTCGGGGCCACCTGCAGCTGAGTCACTTTTTTTCCCCCTTTGGCCACATTGTGCAGTATGCAGGATCCTAGTTCCCCAATCAGAGATCAAACCCACTCCCTCTGCATTAGAAGCACAGAGTCTTTACCACTGGATCACCAGGGAAGCTCCAGCTGAGTCACTTTTGTTACAACAGGGAACCAGATAAGAAGAGATGGACGGGCCAGTGCACCCCTCATCCTAAGGTAAAGGTGGCCCTTGTCCACCACGCGCTGGGTTGACCTTCAGCGTTGACACCTCTCCCCGTTCCCAGTGGGGGGCTCTCCCAGACCCAGGGCTCAGCGCTCCTGAGCGTTACCTTATTTCATGTTCACAGCAGCCCTGAAGCTGACCACTTAGTCTGGACAAGAAGAGCCATGGTTATCAGCAAGGTTGTGTTTAAATCAATGAGGTGGGGCTTCCCTGGTGGTCCAGTGTTTAAGACTCTGTGCTTTCAGTGCAGGGGGTGAGGGGAATTAAGATCCCACATGCATGGCCAAAAAAACATTCAGTCAATCCATGAGGCACAGGTATCCATCACGGGCAGAGGCCAGAGCAACCCGTTTCTCGCCCCAACAGCTGGGCACCGGGGCTGCCAGTGGCCTGCCTCCTATTCAGGGGCCTCACGTCTCCACAGCCACCTACTCAGCTCATTGCTGGGAGGGGCTCAGGCTGTGTGCCCTGAGCTGCTGGGGGCTCTGCCTGCACCGGGCTCCCCTTGTGCCTCAGATGGTAAAGAGTCAGCCTGCAGTGCAGGAGACCCAGGTTTGTCCCCTGGGTTGGGAAGATCCCCTGGAGAAGGGAATGGCTACCCACTCCAGTATTCTTGCCTGGAGAATTCCATGGACAGAGGAACCCGGTAGGCTACAGTCCATGGGGTCACAAAGAGTCAGGCAGCCCTCATCGACTAACACTTGCACCCTCGCTTTTTACTCCCTGCATTACCATGGCCATTGCTCTGCAGCCTGGTTCTTGAGCTTGTTAAAGCAGAAGGCTGGCAGTGTTCCCAGGGCCTGGACGTGCTGAGGCAGCACTTGTTGGTCAGGCCAAGTCTGTTGTGGCTACGGTACAGCTTTGTGCTGTCACTGAGAGTAGAGGGGAGCAGCCGTTCACCCACCCACTGGCTCCCCAAGCTGCCTCAATACCTATGACTCTGCTTCTCCCCAACTCACCTGAACCCTTTTCCAGGTTTTTCCATCCCCTTCCTTTAGTTGGTGCTACTAAGAACCTGTGTCTCCCCCTTTCCTAAAATTCACACATGGAAGCCCTAACCCCTAAGGTGATGATATTTGGATATGGGACCTTTGGGAGATAATTAGGGTTAGGTGAGGTCATAAGGATGGGGCCCTCATGATGAGGTTAGCACCCTTATAAGAAGAGGCCTGAGAACTCACTGACTCTCTGCCACATGAGGACAGGGAGAAGATGGTTGCATGCAAACCAGGAGGAGAGCCTCAGCAGAACCCCACCATGCTGGCCCCTTGAGCTTGGACTTTCCAGCCTCCAGAACTGAGCGATAAACTTCTGTCATTTAAGCCTCCAGATGGTGGTATCTTGTTATGTCAGCCCTTACAAACTAATACAGTTAGTTTCCTTATTCTCAATCCAAGGTAAGATACAAAGGTTGAAATTAGTGTCCCAAGGGCTGTTTTCCTATTTCAGAAGCACAGCCGGCAAGCACTCTGTAAAGGGTCTGCTTCTGGTGCTCTTGGATCAAGTTTAAATTCTCTGTCTACTATAGAAGTGTCGGTCCATTCCCACGGCATCTCTGGGACCCTACCAGCCCCTGGCTGGACCCCCAGAGCCTGGCCTTTATCCTGGACTGCTTTCTTTGCATCCTCTTCCTCCCTTTGCCCTGGTCTCCAGATGGAGGACCAGAGGATGCGGGGGGCAGCGTCCTGGCACTGCAGGCAGGGAACTCATTCTTCCCTTTCTAAACACAAAGCAATCTCTATGCACTGTCTCACAGAGAAAAACTGCAAATGAGGCTCTGGATGTGGCGAGTCTGGGCTCCAGGAGCTGGCAGGCATTTTTCCTTAGGGAGGCCTTTGTTTTCACTTTCAGCAGACTGGCCTGAAATACTGAGGGACCTCAAAACTCAATACACCATGACCTAGACTTCACAGCACACTGGGTAAGGATTGCCACCAACTCCAAGACTCCCTAAGATGTATCACCACACAAGAAAACTTGAGATGCCCTGAAAGCTACAGATCACAAGTGAGAAAATCTTGTTGAGAAGCCACCTGCCGATGCTGAGACATGGGTTTGATGGACCAGGAAGTTCCCACATACCTTGGGGTGACTAAGCCTGTTGTTGTTGCCCAGTCACGTCTGACTCTTTGCTACCCCACGGACTGCAGCATGCCAGGCTTCTCTGTCCCCACAATCTCCTGAACTAAGCCCATGGACCACAGCTACTGAGTCTATGCCCTAGAGCGTGGGAGCCACAACTACTGAAGCCCCGAGCTTCTAGAGCATGTGCACCGCAACAAAAGAAGCCCCGCAATGAAAATCCCATGCACTGCACTAGAGAGTGGCTCCTGCTCACCGCAACTAGAAAAAGCCCTGCCCTCGCCGCAACGAAGGCCCAGCACAGCCAATAAATTAATTGCTTAATTTAAAAAAGAAAGCTCAAAAAAAAAAAAAAAAGAAAAGAAAGAAAGAAAAAAGCTCATTGAGGTTTTCCCAAACTGACAGCAATCCTAAAAATCCCCATGACTAACAATAACGAGTTGTGTGGCTGAAACTCTCCTGAACTTCAATAATAAAAGCAGTGTTTTATCAACTGGGCTAGAGAAAAGAATTCTCTGTCTATTATAGAAAGAGAATTCTATTTCTCTACAGAAAATTATATTGCAGAATCACTCTTATACAAAGAGGAGTATGAAGACCAAAGAAAAATGTAAGGAAAGGGAATTTAGAGATGCTTCAGATAAGTGAAAATATTCACGATTCTTCTGGATTTTATGGTGTTCATGGGACTGATAGGCTTCTTAAATGTGATGTGCTATTCTAAATAAATGATTCACTTTAGTACCCAGTTTTGTATTTGTAGTTTTGTTGTTCTTTTCCTAAAGAAGATCTCTAACAGTGAGGAAGAAGCTTCAAGACTCCCAGAAATTGGATGTAGTTCAACCTCTTGAACTGCCTTTTCAGCAGGCCTTTTTTTTTTTTTTTTTTAAGAAAAATCTTAATAGTTTTTTTTTTTAAGATTAACATGTGTCTATTTTTGGCTGCACTAGTTCTTCCTTGCTGCACGCGAGCTGCTCTCGAGTTGCAGTGCTCGGGCCTCTCATCTCCGCGCTTCTCTTGCGGAGCGCGGGCTCTAGGGTAACTGCAGCTCACAGGCTCTAGCTGCGGCACATGGGCTTAGTTGCCCCATGGCATACGGAATCTTCCCAGACCAGGGATGGAACCCATGTTCCCTGCATTGGCAGGTGAATTCCTAACCACTGGACCATCAGGGAAATCCAGAAGGATTTTCAAGAGATCTCTCCTTCATCCTTTTGGTTCGGCCCTGGGGGTGTCGGGCAGTCTATCTTCATAGTTTACTGGACCTAGAAACTCCAACCCCTCTTGGGGGCTGACCATATGTGAGCCAGGGAGACCAATGGTGCCATCATAATAGATCATTTTCCTGCAGTCCAGACACCCCTGGAAATAAGATGTGGCCACTCGCAGGCCCTGAGACAGAATGAAGTTCCATGGGTAAAATCCATGTGCTCTTGGAGTCAAGCCACCTGAAGTGCTATTTCTGGAGATGAAAGGGTGGAACCTATAAGAGCACAGAACCTTAGCCAGCACCAGGCCTTTGCAGGAATTCCTAGAAAGGACTTTCCTGTTAGTCCAGTGGTTAATACTTCTTGTTTCCAATGCAGGAGCTCAGGTTCAAGTCCTGATTGGGAAACTTTTGCCAAAGTTTACTTAATGCCAAAGTTTTAATGAGATTATTGAATCATTAAAAGAGTACGTCTGAGCAACAGTAGGAGGGCTGGATCATCTGCCTGTTTGCGTAGACAGTGGTTAAGGATTGCCCTAGATTTAGAGTTTGCTATAAATAATCCCATACCTGGCCGAATTAAAATCTGTTATGCTTATTATTGGGAGGGAGGGGATGAAACAGTTCAACATAGATTTATGATGATAGTTGCCCCACAAGGTGAAGTTACTAAAAATCATTGAGTTGTGCACTTGAAATGGGTGAATTTTATGATCCCATAAAGTTGTTTTAAAACTCTGATATGTTTCATGGTCTTTACACTTAGGAATTACAAACATGAGGTTGAGAAAAGTAGATAAGTGAATCATATTTCACAAAACGTGAGCTGTATTTGTTGAAAAAACTTTCCCATGAGAATCAGCTTGCAAAACCCTTATCACTTTTGCTATCTCACCTCTTGAATCTCTTAGCATTCCTGAAACCTTTGACACCCTTAGCTTTCAAAGTTTGATTGCAATTTAGACCAAAAAAAAAACCACAAAAAACAAAAACTCACAAGTGATGTTGACTTTGTCCTGAATTGCTGAGAAAACCACTGCCAGCAAATTCATTGCTCATTCAGTAATTAATCAAACATACCTAACTCTGTGTTGTGTTAATCGTAGAAACGAAGGGATTGTCATTTTTTAAAATCACTTTACATTTGGCAAAGCAGGACATGTCACTTAGAGCAAAAACCAGGCCAAACCAATAAAGCCAGTCTTGTTAGGAGTGGAATCTGAAGGCTGAAAGCCACAAGACACAAAGTGTTCAGGGGTTCAATTTTTAAAATGTAGAAAAGCAATAATTCTGTGGCTACTGTAATGGCCGAGCAGTTTCACCTAACAATTTACATCTATGAATACAAATAAGCCCAGCATCCATTGTGCAGGGGGTGTGCCCTCTTTAGTTGACCCAGTTCCTGGTTAGTATGTCCCTTCTAGGTGTCTGTCTTAATGTCCTAGATTGAGCAGGCTGTGGTTAGTCCTGTTGTTTCTAACTATCATACATTTCTCTAGCTGGAATCAGCAGTACCGAGGAGGGCTCTTTCCCAGGAAACTGCCAACAAGGATTTATTTACTGAAATAAGCCACTGTAGAGGAAATGGCAACCACTCCAGTATTCTTGCCTGGGAAATCCCATGGACAGCAGAACCTGATGGACTACAGTCCATGGGGTCGCAAAGAGTCCGACACGACTCAGTGACTGCGAACGCACACTGAGCTATTCCTACTTACCACCTTGGAAGTCCTAGTTCTCTGAAGTGGAACACAAACAGACACGATCAACCTGGCGTGGAGCCTGGCTGGAGGTGTGACGAAGGTCTGGAGGCCGGGCTTGTCCGGGTCAGTAGGCCTGGGGCTGTTGCACAACTGGGGGTCCTGGCTACCTGGGCACCCGGTCAGGAGAGGAAGTTCAGAGCTGGGAGAGATGCCCAGTAATAGTTGGATCTCATTGACCAGCCAAGAGGCAAAACAGAAATTCCTTCTTTGGCTTGCCTTCTTCTCACCCTTTAAATATTTAAAAGAATTTCTGAGGGACTTCTCTGGCAGTCCATTGGTTAAGACTTCGAGCTTCCACTGCAGGGGGTACAGGTAAAATTCCTGATCATGGAACCAAGATCTTGCATGCCATGGGGCATGGCTAAGAAATTTAAAAAAACAAAACAAAACAAAAACACCCCACAATTTAAAAAAAAAAATTTCTGAGGATAGCTGGCAGATAATTTAAAAGAGATAATTTCATGCAAATGTTATATCCCTTTTCCAAAAAGTTACATCTTAATTTTTAACTATGTGCATATAATCATCTAGTGCTTCCCAGGTGGTGCAGTAGGAAGAACCTGCCTGCCAATGCAGGAGACGCAAGAGATGTGGGTTCAATCTCTGGGTCAGGAAGATCCCCTGGAGTAGGAAATGGCACCCCCCTGCAGTGTTCTGGCCTAGAAACTCCCATGGACAGAGGAGCCTGGCGGGCTACAGTCCACGGGGTCACAAAGAGTTGGGCACAACTGAGCGACTGAGCACACATATAATCAACTGGGGAAATCTATAGCTGTATAGGAAATTATTTGCCACCATTTTGTACCCCCAGCATCTGAACTCCCTTGCTACACTGGGGAGTTTCCTACTCTGGGAAGCAGAAGCACCCACCGTGGAAGCAGAAGATGCTACATTCTCAAGTTCCTAGCTACTATTGCTGCTGGGATGTGGGCACGTGGTCTAGGCTCAGTCCATCAAGTGGATCTGCCCTAGACTTCTAATTGGAAGCTCTTGATTCAAAGCAGCATGAACTACATACTCCATTCTAGACAGGGATTCACTCCCCCAACACCCTTTACCAACCTTTTTCTAAGCCTCATCCAGGCTGGGCATGCACTCCTAACTTCTCTCTGGATGGCTATATGCACACTTCTGGCTGGGGAGATATAGATGGAGCTTTGTCTTGAGATTTCTGGAAAACCTTTGCCTTCTTGATACAGGAATCACCCTTTCTGTCTTCTCTCAATTTCTAACTTGAATATATATGCAATATCTAGGGCTGCAGCAGCTATCTTGCAACCAGGAGGGAACAACTCTGAAGATTAAAGCCAGTAAGCTAAGGGTAGTAAAGCAGACTGAAAGAGCAAGTATTCCTGGCAGATTTTTTAGAGTTGATTCCATGTTTGCAGCTACTAACTTCTAGACAGATGAGAAAAATAAGCACTTGTGTTTAACCCATTATTAGCCAGGTTTTCTATCATTTGCATTATCTCCATTCAAAGTTGATAGAGGCCATTTCCAGTGTCCAGCACTGGGGAGGTCTGTGGTGTAAACTACCAGGTAAGAGGCTGGGGTGGCAGCAACAGTGTTCCTACAGAACCAGTTCTGCAGGATTATCTTGGGCGTCATTCTTCTTTCTTAGCTTCCAAACTCCTCCAGAGCTCCTGAGGATTTTGTGAGCTACATAAAGTACCTTTTAATACATTCTTTTTCTGCTTAGATTTACCAAAGTTTAATAATCAAAGATGAGGTCAATAGAGTGGGTCCTAATCCAATATGACTGGAGTCAGTAGAAAAAGAGGAAACTTGGACAATGAGAGAACACATATGAAGAAGAAGGCAGAGATTGGGGTAAAAGAAATTAAACACAATTTATTTCTCTTGTTTGTAATCAAGAATCCCGAGAAGTACTGAAATCAACAGCAGGATCAGGGGGTGGGGTTGAATTTGAGATTGATTGTCTGGTTGAATCTAAGGGCGGTAAAATTCAAGTTGTATTAAGACAGGCAGAATGTCACTTGTGGTTGCTTGTGTGAAGGTCACCCAGCAGAGTGGAGGTCCCATTGAAGTTAAGGCATTGAGAAACCAAGGGGTGGCTGCCGAGAATAGCATGAAGGGCACAAAGGACTGGAAAACTGTGGGGTGGAGCGGCTGATGCGAAGTCCAGAAAGCTTAAGAAGTGATTGTAGTCGTGTTAGTCACTCAGTCATATCTGACTCTTTGCTCCTCTGTCCAAGGAATTCTCCAGGTAAGAATACTGAAGTGGGTAGCCATTCTCTTCACTAGGGGATCTTCCCCATCCAGGGGTTGAACCTGGGACTCCTGCATTGCAGGCAGATTCTTTACCCTCTGAGCCACTGGGGAAGCCATTGGCAGGATCTTAAATTCTAGTTCCAGGCAGTCTGGAAACCAGGGACTTTCACTGACTATGCTAAAATCGTATCTTTTGCAACCACAACTAAACCAAAAGAGAGGTTATGTGGGTTCCTGACTTAAAATATCTGACTTTAATCTCAACCTTCTCTTGTCTTTCATGGATGGTTAGGGGACCAATTGGAAAGAGTAAGAATTGGGAGATTACGAGGGCCTGAGGACTCAATTCCTTGCTGTGTTATATGCATGTTATATTATATTTGTGTTAATAATATATAAAATACATTTACCCAAGTTAATAATAACAATAGTAATAAAAGATGAGGTTATTAGAGTGGGTCCTAATCTAACATGACTGGTGAGAGTGAAAGTCGCTCGGCTGTGTCCAACTCTTTGCAACCCAGTCCATGGACTTCTCCAGGCCGGAATACTGGAGTGGGTAGCCTTTCCCTTTTCCAGGGGATCTTTCCAACCCAGGGATTGAACCCAGGTCTCCCACATTGCAGGTGGATTTTTTTTTTTTTTTTTTTTTACCAATTTAGCCACAAGGGAAGCCCAAGAATCCTGGCGGATCTTCCCAACCCAGGAATTGAACCGGGGTCTCCTGTATTGCAGGTGGATTGTTTACCAACTGAGCTATTAGGGAAGCCCTGCAGTTAGTATAAAAAGGAAATTTGGACACAGAACACATGTGAAGACGAAGGCATCCTTGCATAAACTGTCACTCATCTCACTTGTTTCTTGATGGTGGTGGTTTACTCACTAAGTTGTGTCCGACTGTTGGGACTCCATGGACTATAGCCTGCCAGGCTCCTTTGTCCATGGGATTCTCCAGGCAAGAATACTGGAGCGGGTTGTCATTTCCTTCTCCAGGGGATCTTCCCCACCCAGGGGTAGAACCCAGGTCACCTGCATTGCAGATGGCCTGCTGCATTGCCGGCAGATCCTTTACCAACTGAGCCACCAGGGAAAGCTTATTCCTTGCACCCACCCTAATACTGAGACCCTGGTGATGTGGTTAGGAAAGACTTTCTGGAGGAAGTAACCAACCCCCTTACAGATGAATAGGATTTGGCCAGCTGTCCAACAGTAAGGGGTGGAAAGGGTTTCCTTGGCAACAGTAGTTAAGAGGCGTTAACATTCATTAACACCTCTTAAGGGACAAGTCAGTGAGGTGAGCTAGGGGAGGAGTTTGGACTTTATCCTCAGAACAATGAGGGGCAAGCGAGAAAGGGAAAGGAGAGAGTAACTAGAAAAGGAGCTTGGCACCAAAGGCAACCTGATGAAGCACCTGAAACATATGAGCAGGGTGCAAGCACTAAATAATTGGTTGGAAAAGTAGGGCTGGTCTATGTTCCACCGGGGCGGGGCCAGGAGGGGAGGACGCTGTTTTAATGAAAGAGAACACACGATTAGGAACAAAGTCGACTCTTAAGATGAAAAAATAAATCACAAGATATTACTGGAGTCTTGGAGATACTGGTCTCTTTCTTCTGTTTACCGAAATCGCTTGCCTAGGGCAGCGGCTTCCAGAGGGCAGCTTGGCGAGCGCTCTCTCCCACGGCACTCTACAACTCCAGCACCCCTAAGGTGATGCTACAGAGCCCCCCTGGGGATGTAAACTGAGTCATGGCCTTCGAGAAGCGACTCCTCTGCGACGGCAAACCAGAGGGCTTGTCTGTCCGATGCGCAGACCGCGGGTTGCATCGGAATCAGAGGCGATCACCCCCACTCTGAGGTCCGAGGGGCTCCCTCCGGTGCCCCAGCTGCTTTCCCGGAAGGTGAGAGGTGAGCATCTCCACCCCGCCGCGGCCCCGTGGATCTCCGGGAGGAAACAGCCCTGCTTACCACCGAGAGCAGGCGACAGTCATAGGGACCATTCTTTTCCTCACTCGGCGTATACAAACCTGACCTCACAAACACAAACCCTGTCTTTGGCATTTCTGGATCTAGAAGTAAACATCACTCCAGCATGAAAAAGGTTTTAAAAACGGCAGTCACTTCATCGCCACAGAGTCGGAAAGTTTTATTTTGAAAGTTAAAAAGAAATTTTTTGGTAACATTTGTCGTTGTTGGAATAAAATAACTTCTTGTTGCAAAACAACGAGTAACCATCAGCGGAGAGCGCGAAGCGCGGCGATCTGTGCGGTGGGCGACGCTGCAGCGGGTGGTTCTGGGGGGCTCCAGGCGGGCGGCGCGCGCGGGGGCGCGCGGGGGCGAGCCGAGCCGGAGGGGCGCGGAGCGCGCAGGGCGGGGGGCGGGGCTCCGGGGGCCTGGCGGCCGGGCGGGGGGCGGGGCGGGGCGGGGCGGGGGCGGTGCTCGAGGGGGCGCGCGGGGCTGGCGGGCGCGCGGGGCTGGCGGGCGCGCGGGGGCGGCGGGCGCGCGGGGGCGAGCCGAGCCGGAGGGGCGCGGAGCGCGCGGGGCGGGGGGCGGGGCTCCGGGGGCCTGGCGGCCGGGCGGGGGGCGGGGCGGGGCGGGGGCGGTGCTCGAGGGGGCGCGCGGGGCTGGCGGGCGCGCGGGGCTGGCGGGCGCGCGGGGGCGGCGGGCGCGCGGGGGCGAGCCGAGCCGGAGGGGCGCGGAGCGCGCGGGGCGGGGGGCGGGGCTCCGGGGGCTTGGCGGCCGGGCGGGGGGCGGGGCGGGGGCGGTGCTCGAGGGGGCGCGCGGGGCTGGCGGGCGCGCGGGGCTGGCGGGCGCGCGGGGCTGGCGGGCGCGCGGGGCTGGCGGGCGCGCGGGGGCGGCGGGCGCGCGGGGGCGGCGGGCGCGGCGCTGCCAATCGCAGACAGAGGCCGCCCCAGCGAATCATGTGGTGCCGGGGGAGGAAGTGCGGCTTGTTTTCTTTCCTCCAGTCGCCGGGCTCCGGGTGGAGCGCGATGCGCGGAGACCCCCGTGGGGGTGGCGGCGGCGGCTGCGAGCCCAGATGAAGCCGGGGCGCCCGGGTCGCGCCGCAGCGCCCCTGGCCCGATGGAGGCCCAGCCGTGGGACCCCGTCCGTAACGACTCGCTGCCGCCCACGCTGACCCCGGCCGTGCCCCCCTACGTGAAGCTCGGCCTCACCATCGTCTACACCGTGTTCTACTCGCTGCTCTTCGTGTTCATCTACGCGCAGCTCTGGCTGGTGCTGCGCTACCGCCACAAGCGGCTCAGCTACCAGAGCGTCTTCCTCTTCCTCTGCCTCTTCTGGGCCTCCCTGCGGACCGTCCTCTTCTCCTTCTACTTCAGAGACTTCGTGGCGGCCAACGCGCTCAGCCCCTTCGTCTTCTGGCTGCTCTATTGCTTCCCCGTGTGCCTCCAGTTCTTCACCCTTACGCTGATGAACTTGTATTTCACGCAGGTGAGTCGCGGGAGGCCGCCCCCGCCGGCGGGAGACACCTGGCGCTCACCTGGCGGGGGCGATGGCAGCCGCGGGAGCGGGTCACAGAGCCCCGGGGCCAAGTGTGTGTGTGTGTGTGGCGGGGAGGGGGGGAAGCATTGATTCTGGGTTGGTCCGAGCCCTGTCCTACCTGCAGGCCTTTGTCCCAGGTAACGCCGTCTCAATCCCGAAGGCGGAGAAGGGGAAGGGAAAGGAGAGCGAGGGCTGGCGGCCACCAGTCATCCTCTGCCCGCAGGTCGGCAGCACTCAGCGCGCAGGGCGCGCCGGCATCTCCGTGCACACATCAGACTCGGTACTGATGGGAGATGTGCCCACCAAGGAGACTGGCACTCCAGTTTCCCCTCTGTCCCCTCTTCCCAAAGCATCTGACCACCAGCATGGAAAAATGGCTGCCACCTTGGCCTCCAGATTGGGGCCAGACGCTGGCATTTTTTGAGGACAGAGTGGGACTGCCCTGATTTGGATGGGATGTTTGGGGCCTCCAGCATAGGAGCCCTGCTGAAGGGCAGCCTGCTCACTCATTCCACCGGGTTGCTACACAGCCGTCGGGGTAGCACCCAGCTCCCGAGCTGATGCCTCAAGAGCTCAGGGTTGCCCTGAGCTCATCAGAGAGGCCCCGAGAAAGAGCCGTAAGTTTCCTGGCGCCCTTTTACAGGCACTGGGGAGTCTTTTTATGAGCAGATTGTTAATAAGTTAATGGGAGAACGTGTGAATTGACTTGGCCGCTGTGACGCTTGACTTAAGTACAATAATTGGAAGTGTCTTGCAAAGAGCATGTTAAGTATTGTATGAAGGTGTAATAGTACAATACTGTCATCGGCATCATCATCTCTGCTTCCAATTAGCTTTCCAAGCACTAAAATGTCCATTTTCACTGGGACCCTGTCCAGGGGGAAGGCCAGTGATGTCACCTGGTAAGGGGAGTTTAAGAACTGTCGCTTGGCTAGACGCTTTGTGCCAGCAAGCATTACATTCCTTTTAATAGTGTCCTTATTTATTAAAAGAAAATGCTGTTGGGGCTTCACCTTCCAATGCAGGGGGTGCAGGTTTGATCCCTGGTTGGGGAGCTAAGATTCCACATGCCTTGCAGCCAAAAATCCAAAACATAAAACAGAAGCAGTATTGTAACAAATTCAATAAAAACTTTAAAAGTGGTCCACATTCAAAAAAATCTTGAAAAAAAATGCTGTTGTTGGAAAAAAGAAAAAAAAAAAAGGAAGAAAAGGTAGAATAAGAATTACTCTGGTGTAATGGGAGCCCCTGAATGACAATCTGGAGGCAACACTTTTGGCTAAAAACTAGCATAAGTAGCTATTGTAATTTTATCAAAAGGGATCTATAGATAAACCAGTCTCCTCCGTCCAGTGTATCAACATATTTTCCAGTCCACAAGTCATGTATGTCATCTGTCCAAATACAACTTTTAAATACAAAAACCAGTTCAGGCAGTCAGCTACAGTGCAGACACTCTGACTCTTTTTTCTTTTTTTTTTTTTGGATCCAAAGCAGGTGATTCCAGGAAGATTCAGGCATGTTGATGTTCCTTCAAGAACTGTGACAGAGGTCTGATTGCATGTTGTGTGATCAGGTCCCTTTTTGAGAAGAAAAAAGGACAGTTTAGAGCACGGCCATGGCTGTCTGGTAGTCACATGCAAATTTTGCCCTCAGAGCTGGATTAGGCGCAGAGCCACACATTTTCTGCACCATCTGCTGGTTGGCGAGTAAATGCTGAGTGAGGGAAAGAGTGACCAGGCCGACAGCCTCGCAAGCCGAGAGGCCACAAGCCACCGCCCTGGCTTCTTGATGACTCCCAGGTCTCGTTTTCTTTATATCTCCAGGGTGGCTGGCAGGAGGAGGTGGTACCGACTGCTGGCATCACAGACACCCTGGCAGACGAGCTGTTCCCTGGCTTCCTGGCAGACAGTCTGATCCTTCCAGGGACTTGTAAATGGGTCGCCCTTTGACTCCCAGCTCCAGCATCCCTCTCTCCCTGCCCCTCCCCCATGCCTTCTGTTAGGTCAGGTTCTTCAACCACTGGAATGGCCGGGGAGCATTAAGGATTACTGCGGCCTGAGCCCCCTCTCAGAGCAAGTAAATCAAGTTTTGGAGGGTGGGGGATACTGGCTAACAATGAAGAATCCTGTGCTGTGTGCTAGGCACGATTCTGAGCGGTCTTATTTATTCTTCCCAACTACCCTCTGAAGGAACGGTGGGTGATGTCCCCATTTTTCAGAGGAGGGCCAGGGAGGTTATATATGACTCCCTCAGGGTCACATGGCCAGTGAGCCCTAGAGCCAGGAATCACAGCCACGTCCGTGACATCAGAGTGCCAGGCTTATCCTTCATGGTACAGTATTTGAAACTTCTTACAGTGGGAAAGCATACCCTACTCTGAATGTCACATCATGTCCTCTGGGAGCTTGGCATCCAATTGAGGAGATGCCAAGTGTACATCCAACACAGCTGAGTAATAAGTCAAGGGATTTAGGGGAGAGTATGTTTCAGTTCCGAAGACCGCAGGAGATTGCTCTCTCCAGCTCCTGGTGGGACCGGTTCAGTCGTTAGCAGGCCCTGCGTCTGTATGTCTGGCTCCGAGTGTCTGTGCTCTCCTTGAAGCCCCAGGCACTGAGCTGTTTCCAGCTCTGGGCCCTGCTGGGTCCAGCAGACTCCTGCTCTAGGAGTTTGCAGGGCCGAGGCTGGAGTGGAGGCATTTACTCCAGAATCTGTTCTTCTAGCTCAGTGCTCATTTGCTTTTTAAAGGGGGCTTAGAAGGGGCAGGACCCTGAGACCTGAGGTAAACAGGAGTCTCTGTGCATGAGGTGTGGTAGGTCCTCCGCCCACAGGCTGTACAGTAGAGGCCCCAGGGCCAAGGCCGCCAGCTTCTGGGCCAGTGAAGTCCCCTGCGAGGCAGGTCTGTCTGTAGAACTGGGTCGGAGGGTCCTGGCAGCTCAGTGACACCTGGGTGGGTATGTCCCCCAGCTGTCCCCCCCCCTAGAATTTTGGGCCTGGATCTCCAACTCCTGGGGTTCCTGGATGTGAAGGAGTGTGGCGGGCTCAGCTTCCCCCTGGTACAGCCTCGTCTTGAGCCCTGAGACAGATTCCTGCCATTACAGGCCAGTTTGAGGAAGGAAAGAAGTGAACCCTCCTGTGAAAGAGGTGGTTTGACTAACGGACAGTGACGCAGGAGTCAGAACCTGCTATGCCTTAAGACTGTGGGTGCGAGGTTTCAGGGGCTTTCCTGTGGGTGTCTGAGGCTCTTGCTGGGGGCCAGGGAGTCATGGTGGGGGTTAGATCTCACGGTGGGTGTCTAGGGGTCATGGTGGGGGTTGGAATTCATGGTGGGGGTCTGGGGTCATGTTGGGTGTTGGAGCTCATGGTGGGAGTCTGGGGGTCAAGGTGGGGGTTGGAACTCATGGTGTAGGCCTAGGGGTCATGATGGGTGTTGCATCTCATTGTGGGATCCTAGGGGTCATGGTGGAGGTTAGAGTTCACGGTGAGGGCTTGGGACTGTGGTGGACCAGGGAGTCATGGTGGGCTTGCAAAGACCTGTGAATCAGGGGCCGGAGCCTAAGGAGCCAGCCCTCCTTGGGCTCTCTGGGCAGAGCTGGATTACTCACCTGCTGTAGGACAAGGGTGGCCCTAGTGCCCGCCCTCCGGGTTGGAGCAGGTAAAAGGAGGTGCGTTGGCGCTGCATCCCTCATCCTCTCCTCTCCCTCAGTTGAGATGCTCTGTCTGCAGCTTTTAATAGCCAGAGACCAGACTCTGGCCAAACTGCAGTCCTGAAGGTCAGGCCCCAGCACTGGCTCGGCCCTTCATTACCCACTGTGTCACTGAAATGACTTTTCCCTCCAACCTGCAACTTTCATGTTTGTCGAATGGCAGTGACACTGGGCCTTTCCTTGGAAAGAGGTTGGAAGTCATTGGTTCCTCATGGCTGCGGCTCCTGACCCCAAGAGCTGATGGGCCTGGGAGGTCCAGAAGCCCCACCTTCATTCTGCACACAGCCAACCGAGGCCTCAAGGATCCTGGTGACTTGTCCAGGGTCCCCGGCTAGGCACGCAGAGCCAGGAAGAGTGCCTGCTGGACACAACAACCGCCCCCACCTCCCCCGGCCCCTTAAAATGCATCCTGGTCCTTATCTCTGTTGACAGGAAACAAGGAGGCATCTGAAAATCTAATCCGGGGACCCTGTCTTTACCTCCACCAGGCCAAGGGAGGAGGCAGTGGTGACCTCAGGCCTAAGTGGATCTCGCTGTGGTTCTTGGCAGTCCATTTCATCAGGAACATTTGCTGAATCTGTTGTGTGCCAGGCCCTCATCTAGGAGTTGTGAAGAGGGAAGCTTCTCGGCCTCTTGGTGATTATGAAGGAGTAAGAAGCTTAGGTACACACAGGGCAGGCGTTTGTTGGTCCCAAGGACTTTATTTCAGAATTGGGCCCACGCAGTCACACGCAGGGAATCCTCACGTCTGCACCACACTGTGGCCTCCTGGCCCCCGCACCGGCTCCTTGTGGCCGCTCAGTGGGCTCACAGCCGCCAGAGCTGTGTGTGTGGCATGTGTGTGTACACACGCACAGGTTCGTGAGACGTTTTCCTTATTAGTGGTCAGTCTACCATTTACCACCAGCAGCCCCCAGGAAGTCAACTCCTAATTTTACTGCTAAAAGTCCCCCACCTCCATAAAGCAGCCTTCTACTTTTACAGCCCAGTCTCCCCGGATCTTTCCTCGAAGCCCTCACCCTTTGTTCTCTCTCCCCTGACTCTTGGCTGCTTCTGTGTATTAGGGCAGCAGCATCAGGGGAACCAAATTTCACGCCTTCAGCACTTGTGGGAAAAGTTAGCCTCCTCTCAGCATATCTGAGGGGCTTCCCCAGTGGCTCAGCGGGTAAAGAATCCGCCTGCAATGCAGGAGACACAGGGGATGCAAGTTCGATCCCTGGCCCAGGAAGATCCCTTGGAGAAGGAAATGGCAACCCTCTCCAGTATTCTTGCCTGAAAATCTCATGGACTGAGGAGCCTTGCGGGCTCCGATCCAAAGGTTCACAGAGAGTCGGACATGCCTGAGAGATTAAACACACACACACAGAGGCGGACGTGACTGAGAGCCTGAGTTTGGGGCCCCCAAACCCTCACACCTGTAGGGTTTTGCTGCATCCTTTTGCCTTCCTGACTTTCCCGTGGTCAAACAAGCAGGAACTAGCAGGTGGGCAGAAAGAGAGCACCGTTCTAAGGCTCTTGGTTGCTCAGGTGGGTTGTGCTGGCATGTCCAACGTGCCCTCCCCACCGGAGGGCTGTGCCATACCCCATTCTCCCGTCCCCAGAGCCATCAGCTCGGAGGTGCGGGGTGAAGCACTGAGGGGCAGGATGATCGGAGAGCCACGTCGATGAAATTGACAGCCCCTCATCTGAATGACATCCCTTAGTCTTAGGTTTTTGAGAACGACATAGTATGTGATCCAAAATCCACTGTCATCCCCCGATTTCTGATTGTCTTGCAGCTCCAGGGAGAGGAGAGAAGCCTCTTGGCTGTGGGTCTGACGGGTCGATTTTCTCCGGACGGATGGGCTCCGCACACAGTGCTGACCATCCCTGGCATGTATGTGCCCCTGGAGGTCTACAGAGGCTTGTAAATATTTCACTTTTGATTTCTCCCATGGCTGAAGTTTAGAGTCTGTTAATCTCTGAGGACAGATGACCCCGTGGTTTTACTCTTAGTGGCTCGTTTCCTTAAACTTGGGTGTGGAAAGCACAGGAAAGGAAGTTGTGATGGTGTCCACATCAATATTTTAGGCCTTGTAGGTACACATGGTCTCTGTTGTGTAATTTTTTTTTTTTAAGACATCTCTTTAAAAAGATTAAAAAAAAAAAAATGCTGTTCTAGGCTCATAGGCCCTAGGATAACAGATTGCAGGCTGGACTCGGTCCTTGGGACAAACTTCGGACAAGTCGAATGTGTGTCGCCTCGCTGTTTTGGGGGCAGGTCCTTCGGGCACTTTGGAAACAAGCCGTAACAGGCTGTGGCTTCTCGTCTCTTGGTTACAGAGTGTCGTTTACTCAGCGAACACATCAGTCACCTGTGTGCAGGTGTCCGGGATCAGAGACAGCTGGATTTGTGCCCTGAGGGGCTGCACACTGTAGGGGAAGACAGACACAAACAGAGCTGCATGCCACCCACGGCACGCAGAGAGGGTCCTCTCCCCACCTGCGGAGCCAGGGGAGACACAGGTGAGGGGCCTTGGGCTGGACGTCTTATGATGTCCTCCGCTCCCCGCCTTCTGTTGACAGATCCACCAATCAAGCTACGTAGTGTGTTAAACACAGGGTAAATGTCTACATGGGCTGAAATCAGCTCCCTGGCCTACGCCCTGCCTCATATGCCCTCCCCCAGCTTCCCAGACCTAAGAGATGCCAGAGGTCGCGCTGCCCATCAGGTGATGTGACGGTCCGTGGTGGTGTGTGACCAGCAGCGGACAGGGAGGTGCATGGGCTGAATGGGAGCCTGGCTGGCCCCTGAACCCCCATCCTGAGTCGTGCAGTCTGAGGACATGAATTTGGAGATCATTTCATTCACTCGACAAGTGGTTTGGGGTGGCATTCCTGTGCCGTAAAATTAACCCTTCTAATATGTACGACTTAGCGTGGCCCATTTTTGTGCAATGGTCACTGCTGTCCAGTTCCAGAACGTTTTTGTCACTCCAGGAACAGCCTCTGTGCTCATTCAGCAGTCAGTCCACTTTTCCCACTCACCCCGGCCCCCTCCGTCTGCTCTGGATGTGCATGCGCGCATGCATGCTAAGTCGCTTCAGTTGTGTTCGACTCTGCGACCCCGTGGACTGTAGTCTGCCAGGCTTCTCTGTCCATGGGATTCTCCAGGCAAGAATCCTGGGGTGGGTTGCCATGCCCTCCTCCAGGGGATCTTCCTGAATCGGGGGTCAAACCTGAGTCTCATGTCTCCCGCATTGGCAGGCAGGATCTTTGCCACTAGCGCCACCTGGGAGACCCCCCGTTCTGGATACTTCACATCCAGAACACACACCAAGTGGCCTTTCGTGTCTGGCTTCTCTCACTTAGCACGATGTTTTCGGGGTTCATCCGCCTCATAGTGTGGGTCACTGGCTCCTTCCTTTTCAGGGCTGGATGGTATGCTGCCGTAAGCATCTTCCACAGGTGACTTAAGTGCTGATCCTTGGAGGGACACTTACCACATTCTTCTGAGGCCTGTTATTCCCTGCAGGCTGTGCAGACCGGGTGATGGTCACATGTGGTTCCCGCCTTCAGGGGACTTGGCGTTGAGTGGGGAGAACAGGCCACATAAGTTCTGTCTCTCTGGTGCCAGCGGCCCCTGTGACTCAGTGACGGTCCTCACGGTGTCCACCGTGAGTGAGATGTTTCCGAGGGAAGGTTGGGGCCTTGATTCACTCCATCATCTCTGTAATTCTGCCTGCAGGACACATGCTTGACAAAGAACAGGTGGCTTTGCTACTTGTTGTCATGTTTAGTCGCTAAGTCATGTCTGACTCTTCTGCAGCCCCGTGGACTGTGGCCCGCCAGGCTCCTCTCTCCATGGGGTTTCCCAGACAGGAATCCTGGAGTGGGTTGCCATGTCCTTCTCCAGGGGATCTTCCCAACCTGGGGATCAAACCAGTGTGTGCACTGGTGCTGGGGAATCTCCTTGCTACTATTAGTGTAAGTCAAATCCTTTTACCCTCCTTTGTTCACGGCAGCTTCCTGGGATCCAGGCCACCACCAGGGATGCAAAGGTGGGAGGGCTGGCCCTGACTCTCGGGGCCCCTGTGAATGGTGTCAACCCTCCCATAACACACTGCTCTTTGCAGGGTTGGTGGCACTCGTTGCTTCCTCTTGAATTGTCCCTACTTGGGTTGGGATGTTCTCAGTTCCCTTCCTTGCTTCTTTTTTTAATTTTTATTTTCAAATTTTTTTGGCCATGCCACATGGCATGTGGGATCTTGGTTCCCCAACCGGGGTTTGAACCCACACGCCCCTGCATTGGAAGCACAGAGTCTTAACCACTGGACCACCAGAGAAGTTCCCCTTTATTGCTTCTGATGGGATGTGAGTTTGTCCCCCTCCGCCCTGGTCGTGTGTGTCCCTGCCTGGTGTCCCGCGGTGAGTTGGGGGCAGCCTAGCTGCAGACCTGTGTCTCGCTCCCATGAGCAATTTCTGTCACCACATTCCTTCTACTGGAGGGGGTCCCCCTGGCAGTTCTCTGGGCAGGATACTGGAGCATCCTCTGACCCTAAGTCTGCTTGGCACCTACAACGGAACACTGCCGACTGGGGCAGCTTCAACACCAGATATTTCTTTTCTTTTTCTTCTTCTTTTTTTTTTTAATCATCAATCCATTGCTTTCTTTTTTAATTTTTATTTTATATCGGAGTACAGCTGATTTACAATGTCATGTCAGTTTCAGGTCTACAGCACAGTGTTTCAGTTACACATATACATGTATCTATTCTTCTTCACGTTCTTTTCCCATTTAAGTTATTACAGAATGTTGAATAGAGTTCCCTGTGCTATGCAGTAGGTCCTTGTTAGTTTCCTGTTTTATTTACAGTGGTATGTATATGTTAATCCCAAACTCCTCTAATTTCTCTCTCTCCTCCCAGCCTTTCCCCTTGGGTAACCATAAGTTTGTTTTCTAAATCAGTGAGTCTGTTTCCATTTTGTAAATAAGTTCTTTTGTATCTCTTTTTAATTTAAGTTCCGCATATAAGTGATGTCATATATTTGTCTTTATCTGTCTGACTCAGTGTGATCATCTCTAGGCCCATCCATGTTGCTGCAAATGGCATTATTTCATTCTTTTTTATGATTGAGTAGTACTCTATTATATATACATACCACATCTTCTTTATCCATTCATTTGTCGATGGACATTTAGGTTACTTCCATGTCTTGGCAATGGGGTATGTGTATCTTTTTGAATTGTTTTTTTTTTTTCCCCCCCAGCTATATGCCCAGGAATGGGATTGCTGGGTCATATGATAACTCTGTTTTTAGTTTTTAAGGAACCTCCATACTGTTTACCATATGGAGTATGGTAAACATACTCCATATGCACCCACTTACATTCCCAGCAGCAGTGTAGGGGCATTCCCTTTTCTCCACCCTCTCTCACTCAGCATTTATTGTTTGTAGACTTTTTGATAGTCGTCCAAAGGATGGGGTGTCAGCAGGGTCAGGTTCTAGCAACGGCCTCTTCCTGCCTGTGGACAGCTGACCTCTCATCATGTCCTCACGTGGTGGAGAGCAGAGGGGGGCTCCTTGAGTTCCTTTTGATAAGCGCACAAATCCCACCTGTGAAGGCTCCACTCGTGCGACCTCAGTGCTCAGAGCCCTCACCTCCTAACACCATCACCCTGGGGGTTAGGATTTCAACTTGTGAATTAACTGGGGATGCAAAGTTCAAAATAAACACCACCCTGCTCCCGGGAAGGACAAGAGAATTCTCAGAATTCTCCTTCCTTCTGAGGCAGAAAGTTATTTTCTGCAGGAAAAAAATACACTTGAGGCTTCTTCACTGTTAACCTATTTTGTAGTTATACATCATTTGCTTCGAGGATCGGGGTCCAGTGGTGAGACAGCACAATGCTGCTGTAGCCACACCAGAACCTTCTTCCTAGAGCCGTGGGGTCTGGCTGGCTGGTAACCCATTTAGGCTTCTGGGTGGAGAAATGTATCTCACCCTGCAATGATGTGTCACCTTATTTAAGCACATTTAGAACAATTATGGGCAGGGCCCTGGCTGGTAAACTGTGAGCTGGGATGGTGGCAGGAGCAATTCAGAAACATATAACCATGATGGTACCTTGCGTGGCCACAGCCCTTCCCATTTATGAGTCCAGGGAGGGAGATGTGTGCCAGGAAGGCTCATGGGTCCTGTTCCGTCTCCACCCGCACCAGTGAGGGGACCCGGGGAAGCCCTAGGGGTGGCTGGCTCCACATCCCTTCCCTCCTCCGCACCAGTTTGGGCTCATTCCCAGTTGAAGCAAGACTGCCAGTCCCTGTGGGGCTGCCCTCTTGAGAAGTTTGCGTCACAGTTTGAAAAGCAGAAGTCACCGTGATGAACTCTAGTTCTGACCCCCTTATCTTACGGGAAGCACTGAGGCCCGGGGAGGTAGAGAGAGTTTCTCAGGGACGAGAAGAAAAGCAGGCTCAGGGAATTCCTGGAAGTCCAGTGGTTAGGGCTCAGGGTTTTCACTGCTGAGAGCCCAGGTTCAGTCCCTGGGTGGGGAACTGAGATGCAGTAAGCCAAGTGCAGCCAGCAACAAAAATGGCAAGTTCATGGCAGTCTGGCCAGCTCCACACCTGGACACAGATGTTCGGGTGGCAAGAGAGGCCACTGGAAAAAGCAGGGCAACTGAAGGCCAGATTTGGTGCCGTGTTAGGTGACTTTGAGGCTGTTTGGACGAGCGTACCCTTCAAGGCCTTGAGATGGTCACCAGCCCTCATGGGTGGTGCCTGCGGGCCTGACTTGGCCACTGTGGAGCCATGAGCTTGCAGGGCTGCCTGGAGGGTGTTGCGCGGGTAGACGGAGCCATGGTTCAGTTGTTGGGGACAGGGAGGCTCTGGTGAGCTGCTGGGGCAGGGCTGGAGGAAAGAGGAGCTTGGCTGAACCACTGGGAACTAGAGGAGAGGCGCTTTCAGGAAGGGAGGGGTCAGGTGGAGATGCCCTTCTCCACTGAGACCTCGTCCTTTCATCATTTGTGAGAGGGCCTTGAGAGAAGTGGGGGCTAGGTATGAGGCTGAGTTCCTGCCTGCTTGGGGCTCCCAGGCTGACTGTGGGGGTAGGGTGCAAATGTGCATGAACCTAAGGAGGGCTATCGGGTGCTGGCTCAGCTGGACAGGACAGGACTGGGCGGGAAAGCTCTCAGGAGGGCGGATGAAGGCTGAGGATGCTCCCAGGGAGTTCTGGGCTTTACTGAGGTTCAGAGAAGAGGCAGCGTCATTGTTGATCCCAAGATCACATGTGAAACATGCATTCTCAGTTGTGGCTGACTGTCTGTGACCCCATGGACTGTAGCCCTCCAGGCTCCTCTGTCCACAGGATTCTTCAGGAAGAATACTGGAGTGGGTTGCCATTTCCTCCTCCAGGGCATCTTCCCAACCCAGAGATCAAACCCCTGTCTCCTGCATTGGCACGTGAGGTCTTTACCACTGAGCCCCCTGAGAAGCCCCTCGCATGTGAAAGCAGCTCGCCTAAGGGGGCTCTGTGTCCCAGCGGTCAGTGTGAGACTGGGCAGTGAGCAGGACTCGCTCCTTGAGCCCTGCACTTGCCAAGTTCAAAGGCAGGAGGTGACAGGGTGAAGACCTGCCCTTGGGAGCTAGTCGGCTCCCTGGGGGCTGTCACACCCAGCCAGGTGGGGACACAGACCATGCCTTGGCTCCTGGCTGCTGCACCCAGAATGTCATGATGTGGACAGCATACACCTTTTTCTATCATGGGGTTCCATGGCTTTAAAATTTTTTTAAAAATTTTATTGATTTACAGTTTTGTTTTAGTTGTTGGTAGGAATGCAAACTGGTACAGCCACTATGAAGAACAGTGTGGAGAGTCCATAAAAAACTGGGACTAGAACTGCCATGTGACCCAGCAATCCCAACGCTGGGCATACACCCCAAGAAAATTAGAATTGAAAGAGACACATGTACCCCAGTGTTCATTGTAACACTATTTACAATAGCTAAGACATGGAAGCAACCTAGATGTCCATTGGCAGATGAATGGATAAGGAAGTTGTGGTACATATATACAATGGAATATTACTTGGCTATAAAAAGGAATGCATTTGAGTCGGTTCTAATGAGGTGGATGAACCTGATGCCATTATACAGAGTGAAGTAAGTCAGAAAGAGAAAGAAAAATACTGTATATTAACACATATATATAGAATTTAGAAAGACAGTACCGACGATCCTACATGAAGGGTAGCAAAGGAGACACAGACGTAAAGAGCAGACTTTTGGACTCAGTGGGAGAAGGCACGGGTGGGATGATTTGAGAGAATAGCATTGAAACGTGTACATTACTATATGTAAAATAGATGACCAGTGCAAGTTCGATGCATGAAGCACTCAAAACCGGTGCTCTGGAAAAACCCAGAGGGATAGGGTGGGGAGGGAGATGGGAGGGGGGCTCAGAAATGGGGGGAGGGCATATGTATACCGGTGGCTGGTTCATGTTGATGTATGGCAGAAACCATCACAATATTATGAAGTAATTATTCTCCAATTAAAATGAATTAATTAAAAAAATGTGTTTCGGGTTTACAGCAAACTGATTCCATTTTACATATATCTGTTCTTTTTCAAATTCTTTTCCCATTTAGGTTGTTACAGCATACTGAGCAGAGTTCCCTCTGCTATGTCATAGGTCTCTGGTGGTTGTCTATTTCATATATCTTATGGCTTTAAACACATGGCCAGGGTCCGCAGACGTAGAGATGTCACCCCGGCCCTTGTGGTCTCAGAGAGGAGACCTGAAATGCTGGACCCGTCTTGCTCTTCAGGGATTGCTACAGAAAGGGAGACATCTACATTTGGATTCAGCAGGTTCCAGAAATAAACAAAATGCAGGTTGAGCCACCCTGCTGTGGTGAAGGAGGATGCTCAGCATGTGGAAACACAGACTAATGACTGTCAGCCAGGGAGCCCGGGGCCTCAGGCTTTGCATAATTTCCCCAATATATCAGGAAGTGGGCAGCGCAGAGGGATCACGCGCACACATGGTGAATATGTCAGTGGTTCCCAGCCTCTTTGAGTATGAAAATGCCTTTTATGGTCAAGAGAGCATTTATGATCACAGTTTGGTAGTTGTGCACTTAGACTCGTGGTTTGAGAGCAAAAGCCGGAACTAATAATAATCAGAACAGCAGAGGCCACGCACGTAAACACTGAGAAGGTATCTGATAGGTGAGTGCTCTGTGTGAGTTCTCCTCACCCTCAGAGAAACCTATGAGATGGGCAGTGTTATTAGGTTCATTTTGCAGATGAGGCTCTTGAAGCACAGAGAGGTTAGGTAACTTTTCTAAAGTCACACAGCTGATCCCTGGTAGAGCCAGGATTCAAGCCCAGGGAAACCAGCTCCAGAGTCCACACTTTTTTAACATTTTTTTTTTTTTTTGGTGTGTGTGTTTGCTTAGTCACTCAGTCATATCTGACTCTGTCATGGCGACCCCGTCGACTATGGTCTGTCAGGCTCCTCTGTCCATGGAATTTTCCAGGCAAGGATACTGGAGTGGGCCGCCATTTCCTTCTCCAGGGTAACTACCTGACCCCGGGGTCAAACCTGGGTCTCCCACGTTGAAGGTGGATTCTTTACCATCTGAGCCACCAGGGAAGCCCCTTTTAAGTTTTATGTATATCTAAATATATCCTGCATGGATTGCAGGATCTTAGTTCCCTGACCAGGGATCAAACCTGGGCCCTGTCTGTGAGCTGAGTCCTAACTGCTGGAGTTACCAGGAAAGTCCCACACTCTTAACAATCCTTAGATGTCTCTCTGCTGAAATGGACACACATCTGTGACCTACAGACAGTGGGGATACCGCCCTTAGAACACGTGAAGGAGAGCCACGTGTTTCGGCATCGATACATTGCAAACTCCTCAGGACAGGTGAACAGACAAGTTGCAGAAGGGGATGGAAAGCATTGATTCTAAGTGAGACACCATGCAAGACTGGACTATGTATTATTTATCCTCTTAAAAGTAGGAGCCTGCTGGCTCTCAGAACACCCAAGTCAGGTGGACATTCTCTCTGTTCTGTGGGATCAGAGCCAAGGAGAGAGATGCTGGGCGCTTCAATGGTGTGTTTTCTTTTTTAATTAGAAATAAAATTCAGGACTTCTCTGGAAACCCAGTTTCCAGGTTAAGACTTCACCTTCCAATGTAGGGAGTGTGGGTTCAATCCCTGGTTGGGGAGCCAAGATCCCACATGCCTCATGGCCAAAAAACACCAAAAACATAAAACAGACGCAGTATTGTAACAAATTCAATAAAGATTTAAAAAATGGTCTACATCAAAATAAAACCTTTAAAAAAATAAATAAAAGAAAATGCCCTGGAGCAAACAGAACAGTGTCAAAGGAACTGAACTTCATGGTAGGTTCAGGAGTTTTGGTTAGGTTATTTCTTTGTGTAGGTGACATGGTTTATAGTAAAGTTTAAACCTACCATAAATGTGTAACATTTTCAAACGAATTTGCATACATACACTTAACAATAGTATGGGGGTGGCAGAGGTTGGTTTAGACATGGGTCTGTGTTTGGTGCGCATAGGATTGCAGACCGTCTCAGTTGCTCTGAGAGTCTCCAGGGGCCTTAGCCCCCTGGGAGGATCACAGATGTAGGACCAAGAGTCCAGCCTGGGCCTGGGGTCTGAAGCCTGTTCAGGGTGGGAAGGTTGCAAAGTGCTCACCTGCCTGTTTGCTTCTAAGAGGACAGCCCTTCAGGAGGTGGTGGCACCGAAATGGAAACTCTGTTGACATGGGTCGTGCCTTGGGGAGGGGGGCGGGGGCTGGACTTTGTAAAGCAAAGTGGCTACCTAGAGAAATTGTGAATCACGTACAGGTCTGGAGGCATAGTGCTTCACTGAGCCATCACAGCCATCACTGCCTCTGGGGACAGAAGAGGTTACTTTTGTTTAGTTTCGCTTAATGCACAAGGGACCTTGTCATCCCCACAGGAAAGAGCCTCAGACCTTCCTGCCAGAAAACAGCCAGTATGACCTGAGGAGAAATTACTGTGAAGCAGCAAAGGCCAGCTGGGGTTGGTAGGAGGAAAAGGCAGGCAGGCAGGACTTCAAAGGCTGGGAATAGAATCAGTGAGGCGGTCAGGGGCTGTAATTTATGAGGGGAGGGAGGCCCAGGGCAGCGGCTGCTTCTGGAACCTTTGTGCTTCTGTCAAGAGAGTACGTCATAGGCTGCGGCTCTCTGGGCACTCCTGCGTCATCTGAGAGGTGATGGGAAGGGCCTGAGGTTGCCAAGAGGGCACAGAGCCTGCATCTGGTTGAGGGGCTGGTGGGGGAGAAAGGAGAGTGGGGGGTGGCTGGGAACAGAGGTGTGCTGTCCCCCACCCACCCCAGCCTCCTTCAGGCCAACTTGGGGGTGATCTTTCTGCTTCCCCAAACCTGAATTAAATCTTCAGAATGTCACTTGACTTTCCTGTCATGGGCATCTGTTATAAGTAGGACTTTTAAAGGCCGTGGAAGTGATGCTGAGACCAACAAGCATCTGTGAGAGGAAGATGCATTATTCCCACCACAGGATGAGCGTTTCCATGGAAACTGCTCCTCAGCTCCTCTCTGTCCTCTGCATCCCAGCCTCCCGCCTCTCCCTCCCTCTGCTCTGTAATCCCGGGGCTGTACTGCTGATCTTAAACCTGGTCCTAGTGCCCCTGAATAATCTCTCTTTCATTTCACAAAGACATTTTTAAAGAGTAGCTGACGCTCTAGAATAGACTCCCCACTCCCACTTCCTCCTGCCTCCTTCCATCCAGCATTCCCCACTTCCTCCTGCGGGCATGTTCCCATCTGCCAGAGCCAGGCCCAGCTCTCTGCAGTTATCCTGTCCCTCTTCTGGGCTGCATCCAACACCCTGATGGTCCTGCACCCGGGTTTCCTTCTCCCCATTTCCCCACCCATGTGCTGCTCCCCGGCCCCTCTGCTGCCTGCCTCTTTCCTGCCTTTCTGCTACTTTATGTTGATTGAGACAAATTCACAGTCTATACAGTTCCCCATGTAAAGTTGAATGTTCACAGACTTGAACAGCCATCACCACCATCGGTTTCAGAACATTTAAAAAAAGTTGAAGTATTGTTGATTTACAAAGTTGTGTTGATTTCTACTGTACAGCAAAGTGACTCAGTTATGCACACACACACTCATATACATATATATATATATACACACACACACATACATACACTCTTTTGTATTCATTTCCATTATGGTTTATTCCAGGATGTTGAATGTAGTTCCCTGTCTATACAGCAGAATCTTGTTTATCCATTCTAAATGTAATAGTTTGTACCTGCTAACCCCAAACTCCCAGTCCATCCCTTCCACCCCATCCCCCTTGGCAACCCCAAGTCTGTTCTCTATGTCTTTGAGTCTGTTTTGTTTCATAAAAGTTCATAACACTTTTTGTCACCCTCAGAAGAAATCCTGGAACCCTTGGCAGTCACCCCATTTCTCCCCAAGCCCCCAGACCCAGGCATCCCCTCGACTACATTCTGTCTTCGATTTCCATATAAACACCCACCTCTGTTTTCACAAACTTCTCTCTGAACCGTTAGTCTGGTCCTTTGACTCTGGTCCCCTTCCACCCCCACCCCCGACCTTGAAGCACAGCTCTGATTTGTGATCGTGTGTCGATTCTACTGAAAACCTTCTGTGATCTCTTACCAGGGGCATGCACCTGTCTTAACTGACTTCAGGCTGCTGCCTCCTTCCTCACCTGGACTCGCATCCCAGCCTAGCCTGCTGCCCCCCTGACCCATCCCAGGGAGTCCAGGTTCCCCTCAGACAGCCTCATCTTCCCATAATCTCACTTTCTCATACTTCACACCTCCTCACACCTCCACACGTCTCCTCATACTTTCTCATGTCTCCTCATACCTCTTCATGTCTCCCCACACTACCTCACATCATCTGACACCCCACACTTCCACACATCTCCTCATACCTCCTCATGTTTCCTCACACCTCCTCACATCATCTCACATCCCACACTTCCACACATCTCCTCAAACCTCCTCATGTCTCCTCACACCTCCTCATGTCTCCTCACACCTCCTCATGTCTCCTCACACCTCCTCATGTCTCCTCACACCACCTCACATCATCTCACACCCCGTGCCTCCACGCATCTCCATATACCTCTTCACGTCTCCTCACACTTCCTCATGTCTCCTCACACCACCTCACACCCCACACCTCCACACATCTCCTCACACCTCTTCATGTCTCCTCACACCACCTCACATCATCTCACACCCCACACCTCCACACATCTCTTCATACCTTCTCACACCTCCTCATGTCTCCTCACACCACCTCGAATCGCCTCACACCTTTCACCTCCACACATCTCCTACCTCTTCCCAAGTCTTCACACCTCCTTATACCTCTTCAGGTCTCCTTACACCTCTTCATGTCTCCTCTCACCTCCTCAAATCTCCTTACAACTTCTCATGTCTCCTCTCACCTCGTCACACTTCCTCACATCTTCTTACGTCTCCTCATACCTCCTCACACCATGTCTGTCTCTGGTTGTGAGTTTGTCGAGGTCAGGGACCAGCCTTTCTGTCTTTTCTTAATTGTTAATCTCAGACTTGGTGCTCAGTGTCAGTTGATCTACCACAAATACCACCAATCTGAGTGTGGGGAGAATTGGAGTTTTTAATCTGGTCTCGCTTGTTCCCCAGCCCTTCTGATGGTCCCTGTCATCCTACCCTCCCATTATGTGGGTCTGGTTTTACAGGGAGCAGCCTGAGCTCACATTGTCAGTAGCAGTAGCTGTAAAATATGGAGGAATAGTTCATCCTTATCTGCCCCCTCCCTCAGGAACCCTGTCCCCTTCCTAGCCAGTTCCTGCGGAGGTCAGCAGGAGCCAGCGCAGACTCTAGGAGATGGGCAGCCCGATAAGAGAGCTGGAGTCAGCCCAGGAGGGTTAGCTCTACTTCTGAGCACTAATCAATCTTTAATAAAATTCCCTGGAGCATAGACAGGAAGAGGGGAGGGATGAGTAGGAGAGTTTGGATTTTCTTTTTTAAAAACTTTGTCCAGACATTTATGTACTTTATTTAATGAGGGCAAAAGTTAAATGTATACTATATGAGTTTCAAATGCCAGGAATTTAAATACAGCTTTAAGGAACTTAGGTTTAAGGGTTAACTTGAAGGGCAGGGCAGAGTTTTTAATTTTTTAAGTACAGCTTGAAAAGGCCCAGTTGAATTCAAGACATAAACATTTTTTAATTAAAGTTTTTAATAATTAATTTTTTAGCTGTGCTGCACAGCATGTGAGATCTTAGTTCCCTGAGCAGGGATCAAACCCATGCCCCTGCAATGGAAGTGCACGGTTTTAATCACAGGACTACCAGGCAAGTCCTAAGACATAAACATTTGCTTCTTGAACAGCACGGGTCCACTTTGATGTGGATTTTTTTCTGCAGTAGATACTGCAGAACTACACCATCTCCTGTTGATTGAATCCATAAATACATAGAAGCTGTCTTTACACTGAGGGCCCATGATGAATTCTACTCAGATTTTCACCTGGGTGGACGGTGGGTGCTCCTAATTCCTTTGTTGTTCAGGGGTCAACAGTAATTGTCACAAACTACAAAGAGTGGACAGAGCTTTTACAAATCATGGCAGAGGCTTTTATTTTGAGGTCATTATCTGTCACCTTTGCTTTTAGCTTCAAGAGGGTCAAACAGTTTATTAATACTGTGTATCAGATGGTGCCCTTACCCAGTAATGACGTTTCTCCTTCAGGCAGGGGTATGGATTTTAAGAGGGTATGAGTTGTGGGGTTCCCCCATCTTTTTACAAGGTGGGGTGCTGGGTCCCTTTTGGGGAAGAACGCTTGACGTGGGGGCCCCTCGTGCCCACTGCCTTGGTTGGTTGGTGCCTGTGTTCATGGGGTTGAAGGCTGAGTGTGGTTTAAAGTTATCATTGTTTCCTGTCTGTTGTGGCGATAGTGGTGATGATGATTGCAATTATTAAGGCTGCAGTGAACATTCTACCCAGGTTTAGTGCCTTAAAGGCAGTGTTTCCCAAACTCTGTTTCCTGGAACACTCTCTAGGCACATCTTCAGTGGCCAGGTATCTTTGGAAAACTGCTACATACTGTGCATTTCCCTTGAAGATTTACAATGTAGAGCAAAGCCTTTTAAAGGCTCTGGGAATTCCTGCAGGGAAAAGCTGGGTAGCCTAGCAGGGTCTAAATTTGTTTCCTAATATGACCTGTTTTTCTAGTCACCCTTGTGATTTCCCAGTTCTGTAGGTGTACCTTGAGAAGCCCAACCTCAGAGTCATTTCTTAAAAGGAGAATTGTGGGGGCAAAGCATGTGATGGTTTATAAAGTTCGAGCCCCGGCCCAGATATCTGATGGTCATGGCTGGGAACCCTTTGCTGTGTTCCAGGAAGGAGCCTCTGGGGTCCAGGCTGTCCTCCCATGCCTGACTGTCTTTCAGGTCATGCCCCATCCAGCTGTGGGAAGTAAACAAATGGCTTTTGTTCTGTTTATAGAGGAGGATGGTGTGCAGGTGGGCTATGCTTTCAGTTGGGAGGACTCAGCTGGTTTTGCCCCCAAGACCCAGTACTGGCCAAGTGGTGGCAGGGAGCTGGGCAACCGCTGGGCCGTGAGTTGACTCTGATCCACACGTGCCCTTGTGCCATCCTGGTGGGACCAGGAGCCGTCTCTGTGAGATGAGCAGAATGAGCCGCTGTGCCCACCACAAGGCTGAGCCTCTGACCTGCAGATCAGCCTCCTGTGCGCCAACCACCTGAGTCCACAGCCTTCCTGGGTTACATCTCCTCTTGTTTTTGGCCCTGTCCAGGTCTTGCCTTGCCAGGAGGACCATAAACCTGTTGAAGGCAGAATGGGTCAAATTTTTCTTTCATCCCCGACAGCACTTTGCACAGAGCTGAGTCCATAGCATAGAACCACCTGTGGGTGGTTCTCAGGAGCCCGGCAGTGGCCCTGGTATGAGTCAGCTGAGTTACCTGCCACTGAGTAAGCACCCCCAAAGTGTATTAAAACATTATTTGTGTATTTCCTTAGTAAGTTCAGACACTTTAAAAAGATACTGTAGTTTCAATATCATATGACATCACTTATATGTAATCTAAAAAAAAAAAAAAGACACAATTTCACTCATTTTCAGAACAGAATAGACTCACAGGCGTAGAAAGCAAATTTATGGTTACTGAAGAGATGAGGATAAATTAGGCATTAGCAGGGATTAACAGATACAACTACTATGTATAAAATAGGTAAACAATAAGGACCTACTGTATAGCACAGGGAACTGTGTTCACAATCTTGTGATACCTGTAATGGAAAAGAATCTGAAAAAGAATATATATATATGTGTGTGTGTGTGTGGATGGTGACTGCAGCCATGAAATTAAAACATGCCTGCTCCTTGGAAGAAAAGCTATGACAAACCTAGACAGTGACATATGTGTGTGAATAACTGAATCACTTTGTTGTACACCTGAAACTAACAGGAAATTTGTAAGTTAGATATACTTCAATTTTTAAAAGTGGTTTAAAAATGCTGTAGTTTCATCTCCTCACCCTGATATCTGTGAAGAATTCTCTTGATTATTTAAAAGCAAGATCCTCAAGTACTATGTACTATGTAAAAGTGCTAATAGTGTTTTTCTGAGAACATTGTTATATGTTGCATGGGTCAGGATTTTATTTTGTAACAGAACTTTGGAGTCACTTACTAATCTATGCCTTATTCCTAAGAGAGGTTGTTTTTATAACATTTCTCTTTATGGACTGAAGAGAAATACCAGAGGTGATGTGACTTGCCTAAAATCCCATGGGAGCTTGTCAGAGAAAGCTGAGCTAGGGGCCTGTTTGACGTAAGGGCGGTGTACTCACGTCATCTCTTTGTGTTATCACTGGGCACTTTATTTACGATGTGAACTGCTACTTCCTACCTCCTTCCAAAAAGGATTTAGGACAGAGATAAAACTCATGTCCGGAACAAAATGATTCTTCTCTAAGTCTGGAATGCTCCCCTGTGACAATCTGAAATGTGTTTTAAAAAGTGAGGTGTGGATTTGCTTATTGAAGAGTCTATAGGAATATCTGCAGTCCCTTCTCCCCCAGATGTGGATTCTGCAGATTAGAGTTCTTGATTGGTGGCACATAAGTGTAAGTTTGAGGCTTGGGGAGGGGGTCCCGCCCATGATTGGTGGCACTTTAGGGTAAGTTTGAGGCTTGGGGAGGGGGTCCCACCTATGATTGGTGGCACTTTAGGGTAAGTTTGAGGCTTGGGGAGGGGGTCCTGCCCATGATTGGTGGCACGTTAGGTTAAGTTTAAGACTTGGGGAGGGGGTCCTGCCCATGATTGGTGGCACTTTAGGGTAAGTTTGAGTCTTGGGGAGGGGGTCCCGCCCATGATTGGTGGCACTTTAGGGTAAGTTTGAGGCTTGGGGAGGGGGTCCCACCCATGATTGGTGGCACTTTAGGGTAAGTTTGAGTCTTGGGGAGGGGGTCCCAGCCATGATTGGTGGCACTTTAGGGTAAGTTTGAGGCTTGGGGAGGGGGTCCCAGCCATGATTGGTGGCACGTTAGGGTAAGTTTGAGGCTTGGGGAGGGGGTCCCAGCCATGATTGGTGGCACGTTAGGGTAAGTTTGAGGCTTGGGGAGGGGGTCCTGCCCATGATTGGTGGCACGTTAGGGTAAGTTTGAGGCTTGGGGAGGGGGTCCCAGCCATGATTGGTGGCACGTTAGGCTAAGTTTGAGGCTTGGGGAGGGGGTCCTGCCCATGATTGGTGGCACGTTAGGCTAAGTTTGAGGCTTGGGGAGGGGGTCCTGCGCATGGACTCGGAGCGTCTCCTGATCTCTGTACTTGGCATTCCTACCTGGACTCTTGCTGTCACCTAATTACTGTGATCACCTATTTCAGTGTGTTTGAAATGAATGATCACAGCTGTTTAAGAATATTGGGTCAAGGATTTCCCTGGTGGGCCAGTGGTTAAGACTCTGTGCTTCCACTGCAGGGGGCTCAGGTTTGATCTCTGGTCAGGAAACTAAGATCCCACATGTCATGCAGCAAAAAAAATAAAGATGCATAGGATTTCTGCTGGCCAGATGGGGAGAGGGCATTCTAAGCAATAAACCATAGGTGGTTTAAAAAAACACACAAAAAACCTATTTGATATTTGGCTATCTTTAAAAGTAAGAAAAGAATATTAGGTCAGGCAACTTAATCTCTTTAATATTTCCTAAGAGGTAGTCCTTGGGCTGGGCTTTCCAGGTGGCACTGTGGTAAAGAATCTACCTGCCAACGCAGGCACGAGACTCAGTTTCCATCCCTGGGTTGGGAAGATCCCCTGGAGAAGGAAATGGCAACCCACTCCAGTATTCTTACCTGGAAAATTCCATGGTCAGAGGACCCTGGTAAGCTATAGTCCATGGGGTCGCAAAGAGTAGGACACGACTGAGCGAATGAACGCACACACGCAGTCCTTGGGCTAGGCAAATCTGGATTACTCGAGGTGGGCACTGTATTAAAATGCAGATTCCTGGGCCCCAGTGCAGGCCCACTGGCTTGGCATCTCTGAAGGTGGGGCCCTGGGGTGTGCATCTTTAGCAGGTTTTCTGGGCAGGTCCTATATGCATGTGAGTTGGAGAATTACTACTGACTGTGCTCAGAAGAGTGTCTCTAAAAAGATTCCAAGGGGACTGGCTGCTTCTGTTGCACATGGGTTGTGGGAATTGGCCCTTAGAGTCACCTGGAGGCTTGCTGCCCCTTGTGACATCTGGCTGCACCCCTAGAAACACCACCAGGCATTTGGATCCAGTGAAGTCTTCCCCTAGATTATGTTCACATACCCCTCTAGCAAGCTGATTCTCACTGCTTGCTCCTCAGACAGAAGGATGACAGTATCAAACCCCTGTGACCACCGCCCACCCCCCACTGCATCCTAGAGCTGCTTGTCCCCTCCTCCCCTGTTGCCAGGACCATGCCCTCACTCCCCATCCTGTTTTCCTACCTGGCAGCAGATTAGTGAGGAGGGGTGGGGCCGGGAAGGCAGGCCCGACGGGGGACAGTGGGTTCCCAGAGGGTCACGACAGCCCTCAGGGCCAGCACGAGGCAAGGTGGGGACCAGGGCCTGTGTTAGGAGCTCCGTGGAGAGGGGATGCCTGGAGGCAGGCCATCTGGTCCCCTCCGTCCGCAGCACGAGCATCTCTGAATGAATACCCTCACCACTTTCCCATGCCCTTCCTTTCCTTCTCCTTGTCCTGCTCCCACCCCCCCACCAAACACCAGGGGTCAGGAGAGCAAATGTATGAGCAGGTGTCCTGCTGCCCCTCCTCACCCCCAGCCGGACCCCAACCGGTGACCGCCTCAGGCTCCCTCGCGCACACCATGGGAAGAGCCACGTGTCTGGTGGGGCTGGGGCCTGGGCTGACACCTGCATTCTGTCTCCCCTTCACTTTCTCGCCCGCCACAGGCTCTGCCAGGCCAGTCTCTGCCCCCTGGGTGGAGCACATTAACAATTGTGTAGGCTGTGAAAATCTGGAGAACTTCCCACAAGCAGTGTTTCATCCATAGATAACAATTGAGTTTGACACTCCTATAGTCCAGTGGGCTGCCAATTTTAAGGCCTGAGTCGATGGACACATACATTCAAACCACATTCTTTTGGTACCAATGAAAATCCTAATAAAGTGTGAGAGTGAGTTGTTTGTCTCTGGGGGAAGTATGGGCTCAAATGCAAATCTTAAAATAAGAGATGGTACTAGGCAGTGGTAGACCAGTAATACTTTTTTTAAAAAAACCATTTAACCATTTTTAAATACTTTTCATTTTAAAATTTAAATTAAATTTAAATTAAAATTTAGGCACAGCTTGAGGACTTCCCTGGGGGATCTTAGTCACTTTGCCAGATCCCCAGGTTGGGAAATCTGTTGTGGGTCCTAGAACTTTCTTAACAATGCAAGATTAAAAAAAACTAAGATCATGGCATCCAGTCCTATCACTTCATGGCAAATAGATGGGGAAACAATGGAAACAGTGACAGACTTTATTTTCTTGGGCTCCAAAATCACTGTAGATGGTGATGGCAGCCATGAAATTAAAAGATGCTTGATCCTTGAAAGAAAAGCTATGACCAACCTAAACAGCATGCTAAAAAGTAGAGACATTATTTTGCCGACAAAGGTCTGTCTAGTCAAAGCTGTGGTTTTTCCAGTGGTCATGTATGGATGTGAGAGTTGGACTATAAAGAAAGCTGAGCACCAAAGAACTGATGCTTTTGAACTGTGGTGTTGGAGAAGACTCTTGAGAGTCCCTTGGACTGCAAGGAGATCAAACCAGTCTGTCCTAAAGGAGATCAGTCCAGAATATTCATTGGAGGGAGTGATGCTGAAGCTGAAACTCCAATACTTGGACCACTGATGCAAAGAACTGACTCATTGGAAAAGACCCTGTTACTGGGAAAGACTGAAGGCAGGAGGAGAAGGGGACGACAGAGGATGAGATGGTTGGGTGACATCACCAACTCGATGGACATGAGTTTGAGCAAGCTCCAGGAGTTGGTGATGGACAGGGAGGCCTGGTGTGCTGCAGTCCATGGGGTTGCAGAGTCAGACACGACTGAGGGACTGAACTGAACTGACTGACTGAGGACTTCTCTGGTGCTTCGGTGGTTAAGACTCCATGCTTCCACTGCAGAAGGTACAGATTCCCCTGGTAGGGGAACTAGGATTCCAAATGCATTACAGTGTGAGCGACAAAATGCTGTATGGCTCAGGAGACTCAACCCTGGGCTCTGTAACAACCTAGAGGGGTGGGAGGGGGAGGGCAGGGGGAGGGAGGTTCAAGTTGGGGGACATAAGTACACCTACAGGCGATTCATGTTGATGTTTGGCAGAGACCAACTCTGTATTGTAGAGCAATTATCCTTCAATAAAGATAAATTAATTACAATTTTTTAAAAAAATTAGGCACAACCTAGAAAATGTTTAGCTTCACGAACTTTATTACAAAATAGACATTTCCGTTTTAGAGACAGTGACCCGGCACCTGGGCATGAAGGGAAAGAGAAGTTCCAAGCAATGATATTAGTTTGCCAGTACAAGTATACTGTGGCCCCAACTTGCCACGTTTGTTTTTTTCTTTTTGTCATTTCAGGTGATTTTTAAAGCCAAGTCAAAATATTCTCCAGAATTACTCAAATACCGGTAAGTACCCCCTGAGGCAATTCTCTTTGTGGCTGCAGGTAACCGTTTTTCCAGCCAGGATTTTTACACATCACTCCTCTGTGACATGCCTGCTTGCCAGGGGTCAAGTTCACTTGTCACTGGGCCACCACTTAACAGGCCTTGCAGCATATTGGCCTTGATTAGAAACAAAAGTCTAGAAGGGACTTCCCTGGTGGTCCGGTGATTAAGGTTTGGCGCTTCCAATGGAAGACTCTGGTTGACTAAGATCCAACATGCCACGTGGAACTGCCAAAAGTAAAAAAAGAAATGAGAGTCTGGTTTCTTTCCTACCAGGGAGCAGAAAGGGAAGTAAGCCGTGCACATGGTGTTTAAACCTTTTGGAGGCACTTGGGATGGAACGGGCCTCAGCAGAAGGAAGAGGGGCTCCCTGAAGATGTCTGTGTAGCCAGGCGACCCCCTCCCCACCCTCTGGCTGCAATTGCAACTGAGATCTGGGCAGGGCTGAGTAAGAGAGGCTCATAATCTGGACCAGAGGAGGCCTGAAATCATAGACTGAATTTATTGCAGGAGGTGGACTTGCATATTTTCCTGTGGGCAGCATCTGTTACTTGCCCCCGGTTTTCAGAGACCTGTTGACTTCCCCGTGGCTTGAATGGCCAGCCTCGGCCAGAAGGGGAAGGGAGACAAGGTGTCAAGAAGGCATGAGACAGTCACCACGTTAGTCAGGGTGTCTCAGGTCCCTGCCCAGGAGAGCTCGACTGTCCAGGCACACATTTCTGGGAAGCAGACTTTGGCCTCTTACCTTCTTGAGTCAAAGTGAAATTTTAATTATTTTATTACTTTACAAATATGTAAAACTATATTCCTATTATATTTTATTTAAACACGTTGAAAGGGAACGTGTTAGTCACTCGGTCATGTCTGACTCTTTGCAACCCCGTAGACTGTAGCCCACCAGGTTCCTCTGTCCATGGGCTTCTCTAGGCAAGAATACTGGAGTGGGTAGCCATTTCCTTCTCCAAGGGATCTTCCCAACTCAGGGATCTAACCCAGTCTCCTGCATTACAGGCAGATTCTTTACTGCCTGAGCCACCATTTAAACAGGTATCATCTTAAATTCACAAAGACTGTTTATTTAAAGTTCTGAAAGTGTGTATTCTGATCCCCCTTTTGTATCCGAGGAAGCTGAAGTTCAGGAAGTTAGGTGACAGTGTTCTCAGGCCAAGACACAAGTGATGAGACTTGTCTGCTGTGTTTTTGTTTTTCATCTGATCTTGCTGTCTCCCTTCACTATTTAAAAAAGATGAGCGAAGTATAGCTGATTTATACCGTTGTGTTAATTTCTGCTATACGGCAGAATGACTTCTTTTGCATGTCCTTTTCTATGCTTTATCACAAGATATTGAATATAATTCCCTATGCTCTATAGTAGGACCTTGGTGTTTATCCTTCCTTGTATATGCTAGGCTGGGTCTGCTAATCCCAGACTCCCAATCCTTCCCTTCCTCTTACAACCACAGTCTGTCCTCTTTGTCCCTTCACTGCGTTTTGAGAAGTTCAGTTCATGTTTCTGCCAGACTGTTGATTCTGAGAAGGTCAGTTTAAAGTAACAACACTTTACAGTCAGTCCTGTAAAGGATTCTGCATCCGAGGATTCCACACCTGTGGATACAGAGGGTGGGAGGGCCCGGTATGCCTTATATGACGTGAACTGCAGCATTCTCCGTAAGGGAGTTGAGAATCTTTGGGTTTCAGTGTTGGCTATGGGGGCCTGAGAGGTGTCCCTTGCAGATACCGAGTTATGATTGTTATGATAGGAAAACTTGGGGAGAGGTAGGAGGGGGAACATTAAGAATTGAGCTTGGATGTGGGCTTCAAAGGAGGCTGTTTGGAATGTGAGTTGATTTGGGCAGAGGCAGTGGTTCGAGACAAGAGCTTTGGAACTTAGTTGAACAAGAGCTGTAACAGTGGCTGGAGGAGGGAATGTATTTCCCGAGGAAGAGGATGCAGGGCAGAGAGACACGGACACTCACTCTGGGGGACGAAGAGGAGGAAGAGGGACCAGGGGCCTCCAGAGACAGGCTCAGATGGGGGAAGGATGGAGCGGGGGTCACACTTTTGAGATCAGGGAGAAGATGGTGGGAGGAGGCGGGGCCAGCAGGGGATACCTGCAGAGGAGGTAATGAGGCAGGAGGTGACACCTTTTTCTAGCAGTTGCTCTTGAGGGTGAGGATGACTCCTCACTCCTCCCTGGGTGACATCGGAGGAGAAGCACAGGGTCTCTTGAGTTCTCACGGCAGCTCTTGGAGGCAGGAGAGGAGGGGTCAGCTCTGCGTTACAGATGTGAGGGCACAGCAGGCCTGAGTGGCCGAGGACTTGCCTGGGGTCACATCTGTGACCCTTGCTCTCGGGGTCACACCCAGCAGACGCAAGCAGAGCAGTTGAGGTGAGGAGGGGGCGCAGAAGCTCAGTGGGTGGCCGGGGGCCACACTGCAGCAGTGTGGGTGGTAAGCGGGGTCTGGTTGTCTTTTGCTTTCTCTGTTCCCAGTACTGTCCCATAGAGTTTTCACAGTGAAGAAAGAGGAGTAGGAATGTATATTCACCGTAGTGGTTAAGACTTTACCTTCCTATTCAGGCGGTGTGGGTTCAATCCCTGGTCAGGGAGCTGAGATCCCACAAGCCTTGTTTTGAAAAAACCAAACATAATGCAGAAGCAATATTGTAACAAATTCAATAAAGACTTTTGGGCTTCCCAGGTGGCGCTAGTGGTAAAGAACCCACCTGCTAGTGCAGGAGATGTCTTGTAAGAGACACGGGTTCAATTCCTGGGTCCAGAAGCTACCCTGCAGGAGGGCATGGCAACCCACTCCAGTATTCTGCGAATCCCGTGGTCAGAGGAGCCTGGCAGGCTACAGTCCACGGGGTCACAAAGGGTTGGACAGGACTGAGCATAGCATTTAAAACAACGCCCAGGAGGAGTCCTTTGGAAAAGCTGAATGTCCATATTATGCTTCTTTCTGGAGGTTCATTGCCGTCACATGGATAGAACGTGTGCATCCACACCAGCAAGGGGTCAAGAACAGAGGGCTGATTCCAGAGGTTCTAGATGTTTCCAAATTGTGTTCTTCACAGCACAGCAGACAATAATAGAACAATAAGAAATAGGGCTTTTGAGGAAGCAGATTGCAGATTTTTGGTGACTCCCAGTTGGTCCTGCCTCTGTCTCTCTCTACGTCCCTGATTCCCTCCATCACTATGGGAATGTGTAGAGAGCTAATGAAAACCTTCATAATTTAAGGTTTTGTGGCTAATTTACCATGAGCTACATGCTGTGCTAATGCCCGATGTCCATTCTCTCCCCTTGCCTCAGCAACGCTTTGGGCAGATGCAGACATGTTCAACTTAAATGGTCTGTTTTGTTAAGTTTAAAAAAAATAGTGTAGGATATGCTCTTTTTTAAAAAAAATATTTTTATTTTTAAATGATGATTGCTTTACAATGTTGTGTTGGTTTCTGCCATACAACATGTGAATGAGCCATAAGTATACATACGTCCCTTCCCTCTTGACCTCCCTCCACCTCCCCATCCCATCCCACACCTCTCGGTTATCACAGAGCACTGGGTGAGCTCCCTGTACTATGTAGCAACTTCCCACTGGCTATCTGTTTGACATATGTTAATATATACATGTTTATGCTATTTTCTCAATTCCTCCCACCCTCTCCCATCCCCTGCTGTGTCCACAAGTCTGGTCTCTATTCCTGCCCTGCAAATAGGTTCATCAGTACCTAAATGGTCTGTTCTTGAGCCAAACCAATATTTGCTGCTTGAGTGACACCTACCTGAAGTAAACACAATGTGGACATTCCTAGAGAGAAACTTGAACTGATTTCCATGTTGGTAAATGTGAGAGGTGTCTCCCTAGACCTTGCACAGGTCACGTAGGCAGCATGCACCTCTGAGAAACTGCAAGTTAAAAATGGCCACCACCACTGCCCCGAGGCTAGTGCAGGGTTCCCAGCCTCCAGGATCTAATAATGCCTGATGATCTGAGGTGGAACTGATGTAATAATAAGAAATAAAGTGCACAATAAATAAAATGTGCTTGAATCATCCCGAAACCATCCCGCACCCTGGTCCATGGAAAAATTGTCTTCCACAAAATTGGTCCCTGGTGCCCAAAAGCTTGGGGATAGTTGTAGTACTAGTGAGTGTTCCCATGCAGAGGGGGTGCTGCCCAGAAGTGATGACTTTTGGGGGGTAAAACCCTTTTAAAACGTTATCTCACCTAATCCTCAGAAGCTGCTGGCAAGGTCGGCGTCATTTGGGCTGTTTTCTGATGGTGACACCAGGGCTCACCCAGGGCCACCTTGCCCAAGCTCTCGGTATGCAGAATGGCTGGTGCTCCCCCCGAATCCCAGCCCTGCCTCGGAGCCCGGCCCTGCTCTGCCATCCTTGTGAGTGGCGCATGCATCAGCCCACGTCCACACAGCCCCTCCGACCCTCACAGCCTCCCGGGGAGTGGGGAAGCGGGGCCCAGGTAGAGGACCTCCGTGAGGGCACTGCTTGTAGTTGATTTGTCGTTTAAATCTGGGGACCCTCCAAAGTCCGAACCCTTTTTTTCATTGCAGCATAAATGTTGATTTACAGTGTTGTGCCAGTCTCTAGTGTACAGCCGAGTGGCTCAGTTATACACATATATACGTTCTTTTTTTATGTTCTTTTCCATTAAGATTTATCACATGATATTCAGTAGAGTTCCCTGTGCTATGCAGTAGGACCTTGTTGTTTATCCATTCTAAATGGAATAGTTTGCATCTACCAACCCCAAACTCCAAGCTCTTAAGTGTTAACTTTGGCATGTTCTGCTTCTAGCATTTAACCAAAAACCAAACAAACAAAAAAACCTCAAAAATCCACAGTTTCCTTGGGGATTGATCTAGAGTGTACAGGAAGCTTGTCGGGAAGGCTGCCTTCAGCCTCTCTCTCTTCCTTCCCAGGTTACCCCTCTACCTGGCCTCACTCTTCATCAGCCTTGTTTTCCTGTTGGTGAATTTAACCTGTGCGGTGCTGGTGAAGACGGGCACCTGGGAGAGGAAGGTGATCGTGTCCGTGCGTGTGGCCATCAACGACACGCTCTTTGTGCTGTGTGCCGTCTCCCTGTCCATCTGCCTCTACAAAATCTCCAAGATGTCCTTGGCCAACATTTACTTGGAGTCTAAGGTAAGGCGGACACGTGGTTGAGATCCTACCATTAGACTTATTCTCAAAAGAGTTTTCTGGGATTTCCCTGGTAGTCCATTGGTTATGATTTGGCACTCCTAATGCAGGGGGCACAGGTTCTATCCTTTGTTGGGGAAATAAGATCCCACACACTGTGCAGTGAGGCTCACCTCCACCAAAAAAAGTTCCCTGGTTTGCAACAGAAAACAGAAATCAACCAATGCCTCTCCCACCTGACCTCTTGCAAATGATTAGCTGTGGTGTGGTTGCCAAGACACAGAGCCGTGTAGTTCATTGAACTTTGTGAGAAGAATTGACTCGTGGTGGCTCGAGGTTTACTGGAGTGTGCGGAGTTCCAGGCAGAGAGGTAAATCTCTGGTTTCTGGATACAGAGGCTTAGATGAGAGTTTAGAGGACCCATGGCATTGACTATGCCACTAATATTGTTAGAAACACACAGCTTGTATTCCCTTTGTTCCTAGCCCTTTTATAAGCACTCTGCATGTAGCTAGGACTGTAACCTTCAAAATTCAGGGGGAGTAGGTGTCACCTACCTAGGGAAACGGAGGCACGGGACGTCAGAGGCTCGGCCCGGGTTACACAAACCAGGAGATTCAGAGCCATGGTGTGGCTACAGCAGCCTGGCTCTGGGCTCTGGGGTCTGTCCTCTTTACCACCAGGTCGTCGTGCAGAGACACTCAGATCCAGGAGCACCCCTGCCTTGACTGTGCCCCTGAGAGGGTCCCCCTTAACAGGGGGAGCTGCTCCTGGGGTTCAGGACAGCAGGCCTCTCATGGCGACGGTTCAGAGATGGAGTCTGACAGACCGTGTGTTGGGCCGCACCCCATAGGCCTGCAAGGCCAGGTCGTACCCAGTTTCAGTACTGAAGAAAGAGCCTGGAGTCAGCCATGGCTTAATGGATCGGGGACCTTACACGTCTGAAGCAGTGTCATGGAGCAACAGTCCACATGTGCAGTGGACGGCAGCAGGATGTGCTGGCGGGCTTTGCGCCAATGTCGGGGGTGGGGAAGGAGGATGAGCAGTTGCAGAGGGAATTGATGTCAGGTGTGATCCGTGGCTCAGTGGTAAAGAATCTGTCTGCAATGCAGGAGATGCTTGGGACACTGGTTTGATCCCTGGATTGGGAAGATCCCCTGGAGGAGGGCATGGCAGCCCACTCCAGTATTCTTGTCTGGAGTATCCTATGGACAGAGGAGCCTGGCAGGCTGCAGTCCATGGGGTCACGAAGAGTCAGACATGACTGAAGCGACTGAGCACGCATGGGCTTGTCAGTTACCAGGGAAAACAGCAGAGGGGCATGACACTCGCCACCACTTTGATAAGAACAGTCACCAGCTGGGCCTGGGGACAAGTCCATAGGAAGGTCAGTCGTGTGAATGGGTGTAGGAGAAGCAGGCGCTGGTCGGACAGGGCATATGCAGAGACCAGTAGAACAGTCCCCTTGAGTGGCCTGACCGCATCCTGAGAGGGCAGCCCCTGCACATTCTCTGGTTTCACTGCTGTGCCCCCAGCCCTGGAGTCCCTGTTTTCTTCTTTCCTTCCCCCAGAGTTACAGACAGGGGCAGATGTGCTGCCTGGTGCGGTGGTTCTGAAGTGCCCCTCACCAGCCTGGTCCCCAGTTCCCCCTCATTAGGAGCCTGGTGATGTGTAGAGTCCAGAGCGCATGCTCTGGGCTCTCACTGGCCATGGGCCCCTGGCCCCACCAGCACGTTGCCCACTGAGCCTTGGTTTTCTCACATGTAAGGTGGTTGAGTGATTTCATAGCTCCTCTGCTTCTGAAATTCTGTGGTACCCTAACCCTTGCCAGGGAACCCATGTGGTTGTAATGTTGCTGGTCTGAAGACCTGAGCAGCTCTGCGTCTTAGGATACTTGGTCTTCAGCAGCCATCAGCAGATTAAAATCTGTGCCTCCAACTTCAGAATTACAAAGCCTTCTTCATCAAGGTAGCCTGTGATTTGCCTGAGCTCTTGCAAAATCTGAAAAGTTAGTGTGGCAGGGTCCTTTTTTCATTGATAAATGTTGACAAATTTTATACTTGACTTTGCCTTAACTTTATTATTTACACTGTCTCCTGTATAAGGTCTATTCAAGGCTTTTTGAAAACAGAATTATGGGGACTTCCCTGGTGATCCAGTGGTTAAGACTCCATGCTTCCAGTGCAGAGGGCTCAGGTTCGATTCCTGGTCAGGGAGTTAAGATGCTGCATGCCTTGTAGTGCGGCCAAAACAAAACAGAACTGTGGTTTTAATAGGAGAGGTCACATTTTAGATTGTCAGATTTAGATCACCTCTGTGCAGACAATCTGATAGACTACCATTGGCAAAATAAAATAATAGCTTAGATTTAGTGACTTCCAAGTGCAAAACTCAAAAATGAATTTTAGTTTTTTGGTTAACTGTTTTGAGCACCAGGGCTTCCCTGGTGGCTCAGTGGTAAAGAATCCACCTGCCAGTGTGGGAGACACAGGTTTGATCCCCGGGTCAGGACGATCCTCTGAAGAAGGAAACAGCAACCCACTCCAGTATTCGTGCCTGAGAAATCCCAAGGACAGAGGAGCCTGGTGGACTACAGTCCACGGGGTTGCAAAAGAGCGGGACACGACTTAGTGACTAAATGACAACAACTGCTTCTAGTTAGAGCTCATTTAGCTAACTTTGGACACTGATAGCTTCATTAGTGGGGGCACAGATGACCAATTTTCACGCACTCCCAAGCTCTGAATCACACTGGGACTCCAGCCTTCCCAGCCTAGGATAGTTGGGTCTTGAAGACATGCTCCTCACCCAGAGCCACTGTCCACAGCTCCACTGTCCCCAGACTGCCGTCCCTCTGTGGTGGTTTTGTTTTCTCCAAGCCAGGGGGCAGGCCCTGAGCTCATAAGCTCAGAGCATTCTTGGAGCTGAGCAGTGGCACTTAGAGATTTAACCAAATAGGTCATCTGACTGTCCTGCTCTTCCAAGCCTAGGTCTTAGGCAAATAGTTCATGTTTTCAGGTTTTGAAGCATCTCTCTGAAGAGAATTGGAAGTTTTAGGGTGGGTGTGTAGTGAGGGGAGGCTTGCAGTTGGGTTGAAAGTCTGGAAGTGGAAGAGAAGCTGGGAGGGTTTAGCCATTCTGAACACAGGCCATGCTTGGGAGGGGGCTGTGGTCTTGGGCCCGGATCAGGGACCCCGCTCACGGTTCCGACTTTTCCAGGGCTCCTCCGTGTGCCAGGTGACCGCCATCGGCGTGACTGTCATCCTGCTCTACACCTCTCGGGCCTGCTACAACCTGTTCATCCTGTCGTTCTCTCAGAGCAAGAATGTCCATTCCTTTGATTACGACTGGTACAATGTGTCAGACCAGGTCAGTGGGCACTGGATCCTTGCCTTGGCAGCATGCCTTGTGGCAGAGAGGTGTCGGCTCCTTGCTCCTGCTGCTAAAAAGCTGGGTGACCTTGGGAGTCACTTAACTGGGTGGTGTCTACATCCTCACCTGTCAAATGGGATCACAGTACCTGCCTTATTCCAGCTCACACGTCTTCTGAGAAAATTAGAAAACAGACACACTTCTCCTTGCTACATTCTGGGGATTTTGTCAAGCAGTACTTAAAATTTTTAAGTGTTTTTATATAAATGTAATTAAAGGGTGAAATTTGCAAAGATAAAAATGAATTGTATTCAGGTTAGAAAACACATAAAACAATGAATTTTTTTTTTTTTTAATGGAGCAGTAAGCGAAAGAAATGTAGACAAAAGTGACCAAGGATATTAAGGGGTTAGAAAGAGCCCATTTTACATCTCAGTATGAAACTCTTACTTTTTTATAATGTATTCTAGAAATTCATAAACAAATGAACAAAGGTAATGAAATATAATATGGCATCCATGTTCGCAAAAGCTCAAAATATAAACGACTGAGAGGGGAATTCCCAGGCTGTTCAGTGGTTAAGACTCGGTGCTTCCACTGCAGGGGACATGGGTTCAGTCCCTGCTTGGGGAATTAAGATTCCACATGCTGCATGGTACGGCCAAACAGAAAGAGAAGGAAAAAAAAGAATGAGAATTAATCAGTGTTCTCTAGTTTGAAAAGTATCATTTCTTTGTCTTCAGCCCTGGACAACGTGCCAGAGACACAAAAATGAACAGACCCATCCTTCCATGTAGGAGTTTATGTCCACTGAAGAAAAGAGCCACACAGGGAAGCCATTATAGCAAAGAAATAGAAGCTTCTGTAGTAGGAGTTTACTGGGTTGAATTGCAAATGCTCCTGAGATTTTCCTGGGTAAACACTCGATATCCAGCGATAGACAAATCCACCTCTAAAATCCCAACAGTGGTCAAACCTTGAATTAACACCCTGGAGGAAAGAAGAAAATGACCGTGATAATTTAAAAACTGATGGCAGGGACTTCCCTGGTGGTTCAGTGGTTAAGCCTTCACCCTCCCAGTGCAGGGGACTTGGGTTCCATCCCTGATCAGGGAACTAAAATCCCACACGGTGCAGCTTAAATAGACAGACAGACAGATTCTACCAAAAAACAACAGCAGCTGAGGGCAAGATGAAATCTGTAAGAGGCTCGTACAAAGCATTAGACTGGATTCAAACCACAACAATAATAATCACCACCAATCAAACCAACAGCACAAATGTAGGATGGGAGGAAGGTGGGCAGGGCACTGGTGGAGCTGTGCCCTGTTGTGAGAAATAAATACATAAAAATCTAAATGTTCAGCAGTGATAAATTAGAGACTTATTCATGATACACAAAGGATTTTGATCATGGTAACATGTAGGTACAATTGACTACTTTAATCATTTCTAAGTGCACAGTCCAGTGGCATTAAAGTACATTCACTGTGTCATGCAACCATCACCACCATCCATCTCCAGAACATCCTCATATTCCCAGTCTGAGACTCTCTCCCCATTAAATGACAAGGATTTGGTTTTAACAAAATACTTATTTCAATGCTTCTTTCAAGTAAGAGCTTATAATTACAGTGAATTTAAAATTTCACAAATTTTTATCACAAATGACACAATTCTGTTGTTTTCGGTGGCTGTTTGTTTATAGATATCTAGATCTGTGTGTTGCAGCCAGAATAATCTAGGAGCAAGCAGATGGGCCCAAGTTGCAGGTTATTTGTGTGGAATGGTAGAAGCACACACAACACACTTTTGAGACATGTGGGTGGAGTTTCAGTGCAGAGTTTGAGTCATCTTTCTGAAGAGGAACGAGATTGGTTTTGGGTACTGTACTTTAAGGCTTCCCAGGCAGTGCTAGTGGTAAAGAACCTGCCTGCCAATGCAGGAGACCTGGGTTCCATCTCTGGGTCAGGAAGATCCCCTGGAGAAGGGCATGGCAAACCCACTCCAATATTCTTGCCTGGAGAATCCCATGGACAGAGGAGCCTGGCAGGGTGCAAGTTCATGAGGCCACAAAGAGTCAGACAAGACTGAAGCGACTTAGCATGTATGCATATACTTTAAACATAATATGGTAGAGAAGGTAAGAGGATTCCGTTTAGGGGATTGCCCCTTTATGGTTTGATGACGTTTCTGTCTTCCTTTGAAATGCCGGCCCTTCTGATAGACTTGCCCAGAAGTAGCCTCACACACCATCCCTCTGCCCTTCAGAGAGAAGAGCACTGCTACACCCCATCTGCTCAACTGTCTCACTGGTCCAGGAGGCCAGCATCCTGGACTGGGAGGCTTTTCTAGACAGTCTAACCTGCTGTAGGCTTTAAAATGTAAATAATAGTATGTGGTTAATGTGAAGAGAAATTTAAAACCTGACACGTTTATTCCAAAGATGAGACTACGGCTTATTATTGTGATATGCTGCTCTTGAGAACTGGGAGGTGGGGGACTTCCCTCATGGTCCAGTGGCTAAGACTGCATTCCCAATGCAGGGTGCCTGGGTTCGATCCCTGGTGAGGGAACTAGGTAGATCTCACATGCTGCACCTAAGACCTGGTGCAGCCAAATAAATAAATAAATATTAAAAAAAATAAGAGAATTGGGAGAGGGACTTCCTTGGTGGTCTAGTAGTTAGAATTCCATGTTTCTAATGCAAGGGGCACAGGTTTGATTCCTGGCTGGGGAACTAGGATCCCGCATGACACACAGCGCAGCCAAAAAATGATTTTAAAAATGAATTGGGAGAAGGCAGCAGGACATTATCATCATTCAGTTGTTGAAGAAAAGTCAGCATAGAGACTTAATTTGGATGTAAGGAAGATTCCTGGAGGGTGAAGGAATGAAGCATCAGAGATTGGCAGTTACTGTCTTTGAGTATTTTGAAGAAGATAATTGTCTATCCTGGGACTTCCCTGGTGGTCCAGTGGTTAAGAATCTTCTTGCTAATGCAGGGGACGTGGGTTCAATCCCTGGTCCCAAAAGACCCACCATGCCAAGGGGCAACTAAGTGTGTGTGCCACAACTACTGAGCCTGCAAGCCCTAGAGCCTCTGCTCTACAAGAGAACCCACTGCAGTGAGAAACCTGAGCGCCATAGCTAGAGAGTAGCCCCCACTCACCGTGGCTAGAGAAAAGCCCATGCATTAATGAAGACCCAGCAGTCAAAAACTAAATAAAACATTTTAAAAATTATCTATCCATTATGGTTTAAATAACTGCCCCCCCACCCCGCCGCCCCGCATCCCATCACCAAGGTCTGGCACAGTAGTATTAACAATACCTGATTTCAACATGCGTGTTTTAGGGGGAAGAAATTACACTGTATTAGATTTAGTCTCTGTCATATTAGAACTGAATCAAACTTATTCTGTCCTCAGTCTGGTGACTCTCCATTTTTTCCCTCTCTTTTCAATAGGCAGATTTGAAGAATCAGCTGGGAGATGCTGGATACATAGTGTTTGGAGTGGTCCTCTTTGTGTGGGAACTCTTACCTACCACCTTAGTAGTCTACTTCTTCCGAGTCAGAAATTCTACAAAGGACCTTGTAAGTAAACCACTTTGTATTTGCAGAAAGTGAGTGTGAAAGTCGCTCAGTTGTGTCCGCCTCTTTGTGATGCTATGGACTATACAGTCCGTGGAATTCTCCAGGCCAGAATGCTGGAGTGGGTAGCCTTTCCCTTCTCCCAAGGATATTCCCAACGTAGGGATCAAACGCAGGTCTCCTGCATTGCAGGAGGATTCTTCACCAGCTGAGCCACAAGAGAAGCTCAAGAATACTGGAGTGGGTAGCCTCTCCCTTCACCAGCAGATCTTCCTGACCCAGGAATTGAACTGGGATCTCCTGCATTGCAGGTGGATTCTTTGCAGAAAACATCTCCTAATTCTAATGACATAGCCTACAGTTGGAATTTTTTCTTAGATTTTTGATAGCTTCTTCCATCTTATTCTAATATGAAAAGTTCCTTTGTTTAATTGAGACTTTTTTTCCATTCATTATCTTTTGAGGGAAATTTGTTTTTCAGTTTTTACCAAAAAAAAAAATTGCATCTTGAATCCTAGTGATTAACTTTTTTGCTAATGAAATAGCTGCCTCACTAGTATTTGTGCCTTGACTTGCTATGAACCAAATACAGAAGTTTTTATTTTAGCCAAGGAAAATAGAGAATGGTAATTCAGCTCTTCACCCCTGTGTTGTGCTGGATGGTGATTAGGGGAGTGGGTGGTAGGGAATAAAGCTTTATTGTGAAGAATGCTTAAATCACTCCCCGAACTCAGTCACATTTCTGGTCAACCAGCTTCATATAAATGTCCTTATGGGAGTGGGGCAGAAAATGCAAAACCTGGTAGTGTGAGGGAGCCCGTGGAAGTTTTGCTCCATGAACTGTTCCACCCAGAGGAACTAGTGGTAGAACAGTGATCTGTGAAGCCCACAGAAAATGTGTGTGTGTGTGTGACTCGCTTGGTCGTGTCCGACTCTTTGCGACCCAGTGGACTATAGCCAGCCAGGCTCCTCCGTCCATCCGATTCTCCAGGCAAGAATACTGGAGTGGGTTGCCATTCCCTTCTCCAGGGGATCTTCCAACCCAGGGATTGAACCCGGGTCTCATGCATTGCAGGCAGATTCTTTACTGTCTGAGCCACCAGGGAAGCAGACAGAAAAGTAGAATGATGGTTTTTGGTCAACGTGAGCACAGTGTGGGTGGCAAGGAAAGCATTGGTTTTCATGACCAACTTGCGTTTTCTATTTCTTATTCATCTCTGGATGAGCCAGGAATAGGAAAAAATAAAATAAGACTGGAATGGGGTGGTTGGTGGAGAACTGCAGCCTGACCCATGAGCCCCTGAAGATAGAGTGGCAGTGGGCACCATTTTCCAGATCTGAGGGTCAGTTTCCTCTCCTTTTGCCATTTTTAGCTTCAGAACAGCAATTCTATGCCCCTGCTGACTTTTCCTGACATTGGAAACACCTGAAGGCTTCTGTAAAGTCAGACTCAAATTCTTCTGCATTGGTAGCAGAGAAACATGTGGAGAGTAGGCAGTGGACTCTAGGCTAGAGTCCAGTGCATTATTTTTCTTCCTTTTCTGAAGAAGTTGAAGTTTTCTGGGAGGAGCCTCTTAACAAAAATCCCACTGTTCTCTATGCTTCTCCTTGGCTTTCCATAGCCTTCTCACCACTTCCTAGTATGTCAGAGGCTTAGCAACTATACTCCCAAAATCCAAGGCAGTCCGAAGGAGAGAGTGGACATCTGAGTCCTAAGGAGTGAAAGACTGTCATTCAAAGTACTATTTTATTAACACATTATGGACTGGAGATGCATTAATATGTCTTTTGTTACCCAAACATTACTGACCAGAGACAACATGTTTTTAGAGAGTGATACAGTTGACATCACTGTGCCAAGTTGTTAGAGCTTAAAATTAATCAAGGGTTCCTTCTATAGCTTATGATTGTCATTATCATTCACATTTTGCTCCATTAGATTTTTGTTCCAACCCTGTGTATATTATAAATGCAAATTTATTACTGTAAAATTTTCAAAATGATGCATCTCGAAATTTTGAATGAAGAATTTTCCAGTGAATTTTATGCAGATCCTTTCTCTGATTATCTGAGTGACCTGTATACTAGTGTCTCCAAAGATGATAGTTCTGCAAAATACAGTTCTGATTCAGACATTGTGAATATTAGCCCAAAAGAAGACAGAAAGCCTAAGTGATTGGTTCTGATATGGAAAGGGAAAATGAAGCTCACGGTGCTGGAGGAGACTTTACAGGTGTGACAGGTGCAATCACTGAACATAACAACCCACAAAGTGTTAGTGAAATAGCAGAATTACTTTTTGGCTGGCCAAAATAAAAATCGCCAGCCACAGGCATTAGTTTCTGCAAAATTCCATATGGTAAATAATAAGTTAAATGAAGACAGAATAAAATGGGTAGTTCATCTGTCCTCTCAGGTCGCATTATCCAGGGACGTGTGCAGCCTTAATACACCCTATGTGTATATGGGGTTCCTTGGCTCTTGTGTTTGAATATATCTACTGTTTAGGGTATTATCTAGTGCAGTGGTTCCCAAACTTTTTGGCCTCAGGATACTTTACACTGATACATTATTAGTTGTTATTTGTTTATTGAGGTATAATTGATTTAGTAGTTCTAGGTATACAGTGTAATGATTTGATATTTATATATATTGCAAGATGATCACCACAATAGGTCCAACTAATGTATTACCACACATAGTCTACAGATTTTTGTGTATGTGATAGGAACTTCGAAGATCTACTGTTTCAGCTACTTTCAAACATGCAGTACAGTATTAACTATAGTCACCATGCTGTATGTGAACCCTCATGACTCATTCATTTTTATAACTGGAAGTTTGTATCTTTTGACCCCTTTCACCCATTTCGCCCAACTCCTTCCTATCTCAGGCAGCCACCAATCTGTTCTCTGTATCTGTGAGCTTGGTGTCTGTTTGTTTTTAGATTCCCTGTATAAGTGAGATGATATGCTATTTATCTTTTACCTTTTTCTAGTTGACTTATTTCACTTAACATAGTGCCCTCAAGGTTCAACCATATTTTTGCAAATAGTGAGATTTCATTCTTTAAAAAAAAAATGTAGTATAGTTGATTTCCAGTGTTGTATTAATTTCTGCTGTACAGAGAAGTGACTCAGTTATCCATATATGTATTCTCTGTCATATTCTTTGCCATTGTGGTTTATCAGGAGGTTTCATTCTTTTTATGACTGAATATTTTGTTTGCGTGCATATCAGTTTCTTTATCCATTCATGCATTGGTGGACATTTGGTTTGTCTCCATATCTTGGCTGTTATAAATAATGCTTCAGTGAACATGGGGATGTGTATATCCTTTTGAATTAATATTTTCATTTTCTTCAGATAAGTATGCAAAAGAGGAACTGCTGGATTATGTGGTAGTTCTGTTTTTAATTTTTTGAGGAACCTCTATAGTGATTGCGTTAATTTATATTCTCACCAACAATACACAATGATTCCCTTTTCTCTGCATCCTCATTAACACTTTTCCTTTTGATAGTAGCTATTCTGACAGGAGTGCAGTGGTACCATTTGTTTTTGCTATTGAGTTGTATGAGTTCTTTACATATTTTGTATATCAACTCCTTATCTGGTCTAGGACTTGCAGATATTGTCTCCCATTTGGTAGGTTGCCTTTTCATTTTGTTAATGGTTTTCCTTTGCTGTGCAGAACCTGTTTAGTTTGATGTAGTCCCACTTGTTTATTTTTTATTTTGTTTCCTTTGCTTTTGGAGTTAGACCCCAAAATCATCATCAAGATGAATGTCGAGGAACTTACTGCCAATCCTTTTTTCTAGTTTTATGGCTTCAGGTCTTACATGCAAGTCTTCCATCCATTTGGAGTTAATTTTTGTGTATGATGTAAGATTATAGTCCAGTTTTCCCAGCACCATTCATTGAAGAGACTGTTCTTTCCTTAGTGCCTCTTCTTGACTGCTTTGTGGTAAATTAGTTGACCGTATATTCATAGGTTTCTTTCTGGGCTCTCTATACTGTTCTGTTGATCTATGTGTCTTGTTTCTATGCCAATACCATACTGTTTTGATTACTATAGCTTTGTAAAATAGTTTGAAATCAGGGGGCATGATGCCTACTCCAGCTTTGTTCCTTTTGTTCAAGATTGCTTTGGCTATTTGGGATCGCATCGATAAGTTATTGAGTACACCAACAAGCTAGTTTGGAGCTGTGTATATGTGTAATTTTTTAAAATATTTGTTAATTAATTATAAATAAACCCATAATGTGTTACCATAATTTTTTTTATGAAAAAGAACTATATTCTCCAAAACAGTGAGAAGAGTTCAGTTCAGTTCAGCCACTCAGTTGTGTCCGACTCTGTGACCCCATGGACCACAGCACGCCAGGCCTCCCTGTCCATCACCAACTCCCAGAGTTCACTCAGACTCATGTCCATTGAGTCAGTGATGCCATCCAACCATCTCATCCTCTGTCGTCCCCTTCTCCTCCTGCCCTCAGTCTCTCCCAGCATCCAGGTCTTTTCAAATGAGTCAGCTCTTTGCATCAGGTAGCCAAAGTCTTGGAGTTTCAGCTTCAGCATCAGTCCTTCCAGTGAACACCCAGGACTGATCTCCTTTAGGATGGACTGGTTGGATCTACTTGCAGTCCAAGGGACTCTCAAGAGTCTTCTCCAACACCACAGTTCAAAGGCATCAATTCTTTGGTGCTCAGCTTTCTTTATAGTCCAACTCTCACATTCATACATGACTACTGGAAAAACCACAGCCTTGACTAGATGGACCTTTGTTGGCAAAGTAATGTCTCTGCTTTTTAATATGCTGTCTAGATTGGTCATAACTTTCCTCCCAAGGAGTAAGCATCTTTTAATTTCATGGCTGCAATCATATCTGCAGTGATCTTGGAGCCCAAAAACATAAAGTCAGCCACTGTTTCCACTGTTTCCCCATCTATTTCCCATGAAGTGATGGGACCAGATGCCATGATCTTAGTTTTCTAAATGTTGAGCTTTAAGCCAACTTTTTCACTCTCCTCTTTCACTTTCATCAAGAGGTTCTTTAGTTCTTCTTCATTGTTTAAATTTTGTGACTCTTTTTAATGTCTGGCTTAATAGAAGACAGCTGGATTCTCCTATCTGCTTCTGTTGTGAAACGTTGTTTTGAAGTATATGAAGAAAATTAAGTCTCACATTTTAATATAAATGTGAGTATTTTTTAATATATACCCAAACTCAATGAGGTATGATTTCTTAAGATTTCTTAGCTGCAATTTGGAATCTAAAACTGTATCAGTGAACTTTTCATTTTGTTTTCTATGTTAACATCTGTTGGTTTACCCTGCACTTTGTTATTTGCTCAGCGTTCAAATGATCTTTCGATGAATTTGTGGGGGAGAAAGTGATCTCCCTGTCCTATTCCTCCGCCATCTTCTCTCCTCCCTGTCTACCTTGCACTTTGAATGGATCTTTATACCCATGCATGGTTTTGTCATGTCATGTATTGGTCACTTGGAAAATTTTGGTTTATTGAGTTATGCATATCTTTCAAAAGTTATATTTCCATTATACAATACAAGAAAAACATCTCATTCATTAATCTCACCACTGATCATCAGAAAAATCAAATATTGGGAACCTGTCAACCTCACGGTGGAGAATACAAGGTTTCCAAAGCTTTAATGTTTGCTTAAAAGGTGAAATTTGATCAGTGAAAACAAATAGTCACATGTTTTCCTTGAATTTACAGCTCAGTTCATTCGTTTTTGAGAGGGTGTCTGCCAAATGTCCACAGCTGAAAAACCATGGTTGTCATGAAGCCGTCATGTTGCGTGAAAAAAATAACTATAACTTAGAGTTGTACAAGTTCTTTTTCTTGTAATAAAATTACAGTGGCCAGTTTTTTCGGCTTTGTTAAGTGAATGTTCTTTAAACTGTGACTGTGTAGTGGTGAGGAGCACAGTAACTGCTAGAACAGTTGGTATCACTGCTTTGAAACGTGCTCAAGCAGCACCAGTTTTGCTAACTACAGCTTTTGCATCACTGGTACCAGTGTCAACACAATAGAAAAGGTAAATAGCTTCTTAATATGCTAATTATGCAAATAGGTATGACCTTGTTGATGCTTGAAAGCATCTCAGGAACCTCCAGCAGTTGTTGGGCTCATCTGCAGTAGCGTGTTAATGAGTGAAAATGATTCTTTATTCCCTAAAGGACATTATCTCCTGATTCATCCCAAGAGAGTGAATTCAGCATGAACAATGTAAAATCATAAATAGGAAGCCCTTCCCATTTTTTTATATTGTAGTCATGAAGTAATTCTCATTAGCAGGTAAATCTGAGTGTCAGGTTTGGCTTGGTGAAGCCCCGGTGTTCATAAAATACCCCTGGGCAAGACCGCCAGGGTTAAAAGCATTATTACATAGAGTATTTGGTAAAAATAGCTAACAACTGTGTAGCACTTATATGTGCTAGGCCTCGTTCTAAGCATTTTAAATATACTAAATTCTTTAATTCTCACAATAGCTATGTAAACTAGATGAATATAATACTCATTTTGAGATGAGGAAACTGAGGCCCAGAGTCATGGCTGGTAGGGGACAGAGTGCCAATTCAAACTGAGGCATCCTGGTTCCCAGTTCCATGATTTTTTTTTTTAATATATGTGTTTATTAAGTATAGTTGATTTACAGTGTTTCAGGTGCTCAGCAAGGCGATACGGTTATACAAGTACACATGTGTTATTTTTTAAATTATTTTCCATCGTAGATTATTACAAGATATTGACTATAGTTCCCTATGCTATACATTAAACCTTTGCTGCTTATCTATTTTTTTAGTTAGAAATCTAGCATTCTATTTATACTAAGTCAAACAAGTGGAATCAAAATGTCATAGTTTTTTAAGTTAGGCAAAAATTAATAAGTTTTCCAAAATATATATATTATACGTATTTATATTTATGTATACAAAAGCTTTTCTACTATACCTGATAAAGGCTTGAGAAAGAATATAAAAAAAAGAGAGATGGAGAAATTGGAGAACATGAACTAAATGAAATGGGGGCACTGAATATGAAATAGAAAAAGTGAAACAAACTAGATAAAAGTAGAAGATCATCATGTAGTCCAGATGTTTTTAAGCATGACTGTTCATTAGAAACACATCTGGAGCTCTGGAGAAAAAAGCAATGACTGAGCATTTGTATTTTTCAAAAAAATTCAAGATAATTCTTATATGCATCTGGATTTTAAAAAATGATTATAGGTTTTTCTATTAGATCCTAGTTTTGGTGACAGAGTTCTTTTATTTTTCTGTTGACCAATCATGATGATACAATGGTATTAAGTGAGTAATAGTCACATAATCACAATAGTAAAAGATGTTTATCAGTTTTCACCGTCAATAGCCAGACAAAAAATAAAAGATAATTATAATTGCAAGCCATAATGGGAACATGACTAACTTAAAAATATAAAATAATTATGTACCATTTGGGGGCATCAAGTAGAGTGATGTGGTAAATGGAAGTGCATACAGGCACATGTTTTCATCCACCCAACCAGTCTATGTCTTTTGGTTGGTGCGTTTAATCCATTTACATTTAAGGTAATTATCGATATGTATGATCCTATTACCATTTTCTTAATTGTTTTGGGTTTATTTTCTGTAGGTAAAAGACCTTCTCTTGTGTTTCTTGCCTAGAGAAGTTCCTTTGGCATTTGTTGTAAAACTGGTTTGGTGGTGCTGAATTCTCTTAACTTTTGCTTGTCTGGAAAGCTTTTGATTTCTCCTTCAAATCTGAAGGAGAGTCTTGCTGGGTAGAGTATTCTTAGTTGTAGGTTCTTCCCCTTCATCACTTTAAATATGTCGTGCCATTCCCTTCTGGCTTGGACAGTTTCTCTTGAGAAATCAGCTGATAGCCTGATGGGAGTTCCGTTGTATGTTATTTGTTGTTTTTCCCTTGTTGCTTTTAATATTTTATCTCTGCCTTTAATTTTGTCAGTTTGATTACTGTGTGTCTTGGTGTGTTCCTCCTTGGGTTTATTCTGCCTGGCACTCTCTGTACTTCCTGGACTTTCCCATGTTCAGGAATTTTTCAGCTATTATCTCTTCCAATATTTTCTCATGTCCTGTCTCTCTCTCTCCTTCTTCTGGGACCCCTATAGTGCGAATGTTGATGCATTTAATGTTGTCCCAGAGGTCTCTTAGACTGTCTTCTTTTCATTCTTTTTTCTATATTCAGTTCTGTGGCTGTGTTCTGTCCTCCAGGTCATTTATCGGTTCTTCTGCCTCAGTTATTCTGCTATTGATTCCTTCTAGTGTATTATTCATCTCTGTTTGTTAGTTCTTTAGTTCTTGTAGGTCTTAGGTAAACATTTCTTATATCTTCTCAATCTTTGCCTCTATTCTTTTCCCGAGATCCTGCATCATCTTCACTGTCATTATCCTGAATTTTTTTCTGGAAGGTTGCCTATCTCCACTTTATTTAGTTGTTTTTCTGGGGTTTTATCTTGTCCTTTCATCTGGGACATAACTTTCTGCTTTTTCATCATGATTAACTTTCTGTACTATGGTTTTTGTTTTAGCTGCTGTGGGACTGTGTTTCTTCTTGCTTCTTCTGTCTGCCCTCTGATGGATGAGGCTAAGAGGCTTGTGTAAGCTTCTTGATGGGAGGAACTGGGAAAAACTAAGTCTTGCTCAGTAAAGCTTTAATCCACTTATCTGATGATGGGTGGGGTTGCACTCCCTCCCTGGTAGTTGTTTGGCCTGAGGCGACCCAGTCCTGGGGTCTAACGGCTCTATGGTATGGTTAGTGGCAAATTCCAAGAGGGTGTATGCCAACGGGGACCGCCCAGTGCCCCCTGTCCCGGTGGTACGCCCCTGCCAGCCCATGCCCTCACAGGAGGCCCTCTAGTACTAGCAGGGATTTTGGTCCAGTCTCCTGTGGGGTCGCTGCTCATTTCCTCTGGGTCTTGGTGCACGCAGTTTTGTTTGTGCCCTCCAAGACTGGAGTCTCTATTTCCCCCAGTCCTCTGGAAGTCCTATAATCAAATCCTGCTGACCCTCAAGGCCAGGTTCCCTGGGGATTCCTAGTCCCTATGTTGGATCCCCAGGCTGGGAAGCCTGATATGGCGTTTAGAATCTTCCCAACAGTGTGAGAACTTCTTTGGTATTATTCTTCTCCAGTCTGTGGGTCACCCACCTGGCGGGTATGGGATTTGATTTCATTGTGATTGCATCCCTCCTACCATCTTGCTGTGGCTTCGTCGTCTTTGGATGTGGGGTATCTTTTATTGGTGGATTCTGGCATCCTGCTATCAATGGTTGTTCAACAGCTAGTTGCAGTTTTGGTGCTTTCGCAGGAGGTGATGCGCACACGTCCTTCTACGCCACCATCTTGAAAGGGAAGTCAGTCCATGATTTAAATTCTGTCCTGCATTGTGGCTTTCCTCGGCATAATAAGGTTTGGAGAAGAAACTAAATTCCTAATGACTCAGTAATAGTCCTATTACCATCTGTAACTTTGACCCTGATGCTGGGAAAGATTGAGGGCAGGAGGAGAAGGAGGCGATAGAGGATAAGATGGTTGGATGGCATCACTCAGTCAATGGACATGAGTTTGAGCAAACTCCAGGAGATAGTGAAGGACAGGGAAGCCTGGAGTGCTGCAGTCCATGGGGTCACAAAGAGTTGGATATGACTTAGCAACTGAATAACAATCTGTAACTTCTGTAATTTGACAAAAAAGTCAGATATTCTTTTGGGGAGAAACTTGTAATTTAACTAATACTCACTGACTTTTAAAAGAGCACATCCTGCAGGTGGGGTGTTTTTAAAAATGTTCTCTACCATTTGTATCCAGAATACAGTGGGTATAAACAAGCCTCTATACTTGACATCACTGGAGCCAGTGTAACAGTGTAGTAGAGGTGTGGTTCTTTGGATCCACATCAGAACCCCAAGGGGTGCTTGCCTGGTGAAAGTATTGATGCTTAAGCCATGTCCTGGACTCAGTTGAGAATCTCTCAGGGTAGGCTCTGGGAATCTACATTTTAAATAATTTAATAAGCACCCCAAGTGATTTGAATGCACTGTAAAGTTTGAGAATCTCCATTTTATATGTGTGTGTGTATATATATATACACACGTATTTTAAATACACATATTTTAAACAGCTTTGAGATATAATTTCCATACAACAAACTGTTTACCCATTTCATGTGTGTAATTAAATGGTTTTTGATATATTCAGGTATGTGCAATTATCACCACCATTTTTAGAACATTTTTTATCACCTCAGAAAGAAACATCATACCCTTTATCTACCATGCCCCATCCCCCTGTCCCCAAGCAACTACTGATCTCCGTTCTGTGTCTACAGATTTCCCTATTCTGGACTTTGATAAGAATGGGATCATATAACATGCCACTTTCTGTCACTGGTTCTTTCACTTGGCAGAGTATTTTCAAGGTCCATCCACACCGTAGTATGTATTAGTACCTCATTCCTTTTTATGGCCAGTATTTCATTGTGCAGATATGCCACATCTTGTTTATCCATCCACTGATGCACATTTGGGTCGTTTCCATCTCTTGACTGTTATGAATAATGCTGCTATAAATATTCATTACAAGTTTCTGTTTGAACATAGGTCTTCGTGTCTCTTCAGTATGGATCTAGCAGTACAATTGCTTGGGTCATTTGGTATTCTAGGTTTAACTTTTTTAAAAAGCGCCAGAGAGTTTTTATTCCCAATAGTGAAGTTTCCTCCACATCCTCCCCAGTGCTTGTCATTATCTGGCTTTTTGATTCTGGACACCGTGATAGGTATCTCATTTTGTCTTTTAATTTGCATTTCACTGATGACTACAGATGTCAAGCATTTTTTTTAATGTATTTATTTGGCCATTTGTATAACTTCCTTGGAAAAATGGCTGTTTAGATCCTTTGCCCACTTAAACATTTTTTTTAATTGGAGGATAATTGCTTTACAATATTGGGTTGGTTCCTACTATTCATCAACATGAATCAGCCATAGGTATACATATGTCCCCTCCCTCTTGAACTGCCTCCCATCTCCCACCCTTCTAGGTTGTCACAGAGCACCTGATTTGAGCTCCCTGCATTGAGTTGACTTTTTCCTATTGAGTTGTAGTTTTACTATTGAATTGTAAGAGTTCTTATATATTTTAGATACTCCTGTAAGATACATGACTTGCAAATAATTTCTCTCTGTGTGGCTGTCTTTTCACATTTTTGATGGTATCTTTTGAAGCAAAAACACTTAATTTTGATGAAATCCAGATTATGTTTTTTGGTTTGTTGCTTGTTTTTGGTGACATATCTAAAAATTCTTTGCCAGGTCATGAAGATTTGCCCCTATATTTTCTTCTTAGAGTTTTATAGTTTTTACTCTTATGTTTAGGTCTTTGATACATTTTGAATTACTTTTTGTATGCATGTGTGCTGTAAGCCGTTCAACTTCATTCCATGTATAGATATTCTTGAACTGCTACAAACAGTAAAGTTGAAGGTGTTCCACCTTGTATAAGTTCTGCTTTGCTTCCTGTGTTTGGCTAGATTAGCCTTAGAAAAGCAGAAATTCACATATAGATACCCATCCCATAATAACCTTTTTTCAAACTCTGTTGGTTAACTTTTAAATGGCCCACTAGTGATATGGACAAAGATGCCAAACAAAGGCCAGGTTGAATCCACAGATGTGGAGGCCACGTAGACTGAGGGCTGACTGTACTATATCATTTTATAAAAGGGACCTCAGCATCCTTGGATTTGGGTATCTGTGTGGGTTCCTAGAACCAGCGCCCTGTGGGTAACTGTGATTTTCTTAAGCGGTAAACTCAGCTTGGGGACAGAAATAGGAGAGGCACATTGTATAAACTGGCTAAGAAACTCTTAAAATTTCATCATTTCATTATTTTAATTCATTGCTGTGAATGCCCACATGATTATACAGATTTAGATCTTATTTGGGACTGTCTAGTTTGGCTGATTGGGGTATTGTCTAGTTTTTCTGTGAGAGATTAAAACACAGTGATAATGCATTGCTGTGGGGCTTCCCTGGTGGCTTAGGCTGTAAAGAATCTGCCTGCGATGCAGGAGACCCAGGTTCGATGTTGGGTCGGGAAGATCCCACGGAGAAGGAAATGGCATCCCACTCTAATATTCTTGCCTGGGAAATCCCATGGACAGAGGAGCCTGGTGGGCTACAGTCCATGGGGTCACAAAGAGTCAGACATGACCAAGTGACTAACACAACAACAAATCACTGCTTCAAGCAGAACTCTGCAAGATTTTGTCCATACCGATAAAAGAAAAAGTTAATCCTCTTCAATATAAAAGCAACTGAAGTGAACACTCCAGCTGAACAGGTGTGTGCACTCAGCTGAATACAGCATCTTTAGTCTCCTGCAAGAAAGGGATGTTATTTATCTTTGCCTTGTGTGAGGCACAGTGACTGAAAGTACACTGAACAATTAAACTGTCCCTCCAGACAAACCCTGGAATGGTCCCCAGCCATGGATTTGGCCCCAGATCTTACTTCTTTGACAACCCTCGAAGGTATGACAGTGATGATGACCTTGCCTGGAACATTGCCCCTCAAGGACTTCAGGGAAGGTAAGACCCTACCTAGTTCCTACTGGGGGGGGGGGGGGCATGGCTAGGGCGCTGAGGGCCCAGCCAATGAGATAGATTCAAACTAAGCGAGGGGTGGGGGGTGATGCAGAATGTCTGCTTAAAACCCTGGAGCTGGGAGGTGAGGCAGACAGAAAAAGGAGGGGGAAGCACCTGAGTGGTGAGACTAACTGCAGCCAGAGTCGAGACCCTCCCTCCAGCGACCATGCGCTTTACCATCTGCCAAGGTCATGGTTGTGGTCACGGTCTGCAAACAGGAGGTGGGGTAGCTCCTGGGTTCTCTTCTCTGCCCCCTGCTCTCCCTCCTGCTCCCCCGCCCCAGCCCAGGGACATTTCAGCCACACTCCACGGCCCAGTGCTCCTGTGCCCTCTTTCACTCTGGGGCTTTAAGGCCAGCAGGGGAGAGAGGAGCAGAAAGCGTTGACCTCATGCTTGCCAAGCTCCTCTCTTCTCTCTGCTGGTCCTTCCAGAACCACGCCGCTGGCTGTTCCTATGAAAGGACAGCTTCAGGCCGAGTGGGGTTTTTTGCAGTGAAAGCCAGTCTTACGTAATCATTTGTGAATTTAAAGACCTGTCATTAACATTTTAGGGTAAATTCTTTTCCTCCTGGGGTAAAATGATAGAGAGAGGATATGCTTGCTTTTCTGCTCTTTATTACCAATAGTAAAATCCTTAGAAAACCTCGTAAGAAGTCTGAAACGAGCCCTTACTGTAGGCACAGGAGAATTCAGGAAAAGCTGGGAGAATACCTTGCTCTCTCAGTGCATCAGGGAGTGCAGACATCCTGGTCAGATAGAGGAAAAGATGGTATTAGGGAAAAAGAGCAGAACCATCCATCCAGTCAGAAGGTCCAAAGAACACAGATAAGGAAGGGAGAACTAGAAGGACTTCCTGAAGTCCAAGGTGTCCTAACTCTCTTCCCTAAAACTGTCCTCTTATCCAGTCACCCCCTTGCAGTGCCGGCTCCCTATTTATGTCCCCCTGTATCTGCTGGAGCAGCCCTAACCCCTCACCTGCCAGACCTTTCCATTACATAGAGGAAAACAGTAATAGAACACCAGTAATTCAATGTGCATGATTGAGTGGTGACTATATGACGATACTGTATGTTCTAAAAGTTTTACAGTTCTAAAAGTTTAACTCACAAAAGCCCAACAAGTTAGTTCCTAATATTACTCCCATCCTAACAGAGATTAACATTGAGGCACAGAAGTTATTTGTCCAAAAACACACTGGTAGTGAGTTAGACTCTCCATTAGGATTCAGATACAGTTTGTGGCTAAAGCATTGTGATATACATAGTGATTGGTATTACTATGTATATCAGTAACACTACTCTTCCAGGCTCTGAAGAGTTGAGGTGACTTTTGTGGGAGGTGTTCTAGCCACTGTGCGTAGCTAGCACTGGTGTGGGAAAACTAGCTTCAAGAAACTACCTTGAAAAGCTTTAGGATTATCTATACAGAAGCCCACTTCTGTCGACCTGAAATAGGCATGTCATCAACAGTCAGCATAATGTTTCAAGTCATTGAAATCTCTCTTTTCCTTTTCAAGTTTTGCTCCAGACTACTACGACTGGGGACAACAAACAGCGAACAGCTTCCTGGCACAAGTAGGAACTTTACAACCAGACTCAATTCTGGATCCTGACAAACCAAGCCATGGGTAGCGTCAGTTAACAGTTTTATGGAAGATATGCCTCCTTTGAAATGTTTCAGAAGGACTAACTTAATGACAGCTGAATTTTTAGGGCATGATTCCTTAAGAAATAGGACTTGAATTTGTTACAGGTTTCTGATGGCTCCATAGGACTAAGCAATAATTTAGATTGATAAAATCTTATTTTAGTACTAAAAAGTGAGCCTGGCTGCCTATTCCGTGAGTATAATTTAAACTTAAAAAAATTCTGTACTTTTATAAAGATGTATTTTATATAACTTAATGCTAAAATATTCTAGGATTTTTTGAGAATATTATTGCAATATATGTCATAGTTTGCACAGACTTTTATGCATAATTCACTTTAAAAGTATACAGTATATAGTCCGATGGTTTTGTTTTTTTTTTTTTTTTTTTAAAGGCTTTTGGACTAAAGTATTCCTCAGACCCTTACCTCGTCAGGTCACTAAGATTCTGTTAGACTCTAAGTATAGTTGACATCTAGGAAGCCAATTGCAACTCGAGTGTTGAAATTTATAATGCAGCAGAATGTCAGCAGACTACACAGTAGGTAGTTGGTTCCTTACAGTGTGAAAAGCACAGATGGTTGGTTCCTCAAAGAATCTCCTAAATTTTGCCAAAATTTAATCCTTTCAACAGGGTGCTGAGGTACACACTTCAGTGATAAGTTGATAATGTTAAAAACATGGATAGAATTGACTTACACTATTAAACCTCCTCTTCTGTATTCAGAGATTTTTGCATAGTTTGTCAGCCCAGTGAATCTAATAGCTATTACCTCGAAATGTAAGACTGCACCTTTTCCACCTTACTGAACATTTGTGACTGAACAAAGAAGTTCTTAAGAGGGGATGAATAACAGATATCCCTGCATCTTTGAGCCAGAACGTCTCTGTGGAATTCTAACAGTTTTATTTTAGTTTCCAACCATATTAAAATTATACCCTTTCTTTTTAAATAGCTCTGAAAGCAGCCTACTGGAAGCTGCATGTTTAAAAAGGTATTAATAGTAGCATTGCAATATTCTATAGCATGAAGCCTGCCTCTTAAGTCATGGAAAAGGGCATGTTCCAGACCACTACTTGTAAGTTGTCATCTAAGTGAAGCACAGGTCATAAAAATAGTTCCCCAACCATAAGTGCCATTCTAAAGATCTCCAAGACTATATATATATATAGCCTGCAGGTATAAAACTGCCTATAATAAAAGGCTGTACATGGTTGTGTCAGGGGGGTTAAGGTACTGAGGAAGTATTATTACCAAAGAGAAAGTACCATATTTTGGGACAGAGGGAGGGGCAGGTGAAAAGGAACTTAGTAAGTTCCGTCCTCACGGAGAAACCCATTTCTGATATCTTACTTCCCAGTTAGACCTTCAGAAATAACTTATCTCTGGGCATTGACTTCATAGGGATCAAGTCTGTTTCTCTTACCCTGATGGTATTTAAAATCAGAATTTCGAGTTTTCAGTGGGTCACAATAGGGTTTTTCTTGTGTATGGGATACCTTCACCCTGCATAATCACACAACAACTTCTTTGCTTTCCAATATGTGGAAGAATTTGGGTCACATATTTAATTACTGCCAGGGAAAACTACAGTGAAGCAAAATTTGCACTGATAATTCAGGTTGCCTTAAAATATTATAAGCTGTTATTCTAAATAGCTTTAAGAACACCCTACTTCTCATACTATTTTTGTTAATGATACTTAGAATTTAAACGCAGACTCAGAAAACGCTTAAAAATCCTCTAAGTCATGCTTTCAGGAAGTAGTGCAGTTCTTCAGTATTAGGTCATTGAAGGGTAGATATATTTTTTAAAACATTACTAAAATCATACAATTCCTATATTCATCCTATGACATACAAATATTTTATTATTCTGTTGTTATTGGCAGGAAGATTGAAATACTCAGCATTAACTGATAGTCTGTTTTTATGATTAACCTGCTAGTATTATTTGAACTATTATTTTTATTGGAAAAGATAAAAATGTCCTAAGTGCCTATTTTTCTCTTCCCTTTCAAAAGTAATGCTACAGTACAGTTGTAAACACATCTAGAATATAAAAAACTGTGATTGTAACAAACTCTCTCTCATAGTAAATGATCACTTTTACTCTGAAATGTTGCACGTATGGTATGGAAAGGAAAATTAAGTTTCCCTTAAATTTCTATTTACTTGTGCTGCCAAGTACACTAACAGCCCTACTCCTAGGTGAAATACTAAAGGTCATGAGAAGACAAGAAATGGAGATTATTGGTTCTAAAATACCCAAACATCCTCTTGTTTTAAGGCAACGTGATGAAATTATCCCCTCCCCACCCATAATGTGAAAGTTTAAGAATGGGGTAGAGGCCATATCACCAAAAATTTTGTACCGTCATTTAGCTAAGTCTGATTCAACACTAAAAGGCTGCATATGAATATTCTTATGCATCCACTGGAAATATACACAATAGGAGTAATTATGGAGTTAACTGTCTAAAGAATGCCAACTGGTTTGTGTACAGGCAGACCTTGCAGATTGCAGGTGTGGTTCCAAACCACTGCAGTAAAGCAAAATACTGCAAAAAAATGAATCACAAATTTGGTTTCCCAGTGTATTAAAAATTAGGGATTTTCCTTGGAGGTCCAGTGGTTAGGGCTTTGCCACTGCAGTGGGTGAGGGTTCCTTCCCTGGTCGGGGAGATAAAACTCCACATGCTGAGTAGCCAAAAAACCAAAACATAAAAAACTGAAGTGATATTGTAACAAATTCAATAAATAACAATGGTCTATATTTTTTTTAAAGTTACATTTATACTTTTAAGTGCACAGTAGCATTATATAAAAAACAATGCACATACCTTAATTAAAAAATATTTTACTGCTAAAAAATGTTAACCATGATCTGAATCTTCAGCAAGATATAGTAACAAAGATCACTGATCACATGTTATAATGACAATAATAATGAAAAATATTTGAAATATTGTGAGAATTACCAAAGTGTGACAGAGACACCAATGCTGTTGGAAAAATGGCATCGGAAGACTTGAGCCACACAGGGTTGCCTCAGACGTTCAATTTGTAGAAAATGCAGTATCTGCAGTGCAGTAACATGAAGCACAGTAAAATGAGGTCTGCCTGTAGATATCTTTCATTGGCTTTTTTCCCTTTCTACAGTGAACCCATTTAATTGAGCTGATGATTAAAACATCTAGTGTGTTCACACACAACTGTGAACTCTAAGAAGTTTTGATTCTGACAATATACACACATCAGTCACATTTAGCTATGCCAGTTCTTTCTTGAATATGTTAGGCAGTGTTAATAACTATGCTGGCTATTGTGTTTAGCTGCTTACATCAGTCACACTTGCTAATGTATCCCCAAATTTTCTCTCTACCAAAATCCAAAAGAACTGCTCTTTGTTGGCCTTGAACAATTAACCCCTATTTAAGAGGAAAGGAGTAAGAATTAGGAAATCCTAGTGCGTGAGAAGTACTCTGAGAAAAAGGTTCTCATTTACATTTACATAGTTAAGTATTACAAAAATATTGCTTTTACTTTTTGACAATAAAGATGAACTTGTATTAGAACTAAATGTGTCTAAATATTTGAAGCTGTCAAGATTTCCAAGAAACTTTTTTTTAATTTGCTTTGCTTTCGATTACTGCATGATAAAATATAGACTAGCATAAGGCTGATCAAAGACACATCTAATATGTATTTCTAATTTTTATCCCATATAGGTGAGAATTTTGTTAATTAAAAGCATTGTTAACTGTGCATAATATTACTTAAGACTTTTCATAGTACAGATGGAGGAACTTTTGGAAATGATCAAGCTAAATAGTGGAATTCTCAGACTACAAACAAACTGATTAAAGTGAGGAAACATTTAACATATTTTTTTAAGGGACAGTGAGGGTAAGGAAGTGGAATTAACAATTACTATGTGCTATACCCTGGGCTTGGTATTTATGGGTCCAGTCAGCACAGTCCTTACATTAACCCTGCTCTTGCCCCTAAGCAGGCACATAAGAAGAGCCCTTGCATCAAAGGGTCAAAATACCTTAACATTAGGTAATGTCGTCCATGTGCCCCCAACCTAGATAACTGTGTGCATTCCCCATTCCTGTCACCCAGGTCCTCCCAGGGCCTGGGCACTACTTATGTGGGCTCATTCCTAGTGGGGTTCTGAGACTGAAACCCCTACTTGATGACCTGGCAGCCAGAGTCCTTAGTTGCAAGCCCATTGACTCAAGAGCTCCTAATGGTATCTGCCTGGTTTCTCTAAACCTGGGTTCCTTCCCTCTGTCCCTTGACCTGTGGCTGGATCTCCCCTGTTTTCCTTGCCAGCGTTCCTTCTTTATCCTCCAATTCTGATATGTTCTTTTGACAGGTCAGAGGCTGCCCTGCCATGCAGAATATTAAGACTCTTCCATCTGTAGAACAAATTATCTCTCTGAACTTTAAAAGCCCACTCCAAACTTCAGATGAGTGGCCTGATCTTTTCAGCTAGATCTGTGACCCGTTTCTTTTTAGCCTGTATGACCTCCAAAATCTGCCTCTTTCTCCACTGATTCCTATCACTCTGACCCTTCTTCACTCTGACCCTCTATTTCCCACGAACCTTGCTAAGCTACAACAGTCCGTCCTATCTCTTTGCAGTCATAAGTACCCTTGAAAGGATTAATTGAAGTATATACGGGGTACATTTAGCATAAACAGGTGCTGCTTTACCAGCACCTTTCAGTTTATGCCACTATATATCCCTCGGTGCATTCACTAGCCCAGAGTCTGGGCTTCAGGCCTGCAGACTGAAAACCTGTCAAAAAGAACAGAACACTTAACCATTTGGAGATATGGTCTGTGAAGGAAATCAGCATGGAAAACTTAAATATTAGAATGATGCGTGGTGAATGCTGACTCTGCCCTGGCCAAGGGGTGGTAGGTAGATTGTTTTAATTGATTTTAATTAATCTGTGACAAATTGATGGCACTTTCAAGCAGACACTAAGATTCATTCACACAGTTGTTCAGTCGCTCAATCATGTCCGACTCTTTGCGACCCCATGGACTGCAGCACACCAGGCTTCCCTGTCCTTCACTATCTCCTGGAGTTTGCTCAGATTCATGTCTACTGAGTCGGTAATGCCATCCAACCATCTCATCCTCTGGTGCCCCCTTCTCCTCCTGCCCTCCAGCATCAGGGTCTTTTCTACTAAGTCTGCTCCTCGCATCAGGTGACCAAAGTATTGGAACTTCAGCTTCAGCATCAGTCCTTCCAGTGAATATTCAAGGGTGATTTCCTTTAGGAACAACTGGTTTGATCACCTTGCTGTCCAAGGGGTTCTCCAGAGTCTTCTCTAGCACAATTAGAAAGCATCAATTCTTCAGCACTCAGCCATCTTTATGGTCCAAGTCTCACATTCATATATGACTACTGGAAGAACCACAGCTTTGTCTATACAAACCTCTGTCAGCAAAGTGATGTCTCTGCTTTTTAATATGCTGTTTGTCATAGCTTTTCTTCCAAGGAGCCAGCCTTTTAATTTCATGGCAGCAGTCACTGTCTGCAGTGATTTGGGCATGGAGGGTACCTTCTCCACTAGACAAGTTTCTATGTTACCTATTCCTCTTCTATTAAAATACAGTTGATTACTGAACATTACGAAGGTTAGTGGGGGCTGAGCCCCATGGAGTCAAATCCATGTGTAACTTTATAATCAGCTCTCTGTATCTGTAGTTTCAAATTTGTAGATTCAGCCAACCATACCTATGTATATATTGAAGAAAACCCACATGTTTCCAAGTGGACTCATGCAGTTCCCATGTTGTTCAAGGGTCAACTGTATTCTTTCTCTGGGTGTATTCTTATTATAAACTAGATATAACCCAGTGAGGTTACGGTATTCTTAAGTTACCTGAAGGCAGGGCTATTTGTTTTGTTCACTGCTATATGTCCAGCTCCTAGAAGAGCGAGTGAATACTCAGATCCTATTATTCTGACAAGTTATTGGGGTTTTTTCAAGGTGACTTCTTACACTTGCATTTTTATCCACTGCATATAGATTTTATAAGTTTAATACTCATTTAAGGGCCCCTCCCTGTTTTTTCATGAATCTTTGACAGATATCTAACTTTTGTACAAAGAATCCATAATGGAATAAAAAAGCAAGTAAGGACTGTATACAAAGATCATTCTGAAATCATTCTTAGAAGCTGAGTCTCAACTGCATGTTCTGTCTCTTTGTCCTTACCTATTTGGGCACTGACAAATAGAATACTAATGTGATTAACATGGCACATAGTAAAAAGTAGATTTTTTATCAAGTGAAGTATAAAAAGGACAGTGACATATTGTGGTTAAAAGTGCAACCCTCATGGACACCTTATCTTTGACAAAGGAGGCAAGGATATACAATGGAAAAAAGACAACCTCTTTAACAAGTGGTGCTGGGAAAACTGGTCAAACACTTGTAAAAGAATGAAACTAGAACACTTTATAACACCATACACGAAAATAAACTCAAAATGGATTAAAGATCTAAATGTAAGGCCAGAAACTATAAAACTCCTAGAGGAGAACATAGGCAAAACACTCTCCGACATAAATCACAGCAAGATCCTCTATGACCCACCTCCCAGAATATTGGAAATAAAAGCAAAACTAAACAAATGGGACCTAATGAAACTTAAAAGCTTTTGCACTACAAAGGAAACTATAAGTAAGGTGAAAAGACAGCCCTCAGATTGGGAGAAAATAATAGCAAATGAAGAAACAGACAAAGGATTAATCTCAAAAATAGATAAGCAACTCCTGAAGCTCAATTCCAGAAAAATAAATGACCCAATCAAAAAATGGGCCAAAGAACTAAACAGACATTTCTCCAAAGAAGACATACAGATGGCTAACAAACACATGAAAAGATGCTCCACATCACTCATTATCAGAGAAATGCAAATCTAAACCACAATGAGGTACCATTACATGCCAGTCAGGATGGCTGCTATCCAAAAGTCTACAAGCAATAAATGCAGGAGACGGTGTGGAGAAAAGGGAACCCTCTTACACTGTTGGTGGGAATGCGGAATGCAAACTAGTACAGCCACTATGGAGAACAGTGTGGAGATTCCTTAAAAAACTGGAAATAGAACTGCCATATGACCCAGCAATCCCACTTCTGGGCATACACACTGAGGAAACCAGATCTGAAAGAGACACGTGCTCCCCAATGTTCATCGCAGCACGGTTTATAATAGCCAGGACATGGAAGCAACCTAGATGCCCATCAGCAGATGAATGGATAAGGAAGCTGTGGTACATATACACCATGGAATATTACTCAGCTGTTAAAAAGAATTCATTTGAATCAGTTCTAATGAGATGGATGAAACTGGAGCCCATTATACAGAGTGAAGTAAGCCAGAAAGATAAAGAACATTATAGCATACTAACACATATATATGGAATTTAGAAAGATGGTAACGATAACCCTATATGCAAAACAGAAAAAGAGACACAGAAGTACAGAACAGACTTTTGAACTCTGTGGGAGAATGTGAGGGTGGGATATTTCAAAAGAACAGCATGTATACTATCTATGGTGAAACAGATCACCAGCCCAGGTGGGATGCATGAGACAAGTGCTCGGGCCTGGTGCACTGGGAAGACCCAGAGGAATCGGGTGGAGAGGGAGGTGGGAGGGGGGATCGGGATGGGGAATACGTGTAACTCTATGGCTGATTCATATCAATGTATGACAAAACCCACTGAAATGTTGTGAAGTAATTAGCCTCCAACTAATAAAAAAGAAAAAAAAAAAGTGCAACCCTCCAAACACTTGAGGTGGGCAGAGTTTTAGCATCATTCATATAAGGATTTTTTTTTTCTTTGAAGCATTAATGGAATAAGAACAGGTTTAAAAAATTATTTTAAAGGGGTGTAGGGGTAGACGGGGACGAATGCAATAGCTATTAAAACCTAGGCCCTGAGTAATTAAAACAGTGTGGAACAGGTATAGGAATAACAGACCAATGGAATAGAGAACCTAGAATTTTAGATATGATTACACATAGCATCTCAAATTAGTGAGGAAAAGATGAATGGTACTGGCATAACTGGGTAATCATCTGGGAGAAAAATAGGTTGGATACTTAATTTGCACTTTATACTAGGATACACTCCAAGGAATCAAAATTTAGATCTAAAAAAATAAAACCATGAATGTTCTAGAAGAACATATAGATGAACTATTGCTGTGAACAAGGCATTCTTAACTATCAAAGTCCAGAAGTCACTAAAAAAAAAATCAATAAACTGCATAAAAATTTTTAAAAATTCCATGACAAAACCACCATAAGCAAAGTCAGAAGATAGACAAAAAATTGGGGGGAAAAAAGTGTACAGCTTATTGTAGACAGAGGATTAACAGGGGTGGGCATGCTCAGTAATGTTCAACTCTTTGCGACCCCATGGACTGTAGCCCACCAGACTCCTCTGTCCATGAGATTTCCCAGGAAAGAATACTGAAATGGGTTGCCATTTCCTTCTCCAGGGAATGGAGATTAACCCTGACCCAGGGATTAAACTCACATCTCCTTGCATTGGCAGGTGGATTCTTTACCACTGAGCCACTTGGGAAGCCCCCAGAGGATTAATATCCCTGACAAATAAAACACTTCTAGAAATTGGTAAGATCAATAGTGCAGTAGAAAAATGGGGAAAAGATACAAACACAAAAGGAAATTATACAGATAAACAATAAACCTTAAACAAATGAAAGGTAGTAAGCCTTACCTGTGATAAGGAAAAAACTAAAACACACTGATACATAATTTTGCATCTTATCAGGATAGCAAAAATCCAACATTTTAATAATACTCATGTTGGTCAGGTTGTACGCAAGCAGGCATTACTTGAAATTGCATGAGTGTCATCTGGTAACCATCTCCTGTGGAGGGCATATACTAATATCTTTCACAATTATAAATGCACATGGTCTTTGACCTAAAAATTCCATTTGCAAGAATTTAGACTACAAGTACATATTTACATATGTGTAAAATGACATATATAGAATGTCTGGAAACAATCTAAATACCCATTAATAGAAGACTGGCTAACTAAACAATTGTACATTCATTTGTGAAGTGTGAAGTGTGAAAGTCGCTCAGTCGTGTCCAACTCTTTGGGACCCCATGGACCATATAGTCCATGGAATTCTCCAGGCCAGAATACTGGAGTGGGTAGGTAGCCTTTCCCTTCTCCATGGGAGCTTCCCAACCCAGGGATTGAACCCAGGTCTCCCGCATTGCAGGCGGATTCTTTACCAGCTGAGCCACAAGGGAAGCCCAAGAATATTGGAGTGGGTAGCCTATCCCTTCTCCAGCAGATCTTCCCAACCCAGGAATCCAACTGGGTCTCCTGCATTGCAGGCAGATTCTTTACCAGCTGAGCTATGAGGGAAGCCCTGTACATTCATACAATAGAATACTAAGCAGTTACCTTAAAAAAGGAAGAGTGATTAAGTTATCTATTGACATGGGAAGACTGCCAAGAAAAACTAAGTGAAAAAAAGCAAACAGTATGTATATACCACCACTCTTTGGGTAAAAGTGAGGGAAAAAATGAGACTTTCCATTTGTGTTTGTTTGTATATGCCTTAAAAATGTATAGATGGAAATACAAGAAACCAAGAACAGAGGTTACTTGTGGTAAGGGCGGGGGAAGGCTGTGCAGTATGGAAAGTCGGGCCAAAGACAGAAAGAAGACATTCCACTGTATAGCTTTTTATATTTTGGGGGTTTTGAACTATGTGAATGTATTAGTTATTCAACAAATTAAAATATATTTAAAAAGCTTTATGAGATTCAGTACAAGTCAAAAGATACTAAAAGCGCCCTAAGTTTTAGTTGATTGGTAATAAGCCAGTTTCTAAAATAACACAAATATACCACATTCTGAACAGAGGCACCAGAGTAAGACTTTCTAGTTTCAAGTTCTAGTCCCACAACCTAGAATGTGACTGTGGACAAATTACTTAGCCTCTCTTCTCCTCGGTTTTCTGATTTAAAAACAGAGAAGTAATTGTACCTACCTGCTAGGGCTCCTGAGAAGATAAACCCATGCAAAGCCCTTCAACAGTGGCTGCCAATGCTTGCAATTATGATTTTAAAAAGGAAACAACCACAGACTACTTCGCTACCAATTATAACCAAATTTTCATCTCATAAAAGGAAACATTTAAAAGGGGTTTAAAAAAAACAGGATAAGAAGATTGCAGAAACATTTACTTTAATTCACATTTTCTATAATCTTGTGGGTACAACAGCAAATCATTTGGAATTCTGTTCAAAATCAAAGCTGCACCTGTAGATGTTACTTCAAATATAATACACATAAACCTGGTATGTGTCTGTGTTGTTTTTGTTTTACCAAATAATTTCCATGATACCATGCACCCAGTCTGTGTATTTTGGTGAATAGCTATGGTTTCTGCAGGTGCTTCAGTTTGCAAAACTGCTAGGAGGTTTACTGTGAACTGTTCCCAAATTTCCAGATGAAGGCAATGCTGATGGAGATCAAAATAGCTGTCCTTGCTTATATACAGTGGCACCTAGGTAAAGTTGGAGAATATGGCACAGTGTTTCATAGACATACAGAGATTACAAGTATTGAACAATTCACAATGTTAAAGTGTCAAAATAAAACATTTGACTTATCAAATTTCAAAACTGTAAAAAACCATTCTAATATTCTGTCTGATCCTCCTCATAATCTAAGAATCAACACAAGAGAAACATTTATCAGTTTTAATACAGAGTATTTCTAATTTACACAGATGTCACTTAAGGGGAAAAAAAACTCATGCTATTGAAGGAAGGAATATGTTCCTTCTCTTCATTTTCATTACTTTATCAGCTGGTACAATCATTTCTGTCAAGTTATATTATCAAGTGCTGGGTTTTTTAATTAGGTGATGAGATAAAGACAAAATGCCAAGAGGTATTGCCAGCCAAGCATTGTCAGAATGCAGTCAGCACTCTAATATCACTTCACAATAAAAAGTAGGAGTTGGAAAAGAGTTTGTATCACAGGGATCATAAAACATCACCAGGCTCACAAAACAGAGATTTCTATCACATTCATTTAAGAAATACACACATACACAAAAATGTAGGTTCCCCCCCACAGTCTCATTTATGGTAAAGTTAATCAAATAGATTTCAGCTTAAGACTACTTCATTTGTCTATTTTCTTGATAGTGAAAGATTTGTTAAAACCTTTAAAAGAATTTTTTACCCTAACTAGATTTTTTAATTCCTAGAACTCATTCTAAGACACAATTTTAACTAAGCTTGAAACAAATCACAGTAAAGAAAACAAATGGAAATGACCAGAGATTTTTTCCAGGAAATAGAACTTAAATAACATCCTTTATCTTTAACTGGGAGAATGGTGAAGTAATACTACCAAAAAGATTTTTTTTTTTTCCAAAAAGATTTTTAAACTTACAGTAATAATAAACAAAGTGCAAAACATTCACATTTCCTAGACTTTGAAAAACACTAAGAATAATTCTTATTAATCTACCAGCAAGATTACTTAGATATTCAACTTTTTAGACGAATTTACCATAAGGTCCCCCTTTCCCACCAGACAGTACTTGTATCCCTAAAAATGAAAAGAAAAAGTGGAGGAGGCTCCAACCAAATCAGTCTGTTTTATTCAACAAAAATATACCACCACCACCATCAACAACATGAAAACTCCAGGTCTACAAGGGTTAGAAATTGGGTAAGGAAATAACTAGTGAGCTCTTACTCCCCCCCAACCATATCCCTCCAAGGGATAGCTACATATTTTTAAAGGGGGGGTGAACCAACTAAGTACAATTTAAAATATGCCACTAAACCATCAATGAAGACATTTCAGACTTTGGCAGGATAAGATGTGGATTTAAGAGCACTTATTTACTTCATAAAAGACTGATACCCGCATTACTTCTACACAGATGCAACCTTTCAAATTAATCACATTATATATACACTAACACCTTCAACAATAATCAATATTTTAAATATTAAAGATATTTAAATCCCAGGTTTAGAAAATGACAGTTTAGGACTTATAAAGTCATCTGTTGGTACAAGTTGCAAGTTCATTTATATACAAAGAACTAAAAAAAGGTAGAGAAAAAGGAAGCTTACAGAAGTATGAACTAATTATTTAAATACCAAAGAAAATCAGGTTGAGAGAGGATTGCATAGACTGTATTCAAAAATAAAATCCTTTAAAAATGCTTACTTTAAAATAGTAAGTTTTGTGTATATGTTTCCAACTGGTATTATAAATCCATATAATCCCATTCAAATTTTATCAATATGGAAACTTAAGTATTTATGCCATTTTTGTTTTCTTAAACAAAAATTTCTAAAGTTGGAGTAGGGGCAAAGAGACACAAAACCAACAGAACTTGTTTTCTAGGTTCTCAGTAAAGAATCCTCTTGAGCCAGCCCACTGCAGGCACAGGAAATCTGGATGGGTAGCATAGGGGACAGTACTTACTCACCTTTGCTGAAAGTATTTATTCACCTGTAGACCAAAACAGAACAGCAACGACGACAGCAAGTAAAAATCTTAAAACCAGTGAAACTGAAGTTGAAGTCTTGGGAATTCTTAAGTAACTATGGTAATTATACACTGAAGGGGTCATTTGTCACTCAGACACTTCCATGTGACAGATGGTGACATACTGAGCTAGGCAAGGCTGAATGCAGTTAAAAATCATTGACAAGTTTTTGTTACTGATACCGGCCCTAAGCATCATGTGCTCTCTAGCTCTCCTTTTCCATAACAGACCGTTAACAGTGTTACTTGGACGGAGACATAGACATTTTTAAGTTTGACTACTGGAAATAAAGAACAGAATAAACACAAAGCCAATTCTTTGTGAATATTCTGCTGTTCAGAATATATTCAACAGATGGTAACACATGGAATTAAACACAGAATTAGTATAACTTACATGTCTTAAAAGTATATACTTCACTTATAAATATCTCTAGTTGATAATCTATTAAGAAGCATAAATATTCAAGTGAACATTTGAATTTTCTCTTTAAGAGCTCAGAATTCTTGAAGTCTGATTAGTCTTCTTTTGCTGAAATGTCCAAGACTAAAAAGGCTTCACACAGTCACTTTATGTCTCTAATTAGACATATAAAAGCCTCTATTACCTACTGTGTTGTAATAAAACTTTGAAATTCTGTAACTCTCTTATACTTGTAGAAAGCCTACAAGAGAAAAAAAAGCATATTAGTACAGCTAATATGATGTGTAGACATTTCATATTATTGATGCTGTCATATGGACTATAATTTGAAATCAAATTGAAAATAAAATAATGTAAACAACACTGAACAATGAAGCTTCCATCTTTTAAAGCATATGCTATAATTATTAAAAACTGGCAAAACAGAGCTGTAGTTTGTTACTTTTGATTTAGAAGGGGCAAAGTTACTTCCTATTAGCAACAAATTCTAGATCAATGATGGGAACAGTGATATGATAATTCATTATAATAAAGAATCCCAAATCATTTACATTTGGCCTTAAAAAGTCATTTTGCACACGCCTCTGTAAATATCCAATTCTTTCTTATTGCTCCCCAAACATGGATTTGTTTTAACACAAACACTGATCTGTTTTAACACAAAGGTACAGATTCTATTTATCTGTCTACTGTTGAATCCCTATGCCCTCCAGCCACCTGTATTTATTTGTTGTTGTTAGTCACTTATTCGTATCCAACTTTTTGATCCCATAGACTGTAGCCCACCAGGCTCCTCTGTCCATGGAATTTCCCAGGCAAAGAATACTGGAGTGGGTTGCCATTTCCTTCTCCAGGGACCCATATTTATAGTGTTCAATAAATAATTACTGGCTGACTGACTGAATGAATAAAATACTTCTAAGTCCAAACTCAGAAGTAAAACTCTGAAATGCGAATCATTAAAAAAGAAATTCTATAAGCTCAATTATCCTTATGTACAATTCAGGTTTACACAATAGAAATCTAACATTTTTCTTTCTGTAACTTAAGATGATATAGAACAGTACTGAGCCTTTATTTTTATTTGTTTATTTTTGACCACCTTTAAGTACATAATAAGTAATAACTTTTCTTATATTGAGAGCTTAAGGTATGGTAGGCAATGTTCTGAGCCCATCACACACGTAATCTCATTAATTGTAAACAAAACAAAAATCCCTACAAAGTAGATAAAATTAATCCTGATTTTACATTTTAACAACACTGCATGCTGAGTTGCTTCCATTGTGTCGGACTCTTTGCGACCCTATGGACCATAGCCCACCAGGCTCTTCTGTCCAAGGGATTCTCCAGGCAAGAACACTGGAGTGAGTTGCCATGCCCTCCTCCAGGGGATCTTCCCAACCCAGGGCTCAAACCCATGTCTCTTAGGTCTCCTGCATTGGCAGGTAGGTTCTTTACCACTATTACCACCTGGGACGCCCATTTAGGAACCCCGAGGCTTAAATAAATCAAGTAATTTTCTCAGGGTCACTCAACTAGTGGGTAGGATTCTAACCAGCTCATCAGATCCCAGGACCATACGGCCTCTCAAAAAAGTCTATGTTCTCTATGGTCTCAAAAACATTTTCTTTATACTCTTACAAGCTGTAGATGAACAGAAAATGAATTCTTACTCAAATCCTCGGAATAGTAGAGGAGTGAAAGTGTTTATAAGGAGAAAATATTATTAAGCAAAATAAATGTGTAAAATCATATTCTGTACCTCAAAGTACCCATCAAAAAAAAAACAACTATCAAAATACATATGAAGATACGGTAGAGACCAAGGCCCTTAACTAAAGGGGAGAGAGCTCGGTAAAGAGCAGCAGTTGAAAAAAGTATGCTCAAAGTCTGATTTAGATACAAAAATGGAGAGTATCAGAAAACTCAAGGTTTTATACAAGCTAACATTTCACCAGGAGAGCACAGACTCAGCAGCACCGTGTGGGACCTGAGTCTCCGTGGAGATGCATCCGAGAGCTCACACGTTATGACACACGGAGAGAGCGCCCACACTCCCTGTTACAATTCTCAGACAGACACAGCAGGGCTGCGTCGATCGGCTGCTTCACTGGTACTTTCAGAGGGGGACTAAAATGTACTGTAAGACTCAACAGGTTATTAATACCCTTTCTATTTGTACCCAGGAAAATAAACCATTTGATAGAAATGCTGACACTATCAAAAATTGGCTGCTAGTGTAGGAAAGACATTTGCAGAGTATTCAAGATAAAGAAAACACATTTCCCAGCATTCTGTGGCCAGAACCAAAAACGGCCCTCACTGTATGTCTCTGCCCACTAGCATCATGGACAGAGCAATGCTGCGCTGGGTGCCCTAGCTGAGGTAGAACTGTATTATATACAGGTTGTTAGACCAAGAAAACTCCCAGTTCATTTGAGAACGAGTGCACAAACTCCCCAAAGTATAACACAGTAATTGTGTGGTTAGTGCAGCCAAAATCATTTCCTATATAAATGAACCAATAAATCAGGTGGAGATACAATAAACAGATCTGATTAACAATTATTAAGAGTAACTATAATATTTTTAAAGGAAAAAAATAAGCAATGTATAGAATACATATGAAGGAAACAATAAAACTTGATGAAGAGAAAAAAGAATGGCTAAATTTTGGTATGTCCATGTAACAGAATATTGGCCTATATTAAAAACAGTGTTTATGTATTTGAAAATTGCTAAAAGAGTAAATCTCAGAAGTTCTCATCATAAGAAAAAAATTCTGTAATTACGTATGGTGATGGATGTTAAGTAGGCTTATTGTGGTGATCATTTAGCAACATATACCAATACCAAATCATTATGTTACACACCTGAAGATAATATAATGCTATATATATCAAGTATACCCTAAGGAAAAAATAATGCTTATAAAAAAATAATATTGGGAAATGATCACAACATAATGCCAAGTAAAGAAGGATAAGAAAGTATACAAAATGTGTAAGTAGTGAGAAAATACACATTAAAAATACAACAAATGTTGAAATAGTCCTAAGTGGTAGGCATATGGATGATTTTTACATTTATTTACTAAATTATACTTTCACATGTTTTCCTAAATTTTATATAATGACCATGAATTACTTTAATAATTAAGGGTAGAGAAAGATTAATATTTTAAAAGAGCTTTAAAAAGCAGATGGCTGTGATTTGTTTTCCCTGGAAGGATAAGGGTGACTAAATTAGGTTGTCCCTTATTTGTGTAACCATCCCACCCTGAGTATCATAACCCTTAAGAAAAGAAAGGTTTCTCACATCTACTCTAGTCATAAAAAAATGAGACAGACTTTTAAGTACTGAACATACTGGAGCACTGAACATCCAGTGGTGTTTGTAAATTACCATCACCACCACCCCTACTGCCATGGACTTTAGAGAGCATCTTGTAATTATTTAAAAAGCGTCACATGGAACCTCATTTTATCTTCATGTTAACTCCATGGGAAAGATTTTTACTTATCTTCATGGTACAGAGAAAGGAAACAAACTGGAAGAAAGGAATGATGTACCTGAGCTCATGCTGCCAGTAAGTGGCAGGGCCAGGATTCCAGAATGCTAATATCTAACTCTGAGTCCAGTACTCTCTAGAGAACAATAAAAGGTAAAACAGCCTCTGTGGAAAATTCTTAAAGAGATGGGAATACCAGACCACCTAACCTGCCTTCTGAGAAACCTGTATGCAGGTTAAGAAGCAACAGTTAGAACTGGACATGGAACAACAGGCTGGTTCCAAATAGGAAAAGGAGTACGTCAAGGCTGTATATTGTCACCCTGCTTATTTAACTTATATGCAGAGTACTTCATAAGAAATGCCGGGCTGGATGAAGCACAGGCTGGAATCTAGATTGTAGGGAGAAATATCAATAACCTCAGATACTCAGATGACACCACCTTTATGGCTGAAAGTGAAAAAGAACTAAAGAGCCTCTTGATGAAAGAGAAAGAGGAGAATGAAAAAGCTGGCCTAAAACTCAACATTCAGAAAACAAAGATCATGGCATCCAGTCCCATCACTTCATGGCAAATAGATAGGGACACAATGGAAACAGTGACAGACTTTATTTTGGGGGGGGCTCCAAAATCCCTGCAGATGGTGACTGCAGCCAGGAAATTAAGACGCTTGCTCCTTGGAAGAAAAGCTATGACCAACCTAGACAGCATATTAAAAAGCCAGAGACATTACTTTGTCAACAAAGGTCCTTCTAGTCAAAGCTATGGCTTTTCCAGTAGTCATGTGTGGATGTGAGAGTTGAACTATATATAAAGAAAGCTGAGTGCTGAAGAATTGATGCTTTTGAACCGTGGTGTTGGAGAAGACTCTTGAGAGTCCCTTGGACTGCAAGGAGATCAAACCAGTCAATCCTAAAGGAGATCAATCCTGAATCTTCATTGGAAGTACTGATGCTGAAGCTGAAACTCCAATACTTTGGCTACCTGATGTGAAGAACTGACTCACTGGAAAAGACTCTGATGCTGGAAAAGACTGAAGGCGAGAGGAGAAGGGGATGACAGAGGATGAGATGGTTGGATGGCATCACTGACTCAATGGACGTGAGTTTGAGTAAGCTCCGGGAGTTGGTGATGGACAGGGAAGCCTGGCTGCTGCGGTTCATGGGGTTGCAAAGAGTCAGACACGACTGAGCGACTGAACTGAACTGAGCTAGAGAACTGAAGCTGGAAGGGCTGCATTTGTGAATATTCTTTATGAGATTGAGAGAAATTCTGCGGAAGTTGATATCTGGTTCTTTCTCAATTTAATTTTATTTAGATTTAAATATATTTAAAGAAGAAGATTCACAGCTACAGAGAACTAGTGGTGACCAGTGGGGGAGAGGAAAGGGAAAGGGATAACACAGGGGTAACAAGTTAAAGGTACAAACTATTATACATAAAATAAACTACAAGGATACATTGTACCACACAGGAATACAGCCAACATTTTATAGTAACTATAAATGGAGTTGTTGTTGTGTTGTTATTGTTTAGTCACTAAGTCTTGTCTGTCTCTTGCAACCCATGGACTGTAGCCTACCAGGCTACTCTGTCCATCAAAATTTCCAGGCAAGAATACTGGAGTGGATTGCCATTTCCTTCTCCAGGGAATCTCCCTGACCCAGGGATCGAATGCAGGTTTCCTGCATTGCAGGAGGATTCTTTACCATTTGAGCCACCAGGGAAGCCGATGAGAAGAGTTCTCACCTTCCAAAAGCATTTAAAAGAGCAACTATTTCCTGTCGAGTGAGTTGGAAGCCTTTAGATGGGCTGTTCTCTGGAAGCTTTTGGATTTCCTTTTCAGAGAATAATATCTTCAGGGCAGTTCCTAAACCCTGAGTCTAAAGAAAATAGTGATAAACTTGCAATTAAATTCACATAATAATTGCTATAAAAGTTTAAAGAAACATTCAGTCATTGTGATGAGAAGGTAGGAAATTCAAATGAACTGAACTTTTCACCAAAATATTCAGCTATGCGAAACATAGTTTCTACTTCTCACAGATTATGCATATGATAAATTTATTGAAGCTGTTAAGGAAACCTGAAAAGTTTCACACCTTTTGGATACATATCATACTATCCCAAATTACTAAAATGCCATTTTTTTAACCAAGAAAATATCACATTAGGATCAGAAGTGTTCAATATGTAACCTTGAAAGCATTTTTTCTAGCCCCTAGCAATTCAAAACTTAGAAATCATTGTAAGTTCTTAGTGATACCTACACTTAATAATTTCTCAATTATTAGCACTAGAGAAAAAGAAAAGTCTGATTTCAGTGTAGTCACCATTAAAAAATATTCCATCTCCTGATTTTCTATGACTTTGTAAAAAGACGACAGAAAATATCACACAAGCCTTTTCACACTGAAATACACAGAGAAATGGCCCTGCTGTGCAGACTTCCCTATTTTGTGATATGGGGACCTCCTCCTGATCACTAATACCAAGTCAGTGATTAAAATTTGATAATTAAGTTTTTTATATAATTATATTTTACCTTCTAAACAGGTATGTAAAATACCAGTACAATCTATTTATAATCACCCAACTTCAGAATGAAATCTGATATTGTACCAACAGAAACAGATATAATAAAACCAAAATCATTAACCTAGAATAACAGAAAAGACCACCTTATACACATACATATGACACACTAATTTTTTTCATAAATAAAATAGCAAAACCACACTTTGGATCTCTAATTCAATGAACAATGAAGACATTTTAACAAAAACTTTCAACTTCTCAGTGCAGAAATTTAAGGTTAGTAATAGTTTCAGAACAGAAAACAACACACAAACCTGTAACTTCCCCCATAATCTGCATTTGTCACATCCCACGCAGTCCATTATACGGGAGATATTCTTGAAATGTAACCGGAATTCCTCCTAATGTGCAGAAAATATTTTCATTCTAATTAGACATTAAAAATTAAACTGCACTTGTCTGAATTCTAAAAGCATTTTGAAGCTAATTAATGAATGAGTTGTATTTTTCAACAATGAAGAAAATCATCTGCAGTTGTACAGCATAGCATGCATATGAAATAGCTAACATTAATAACATTTTATAAAATTCACTCCACATATTAATTCAACCAATTTTTTAATGAGAGGCTACTCCATGCAAAGCACCAACATGTTCACTGTGGGGGACACAAGAGTATATCATGCATGGTTTTTACTTTGAAGGAGCTTAACTGCTGCTTCCATTTGATATCTGCATACAACCAGTGGCAAATACATATCTACATTATCTTTTTTATTTATTTTGGATGCACTGCTTTGTGTAAGTGTAAATCAGAAAGCTAGTCCTGGAATAATGATCAATTCCCATGTCTCTCCTTAGGGATACCCCATGTTTGTGCATGTGCTCTGTCAGCATGGATGACCACAGCGTGTGGTCTCGCAGTCCCCCACATTTGCTAAGGCTGCTTCTCCGGGGATGCTCACTCACTGGATCCTTGAATGGTGCTGTATTAGTTTCCCACACAATTAGGTAACTCTTCTGCCTATGATCTGTGCACAGGTTTCTGTGACACTAAGGTCAGTCTCAGCTTCTCTGAGGACAACACTAACTAAGAGAAAGTTTCCTAATCCTTTTCACTGGGCAAATGTAGAAAATAAACATCATTTTATTGTACTGAGGCAAACGTTTCATTGCAAAGAGCTGGAGTGAGTCACCTGAAAACTCTGGCCCATCAAAAGCCCAGCCCCACTGCCCAAAGTGTTTGGAGGAATCTGTAGCTTGGCCAAAAGAAAGACAACAGAAACATTCCAAAAACTCCTTTGTGCTCTCATAGAATTCTCATGCTTTGGAGCAGATGGAAAATGGATTTAAATTCTCCTTTATATACCTTTGAAAAGTAGCAAATCAAATTTCCAGCATTTTACACTTTAAAAGCTAGTTGTGAAACTTTAGCAGGTCTCAATCTTACCTTCGTCTATAAAAAAAGATACATAATTATAGTTGTCTTGATCAAAAGTATAAAATTTATATAAACACTTATAAAGTAGGAAGCATTAAAAATGAATTAACATTATGTTAAATACCATAATATTAATATACCTCTAAAACAACCATAAATCAAAACAACCTTCTAAAACTAAAATACAGTGTGGCTAAACTACTTCATTTCAGAAATACCAAGCAACTCTGACTAATTTATTCATTCTTGTAGCATGTCTACATCTAAAATATCCTGGGGCCAAATATGTTTCAGAATTCAGAATTTTTCAGATTTTAGAAATAAAGTACACAACACTGTTTATTATGAAACACCCCAATGGAGTATATGGCAACCCCTTATAATCAAATACATGATTGTTTTTGTAGCAAAATGTAATAATAGTCACACAAAGCAGAATTTTTTAAAAAAACACTGTAACTATCTTTACATCAGTTCAGGTTAGACTTCCTTGGTGGCTCAGATGGTAAAGCATCTGCCTACAATGCGGGAGACCCAGGTTCAATCCCTGGGTTGGGAAGATCTCCTGGAGAAGGAAATGGCAATCCACTCCAGTACTCTTGCCTGGAAAATCCCATGGATGGAGGAATCTGGTAGGCTACAGTCCATGGGGTCACAAAGAGTTGGACATGACTGAGAGACTTCACTTTCACTTTCTATAACTATCTTTACATCAGTTCAGGTTAGGTTTTGCTAACAAATTAATTTGCACCAAACATAAGAAAAATGTTCCAGTGGTTGGAGCACTTTTGGATTTCAGAACTGCATATAAAAAATTATAGTGCTATAGTAGAAGACTATTTGCCAGTCCATTTCAAATACTTTCATCAAACTGCAAAGTGAAGTTGCTCAGTCGTGTCCGACTCTTTGCGACCCCATGGACTGTAGTTTACCGGGCTTCTTCGTCCATGGGATTTTCCAAGCAAGAATACTGGAGTGGGTTGCCATTTCCTTCTCCAGGAATCAAACTGTAAAGGTATAATGTATTCCTTAGTTACTATAAGCCAGTGGTCCCTAGCCTTTTAGGCACTAGGGACCGATTTCATGGAAGACAAGTTTTCCATGCACAGGGAGGGGGGATGGCTTCAGGATGATTCAAACACATTACATTTATTGTGCACTTTATTTCATCAGCTCCACCTCAGATCATCAAGTATTAGATCTGGGAGACTGGGGCCCTCTGCTGTAAGCAAATGAAAATGAAGTGCTCCTAATGTGAAGTTTCATAATATTCCTAAAATATACTCTTTCTGATATACCAAGTCAACAGATAATTTTTGCCTTATATGTTAATCCATAAGTACAAAAACATAATAGTTTGAAAAACTAATAGTTCATAAAATAAACTTTTGAAAATATGCTATCTTCGAAGTGGCTAACAGTGCGTGACTGCTTTTAAGATGCATCAAAACAACAAGAAAGAAAAGAAAGAAAACTTCCTCTCAAAATAATGTCTTTTAAAAACACAATTACAAAGGTGTCATTAGAGTTACAACTGAAGATTCACTAAGCAGGGGGGCAAACTAGAGAGAAAAAAGGAATTGAGAAGAGTTTTTTGTATCATTTACAGTAAAATCCAATCAGACCAACCAGATTGAGAACTGGGAAAGGAAGTTTAGAGAAAAAAAATTAAAACACAACCAGTCAGCTGCTCTCCACTCTGCCCACCAATCAAGAACTTTTTACCTTTAACGACTTGGCCCCCTTTTTGTCACCTGCAAACATGGATTTCTCATCAAAGTGCATGGGAAAGGACCTGATGAAAGGAAAATATTATAAGTTACAGATGAAAAATTCAAGTTCTGGTAGAATTTTCTATCCCTAAAAATATTTAAAATTCATAATTTACTCATGTGTAAGGTTTGGTAACATGAGAAGGTGGCAACAGTTTACATATAACTATTCAATAAAAGAGGGCTTTGTAATTTGTAAGACTGTAAGGTTTTGAAGAAATTATATGACAGAAATAACCTAAAAAATTAATAACAATTTATGTGAAAAATGTAAAACATTCTTTTAGCATTTCAAAAAATTTAATGCACAATTTACCTTAAGCATTTCTTAACCCAACTTTCCTCCATGCTCATTTTAACAATCAGTAAACTGCAATTTCATAGACCCAGGATATTTTTTTTAAGGTTAAACTATAGAATGTAAAGCTAATGTTCTCTTAGGTAATCTATCCTTATGCTAACACATATTACGATGAATTTAAATAGCAACTGAAAGAAAACAAAATTGGTAGAAAGAACACTAAAATAACATTAAATTTTGGCACTACATAAAATTTAAAGTTAATATTTAAAAATACAGCCTATTCTCAAGTGTGAAAGTTTATGCAATAAAACTTTTCGGTCAACATATTTAGAAAAAAATTTTAAAACGCTGCCATCCAATGGAACACTGTCTTTCTCAGTTCTAATTCTCCCTTTTCCTAACCAGCTTTTAGGAGTCAGTTTTTGTTGTATTTCAAGAACTACCTCATTCAATTACAGAGTGGAGAGTTTCAGATCACTGATAATTCAAGTCTTACTTTGTATCTTGAAAGATATTCAGTAGAAGGGTTTTTGTGTCAGCATCTTCTTGCACATTTCCAGTGTAAAGGTCGACAATTGAGCGCTCAAAGTATGGGGCCACTTTTGATAAAGCTCGAAGCTCAATTAAATATAGGAAGTACAGATTCTTTAGCCTTCTTGGGCCTTCTCCCTTGGTCTCCACAGGGTCGAATCGGCGTTTAAATTCTTTCATGTTAGGTCCCCAGCTAGGTTTACCCCAGGTTTCTAAAAAAGAAATATATTATGTACTTTTAATAAATAAGATTTTTTTTCTCTAGAGAATATATTCTTTTCCCCAACAATTTTTATACTAATAGAAAAAATGTGATTACCTTCCAAAAGATAATTTGCACACAGATGTAAATTAATACTAGCATGAAGTCCCGATATAAGCTTATAGAAGACTCTTTTCTCCAGACACAAACCTAGTCAGAAAAATATTGAAAAAGAAATTATTCCATTTAGATAACAGAAATACTGAATCAAGAGGATTCGGTAGGCAGGCTTATTTTTAAAGTTAAGATTCAAGGACAATTAAAAATAAATCAAGGAACAATATAAAATAATTAGTTTGAGATTCTCTCACTAGCAGATAAAATAAGATTTTGACTTCAGCATGGAGGTAACTGAATATGATAACTTAATGCAGAATAAGATACAAATGTCTGGACTTCTGAAGATCCAAACACTCGAGCAGATGCACTTGGTTAAAGTCCACATGTTACCCAGAAGGCAATAGCACAGATACTTTGTGGTTTAGGCTAAACTAAAGCAGACATAAAGTCACTGCTTCGGCTTAACAATAGCTGTTTCTCCTTTTCCCTTCCCTACAGATGTCTTATTTGAACATACTTGATAGTGGAGGAAGTAGAGACTGAAACTGAATTCTCTCCTTCTTCTAGATTATTATTATTATTATTGAAGCCAGGCCCTCAGCAGTGAAAGCGGGGAATCCTAACCAATGGACCACCAGGGAATTCCCCTTCTTCTAGATTCTTTACTGTGTCTTATTAATCCTTTGTCCTGGATTTCTCTACTTAACTATGTGTTCTGCTTCTCAGGAGCCCAGACCTAGAAGACAGACATCCAGCCAATAAAAAAATGTGTGCTATTTACTATGTGAGTAAAACCACATCAAGATGGAGTTTAGGACTGTGATGGAAGTTTATCTTATGTAACCTTCTTAAGCCCCATAGGCTTTTGCTCAAAACAGAGGTCAAGATGATTTCGTCATCCTATCCTACCCCTGCCTCCATTTAAAAATATTTTCTCTTATTATAAGAGTAATACATATTATGAATGTACTTAATGCTATTAAGTAAAATTTGAAATGCCCAAGAAAGTAAATTTTATACTGCATTTTCCACAATAAAAAAGGAACAATATTTTTAGAAAATATTCTTTATAGAAAAATTTTAAAGTAAAAATGCAAAAATTAGTCTTTAAGAATCCATCAGCTCCAGAACAATGAGCTTTTTCCCTTTTCTACCACTCAACAGAGTTTGTTTTTGTCTTTTTTGCTTCCCCCGCCCCCCGCCATGGGGAAAAATGGGCTCCAACATTGAAAACTAAGAAATAATCTCATTTATATGCTGAAGGCTTTTTAAGACATTAAGAGTATGTATGTGGCTTACTTTGCATCTTTTTAGGATCTTTTAGATCTTCAACTTACTTTCCCTTTGTGTTCTACAACAGATGGCTCTGAAGCAAGTAGCTTCTAATAGGAAAAAATAATTATTTTGAGATTTCATTCCCTAATTCAGAATTCTTCCTAGAATATTCTCATCTCATCTCATGGATAGAGTGTGTGTGCATGCTAAGTCACTTCAGTTGTGTCCAACTCTTTGCGACCCTATGGACTGTAACCCACCAAGCTCCTCTGTCCACGGGATTCTCCAGCTAAGAATACTGGAGTGGGTTGACATGCCCTCCTGCAGGGGATCTTCCTGACCTAGGGATCGAACCTGCGTCTCTTACGTCTCCTGCAATGGCATGCAGTTCTTTACCACTAGCGCCACCTGGGAAGCCCCATGGATAAAGGTAGAAATTAAATTCTATTTTGTGGTTTCCTCACAATAAATAAAAATTAAATGCAGCATTTACCTCTTAAAAAAAAAGCATATGGCCAAGTTTATGGTAACAAGGGATATAAACAATATGAATAACTGATAAAACACTAGGTACTAAATTCTCCTGTAGTAAAACTTCAAATCAAATCTGTTATCAAGTAGCAAAATGATCAGATTTGAGGTTCACTTTTTCTTCCTTTCAACCTAAGCAGTAAAATATCTAAAGATAAGAGAATGGAAAATAAGCAAAGCAAAGCTCATGAAAATTCATATGCCTAAAAATGAGAACATGAAAAACTAGGAGGCAATTCAAATTTGCAAAGTCCACAAAGCTCCTTACCTAAAACAGGGATGGGTGGTAAGTGGGAAGGAAGGAAGAAAAATCTAAACTTCCATAAACTGAAAATTAGGCAACTTCAAGAAAAATCTTAACAATAAAAGATGTGCCAAGTGAATGCACCAAGAAGACATACAATACTCTTAGCAGGAAAGTGCTGGAGAGCTGACCCCCGCCTGCAGTCTGCTGCCAGGCCAATGCCTAGCAAATCCAACTGCTGACTTTAGAAAGTGGTTCTCCTCTTTTTCTTCTGGATTTAATTTCATTCAAATTCATTTTCACCAACCAAACTATAGGACAACAATATATAATTTTTTTCTCACAAAAGGACTAGATTTACTGTAATACTATTATTTGGCATTTGTACATTGTTTAGTGATTCTCAAAGCAATTTTCACAGGCATCATCTACACTCACAGTGTAGGTAAGCTGGATGGCTATTGCCACTCTCGTGCCCCAGATCAGCAACCTGAATCTAAGAGAAATTGAGTCAGTTGCCTACAAATGGGAGTGCTCACTGAACCATGTATCAATGACTCCCATCAACAGGATACTAGGAGATTCTGGGGTGTATAGTATATATTCTAGAATTTGACACTGCCCATAAATTTCATTCTTATCCTCCATTACCCACCTCTTTTGAATTAAATGCTATTTTTTGCAATTGTACTTTTAGAATAAAGCTAATTAAACAAAGCTAAGCATCTTTTCCCACATTGGCCATTTGTCAGTGTAATTCCTAGCAGTATTTGCACATCGAAAATAATTCATTTAAAAAAGAGAAATCCCATTCATAATATAACATGACTAACACACATAAGAATCTAGTATATTGGGATCTATATTACTTTATGCTTTAGTTAGACAGTTTAGACTGTATGTTTAAACATGTTTAAAATCTTCTGAATTCAAATTCATCTTCCCTTAATTTCATATACAAAAAAACCCACTTTCTTTCAAAATGAATGTCTCTACTTAACAAACCAGACTTGCTTAATGCTTCCTAGAAAAGTAGTTTGGATGAGTATTACATACAGAATGGAAATAAGACTGGAAACCAGTTATGAAAATGTGATGACCATATCTGCCCTGTGTATTTTCATAACACTGGTTTTTAGCTGACGAATATCCTCAACATTTTCAAATAATTTTATCCTAAACTACAATAACATAAAACATGTTATTTTCTTTCAAACACTGTCAAGATTAGTTGTCTAGGTAATGAATCCTAAAACTTACAAATATATACTAAATATATCTTTTTGTAAGATGCCAATATGTTTAAAATGTAGACATTAGGTTACCTTCTAGCCATGTGTAGAATGATTCTCCTAAAAAACAAAGCAAAAACAATAAAAATTATATATACATATTTACTTAAAGGCTTAAATATCCATAAGATTGAAGAGAAACAATCTTAAGTTTGACTTTGATGATAGCAACCATATCACTGTTCAAAACTTCCAGAAAAAAAGTGAATTATAATTAATACAAAAATCAAATTACTAATTATCCTATTTTTCCTGAACCAGTAAAGCTACATATACTTCCTTAATTATCTAAAAATACCAAGTTTCAAGGGATAATAAAAAAAGTTCTCTAGTTTTCAAGATAATTCTTCAGAAAAGTTAATGACCAGAACATGAAGGGGCCTTACTATGTGTACCATGCTAAAAGAACTAATCCTAGCCCACTATTGTTCTGAGTGAAAAGAAAAATGGCAGTCAATACAGATAAAAATAGTTAATATACTTCCTAAGTTACCCATCCTTATTTCAATTGTGAAAAGCAAAGCATGAGGATGAAAACTCAACACACAGATGGCTGAGCAAGGAGTATAGGCGATAAATTAAGATGGTGGGGAATTACTTTGTCTCCTGAGTCTTCACCCTTTGCAACAACACAAATACTTTCCCTACAGATTCATTCATTCAACATGCTCTTACTTAGATGATACCCTTACAAAGGATCATTCATTATCTCACTCATTTATTCAGAAAGCCCCAACAGTTAATAGCAAAAGTCTAGCTTCCAAGGTCCTCAAGAATCTGTCCTCTACTCATCTATCTAATTTAAACTACCCTATGTGAAGTCTTTCCAACTGCTAACAGGGTCTCCCAAAACATGCCTTGGTTTTTGCTTTTTCAACTCCTGGTCCATGCTGTCATTCAAGTAGAACATACTATCCAATTCTACTAGCTTAAATCGGTCCATTATTTGTCCATCTCAAATGCCACCTTTCCCAGTAATATTCCAAGTGAGATAGGATCTATTCCACCTCTGAACAAACTACTACATCACTTACTGTCTGTACTATGTATGTAATAATTCTTTATCACCTCTTATGAATAGTGCTTATCATTACTACTGTACATATTTTTAGCTCCTAAAGGAAATATATGTTTTATACATCTTTCCATCCTGTACAATGTGTACAATGCTCATCATGGTGCTCCTGAACACAGCTAAGTAAATGAAATAATTATTTTGGCTGTTATAACTGATATTCATTTAGAAATCTGGAATAACCTACTGTTGACAAATTATCATTCATCAGATTAAGTGTAATAATGATGACTGAGGTTATAAATTACAAAATCAAGAATATAAAGAAATCACAAGACAAATATCTGATAAAACTATTTTAATTTCCCTCCATTTCTTTAGAACATATTCAAATAGATCACAATAACCAAAAAATAGGGGAACTTGGAATGTGATCCTGTTTCTATACTAAACATGTAAGTAGAATGGTTGTTATACTGTTTTTAACATAGGGTAACTTTGAATTATATATACTAAAAAAAAAACCTCTCATTTTTTGGGTCACCATTGATTGGTAGTTATTTTCTGAAAAAAAAAAAAAATAGGATAAATACCTTTGAATTAAAAACAGGAAAAAATCAAATTTTGATCATTAAAGACATTTCTTCTACACTTGAAGCAAACATAAAATGAGAGTTTTAACTCACCATCATCTTCTCCTGAAAGATAAAATAAATAGATAGGCTATCAGAAAATGTCTTCCACAGTTCAGATTCCAATCCAATTTATTTTAATATGCAATTAAAACTTACTGTGTGTTAAACTATTAATCATACCATTAACTTTGGTTGGCTTGTCGTTATCCTACAAATAAGACTTAATAAGAATAAAAGCAAAACAGCACAAGATTTTCATATATGTTTTATGCAATAAATATATCAGAGAGCAAGTAATCATAAAAACCACTAGTTTCAATAATTAACAAATATACGAAGTTACTCCTTTAATTGTTATGCACACAACTCTTTCTGAACATGTGTTTTCAGACTGGAGCACTTTTCTTTCTTAAATTACTGCTCCTCAGCACACAATCATCTGAATAAAAGCCCTTCCCAAACTGTCGTCAATGAAAGCATCCTTGCAGGTGCTGTGGGACTGCCCAGACATGGGGAAGAGGCCAGAAAGATGGACTATCGAGCTCCACAGCAGCCCTGCCTTTATTGCCTTTACATGTGGAATTCTGACATAAGATTTATTTTTGAAAAAAAGTTCTGTTGCACAAAAACTGTTCAAAAGCTAGTTGTAGAAGCCCAGCTGTTATAGCTCAGGAATAGCGTGGAAGAAACATAGTTAAGAATATTAAACAGCTGTTCATCAACAATTCATAGTTTGAGTGAAGAAAGCTCATCAACAGCATTAGCAAGAGCTGTTTCATTACTTCCTAGGGTACCACCATCACCTGGAACCCATTCTCTCCCTTACCCAATCTTTTGTCTCCCTCTTCTACACTTGTTTTCTCTTTTCTACTCCTCTTTCCTCCCTCTATCTTCTTTTCTGAGCACTTCCCTTCCTCTCCTCATCTCTTCTACAGTTTCAAGTCTTAGTTTATCATAATATGAAAGTGAAGTGTTTCTTAGGATTTGATGCTTTTATTAAATGAACAATTGTACTTTCTGCTTTACAAGTGATCATATGGTCTTCCTTGGTGGCTCAGTGGTAAAAAAATCTGCCTGCCAGTGCAGGAGACATGGGTTTGATCCCTGATCTGGGGAGACTCCACATGCCATGGAGCAATGAAGCCTGTGCACCACAACTGCTGAGCCTGTGCTCTAAAGCCCGGGAGCCACAGCTACTGAACCCTCGAAACACAACTACTGAGCCCCAGCACCCTAGAGCCTGTGCTCTGCAACAAGAGAGACCCAAGCACCACAGCCAGAGAGTAGCCCCTGCTTGCTGCAACTACAGAAAAGCCCGCACAGCCAAAAATAAAATAAATAAATAAATAAATAAACATTTTTAAAGAGTAAGTTATTATAGAAAAGGTCTGGAAGGATACCTTCCAAACTGTACTATGGAAGAGAAAAAGTGTAGAGGCAGGTAGGAATGAGGCGGGGGCGGGGGGGGGGGGGGGAGTGTCCTCTTTTTACTTTATGTTATTTTTGTATTGTTTCAATTTTCATAAAATCTTACATAATAAAAACATTTAAGTTGAAAACAGAAAAGCTATGAAGTAAAAGTAGTAAAAAGAGAGAAAGGGGAGGAAGCCATCCACATCGTCTTCATACTCCAATTACCTTGTCCAGGCAGTTTCAGAGTGAATTTGGGAAGACTATATGCCACCCTGTGACAGAGGGCACATCTGAGAGCAGTCCATTCATTCCACCTTCCCAAATCTCTCTGGTTTTGAGAAATGCCTAAAAAGATGAATCTAGACCAGGAAATTCAAGTTCCTAAATCAATCCTGGTCTAAAGAAAGCATTCGAATATCAATCACAGGGCTGCTCCCAGGGTTTGGGTCCTCACTGAGAACAGATTGAAGATATGCCTAATAATTTTACATTGAATAACCTCCAACTGTGTATGATAAAGCTGTCGCATAGGACTTTAATACCAGCCATGTATGTGATTAAAATATTTTTCTAATAAAAATGTAATGTTTTCTCATATCCACATTTTGAAAAGTAAATGGTATACATGCATTAAGTACATCAATAATTCGCTTTGTGATGCAAGAGTTAACGTGGTTCTACCAAAACAATAAGATTCTGTTTAAGGGCAAAAATATTTTATACTGCTTTAGTGTTTTAATTTAAATGAACTAAATTACATAAAATGGGAAATTTAGTTTCACAGACGCACATTTTCTGCGCTCAACAGCCTGACGTGGCAAGTGGCAACCTAACTTTCCAGTACTTCTCTACATCCTTCTGACTCAGAGTGTTGTGCACAGATAGCACGTGGGCATCACTTGGGAGCCTCACCCAAGACCTACGGAATCAGAACCTGGTATCTCACAAGGCTCCAAGGTGATCTGTATGCACACTAAAGTCTGAAAAGCACAGGAGGAGCCACTGGTTCTCAAACTGGGCTGCATACTAGAAGCATCTAGAAAGCTTTAAAATCACCAACACCTGGATCCTGATTCCAAAGATTCTGACAACTGGTATGGGATAAGGCCTGGACATCCAGATTTTCAGGAGTTCCCCAGAACCTCTAATATATACGGATTATTTATATTTCTAATTTATTTTATATAAAGCTCCTAGTTTAGGGCCTGGCACATATCAAGCAGTCAATAAAGGACAGTAATTATACAAAACATGTGGAAATCTTGACACAACTATGAACTAAGCTTATTCTTTTAATCATTCAAATTAGCAAATATACAAAATAGCTGAAAATTTTCTCAATACATAGTTACAAAGGTATTTTGTAAACAATATCCAAAAACATGAAAATGTATGAGACACCCACCTCGGCTGGGTGCCAGAGGATTTAAAGGACGATAAACAGATCGAGGCCTGAAAAAGAAAAGTACAAAATTCAGATGACGTAAAGTGGTTTGACATTTTGATGTAATTTTTTCCAAAGGAAACAAATGTTCCCTTTCTCCCACCTCCCCTCTAGTCAATCCTCCTTCCCCACCCCCTCCCCAGTTACTTGAAACAGTTCTCTTCATAGATGCTGTTCCACACTCTCCACGCAGAAGACCCTTTATAGCCGGTGTAACGCTCGGGATTCAGCAGCAGGTCTACATACTGGGCAGCTGGAGACCGCTCATCTGGACAAGAAGCAATTCACAAAGCCATCTATATGTCACCATCTATGCAAAGTTTACCTTACAAAGCAAGTCAGAGAGAGACTGCACCTTCAAGTCATCTCCAAGTTACAAGGCAGAGTGGTGAGCACACCTGTGACTGTCCTGTACCCAGGATTTATAATAACTTGAACTTAAGAGAGAAAAAATAACTTCTCCCTTTCTTTAGGATGCTCAGTGATCTTTTAAGTAATATAACATCCCTTACCTTAACTAGAGGCATTAATTACTTCTTAAGTTTAAACCACCACGACTGAAAAGACCTAACCAAATCATAACCTGTTTTAATAATTCATGTGTTTGCCCTCCTCCATGTATACAGCTACCTAAACACATACTTGAGACATGTTAGTACATATTCTATTTAAAAAGATCTCTCTGTTACTCTCTGCTTGGACTTAGGAAGTAAATGGTACAATAACTTTGAGATTCAAATTGTTCATTCAGAGTTACACCATGTTCTAGTAAAAAAAAAGTTACAAATTTATTTTTACCAATGTTTATATATTATTTAACATATTAACATATTAACTGGTTAACATATTGGTTAGTAGGCACAACTTCAAGAACTTATTAGCACATTTAAAATTAAATAATGACTTTCCATGTTGAAACCCAAATGAGTATTTACTAGATCTCCACTATTTGGACAATATTTTGAGAGAGATAAAAGGAAAAATCATCTTAATTATTGAGGTTCATATTTTGGGTAGAAAAGGGAAGTATAGGTTTTCTTACCTATATAAAAATTATAATGACTATGCTTCACAAATCTATTCTGATAATACTTATAGGCTGAAGTGCTATGTATGTTGGCAGAGATGTATTCTTTTATTTATATGCTTCCTACTTTTTGGTGTCATGGTATTAATCAATGACATTAATATATAGTCACCTGACTTGAAACAAGACCAAATATGGTCATTAAAATATAGTCCCTCTTAGTTTCATTACCTGTCAGTCAAAAATATTCACTGGCCATTCAATGACCATAGATTAAGATTATCCACAAATCTAAAGGGAAAAAAAGAGCATCCTGACACATGTCTTCTGAGAACTACCTGGTACTTTCATGATGTAGGAAGAATACAAAGATAATTTCAACTTCCCATTAGTAAATCAGTGGTATCTCACAAATAATGGAAACATGATTTTTAAAGAATACTGGTTCTATTTCTAGCACTAACATTATACAGATACTCCACTATGTAAATTAAGGCATAGAAAACAGTTTATTTGTAAATGGAAGAACAGAAACTGTCTAAGGACATTTCTTAATCAAGACTTAAGACTAATTAATTTTAAATTTTAAATTTTAATTTAATTAATTTTAAATTTTTAATTAACAAATTAAAATTTAAATAATTAAGGTGATGAATTTTACTTTTATAGTAAAATTTTAAAAGCTTTACAATAACTAATTTCTGTTAATTATTTTAAATTTCTTTGAGCCATTCTTAGTTCACCTTACAAAACTGAGTTATGTATACGAACTTAAATACTAATATCATAAATATATACATATACATATATTCCATATGTATAAAGTACATGTGTGCACAGACATAAGCCTACACTTATGTAGAGTCATCTATGAATGTGCAGATTGAATTAATATCACCCTCTTCACCCAATTAAACCAACTAAACAGTAAAGAAAAAAATCCTTAGATTCAGATATTAAAGTATATGGATTTAAAGTATACTTCAAGGGAGTAGAAAGTCATATGAGCAAAATCAATTATACAGGTTTTAAAATTAAGTAAAACTTATGTTCTTAATGTGTATTCCTTTAATTCAACCAAAAGTTGTTTTAAAAAATTTAATACTTTTTCAAATCAAGAAAGAGGTGGGTTTTGTTAACCTATAGAAAGGGTAAGCAAACTATGGCCCACAAGACAAGTCTGGTCTGCTAAGTATTTTTGTAAAGAAAGTTTTATGGGAACACAAGTCTTGTTCATTTGCCTATGTACTGACTGCTTTCACACTATTATGACAGACTTGAGCAGTTACAACTGAGGCCATGTAAATTATGGTCTATCTAATATATATAATATTTATGGTCTATCTAAAATATTTACTATCTGCCCATTTACAAAAGAAAAAGTTTGTCAACTCCTGACCTATACTGACAAGAATTTCATGACATCCAGAATGAAGAACATATGTGGGAAAAAGCATACACAGGTTGAGGTCCCCTACAAAACACACCCATTCTTACTCCTGGGGTCACCTGTGACATGATGTTAATTAATTTGTTCCTAAACTAGAATTTCTTTTCATTTGTACAACTATTGTTCATTCAGACAGTTCTCTTAGATCCCTAATAAACCCTCCCCTCAGAAAGTTTTGTCTTCTTCCTCCCCCTACAAACCTGCTCCAAAGCTATCCCTTCTTTCTGACTATTCTAACAATTACCTAAGGATTCAAAGAATTTCTGTTCAGTCAAAATACCTAATTCTGTAAATTTGTCAACTTGAACTAATATTTCTTCTTCCTCCTCAAGTACACCTTAAATCTGATTGAATTTTCCTTTCACTGCCCTAATTCAGTATTAGTGTTCTGAGGCTACATTGCATTCTCTAGCCCTCCTGACCCATGTATCTCTTAAAACGTAATGGTTGCACAGGCCAACTTAATTATGCAGGCTTTTTGCTTATGGGCACAGATCAAAAATATTAGGTTACAGACTCAGGACTGAGCCCACAATCTTCTATCTCTAAAGCTACCCCAAACTGCGATTTACTATTAAAACATAATTTCCTCAGTCAAGGAGAAACTATAGTTTATAAAGCACCCAAGTAATTTTGATATACAGCCAGATTTAGAAACACCTGTTTCAAGCGGTATTTTTAACGTATCAATGAATCTGTTGAAAGGGGAAAACTAAAAAAGTAAAAATCTATCACATTATTTTGGCTATTTATGAACCAACTAGGACTTCCCTGTGGCTCAAAAGGTAAAGAATCTGCCTGCAATGCAGGAGATCTGGGTTTGATCCCTGGGTTTGGAACATCCTCTAGAGAAGGGAATGGCAATTCACTCCAGTATTCTTGCCTGGAGAATCCCATGGACAGAGGAGCCTGGTGAGCTACAGTGTGTGGGTTCACAAAGAGTCGGACATGATTGAGTAACTAATACTACCATATGAACCAACTACTCCAATCAACAGATATTTACTGGAAATGAACCATAGCCAGGCAGTGTTCTAGGCACTAAGGACACAGTTATGAACAAAAAGACAAAGTCCTTGCCCTCAAGTGGCTCACAGTCTAGCTAAAGACAGACAATAAACAGTTAACTAATGTCTCACACATAGTTCTTAGTGCTCTGAGAGCAGGCAGCAATGCAGAGAGACAGAGGGAAAGTGGTTGCTCTTTTATGACAGCAGGTTCTCTAATGGAGTGACATCTGAGCAGAGACCTGAGGCAAAGGAAGCAGCAACTCACGCATAAAAAACAATAACAAAAAAATAAATAAATAGAGAGGGGTAGGGAGAGCAGCCTACCTTAAACCACTGAATTATTTAAAAACCTACTATTTGATCTATAAGGATCATCTTCCTTTCAAATAAGAACAAAGCCAAAAACAAATCAGCAGATAACAGGGGTGTTTGGCTATATTCCAATACACTGGGATGAACATTCTTTAGATTTTTTGCTTTAATGATTTAGATTATTGAAATAACAATGACACCAAAGCTACTCTGATGGTATTTTTTTTAATTGTAGGTGAAAAAATCTTTGGGACACACATGAATATTACTACCCAGAAGAAGTGCTAATCCAACTAGTAGCATGGTTTCACATGTTTAAGACCTACACAAACTATAAAAACTACCAGTTACTTTAATTATGTAATCCTAAAATTTTTTAAAGGTGATTTTATGTAGGTAGCCATTGAGTGCTTACCCAGGTATAGTGACTTGCTTTGATGAAACCTTTGCCAATTCTAAATATCACAACAGGGATATTTTATGAATTTGACTATTACTATATCCAAAAAAACTTTGTTCAGATTTCTTAACAATTTCCTTGCTGAAACCATATAAACTGTGGTAATAACACTCCCTCCCCCAGTGTCTCCTCAATTTACTATAATATTGGAGAAGTACCCTGTAAGTATCCCATTACAGACTGTATTAACAGCACAATTCTACATATGAATCTTTTAAAAATTTTTAGAAAGCAGACCACTTTAGATGCTTTAAAAATTCAGAAGAACTTCTGCTGCCTGTTAATTATGCATGCTTGAACCTCAAATCCTTTTCCACTGCAAAAAATATAACAATACCAAGGTAAAAGGTAAAGAGAAGCCGAATGAATTGTGCTAAACCTATGCAACACAATTATTGGGAGTATTCTCCTGTAGACAAAAGATCTGGAGACACGTCAATTATCTTCTGCTGAAAGAAATGGTAGTTACTATTGAACCGTGACGACCTGGCTTTATTCCATTCCAAACAGGGCTGTGGGGATCAAGTTAGAGTCCTCTCCAATACTGGAAGCTGTCTTTATGTTAGTTTGTTGAGACTTCCAACTAATTTCATTGTGAACATTTCTATAATATGGTCGCAGACCTATAACTAAGTGGCTTGAATTAGAGGTCCATAGGAGATGGGGGTGTCACAATGGAAAGAAGATATGTGTGGGAATGAGATCTAGGATTGAATCCTGACTCAGCTCTTGCTACTGTGTGATCTTGGGCAAGTTTTTAGTCTTTTTGAGACTCAGTTTCCTCAGATATAAAATAATACACACCTATCAGTGTAGTTGTAAAGCTAAGAAATGATGAACTTAAGGCACTTAGTACAAGGCCTGGAATACCAGTTCTTAATAAATACTATAATAAGATCCACATACAACATCCTGTGTATTAAAGCTATAACTTTGACTGTATTTTCACTGATTTAAGTATCTTAAAAGGGTTAAAGTTAAAATAATGTAATTACAATAGTTTATTTTATTACCATCAAGTTCACAAAAGTGATCCTGTGAATCATCGTATCTTGCCCAGTCAATGAAAGCTTCTTTGCTTTGATTACTAGGGGAAGGAGGAATAAAAGAGAAAAAGGATTAAATTTGGAGTTGAGAAGTTTGACACTGTATTCTAGTGTATTAAAAATAGATAATCTGAGATCACTTCTTCATTAATTAGATGGCATTACAAATTCAGTTAGTGGTCACATGAAGCAATGATTAAAACAAGTGATATGAAAGACAGATATTAATTTCCATGAGTGATTTTTACTTTTTAACTATATTAAAACTATTTTAGGCCTAGTTCAATGATGATTACTTAGACCAGAAAACTAATTTACAAATACATATAAGATTCAATTAAACACAAAACTCAAGCTGGTCTTTCCAGTTGACTTAGAAATGAAGTAAACATGTATTATTTTTTCCTAAGTAGGAATTAAATTAACTTTCAAGATTCTTTTAATTTAAATTGCTTCTGTACTTATATTATATTCAAAAATACTAAAAAAAAAAAATGCATTTCTAGGATCTTCCATCCAACACTCCTTAGTAACATCAATGTCACTTTTATCACACTGTATTATTCATTTTACACATTACCTCACATTTAACAAAATCTACGACAAGATTTCTGTCTGGGAGAACTGATAAAGGAACAACTACACTCAAAATAAACCCTGGCCTATATTTCCTTTAACAGATATTCAGATCTTCTCTATCTTAAATACACAGTGGCAGCATATATAAGAGAAGTATTATTACCCTTCTTTACTCACTACACAAAAAGAAAAAAAAACAAGACAAAAAAATTATGTACTAAGTATAGATCAGGTATTCCTAAATGTGGTACTGTCATAGCCAATAATTTATTTTGCATTTGAGAAGCTGCTGCATAGCGTAACCACTGTATGACGTATATAAGGCTGTCTGCACTACAACCACCTTACCAATAAAAATCTCCAATTTAATTTACCATGGAATTTTCTCCTATGGGAATATATAATTAAATAAAAGTTAATAAAAAAATTTATACCATAAGTGACTCAGTTGAAATATATGATGCCATAAAACAAAAATGCCTAAGTTCCAGTTACAACTAAAATGATAACTATAGTCATGTTTAATCAGATAAGTCTTCTCCTGAAAATAGCAAGGAACAAAGCAAATTTGATATAAATGCCTATTTTCTTATTAGCAATATGACTAACTTAGAGGAACTTTTAGTACCTTTATTTGATGAGGTTTTCTAATTGTTTCATCTAACCCTTTCTTAAAGCCATGGTAGCAGAAAAGATATGGAATGCTAATCTAATGCTAATAGAGCTGGCCCAGTTTGGTTTCAAAATGAGTTGAAAGGAAATTTAGAGATCATCTAGTCCAGCTTTTCTAAAAAGTCAGCTTGAAGATCGATGCCACAGTACTTACAGAAGAATTTCTTGGGCTTAACCTAGGGCTTCCTACCAAGATGCTGCTGTGAGTTAAAGTAGTCATCTTTAAAGTGGGAAATGGGCAGGAAGGGATGGGATGGAGGGATTACACAGGGGCATGAGAAGACTTTGGGCAGTGTAGGTATAAGTATCTTGCTTGTGCTGATTTTTGTGAGTGTACACTTGTCAAAACATCACATTGTACACTTTGAATAGGTATAGTGTATTGTATGTCAATTACACTTCTATAAAGCACTACTGGTAGTCAAAGAAGTTATGGGATGAAGAATTCCTGTACAGTACTACTAGCAGCAATATATTTTGGTACAGTCATTTTGGTTTGAAAACCACCGGGCAGTTCTTAATTCCCTGGTGGGTCAGTGGTTAAAAAAAAAAAAAAAAAAAAATCTGCCTGCCAATGCAGGCAATGCAGGTTCAAAGATTCCTCTGTGGAAGGAAATGGCAATCTACTCCAGTATTCTTGCCTGGGAAATGCCATGGACAGGGAAGCCTGGCAGGCTATAGTCCATGGGGTCACAAAAGGATTGGACACGACTCAGTGACTAAACAATTTCTCCTGTAGGTATACTTCTCCACAGGAATGCATACAAATGTGCGACCAAATAGCTACCTAAATGTTTTGTGAAATGGCCAAAACATCCAGCATATTATTCAACATAATGTTGCATAAAATAAGCCAGATACAAAAGAAGACACACTGTATTATTCCACTTATATAAATTGGCAAAACTAATCTTTGCTAATATAACTCAAAATCATGGTTAACTCTGGAAAGTGATAATGGCTACGAAAGCACATAAGGTGATCTCTGGGTGCAAGTATCTTGTTCTGGATGGTGCTAATGGAGTTGGTCCACTCTGTAAAATTAAATTGACTTGTATACTTAGACTTGTATACTTTATTATATGTGTGCTAAACTTAAAAGTTAAAAAAATTAATAACTATGGTTCAACAACAAAAATCTGTAAGTGAAATCAAAAGACAAGCCCTAACATCCCATATAACCAACAAAGAAATATTATCAGATTATATGAAGAGTGTCTACAAATTAACTTAGAAATGTACCCTTTCCCCAAAGAAGAGAAAAATAGCAAAGAATATGAACAGGTCATTTACCTCAAAAATCTTATGATTACTTAAGGCCCAGTCCCTGGATCACTTCTCTATTTATAATTTCTCCTTGGTACTCTCACTCAGGTTTATGGTTTTTAAATATCACATAGTCACTGAATGACTCCCACATTTTCTCTCCAGTCCAGACCTCTCCCCTGAAATTGAGACTTGTATATCTGCCTGCTTGACATCTCCATAGGCAGTTCAAACTTAACTAGTACAAGGTCGAACTAAAATTTCCCATCAAACTTGCTTCCCTTGCAGATGTCCCCAGTGCAGCAAGTGGCAGCTTCATTTTCTTAGTTCCAAATCTTGTAATTATTCACAGCTCCTATCTGTTTTCATATACTACATTCAATCCTTCAGCAAATACTATCAGCTCTACCTTCAAAATCTATTCTGAATCTGACCACCTCTCAATGTTTCCACTGCTATCAGGTCAGTTCACTTGCTCAGTCGTGTCAGACTATTTGCAACCCCATGGACTGCAGCATGCCAGGGTTCCTGTCCGTCACCAACTCCCAGAGCTTACTCAAACTCATGACCACAGAGTCAGTGATGCCATCCAACCATTTCATCCTCTGTTGTCCCCTTCTCCTCCCACCTTCAATCTTTCCCAGCATCAGGGTCTTTTCCAATAAGTCAGTTCTTCACATTAGGTGGCTAGAGTATTGGAGTTTCAGCTTCAGCATCAGTCCCTCCAATGAATATTCAGGACTGATCTCCTTTAGGATGGACTGGTTGGATCTCTTTGCAGTCCAAGGGACTCTCAAGAGTCTTCTCCAACTCCACAGTTCAAAAGCATCAATTCTTCGGTGCTCAGCTTTCTTTATAGTCCAACTCTCACATCCATACATGACTACTGGAAAAACCACAGCTTTGAGTATACAGACTTTCATCGGTGAAGTAATGTCCCTACTTTTTAATATGCTGTCTAGGTTTGTCATAGCATTTCCTCCAAGGAGCAAGTGTCTTTTAATTTCATGGCTGCAGTTACCATAGTCCAACTCTCACATCTATACATACTACTGGAAAAACCATAGCTTTCACTAGATGGACCTTTGTTGGCAAAGTAATGTCTCTGCTTTTTAATATGCTGCCTAGGTTGGTCATATCTTTTTTCCCAAGGAGCAAGCGTCTTTTAATTTCATGGCTGCCATCACTATCTACAGTGATTTTGGAGCACCCAAAAATAAAGTCTGTCACTGTTTCCATTATTTCCCCATCTATTTGCCATGAAGTGATGGGACCAGATGCCATGATCCTTTCTGAATGTTGAGCTTTAAGCCAACTTTTCACTCTCCTCTTTCACTTTCATCAAGAGGCTCTTCTTTTCGCTTTCTGCCATAAGGGTGGTATCATCTGCATATCTGAGGTTATTGATATTTCTCATGGCAATCAGATTCCAGCTTGGGCTTCATCCAGCCTGGCATTTTGCATGATATACTCTGCATATAAGTTAAATAAGCAGGGTGACAATGTACAACCTTGACGTACTCCTTTTCCTATTTGGAACCAGTCTGTTGTTCCATGTCCAGTTCTAACTGTTGCTTCCTGACCTGCAAACAGATTTCTCAGGAGGCAGGTCAGGTGGTCTGGTATTCCCATCTCTTTCAGAATTCTCCAGAGTTTGTTGTGATCCACACAGTCAAAGGCTTTGGTGTAGCCAATAAAGCTGAAATATATTTTTCTGGAACTCTCTTGCTTTTTTGATGATCCAGCGGATGTTGGCAAGTTGATCTCTGGTTCCTCTGCTTTTTCTAAACCCAGCTTGAACATCTGGAAGTTCTCAGTGCGTGTATTGTTGAAGCTTCGCTTGGAGAATTTTGAGCATTACTTTGCTAGTGTGTGAGATGAGTGCAATTGTGCGGCAGTTTGAACGTTCTTTGGCACTGCCGCCTTTCCTTTGGAATTGGAATGAAAACTGACCTTTTCCAGTCCTGTGGCCACTGCTGAGTTTTCCAAATTTGCTGGCATACTGAGTGCAGCACTTTAACAGCATCATCTTTTAGGATTTGAAATAGGTCAACTAGAATTACATCACCTCCACTAGCTTTGTTCATAGTGATGCTTCCTGAGGCCCACTTGACTTCACATTCCAGGATGTCTGGCTCTAGGTGAGTGATCACACCACTGTGGTTATCTGGGTCATTAAGATCTTTTTTGAATACTTGTTCTGTGTATTCTTGCCACCTCTTCTTAATATCTTCTGCTTCTGTTAGGTCCATACCATTTCTGTCCTTTATTGTGCCCATCTTTGCATGAAATGTTCCCTTGGTATCACAATTTTCTTGAAGAGATCTCTAGTCTTTCCCATTCTATTGCTTTCCTCTATCTCTTTGCACTGATCATTGAGGAAGGCTTTCTTATCTCTTCATGCTATTCTTTGGAACTCTGCTTTCACATGCTCTCACCTTTTCTTTCCTCCTTTGCCTTTTGCTTCTCTTTTCTCAGCTATTTGTAAGGCCTCCTCAGACAACCATTTTGCCTTTTTGCATTTCTTTTTCTTGGGGATGGTCTTGATCCCTGCTTCCAATACAGTGTCATGAACCTCTGTCCATAGTTCTTCAGGCACTCTGTCTATCAGATCTAATCCCTTGAATCTATTTGTCTCTTCCACTGTATAATCGGAAGGGATCTGATTTAGGTCATACCTGAATGGTCTAGTGGTTTTCCCTACTTCCTTCAATTTCAGTCTAAATTTGGCAATAAGAAGTTCATGATCTGAGCCACAGTCAACGCCTGGTCTCATTTTTGCTGACTATATAGAGCTACTCCATCTTTGGCCGCGAAGAATATAATCAATCTGATTTCGGTATTGACCATCTGGTGATGTCCATGTGTACTCTTCTCTTATGTTGTTGGAAGAGGGTGTTTGCTATAACCAGTGCATTCTCTTGGCAAAATTCTGTTAGCATTTGCCCTGCTTCATTTTGTACTTCAAGGTCAAACTTGCCTGTTACTCCAGGTATTTCTTGATTTCCTACTTTTGCACTCCAGTCCCCTATAATGAAAAGGACATCTTTTTTGGGTGTTAGTTCTAGAAGGTCTTGTAAGTCTTTATAGAACCATTCAACTTCAGCTTCTTCAGCATTAGTGGTTGAGGCTGAGACTTGGATTACTATGATATTGAATGGCTTGCCTTGGAAACAAACAGAGATCATTCTGTCATTTTTGAGACTGCACCCAAGTACTGCACTCTTTTGTTGACTATGATGGCTACTCCATTTCTTCTAAGGGATTCTTGCCCACAGAAGTAGGTATAATGATCATCTGAGTTAAATCCACCCATTCCAGTCCATTTTAGTTCACTAATTCCTAAAATGTCAATGTTCACTCTTGCCATCTCCTGTTTGACCACTTTCAATTTACCTTGATTCATGGACCTAACATTCCAGGTTCCTATGCAGTACTGTTCCTTACAGCATCGGACTTTACTTCCATCACCTGTGACATCCACAACTGGGCATTGTTTTCGCTTTGGCTCCTTCCCTTCATTCTTCCTGGTGTTATTTCTCCACTCTTCTCCAGTAGTATACTGGGCACCTACCGACCTGGGGAGTTCATCTTTCAGTGTCATATCTTTTTGCCTTTTTATACTGTTCATGGGGTTCTCAAGACAAGAATACTGAAGTGGTTTGCCGCTGCCTTCTCCAGTGGACCACGTTTTGTGAGACCTCTCCATGATGACCCATCTCTCTTGGGTAGCCCTACACATCATGGCTCATAGTTTCACTGAGTTAGACAGATTATGGTCTATGTGATCAGTTTGATTAGTTTTCTGTGATTTGTGGTTTTTATTCTGTCTGCCCTCTGATGGATAAGGATAAGAGGCTTATGGAAGCTTCCTGATGGGAGAGACTGACTATGGGGTAAACTGGGTCTTTTTCTGCTGATGGGTCATGCTCAGTAAATCTTTAATCCAATTATCTGTTGATGGGCGGGGCTGTGTTCCCTCCCTCTTGTTTGACCTGGGACCAAACTATGGTGGAGGTAATGAAGATACTGGTGACCTCCTTCAAAAGGTCCCATGCATGCGGTCCCAGGAATGCAATGCCACACTCAGTGCCCCTGACCCTGTAGCAGGCCACCACCAACCCACACCTCCACCAGAGACTCCTGGACACTCATAGGCAAGTCTGGGTCAGTCTCTGGTGGAGCCACTGCTCCTTTCTCCTGGGTTCAGGTGCACACAAGGTTTTGTTTGTGCCCTCCAAGAGTCTGTTTCCCCAGTCCTGTATTAAGTTCTGTAATCAAATCCCTTTGCTACACTCAATATGCCAGCAAATTTGGAAAACTCAGCAGGAGTCACAGGACTGGAAAACATCAGTTTTCATTCCAATCCCAAAGAAAGGCAATGCCAAAGAATGCTCAGACTACCACACAATTGCACTCATGTCACAACCTAGTAAAGGAATACTCAAAATTCTCCAAGCCAGGCTTCAACAGTTCGTGAACCGTGAACTTCCAGATGTTCAAGCTGGTTTTAGGAAAGGCAGAGGAACCAGAGATCAAATTGCCAACATCCGCTGGATCATCGAAAAAGCAAGAGAGTTCCAGAAAAACATCTATTTCTGCTTTATTGACTATGCCAAAGCCTTTGACTGTGTGGATCACAACAAACTCTGGAGAATTCTGAAAGAGATGGGAATACCAGACCACCTGACCTGCCTCCTGAGAAATCAGTATGCAGGTCAGGAAGCAACAGTTAGAATTGGACATAGAACAATAGACTGGTTTCAAATAGGAAAAGGAGTAGGTCAAGGCTGTATATTGTCACCATGCTTATTTAACTTATATGCAGAGTACATGATGAGAAACGCTGGGCTGGATGAAGCACAAGCTGTAATCAAGAATCCTGGGAGAAATATCAATAACCTCAGATATGCAGATGACACCACCCTTATGGTAGAAAGCAAAGAACTAAAGAGCCTTTTGAGGAAAGTGAAAGAGGAAAGTGAAAAAGTTGACTTAAAGCTCAACATTCAGAAAACTAAGATCATGGCATCTGGTCCCATCACTTCATGGCAAATAGATGGGGAAACAATAGAAAAAGTGGCAGACTTTATTTTTGGGGACTCCAAAATCACTGCAGATGGTGACTGCAGCCATGAAATTAAACGACTCTTGCTCCTTGGAAGGAAAGTTGTGACCAACATAGACAGCATATTAAAAAGCAGAGATACTATTTTGCCAACAAAGGTCCATCTAGTCAAGGCTATGGTTTTTCCAGTAGTCATGTATGGATGTGAGAGTTGGACTATAAAGAAAGCTGAGAGCTGAAGAATTAATGTTTTTGAACTGTGGTGTTGGAGAAGACTCTTGGAGAGTCCCTTGGACTGCAAGGAGATTCAACCAGTCCATTGTAAAGGAAATCAGTCCTGGATATTCATTGAAGGACTGATATTGAAGCTGAAACTCCAATACTTTGGCCACCTGATGCGAAGAACTGATTCCTTTGAAGAGACCCTGATGCTGGGAAAGATTAAAGGCGGGAGGAGAAGGGGATGACAGAAGATGAGATGGTTGGATGGCATGACCGGCTCAATGGACATGAGGTTGAGTAAACTCCGGGAGTTGGTGATGGACAGGGAGTCTCGTGCTGCAGTCTGTGGGGTGGCAAAGAGTCAGACATGGACTAAGCGCCTGAAATGACTGAACTGAATTAAATCCCACTGCTCTCCAAAGTCAAATTCCCTGGGGATTCTACTGCTATCACTCCAGTCTAAACTGAACCACCATCATGTCTTAGCAGGATACTACTATAACTATACAACCAGGCTTCCAAAAACCTGGCTCCGCCAAACCCACTCTCTCAAAATCCTCCAGTAATTTTTCATTCCACTCAGTTTGAAATCAATATTCATAGTTAAGTGTCTTCAAGACTCTATGAGATCTCCACCCTACCCTGCCCTTGGCCACTCCTCCCCCAGCACCTTTTGATCTTATCTTCTTCTATTTTGTTCTTGTTCACTGTACTCTAGCCACACTGGCCATGTGATTCCTCAAGAAGTCAAGGAACACTCCAACCTCAGGGCCTTTTACTAACCATTATGCATGCCTGGAGTACTCATCTCCCCCACCCACCAACCCCAACACCACCACCCCCTCCCCTGCAGCCATATTATCATGACTCATGCCTTCAAGAGCACTTTGTCTGTTATCACTCTGGTCTTCTTGGACTATTTATTTATCTACTGCTGCACCTCGAGGCATATGGGATCTTAGTTCCCTGACCAGGGATCAAAAGTGGGCTCCCTGTATTGGAAGGCAGACTCTTAACCACTGGACCACCAATTTAAAACAGTGCAAGCACCTTCACTCCAAGCCCTCTCTCAGTCTTCCCTGCATTATTTTCTCCCTGGCACTCATCATCATTTGACTTACTTCTCATTGACTTTACTTGTTTTAAGCTGAAATGTGCAGGAATCTGTTTCTCATGTACACTGCTATATCCCTAGGATAGTGCCTGGCATTCATTTGTTGAATGAATAAGAAACCCAAATGCCCAATAAACAGAGGGGGAAAATGCCCAAACTCACTGGTAATCAACAAAATATAAATTAAACAAAAAATGAGAAATGAGATACTATTTCACAGTTAAACATTATCAATTTTTGTCAAAGATGTGGACAACAAAACAAGTTCTTGGTGTTGGAGGCAACACACAGCCACATAAGTATTTTAGAAAGCCATTAGGCAATATCAAGAACAGCTAAGCAACTATATGCCAATAAACATTTAAAAAAAAAAGAGCAGTTGTAAGAGGGCAGTCCTAAGATTCAACAATTTCACTTCTGGTGTATATAAAAAAAATTATCAAGGATGCTCAAAGTGGCATAATTTGTAAAAGTAAAAAATTTGTAATAGCAACAATTTGTAAAAGTAAAAAATGTTCATCAGTAGGGGAATACCATATTTTACTTGTCTATTGCCCACTGATGAACATTGGGCCTCCCTGACAGCTTTCCCTCGGTTGGTAAAGAATCCACCTGCAATGCAGGGGACCCCAGTTTGATTCCTAGGTCAGGAAGATCCGCTGGAGAAGGGATAGGCTACCCACTCCAGTATCCTGGCCTAGAGAATTCTATGGACTGTAGATAGTCCCTGGGGTCCCAAAGAGTTAGACATGACTGAGTGACTTTCACTTTCACTTTATATGATGAAAACCATTCATGAGCTAAGAGAAAGAGGCAAATCTCTGAGTTTTAACATGGATATATCTAGAAAGCAAAATGTGCAGTGTAAAAAGAAAGTTTCAGAATGTTATTTAACACATAATTTACATAAAGGAAAAATAAAATCTTCTACACAAACTACATCTATGTATCTACATATAGTTTATATTAAAAACTAAAAACAAAAATATGGACTACATATACACCAAATTCATTTACTTCTGAGAAAAAAGGGAAGAAAACAGGTACTGAGAAAGAAACATGTGGAATTTCAAATTTGTCTTTGACATTCTTCTCAAAAACATAGTAGACAACATTAACACTTATTCATTTGGAGTAGTGGATATATGGGTGTTTATTACACCATCATTTCTACTTTTCTACATTAGAATTTTCATCAGTAAATCAGATACATAAAACTGCTAACTTTATTAAGTCTTTAACATTTATAGTACACAACTACATATCTAAACAAGAAAAATAATTTCTATAATACTGCTCAGTCATTTTATACTGCATTATCTGAGACCACTTGCAAATTATTTATGTTGGCCTTCAGAAGCAGGTTTGTACTTAGAGCAAATAAAGAAAAGTCAACAGAAAAAAAAATTATGAATTATAACAGTTACGTTAATAGAAACCTTTAATAGTCAAAATGCAACATATATATTGAATTACCATTTTTACTTTTAATTGGAGGATAATTATAATATTGTGATGATTTCTGCCACACATCAACATGAATCAGTCACAGGTATACGTATGTCCCTCCCTCCTAGACCTCCCTCCCCATCCCACCCCCTCCAGGTTGTCAGAGAGCACTGGCTTTAGGAATATAGCAAATCCCCACTGTCTATCTATTTTATATATGGTAATACATATGTTTCAGTGCTACTCTCTTAAATCATCTCACCCTCCCCTTCCTGCAATGAATTGCTGTTTAAAAAAACTTAGATATTCAAGTTTCTTTTCCTATAATAATCATAAAGAATGACCCATAAACCCTGTTAGCTGATAAACTGCCTTTTTTAATAGTCATTATTGTCATTATTGATGACAATATAGTCATTATTGATGACAGAAATTTAAGAACAAATTAGACAAGAAGAAGGAAAGCTATCATGGAATGTAGGATAAAGAGTAACTTCTTCCTTTTAAAAATTAGTTGAAACTAGTATTTAATCAAAATCACAAGAAAAATAAAAGATTTCTAATGCAAATAAATTAAACAAGAGAATATTTTCTTAACACTACTAAAATAAATTTACCTTAATGTGCTGTTAATTGCTCCCAGTTTACTAGCTTGCTCACAGTCTTCTAATTCTTTGGTATTATTTGCCACTTTTGAGTACTGAAAGGAAGTTCATAATAAGTAAGTTTAGTGATTATTATTATCTTTATTTCATTTTCCATTGGCAGAAGAGTCAATTTGTCAATGATAATATATACTAAATATAGATACATCTTATCATCAAAATCCCTAACATACAGAAGAAATACAAATGAAAATATGTCACAAATTTCCACCTAATAAGTAAGCAAAGACATTAAAAATATAGCAGTTTGCATTGGTATGTTGGTGATGATGTGAACCGAGAAGACCCTCTTGGGAAAGTAACTTAACATTTATGTAGACCTGCAAATATGAATAAATCCTTGAGCCAGCAGTCCTACTGCTGCATCTATATCCAGAGCAACATTTAAAAACAAGAATCACTCTAGAAAATTATTTGGTACTCTCTCATAATGTTGAGATATGCATACCCTTTGGCCCAGCAATCTTACTTCTAAATATAGACCTAAAGAAACTCTTACATATGTGCACAATTCGACGAAAGACAAAGATGCCAGTGCGTCATTGTTTGTAATAGCAAAAACCTGAAAACAATTGAAATGTCTATCAACAGAGGAATGGCTAGTCACACAATTATACAAATATCTATACAACTGAGTATTTTACAGCTACTAAAATGAACAAAATCAACATATATCAGCAGAGACAAAATGTTAAAAGTCAATACTGAGTAAAACTATTAAGTAAAGAATGTTTTTAACTTGAAGAAACACAAAATATAAATTTATTTTAAAGTTTCAAAAATTTCAAGTAAAAGCTCTATATCTTACTTGTAGATACGTGTGTAATACAACATAAAAAGTATCACAGAAGGATACACGACAACTTCAGCAAAGTGACTAGCTCTAAGGAGGGAGGAAATATTATATAATGGGACTGGGACAGAGTTCAGAAGGGATTTCAATTATCTTTATACTATTTATTTTAGATCTGAAACAAAAATACATAAAAAAAGGTGAGCACAAAAGACTGCAAATGATAGAGTATAAGAACAAAATGGAGAGCAAATGCATTAGGAAGCAGAGAGAGGGTATGATTATCTTGTTGAAAAAGAAGAGCAAAAACACATGCCTGATAAAACACCTGCTGATTAGGTAAACTGACACTGTAGTTATGTTTTATAGTTCTTCTAGAAGTTCTAAAAACAGAACTAAAGTATTTCAAAAGAAGCTATATAATTTAATTGTAAGAATATATTACACCTCATGACTTGCTACAAAATTAGGGATTTGGGATTTTCAGGGATTTTCAGGCAAAAATGTGTCTGTTCTCAGCTAACCATATCATGGTTCTCTCTTGCAACCACATCAACCAGTAGGGGGCAAGTTTCACTACGTAAAGCAGAAATATTTAATGAAGAAAAGTGACTTACCTTATTAGAATTCCCAGCTTTAATTCCAACTGGAATTTTACTCTTAAAAGAACAACAATAAAAATTTAGAAAATGATCTTTATATTTCTTGAGATTTTTTTTCACAGATTATGAATGCCATTATCCTAATTCAAAGACTGTTTTAGTCCACGAGGAGAAAATATACATTCATTCAAATTCTATTTTCATACTACCTCTTGAGATGAAAGGTAAAGAACTACCCCAATGTACAGGCTTGTAAATCATAGTACAGAAAACTGAAAGACAAAGGTTGTCATAATCAGCTCTAATAACTCTCAACGCAGTAAATAATAGTTTATATAATTTTTAGGTTCAAAAAGACCCTAGCAAAATCATTTTCCATAAACTTTCTTTCCACAGAAACTTCTTAAAAATTCAAAATTATTTGAAATTTATTATGTTCAATTAAAAGTTTTGCTCAAAGTTGATATTTAAAGTTCAGATAATTTTGAATTAATACTAAAAAGCAAGAGTAAGTTCTTTGACAGAACTGTGGTTGGCAAGGGGGAGGGTGTGGGGGAGGAAAGGATTGGCAGTTTGGGGTTAGGAGATAAAAACTACTGTATGTAGGATGGATAAACAACAAGGCCCTACTGTATAGCATAGGGAACTAAATTCAGCATCCTGTGAAAAAACAAAATGGGAAAAAATATAAAAAAGTATTATATGTATAACTGAGTAACTTTGCTATGATGTAATGTCTAAACAACAAAATCAACCACACTTCAATAATTTTTTTTTAAAGAGTAAGCTCTTTGGTTCATGATTAACCTAAAGGTTTACCAATGTAAGAACTGCATCAGTGTTAAGAACTGTATATAGGTCTATCTTTTCTGTAAAACCAATAATTCATTTCAAGCATAAATAAATCTATGAATCATTACAACTGGCTTATCAAACACAATCTTAAACAAAAATCATATCTGAAAGCAGACAGTCTCGGGTTGATCCTCGGATCATACCAGGGGACTGATTTCCAACATCTGAATCTATGGATTATCAAATTAATAGCAAATTACCTATTAAAACTTTTTCATGTTTCATAGATAAAACTTAATCAAATTTTCAGAATAAATATTTTTCTGTCAGGCTGAAGAATGTAAGTAACAATAATGATAAAAAATTTTTCCCCAATGAACAAAGAGATCATGTAGTAAAACATTACTTGCTGCCAACATTTTATAATTTCAATGTCTTCTAGCACCACTAACAGAGGGCAGAAGAGAGAAAACTATAAAACTCAAGCCAAATGTAACAGTTACAGTTATCAGACCCTGAATTTAAAGTATGAAATACTTATCAAAAGTGCCCTCTCACTGTTGTCTTCTACTCACATAATATGCTAAAATAAAAGTGTACTTGCAGCTTTTTAAAAGGTTTGATGCTAAATGCAGTAACTTGTGACTTAAGTGAATCTTAATACAGGCTATTGAGAAATATTGGGATAGGCACCACAGATGATAGTCATATATAACATAAAAATCACAAAAGGGAATTATTAAAAGCAATGACAAATGTAAAGCTAATAACTAAAATCAAACATGAAATAAACCTCGCCATTGCCACTAACAATATGAAGCAGTATGCAAATTACAAAATTAACTGAGCCTCAGGATTAAATTAGACTTCAAATTATAGAATGCAAATTGCAACTCCGTATCATGACAAGTTCGGGTTCAATATGAAATGCCTACTAAATTCTCCCCCAAAGAGAGAGAAATACAAACATCCTCACATTACTTAAAAGAACCAACATAAAGGGACAGTTTTTATCTCCAGAAAGAAATGAAAGAAGATGGCATTGGGAAGGGAAGAGACAAATTTTTAAATACTTGTTTTAGATTTCTTATGTTGGGGATTTACATGCAAATAAACACTTTCACTTACTTTTGTTAGAAATTTAAGACTACAAGACAGAGAAGGAGAAATACTGTATGACATCCTTTATATGTGGAATCTAAAAAAAATGATACAAATGAACTTACAAAATAGAAAGACTCACAGACTTAAGAGAAGGAACTTATGGGGGCAGGGCAGAGGGAAGAGACAGGGAGTTTGGGCTGGACATGTACACACTGCTATATTTAGAGTGGATAACCAACAAGGACCTACTGTACAGCACAGGGAACTCTGTTCAATGCTATGTGGCAGCCTGGCTGGGAGGCGTGTTTGAAAGAGAATGGATACATGTATATGCATGGCTGAGTCTCTTCACCGTTCACCTGCAACTATCACACCACTGTTAATTGGCTATACCCCAGTACAAAAGAAAAAGTTAAAAAAAAAAAAAGAAATCCAAGACTACAGAGGATAAGCCACTGTAGACAAAAAGAAACTGATATTTTAACATAAAAACAACTCAGAAACATATACTGTGCAAAGTAACTCTTACAGCTCAGCAATAAAACGGCAACTCAATTTAAAAATGGGCAAAGTATTTGAACAGACATGCTTTTGATGAATACATACAAATGGCTAATAAGCACTGAAAAGATGCCTGATATCAGGGAAATGCAAATCAAAAGCAAAATGAGATGCCATTTGTAAGGACGGCTAAAATAAAACATAATACAGAGAACTTCCCTGGTGGCACAGTGGATAGCAATCTGCCTGCCAATGCAGCAGACATGGGTTCAATTCCTGGTCTGGGAAGATTCCACATGCTTCCACATGCTGCAGAACAACTAAGTCCATAGGCCACAACTACTGAGCCTGTGTGCCGAAACTACTGAAGCCCGCACACCTAGAGCCTGTGCTCCATAACAAGAGAAGTCATGGCTTCCAAGCCCGTGCACCACAACGAAGAATAGCCCCCACTTGCCGCAACTAGAGAAAGCCCACGCCAAAAAAAAAAAAAGATAAGACAGCAATAAGTGTTGACAAGTATGCATAGAAACTAGAACCATCACACATTGCTAGAGTCCATGTAAAATGATGCAGCCATAATGGTTAACAGTTTGGCAATTCCTCAAGAGTTAAAGTTACTATATGATCTAGCACTTTCACTCCAAAGTATACTTAAGAGAACTGAAAAACATATATACACACAAATATCTGTGCCTGGATATTTATTCATTATTCATAGTAGCCAAAAAGTGGAAACAATCCAAATGTCCATCAACTAATAAATAAACAAGATGAGGTATACCCATACAATGGAATATTACTCAGCAATGGGATGAAGTACTGATACACACTATAGCATGGATGGACCTTCAAAACATTATGCTAAGCAAAAGAAACCAGTCACAAATGATCACATACGGTATGATTTTATTTACATGAAGTGTCCATAATAGGCAAATTCATAGAGACAGAATGGATTAGTGGTTTCCAGCAGAACAGAGTAGGAAACAGGGAATGACTGCTCATGGATAGGGGTTTCTTTCTGGGGTAGTGAAATGTATTACAACTAGATAGTGATGACTGTTGTGCAATTCTGTAATATACTAAAACTCACTGAATTGTGTACTTTAGAATGAGTGAATTCTACGGTAGGTGAATTATGTCTGAATAAAGCTGTTATTAAAAACCAAAATGATAGTAATGATATTAAAATAATAATTCAAGTTCATATTGACATAAACATATAATAAATAAAGGAAAAGTTCTTTATGCAGTAGAATGTCAACTAATGTAGAAGAAATGGAATCAGAAATATCACTATTGGACAATCATCATATAAATAATTAATTCAGGCAAGAATCATGAGTGGATGCTAAAACAACGATGGTAAAAAAACAATAAAAAAACTGGATGTTTTCATAGTTTCAAAAAATGTTTCCCAGTTTACCATGAAGAAATACAGCCATACAAGCCTAATCATGTAATCATGATGATGTAATGTGCCTCCCTGGACACTGAGAAGGACACAACATCCCTTCTATGCTGTACTGTCCAAAGTGCATGACCTGAATGCAATCATGAGAAAAGGCCAGAAAAAAACAAAATAAGAGGTAGTCTCAAAATAACTGGTGTATTTTAAGGAAAGGAGGAAGGGAAAAAGGAAAGGAGGGAGGGAAGGGGTTTGTTAAAGAGACAACAAAAGAGAAAGGAACACTGAAGGACTATTCCAGATTAAAGAAGATTAAAGAGATATGACATCCAAATGCAAGATATGATTCTGGGTCAGAAACTTAGCTGTTATTGTTGCTATTTCTGTAAAAGCACATGATTAAGTCAGCTGGTGATCTGTGATTAAAGTCTATAGACATTCAGTTCAGTTTAGTTTAGTCGCTCAGTCGTGTCCGACTCTTTGCGACCCCGTGAATCACAGCTATAGACATTAATATTATATAAATATTAATTTCCTGATTTTGTTAATTACACTGTGGTTAATAATCTTGCTTTTTAAGAAATACACACTGAAGTATTTAAGGATAAAAGATCATGTTGGTAACATATCTAAATGGTTCAAAAAATAATAATATTAATATATACATATAGATAGAAGAAGAAAGGAAACTTGGTCAACATTTAACATTTGGGGAAATATGGATAAAAAGTATATGGGAATTGTTTGTACTATTCTTGCAACTTTTCTGTAGGTCTGAAATTATTTCAAACTGAAGAGTTAAAACATTTTATTCTTAAAGGAAAACGTAAATAATTTTTAAAAGAAATTTTCCCTTTAGAAAGGACATTGGTTCAGATGTTTTTTCCTGTTTGTAAGGCAAAAACTTGACTAACTGATTTTAGGTAATAGAACAAAAAAAGTAAAATGAAAATACAGCTTATAACTGATTACTGTCAAAAGTGAAAGTGAAGTCGCTCAGTCGCGTCCGACTATTTGCGACCCCTATGGACTGTAGCCCACCAGGCTCCTCCGTCCATGGGATTTTCCCAGCAAGAAACTGTCAAAGAGGAATATAATTAATAATGCTAGATGTCAAAAATTAAAGTCTGAACTGTAGCATTCCCCTACTAATAAGTACAGCCCTTTTTCCTCCCAGTGTAATAAGACCAAATGAAGACCTAATTCCAAGCTTTGAACTTCCCAACTTTTTGCACTCTAATTCCTACTCTAAATTTGAAATTTAAGGTCCAGTAGCATTTTCTTGGAGAAGGCAATGGCACCCGACTTCAGTACTCTTGCCTGGAAAATTCCATGGACGGAGGAGCCTGGTAGGCTGCAGTCCATGGGGTCCCTAAGAGTCGGACACGACTGAGCGACTTCACTTTCACACATTGGAGAAGGAAGTGGCAACCCACTCCAGTGTTCTTGCCTAGAGAATCCCAGGGACGGGGGAGCCTGGTGCGCTGCCATCTATGGGGTCGCACAGGGTCGGACACGACTGAAGTGACTTAGCAGCAGCATTTTCTTTGCCCATGAAACAAGATGCAGATTTAATAAAGCATGAAATAACAGCCAACTGTAGATCCTGTCCTAGAATAGGCCTCCATTTTAGAATCAGACTCTAGTTCTACATCTAGTCACCAACATCACTGGATACATGAGTGTGTTCAAACGCATTTTGGTGGCAAGTATAGACTAAATCTTCCATAATCTGGTTAAAAAGAAGAAAGCTGAGGGCATGTGAATCTAATGCCAAGTCCAAACGCTTTGACATAAGCCTGAAATGTAGAGTTCATGCTTATCTAAAAGTCCAAGACAAAGCATTTCTTTTCTTGATTTTTAAAAAATTTATTTTACCTCAGGGCAAGGCTCCACATGACAGTCTTTTATTGAACAATGGCCATCTTCTGCCCAGAAAGGACACGGTCGCTTCAGGTTAACCTTGAGAGAAAGAATGAATGAGCATCAGTCCCCATGTGTCACAGTCTTACAGTGCTAAGTGTCACTGTGCTGGGCACCAGGGACCTGGTGGTGAAAGAAAAGCATCCTACCCTGTGGCATTTGTGCAGTTCAGAAGGTAAAACCACTCAAGTTTTTCAGACATCCAAGGTCTAATATAAATTTTTAAAAATAAATGCTATTAGTCCTCTGACACTTCAAAAAGGAATGAAGTCCAAGCATACTGCTCATCTGAAGAACCTGGAAAGCATTATAGGACCACTCTATAATGTCTCCCATCTCTTTACCATCACCCACTGGCCAGGTTCTCCCAGGCACCCACTCCCCTAATAGACATGCACTGAGCACCCATTCTGCACCATGCTTGTGTAGGCTCCAGAGGCAGAAAAAGCACACCCTCCCTGCAGCTTATAGTCTCCTGGGGGAACCAGGAAGCACCTATTTGAGTGTTTACCTAATTACAAATTCTGGCAAGTACTACAAAGGAAAATCCAGAGTTCTGTGATGGAAAATATCAGGGCTGGTGGCTGGAGGCATCTGAGGAGGTGGTGTCTTAGTTGGTGGAAATGTGTGTATGGAAAGGTAACAGGACTGGGACAGTTCTGGGAATTGAGAAGCTGACTTAGTTTCACTGACTTTTAGAGGGGAAGGCAGGGAGTGTCAGGGAATGAGGGAAAGATAGGCAAGACTATGCAGGACATGTCAGCAGGGACAAACTCTGGTTTTCATATTCTAAACCTAACGGGAAGGCACTAATTCAATAGGACCTCCATGTGGATTGCCCAAGCCAAAACTCAAAGCTTTATTCTTATTTCTGCCCTTTTCTTTATCCCCTGAAAACAATTCATTGTTCACTTTTCACCGTCTCTTCTGTCACCACCTACCCCTGTCCTGACTACTGCAAGTCTTCCTGCATCTACTGCTATCTAGTCTCTAACACAGTAGCTACAATCAGCTCTTTGAAACACAATTCAGAGCATACCAAGGCCTGCTCAAAACCGTCCCACAGCTTCCCATCACCTTTAGAGTAAATCCACAGGCCCTCATTCGCCTGGCCTCCCACCACCTCTCTGACCTGTCTCCTCCCACAGACCTCCAGGCGCAATGGCCTTCTGGCTGGGAACACACCAAGTTCCTCCCTGTCTCAGGGCCTTTTCAGTGGCTCCTCCAGATCTTTTATGGCTCAATCCCCTCACCTCCTTCAGGGTTCTCTCAAAGATCACCTCTGCAGAGAGACCTTTCTGACCAGACTCTCTAAAGTAGTGTCTAGTATGTACCCTACACACTGTATCATTATAGCATTTATCACTACCTGAATATTATCTACTTATTGTCTGAACCCCTCACTGTAAGGACAGGGATTTCACCTGGTTCATTATTTTACCCCAGTATCTACAACACATGATAGACACCTCAATAAAATAAATGTGAGGTGAGGTAAGCCATACCCAGATCAGTTGGCACCCCTGGAAACTGCAGGTGCCCCTGAGCTGCTGGCTTGTAAATCTAGCTCCTCCCTGACACCTCCACAGGACAGGCACAGGCATCTCAAATGTACTAAGACACCCCAAACTGTGCTCTGCCCTGTAGTAATTCTTTCCATCTCAGTAAATACCAACTCCATGATTCTAGTTCTTCAGACCAAAATCCTGGATCACCCTAACTCTTCTCTCTCCCCACACAGACACCTCTGAAAATCAGGTCAGGTCAAAATCCAAGTCCAATGCAATGGCTGAGAGCCCCTCCCACGGGCTGACTCCCTAGCTGCCTGCCCCTTGCGCACTGGCCTCCTGCTGTTCCTCAGATACATGAAGCACAGCATGGTCCCTGAGCCTTGACGCTTGTTCCTTAGATAGCCACAAGGCTTGCTTTCTCATTACCTTGAGGGTTGCTCCAATGGTACTTTCTCAGTTTGCTGTTTTACGTTGCTATATTTTAAGCTAATCTGTTACACAGTGATAGATAATTAATACAAAATGCAAGGAGTAGGCTGTGCACACACTGTAACAGGCTGCTCAGGGTACCCTTCAGGAAGAAAGGGCCTCTACCCCAGGCCTGGAAATGTTGCAGGCAGCCAACCTTGGCTACTGAGAGCCACTTTGCCCAATGTCACTACATCCAATGACTGGTGTAAGGAAATAAAAGGCTAGACATCCCCCTGAAGTGGGGACAGCTCTGGGGGTTGTACTATCTTAAGAACTCCCCACTAGGGGCTTCCCTGGTGACTCAGTGGTAAAGGACCCACCTGCTAATGCAGGAGACACACGTTTGGTCCCTGGTCTGGGAAGATCCCACATGCCTCAGAGCAACTAGGCTGGTGTGCCACAACTATTAAGCCTGAGCGCTAGAGCTCAGGAGCTGAAACTACTGAGTCCATAAGCCACAACTACTGAAGCCCAAGCTCCAGAGAAGAGCAACAAGAGAAGCCACCACAAGGAGAAACCTGAGCACTGCAACTGGAGAGTAGCCCCCATTCACTGCAACTAGAGAAAAGCCCTCACAGCAATGAAGACCCAGCACAGCCAAAATTAAATAAGTACATTCAAAAAATTAAGAACTCCCCCCAAAGTGTCACCTGAGGTCACAGCTTTATTTCCCCCTTTGCCCAGTCCTGATGTCTCCCTTCCTTTTCCGTCTCTACACTGTTGCTCCAAGAGCTGCCCCTAATTAACCTCCTGGACGCTAAACACAGCCTCAGAGTCAGCTTCCCAGGAACTTAACCTGTGACAACTTGTCCAGCTCCAGAAAAATAAACTACTGCTATTTTGGGGGATCACATTAAATTTATATATTAACTCTGGGGCTTCCCAAGTGGCTCAGTGGTAAAGAATCTGCCTGCCAATGCAAGAGACACAGGAGACACAGGGTTGATCCCTGGGTCAGGAAGATCCCCTGGAGAAGGAAATGGCAATCCACTCCAGTATTGTTGCTTCAGAGACAGAGAAGCCTGGTGGGTTACAGTTCATAGGGTTGCGAAAAGTCAGGCACAATTTAAGGACTGAACCACAACATGGGGGAGAGGTAACATCTTTATGCTATAAAAGACATCTGCCCATTTGTTTGAGCCTACTTCTGTGTCTTAAAGAAGCGTTTTGAAGCTTTCTTCTTTTAGAAATAATAAATGTATTTCTTGATTGATTTATTCCTGTATATTTTATCTTTTTTGCTAATGTAAATGGGGATTTCTTCTCCATTATATCTTCTAACATTGCTCATATTTATGAAGATATTGATTTTTCAATATTAAATTTATAACCTGCTGTCTTAATTTTTTTTTATTATTTGTGTGCAATGTATTATTTGGAGTTTTCTAGGTCTACTTTTGTCATTTATACATGGACATGGCTTTATTTATCCTTTTAAGAATTTTGTCTCTAGTTGCTTTTTCGTGTTCGACCCTATTGGCCAATATGGTCCAATATTAAATGAAATAGTAGGTGCTATTATTTCAACATCTACTGGAATAGGGCAAGGTAACCCACTCCAGTATTCTTGCCTGGAGAATCCCATGGACAGAGGAGCCTGGCGGGCTACAGTCCATGGGGTCACAAAGAGTCGGACACGGCTTAGTTGACTAAGCACAACACACATACACACGTGCTATTTCATTTAAGGGTCCAGTATTAAAGGAAACAGGAGATGCCCTTTCAGCATGGTTCCTGATTTAAGGGAGAATTCTAGTGTTTCCCCACAAGTAAGATGCTGCCAATGCTGATTTACGACTAAAATTATCAGGGTAAAGAATTATGAAAAGTCAAAGTGAAAGTCAGTCACACAGTCATGTCCAACTCTTTGCAATCCCGTGGACTGTAGCCCTCCAGGTTCCTCTGTCCATGGAATCCTCCAGGCAAGAGTACTGGAGTGGGTTGCCATTTCCTTCTCCAGAAAGAATTATGGATACTTCCTTATCCTTTTTTTTTTTTCTTTTAGGCACCAAAATTTTTATTAACCCACCTTCTTGCTCTCTTTTAACATTATAAACCAAATTAACCTCTTTTTGACCCAGGGTTATGATGGGAACCATCAAGTTACAATGTGCTTTTATGTTTCTCTGGCCCCTCTTAACCACTGGCTATCATTCCTCTTGTCTTTCATCATTTTTAAAAGTCAGAATGTGTACTGAATTTTGTTGAAGACCTAAAAGTCTCATCTTTACATTCCTGGAATAAAATCCACTTGGTCATGATCTATTTTTTTGGTAACACATGCAAAACTTAGGCATGAAATCATCTTTGATTTCACTGTTACTGTCACACCTTACATTCAATCCATCAAAAAAGTGCTGTGTTACCTTTTACATATGACACCAACTGGATCATTTTTCACCTCTTCCAACTCTACCACCTTATTCTACATCCACATCACCTTTCCTCTGAACTACTGCAATAGCCTCAGAAATCACTTCTCCATTTCCTGTCTCCCACCCTTATTGTCTCTTTTGCACAAATTCCTCCAATAGCTTCTTATCACACTTTATGTGATAATACGGCCCTCCAGTTTTTTAAAAGTCATTGTTTAATTCTCAAATTTTGATTTAAATGCTTAGATGAAAGCATAGTTTTATTTTATTTTTTGGCCACACCATGCGGCATGTGGGATCTTAGTTATTGATGAGGGATTAAACCCATGCCCTTGGCAGTGAGAGCACGGAATCTCTACTACTGCACCACCAAGGGAATTGCCTGACTTTTTTCTTTTTAAATCAGGCCCCTATCCACCTCTCCAATTCTCCCTCTCATTCACTTTCCTCCAGCTATACTGGTCTTCAAACACCCTACGCCTTTATACCTGTAGTTCTACTCCCCTTCCCCAAAATCTTCTTTCTCCAGATCTTGTCATGGTTTACTCTTTCACCTTAGGTAGGTCTTTGCTCCAATGGTGCAGCCAAAAATACCTTCCTTTCCTGACCACCTTCTGTAAAACTGGGCTATCTACCTTCCCCACCCCTATTATTTCTTTTACTTTGCTTTATTTTCCTCCATAATATTTACATTATCACAGGGAATTATATTTTATTTCCTACTTGTTCAAGGTTTGTCTCTCTAATCATAATAAAAAGTTTCATAAGTTTGGAGGCTTTGTTTTATTCACTTTATCCACAGCACCTAGAATACACTTTGCTACAAAGTAATTTGATAAATATTTGGTAAATAAAAGAATGGAATGGACAGTAGAAGACAGAAAATATAAATACCAGCTACAGCAGCCAACTGATCAGTTGTCAGAGGTTAGGCTCTCGCTTCTACTTGTATTTCCTTGCTAGATAAATCAAAACTATGTATGTGTGTTTATTTTATTTATTTATTTATTTTTGTATGTGTGTTTAAAATTAACCTTTTCTCTTAGCTTTCGTCTTTTTTTTTTTTTTTTTTAATTCATATGTTGACAGAATTCAAAGAGTAGATAGCACCCAAACATCTTAGACTTGAAGCTAACTGATTAACTCGATCATTGCATTACTCTCCTTTGGGAGAGGGTATGAATACACTGTGGTTACATTCAGAGTAATTTCAATATGCTGGTTGGAACATTTTTAAAATCCCATGCATAAGGATGAACTGTATGTTGGCTAGCCAAGCACACTGTTATTTCTGCCTACTCGACTTTCATTTTTCCTCCTTCTGCAACATCCCCTAATTTTCCTTTGAGAAACAATTTGCAAATATGCAAATACAAATAGGACTATTAACCAAATTGTCTTTTGGTCAAGGGGTAAGGCTATGTAACCCTACCAAGACCAATTTAGACCTTTCCTCCCAGAAATCTGACTCTTGTATAATATAAAAACATAGGGCAATGGTTAATTTAATTCAAAATTTTGGTATCACAAAGAGAATGGCCATTAATCCCTGTTATAATTTTTGTCTCATCTGAAATATACTTCTTTAGCTTATCTTTCAATTTTGTGAGCTGCCTCACATTTCTTAATAAAACTTCTGTTTTGTTTGTAAGCCAACAAAAGTATGCTACCTTAGGATATGTAAACCACTGTTTCTTTTTTAGAAAACGTGGATGATGTTGACCTAACAGGATTTCAGTGTAACGAACGATTAAATGAGATATTCATCCACGTATTTGAATATTTGAGTGCTTATTATTGACCAGATGGGTGAAGATACAGAAACAGAAGAAACAATTCCAAAAAGGGAGGGGTGGGAGAATGAGGCCACGACATTTTGAATGGACATGTGATCTGGACATTCCGTGAAGGGATGATCTTTGATAGAAGGAACTCTTCCTTCATTGTGTTAGACTGAACCATATGAAACAGGCAATAGTCAACCTTTCCAACTTCTAAAAGCAACAGTTTCATATGGGTAAGCCTACTAATAGAAAGGAAGCAAGAGAAAGCAGTTACAAATGCAGACAGACATAAATTTTGGACTAGGAATTAGAAAAAGGTATTCTAACCTGTGTTGTTTGTATGAAAAATGTCTAAAATATTAGAACAGTTTGCTTAGGCATAGATTTCTTTTTGAAATAAGTTTATGGGATCTGCATCTTTAAAGGGTTTTGTATTGAGGAGATATATCCACTTTTTTGTATATTCTTGGTGCTAATGGGAAAAGGGGACGGGTTCCCAAATCTTTAGGTCTCTACTTTGGTATCGTTCTGTACAACTTAAAACTTCACACACAGTATATTTTTTAACCCTCAAAGTTATTTAAAAGACTAAGATAACCTATACAGAAACAGGATTTAAAAAATCATGCTCAATTTTAAAAATAAACTAAAAATGAAAATCAAAGAAAGTATAAACCCAAATGAATACTGAGAGCAAGAGTAGAGGCAAAAAAGTATAACAGCGGCTTTTAAACTATTGTTCTTTTGAATCTGTGTTATTGCTACTGCCTGTAAACTACCACTGGTTATTCTGTGAAGGTCTAGAGTGGGCCCTCAGACTTAAGAACCAGTGCTGCAGTCTCACTACAGTGCTGTTCTGCTTATGTCCTCAGCTGTTCTATCACTCCTCCAGTGAGCTGCCCAACAAAGACATTTGTTGGGACTTTGCACGTGAGAGTTGAACTATAAAGAAAGCTGAGTGCCAAAGAATTGACACTTTTGAACTGTGGTGCTGGAGAAGACTCTTGAGAGTCCCTTGGACTGCAAGGAGATCCAACCAATCCATCCTAAAGGAGATCAGTCCTGGGTGTTTATTCGAAGGACTGATGTTGAAGCTGAAACGCCAATACTTTGGCCACCTCATGTGAAGAGCTGACTCTTTTGAAAAGACCCTGATGCTGGGAAAGATTGAAGGTGGAAGGAGAAGGGGACGACAGAGGATGAGATGGTTGGAAGGCATCACCGACTCAATGGACATGAGTTTGGGTAAACTCCAGGAGTTGGTTGATGGACAGGGAGGCCTGGTGTGCTGTGGTTCATGGGGTGGCAAAGAGTCGGACACGGCTCAGCGACTGAACTGAACTGCACCTCTAACACTGACAGCATACAACACTGCCAACAGCACAACTTAAAGCCTGGGTAAGTGTGTCTAGATGACAAAACCTAACTCACAAGGGAGGCTGACAAAATAAGTCTCAGGTATTTTCAATGTCTACAGAGGAATGGGTCTTTGTGCCTGAAAATCCAAACTGACCAACGAGAAATTCTCCAAACACAGGAAGGGAGTTCAGATTCGTAATGTTCAAAAAGACTAAAAAGCTTTCACTACAAGAGTTCATACAGCCCAGTGATAATGGATATACACAGAGTGCTGAGAAGAATAGAAAAGGATTTTCCCGAGTCATAAAAATCACATCTGTAGAAAGCTATAGAAAAATCTTCAGTACCGATGGAATCAAAAGTTATACCATACCTTGTAATAACGAAAATAGTCTCGTTCTTGCAGCTTTTTTATTTTGGGGAAGATTTTGAAGGTGTTGAAGTTATCAATGCTATCAATGTCACACAAGCAGTCATCCAAGACTCCGGTGACCTAGGGAAAAAAACACATATATAATAGAAAAGATGTAAATTAATGTTTCAACCTTAGAAAATCTATACTATTATGTAATAAGATAAATTATGCCTTCAACTTAGTATTTGCTGATTAAGATACATAACATTTAAAGCTGTCACTTTTTACAATGGTCACTTAAATAAAAAGCAACAGAAGGATTATATATACCCATTCTGAAGAAATAAACATTCTTGCTCAGTGGTCAAAAAGAATGGTATTGAATACTCTCACCCTTGTCTAAACATATACAGAATCCAGTCACTGGAATACTAAGGCAACTACTTCCAAGATTAACCTGGAAATCACAGGCTGTAATAATACTGCTGCAGTAACTCTATCTTTCTTTTAGATTCTAATTTATGGAACCCTTTTATGACATTCATGATGCTAAGAGCACTACATATGTTAACACATTTACCCTTTAAACACCTTATGAAATGGCACTATTCTTCTCACTTTACATAAAAGGAAATTAAGGTTTAGCAAGGTTAAAATAATTTTTTCCAAAGTAGACATAAGACTTAGTCCCAAGTCTATTGTACTTTAAAATAAATGATCTTTACGACTACTCAAAGTAATCAAAGAAGAGAAATTGATATTTACAAAGTGAATTCAGAGTTGAAAAATTCCACAAAACATTCTTCGGCTAAATTTAAAAATGGTACTCATTAACATGCACAACTTGGATGAATCTTTATGGAATTATGCTAAGTGAAAAAAAAGACACACCCAAAAGATGAGATACTACAAGATTTCATTTATATAACATTTTTGAAATGACAAAATTTTAGAAATGAAAAACAGATAACTGGTTGCCAGCACTTAGGGACTGGAGTAGGGGATGGGAGTTGGAGTGGGGAAGCAAGGAGACAGGTGTGGCTATAAAGGGGCAGAAAGGATCCATGCAGTGATGACATTTTTCAGTATCTTGACTGCAGTGGTAGACACACAAGCTCATACCATGTGATATAAATGTATAGAACTAATCACAGATATACAAATGAAACAAGTGAAATGAACATACATGATTACATCAATGTCAATGCTCTATTTATAATATTATACTATATGTTTACAAAATGTGAGTATGTCATGTCTGGCTTTTTGTGACCCCATGGACCGTAGCCCAGCAGGTTCCTCTGGTGATTTCCTCTTTGGATTTCCTAGACAAGAATATTGGAGTAGGGTGCCATTTTCTACTCCAGGGGATCTTCCTGACCCAGGGATCAAACCCACATATCTTGCATCTCCTGCATCAGCAGGCAGATTCTTTACCACTGTGCCACCTGGGAAGCACTTACAAAATGTTACCACCGGGGAAAAACTGGATAAAGGGTAAATGACATTTTTATGTATTATTTCTCACAATTGCATGAACAATTATCGCAATTAAAACTAAAATTTACAAATAAAAATGGGATTCAGCCTGTTAAAGGTTATTCATGTGATCCACAGGAGTAATATATGCAAAGAATGATTTAAAAATGGAAACTTTCTAGTTGTTTCTGTCTCATACTGTTTCCCTGGGAGTGTAAATGTGTTCCATTTACACTCTAGGCCCCTAAATAATAATAGGGGGGGAAAAGGAAACAAAATACATACCAAAAAGCTTTTTAGGCTTTAAAAATACTTTACAAATTTTTCTTAAATTGTTGACTTTTAGTTAGTAAACTGCAGCATTTACAAACATATTATTTGTGGTAGCTGTTGGAGTAAGGTATACAAAATTACCATGTACTTATTTCTAACTCCTAAAGACTACTATTAAGACAAAAACTTTGTGTATAACCAAGTTTTTAAAAATTAGATAGGAAAAAAAAAAATAAAAGGCATCCAAACTGGAAAGCAAGAAGAAAACTCTCACTATTTGCAGATGATATGTACAGAAAATCCTAAAGACTTCATTCACTGAAACAGTTAGAACTAAAACATTCAGCAAGTTCCAGGACACAAAATCAATATATGAAAATAGTGTACAGTGTTTCCATACACTAATAACAAACTTTCAGACAAAGAAATTAAAAAATAATTCATTTACAATCAATTACATTGAAAAGAATAAGATAATACCAAAGGGCAAAAATAAACCAAGTGGTGAAATGCCTATAAACTATAATATATTGATGGAAAATGTTGAATAAATGGAAGGCTATTCCATTCTCATGGATTAGAAAAATATTGTTAAAATGTCCTTAGTACTCTAAGCAGGATAAAGACTCAATACATCCCTGTCAAAATTCCAACAGCATTTTTACAGAATAGAACAGTCCTAAAGATTTGTATGGAACCATAAAAGACCTAGAATAGTCAAAGCAATCATGAAAAAGAACAAAGATGGAGGCATCATGTGCCCCAATTGCAAACTAGATTACAAACCTATAGTCATCAAAACAGTATGATACTGGCAGAAAAACAAACACAGAAGAACAAAACAGAATAAAAAACCCAGAAAGAAGCCCATGAATATATGGTCAATTAATATTTGACAACAGAGCCAAGAATATATAATGGGGAAAGGACAGTCTTTTCAACAAACAATCTTGAGGAAACCAGACAGACAGCCACATGCAAATGAATGAAACTGGACCACTGCCTTACAGCATACACATTTGAAATTAACTCAAACGGATCAAAGACTTGAACATAATAAGACCTGATACCATAAAACTACTGGAAGAAAATACAGATTTTAAGCTCCTTGACATCAGTCTTGGTGATGAGTTTCTGGATTTGATACCAAAATTAAAACGTAACAAAAGTAAAAATAAACAAGTAGGACTATGTCAAATTAAAAAGCTTCTGTAAAGCAAAGCAAAACCACTAACAAAATGAAAAGACAACCTATGGAATTGAAGAAAATATTTGCAAATCATATCTAATAAGGGGTTAATATCCAAAATATATAAAGAACTCACACAACTCAATAGCAAAAAACAATCTGATTAAAAAATGAGCAGAGGAGGCTTCCCTGGTGACTCAGTGGTAAAGAATCCACCTGCCAATGCAGGAGGCACTGGTTCAACCCCAATCTGGGAAGACCCCACATGCCAAGGAGCAACGAGGCCCCTGTACCACAATTACTGAACGAAACCGAAAACCCTAGAGCCCACGCCCTTCAGCAAGAAAAGTCACCGCAATGAGAAGCCCAGGCACTGCAGCTAGAGAAAAGCCTGCGCAGCAGTGAAGACTCAGCACAGCCAAAAATAAATGAATAAATAAAAACATTTTTAAATGGGAAAATATTTTTATTTAAGGATCTAAATATTTTTTCAAATAAGACATATGAATAGCCAACAAGTACACAAAAAGGTGCTCAATATCACCAACATCAAGGAAGTGAAAATCAAATCTATAATGAGATATCATGTCACACCTGTTAGAATGGCTATTATCAAAAAGACCAGAGTAACAAGTGTTGGTGAGGATATAGAGAAAAGAAAACCCTTGTGCACTGTTGGTGGACTGTAAATTGGTGCACCCACTATGGAGAAGAGTATGGTGGTTACAGAAAAACTTTAAAATAGAACTACCACAAAAGCCAGCAATTTCACTTTTTGGTATTCACCTGAAGAAAACAAATATACTAACTTATAGATATATGTAGCCCCATGCTCATTGCAGTATTATTTACAATAACCAAGTATGGAAGTGACCTAAGTATCAATTGAAGGATGAATAAAGAAGATGTGGGATATATACACAATACACCCAGTAATGGGAAAAAAAATCTGGCCATTTGCAACATGGATGGAACTTGAGGACATTGTGCTAAGTGAAATAAGTCAAAGAAAGATAAATACCATATGATCTCACTTTCATGTGTAGTCTAAACAGAACAAAACAACAACAAACCCAAGTTCATGAATACAGAGAACAGATTGTAAAGGATATCTGATTTTTTTTTTTTTTTTTGCACTAATCAGGTACAAAGTTCTAATGTTTTATAAAACACTTGTCTTTCTGCTTGTGCAAAATTTCTGTTCATATCTTTTGTTCATTTTTCTACTGGGTTGTCTTTTTCAATGTAGTAATCAATATTGCTTTTTCCCTATTCTATTTTAACCTCTGGAACTCATCATACTAGACCTTCTTATTTTATTTTTCATGTTTCTTAAGCTCTCTATAGCATTTACTATCCTGTTACCTTTCTGAGCTTCATTATGAATAATTTATTTGCACTTATTTTCCATTCATTTATTCATTCACCCAACGTATTTATTGAGAGCCTAATAAGCTCTGCACTGTCCTAAATACTGGGGATGTAATATTCGAAGAAAGAAAAGAAAACGACAAAAATCTCTCTCCTTCGGGTGTTAACATTCTCATAGGAGAGGAAAAAATGCATCAGCAAAGTATAGTCTGCCGATAATAAAGCAATATGGAGGAAAACTAGAAAATTGAGACAGGTGTCACAAAATTGGGACTGCTCATTTTTGAAGAGAGACAGGTACAGAAGGTCTCACTGAAGTTTCAGCAAAAGTTAAAGTGGGGAAGGAGCAAATCAAGCCTTTTTTTTTTTTTGAAGGGGGAGGGTGAAAAGAATTCCAGGCATTGAGAATACTAAATGCAAAGGCCCTGATGCAGTAAGGCCCAGTGCCACCACAAAACAACAGGAAACAACAAGGAAGATTATCTAGTAGGGAAAAGGAGAATCGGGTCTTCCCAGGTGGCTCACTGGTAAAGAATTCACCTTCCCAGCAGGAGACGCAGGTTCAATATCTGTGTTGGGAAGTCCATGGAGTTGCAAAGAGTCGGACATGACTTAGTGACTAAACCACAACAAAAGGAGAATTAGGGACCTATTATTAAAATTTTGGCTTTTCTGAGTCAAATGTTTTCCCACACCAGCCAACTCTCCAAGTCTCCAGCATCAACTGGGTGCCCAATTCAATTTTGATATTATCTAGAATTGGAGTAGAATCCACAGATTAAGGGTTCAGTCACACAGGACTGCTCCCACTTCAGATGCCAGTTTCAAGCCTTGGGTTACCTGTACTGACTGGCTATAAACAGGGGTTCCCACAACTTCCTTCTCAGGTTTGATAATTTGCTAGAATGACTTATAGAACTCAGGAAAACACTTTGTGTTTATGCAAAGGGTCCAACTCAAAAACAGACAAAAGGAGGAGATGCACAGGATAGGTATTGGGGTGCGCGTGCAAAACTTCCATGCCTCTGAGCTACCCTCCCAGTAAGTCTATGTGTTCACCAATCTGGGAGCTCATCAAAACTCATCAAAAACTCTCTTAAGAGTTTTTACAGAGCTCAAGCTACCTCATCCTCTCCCAAACCTAGAGGTCAGTGGGTAGGGACAAAAGTTCTAATCCTCTAAGCACTTGGCCTTTTTGGACCAGGATCATGAACCTTAAGCTCTCTAGGGGTTCCCACCTAAGTCACCTCAACAGCATAAACTCAGGTATGACTGAAAGGAGCATTCCTATTTCTTAGGAAATTCCAAGGCTTTAGGAGCTCTGTGCCAACAACAGGGGACAAACAGCAAGCACGTTTTTGTATTATGCCACACTGGGTTACACAGGAAACCACCGAAAAGTTTTAAAGCAGAGGCTAAAGGAATATGGAGAAGTACGAGGTGAGGATGAAGGGTTTCTCTTTCATGTTGTATGATCATGGAAGGTGACAATTTAGGTAAGTGGACACTGGCAGGTAAGGTGACACTTAAGCAGAAACCTAAGAAAGTGAGCGAGTGAATCATCTGAATACATGAGAAGTGTGTTAGCTATGCAGAGGAAACTGCAGGTCCAAGGGACTCAAAGCAAGAGCATATCTGCCAGCTTTGAGGGATAGCAAGGTCAGTGCAGCTACAGCATATGTTTAACGGGGAGGAGACAGTGAGAAGAACAGATTTGAGGGGGAAAAAGTCAGGAATTTAGTTCTTGATACGTCAAATTTGTGATACCTATTAACTATCCAAGTGGAAACACTGAAAAAGTAGTTAGATATATGGATCTAGAGCTGAGACTCCTAGTCTGGAGATTCTGAGATATAGATACTAAATACCATATAGATGGTATTTAAAGCCAAGACACTAAATGAGATGGCCAAGGTGGAGAGAAGAGAGAGTATAAGATTTGAACCTTGAGGTTCAAACAATTAGGAGTCGGGGCAGAGGATGAAATGCAAGGAATTCTAAGAAAGACTGGCCTGTAGAAAGGAAAGAAATCAGAAAAATATACTATCTTGGAAATAAAAACAAAACAAAACAAAAGTATGTCAAAGACAGTGAGTGATGAGCTATGAAAAAAGTCTGCAAATAGTTTTTAAATCTTAGCTTTAGCAAAAAATTGGCTTTAGCAGCAAGAAAGACATTAGTGATTTTGACAAGAGCCATTTTGGAAAAGTGGTAGAGGCAAAAGTCAGACTGAAATGGGGTGAATGATCAGAATAGGAAAGGTAAAGAAAACTCTTTTGAGGGGTTTTTCTATAGGAAAGGTAAAAACTAAGCGGAGTCATAATAGATTGGTGGGTCAAGAGAGAACTTTAAAATAGTAGAATTAACAGCATGTTTTATGATGACAGTAACAGGCTCAGTGGTAAAGAATCCACCTGCCAATACAGGAGACTCAGGTTTGATACATGAATTGGGAAGATCCCCTGGAGAAGGAAACGGCAATCCACTCCAGTATTCTTGCCTGAGAAATCCCATGGACAGAAGAGCCTGGTGGGCTATAGCCCACGGGATCGCAAAGAGAGTCAGACATGACTTAGCAACAACAACAGTCCATTAGAGAAGGTTAAAAAAAAAAAAAAGATCAATGAACCAGAAGAGAAAGGGAAAATTTTCTGGAGCCATGTCCTTGAATTGGAAAGAAGGAATGGGACCAAAATCCAAGTGGAGGGATTGGTCTCTGATAAGAGTACAAGCAGTTTATCTATGATAATCTACAGAAGTCAAAATATGTGGGTCAGAGACTAGTAGGTGGAGAGATGTGGATTGTTCTGATTATTCCAATTTAGAAAAGTATGAAGCTAAGAGTTAGGATGGAAAAGGAGGTATTGGGAGATTAAGTAGGAAAAAAAGGACATAAAATGATTCTTCAATTCAATAATCATTTTTTTCTGCTGATATAATTAACCACTTCATCCATCGAGTTGTTAATTTGATTTCTAAAACTTCTATTTCATTATGTTTTAAACTTTGGGGTCATTCTTTAAAATTTCTTGTTCTTTTTCATACTTTTAAGTCTTTATATTTAAACATGTGAAAGTGTTAGTTGCTCACTCCTGTCTGATTCTTTGTGACCCCATGGAATGCTGAGCTGGATGAAGCACAAGCTGGAATTACAAATGCCGGGAGAAATATCAATAACTTCAGATATGCAGATGACACCACCTTTATGGCACAAAGTGAAGAAGAACTAAAGAGCCTCTTGATGAAAGTGAAAGAGGAGAGTGAAAAAGTTGGCTTAAAACTCAACATTCAGAAAACTAAGATCATGGCATCCGGTCCCATCACTTCATGGCAAATAGATGGGCAAACAATGCAAACAGAGACAGACTTTATTTTTCTGAGCTCCAAAATCACTGCAGATGGTGACTGCAGCCATGAAGTTAAAAAACGCTTGCTCCTTGGAAGAAAAGCTATGACCAACATAGATAGCATATTAAAAAGCAACACATTACTTTGCTGACAAAAGTAAGTCTAGTCAAAGCTATGGTTTTTCCAGTAGTCATGTATGGATGTGACAGTTGGACCATAAAGAAAGCTGAGTGCTGAAGAATTGATGCTTTTCAACTGTGGTGTTGGAGAAGATTCTTGAGAGTCCCTTGGGCTGCAAGGAGATCCAGCCAGTCAATCCTAAAGGAAATCAGTCCTGAATGTTCACTGGAAGAACTGATGCTAAAGCTGAAACTCCAATACTTTGGCTACCTGATGCAAAGAACTGACTCATTGGAAAAAGCCCTGATGCTGGGAAAGATCGAAGGCAATAGGAGAAGGGGACGACAGAAGATGAGAAGGTTGGATGGCATCACTGATTAGAGTTAAAGCACACTCTGGAAGTTGGTGATGGACAGGGAAGCCTGGTGTGCTGCAGTCCATGGGGTGGCAAAGAGTCAGACACAACTGAGTGACTGAACTGAACTAGACTATAGCCCACCAGACTCTTCTGTCCATGGAATTCTCTAGGAAAAAATACTTGAGTGGATAACTGTTCCCTTATCCAGGGGATCTTCCTGACCTAGGGATTGAACCCAGGTCTCCCTCACTGCAGGCAGATTCTTTACTGTCTGAACCACCAGGGAAGCCCCATTTAAACATGGTGATTTTAAATAATACCTGATTATTTGAAAAAAATCTACACTTATTATAGACCTATTTCTATAATCTATATTTCTAAATATCTCATTCATGTTGCCTTTGTGTATTCTCTGATTTTTACTATTAGCTTATTTTTTTTGACACTCTATCTTCCAAAATTCTTTAAGGCTTGGGTAGACAATGAATTTCTCCAGAGGAGATGGTGATAGTGATAGTTTACTCACTAAGTTATGTCTGACTCTTTTGCAATCCCATGGACTGTAGACCGCCAGGTTCCTCGCTCATGGAATTTCCCAGATCAGAATACTGGAGTGTGGCCATTTCCTTCTCCAGGGGATCTTCCTGTCCCAGGGATGACATACCCATGTCTCCTAAATCTCCTGTATTGGCAGGCGGATTCTTTACCACTGAGCCACCAGAGAAGCCATCCAGAGAGGATGGATACTTGTTTTTACCTGTAAATTCAGAGCACACCAACCTGCTGCTGGGGCTGCTAAGTCGCTTCAGTCGTGTCTGACTTTGTGCGAGCCCATAGACGGCAGCCCACCAGGCTCCTCTACCCCTGGGATTCTCCAGGCAAGAACACTGGAGTGGGTTGCCATTTCCTTCTCCAATGCATGAAAGTGAAAAGTGAAAGTGAAGTCACTCGGTCGTGTCCGACTCTTAGCAACCCCATGGACTGCAGTCTACCAGGCTCCTCCATCCATGGGATTTTCCAGGCACACCAACCTGAGATTGCTATAAATTAAATTTTCCACTTGAAGATTTTCCCAGCACAGGTAGCATGAATTTGACCTGTATAAGGGCAGCTCATGGTTACAAATTATCAAGGCAGCTTCCCCCTCACCCCTTCCCCTAACAAGTCTGTTCATTTTCCCCTTACTTGTGGTGGATTTCACTTCTCCTTATATTTAAGATTTAGCTCTTGGGAGTCCAAGCTTACAGTGAGGGCCCCTTTCACTTCCCTCTGTTTGGGCAGACGCGGGTTTTATTTCTTGTTTACACCACTCCATGCAGTTTGTCAGAGTAGAAGCTCAAGGTCTTCAGAGTTCAGGGGAAGTCGTCAGGGTAATGGCACTGAAGCAGCACTGAGTCTTAAAGTTCTGGCTTTCCATTTTGGGGGTTGGGGGAGGCGTCATATATTCCTTGATTCCATGCCAGCTCAGAAATGCATTTAGAAAAAATTTAAAATCGATCCAAAGTTACTTCTTTATGGGAAGATTAACTTGTTACATCATTTGTATGCACTACTATTTAAGTTTCTAGTGTTTCATCATACTCAAGGTTGGCCAAAAAGTTCATTCAAATACAGTACAAAGCACACTTGCATTTCATTTACAAGAACATGGGGTATATGTTGTACAAATGCCTACTTGTGAACAGAAGTATTCTTCAAAAAATTAATTCTTTTCTTTATTTTTTACTGGTTTTCTTCCAAGTTAGTGAATGAAGGAGAAGAGAAAGAACTGGCTTAGTTCTACCTTTTTATTTTCCTGGGTGTCCCTCTACTTTATTTCTATACCACAAAGAAGCAAGCATACTGAGATGCAACGGTATAGACCGGAAAGATACTCTCCTTCACTTACTTAACATGTGCGAAATTAATCATGTAAGCTCTTTGAATGTCAGTTACCTCACTGTGGGAAAGATGTGTCAAATGAAATGAGACAATGTATTTTTAAACATGTTACAGATTATAAAATATGATTGAACACTATATGAGAAAGTACCACCGGAAACAAAAACCATATGTATTCAATTTTGAGGCCTCTTTGGCACATCCTACCTTGAATATGCACAAATCCTTAACTGTTGAACTACATATATTCATTTGGACATAATGAAATTTAAATCATATATATTCATTTGGATATAATAACATTTAAAGTACACATGCAATTATAAAACATTAATACACATAATTTGTGACAGGAACCTAAAATGAAGCTTCTAAATTGGTGAGAGAGTATCCAATTAAAATATACTATCTAAAAAGAAAATGAGAAAAAAAAAACAAATTTTAGAAAAATATCTAAATGTAAATTCTATTCAAAAAGAAATAGCCCAGTAATAACTAGAAAATAATTTTATCAAAGACAATTTAGAAAACATACTTTTTGTAAGTCTGGTAGAGTGCCATTATCTATTTCAAGTGTTTCCAAGTGGTGTTGTACGATAGCTAAAAGGATAACTACATTAGTTACTTGCAGGCCTGGTTTAAAATGCTGATTCCTGGATCACATCCAGATCCACTAAATCAGAGAAGCTAGTAGTGGGCCCAGAGAATCTGCATTTTTAACATCGCGCCCTCCCAAACTAAAAGTCTGCCCCTTTTATTTTTATTATTCATTTAGAAAATATTCACACAGGGACAGAGACTGAGTATTCAGGCATTCTGGAGTTCAGAACACCATAGGGTCATGAAAAAAAAGTGTCTGAATATAGTCAGAAAAACATGTTTGCTCTGTTACTGTCATAGTTAGCTTCAATTTGACTTAACCATCAGCAATAATTGCTTCAAACCATGTCTCCAGTCATCACCCGGCCACCTGAGATACCTTTTCTTGTTTTTGTTTTTGTTTTTTAGCTCTTAGCAGTTTTGCCACTCTGCAGCAGGTGCAGACTAGACAGCACCTGGCAGAAGCTTATTCAAATTCTACTGTATTAAAAAAGAAGCTTTTATTAAGGCAAAAGACCCTGGGAAGCTAACTCTGGTTTCTAGCATATTGAGAACCCTTCTGTAAGCTATGCCTCACAAAGAACCCCCAAACTCTAACTTATCGGTCATCACTCACTGCTGAGGGAGCCACAAGGTCAGACACGAACCCCCCTCTCGTACCTGAGCTCACCTGGCGATGCCACTCAGCAGACGGAGTACAGGCTGGGTAAAAATACAACGGTCCTGAGTAAGAGAGGCGAGGGACTCTCTAGTCCAAAAGTCAAGGAAGTTCAGACTTGTACCCCTCGCGATCCACTTGGCTTCTGCAGGGCCGCTGGGTCTGTCACCCACTCCCCACCTGCCCCCCATCCCCATTTCTCTGCGTGCTCTCGTCCCAGAACAGACGCAGAGATTTTCATCCCCGTCCCATCTCCCGCCACACTCGGAGCCGCTAAAACATCAGAAAGATAAAAACGAAAACACCTCAGGGGACCGTCACCATCTTCCTCTTTTTCCTGCCATCACCCCGTGTCGCCACCCCTCACACCGCAAGCGGCTCGCAGGCGTTTCCTGGGCTCGATGATCGGGGCTTCAGACCCCCGGCTTTTCCGCTCGACAGAAACCTCTCGGGGCTCCAGCCCCGGCCCGCCTGAGCCTCAATCGCGGCCCGGTCGCCGCCTCCACCGCCGGCGTTCGGGCGGGGGTCCCCGCGCCGCCATCACTCCGGCTCACCTGGGCCTCGACGACGCTCGGGAGGAAGCTCAGGGTGACGAGAAGCTGCACCGCGGCCGCCGCCCCCTGCCCTGCGCCGGCCCGAGGGACCCCCGGGCTCATGCTGACCTCTCCCCCCGCCGCGGCCGGCCGGGCCCCTCGGGGCCGGGAAACGGCGGGCGGCCGGGGCGACGACCCAAGGGGACTGTTCCCGGCGGCCGAGAGACTCCAGGGTCAGAGGTCAGCACGCCGGTCCAGAGGCGGAGGACGCTCTCCCCGGCGCCCGGCAGCTGTGAGTGAGGTTGAAGAGCCGAGCGCCCCCACTTCATCCCCCAGGCGGCCCCGCCCCCGGCTTCCCCTGCGCCCGGCCACGCCCCCTCTGAGCGCGAGGCCTTGTGGGAATTGTGGTCCAGCGCGGCCCGGTGGGCGCCGGCGGCCGGAAGGCGGGGCCGGCGGAGGGGGTAACTGGAGAGCTATCGGTGCGGGACCGCTCCGCCTCCCCGAAGCCTGGGCTCCACGGCGGCCAATGACGCGGGACCACGCGGGCCTTCAAAACAAGAGGCGGTGCGGACGAGTGGAGAGGAACGCCCACTCTTCCCTCGGAACACCGCCCGCGCCCCCTCGCCTGGCAGTTGCTACTGGATACCCGGCGCGGGCCCCTCCCCCTGTCGCTGTCCCCTGATACCCGCACCGCCCCGAGGCTACAGGATTCGCCCAGGATCCAGGCAAACGAGAAACAAGGGCTCTTCGACGTTCAGTGTCTGGCGCTTTCTTTGGCTCATCCACTTTTCTGTAGCCTCCGATCTATCGCCGGTGCCTAGATGAGCCACCTGAGACTTGCGGAGTTGGCTTGGGCTCCTCCATCTTACACGCCCCAGGTGTGGATGTCGTCCTCTGACTGGTCAAGCGCCGACTCCTGTGTTGACACATACAAACATAATGCACGTTAAAGGATGGGAACAAACCCACGTTTATATAAAATCTGGCAGTAGGGTTGAACAGAAAATTTGGGAGTGATAACTGGGTTCAGCTCCCACGTCTAAACATTCTAGTTGATTATGTGACTTTAGACAAGTGCTTAACCTCTCTGAACCTCCGTTTGTCTGTCTCTAAATACACGCATACTCACTTCAAACATTGTTCTAGGATTGCATAAGATTTCATACATAAAGGGCTCAGTATGGTCCTAGGACAAAAGAAATGTTCAATAAATAGCTGCTATTAGTTTTATTAATAGTCTTGATTTCTGGTAAACTAGTAAGGCATCACCTTCAGGTGACCTTGTAGTAATCTTGTAGTGTGTAGGTTTCCCGTCACTTTTATAACAAATTACCACAGATTTAGTGACTTAGAACAAATTTATCATCTTACAGTTCTGGAGATCAGGAGTTCAATTAAGATCAGCAGGGCTACATTTTTTCTAGAGGCTTTCTCTAGGGGAAAATATGTTACCTTGCCTTTTCATTGGAAGGACTGATGCCGAAACTGAAGTTCCAATCTTTGGCCAGCTTTTTCAAAGAGCCAACTCACTGGAAAAGACCCTAATACTGGGAAAGATTGAGGGCAGGAGAAGAAGGGGGGAGACAGAGAACGAGATGGTTGGATGGTATCATTGACTCAATGGACATGAGTGAGCAAACTCCGGGAAACAGTGAAGGACAGGGAAGCCTGGGATGCTGAAGCGCACAGGTCTCAAGGAACTGGACACGACTGAGTGACTGAGTAACACCAAAGAGGCCACCTACATTCCTCAGCTCATAACCATGCATCGCGCAGTCAGATTTCACTCCCTCTGTTTCTGTTGTCACACGCTTTCCCTCTCTAACCCTAATTCTATGCCTCTGTCTTGTAAAGGACCCTTGCAATTACTTTGGGCCCACCAGATAGTCCAAAATAATCTTCCCAACTCAAAATCCTTAACATAATCACATTTGCAAAGTCCTTTTTGCCGCATAGGATAACATACTTAACAGGACCTGGGGATTAGGGTGTGAGCATCTTTGGGGGGGCATTAATCAGCCTTCACATAGTGCTTTATATCAAATGAAGCACTTTCATAATTGGCTGGGCCTAGTGCAAAATGATGGAGAAGGCAATGGCAACCCACTCCAGTATTCTTGCCTGGAAAATCCCATGGACACAGGGGCCTGGTGGGCTGCAATCCATGGGGTTGCTAAGAGTCGGACACAACTGAGCGACTTCACTTTCACTTTTCACTTTCATGCATTGGAGAAGGAAATGACAACCAACTCGTGTTCTCGCCTGGAGAATCCCAGGGACGGTGGAGCCTGGTGGTCTGCTGTCTGTGGGGTCGCACAGAGTCGGACACAACTGAACTGGCTTAGCAGCAGCAGCAGCAGCAGCAATGCAAAATGACAATGCAAGGTCCTGGCTCAAAAAAAATAGTTTCAAGACAATGACAGCAGAACATTAACACACAGGTCACATGCCCAGAAGTCAGCCCTGCTGTCCTTTTCTTCAACACCTTTTTCTCCTGCCTCCAAACATGTCTAGCTCATCCCTGGCTTAAAAGCAAAAATAGTTTTTACTTGATATGCTTGGAAGTTGTAACAGAGGTAAAGTGAATGCACTAATTCCCTTTGGTTGTAAGTCACAAAAATCAGCTCTAGCTTTAAAAAAAAAAATTAAATTTCAGCAAATTTTAAAAGTGTGGAATAGTTTTTAGTATGCAGAAAGATTTTGCTGCTCATACCTCAGGAAAGGAAAGTCCATCAGGACAGCATTCAGAGACTTCAAGTAGAGTCTTTTCTAGGACACTGACATTGGATTGAGCAACTCCAGTCATTTTAGTCTTTGTCCCTCCTAGCAAAATTCAGATTTCTTCTAGAGTTTACCTCGGGGAGAGGGAACAAGCTATTTGATTGATAACTGTACAGTACTATATGGGATGAGCACAAGGTGATAACACAGATGAAGAGTAAGTGTTACTGCCTTCAGTCATTAATGGAAGGGGAAAAAGATGCTGGTCAGACAAAACTTTTCAGAAAGTCATGGATTTATTCAGCTACTCCCTTTGCACATACTTTTTTTTTCCTTAAACCTCGGCATGTATTCACACATTCATTAAATTACCCCCGACATCCTGAGCTTAGAATACCAAAAAAACACACCTCAGGACACTGGTAGCCCCAAAATAGCAACACTATGCCTTCTGTCACCAAGAGTCAGACAGGACTTAGTGACTGAACACCAGCAATAACAACAAATGCCTTCTGTACTTTCTGTAATTTTTTATCCATTAACACCATCTGGATTAGATGACCCTAATTACCTGAAGCGAAAGTGAAGAAGAACTGCAGAGCCTTTTGATGAAAGTGAAAGAGGAGAGTGAAAAAGTTGGCTTAAAGCTCAACATTCAGATCATGGCATCCAGTCCCATCACTTCATGGCAAATAGATGGAGAAACAATGGAAACAGTGGCTGACTTTGTTTTTTTAGGGCTCCAAGATCACTGCAGATGGTGATTGCAGCCATGAAGTTAAAAGACGCTTACTCCTTGGAAGGAAAGTCATGACTAACCTAGACAGCATATTAAAAAGCAGAGACATTACTTCGCCAACAAAGGTCCGTCTGGTCAAGGCTATGGTTTTTCCAGTGGTCATGTATGGATGTGAGAGTTGGACTATAAAGAGGGCTGAGTGCCGAAGAATTGATGCTTTTGAACTGTGGTGTTGAAGACTCTTGAGAGTCCCTTGGACTGCAGGAGATCCAACCAGTCCATCCTAAAGGAGATCAGTCCTGGGTGTTCGTTGGAAGGACTGATGTTGAAGCTGAAACTCCAATACTTTGGCCACCTGATGCGAAGAGCTGACTCATTTGAAAAGACCCTGATGCTGGGAAAGATTGAGGGCAGGAGGAGAAGGGGATGACAGTGGATGAGATGGTTGGATGGCATCACCAACTAAATGAACATGGGTTTGGGTAAACTCTGGGAGTTGGTGATGGACAGGGAGGCCTGGCGTGCTGCAGTAATGGGGTCGCAAAGTCAGACATGACTGAGCGACTGAACTGAACTGAACTGAAGGTGTAGAAAAATTGACCACATTTCTCAAATGAAAATATTTCCAGACCTCCCAGATCTATTAATCTGAGAAGTGTCAGTCAGTACAACTCTCTCATTTCAAATAATGGCAATTTACAATTGATTTGGCTAGGACAGATTATTGGAGGCAGTTAACCTGGAGGTACAATCTTCATGTCGATGGTGATCCTACTAGGGTCAGTCATGACTGTGCTTCCCATGGTTCTTCATGTAACCAAGCAATCAGCCATGGATGACCTGAGTGTGCTTCAGCGTTTTGAATGATTACTGTCAAAATGTGTGAAATCAAGATTAATATTTATACTTGAAATTTGTCACATTTACAACATACACAAAAATATATTTATATTGGGTTGGTCAAACTGTTAGTTCAAGCTTTTCCATAGCTTCTTATGGGAAAACCCAAATGAAATTTTGGGCCAACCCAATATTTATTGCAAATTTCACTTTGCTTTCAAATACATCTCTCTGGACCCTTTGATTTCCCTCCCCTACTTTTCACTGCATATCTCACTCCTGCTCTGAGAGGATGACCAAATTTTCTCATCTCTGTAGTCAGGAGTAAGACATTCAGACATTCATTCTGATAGTTCCTACCTAGCACATTCATTTAGCACCAACAATCTGCTGTTCTGTATTAGCTTGTCCTATGAATACATATACTATAGACATCTAGAGGGTAAAGCTGTGGAGGACTCGAGCTTCTTATACTCTGTTCTCTTTAACGGCTATCTCAGTTCCTATGAGCAGTAATTGGTAAACATTTGTTGATTGGTTAATATCAGTTAGGATCTTAATTTATCTTGGAGGACGTCTATCTGAGAACCAGTTCTGGGTATGGTACCCAGAACTTTTCCTGTGGACAGATGGGAAGTGTCTTCCTTAGACCAGAACATTTCTGGTGAAGGCACTAAGATGAAACCTGCAGCTTTTCTTTAAGGCAGTGAATTATACTTCTTTTAACAGAGGGTATTGGGGGACTAGCAAAAAAACAAAGACAACTGAAGGAGTAATTGTCAGAGGACTGGTTGAGACCAATTACTAGAAATCTACTATGTCAAGAGTTCTGTTTTTTTCTCAAGCACTTTTTGAAATGTCCATAGGTAACAGTTGAAGCAAAGGCTTGAGAATTGTCTAGAGTAGATTACTGTAATGCTTAAGAGACTTTGTGAATTAATCAAATTGCATTAAGTATTTATATTTCCAAGATATCATCAAGGTGTGCTTCTTTGATGACTTTTTTTTTTTTTTTTGGCTTGGTTAGCTTGTGACTTCTAATGAAGGAGGAGATTGCTGATTAATGTTTCTAAATAAAAGTCAAGGTAATGGGGTGGAAATTTAATAACACCAGTAATTTTCACTCCTGATAGCAAGCTGAATTGTGATTAATGAACCTGCTGAGTAATGACAATCTGTTGTGTTTAAAGAACTGTATTTGTAGATGGTAATTCTGTGTTAACAACTGGCCACAGCATTTTTAAAAGTGAATTTCTACCTGTAACTTAGCAATAAAGAGAATTTTTGCTTGATGATAGGATTTCTGAATTTTACTGAGGGCATTTTTTCCCCTTTTCAATTCACAATAGAGATGAAAAGTACTAAAAACAGAACTTGGCTGGCCCATGGCTTGTTATTCGTTGCCTACCTAAAGCATTCATTGTTTTTCTTGAATATTTATTCAGCTGTGACACTTACGTATTTTCACTTAACAGCATTAAAGCTGATAAACTTGAGTCAGAATTGTTTCCATTTCTAAAGGAGTTTACATAGTGATATACGTAGTTTGGATAAAACTTTCTTTTATATAACAAACATTTTATGGTATTATTCTAGAAGTTCATATATTATGTGATCAGGGAAACTCCTATTAAATGTAAATAGGAAAACTAGAGTCATGATTCTGCTGATTTTATCCCCCCCCCCCCCAACTTCTAGAATTTAAAAGACTGTATAATCACAAAGTCCCTTCTCACTTCCTGCGCACTGTCTGTCTTCTATCCACTCTCCTATTTCAATCCACTCCACAAAGGGTCCAGGGCACACGACCACGAAAGAATGTTTGCATAACGTAAAAATGAACACCCCAGGGAATAGAATAGGATACCAAAGTCACGGAGACAGTGACTGCAGACAGGGGATAGCAGAGATGGTTCCAGGTGGTCATTCAGTGCCTGCTGGAGGTGTTTCTATGTCAGCAATGACTGAGTTCTTTCCTCCTGTCATTCTGTACCCCCAGTCATTGGGAACCTCAAGAAGTTTAGTTTCTTCAAATTCAGTGCTTTTACCTGAGTCCAATCAAGCATATATGATATATGGAGTTCAGTCAGCTGCTTCATCTTTGTGCTGCTGCTTCTCCAGTGGTCACATTCCCACTTCCTCTCGCCAGCCTTCCTGCCCTACTGTCTCCCTTCCACAACCCCTTCCCCCAGTAGAGTCTGGTTTTGATTGTCCAGTCTCAGTTGAGCAAGAACCTGAATTCCATCATTCTCACCTACTGGCCAACATCCTGACTCAGATTTAGATTCCATTTGGCCTTAACAGAATCACATACTTGCTGGATTCCATTGTGTATTATTTCCTTTGTTCTATTTAGGAACTTTTCTGTTTGTTTGTTTGCTTTCTTTGTCACACCATGCATTGCATATGGGATCTTAGTTCCTCAACTGGGGATTGAACCTATGCCCTAGCAGTATGAACTCAGAGTCCTAACCACTGAACTGCCAGGAAACTCTTTGTTTTTTTTTTTTGTTTTTTTTTTTAATGATGTATAGTTGATTATTGGTTTTGGGTATAAAACATAGTGATTCCATTTTTTAAATAAATTACACTCCATTTAAAGTTATTATAAGACATTGGCTATATCCCCTGTGCTGTACAATATATCCTTGTAGCTTGTTTATTTTTTTATATTCTCTCATATATACACATTCAAGTATCCCCTTCCACTTGAGCAAGACGACCAGCAAGACAACCACTTGAGCAAGATGACCAACATTTAGAATGTTACCTAAAAAATTCTGTTCTCACCCTGCACGGTGCTGCCCTGCCAGCTCTTGTTCCCAGACTGAGGCCCAGCCCCCTTTGCCGGCATTCACCACTCCTTGCAGAAACAGAAATGCTGCCAACCTGTCCAACAAGCTGCTTTACAAAGCCACTGACTTCAGCCTGGCTGCCTGGGGACGCAAAACCCTGGGCCTCACAGAGAATGAGATGCCACGCCTGATACACATGCAGGAGATGTCCTCCGCCTCCAAGTCACTGAAGGGGGCCATGTTGCTGTCCGTCTGCACATGACCGTGGAGACAGCTGTCCTCAGTGAGACCCACGTCAGTCTGGGTGGTGAGGTGCAGTGGTCCAGCTGCAATATCTTCTCCACCCAGGACCACGCAACAGCTGCCATTGCCAAGGCTGGCATACCATGCCCGGAAGAGTGACATGGATGAGGGGTATCTGTGGTGCATCCAGCAGACGCTGTGCTTCAGGGATGTGCCCTTGAACATGATGCTGGACAATGGTGCTGACCTCACCAACTGCATCCACACCAAGTACCTGCAGCTCCAGTCTGACATCTGAGGCATCTCTGAAGAGACCACAATGGGGGTCCACAACCTGTATAAAAGGATGGTAAATGGGATCCTGAAGGTGCCTGCTGTCAATGTCAGTGACTCCTGACGTGATGAATGCAGGTAAGATGGCGGTGGTAGTGGGCTGTGGCAACAAGGGCAAGGGCTGTGCCTAGGCCCTAAGGGATTTGGGGGCCCGATTCATCATAGGGGAGATGGACTCCATCAATGTGCTTTAGGCTGCCGTGGAGAGGTGTGAGGTGACCACCATGGATGAGACCCAACAGGAGGGCAGCATTTTGTCACCACTATGGGCTGTATCAACATTGTCCATCAATCCACACTTTGAACAGATGAGAGATGATGCCACTGTGTGTAAATCAGTTGCTTTAACATGGAGAGTGATATCAGGTGCCTAAATGAGAATGCTGTGGAGAAGGCAAACTTGGTGGACTTGAAGAATGGGCACTGATCATCGGGCTGGCCAAGGGCCAGCTGGTCTACCAGGGCTGCACCACGGGCCACCCCGGCTTCATGATGAGTGACTCCTTCACCAACCAGGTGCTGGTGAAGATTGAGCTATGGACCCACCCAGATAAGCACCCTGTGGAGGTCTACTTCCTGCCCAAGAACCTGGATAAAGCAGTGGCTAAAGCCCCCCTGGGCAAGCTGAATGTGAAAATGACCAAGCTGACTGAGAAGCAGGCCCAGTACCTGGGCATGTCCCATGATGGCCCCTTCCAGCCTGACCACTAAGAACCAAGCCTGCCCTTTGCTTGCCAGTTGCTGTCCTTTCCTGGGTCCCACCTCTCCTGCAAGCAGCTCAGTCTCTTAGTCCCATCTGACTCTTTGTGACCCTGTGGGCTGTAGCCCTCCAGACTCCTCTGTCCACAGGATTTTCCAGGCCAGAATACTGGAGTGGATTGCCATTTCCTCTTCCAAGGGATCTTCCCCACCCAGGGATGAAACCCACATCTCTGGCATCTCCTGCATTGGCATGTGGAGTCTTTACCACATGCCACCTGGGAAGCTCCCTACCTCTCCTCCCCAAGAGCAAAAATGCCACTACCTTTGAAATTGGTTCAGTAATGTCCCCCCCCACCCCAACTCCCTAGGGCTAGTCACTCAGTCTTTGGCCTCTGCTGCATTCCTCATGCTGTCCCAAGGGGGAATTGAAAAGTCCTCCCTCAAGCCCTGGTCATGATGGAGGTATGTAGATGTTACCCACAGGGAAAGAGCCTTGAGCTCAGGGGTTTTTGAACTGCTCACTCAGTCAGTCCTTCCTTAGGTGGGAAGTTGGCAATGGTAGGCACCATGCCCATGCACTTTACCATCCAGGCCCTCGCTTGGCCTGTGGACTTTAGACCCATGTTCTTGATGACAAGTTCATTGGTTCCTCAGCCCATGACAGGGAAGAAGGGGATTTGTCAAAGGGTGGGGAGGAACTGTTGGAGTTTGAATGCTCCTGAGAGCCTGGCTTAGTGCTTGGCATTCTCTTAAACCTCAGAGCAAAGAGACTGGTAGTTTTAGTCCCTATTTTCAGGGGTTGGAATGTACTGTTAAGCGAGAGAGGACAAGAAAAGTGACAGCCAGAGGCTCAGAGGAGCCAGAGAAACTTAAAAGCACATTGTAATTTGATAATTCCCATCACAACTCTGGGTCAAAAAGAGATTCATTTGGTTTATAATGATAAAATTGAGCAAGAAAGTGGGTTAATAAAAATTTTGGTGCCTTAAAAAAAAAGACTCCCTGATGGTTTAGTAGTTGGAGTCCACTTGCCAATGCAGGGGATGAGTTCCATCCCTACTTCTGGAAGATTCCATATGGTGTGGGGCAGCTGGGCAACGAAGCACGTGCTCTGCAACGAGAAGCCACCACAATGAGAAGCCCAAGCACTGCAACTAGAGAGTGGCTCCTGCTTGCCGCAACTAGAGAAAGCCCATGCACAGCAGCAAAGACTCAACGCGGCCAAAAAATTTAAAAAAAATTTTTTTTTCCTTTTTAATTAAACAAAAACTCCATGCACTTTTCTGGGAAAAAGATGAGCATAACACATACTCTACAAGGCACTCTAAGTGCCCCTCACCTAATACCTCTTAAGATTGGAATCCCAGTGGAATTCTTATTGTTTGCGACAATTGTCTTAGACACCCATGGAGGCAGGATGAGGCATCATACTAAACTACATTCCAGGGGTTCTCCCAGCTCCCAAGAATGAAACAGGTCATTTATGCCTCTCCTTTCTTCTATGACTCCACAGGTTCACTTTCCATCATGCTGTACAATAAAATCAACTGACTATTTCTTAGAAAATGCTACCTATTTTCACTAGTCTGAAGTTGCCACCAGGTTATAAAACCATCAGAAGACCCAGAGAAAATATCCAGTTATCCCAGAGATTACTTTTCAATTATTTGAGAGAATCTTTCTGCCCAGGATTCAGGTTCTGCCTTAAAAAAAATTCTGAAAATCTAATGCTCCTCATCTATGGTGCTTTTTTCAGACACCCCTAAGTTTATCATGCAACTAAATAAGACTGGTTCTTCACTGTACAAAATAATTTAACAAAGAAGTAAATGCTTTCACTATAGTTTTTTATTGCCATTGGTAACAATTTATTTTAAATTACTCCAAATTTTCTAACAACAAAAGAACATTTTGGAAATGAGTAATTGTGCTTCTTCAAAACCTGGTGTTTCTACCTGAAGGCTTTGTGAAATCATTTTTTGATAGACTTTATTTTTCAAACTGTTTTAGGTTTACAGCAAAACTGAGCAGAAAATACCCCTTACCTTATACCCCTGCCCCCTACAAGGACAGCTTCCCTTTCTGTCAACATCCCCCAACACAGAGGTACCTGTGTTACAATCAGTGAACCAATACAGACACATTATTATTGCCCGAAGTCCACAGTTTATATCAGGGTTCACTCTTTGTGTTCTACATATATAATGTAGTTTCAATAAGTGTACATTGACATCATTAGCGTATCATACAGAAGTGTTCTGGGGCTTCGCCTGGCTCAGCGGTAAAGAATCTGCCTGCAATGCAGGAGACGTGGGTTCAATACCTGGGTCAGGAGGATCACCTGGAGGAGGGCATGGCAACCCATCCCAGTATTCTTGCCTGGAGAATCCCGTGAACAGAGGAGCCTGGTGAGCTACAGTCCGTAGGGCCTCAGAGAGTTGGACACAGCTGAAATAACTGAGCACGCGCACACAGAAGAGTCCCATTGCCCTTAAAATTCTCTGTGCTCCACCTATTCATCCCTCTCTCCCCAGTGAAATAGTTTTTTAGTAAACTTACTATCCCGAGGTTTATATAAAAAATGGAAAACATTATTTCAGCTGGAATTAATGCTAACAACATTAATTAAAGCAAAAATAAAACATCAACTTCATTAACCTGAAATGACTTCACCCTGTCTGTATTACGTGTATTTAAGAGGAAAAAGGATGCATAGTTTTGTCCAGTTATCTTATCAAACATTAATGATTATGAACTAAATCTTCTGACCAAAATGATGAACCAGGAAGGGGGGATTTTAAATCTTGCAACAAACCAGGTACCTTGAGCTAAATCAAAGACAAGAAAGCTGTCAGCCATGCTGTCAAGTTTAAGGAAGAAAATTCAGACACAGGATAGCTTTGGGAGAGCAGCCTACAGCTCAGACTTCCCACATCATCCTCTGCCCTCAACTGTGAAGTGACTAGTGCTTCAGACCAGAATTAGCTTAGGACTCTCAGCATCTCAGCCTGCTGTACAAATTACTTATGCCTGCATTTCCACCTGCATGCCCCCATTTGTATCTATGTAAAACCAGAATTCTGATTTATAATCCTTTGTGTAGCAAATGAAAAATCTCTTGACTGTCCTGAAAACTTTCATACAATTCATCATCATTAAATAGAAAACTTCATATGTGTTCTTGTATGTAAATTTCTATAATGTAGAGGAGTAAAGTAGTCACTTTCCTGGCATTAGAGCTAAGGAAAGTGTGGACACACTTAGCAGAGATGTTACAGGGGAATTGAAGCATCAAATGAATGATTGGGCCAGGTGATCCTTAAGAGGTTTTCAATCCTGACTTTTGTGATCTCACCGAAAGAACAGAGAGCTATGCCAAGCCTTTTATCAACCAACCAACACAAAGTCTTTTTCTAACGTATTTTAAGCATTCTAGAATGATCCCTTCCCATTTTCAGTATGAGTATCAGTATCAACAACGTAGTAAATGACCCATTATCTCATGTTCCTACCTTTAATCGTTTGAACTGGAAAGTAGCTATAAATTGAAAATTAACTGAATGGAGCAGTCAGCAGCTGTATTTTACCAATTTTTGAAATGGACTAGACTACCTATAATCAAGCTTAGGAAACAAGAATGTAGGCTACTTTGAGAAAAAAAAAAAAAAGAAAAACTTTATGACTCAAAGACCCAAACTAAAAAATAGCTGGTGTTTAGATGAAGGGAGCTAATTATTGTGGGGTTATTTTAGTAGAGTTGATTATTAAGGAAACGCTTTAAAACCACCAGAGAGTCATATCCAGGAAGAACAGTTTGGGAGGAAGATCACCAGACTGTCTTGGAATATTACTGTAACATTGCTCCGAGTGTTGATGGCAACAGCATTAGCAACATGTATACTTTTCAAATTTTAAAGGTAATCTTCTTGGGGTTTCCCTGGTGGTCCAGAGGTTAAGACTTCACTTTCCAATGAAGAAGGGGGTGCTGTATATGTTCAATCCCTGGTCAGGGAGCTAAGATCACACATGCTTCTCCAACAAAAAAACTAAAACATAAAACAGAAGCAATGTTGTAACAAATTCAATAAAGACTTTAAAAATGGTCTACATAAAAAAAATCTTAAAAAAAAAAACAAAGATAATCTGGTCATCCCAAAGTGAATATATCAGCCATCACTATCATTATGTATAAGTACATTAACCAAAAGTTTTATTTCATTTGTAAAAAGTGATTAGAAACCAAATTAGTCATGTCTCTTGCAACATCTACGCAGCCTGCATCTGCCTTTCTTCATTGCCCACCCCTCCCCTTACACACTAGCCCTATTCCTTTTGTCAATTTAAAAGCATTGCTCTAATAAATTCCCTCTTCTCTTTCCTGGGTGTCACCTTGCCACTCTATAGACTTATTCATCAATATATAAAGACATGTTGTCAGGGACTACCTTGGTCATCCAGCAGTTAAGATTCCATGCTTCCACTGCAGAGGGCATGGTTTTGATCCCTGCTCAGGGTACTAAGACCCCACATGCCAAGAGGTACAGTAAAAAAAAAAAAAAAAAAAAAAACCCAAAACAAAGTATCATTGCACCATCCTTTTTTTTGATACCCATCCTTTAAGAACCCTTTCTTGACCCTGCTTCTGCCATGCCTTTCTTTTTACAGGACACTCCATGAACTAATTCTCTACATTCGCCTGTGTCCAATTCTGCTCATCCTGTTTCCTCATTGACCTGAACCCATTAAGTTTTTGTCCTCACTCTTCCACCAACTGCTCTTATCAGAGCTCACCACAGGCCTCTAGATTGCTGTATCCAGAGGTCACATCTCAGTTCTGATTTCCGTGACCTAAAACAGTGTTTGGCCCAGTTAATCACTCTCCCCTAGAAACACGTTCTTCACTTCCAGAACACCACACTGCTGGTTTTTGTCCCCTTTCTCCTTTGCTGGTTCCTCCTCATCTCCGTGACCTCTGAATATGCTGTTTTATTTATTTTCACTTCCATGGAGGTCACTTTATTTTTTAATAAATTTATTAAAAAATTTTTTTAAATACGTATTTATTTATTTGGCTGTTCTGAGTCTTAATCACAGCAGGCAGGATCATTCATCTCCTGTGCAGCACAAAATCCTAAATCTTCAGAACCTTGCGGAAACTTGATTGGCTTCCGTTCAGTTCACTTGCTCAGTCGTGTCCGACTCTTTAGTCATACACAGAACACCAACTCCCAGCTCCCTGGTTAGACTTTTTTAAATTAATTAATTAACTTTATTTGGCTGCACCAGGTCTTAATTGCAGCACATAGGATCTTTCGTAGTGGCATGCAGGAGCTAGCTCCCTGACCAGGGATTGGACCTGGATGCTTTGCATTGGAAGCAAGGAATCTTAGTCACTGAACCACCAGGGAAGTCCCTCCTCTAGTCACTTTATATGCCATCATATGACAGTGACTCCCAAATTTCAATCTCTAGCCCAGACCTCTGCATTCAGTTCCAGACTCACATTCCCCTGCCTACTTGGCACATTTGCTTTGATATCTGACAAGCATCCCTGCTCTATTGTCCTTGCCATCATCCTCATCTCAGTAAATGGCAACTCCTTTCTCCCTGTTACTCAGGCCAAAATCCTCGGTGTTTTATTGTCTTCCCTTTCTCTCTCACCCCAATCTGATCCAACAAGTAAATCTTACTGGCTCTCTCTTCAAAATACATCCAGAATTCGATCACTTGGTACCATTTCCACTACTACCACTCAAGTTCAAGTCACCATCATTTCTCATACGGAATACTGCAACATCTTCCTCAGTTCTTCCTACTTCATTCCTTGCTCCTTTAAAACAAATTATTTATTTGACTGTGCTGGGTCTTAACTGCAGCACATGGGGTCTTTTTTTTTTTTTTTTTTGGCATTTGGGATCGTTAGTTGGCATTCAAACTCTTAGTTGCAGCATATGGAATCTAGGTCCTTGACCAGGGATTGAACTCTGGCCCCCTGCATTGAGAGTGTGAAGTCTTAGCCACTGGACCACCAGGGAAGTCCCTCCTTGCCCCTCTTTAAATTTTAGTTCAACAAAACAGTAACATTCATGTTAAAGCATACATCAATCATGTCATTCCTCCTTATAACCGTTAGTGGCTCCCTTTTCACTTCTCATAAAAGCCCAAGTTTTCACAGTGACTTATGAGGCCCTGTGTAATCTGCCCCACTTTCCTCTAACTTTACCTCTATTTACTTTCTCCTTGGCTCATTCATCTTCAGCCAGATTTGCCTCCTTGCTGTTCTTCAGACATAGTGAGCAAGCTTCCACCAAGGGCCTTTGCACCTGCTCTTCTCTGCCTGGCATATTCCCCTCCAAATATTTACATAGCTCACTCCTTCACCTTCTCCAGATCTGCACTCAAAATACAATTCCTTGGTGAGCTTTTCATATCAAGAATTGTAATCCCCCTTTCCCTGGTGTTTCTCTTTCCTCTGTTTTATTTTCTCCTTAACATTACTTTAAATTAGTATTTTACTTATCTTGCTTCTTTCCTTTCTTTTCAGATCAAATGTAAGTTCCATAGGAGTAGGAATATTTGCTTAATTTGTCCTCTGTTATATCTTCTACAGCCAGAGTAGTCACTCAATAACCATTTGTTGAATGAATGAATAATAGTTTAGACTTGTGGTCAAATACTTTCTAATCCAGGATGCAGTTAGAAATCCTACAATCCTCAGTTAACAAAAGAAACCTTGTGAGCAGTTAGGGTAATATTGATACAATTGCCCTGGCTAAGGATAAGATCATGTTTTCTGTTTTGTTGTTGTTCAGTCACTAGCCAAGTCGTATCTCTTTGCGACCCCATGGACTGCAGCACTCCAGGCTTCCCTGTCCTTCACAACTGCCGGAGTTTGCTCAGATTCATGTTCATTGACATCCTCTATCATCCTCTTCTTCTCCTACACTCAATCTTTCCCAACATCAGGATCTTTTGCAATGAGTCAGTTCTTCGGTGGGCAAAGTATTGGAACTTCAGCTTCAGCATCAGTCCTTCCAGTGAATATTCAGGGTTGATTTCCTTTAGGATTGACTGGTTTGATTTCCCTGTTGTCAAGGGACTCTCAAGAGTCTTCTGCAGCAACATGATTTGAAAGTATCAATTCTTCAGTGCTCAGCCTTCTTTATGGTCCAACTCTCACATCCATACATGACTACTGGAAAAGCCATAGCTTTGACTATAGGGCACTTTAGTCACAGAGACATCACTTTGTTGGCAAGTGATGTCTCTGCTTTTTCATACGCTGTCTAGGCTTGTCATAGCTTGTTTGTCTAGGTTTCTCTTTAGCACAACTAAATCAGTGTACCAAGACAAATAGTGAAAGTAACCCATGAATGATTTTTCTGGTTCTCCAAGTACAAGAAGACGTTGAGGGAAAGTTCTCTACACTATTGTTGGTTCAGAGTCAAGAGGCAAAATGTAGAATCACAATATAAGTAACCCAAAGTTGTATCATTTGTTATCCAACAAATGACTAGTGACTCCATACTGTACTTCTTTGGGTTCTCTCAGAATAGAGGTTCATCTGGTGGACATACAGATATGTGAAGGCAGAAAAAGCCCAGTTGGAAAGGAAGCACGGGGAGTTCTGCCACTCCTTAGTTAAAGTTCAGTCTGATTTCCCAAAGGCAGTGAGTACTTTATGGTAAGGTTGGGGCAACCATTTTTACTTTGAGCACCACAAAAGAGGTTAAATAAGAAAAAAAGTGGGATTTTAAAAAACGAAGAGACAACTTTAAGATCAATGAGAATAAGGAAGGATCGTGCTTGACTTGATCACTGCTGAATCCCCATTCATCCTATTAAGCCTGGGATAAGGACTGTGTTGATGTCTGCTGTTACTCTTATAAACAGGATTCAACAAAACTCTTCAACACTGTTGACTTGGAGGGGGGAAGGAGTTATAAGAGAGAAAGGATAGCCAAGTTCCTCAATAAAAGTATCAAGTGGCATAGATATTGTAGTTTTTCTGACTTTGTAGAACTAAAACATGTTGTGTAGATAGCAACTGACAACACCTAGGAGGAGTTGACATTAGTAGGAATCATTGCAACAGAATAAATAAATAGCTAAAGAGTATCTGTATTATATAAGCCCCAGTATATTTCAACAATCTTTAAATAGGCTTGTCAAATAGCTGTCTCTTATGTCCAATGAGTCAGTATCCCCAGAGATGGCTAGGGTGTCAATCTCTCCGAATTCTTTGAAGCTGTGTTTGTAGTCTGGGATAGGATTTTCATTTTGATTCTTATATGCATGCTTTTCAGAATAAACATCTGAAACAAAAGATCAAATATCATTAGTGATTATCGTTGGCTTAATTTCCCTCTCATGTTTGGCACATCAACAGAAACGTCAACACAGAAATTCCCTGGTGGTCCAGCGGTTAGGATTCTGTGCTTCCACTGCTGTGGCCTGGGTGGCCTGCGTTCAATCCCTGGGAGGGGAACTAAGATACTGCAAGTCATGTGGCGTGGCAGAAACAAAACAAACAAACAAAGAACAGCAACAAAAAACAACCTCCTGTGGTTTTACTTTATGGAGGACAGGAGCTCCTCCCAGGAATGGGCACTGTAAATGCTTCACCACTACATCTTTCTCTCAAACCTTCTTTTTGGCTTATAAAGAGGTTTACCAGAAATTCAGTCATAATCAGTGGAGTGATTATACTCCCTTGGACAGCAAGATCAAACTAGTTAATCCTAAAGGAAATCAACCTTGAATACTCTTTGGAAGAACTGATGCTGAAACTCCAGTACTCCGGCCAACTAATGCGAAGAGCAGACTCATTGGGAAAAGACCCTGATTCTGGGAAAGACTGAAGGCAGGAGAAGGGAGTGACAGAGGATGGGATGGTTGGATGGCATCACCGATTCAATAGATAGGAGTTTGAGCAAACTCTGGGAGATAGTGAGGGACATGAAGCCTGGCGTGCTGCAGTCCGTGGGGTCGCAAAGAGTCAGACATGACTTAGTGACTGAACAACAACAACAAATTATACCAGTGTTCCACTTTGAGGTTTTGAGGCAGGCTGGGACCTGGGGTCTTTTGCTGCAGTGCTTGTACCTGGCCAAACATCTCCTCAAGCAACAAAAATAAAAGAAACTATAAGGGAATAAAAACTGTGCCTGTACAGTGGGGCAAATTTTGGATAAGAAGATACAAAGATACCAAAAACCCCACTGCCACATCTAAGGAGCTGGAAGCAAAAGCAGGGTACTGCGCATGCCCCACTGCACACAACACCACCAAAGGGGTGAGCAAACCACCTAAACCACCCCTCCAGCCCAACCCCTGAACACACCCCTTCCCTCGCTGCATAAAAGTAACCAGCTCACTCCCATGGGGGAGCGAGTAATGGAATCTGTTACTTGTTTTTATTCCCCACTACTGCAGCAGGAGCCTCAGTAAAGCCTTGCCTGAATTTCTTGTCTGGACTCTTATCAATTTCTATTGATTAAGGAGGCCAAGAACCCCGATTGGTATCAATTTCTCTTTGAGGTTTTCCTATCTGTGTACCCTATTCCGTGCATCTACTTTCAGGGCCTGGATTAATCTTTCCTTAGTGCTCCATCTCCTTGTGAGTCCTCCTCCCTTCTCCAGAGGAAACATTAAGTAGCCTCTCTTAATCCAAGCTTGGAGAGCTCTGATATGATCAAAACAAAACAAGGTCCTATCCCGTGAGGAAGGGGAAGCAGTTCTATGCTTTATACTGTAAAGAAGTTATTTCAACAAATAGGCTAGGAACCAAGGAATACGAAGATATTAAAAGGACTAGTGAGTTGAAAGCTGATTGATGAACAGAAAACAAAGGAAATTTGTTCTTTCTCCAAGGCAACTGTAGACAGTGTTACTGTGATTATTAGATTAAGCCTATAACCCTTGGCATGATGAAATAGTCCAGTTTAAGGCTCCCCATGTAGCCAAGACCCTCAAGTCAGGCTAAAATGATCTCATGCTGATACCATTGTCTGTTCCTTTTAGAAACAAAGTCAAAATCCTCTGTTGGAAGGGAAAAACTCCGGTTTAGGCATTATGAATTCCCACAGGTTAACCACAGTCAAATGTAAACTCACAATTTTGAAAAAATTCACCAGGCACACAGGAATCACCAGTTTAGTAAAAGTCAGCAGAAACAATAAATAACAGATTTAGACCTCTGAGGAGTCAAACTGTAAGCATACCCCAGAGATATTATAAGTCCATTTTCAGAAGACCACAATAAAATGAATATTGCAATAAAGGAAGTCACACAATTTTTTTTTTGGTTTCCCAGTGTAGAAAAGAGTATGTTTACACTATACTGTAGTCTCCTAAGTGTTCAATAGCTTTATATCTAAAAAACAACAATGTATAAACCTTAATTTTAAAATATCATATTGCTAAATAATGCTAGCCATCTGAGCAAGTCATAGTAGTAACATCAAAGATTATTGATCACAGATCAGCATAACAAGTTTGAAGTATTGCAAGAATTACCAAAATTTGACACAGAAACATAAAGTGAGCAATTAATGTTGGAAAAAGTGGCACTGACAGACTCGCTGGATGCAGGGTTGCCACAGACCTTCACACGTACAGATCTGAGAGTTGGACCATAAAGAAGGCTGAGCACTGAAGAATTGATGCTTTTGAATTGCGGTGCTGGAGAAGACTCTTCAGAGTCCTTTGGACTGCAAGGAGATCAAACCAGTCAATCCTAAAGGAAATCAACCCTGAGTATTCATTGGAAGGACCGAGGCTGAAGCTGAAGCTCCAATACTCTGGCCACCTGATGCGAAGAGATGCTCATTGGAAAAGACCCTGATGCTGAGAAAGATTGAAGGCAGGAGAAGAAGAGGGTGACAGAGGATGAAATGATTGGATGGTATCACAGACTCAGTGGACATGAATTTGAGCAAACTCTGGGAGAAAGTGGAGGACTGAGAAGTCTGGTGTGCTGCAGTCCATGGGGTCACAAAGAGTCAGACACAACTTAGCAACTGAAAAACAACAACAACAACAACAAATCTTCAATTTGTAAAAAATACAATATCTGCAAAGCACAGTAAAATTAGGTATGCCCATATAGGAATGATCAGATTCTGAATATAAAATAACTGTGTAAGACATAGTTAAAGTATGATCACACACATGTGTATATACATATATATTTTCATATATATATATATATATTTTTTTTTTTTTTTAAGAAAGAAAAATGTCTGTATCTGGCCAGTTTGAAAGCAAATTCTACCAAATTTGAAAGGAATAGATTGTTTCAAACTTACAAAACCGCCTCTGGAAAATAAAGACAAAGGGAAGTGAAGTGAAATGAAGTCACTCAGTTGTGTCCAACTCTTTGGGACCTCATGGACTGTAGCACATGATGCTTCTCCATCCATGGGATTTTCCAGGCAAGAGTACAGAGTGGGTTGCCATTTCCTTCTCCAGAGGATCTTCCTGACCCAGGGATCAAACCTGAGTCTCCCACATTGTAGGCAAACGCTTTACCATCTGAGCCATGAGGGAAGTCTCCAAAGGGAATAGTCTCCAATTCATTCTGTTAGACTAGTGTAAGCTTAAAAGTGAGATTAAACAAGGACAGTTTGGGAAAGGAAAATGACAGGAAGTGTCATTCATGAATAAGATGTTAAAAATCTCAAATCAAATATTAGCAAGCTGAATCTAGCAGCATATAAAGAAGATGACAAAGTTGAGTATATACCAGGAATGTAAGAGTGCAATAACATTAAAAACAATCAATTAACACAATCCAATGTATCAAAGACTGGAAGAAGAAAATCTATATAATCATCAAAGGATGCAGAAAGTATGAAACTCAATAGCTATGATTAAGGGGGAAAACTCTTAGCAAATTAATAGTAGAAGAGAACATCCTTTATTCAGTAAGGTTTATATTCCAAAAATACTACAACCATTGTACTTAATGGAAAATCTTCAAGATAGCTTCAAGACAAGTGATACCCAATATCATGGGGTATGTGTTAGTCACTCAGTCAAGTCCGACTCTTTGTGACCACATGGACTGTAGCCCACCAGGCTCCTCTGTCGATGGAATTCTCTAGGCAAGAACACTAGAGTAGGTTGCCATTTCCTTCTCCAGGGGATGTTCCCGTCCCAGGGATCAAACCTGGGTCTCCTGCATTACAGGCAGATTCTTTACCATCTGAGCTACTAGGGAAGTTTTAAGCTTTACCTAATAAATAGAGGTCCATAAATAATTAAGTCAATCTTTTAAAAAAAAGGAGGGAAAACTTTCCCTTTCAGGTATTAAGACATACCTCAAAGAAATAACTTAAAATTTAAAATAAATTTTTAAATGGTGACAGAGGTCAAAGAACAGATAAATACCCCCTGGGAACAGAAGAGAGAGCTTTGAGATAGATTTGTGAATAGACGAGAACCCAATATACCATAAAAATAGTAACACACACCAAAGGGAAAAGGACAAGTTATTTACTACAGGCCATTGGTAAAACCAGTTTACTGTATGAAGAAAATTAAATTATTTCTACATGACACCATACGAAAGGGCTCTGGGAAGATTAAATATCTAAATTTGAGAGGCAAAACTATGAAGAGAGTAGAAAGTGATACAGGAGAACCTCTTTGGAACATCCTTGGAGAAGGGATTTTTGCAAACAGTGCTGCAGTGAACATGGGGGTGCACGTGTCCTTCTGAATTTTGGTATCCTCAGGGTATATGTCCAGTACCAGCTTGCTGGGCCACATGGTGGTCCTATTTTTCAGCTTTTTAAGGAACTTCCATGCCGTTTCCCATCATGGCTGTATCAATTTTCATGCTCACCAACAGTGCAAGAGAGTTCCCGTGAGTGCACTACCATGTACAGAGCAGACAGCTAGTGGGAACCTGCCGTGTAGTGTAGGGAGCTCAGTTTGGTGCTCCATAGTAACCTAGAGGGTGGATTGGGGGGAGAGTCAGGGAAGTCCAAAAAGGGCAGGGATATAGGTAAATGCATATAGCTAATTCACTTTGTTGTGTGACACTGGAAAGCAAGTATACTCCAATTAAGAAAAAGAAAAAAGGAATTATTAAACACAGCTTCAAAACACAATCCTAACTGATACATTTATTACAACAAAATTAATGATTTCTGCTCAATGAAGTATACCACCAACAAAGTTGCAGTACGTCACAACACACATGTTATCCACAGAGTCCATATAGAGTGTGAAAAGTAACAGCAATCTCCAGCCTCCCAAGATTTGCTACATCTAAATGTAAACACTACATTGTCAGTGTGTTTTTACTTTTCTTGAACATGTGTGGTAAGGGAACCATTCAGTGCTACATAGCTAGGCCATCGTGGGTCCAGTTTATTAGCAACAGCCCAGAAGCCTTGGGATCCTGTTCACTGGAAACTCTATAAAAATACTTCATGACAGCAAGGAACAGTGTGTACTGTTCTAGCTTGGCCAGTCAGTGGAAGAAAGATCAAAAGCAAAACCTAACACTTGATCTAGGAATGACACGTGTGACGTAATTCACTTGTTAGTGCCACTGTAAGGCTCACAGTAGGTACTCGGGCAGTTATTAATGGCATTATCTCATCACCTAAAAAGTATCTTCAAAGGCTGTGGCTCTTGGATGCATTCAAGAGAAGCAGGAATAATATCCCCAGGCCAATGCAGTGAGGGAAAATGGGATTGATCTCAGTTTGTGAACCTTCTCCATTTAGGTAACTGTTACATGAAATAGCCTTATGCAAACTGAATCTAAGGTGGGGGGATACTAAAATTAAAACTGTAGGGAAAGGAGTCTCATGTGTGCAGTTTTTCAACTCCCACTCTGCCCCAGTAAGCCTGGAACACTTTCTTCTAAAGAGATAGAGTCTGTACAGCCTGTGCTGGACTTACCATCCTGTGTGGAAACCCTTTTCCCTAGTTCAGATTCAGCCTGTACCCCTTTGTTCTGCTTCAGCATGTGGGTCATATGGCACCTGGCCAACACCACTGATCTACTGTCCCTTATGGTGAGGGTGTGGGATCCTTCTGGTGCAGACCAAGAAGGGTGCATGAGAGACAGTTGCCCTGAATAGGCAGCCAGGAGGCACCTGGTGGCCAATACCCACTGCTGAACCTGCCCTCCTCTGTCTCCATGTGAGTAAAGTGTTGTTCCATCCAGTGCTTTGACTGCATTTTGTTTTTGTTTTTTTTTTGGCAACTCCCACACCAAGACACAGTGGGCAGAAGTATTCAGACTTCTACTCTTGGAAGTAAGCCATCCGTGTCACTTGCTCAACAAAAACTGAAAACAAACCACCATGCAAATATACAAATTAGAGAAAAATTTGAAATTGTGAATAGTCTTCTCCAGACTTTTAACTAATAGTACTGTTACCTAGAAATTCTGAATTATTATTATATTAGGAGCTATTATTTTGTTATTTGTTGTCAGGTCAGGTTAACATTAGCCCCCTATTTTAAATTCGCTATAAATACAGACCAATATGAGATTGTGTCATGACTAAAAACTATATATGGCTTTTGTTTGCACATAAATCAGATCTGAACAGAAAATACAGACAAATGAAAGCAATTTGATATGCTTGCAAGAATATAGGTAAATTTTTTAGTTAAATGCATGTTAACATGCATTAGCATGCATTAACATTAACCTTATATATGAAATAAATTAGTAAAGATATCAAAGTTAGTGATAACACTTAAGATTTACTGGTGAAAGAGGGAGATCAGATGGGGGCAGGCAGGTAAGTCTGAGCAAGTCTTTTTCTGAAGAAAATGATCTTTCAAACCTAAGGAAACTTCTAGATAGATATCTATATGCCCTTTTCTGTTGCTGAAGGTTTACTACCAGTTCTAGGAGTAGCCCTAAATTCAGAGTGTCAGAACTTGTAATGTCTCTGGAAAGGATGTCTTAAAGTGGGAATTTGATGAGACAACTGACTCATCAAGGGTCCTTGAAAGTAAAAGTTTTAGTCACTCAGTTGTGTCTGACTCTTTGGGACCCCATAGACTGTAGCCTTCCAGGCTCCTCTGTCTGTGAAATTCTCCAGGCGAGAATACTGGAGTGAGTAGCTGTTCCCTTCTCCAGAGGACCTTCCCCACCCAGGGATCAAACCTGGGTCTCTCTCATTGCAGGCAGATTCATTACGGTCTGAGCCACAGGGAAGCCCAAGGAACACTAATTTTGATCACACTTAATTTTCACTGGGATGTGACACACTTGAATTTTTTTTTTTTTTTTTTTTTTAGGCAAAGCTGAACACTTTGGAGGAAGTACAAAGGCAATTTTACTCAAAAGGAACAAAGAACAGCCATGTCACTCACTGGTAGGCTGTCTGGCAGGAAACCAAAGTTGAGGTCCCTTTTTCTACCCACTGGTAGCTTTTAAGACCATGATCAAGTTGTCTACAACCTCCCTTTATAAAAGCTCATTTGTAAAGTGAGGACAATAATACCTGCCTACTTTAAGTCTGATAAGGCTGCCACAAGAGTAAAATGAAATAACACATAAGATTTGTTGGTACTGACTCCTTGCTATATCTCCAGGCATTTTCCCTTTCATTTCAATGAAGATTCATCGGAGATTCCAATTTCATAAGACAAGAACTAGAACTAAAACCATATTTTGGATTATAAGACTTGCAAAGTAAGAATGCCAAAACTTTCCAAATGACACCAAACTTTAACCTTCATGAAGGCAGGAACAGGGATCTGTGTTGATCTTAATTGAATGCCCAGTCCCAGGCCAAGAAGCAATTAAAAGCCAGTCACTTAATGGCCTTGAAGAACAGCCCTGATAATGTGATTATTTGTTGGAGAAGCCGACTGAAGCAGTTGTCCATCTATAGGATCTGAGTGCAGTGCTTGACGGTCTACCTGATATGGAAGGCAACCAAGGAGGGAGGAATTTGGAAAATGTATGCTAATGGCACTCTATTTGTTTGCTTAAGCAGTGTTCTGTGTTTGACTTTGAACCCTACACATTGTATAACTGCAGATATGAGCAATGCGGTTAGAAATGAGACAGAATAGCAATGTATTACTTGATATGTCATACAGAGTTAAGGGCTCTTCATACCTTATTAGGAAGGTAGTGGACAGTAGTTTGGTGAAAGCTAAAGTGTTTTCTGAATTGATTGTTAATCATGGTTCATTCAGTTTTGGTTCTAGTAACTATTCTTTTTTACCAGGTTATGTAGTTGTATTACAAAGGAAGGGTTGAATGTGCCTCCTTACATGGGTTTCCCAGGTAGCGCTAGAAGTAAAAAACCCGCCTGCCAATGCAGGAGACATCAGAGACGCAGATTCAATCTCTGGGTCAGGAAGATTCTCGGGGGTAGGAAATGGCAACCCACTCTAATATTCTTGCCTGGGGAATCCCCTGGACAGAGGAGCCTGGCAGCCACAGTCCATAGGGTCGTGAAGAGTTAGTTGGCTATGACTCAAGCTACTAAGCACATAATGACATAAGCTTTTTTTATTTCCAAGTCATTTTGTTAAAAATCCTGTCTCAGGACCTCTCTGGTGGTCCAGGGGGCCTGGGTTCCACCCTTGCTCAGGGAACTAGATCCTGCATGCCACAACTAAGAGTTTCCAGGTCCCAACTAAGACCCAGTGCAGCCAAATAAATAAATAAATATCTTAAAAGCCCTGTCTCTATCTTAGGAGCCAGACAAATACACCTAGGATCCTTGGACCAAACATTTCTTTCACCTGAAAAGAAAGAGGGACATTAGGAAAGAAGAAAAAGAAAGATTACTTTTGATAATTTGAGCAAAACCTGATCCTGGCATTGGCTGTACTGAGCTGAGCCTGGCCAGAAAGCCTGGGAACTGAGGAATGCCTGCTTTCTTGAGGGCAGGTTTATAAACTGCTAGGGCTTTGTATGGCTTGCAACACTTTATTTGTCCCCAAATTATGATAACTTAAAATAGGAATTCTGTATTAAAAACTTGTTACTTTGAAGCATTCTACTTCATCATCATTTACTTTTATTTTTCAGAAAATCATATATGAGGCTTAGAAATTTGTATTTGTCATTCCTGCCTGTCTTTTCTTGTTTAGGATTAAATCTTTATCCCATCCCAGCACCCCAACCCCACCCCACATACACACACACAAATTCTCTACTAAAGACACTGGCTCCATGTTTAACTTATAGTTATTGTACCAGGTAAGAACTAATTTGATAATTATATTGAATCAATGTTCTCTATATATTTTTAAGTATCACATTAACTTCTTTATATAGCTTGAACAGAATTATTTTTACCTAAGAAGAATAGATTATCATTTTATTGTTAATTTAGGGTACAGTATGACCCCCCCCCCCCAGTTCCTAGCACTAAGTAAATATTTTAATGCCTCCTTTTGAAACATTTACTTCTAATGTTTTCACTTTGAAAACATAACTTAAAAATAGCAGTTCTGATGTATGGCAGAAACCAGCACAATATTGTAAAGTAATTATCCTCCAATTAAAAATAAATAAATTTTAAAAATCACAGCTCCTTTTTACATGGCATTACTTAAAATCACACACACAGAGAATCATACACCCATAGGTACAATGTACAATACTTTTTTAAAAAGAGTTAAATATTCATCCTTGATATTGCCAGAAAAAATTCTCTCCAATGGAAATACTGAAGAAAAGACGATTTAAAAAATAATGTTAATTAGAATCATTCTATTTTATGCCCATTTTACAGATGTGGAAATGGAGGTGGGAGAAACAATCACAGAAGGAGAACTTGGGACAACCACTAAGCTGATGATTGGTTGGGAGACTGAAGCAAAGGTTACCCAGTGCCCTGGACCCTCCCATCTCTCTTATGGCCTGGGGCGTTAAGAGGGGAGGCCATCTGTCTCTTGGTTGGAGTTGTGAGTGAGGATATCACATCCTGTGTCTTCCTTGTTCCCACCAGGAATTGGCCAAGATATAAATCAGTGATGTTTCCTTGGATTCTCACTCCCCCTCTCCCAAGAGGATGTACAAATGAAGGCAATAGACATTCTACAGAGTCTCTTCTGGGAAGATAAGTCCATGATCTAGAATGACCACATACCTGGGGCAAGCTGACACTATGGGAGAGAGAAAATAAATGGACTTATTGACTTGGGAGAACACAAAGATAGCAGAGACAACAGGGCAGGAATATATTAATGTCTTCAAACATTAAAATGAGGTCTCTTGACAAACCCACAGCAAACATTATCCTCAATGGTGAAAAATTGAAACCATTCCCCCTAAAGTCAGGAACAAGACAAGGGTCCCACTCTCACCACTACTATTCAACATAGTTTTGGAAGTGTTGGCCACAGCAATCAGAGCAGAAAAAGGAATAAAAGGAATCCAGATAGGAAAAGAAGAAGTAAAACTCTCACTGTTTGCAGATGACATGATCCTCTACATAGGAAACCCTAAAGACTCTACCAGAAAATTACTAGAGCTAATCAATGAATATAGTAAAGTTGCAGGATATAAAATTAACACACAGAAATCCCTTGCATTCCTATACACTAACAATGAGAAAACAGAAAGAGAAATTAAGGAAACAATACCATTCACCATTGCAACAAAAAGAATAAAATACTTAGGGGTATATCTACCTAAAGAAACAAAAGACCTATATATAGAAAACTATAAAACACTGATGAAAGAAATCAAAGAGGACACAAATAGATGGAGATACATACCATGTTCATGGATTGGAAGAATCAATATTGTGAAAATGAGTATACTACCCGAAGCAATCTATAGATTCAATGCAATCCCTATCAAGCTACCAACGGTATTCTTCACAGAACTAGAACAAATAATTTCACAATTTGTATGGAAATACAAAAAACCTCAAATAGCCAAAACAATCTTGAGAAAGAAGAATGGAACTGGAGGAATCAACCTGCCTGACTTCAGGCTCTACTACAAAGCCACAGTCATCAAGACAGTATGGTACTGGCACAAAGACAGAAATATAGATCAATGGAACAAAATAGAAAGCCCAGAGATAAATCCACATACCTATGGACACCTTATCTTTGACAAAGGAGGCAAGAATATACAACGGAAAAAAGATAACCTCTTTAACAAGTGGTGCTGGGAAAACTGGTCAACCACTTGTAAAAGAATGAAACTAGAACACTTGCTAACACCATACACAAAAATAAACTCAAAATGGATTAACGATCTAAATGTAAGACCAGAAACTATAAAACTCCTAGAGGAGAACATAGGCAAAACACTCTCCGACATAAATCACAGCAGGATCCTAACAAATGGGACCAAATGAAACTTAAAAGCTTTTGCACAACAAAGGAAACTATAAGCAAGGTGAAAAGACAGCCTTCAGAATGGGAAAAAATAATAGCAAACGAAGCAACAGACAAAGGATTAATCTCAAAAATATACAAGCAACTCCAGCAGCTCAATTCCAGAAAAATAAATGACCCAATCAAAAAATGGGCCAAAGATCTAAACAGACATTTCTCCAAAGAAGACATACAGATGGCTAACAAACACATGAAAAGATGTTCAACATCACTCATTCTCAGAGCAATGCAAATCAAAACCACAATGAGGTACCATTACACGCCAGTCAGGAAGGCTGCTATCCAAAGGTCTACAAGCAATAAATGCTGGAGAGGGTGTGGAGAAAAGGGAGCCCTCTTACACTGTTGGTGGGAATGCAAACAAGTACAGCCACTATGGAGAACAGTGTGGAGATTTCTTAAAAAACTGGAAATAGAACTGCCACATGACCCAGCAATCCCACTCCTGGGCATACACACCGATGAAACCAGAACTGAAAGAGGCACGTGTACCCCAATGTTCATCGCAGCACTGTTTATAATAGCCAGGACATGGAAGCAACCTAGATGCCCATCAGCAGATGAATGGATAAGAAAGCTATGGTACATATACACCATGGAATATTACTCAGCCATTAAAAAGAATTCATTTGAATCAGTTCTAATGAGATGGATCAAACTGGAGCCAATTATACAGAGTGAAGTAAGCCAGAAAGATAAACACCAAAACAGTATACTAACACATATATATGGAATTTAGAAAGATGGTAATGATAACCCTATATGCAAGACAGAAAAAGAGACACAGATGTATAGAACAGACTTTTGGACTCTATGGGAGAAGGCGAGGGTGGGATGATCTGAGAGAATATCATCAAAACATGTATATTATCAAGTGTGAGACAGATCGCCAGCCCAGGTTGGATGCATGAGACAAGTGTTTGGGGCTGGTGCACTGGGATGACCCAAAGGGATGGGATAGGGAGGGAGGTGGGAGGGGGGTTCAGGATGGGGAACACATGTAAATCCATGGCTGATTCATGTCAATGTATGGTAAAAACCACTACAATATTGTAAAGTAATTAGCTTCCAACTAAGAAAAGTAAGTGAAAAAAATAAATAAATAAAATAAAAAATAAAATGAGGTCGCATATGTGAAAGGTTATTACATACATTTTAAATATTAGAGATCTTGGAAATGAAATGTCTAGTTGTTTCAAAATCCCTTGGGGCTATGAACAGATAAATGGATTAACTAAATGTGGTAACTATACTCAATGGACTTTTTTTCAGTCTTAAAAAGGAATGAAATTCTGACACAGGCTACAATGTGGGTGAACTTGAGAACACTATGCTAAGTGAAGTAAGCCAGATATGAAAAGACAAATGCTTTATGACCCCTCTTGTATGAGGCACCTAGAATATGCAATTACATAGAGACAGAAAGTAGAGCAGAAATTTCCAGGGGCTGGGGCAGGGGAAGATGGGGAGTTATTGTTTAATGGGTGTGGCTTCTGTTTGGGATGATGAAAAAAGTTCTGGAAATGAAGAGTGATAATGGTTATATAAATTATGAATGTACTTAATGCCACTGAATTGTTCACTTAAAAATGGTTAAAAGGGTAAAATGGTTGGTTAAAAGGTAATGTTGTATAAATTTTACCACAATTAAAAAAGAGAGTCACTTTGGGTAACATAGGTGAAAGAGACTAGCAGCTGATGAAAAATTTCACCCAAAGTTAAGAGGCACGGCAGATACATTTAAAAGTTCCAATACTGACCCACATATATTTTATATGATGTCATCATTCCTCATCAACATCTCTAGCAGAGAAATCACACAAAGGGCCCATCCTATCCCCAGCCACCTCACAGGCCTCAGCCTGGCTACGCTGGTTGTTCTGGGCACTTGGTCTTGTGCCCTGGCCAACATCCGTGCCCACGCGTGCATCCTGGTGGGTGCCTCGGAGGAGTGCCCCAGGGAGCCCACCACCACAAGGAACCTCTTGGCCACCATGGCCCAGACTGTTCTGCTTCTAGAGCATAAGTCTCAGGAGACAAGAGAGTGCAAAATCAGTGACTCAATAACTTAAAAAGGGCAGAAAAGTCTCCTTGCAGCTTCTAGTAGCCCTAGGCAAAACCTGAAAAGTTCAGAACCCTCCTATTATCCTCCACAGGGCCCTGGCCTCCCCCTTCCTTCTCAGCCAGTCTTTTCCACAGTTGCACTGGGACAGTTGGAGTCTTTTCTTATGGTCTCCAGGTCCCCAGCAGAGCAGGAGATTTGCAGTGAGAGAAATAAGCAGAGGAGCCCATGACCTGGGGGCAAAAAAGGGAGGAAGTCAAGGGGCGGGGCGTGTAAAGCAAGGGGAAGATGCAGGCTGAACACTAGTCCTCTAGGCTGGGTTTCCTCCCCTCAGCTCCAAAAGGAGTTGCAGTGCATCAGTCCAAACGCGAAGGGAACAGAGCCAACAGCACGGGGATATTTTGAAACTATAATTAATATCTTCAAACATTAAAAAAAAAGAGAGACTACGTACATGAAAGGTTGTTGTATATTTTTCAAACTTTTAAAGACCTTGGAAATGAAATACCTAGTTGTTTCAAAACCCAATAGATCAATGGGTTAACTAAATAGATGAATGGATTAACTAAATGTGGTACATATATTCAATGGAATTTTTTTCAGTCTTAAAAAGAAACACAACACACCTGTCCACAGAGTCTGACTACCCCGTGGAAACCCTCTTCACCACCCCCTTGTTGATGGATTCAGGATCCCTAAGTGAGCCTGGTTTCTGGGAAGCCTCATCATAGGCCTGATAAAATCTAGCAGGTATGAACTGCCCAGGACTTTTGCTGCTGTGAGCTGAGGTAGCGATGAAAATGCCTGGAGGTACCTTTCTATCTCAGCTCAGTAAAACACCCCAGGGACTTCCCTGGTAGACCAGCGGTTAAGACTGCACTCCCAATGCAGAGGGCCCAGGTTCAATCCCTGGTCAGGTAACTAGATCCCACATGCCACAACTAAAGATCTCACATGCCACAACTAAGACCCAAAGAAGTCTAGTTCATTATTTAATTAAAAAAACACTTAAAATAAAGTGGTCTGTGTGTGATCTGAGTCTGGGGTCATAGCCCCAACCACTGATGTACATATTCCCAGAGCCTAGTTTTCCTTCTGCCACAGATTCCCACGTGACCTTGTGTAAGTCATTCATAAACTTGGCCTTTTTTTCCTTCCCTGTTAGTGATCAAGCTGCCTATGAGCGGAAATTTTAAGAATGTTATTTGAGGACTTGCTATTTAGAAGTCTCTAGTGGATAGATGTTTAATGAATAAAAATGTTTTGAAATGTACTTTTTCATGTCCATGAATTTTGCAAGGCCACTTCGTTCAGGAGGCCTCTTTTGATCACTGGGGTTTACTGCCTAGGTTTCTACTCAACCTTGAATTGACCAACTCCATCCCAAAACAAGCACCAGAAGATAAACAATGGTTTTCTCTTCTTTTGGACAAATCTTTTAATCTGGAGTCCACTATATCTGGGCTTCTTTGCTGGATCAGTAGTAAAGAATCTGCCAGAAATGCAAGAGACTTGGGTTCGATCTCTGGTTCAGGAAGATCCCCGAAGGAGGAAATGGCAACCTATTTCAGTTTTCTTGCCTGGGATATCCCATGGACAGAGGAGTCTGGCAGGCTACAGTCCATGGGTTGCAAAGAGTCAGACATGACTGAGTACACACATACCTCTATTTCCAGAGAGGTTTCTTTTCTCCCCTGCCCTCTGGCTGTGGGACCAGCTTTGCCTTGTGAATCTTCCCTTGTTGTCTTTACCTGTTTTCCTCTTTGAAGAACTCAAACTTAATCATTTAGACGGCAATTTGCTTAGAAATACCACCAATGATTTCTGTGATATACTACATTCCAATGCAACCAGGATTTGCAGCAAAATCTGGTTTTGTACAAATCACTTCTATTAAGCACTTAGATAAACCTCATGTAATTCTGAGAAAATCTGGGGTGCGCTAAGTAGACCAGAATACCATACCTGGAATTCAAGAGTGTGTGTGTTCAGTGGCTGAGTCGTGTCCTACTCTTTGTGACCCCATGGACTATCATCCACCAGGCTCCTCTATTCATGGGATTTCCCAGGCAAAAATACTGGAATGGGTTGCCATTTCCTTCTAGAGTTCAAATTCTGACACCTGCTTTCTTTTTTTCCAAGTAGTGTGACTTGGACAAGTCAATTCGCTCTTTGGAGCTTTGGTTTTCTCAAATTTCCAAAATAACATTTTTTTCCTATAAGAGCAAACAACTGGGCGGCGGCCTCGAGGGGCGGCGCTGCGCGGCTCCCTGAGAACCGGTGCCGCGGCCAGGCGGGTGGCCGACCCAGGGGCCCGGCGCCATGAAGCGGTACAGCCTAAGCGTCCTCTATAAAGGCGAGTCCAAGACGGTGCTGCTCAAGGCCGCATACGATGTGTCCTCCTTCAGCTTTTTTCAGAGATCCAGCGTTCAGGAGTTCATGACCTTCACAAGTCAGCTGATTGTGGAGCGCTCAGGAAAAGGCAGCCGAGCTTCTGTGAAAGAACAAGAACATCTGGGCCATGTCTACGTGAGAAATGACAGTCTTGCGGGAGTGGTCATTGCTGACAGTGAATACCCATCCCGGCTGGCTTTTACCTTGCTAGAGAAGGTACTAGACGAGTTCTCCAAGCAGATCGACAGGATAGACTGGCCAACTGGATCCCCTGATACCATCCAGTACACAGGCCTGGACAGGCACCTCAGTAGATACCAGAACCCCCGAGAAGCTGACCCCATGACTAAAGTGCAGGCTGAACTGGATGAGACCAAGATCATCCTGCACAACACCATGGAGTCTTTATTAGAATGAGGTGAGAAGCTCCATGACCCGGTATCCAAATCCGAAGTGCTGGGAATACAGTCTAAAGCCTTCTATAAAACAGCCTGGAAACATGCTGTGCAATCATGTGACGGCCGCCAGCAGAGGCCCCTGTGCTGGAACGTCACCATCATTCACACCAGAACTGCGGCCCCCCAGGAAGCAGAGCCACCTCGCAACAACCCAAGTGGGACAGACTCAACTTCAGCTTTGGAGCTCCTGGGAGAAACTGAAGGGTGGATGGGGGCCTGGGGGTGGGGAACGTTCAAATTCACGTGTCTAGTTATTTTTGAAAAGATACTGAGGCCCCTAAATGTGTATTTGGGGGCCAAATGGAACCACAAAGCTCAGTGACTCCGTAGATGCTGCAAGGTTCATTTCTAATTCCCTGGGAAGGATGTGGGCCCCCGACTTGTGCAAGGCCCATGGGGGGCTCAGAGCCAGCTCTTTGTGGATCTTCACATGTTTGGGTTTTGTCTGTGTACTAACTATTAACACTACAGGGAGCAGGGTGCCCTGACTCCAGGACTGGGGAGGGACAGCCACTGTGGGGCTGCAGTGGGCGTGGGGGCTGGGTGGGGGGCTCGGGCCAGTGCTTCCATGTTGGGAGGAGACAGCTACTGGACTTCACAAATTCTGAGACCTGGTTTGCATTCCTGCTGAGGTTGACTTCGACTTTCTGTGGTACCCATCCAGCAAGCAAGTTCCGTAAAGAGCCCTAGAAGTTGGGGAAGGGGCACTTGCCCTGACTTGCCACTTGGCTTTGAGCATCTGGATCAGAGCACGTGTGCTGCGGTCTCGTGAATGGTTGTCACTTGCCTCTCTGGTGACAAGAAAAGACTGTTCTGACAATCACCTGGGACTTACGTCTTAGCAAGTGACCTTCACTGTGGCCACCATCACTAGGCACTAAGAGAAGATGCTGGCCAGCCTGGGGGGTTCCCAGCATCCACTTGTGGTCTGAGCTGTTCACACCCCAGCCCAACCCCCGGCGGAAGCACTGCTGAGCACCACTACCCTGCCCCCGCCCCCAGCAGCATGAGGCCTATGGCTCCGAGGCCCAGCCCTAAGAACAGGTGCAGGGGGCAACCCAGGCAGTAGCCCAGGAGGTTCCGGGCTCTTCTCAGCCTTGCTGGTGCCTCGGTCCACACTGCCATGTTGTAAACCGCCTCCTAGTGCCCTCCTGCGCTTCCTGAGGACACAGGCTCAAGACACACCCTTGAGACTCAGTCTCCGTGGATGCCCCTCTTGGAGTGGCATCAACCAGTGTGGTCTCATCCTCAGCTGTGCTTCCCTGAGCCCTCTGTTCTTGCCCTGTCGAGGAGGTCCACTGCCCCGACAGGAGGTGCCTATGGCCCTGAATGCCCTGGCGTGGGCCAGAAGTGGGATCTGCGTGGCCTCCGAGGACCCACCCTGAGACATTTACCTGCCAGCTGCTCGTTTTCTCTGGGCACTGTGCCGCCAGAGAACTTGGCCTAAAAGTAGCTTACCCAACGTGAGTTCTGCCATGTTTACCCTTGAAAGGTGCAGACCCGGCCTGCTCACTGGTCTCTGAGGTGGCCATGATCACCCCTTCGGGATGATTGAGAGTTGTCTGACTCCTCCCACTTCGGAGGGTACTGGGGTTGGGGGGGGGGGGTTGGGGGTGGTCAAGATTGGGAAGAGGGTGGCAAGGGTGGGTAGGGCTGGCCAAGACTTCTGCATCCACCCTTCTCCCAGCTCCTCTTGTCTTCTAATGTTAAATCATTTGGCAAAGTGTATTTTAATAACTGCTGCCTAACTTTTCTTTGTGTTCTGTTTGGAAGGTTCCTGTCTGGATAAAGTTGTCTTTTGAAATTCAAAAAAATAAAAGCAAACAACTAACTTTTAGAGCACTGGGTATCAATATATTTCATCCTCACAACAGCCTCATATATAGGTATTTTATTTTCCCCATTTTACTGATGGTTTAAGCACAATTACCAAGTTAGTGATGGAGTCAGAATCTGACCAGGCAATTGGCTCCAACTTCACACTCTTTTTAAAAAATTTATTTATTTTTCATTTAAGGATAATTGTTTTACAGCATTGTGTTGGTTTCTGCCAAACATTATCATGAATCAGACTCACGCTGTTAACCATAGCAGAAACTTGATTGGCTTCAGTTCAGTTCAATCACTCAGTCGTGTCCGACTCTTTAGTCATATATAGAACACCAACTCCCAGCTCCCTGGTTAGACTTTTAAAAATTAATTAATTGACTTTATTTATTTATCTGGCTGCACCAGGTCTTAATTGTGGCACATAGGATCTTTTAGTTGTATGTAGGATCTAGTTCCCTGACTAGGGATTGAACCTGGGCCCCCTGCATTGGGAGCTTGGAGTCTTAGCCACTGGACCACCAGGGGAGTCCCTGGTTAGACTTTCATACTCCCAGCTCCCACGGATTTGTCACTCAAGAAACCAAGTACTAACCAGCATATGGGAGGAATGAAGAGCAAGGTAAATATCTAGGAACTTTTATGCTCTTAAATCCCTGGTAGAAGTAACAGCAGTATCCCCCTATTCAACTCAGAAGACTGAATTGTGACTTCTGGAACAGGACAGGGCCTCTGCTTGTTCTAAACATGTTGAGAGTGGAAAACTGTCTTTGAACTCCATCTTGAGGGAGGGAGTTGGCCTAGCTCATAGAGACACTTGCAAAGAGCAGAGGTGAGCTTCCTTATGATGCCAGCTGTAGGTTCAACAGAGAATAGGCCAATGTTTGTCCCCACTATTTTTCAGCTTCCTTTGGAAAATGTTCTACTGTGAGAATTTCAAACTGGTGGCCTGAGGCTTCACACAGCCCACAGAACTAACCTGTTTGACTTGGAAATTGTTGACCTACAGATTTTCTTTTTAATGTTATTAGTTGTCCACATTTGACAATAAGAAGAGTTTGGGGACGTCCCTGGTGGTCCAGTGGTTAACATTTGATGCTTCCAACGCAGGTGGCATGGAAGTGTTCACAGTTATATCCAAGATGCCGGCCTATTGAAAAATCTGAAGGTCTGACCACAGTGCCACAATCAGCCATTAGCTGGCGTTTAACAAATGCTGCTGTCATTGGAACAGACATGAACACAATTTCCACCCCCAGCAGCTCATTTCACTAATGTTCAGACCTCCTGGACTCCTAATAGCCACCAAAGTGACCATCCTTATTGTAGCCTCTTACCCCTTTTCCCTGACATCAGCCCCTTTCACCAGATGTCGAGTACTTTTTCTGGGTGATCTGTTTACTTCATTTGCTCAATTAGGGGCTATATCCAGGTTTTAAAATAAAAAACCCTTAGCCTTGCTAAAATGCAAACATCTCCTTCAAAGCCATTAAGGGAATGGTGTTAATAGTGAGAATTTCAGGCATGCAGAAAATCCATTTTATCAAATGGCCTTTTGGCAGGACTTACTTGATGATAAATAGTCTTCAGAGCATAAAATATATACTTTAAAACTTTAGGGAATTGCATTTCATTTCACAGATGAAGTGCCAGAATTATATAGATAATATGTTCCAAAGGTCTTGCCTGCAGAAAGCTGTAATGATGATCAGGTATAGCCAACTTATGAAGGGACTATTGAAAATTCCTGAAATAGAAGATACATAACTGAATAAGACAATCCTTCATAGAGAGGATTTTCTTCATGATAATTCTTTATGAGAAGTTTTTCAGTCCTCCAAATTGGAATAAGTGGCCTGTGTTTGTTGTTATTGTTTTACAGATTTGATACTTTCTAAAAGAATATCCTACTTCGGATTATTTTTAGATCTACTTCACAACTCATTCTTGACAATACTTACACCATGCTAAGTCAAAGTCTCTGGAAAAACTAGAACTATAGTTCCATCTATAATGAAAGTCCATTTAGCTTTCAGTATATATGAACAAAGATAGTATCATCAAAGCCAAAATTGAGACTGACCAGTAATTACAGATTTTTGTTATGTTTAGTATCAGTTTGGGCATGTACTGTATCATATAAGGAGTATTTATCATTTTCCTACCGGGAACAAGAAAGTTTTGCTGACAAGCAATTGTGTTATCCAGAAAGAACAGGAAGTACGCATGGTGTTTTGAAGTCTTATACGTGCAATCCTAGCCCTTGCTGTACCACACTGACACAATTAAAATTACTTTCTGTCCTTATAAATATTTATAAAGCAACTTGTGGTCTTTGTTTATCTTTAGTTTCCACATATTACTCTAATCACAGTACGTCAGAAAGAAAAGCAGCCCACAAAGCTCTCTGCCATGCAGCACCACTAGGCTTTGACAGACTCTGATATCACAGCCTTTGAAGACACACGGTGCTATCTATGCTTTCTCGATGTTGGCATCATCTCAATTCATAATACAGTATGTCTGCACATCTACCTGGGTTGCAATCTGTCACCCCTAATCTTACTCTATCTCCAATAAGCAATCAAAAATTGTGGCTTAAATGGATACATGTATGTGTGCCGGGAGCCAGCACACGAGATCCCACCCATGACAAGGTCATGAGGGAGAAAACCTGACGGGCAAGGCGGATCAGGTTTTCAGGGGTTTCAAAAAGGCCAGCTCACGAGATCCCACCCATGACAAGGTCACGAGGAGAAAGCCTGACAGGCAAGGCAGATCAGGTTTTCAGGGATTCCGAAAAGCTGCCCCCGGCGCTCACCTTAAAGATGGTATCTGTCTTTCTGATGCCTGCCTCAATGGACTACTCCTAATTTCTGTGACACAGGCAGAAGGCCTTCCCCAATCTCTTCCCAAATAAGAATCAATTTAGAACTTTAATCAGTAAGTTTCTCAGGTGGTGGTAGTTTATGAGATTATCCAGGGTGAAAGGAGTGTTTTAATTTAAACTCCTTTGCTAGTAGTTTGTTAGCCAAATGCATTTATGCCCTTGGTACTAATATGCATGATTGCTTATATTATCCTAATCATAAAATAGCATAAAGAACCTGATTATATAAAAGCCCTAATAGACATAGAGCCTTTTTGAGGGGTGGAGGAGTCCTATTAGAAAACATAAGAAAAATTATTCTAATGGTGGTTATTGGGTTGACGTTTGCTTGCTGTGTTTTGCTTGCTGTGTTTTTGCTTTTAATGTGCTAAGGTTGTGTTATAGAAACCATTGTTAATATAGTTAAAGACCTAGAGAAATAAGGACTTAGCCCTAGTGTGCTAACAATGAGATGGTTTTTAATTGTCAGCCAGGAGTGCTAGGCAGAAGCTGCCTCACCAAAGTCGCAGAGTCAGTGTGGGGTAAACTTCTTAGATAAACGCAACTGACAACTTCTGCAGAAGGACTAATTTTTGTGTTAACAAGGTTATACTTCTACTCTGTACTGTTGCCCTATGAGACTGCTACCTTCCAGTTAAGGTCACCATAGAAACAGAAAATAGGTTTACATTCACCTGACTTGCATAAAATGTTAATAGGCTCCCAGGTCAGAAGATAATGTACAAGACCCTCATAAACAAAGAAGTATGCAGAAAACACCCTGGTTTCATGAAGGACAAGCTGATGTAATGTTAAACTATCTTCCCCTTAGAAATGTACTAATTTAGGGTATAAAAGCCATGGTAAAAAATAAAGCATTGCCAGACTCTGCCAGACTCTCTGCACCCCCGTCTGGTCATTCTCTCTCTCTCTCTCTCTCTCCCTCGCAGACTTGGCCCTATCAAGGCGGGTCTCACGTGTCTTCTCTCTCTCTCGCCGATGCCATTCATCCTGAGGGTGCTCCCTGGATCCTGCCGAGGCTGGACCCTGGCATATGTGTATGGCTGAGTCCCTTCACTGTTCACCTGAAACTATTGCAACACAAATAAAATGTTTAAAAAATAAAACAAAAAAATTTGGACTTTCACTTGTGTGAAATGCCTAATGGTTTGAAAAAATTGTGGCTTTCTTTTTCCATATTTCTCCATCAGGTGCTTTGTTAACTATATTGCTATAGTTAACTCTCTGCTTTCCAGGTGGCGCAGAGGTAAAGAATCCACCTGCCAATGCAGGAAACGTGGGTTCTGTCCCTGGGTCGGGAAGATCCTCTGGAGCAGGAAATGGCAACCCAATCCAGTATTCTTGCCTGGAAAATTCCATGGACAAAGGAGCACGGCAGACTACAGTCCATGGGGTTGCAAAGAGTCGGACACAACTAAGCACGCAACACACGCAACACATACTTAACAATGGTCTGTTTAGACCAGCATCCTCCAAACACTTTTTTTTGGTAACAGTTTTATTGATGCATAATTTACATATCATCTAATTCACCCATCTAAAGTGTATAATTCAATGGCTTTAGCATATTAGTGAAACTGTGGGGCTTCCCTGGTGGCTCATTGGTAAAGAATCCACCTGCCAATGTAGAAGACATGGGTTCGATTCCTGATCCGGGAAGGTCCCACATGCCGCAGAGCAACTAAGCCCGAGCATCCCAACTCCTGAGCCTGTTCTCTGGAGGCCAGGAATTGCAAGTTCTGAGCCTATGTGCTGCACCTACTGAAGCCCTTGGGCCCTAGGGCTGGCACTTGGCAACAAGAGAAGCCACCACACCTCAACTAGAGGGTAGTCTTCACTCCCCATGACTAGGGAACACCTGTGCAGCAACAAAGACCCAGTACAGCCAAAAATTAAATCAACCAATAAATAAAATTATAAAATAAAACTGTGACGCCATCACCACATAAATTTTACAGTATTTCCATTGCTCTCCAAAGTAACTCTTTGCGTGTTTCCCTCCAACCCACTCAGCCCCTGGCAATCACTAATATGTTTTCTGTCCTGTAGTTTTGCTTCTTCTTCATTTTATATAAATGAAATTATACAAAATGTGTGGTCCTTGGGGACTCATTTCCTTCCCTTAGTGTAATATTTTGAAGGTTCATCCATGTTGTGGTAAGTATCAATACTTCATTTTTTACTGCCAGATAATATTTCAATTTTTGACTACCCAACATTTAAGAATCTAAAGATGCTAAGTATTTCCATGATGTGAAGCAATGGGAGATTTCTGTATTCCTAACTGGGGAGTAAATTGTTACAACCACTATGAAGAGCAATTGGCAATATGATCATAGTTAAAAAGTGCTTACCTCAGGACACAGCAATTGCTCTCTTAGGTATGCATTCTGTAGAAATGCTTGTGTGCATATATGTGCATGCTAAGTCACTTCAGCCATGTCCAGCTCTTTGAGACACTATGAACTGTAGCCCACCAGGCTCCTCTGCCCATGGGATTCTCTAGGCAAGAATACTGGAGAGGGTTTCCATGCCCTCCACCAGGGGATATGCCCGACCCAAGGATTGAACCTTCATCTCTTATATCTCCTGAACTGGCAAGTGGGTTCATTAACTAAAGACACCTGGGAAGTCCAAGAAATGCTTGCACAGTTGCCACCTAAACATACATTCACCTTTGTATTTACAAAAGACTGCAGTCTTTCAATGAAATATACATATCCATTTAATAGAAAATCTCATTCTGAACTATAGCCATGGATGAAACTTTAAACATAATTCTAAACAAAAAAGCAACTTTCCAGGACACATTCAATATGAAATCATGTATGTAATTAAAAAAATTTTAAACAGTACTAATACCTGCTTTTTGTTCTCTAAAAGCATTTACTTATTTTAAAAACTAACCCCTTCCTCCTACCTCAGCCAAGGGTCTCTGATGTTTATAAGCAGTAGAAAATAACTCTAAAGTCCTTCAAAACAAAGAGATGTATTGTACTTATATTGAAATATCCACATAATTAAGGAAAATGTTGAACCATAAAATCTTGAAAGGCAACCAAGGCAGTACCGAAGTCCTCAGCAGAAGTGGGCCCTGCTTTGTGTCACTCTGCTTCTGACACCTTAAATTCTGTATGAGTTTTCTTTCTGGAAATGAAAATTCCTGAAAGAGTATATCATTGACCCAACCCAATCTCACTGCCCTGGTGGTGGGCGTGCATAGTCCAGCAAGTTCCATTCTATCACTGATTGTGCAGCCAAAGGGAAGGCACCTCTCAGATCTCCAACTGCAGGGCCCTGATGCTGTCCTCTGAGGACTATCGCTAGGTTAGCACAAAGCCCATGCTCCTCCACCTCCTTCCTATCTTCTCTCTCTTCTTTAATCAGACCTGTATCCAAGTCTCACCACCCTGCCACCATCTCCAGCCTCCTCCCTCATTTTCTCTGATTAGCATTTCCCCAATAAATTTCTTGCACATTTAATTCCATCTTCCCATCTGATCTTAAAGTAACTGGATTAAGATATCAAGTGCCATGTGGAAGGTGAAGACTGGTCTCTAAATGATGGGAAGAAAAAGCACACTTCTATTTCAACATCACCATATTCCACAGTTCTTCTGGCAGTGTAGGAGGAGCGCAGTCTTCATGCACCTTTCTCATCGGAAATAGTAATTAAGGAAGAGTCCAGAGTGAACCTCAGATTCTCACCACTCTCTTCATGGCCTCCCCTGTATCAGTACATTTATTTGGATCTTTGGGGAGGAAAATAAATAACAGAAATTCCATTTAAAACTGAATCAAAACCACTCAATATTGCTAATTATTAGAAAATGCAAGTCAAAACTATAGAGAGGTACCACCTCATACCTGTCAGAATGGTCATCATTAAAAAGTCTACAGTTAACAAATGCTGGAGAGGGTATGGATAAAAGGCAAGGCTCCAACACTGTTGGTGAGAATGTAAACTGGTGCAGCCACTATGAAGAATAGTATGGAGGTTCCTTAAAAAACTAAAAATAGAGTTGTCATATGATCCAGCAGTCCCACTCCTTGGCATGCATCTGAACAAAACTCTAATTCAAAAAGATAAATGCACTCCTATATTCATTGCACAATAGCTAAGACATGGAAACAACCAAATATCCATTGACAGATGAATGGATAAAGAAGATGTGGTACACATACACAATGAAATATTACTTAGCCATAAAAGAGAATGAAATAACGCCATTTGCAGCAAAATGAATGGACCTAGAGATTATCATACTAACTGAAGTAAGTCAGAAAGAGAAAGACAAATATCATATGATATCACTTATATGTGGAATCTAAAATAGAACATAAATGAATCTATCCATAAAAGAGAAACAGAGTCACAGACATAGAGAACAGACTGGTAGCCGAGAAGGAAAGGCTTAGGGGAGGGATGGAGTGGGAGGTTGGAGTTAGCGTATGTAAACTTTCATTCATTGGGTTAGCATGAACAAACAAGTTTGTACTGTATAGCACAGAGAACTATATTCAATATCCTATGTTAAATCTACATCCTATAAACCTAGGATATATTCAATATCCTATATAACGGAAAAGAGTATTTTAAAAAAGAAAGTGAATGTACATATATACATATGTACAACTGAATCACTTTTACTGTACAGCAGAAATTAACACAACATTGTAAATCAACTGTACTTCAATAAAATATTAAATTTTAGAAAACTGAATCAAAACCAATGAACTCTTGAGAATTCAAGAACATGATGTCAGAGGTAGAATAGGTTTCAGGCACATTTTGATCGAAGGTCCAGCTTAATTTCTCATGTCTTCTCTTTGTTCTGCCCTTCTCTGTGGTTAGCTTTTTCTGTGCTATCAAAAGCGACACAATGGGGGATTGTCTGCCACCTTTCAGATGCAACATATGCTTTGAATTATTGGCATATATTATATTTCTCATGGCAAAATGCACAGATATAGGAACCCAAGAGTAGAACTGAGTGATGGACAAGAGGATTCTTTACGCCATTACAGCTCATTAACTGCCTGCTTTCTTTCCCCAGTGTCTTGGTTCTGTTGATCTGAGATTTTACCGACATGTTCTCCATCCTTCCCACTCCATCCTCAAGACATAGTAAGTCTGTCACTGAAATAAAAGTTGACACTGCCACTTGGCTGTGTTTGGCTTTTTTGCATAATCAGGAAAACAGATGAGAAGGAAGATATAAGTGTTGGAGGGATTGTGACCCTGACTCTCTCTACAAGAGAGTTCTACTCCAATGGACACCCTTCCCTTAGCATCTATTTCTTACTTCCTCCTTTGTGTCAGAACCCCAATTTCCATCAATCATCCATTTATTCCCCTTAGGACTCATGTGACTTCAGAGATAAAAATCCCATTCCCAGCCACAGAGAGGAGTCCTGACTAGTCTATTCAAACACAATAAGAGAATCAGAAACCCAAGTTGGAAGCAATCAACACATGACAACATCAGGCAGTGATTATTGGCTTAGGGATAGGGTACTGACCAAAGCTGGTTTAGTCTGGTGTATGGGAAGAGCTTTCATTCTACAACTGGGATTTAGAAAGTGAAGAAATGTCTTGTCCTACAAGCTACTCACAGCTATCTTGTGATCTTGAGGGAAGGTAGTCTGCAATCTTTTCTGTGATGTTGTTTAAATATTTAACAAAGGTTACTAGATTTACATCCCTGTGTTTCTGCTGCTCACTTCTAATTTATTTTAAAACCATACTGCTTAAAGTAGACTCTGTTTTTCTAAATTATCCAAAGGAAAGTTAGAACATTATTTGTTACTTAACATTTCAATGACTAATTGAACACTTGCCTTAATATTATTTCTTTTTCCTAAGAAATCAAGTTTGAGCCATCATAAAATGATTTACAGCAGATTAAGGATCTTAAAAAAATCTTTTGGTTATTCTTTCTAATGTATTGCTACTGTGTTTACAGTTCAAACTGCCTTGTCATCCCATTACTTCATTCTTGATCATTTCCTGTTGCAAAAGTGAATTCACAGAAACTGATGTTGGGAGAGGACAGGTAGAAACAGGACAGGTAGAAACACAAGTCCAGATTCTGTCCCAGTCGAGGAAAAGTTGCTATCCTTTCTGAGAAGAAAGAGTCCAGAGTTATTGGCCTACCACTAGGCAGCTGGCTGGTCATCTCAGATCAGGGTGCCAGACAGAGGGCTCATTGTGAATTGTGGTGGCCCACAAATTAGGCAAATTAGCTGCACAGTGACAGCTTTGGTGACTGAAGGTCTATCTTACTGAACTTTGACATAACATGAAGTCCAGCCGCTAGGGATGATAGATTCATGATTACACTGGGCTGGCAAGGGAAACAGCTTGTCTTGTTTCCTAATTAAAAATTTCATCTGCAATGAGATAGAAGTATGTTTTTTGGCTCTTTGGAACAATAGTGAAGGCATAAATGAGAGGAACACTCATATGGCTCAAAATCAGCCTCCCCATCACTCTAAGTCTTGGTATTCCTCCCTCTACACCAGGCTTCTCAATTTTGGCAAGTTAGTCACTTGGGGCCAGGTAATTCTTTTTGCAGAGGTTGGGGGTGGGGTGCTGTCTTGCTCGTTGCACGACGTTTAGCAGTGTCTCTGGCCTACCCACTAGAAGCTCGGAGGACCTTCCCAGTTGTGACAGTCAAAAACGTCTGCCAAATTGTCTAAGAACCACTACTCCATCATGGCATAGATTTCTTACCTATTTATACAATTTAACACATGCACCATTAGGTCCAAGCTTGCAGTAGCAAATCCAGAAAACTGTTGAAACGTAACCAGTTAATAGGGTGAACATACTGAATGAAGACTGTGGTGATTATACCAATAGGAATACATTCATCTGGGTTCAAAATGATGGATCCTATTGGGACTTCCCTGGTGGTCCAGCAGCTGAGACTGTGCTCCCAATGCAGGGGGCCTGGATTCGATCACCAGTTGGGCAACTAGATCCCACATGCTGCCACCAAGACCTGGCACAGCTAAATAAATAAAATAAATAACTATTTAAACAACAACAACACTGTTAATCTAAAGGAATTATTGTCCTCCTCATCAAACATCTTCAAAATTCAAACTCCACAGATATTCCACCAATTTTGAGAAATAAAGCAGTGAATTCTCACAGTCTCTTTGCTCCTTCTTCCTATTCTGTACCATTCCTATCCATCACGTGTGTGCATGCTAAGTCACTTCAGTCATGTCCCACTCTTTGCAAGCCCATGAACTATAGCCCGCCAGCCTCTTCTGCCCATGGGATTCTGCAGACAAGAATACTGGAGTGGGTTTCCATCCCTTCATCCAGGGGATTTGCCCAACCCAGGGGTCAAACCCAAGTCTCCTGCATCTCCTGCATTGGCAGGCAAGTTCTTTACCGCTGGTGCCACCTGGCAAGCCCCCTATCCACCATACGAAGGCTACACTGTGGTTGAAATTGGATTATATGGTGAGCAGCTGCTTCTACTGGTTACTGCTGCTGCCACTCACCACTGCTCTTTTCCCTTTAGAAGTTATTATCTAATTCTCTCAGCAACCCATGAGGTTAATACTGAGATACCAGCAAGTTAAAGAAGTTTGCATCACAAATTACTGGCAACAGTCAGTGGGGGATCATAGCTTTCCCTAGTGAGGAAGGCAACTGTCTGGCTTACAAAGTGGGGCGGGGGAGGGGGTGTGAGAGGGGACTTATGATCTTTCTCTTGGGCCCCCTACAATGAACCTCCAGGGAGGGGTGTATGTGTACAGGCAGACATTAGTGGAATTTTCCCCTGAATTCTTTAATTTGATTATTTTATTTCTGGAGCCCCACTCACTCTTTGTTCTGATCCTGACTAATAAAATCATGGCTCAAGTTTGAAACTCAAATCTTTAACGAGAAGCTGTTAATGAAATTTTTTGAAGTGAAAATGACCATTGATCCAGGTCCTGTTAGAAGATGGAATTCTGAGCAGTGCTGTAATTTAAAAGATCGTTACATAGACAAAGGCTGGGAATTTTCTGTGAGACCTGATGATGGTAAGATTATAAATCCTAATCCATATTGAAACAAAGTATTGGATATGGAAGAGGGGCTTGGCTTGAAAGTCTAGGACATGAAAGAGATCAAGAGTGGGGGAAGGCTCGGAGTAGGGTGATTTCATCATGGCCTTGGCAGAGTCCTCTGTATGGGGCCAACAGAGTCAGAGATGAATGTTCCACCTTCCCAAAGGGATATTGTGAAAATATGCACAGATCAATATATTAGAAATATACTAAATTAATTTCCAACCTACTAAAGCACATTTCAATTCATGACAGATCGTTTCAGTTTGCTCTGGAAGTATCTCCCCTTCTCCCACTTCAATATTAGCTGTTCCCTTCTCTCTATCCGATACTGATCCTTTAACTCCTCTAGTTGCTCCAAAGCCGTCTTTAGCCAGAGGTGCAGCCAATCTCACAATTGCAGGTCGAAATAATCTTCTCTTCTTTGACCCAACATCTTCACCAATGGCTCAGCCGGTAAAGAATCCACCTTCAATGCAGGAGACAAGGGAGACTCAGATTCGATCCCTGGGTTGGGAAGATTTCCTGAAGCAGGAAATGGCAAACCACTCCAGTATTCTTGCCTAAAAAATCCCCTGTGCAGAGGAGTTTGGCGGGCTTCCTAGCCTACTCACACTGTAACACTGGTTTTTTTTTTGTGGGTTTTTTGTTTTGTTTTGTTTTGGTCACACTACCAGGTGTGGACAGCATCAAAAGTCAAAAAGATACGACACTGAAAGATGAACTTGCCAGGTTGGTAGGTGCCCAATATGCTACTGGAGAAAAGTAGAGAAATAACTCCAGAAATAATGAGGAGACAGAGCCAAAGGAAAAATCACGTCCAGTTGTGGATGTGACTGATGATGGAAGTGAAGTTCGATGCTGTAAAGAGCAATATTGCATAAGAACCTGGAATGTTAAGTCCATGAATCAAGGCAAATTGAAAGTGGTCAAACAGGAGATGGCAAGAGTGAATGTCGACATTCAGCAAAATAAAATGTGCCAGGGTCCAGCCTCGGCAGGATCCAGGGGGTACCCTCAGGATGAACGGCGTCTGCGAGAGAGAGAGAGAGAGAGAGAGAGAGAGAGAGCAGACACGTGAGACTAGCCTTGATAGGGCCAAGTCTGTGTTTTACTTTTTGACAACCGGTTTTATACCCTTTTGCAGAACGTTTTCAAGGTACAAGATGCTTACTCATGATTGCACAGGATTAGTATTACATCATTTTGTTTTTTAGGAAAAGCAGGATGTTTTTTGCTTTCTAATTCTTATAGTAGTTTTAGCACATGATCTTCTGGCCTTGGGGCCATTAACATTTTATGCAGGTCAGGTGAATATAAACCTATTTTCCGTTTTTATGGTGACCTTAACTGAAAGGTAACAGTCTCATAGGGAAATAGTACAGAGTAGAAGTATATCCTTGTTAATACAAAAATTAATCCTTCTGCAAAAGTTGTCAGTTGCGTTTATCTAAGAAGTTTACCCAATACAGACTCTGCGGCTTCAGTGAGGCAGCCTCTGCCTAGCACTCCTGGCTGACAATTAACAACCATCTCATTGTTAGCACACTAGGGCTAAGTCCTTATTTCTCTAATCTTAAACTATATTAACAATGGTTTCTATAACACTACCTTAGCACATTAAAAGCAAAAACACAGCAAGCAAAACACAGCAAGCAAATCTCGAACCAATAACTACCTATAGAATAATTTTTCTTATGTTTTCTAATAGGACTCCTTTACCCCTTAAAAGGGCTCTATGTCTATTAGGGCTTTTATATAATCAGGTTCTTTATGCTATTTTATGATTAGGATATTATAAGCAATCATGCATATTAGTACCAAGGGCATAAATGCATTTGACTAACAAACTACCAGCAAAGGAGTTTAAATTGAAACACTCCTTTCCCCCTGGATAATCTCATAAAATACCACCACCTGGGAAACTTATTGATTAAAGTTCTAAATTGATTTTTATTTGGGAAGAGATCGGGGAAGGCCTTCTGCCTGTGTCACAGAAATTAGGGAGTAGTCTATTGAAGCAGGCATCAGAAAGACAGAGATCATCTTTAAGGTGAGCACCGGGGGCAGCTTTTCGAAATCCCTGAAAACCTAATCTGCCTTGCCTGTCAGGCTTTCTCCTCGTGACCTTGTCATGGGTGGGATCTCGTGAGCTGCCCTTTTTGAAACCCCTGAAAACCTGATCCGCCTTGCCCGTCAGGCTTTCTCCCTTATGGCCTTGTCATGGGTAGGGTCTTGTGTGTTGGCTCCCAGCAAAAATGGACTGGAATGGATGAATTTAACTTAGATGACCATTATATCTACTACTGTGGGCAAGAATCCCTTAGAAGAAATGGAGTAGCCATCATAGTCAACAAAAGAGTCTGAAATGCAGTACTTGGGTGCAATCTCAAAAATGACAGAATGATCTCTGCTTGTTTCCATTCAATATCACAGTAATCCAAGTGTATGCCCCAACCACTAATGCCAAAGAAGGTGAAGTTGAAAGGTTCTGTGATGACCTACAAGACCTTCTAGAACTAACACTCAAAAACAGGTTTCCTTTTCATCACAGGGGAATGGAATGCAAAAGTAGGAAATCAAGAGATACCTGGAGTAACAGGCAAGTTTGACCTTGAAGTACAAAATGAAGCAGGGCAAATGCTAACAGAATTTTGCCAAGAGAATGCACTGGTTATAGCAAATACACTCTTACGACAGCACAAGAGATGACTCTACACATGGATATCACCAGATGTTCAATACCAATATCAGACTGATTATATTCGTCACAGCCAAAGATGGAGAAGCTCTATATAGTCAGCAAAAACAAGACCAGAAGTTGACTGTGGCTCAGGTCATGAACTCCTTATTCCAAATTCAGACTTAAATTGAAGAAAGTAGGGAAAACCACTAGACCATTCAGGTATGACCTAAATCAAATTCCTTATGATTATGCAGTGGAAGTAACAAATAGATTCAAGGGATTAGATCTGATAGACAGAGTGCCTGAAGAACTATGGACAGAGGTTCATGACACTGTATTGGAAGCAGGGATCAAGACCATCCCCAAGAAAAAGAAATGCAAAAAGGCAAAATGGTTGTCTGAGAGGCCTTACAAATAGCTGAGAAAAGAAGAAAAGTGAAAGGCAAAGGAGGAAAGAAAAGATATACCCATGTGAAAGCAGAATTCCAAAGAATAGCACGGAGAGAGAAGAAAGCCTCCCTCAGCGATCAATGCAAAGATATAGAGGAAAACTATAGAATGGGAAAGACTAGAGATTTCTTTAAGAAAATTAGAGATACCAAGGGAACATTTCATGCAAAGATGGGCACAATAAAGGACAGAAATGGTATGGACTTAATAGAAGCAGAAAATTTTAAGAAAAGATGGCAAGAATACACTGAAATATACAAAAAAGATCTTAATGACCCAGATAACCACAGTGGTGTGATCACTCACCTAGAGCCAGACATCCTGGAGTTCGAAGTCAAGTGGGCCTCAGGAAGCATCACTTCAAACAAAGCTAGTGGAGGTAATGGAATTCCATCTGAGTTATTTCAAATCCTAAAAGATGATGCTGTGAAAGTGCTGCACTCAATATGCCAGCAAATTTGGAAAACTCAGCAATGGCCACAGGACTGGAAAAGGTCACTTTTCATTCCAATCCCTAAGAAAGGCAGCAATGCTGAAGAGTGTTCAAACTACCGCGCAACTGCACTCATCTCACACACTAGCAAAGTAATGCTCAAAATTCTCCAAGCCAGGCTTCAACCGTACATGAACTGAGAACTTCCAGATGTTTAAGATGGATTAAGAAAAGGCAGAGGAACCAGAGATCAAATTGCCAACACTTGTTGGATCATAGAAAAAGCAACCGAGTTTCAGAAAAACATCTACTTCTGCTTTAATGATTGTACCAATGCCTTTGACTGTGTGGATCACAACAGACTGGAAAATTCTTCAAGAGATGGAAATAACAGACCACCTTACCTGCCTCCTGAGAAATCTCTATGCAGTTCTAGAAGAAACAGTTAGAACCAGACATGGAACAATGGACTGCTTTCAAACTGGAAAAGGAGTACATCAAAATTGTATATTGTCTATATTGCCACACTGCTTATTTAACTTCTATGCAGAGTACATCATGCAAAATCCTGGGCTGGATGAAGCAGAAGCTGGAATCAAAATTGCTGGGAGAAATATCAATAACCTCAGACGTGCAGATGACAACACCCTTATGGCAGAAAGCGAAGAGGAACTGAAGAGCCTCTTGATGAAAGTGAAAGAGGAGAGTGAAAAAGTTGGCTTAAAACTCAATATTCAGAAAACTAAGATCATAGCATCTGGTCCCATCACTTCATGGCAAATATATGGGGAAACAATGGAAACAGTGACAGACTTTATTTTGGGGGCTCCAAAATCACTGCAGATGGTGACTGCAGCCATAAAATTAAAAGTCGCTTGCTCCTTGGAAGAAAACTATGACCAACCTAGAAAGCATATTAAAAAGCAGAGACATTACTTTGCTGACAGGTTGGTCTCATCAAAGTTATGATTTTTCCAGTAGTCATGGATAGCTGTGAGAGTTGGACCATAAAAAAAAAACTGAGTGCTGAAGAATTGATGCTTTTGAACTGTGCTGTTGGAGAAGACTCTTGAGAGTCCCTTGGACTGCAAGGAGATCCACCCAGTCCATCCTAAAGGAAATCAACCATGAATATTCATTGGAAGGACTGATGCTGAAGCTGAAGCTCCAATACTTTGGCTACCTGATGCAAAGAACTGACTCATTTGAAAAGACCCTGATGCTGGGAAAGATTGAAGGCAGGAGAAGGGGACAACAGAGGATGAGATGGTATGATGGCATCACTGACTCAATGGCTACTAATTTGAGCAAGCTCCGGGAGTAGGTGATGGACTGGGAAGCCTGGCGTGCTTCAGTCCATGGGGTCACAAAGAGTCAGACACAAGTGAGTGACTGAATTGAGCTGAACTGAACCAGACATGTGGGATCTTAGTTCCCCTACCTGGGATTGAACCCACAGCTGCTGCATTGAACGTTCGGAGACTTAACCAGTGTATCACCAGGGAATTTCCAGATTGTAATGTCCTTGGAGAATTCCTTACTTATGTAATAGCTCTCTGATTATTAATCACAGTACCCATACACAGTTGCCCATAAACATTTGTTGACTGAATCACTGTATTGTTTGAATTTTCTTTTGTCTTTTTCTTGACTGTGCCATGTAGCATGTGGGTAGTTTCCCAGCCAGGGACCAAACCCATGCCCTCTGCATTGGGAGTGCAGTGTCTTAATCACTGGACCACCAGAAAAGTCCATGAATTTTTCTTGTAATCTCAAAGGATACCCCAAATGACCATTCTAGAGTTGGTGCCCCTTGTGGAAAGAGAAAACTATAAACCCTAAATATTTTTATTTAGTTCTTACTAAATTTAATGCCATCAGCAAAAAAGAAAGAAGATCAGAATAACATTTCCTTGAAAGGATAAAATCAATAATGCAAGTGCTGTTGAGAAAGCAACACTGAACTTGTCATCACTCTTGGACAGAGAAAGAGAAGGCTGAAAAATATTATCAGTCATCATAATGACACAAGCGGGTAATGGACTGCATCTGTTCTGAATCTTTTAGCATTATGAAGTTGGGCTTCTAACAATTTTTTTTTTATGAAAAGGAAAACATCCTCCTGTAATAATCTATTTTTAAGTATAAAATTTTGGTCTCTTATGGAATTTAATCTTTGAATCTATAGTTACATATTAGTTGTAAGATATTAGGTTTATTTTGGTCTTCCCTAGTGGCTCAGATGGTAAAGAATCTGCATGCAGTGCAGGAGAGCCGGCTGGGAAGATCTCCTGGAGAAGGGAAAGGCTACCCATTCCAGTATTCTTGCCTGGAGAATTCCATGGACAGAGGAGCCTGGCAGGCTACAGTCCATGGGGTCACAAAGACTCGGACACGACTGAGTGACTAACATTTTCACTTTCAGTGTATTTATTATGTGATTATTATTGGGAAATATAATTTTCTTTGTTGTAGAAGTTTAATTTACTCACCCAAACTTTAACCTATACACCACCAGTGTGATGATTAGTTTTCCATCTGACCTTATACCTTTGTTCTACAACTTCACCAGTATATATTTAGCATAAATTTACTTTTTAGGCAGGAAGCACTAAGACATTCTTCCTAACATTCTTTCTCAGGCCATTTTCAGAAAAATACATTTTATGACTTTTAACAGTAAAATGTGAATCTTGGTTTTCCAATATCTTGAATATTTCTTTTAGGTGGCTTAATATCACATTTCTTGAAAAGGCAGTAAGATGGAAAATGATCTTTCGTTAACAAAAGAGTTATAGCTTCCTTTAAATAAAGGACACCAGAAAGACAAAATGTCTAATTGATTATCCCACATGTTGGTACCAATGCATAGAATCCTGTCAGCTCAAAGTTTTCTCTGAAGCTCTACTTCAAATGGCTAAGGATTTTTTTTAACAACAAAGTCTTCAGAGCTCCTAGTAAGATTACTGTAATGTTAATGATTGGGTGAATTAAATTGCACTTAGTATTTGCATTTCCATGACACCAGCAAATGTATTGTTATTCTACTATGCCTGCCTTTTGGCTGACTTGTCAAATGAGGAAAGAGTTGATGATTAGTTCCATACAAATAGCAACCAGAAGGGAACAGAGGTGGCTATACCAATTTAAAAAGTAGGATTTAGATAAAAAAAGCATCACAAGAGACAAAGGACATTATATAGTGATAGAAAGGTCAATTCACCAAAAAGACATGACAATTATAAAATATGTGTACCAATTATAAAGTAAAATACATATAAAATATGTGTACCAATTAGAGCTCCTCAATATATGAAACAAACACTGACAAAATTGAAGGGAGAAATAGGCAACTGTACCATCATAGAAAGAGACTTCAATACTCCCCTTTCAATAATGAATAGAACAACTAGACACGAGGTCCATAACATGAACAGACATATATAGAACATCCACCCAACAAAGGCAGAATACACATTCTTCTCAAGGGGCATGGAATGTTCTCCAGGACAAACCATCCAGTAGGCTACAAGTCGTTAAAAAGTTACTGAATTCGTACAAAGCACCTTTTCTGATTAAAATGGAATGAAACTAGAAGTCAATAGCAGAAGGACACAGGAAAATTCACAGATACGTGGAAATTGAACAACTCTTAACCAACAATCCAAAGAAGAAATCATAAAGAAAATTGGAAAATATCTTGAGACAAAAGAAAATTAAACACATTAATGACAGAATTTATGTGATGCACTGAGAGCAGTGCTGAGAGAAAATTTTAGAGCTATATGTCCTTATATTAAAAAGAAGAGCGATCTCAAATCGACAATCTAACTTTACATCTTAAAAAACTGGGAAAAAACAAACAAACAAACACCCAATACTAGCAGAGGGAAGGAAACAATTTAAACTACAGCTGAGGTAAATAGAGAATAGAAAAACAATAAGGACAAGTAACAAAACCAAGAGTTTTTTTTTTTTTTTTTAAGACCAACAAAATTAACAAATCACTGGGGATACCCAATTGCTAAACCACCCTGTTCTCATGGCAGCACTTGTTAGGAGACTGAATGGTTATGCTCCCCCAAATTCATGTGTTGAAACCCTAGGCCCCAAAGTGATGGGAGTAGGAGGCATGGTCTTTGGGGTGGTTAAGTCATGGGGATGGAGCCCTCATGAATGGAATAATTGTCCTTGTAAGAAAAGACTTGCAAGCATGTTCTCTCTGCTGTGCACACTATGAGGACAGCATGAGAAGATGGTTGTCTGCAAACCAGGATTCGGGTCCTCACCAGACATCAGAGCTGATCTGCCAGCACTTTGATCTTGAAATTTGTAGTCTCCAGAACCGCGAGTAATAAAGGTTTGTTGTTTAAAGCCACCCAGTGCAAGGTTACTTGTTATACTAGTGTCAGCTGAAAAAAAGAAAAAGTGCACAAAGTGAGAGTTGCAAGTTAAGTATTTGGGGCAATGTGAGGACTGCAGCCCAGAAGACAGCACCTCGGATAGCTCTGAGAAACTGCTCCATAGAGGTTTGGGGGGAAGAGGGGTGCGGGGGGAGGAGCGGTGTAGGATAGCATATATGTGATTTTGGTAAAGGGGAGTACATGCAATCAAGCGCATATTTTTTGTAGAAAATTTCTGATCTCAGGAAGCTTCTGCTAGTCACAAGAAACAATCGGCACCATGAAGGATTTTAGTGCTTTTCTAGATAAGAGGCGATTCAAGAACTGGGCTCATAAAATCTGCTCCTGAGAATATCTGACTCTCAAGACCTGTCCTGCCAGTTTTCCCAGAGCACAGAGTGCCTCATTTCTGCTCTCCACCTGAATTCTTTCAGGGGGTTGTTGGAGGCCAGCAGCTTCAGCAGCACATGATTTGATCCTTGTACGGACAAATAACAAGTGCTCATGACAAGTGCCAATCTGTGGTTGACAGTAGCCTGAATTAAGACAGCACCCAAGTCCTGACTAATCCCTCTCCTGCTAATTCCACCTCAGAAAGAGCAACCAGCACAGAACCACTTTCCTTGGGTGTGCTGCAGACTCCTTCAGAGGGAGCTCAGCCCTTCCAAAAGATGCTTTCCTCTATCCTCTCGGCCAGCAGCATCCTGAGAAATGTCTTCTTTTACTGTGTGTTACTCTTTTTTGTTTAATTTTATTTATTTATTTATTTTGGCTGCGCTTGGTCTTCGTCGCTGCAAGAGCTTTTTCCCCCTGTAGTTTCAGTGAACAGGTGGTTATTCTCTAGTTGCAGTGCATGGACGTCTCGTTGCAATGGTTTCTCCTGTTGCATAGCATGGGCTCTTGGGCACACGGGCTTCAGTCATCGTGGCTCTTGGGCCCTGAGAACACAGCCTGAGTAGTTGTACCACATGGGATTAGTTACTATGAGGCACGTGGGACTTTCCTGGACCAGGGATCAAACCCACGTATCCTGAACTGGCAGGCAGATTCTTTACCAGTGAGCCACCAGGGAAGCAAAATTCAGACTTAAGTTGATGGAAGTAGGGAAAACCACTAGGCCATTCTGGTATGACCTAAATCAAATCCCTAAGATTATATAGTGGAAGTGACAAATAGACTCAATGGATTAGATCTGATAGACAGAGTGCCTGAAGAACGATATGGATGGAGATTTGTAATGTTGTACAGTAGTTGGTGACCAAAACCATCCCCAAGAAAAAGAAATGCAACAAGGCAAAATGGTTGTCTAAGGAAGGCCATAAAATAACTGAGAAAAGAAGAGAAGTGAAAGGCAAAGGAGAAAGGGAAAGATACACCCATGTAAATGCAGAGTTCCAAAGAATAGCACGGAGAGATAAGAAAGTCTTCTTAAGTGATCAATGAAAAGCAATAGAGGAAAACAATAGAATGGGAAAGACCAGAGATCTCTTCAAGAAAATTAGAGACACCAAGGGAACATTTCATGCAAAGATGGACACAATAAAGGACAGAAATAGTATGGACCTAACAGAAACAGAAAAGATTAAGAAGAGGTGGCAAGAATACACAGAACTGTACAAAAAAGGTCTTAATGATCCAGATAACAACGATGGTGTGATCATTTACCTAGAGCCAGACATCCTGGAGTCCAAAGTCAAGTGGGCCTTAGGAATTACTACTACGAACAAAGCTAGTGGAGGTAATGGAATTCCATCTGAGTTATTTCAAATCCTAAAAGATGATGCTGTGAAAGTGCTGCACTCAATATGCCAGCAAATTTGGAAAACTCAGCAGTGGCCACAGGACTGGAAAAGGTCAGTTTTCATTCCAATCCCAAAGTAAGGCAATCCCAAAGAATGTTCAAACTATCACACAATTGCACGCATTTCACATGCTAGCAAGATAATGCTCAAAATCCTTCAAGCTATGCTTCAACAGTATGTGAATGGAGAACTTCAAGATGTAAAACCTGAATTTAGAAAAGGCAGAGGAACCAGAGATCAAATTGCCAACATCTGTTGGATCATAGAAAAAGCAAGAGAATTTAAAAACAAAAAAACGTCTATTTCTGCTTCATTGACTATGCTAAAGCCTTTGACTAGGTAGATCACAACAAACTGGAAAATTCTCAGAGATGGGAATACCAGACCACTTTACCTGCCTGCTGAGAGACTTGTATGCAGGTCAAGAAGCAAGTTAGAACCAGACATGGAACAACAGACTGGATCAAAATTGGGGAAAGAGTATGTCTTTGCCTCAATGGACAAGTTTGAGCAAACTCTGGGATATAGTGAATGGCAGACCGCCTGGTGTGCTGCAGTCCATGGATTCAGAGTTGGCCATGACTTAGCAACTGAGCAACGACAACATCAGCTCAGAAGCCCCCCTCACTGTATTTTTTAAAGTTAATTTATTTGACTGCACTAGGTCTTGGTTCAGCATGAGAACTCTTAGCTGTGGCATGTGGGACCACCAGGGAAGTCCCTCCTCTCACTGTATTAAGTCAATACCTCTGATTTTAACAGACAACAGCCTTGTTCCTGGTTGTCTTTGCAATTTGAGGCTTTCACACGCTTACAAAGTCCCTGACCTACTGGCTCCTGAAGGGGTGAACTGTTTCTGAGGTCTGTTCTGTCACCTTCTAACCATGGGTACATGGCCAACACAAAACCTCCCAGATGCCGGGTTCTCACAGCCTTCACTGTTTGGCTTAGAAGTTTCTCACATGACAATTCTGCTTTAATCAGTTCTTGGCAAAAGAGCCGATTAGCAGTGAGTACAAAGTGCACTGATAAGTAATCTCAATATTGGAGAACAGTTATTTGAGGGCCAAGCACTTTCCATGTGTGTGCTAAACCCTGCCGCAAATGTCTGACAAGGACTGAAACATAAAAAACTAGAATAACTCTCCAGGGACCTCCTTGCTGGTTCAGTGGTTCAGATTCTGTCCTTCCAGTGCAGGGGGCCTCGGTTCCATCCCTGGTCAGGAAACTAAGATCCCACATGCTGGGCACCACAACCAAAGAAGAAAAAAAGAGAGAGAGAGATAGAGAGAGAGAATAACCCTTTAAGGCAGGTACTGTTACTACCCTTATTTCCTAAATTACAAAACAGGGTCAGAGAATAAGTGGCAAAAGAACCAAGACTGGAGACAGCTGAACTTTACAGTCAGGTTTAACCAATAAGCACATAGACATGACTCTAGTTTCATCTCTGCTGTAATCTTGCCATAACTAGGGATAAGCTATCCATCCTATGGTCAGGCTCTTCATCCACAAATTAGAGATATTCCAGGACTTACACCTTCCACACTATTCCTGTGAACTCCATACTTATACATTCAACTGCTTCCTTGACTTTTTACCAAGAACTGTAAGCATCTGAAATTTTACCCCACCTGGAAACTAGCCTGCCAGTTTCATGGATGATGTCAGAAAACACAATATATTGACAGCTTACAGTGAAAGATGTCAGATTCATGGTCTCTGAAGAAGATTTAGCTTCAGGACCAGGGACCAGGCTTGATCACTCAGAGCTCCTGTGTGACAAAAGTTTTATTACAGCGAAAAAGAGCAGAGAAAGCATCTGACGTAGACATCAGAAGGGAGATGGAGAGGGCCCCACTCACTAGTCTTATCAAGGCCTTATATACTTTTACCAGACCCACTCCCACAAAATACATCTTAAATTAACAAGATCAGTCAGAAGGAAAAACATGTCCTTGAGCAATATACATTGTTGTTATATAATAATTAGTACAGAGCTTAAGGAAAGACATACCCTTAAGCAAGATGAGTTGTTCTGTTGTGTAATCATTAGCTCTGGACTTTTAAGTGCAGGTCAAGAAGCAAGTTAGAACCAGACATGGAACAACAGACTGGATCAAAATTGGGAAAAGAGTATGTCTTTTTGGAAAGTATGTCTTTGGAAATTCAGTCTTAAAGACTGTTGTCATAACAACTCCAAGTTTAAGAAAAAACGTCTCATGTGACTAAGACAAAGCAATGTAGAAAAAACTGTTTGTCCTTTCCTCCTCCCTGAGGGCCCTGGACTCCTTATCAACCGACCAAAGAATTAGCTTTCTCAATATTTAGGTCAAAATAACAGAGGATTTTATTACTCAGGCACAGCAAGGGGCATGAGATTCATGTTCATGTTGGTTCCAACCTTCAATCCTCAGGTTCCTCGGGGGTGACATGGAGCAGCCAGGCAGATGCTGGGCACTCAGGAGGTTTGCATTACAGTTGAGGATCCCTGAACATAGGGACCCCAAATCTTTTATAATGGATTTTAAATCTGGCTGACCTTTCCCTAGATGGAGACATTATCTTTGTTGTACTGGACAGTAAGCAAACCTGTCTTCTGCTCTTCAAAGAGACATTGCTTCTATATCTCAAGGATGTTCAGTACATAAACAAGTTTGAAAAGCAGTCTGGAAAAAGGGCTTTTAGTGCCTCTGCTCACAACATGTGCAGAAATAGTGAGATCCATGGAAAATGGAAAATTGTCTCCCAGCCTTCAATTTAAGGCATCTGCCAGAATTTAGAAGAACCTCACTACAGCATTTTCCATTGTGAGGAAGATCTCAGGGGCTGTTGTGAAAGATGATTTATGTCTCTCCCTTCCCATACTTCACTGCACTGGCCCTGTAGCTGGGTGTAGTTCTGTCCCTCCATCAGAGGGACATCCTGATCAGCTACAGGATCAGTGAGCAGCTATAACTTCACCTTTTCTAATCATCCTCTACTCTGCCTGAACATTTTGTCTTGAATGGTCCTTTACAACAGGGACAAAGGCATCTTTTAAAAACTTCCAGAGATCCATTATGTTTCCTGCCCTTGACCCACATGGGACTCTGTGAACATCTGCAGAGGGACTCTGTGAATATCATTCTCAGTCAAGTGGTCCTTATCTTCAGAAAGTCAGGAACTATGATAGACCCCAAAACCAAGAAAGCAAAAATGAATGGACCATCAAAATAAGGGAGCATCAATCCTTTTTCATCTTTGGTTTGAATCCTCAAGATCCAATTTCCCAGAAAGACATGGGGAGAGATGTGTATAATCCTGGAGGGTATGGGTTGAGGCCAGTCAGGATGACTTGTTTTGTGATTCTGTATATGAACAAAGAGAATTCAATGTGGACAACATCTATGTGCCTCACATTTTCAAAGGATAGTGATCAGGACTTCCCTGGAAGTACAGTGGTTAAGATTTCACCTTCTAATGTTCCATCTCTGGTCAGGGAGCTAAGAACCCACATGCTTTGCAGCTAAAAAAACAAAACATAAAAACAGAAACAATATGTAACAAATTCAATAAAGACTTTAAAAATGACACACATCAAAAAAAAAAAAAATCTTAAAAGAAAGAAAATAATCAACATGTGAACAGACCACAATCATTATGAATCAGGTTTGAAATGTACTCTGACCCACCCCAAATCCCACCCCTTGCCTGAGGATATGAACTATTTCACTATCAAAGCCCAAAGTGATTTATTCAAAACAATCGAACTTTGAGTGGCCACTGTGTCAGGCACTGTTCTAGGTGCTGGTGACACAGTAGTGTAAAAAAAAAAAAAAAAGGCAAAAATCCTGCTCTCGTGGAGTTCATATATCAGTGGTGTAACTCCTCTGAAATTTTGTGTTTATTCTTTCTTCCATTCCATATATATACACGTATGTAGTATTATTGTATTAAGGGGAAAATCTTTTCCTTATCAATATTACTAAAGTTATTATGGATGTTTAGAATTTCAGCTTTATCTTGGAGATATCTCAGGTGACCACTTTGGAGGTAGTTCTCCTGAAAACTCCCTTGGAGAACTGGTCCAACCTTCTGAGGCAGGAACTTTCCTGATGCGGACAGTTACATGAAGGGTGAAAAAACTGGCATTTTTGTATTAAGAAAAAGGATCAGAATGCTTTAAACACAGATATGCTGTTCAGTTGTCAAAAAGTCCACAAGGCTCTCATCTCAAATGTGTGTGCCAACTAATGGAATAACTCAGAGGCTGTCATCGTGAAAAACAAGGGGATATTTCTCAAATTAATGACCCTTCTTGATGGAGGTTTGACAATGGCCTTGGCCCATCTACTGTAATTTTAACGTAATTTTACAAATTAAGAAAATTACACCGGGCACTTACCTCTCCAAGATACCATCAAGGATATTGCTGTTCTATTAAAATTTTGTGGTTCCTGATTTTAGGAATCAGCTAATGAACAATTCCACCACAGTGGCAAAGTGATGGGATAAAAACATAATGAACAGTTTATTTATACTTCTGGGAGAAAGCTGAGTTGTGGTTAATGACGGCTGGATACTGGTAACTGCTTTTATTTATACGGCATAATAGAGATACTGGAAGGTGGGTAACAGGTTTCGGAGAAGGCAGAATATTTATTTACTGATGGCATCTTGACAAGTATAAATTGCAATTTGTGCTTTGTAGTAAGATTTTTGATACTTACTATCTCCTTTCTTTGGCACATCAACAGGAATGAATCTATTGTTTTTCTTAAATGTTTATGGAGTTCTAAAACTCTCAAGTTTTCTTTATTAGACAGGATTAGGTATTTGGAGATAAACTAGAATGATTCACTGCTCAAAGAGGTTACAAAATGATAAATATCAGTTAGAAGAAAGCTTATTTTTATAACCAACAGATTGATTGGACTAGAGATTAATGAGTGCTGTGCCCAGGATGGAAAGATGCAATAAATTCAATGACTGGTAAAACTTCCTTTCTAAAGCTTCCCCTCTGTCCCACAAATTGTCTTCTTCTAGTACAAGGTGCTTCCCGTAAACGCACTCAGAAAATCAGGTCATAGAACCGGGCCGTTAGTGCTGTCTCTTATCTCCCACCCATTCCACATAGCACGCCTGCCATCCTCAGGTCACTGATCAAGTTCCTGGAACCTGCTTCTCTCCCGTGAGTGCAAGGGACCCCTCAGGGACTGCTCTTGTTCCACAATATCTATTTTCTAACACTCTTATCTTGCACTTATAAACTTGTCCATGCCAGATAATGTCCCCCTTGCAGCAACCAGAAATCACCACCAGATGATAAAATCACTAACAAACATGAGGAAGAAATGCCCTGCATCTTCTCCCACTGTTCAAAGGCAGAGCCATCCTGGGACTTCCCTGGCGGTCCAGTGGTTAAGATTCCATACTTCCAATACAGGGGGCACAGGTTCAATCCCTGATTGGTGAAAAACCAAGGCAGAGCCATCCTTGTGAACACAGGACAGTGAAATCCTTTCGCAGAATCAGGCAGTTCACCTGTGTAAGTGCTTAGTGGGGCTACATAGTGCCCATAGAAGACCAGAAGAGAATGGACAGTAAAAAAAATAAAAATAAAAAAACAGATGGGTTTCAGCTTCATTGGGAACAGAGCCCACATCTATTTTTATTTCTGCTTTTATTTCACCTCTATAAACCCAGGTCATAGCACAGTGCCTGGAAAAGAGGAGTTGTTATTGGTGAGTCGCTCAGTCGTGTCTGACCCTTTGTGAATCAGGTGCTGCGGCACACCAGGCTTCTCTGTCCTTCACTATCTCCCGGAGCTTGCTCAAGCTCATGTCCATTGAGCCCATGATGCCATCCAACCATCTTGTCCTCTGTCGTCCCCTTCTCCTCCTGACTTCAATCTTTCCCAGCATCAGGGTCCTCTCTAATGAGTCAGGCTCTTCCCATCAGGTGGCCAAAGTATTGGAGCTTCAGCTTCAGCATCAGTCCTTCCAATGAATATTCAGGGTTGATTTCCTTTAGGTCATAGAAAACACCCTCTTCCAACAACACAAGAGACGACTCCACATGGCCGTCACCAGATGGTCAATCCTGAAATCAGATTGATTATATTCTTTGCAGCTGAAGACAGAGAAGCTCCATACAGTCAGCAAAAACAAGATCAGGAGATGACTGGGACTCATATCATGAACTCCTTATTGCAAAATTCAGACTTCAATCGAAGAAAGTAGGGAAAATCGCTAGACCATTTAGTCAGTCAGTTCAGTCACTCAGTCGTGTCCGACTCCTTGTGACCCCATGAACTGCAGCACGCCAGGCTTCCCTGTCCATCACCAACTCCCAGAGTTCATCCAAACCCATGTCCATTGAGTCGGCGATGCCATCCAACCATCTCATCCTCTGTTGTCCCCTTCTCCTCCTGTCCCCAATCCCTCCCAGCATTAGGGTCTTTTCAAATGAGTCAGCTCATTGGCCAAAGTATTGGAGTTTCAGCTTCAGCATCAGTCCTTCCAATGAACACCCAGGACTGATCTCCTTTAGGATGGACTGGTTGGATCTCCCTGGAGTCCAAGGGACTCTCAAGAGTCTTCTCCAACACCACAGTTCAAAAGCATCAATTTTTCGGCGCTTCTTCACAGGCAAGAATACTGGAGTGTGTTGCCATGCCCTTCTTCAGAGGATCTTCCCGACCCAGGTATCAAACCCAGGTCTCCACCATTGCAGGTCGATTCTTTACCATTTGAGCCACCAGGCATTATACAATGGAAGTTACAAATAGATTCAAGGGATTAGATCTGATAGAGTGCCTAAAGAATTATAAACAGAGGTTTGTAACATTCTAACATTGTACCCAAGGCGATGATCAAAATCATCCCCAAGAAGAAGAAATGCAACAAGGCAAATGGTTGTCTGAGGAGCCCTTTCAGATAGCTAAGAAAAGAAGAGAAGTAAAAGGCAAAGAAGAAGGAAAGATATACCCATCTGAACGTACAGTTCCAAAGACTAATAAGGAAAGATAAGAAAACCTTCCTAAGTGAACAATGCAAAGAAATAGAGGAAAAAATAGAATGGGAAAGACTAGAGATCTCTTCAAGAGAATTAGAGATACCAAGGGAACATTTCATGCAAAGATGGGTTCGATAAAGGACAGAAATTGTATGGACCTAACAGAAGCAGAAGATATTAAGAAAAGGTGTCAAGAATACACAGAAGAACTATACAAAAATGATCTCAAAGACCCAGAAACCACAATGGTGTGATCACTCACCTAGAGCCAGACATCCTGGAGTGTGAAGTCAAGTGGGCCTCAGGAAGCATCACTACAAACAAAGCTAGTGGAGGTGATGGAATTCCAGCTGAGCTATTTCAAATCCTAAAAGATGATGCTGTGAAAGTGCTGCAACAGCCAGACCTGTGTGACAAGGTCCAGATGACAACAGTCACGTAGGACCTCTGATTTTACTGTGACTAGAGTTTACCTCTCTTATTAAGAGAATGGATCTCTAGACATATATATATAAATTAGGTAAACAACAAGAACCTACTGTAAAGCACGGGAACTCCACTCAATAATTTGTAATAACCTATGAGGGAAAAGAATGTGTAAGAGAACACACATATATATACATGTACATAGACACATATATATGTAACTGAGTTACTTTGCTGTACCCCTAAAACTAACACAAGATTGTAAATCAACTATATTTCAATTAAAAAATTAAAAATAAAATTTAAAAAAAAGAGGGATTCCCTGGCAGTCCAGTGGTTAGGACTCTGATTTAGATCGCAGGGGCACAGGTTTGATCCCTGGTCGGGGAACTATCATCCCAGATGCTGCATTAAAAATAAAAATCAAAATAAAACAAACCAAAATTTTTCAAAGAAGAGAATGACTCCCCAGATGTCCCTCTTCAACTCTTTGAAACTGTGAATGAGGTCCAGCACCAGCACTCCACTTACCGTCATATGAATTTCTTACTATCACAGAGAAGATCTTACCAGAAACAAAAGTAAATATCACCTATCTCTCTTGTTTAAAACGTAACACATTCTCTCTCTCACACACACACATATACACGCTCATAAAATAAAAAGTGATAACAAGACATTTCCCTTCTAATTACTCAGCTAAGTCATTCTGCATGCCTGCTGCTGCTCCATCACCTCCCTCCTCCCCGTCCTGCCCCCAACCCCGGTTCTGTGACTGCATCGGAACCAGCGGTGGCATCTCCTGCTCTCCTTCCAGAAGTCTGTTGTCAGCACACCCTTCCCAGTGCCCCCAGGGGCTAGCTGGTTTCCCCTTGTGGTCTGACCGCTCTCCTCAAGGGGAAGTGAACCATTTCTTCTCACCTGCACCTTCTGCACTGTGATGGTCAGTCCAGTTAAGAGATTAGGGACCAAAGGACTGGTTACAGATAAAACAAACACTGGGGCTTAGGACACACGACCTTATCACACTGTGATAGAATCAGAGGTCGAGGAATTGCCTGAGGTCTGGTTGACAGCAGAACCAAGTCCAGACATAAGGACTGTTGCAACTGGTATCTGTAAACAATTAACACAGTATCCTCAGCTATGAAGAGTTAACACACAGACACACCCTGCAAATGGGATTCTCTGGCTAAATTACTTTGATGTTTTCTTTTCTCGTTTTTATTTTTAAATTTTTAGGCCACACCTTGCGGCCTGTGGGATTTCAGTTCCCTCACAAGGGGTCAAACCTGTGCCCCTTGCATTGGAAGTTCAGAGTGCTAACCACTGGGCAGCCCAGGGAAGTTTCTTTTTTTTACTTTTTTTCTTTGATTGCTTCTTGATACCAAACCCAAATGGTGATTCCCCTGTGTAGTCACTTCACCATCTCCCCATGGTCGACTCACTGCAATGCAGCCCCAGGACACTCTTATACCTCAACTCCTGCCAAGACAATAGCAAAAGTTCATGATTCCAAGCCTACCTCTCAAGTTTTATTCATTACCTCCTAAATCTGGTAATCCTACTCTCATCTTCTTTCCCCCTAAAACCATTACTTCCTGAGAAACTTCCAGATGTTTCTCACCCCTACAGTCTAGTGGACAACAACTTACTGAAACCACTGAGCAAATACTAATGTCATTTTTTCACATAATGTATGCTACATAGTACCCTGTTCTATGTTCTTAACAGCCAGGACTGTACCTGGTTTCAAAGGTCTCTGAAGGTCCAGTGCCTGTAATAATTTGTAAATAGCCGGTTGTGGATTTTAACTAGAGTCTATCATGCAAATATCTGAAGCAGAAAGCCACCAGTAAGTCTCATTCACTACTGAGTGAGATAGGCACAGCTCCGGCGTCTTGGATCTCCTTGAGGGAAAGGATAGCCATCCGAAATCAGAACGTGACCTCAGAAAGTTGCTGCTACAATGTGCAGGCAGTATTAAGGGACCCATTTCCTCACCCTCACTAAATGCTAAAAACCATCCTATTCTATACACTAGCTTCCTTTCAAAATTCCAACCGATGGCAAATGGATAATTTTCTGCTGCTGCTGCTGCCAAGTCACTTTAGTAGTATCTGACTCTATGCGACCCCATAGATGGCAGCCCACCAGGCTCCCCCCGTCCCTGGGATTCTCCAGGCAAGAAGACTGGAGTGGGTTGCCATTTCCTTCTCCAATGCATAAAAGTGAAAAGTGAAAGTGAAGTCACTCAGTCGTGTCTGACTCTTAACGGCTCCATGGACTGCAACCTACCAGGCTCCTCCACCCATGGGATTTTCCAGACAAGAGTGCTGGAGAGGGGTGCCATTGCTTTCTACATGATAACAAAAGTTCAAGGGTATGTATTTGGGAACAAATAAATTTGTACTCTATTGGTTTTGCTATTTTAATACAATTATTTATAAGAGAGGCATTTAGAAAGGGCTTTTGATTTTCCAACGTAAGTCTGAACTTATTTTAAGTTGGTCATTTATTCTCTCTCCTCTCTCCCTCACAAGAGAATAATCTAACCTCAAACAAATTCCTTCTGAATGGGAAATTTGATGGCACTTTCTCTTCTCTCACTGTTCATTAATTTACACTGTACATTAATTTTACATTAATGAACAATTTCCCAGTAATTAGTTTAAACAGAATAACTTCAAAAGAAGTTTCACCTGCAAAGCAATATACTTTTGATTTTCTACTGTTAGATTGACAACAAAAATTTTGGGGAAAGAGAGCATAAGTTAGTGGACAGTTCTCAAATTCAACTACAAGTAAAACTACATAAATCATATAATATGCATGTGGAATCTAGAAAGAAAGCACCAATTACCTCAAACAAGAGTTTAATTTATTTGCAAAATGTTAGGGCAACTTTTACCTTTTTAAGACTTCTGTTAATGTGGCCATATAATCTGTAAAATAAAAATTCAATAAAATCTAAAATCAGTGTTTCTGCTTGATATCTGTGAGCTAGAGAGATGAGGAAGCTTGTAGGTGAGGGAGTGTGTCGTGGGCTATATTACCAAACGCTGCACCTTAGAATATGATCTGTTCAAGAATGAGGTGTTCTTGTCACATTTGTGCTTCCTTTCATCCCTACTCTAGGAAGTGTGCTAACAAATTGCTAGGATGAAATCCTAAATTTAGGCTTTTCTAAAATAATATTCAGAAGAAAGCACATCAGGCAAAATGCCAGACTGGATGAAGCACAAGCTGGAATCAAGATTGCCAGGAGAAATATCAATTACCTCAGATATGCAAATGACGCCACCCTAATGGCAAAAAGGGAAGAGGAATTAAAGAGCCCCTCGATGAAGGCGAGGGCTTCCCTGGTATCTCAGATGGTAAAGTGTCTGCCTACAATGCAGGAGACCTGGCTTCGATCCCTGGGTCAGGAAGATCCCCTAGAGAAGGAAATGGCAACCCACTCCAGTATTCTTGCCTGGAAAATCCCATGGACAGAGGATCCTGCTAGGCTACAGTCCATGGGGTCGCAAAGAGTCGGACACAACTGAGCGACTTCACTTCGATGACAGTGAAAGAGGAGAGTGATCTGGCTTAAAGCCCAACATTTAAAAAACTAAGATCATGTTTTTAACATTTAAAAAACATTTAAAAACTAAGATCATGGCATCCATGATCCCAAGCCTACCACTTCATGACAAACAGATGGGATAACAATGGAAACAGTGACAGACTTTATTTTCTTGGACTCCAAAGTCACTGAGGACAGTGACTGCATCCATGAAATTAAAAGACACTTGCTCCTTGGAAGAAAAGTTATGACAAACCTAGACAGCATATTAAAAAGCAGTGACGTTACTTTGCCAACAAAGGTTCATCTAGTCAAAGCTATGAGTTTTCCAGGAGTCGTGTATAGATGTGAGATCTGGACAATAAGAAAGGCTGAGTGCTGAAGAATTGATGCCTTCAAACTGTGGTTTTGATGCCTTTAAACAGCAAGGAGATCAAACCAGTCAAACCTAAAGGAAATCAACCCTGAATATTCACTTGAAGGACTGATGCTGAAGCTGAGGCTCCAATGTTTTGGCCACTTGATGCGAAGAACTGACTCATTGGAAAAGACCCTGATACTGGAAAAGATTAAAGACAGGACAAGAAGGGGATGACAGAGGATGAGATGGTTGGATGGCATCACCAACTCGATGGACATGAGTTTGAGCAAGCTCCAGGAGATACTAATGATACTATGCATAAAATAGATGGGTCTTACCTCATGGCTCAGATGGTAGAGAAGCTGCCTACAATGCAGGAGACCTGGGTTCAATCCCTGGTTTGGGAAGATCCTCTGGAGAAGGGCATGGCAATCCACTCCAGTATTCTTGCCTGGAAAATTCCATGGACAGAGGAGCCTGGCAGGCTATAGTCCATGGGGTTGCAAAGAGTTGGACATGACTGAGTGACTAACATGAACATGATAAAATAGATAACTAACGAGAACCTACTGTATAGCTCAGGGAACTCTACTCAGTGCTCTGTGGTGACCTGAATAAGAATGAAATCCAAAGAAGAGGGGATATATGTATATGTATAGCTGCATCAGTCCAGTTCAGTTCAGTTGCTCAGCTGTGTCTGACTCTTTGTGACCCACAGACTGCAGCATGCCAGGACTCCCTGTCCATTGCCAGCTACTGGAGTTTACTCAAACTCATGTCCATCGAGTTGGTGATACCATCCAACCATCTCATCCTCCGTCATCCCCTTCTCATCCTGCCTTCAATCTTTCCCAGCATCAGGATCTTTTCCAATGAATCAGTTCTTTACAGCAGGTGGCCAAAGTACTGGAGCTTCAGCTTCAGCATCAGTCCCTCCAATGAATATTCAGGACTGATTTCCTTTAGGATGGACTGGTTGGATCTCCTTGCAGTCCAAGGGACTCTCAAGAGTCTTCTCCAACACCACAGTTCAATAGCATCAATTCTTCAGCGCTCAGCTTTCTTTATGATCCAACTGTCACATCCATACATGACTACTAGAAAAACCATAGCTTTGATGAGACAGAACTTTGTTGGTAAAGTAATGTGTCTGCTTTTTAATATGCCGTTTACATTGGTCTTAGCTTTTCTTCCAAGGAGCAAGCGTCTTTTAATTTTAGGGCTGCAGTCACCATCTGCAGTGATTTGGAGCTCAAAAAAATGTCTGTCACTATTTCCACTGTTTCCCCCTCTGTTTGCCATGAAGTGATGGAACCGGATGCCATGATCTTTGTTTTTTGAATGTTGAGTTTGAAGCCAGCTTTTTCACTCTCCTCTTTCACTTTCAACAAGAGGCTCTTCAGTTCCTCTTCCCTTTCTGCCATAAGGGTGGTGTCATCTGCATATTTGAGGTTATTGATATTTCTCCCAGCAATCTTGATTCTAGCTTCTGCTTCATTCAGCCCAGCATTTTGCATGATGTACTCTGCATAGAAGTTAAATAAGCAGGGTGACACCTTACAGCTTTGACGTACTCCTTTCCCAATTTGGAACCAGTCCATTGTTCTGTGTCTGGTTCTAACTGTTGCTTCTTGACCTTCATGCAGGTTTCTCAGGAGGCAGGTCAGGTGGTCTGGTATTCCCATCTCTTGAAAAATTATTCACAGTTTGTTGTGACCTGCACAGTCAAAGGCTCTGCCACAGTCAAAGGCTTTGCCATAGTCAATAAAGCAGAAGTAGATGTTTTTCTGGAACTCTCTTGCTTTTTTGATGATCCAGTGGATGTTGGCAATTTGATCTCTGGTTCCTCTGCCTTTTCTAAATCCAGCTTGAACACCTGGAAGTTCTCGCTTCACATACTGTTGAAGCCTGCCTTGGAGAATTTTGAGCATTACTTTGCTAGTATGTGAGATGAGTGCAATTGTGCGGTAGTTTGGACATTCTTTGGCATTGCCGCCTTCCTTTCAAATTGGGATGAAAAGTGACCTTTTCCAGTCCTGTGGCCATTGCTGAGTTTTCCAAATTTTCTGGCATATTGAGTGCAGCACTTTAACAGCATCATCTTTTAGGACTTGAAATAGCTCAGCTGGAATTCCATCACCTCCACTAGCTTTGTTTATAGTGATGCTTCCAAGTGGTTGGTTAAAAAGGCACCAACCAACCTCTTATAGCTGATTTGCTTTGCTGTAACTCTGCTCAATGTGAGGCTGTAGCCTGGATAGGAGGGGGATTTGAGGGAGAATAGAAACATGTATCTGTGTGGCTGAGTCCCTTTGCTGTCCACCTGAAACTATGACAACATTGTTAATCAGCTATACCCTAATACAAAATAAAAAGTTCCAAAAAATTAAAAATAAATAAATAATAAAATTATTTGATTGTTATGAAGCTGCTTGAAGTTCTTCTACCCAGGCAAGAGTGGGGTTGGGTATGAAGAAACCACCAATGGAATCCAGCTGGTAAACACATTTATAGTGCGTGTGTGTGTGTGTGTAAATTCATCATAGCTGAGCTGTTTGTGCTCTGGCTCTATTACCAGGCTGTGAAAAGAGTTTCATCATCAATGTTTCCACCAACATTTCAAATTATCTATAATTACTATCAGTTTTGTTGTTTAGTTGCTAAGTCGTGTCCATCTCTTCTGCGACCCCATGGACTGTAGCCCATCAGGCTCCTCTGTCCTTGGGATTTCCCAGGCAAGAATACTGGAGCGGGTTGCCACTTCCTTCTCCAGGGGATCTTTCCAACCCAAGGACTGAAACTGCATCTCCTACAATTCCTGAATTGGCAGGTGGGTTCTTTACAGCTGAGTCACCAGGGAAGTCCCCACTATTATCACTAGCTAATACTAATCAGTAATAGCTAATTAACTGATTTTGGTATTTTTACTGTATCTTTCATGAACTGGTCAGAAATACAAGTTTTGCTGGGCAAGGTTTTCTTAGCTGTTGAAAGAGAAGGGAGAAATAGAAAGCACAAAAGGATTAAACTCTGAAGTGGATAAAGTCTGATTCTACACTGTACTTGCTACAGTTAGTGGAGCTTGGGAACTTAGGTACCTGCCTACAGCTGTGAAAGCAGATGTAGAAATATCCAGAGTGAGGATGATGACTGTGTTATGGAAGCAAAAGCATTTGTTCAGCCCGAATTTGCTGTGATTCAAAATGGGGATGCACTATGCCAACCTAGGTACTATAAAGGTTTTACATACCATAATAATTTATTCATTTATTTTTTACCTAAAACTAAACAGTATCTTTATTTTTGTGTGTCCTCTTCTACCCGCTTAAAGAATGATGAAAATCACACCTTTGTCAATGAAGTGCTTATGTGCTGAAACAACAGACCCTCAAAGTTCTTAATTTAAAGGGTAAATATTCAAATTTTTAATTATGCCCACCATCAGGGGTTCAGGGCACAAATAGGAGTTAATGCTTGATCACTGTTCCAGTTTTACCTTTTTTTTTTTTTAAATGGATGGTGTTATCTTAACAGAACTCCGAGAGTTCTTATATAGAGTAAGAATGATCAGTAAGACCCTACAGCATCTTTGTTTACTAAGATATAAAAGTGTATGGACATCAGTTTTCAAATGATTGAAGTGACGGGAAGTGAAAGTCGCTCAGCCATGTCAGAATCTTTGTAACCCCATGGACTGTGTCCCACCAGGTTCCTCTGTCCATGGAATTTTCCAGGCAAGAATACTGGATTGGGTAGCCATCTCCTTCTCCAGGGGATCTTCCCGATCCAGAGACTGACTGATCCTGAGTATCTTACATTGGAGGCAGAGTCTCTACTATCTGAGCCACCGGGGAAGCCCTTCGAAATGATTACCTCAAGCTAATTCTTATGTTTCACGTAATGTTAATTAAAAAAATTTATATGCAATATAAAGAACAGATGCCTTTTCATGTCTATAGCAGATTTATTACTGGCATTGTTTTTCATTCATCTTTTGAGAATCCTAGTGAGGATTGTTGGTTCCCTTTTAAATACTGAAAAAAAGATACTGAAATAATTGAGGGAGGCTCCTTGGATCACTCTTTCCTACCATCCCCATTCGCACATGAGGAAAGGGGGTTGAAAACCTGGAGAGAGGGAGCCAAGGGAAACAGAAAGGTAACTAGTTGTGATAACAGAACAAGAGGCTTCACAAAATACAAGCTCTCAGGGAGCAGAAGATGGGATCTCTGCTTCCAGCTAGGAGCAAAGAGTATGAGAGTTTCAGTAAGAGAAATACACAAAATCCCAGGTTTAGGAAGGATGGGATTCCCCAGATAGTCACTAGGCTACGAATCTTGCTTCTTTCCACTTTCATTAAAAGAAAAAAATATTTAAACCCCAGTGTCCTCTCCTTATCCCTCTTCCCTCTGCAAAGAGTAAAAATTAGGGTTCTTGGGTACAAAAAAAAAAAAAAAAAAAAAAGAGTGACACATAAACCAACAATCTCAAATATTTCAAGAAAATCAAAACAAAAAAGAACAACTTCAATATACATTTTCTTCTTTTTTTAAAAGAGAATTTACACCTGAGGAAACTTTTTTAAGTGATTAGGACCTTAAAATCAGCATTATTTAAATAATCACAGGGATAAACAAGAATATCACATCACAAAATGAGAGCAGGCAGTTATGAAAATAAGTTAACCAGAGATTGGAAATACAAACAGCTACTGAAAGAGATGGGTTGAATAGCAGAATGGCCACTACTGAAAATCAAACCAGACAGCTGGAATACCAAGCCAAGGTATTCTCTCAGAATGCAACACAAGGGATGAAAGGATAAAAGCTATGAATGATAGCTAAGAAAGATCTGGAGGACAAATCTAAAAGTTTCAGTATTGCTCCACAGACATCACATTGATTCCACTGTCAACTTTCCTGCTTATCTTCATTGCCAAAATTCAAGCATCTTAGAGGTTGGGATTTTCCCCAGAGTTATTGCTGGCTTCTGGGCCTCCCTGGTAGCTCAGCAGGTAAAGAATCCGCCTGCAATGCAGGAGACCCTGGTTCGTTTCCTGGGTTGGGAAGGTCTGCTAGAGAAGGGATAGGCTACCCACTCCAATATTCTTTGGCTTCCCTGATGGCTCAGCTGATAAAGAATCTGCCTGCAATGTGGGAGACCTGGGTTCAATCCCTAGGTTGGGAAGATCCCCTGAAGAAGGGAACGGCTACCCACTCCAGTAGTCTGGCCTGGAGAATTCCATGGGCTACTTAGTCCATGGGGTCCCAGAGAGTGGGACACGACTGAGCGACTTTCACTTTCTTTACTCTTATTGCTGGCTTCCGGCTCGCAGTGCTGGTTTTGGCCCCAGTTTTCCCTGGGATTCCCGTACCAGCACCTGTAACTTCCTGGGTCTCAGACAGGTTCCCCCACGAAGTCCAGGACCGTCAGCAGCTTCCATGTTACACGGTCCCCACCCTGGGCTTCCCACACAACTCTTTGGCACATGCTGCCCGTCGAGCTCCTGTCTGAGGCGACGCTCCCAGATGTCGAGTGACTCTAGGGGTCAGAGGATCAGACATCACCCCAAGGATGAGAAAGCTCCCCAGCTCTGGGAAGCCCGGTAGGGAAGCCGAGAAGGTAAGCACCAAGACTCTCTTAGCATCGCTGATCTTCCCGCCGCCGAGGCCACGCTCTCCCTCCTGGCCACGCCCCTCCTGGCCACGCCCCCCCAGAGCGCGGCGCCTTGTGGGAATTGTGGTTCTGGGCCCGCTAAATCCGCCCCAGGAAGGAAGGCGGGGCCTGCGGCCGAGCAAACCCAGAAACTGAACAGCTGAGGGGGCTGCTCAGCTCCCCGGCCTCCTGCGCCAGCTCAGCGAAAGAGGCGGGACCCCGCGGGCATCCGAAACAAGGAGGTGCGGGCGCATGGAACGGCGCCCCCTGCCACCCGACCTGCCGTCCTCGCAGTCCCGCCTCCTTCTTTAGAAGCTCTAAATACTGCGCTTCTGCCCTGAACTCACACAGCCCTGAGGGCCCACGGTTTGGCTTGAACTTTCGGAAAATAGGATTGTCCTCCGGTCCTTCGTCTTACTGTAAACAGAGGCTGCTTTCAGAAACCGGGCACCTGCGTAGCCCATATTTGCAAGCACAAGGACCAAGACCTACTCACAAGTTGCCTTGCTCACACGACTGCCGGATGAAACTGCCACACATGAATCTCCTGTAAGGAAGCTGTCTGCCCCGTTCTGCAGTCTTTCTCTTGATAAAATCCCTGAATGAACCTAGTTCAAGTTCAGGTTGTGACAAAGTATTCCAATCCCAAGTTCTGGTCGCTGACAACTTTCTATTGGTTTTTCGTTAGGGCACCAAACTTGGGTCCCCTAGCCCGCAGGAGCTTAGCAGTAAAGTCAACCTACTGACACCTAGTGGTGGTGAAGGAAAGTGCAGGTTTATATAAGGTGCTTATTAGGAAGGGGTCCGGGACCTCTAGTGCTTAAAAGACCAAACTCCTTGCAGGCTTTTGGCCAAAGGTTTTTAAAGACTGGGTGAGGGAGAGGGGTGGTGGGGTTTTTGATTAGCTCCTGTACATTCTTCTTAGTGGTTGATAGTGAGGAAATTGAGAGTTACCGTCATCAGCCTTCTGGTTCCAACCAGTCTGGGGGTCTATGTGCTTGGCAGCATGTGGTTAACTTCTACCTGGTAAGGGTTTCAGTATCCCCAAAACAACTTAAAGTGTATGGCTCAGAATAGTATCTATAGCCCTTGAGAAGGAACTAAAGGAATCTTTAGTTTCTTGACTTTATTTAATGGCTAAACTATTATTATTTTGTCTTGTTTGACTGTTTTCCTTTCTGTATTTTCTCACTTCTCTGATTAAATTCACTCTTTGAAACTTGGGGAAGACCTAGGAGGCTAAAGTTTCTCTACAGATAAGTAGACAGAGGACATGGCGGGGGTGGTCCTCTTCCGGCAAGGCCCTATAGGGTCCTGCTAGGTTACAAGTTTGGCGGGAGTATTTCAAAACAACCCAGAATTTTCTCCTTAATAGGTGAGCCCAACAAATACTTTATTTCAAGCAGATTGTACAGGAGGCAAAAACCTTTTTCTTCTGCCCAGCTAGGTTCTCCAGCTGTGTGTGTGTGTGTATGCAGTTGCCCAGTCGTGTCCGCCTCTTCGTGACCCTGTGGACTATAGCCCGCCAGGCTCCTCTGTCCACGGGGTTCTCCAGGCAAGAATACTGGAGTGGGTTGCCATATCCTACTCCAGGGGATTTTTCCTGGCCCAGGGATCAAACCCATGACTTTTGCATCTCCTGTATTGGCAGGTGGATTCTTTACCACTGTGCCACCTGAGAAGGGCCTTGGGAATTAAACTGACAAAAGACTTGTGGGGATTAAGATGTGTTAGAGTTCCACAAGGAAAATACATTCGAGATTGTGGCCAAGTGCTGCTGCTGCTAAATCGCTTCAGTCATGACCAAGTGATTGAGGCTTAAAGACTGTTTTAGACTAAACATAGGGAAAAAAGTTCAGCACTTCTGAGAGAGTAGAGGCAAGTTAGGAGAAGTTGAAGGGAGGAAATATATTGTGCAGTTAAGGGTCTCAGATGATCAGAGTTGTCTCTGGGGGTGGTCCTCTTCCTGACACTGAAGCAACTTTACAATTGGAAATTTCCTCTTTTATTTGTCACCCTGCTTATTTAACTTATATGCAGAGTACATCATGAGAAATGCTGGGCTGGAGGAAGCACAAGCTGGAATCGAGATTGCTGGGAGAAATATCAATAACCTCAGATATGCAGATGACACCACCCTTATGGCAGAAAGTAAAGAAGAACTAAAGAGCCTCTTGATGAAAGTGAAAGAGGAGAGTAAAAATGTTGGCTTAAAGCTCAACATTCAGAAAACTAAGATCATGGCATCCAGTCCCATCACTTCATGGCAGATGGGGAAACAGTGGCTGACTTTATTTTTCTAGACTCCAAAATCACTGCAGATGGTGATTGCAGCCATGAAATTAAAAGACACTTACTCCTTGGAAGGAAAGTTATGACCAACCTAGACAGCATATTACTTTGTCAACAAAGGTTCATCTAATCAAGGCTATGGTTTTTCCAGTGGTCATGTATGGATGTGAGAGTTGGACTATAAAGAAAGCTGAGTGCCGAAGAATTGATGCTTTTGAACTGTGGTGTTGGAGAAGACTCTTGAGAGTCCCTTGGACTGCAAGGAGATCCAACCAGTCCATCCTAAAAGAGATCAGTCCTGGGTGTTCATTGGAAGGACTGATGTTGAAGCTGAAACTCCAGTACTTTGGCCACCTGATGGGAAGAGCTGATTTGAAAAGACCCTAATGCTGGGAAAGATTGAAGGCAGGAGGAGAAGGGGACAATGGAGGATGAGATGGTTGGATGGCATCACTGACACAATGGACATGGGTTTGGGTGGACTCCGGGAGTTGGTGATGGACAGGGAGGCCTGGCGTGCAGGGGTCGCAAAGAGTTGGACATGACTGAGCGACTGAACTGAACTGAATTTATTTATTTTAATTAGAAGCTAATTAGTTTACAATATTGTGGTGGGTTTTCCATACATTGATGTGAATCAGCCACGGGTGAACATGTGTCCCCCATCCTGAACCCGCCTCCCAACTCCCTGCCCACCCCATCCCTCTGGGTTGTCCCAGTGCACCAGCTTTGAGTGCCCTGTTTCATACCTTGAACTTGGACTGGTGATCTATTTCACATATGGTAATATACATGTTTCAGTGCTATTCTCTCAAATCATCCCACCATCACCTTCTCCCTCAGAGTCCAAAGGAGTCTGTTAAAGACTGCAGTCTGTTATTTATATCTGTATCTCTTTTGCTGTCTTGCATATAGGGTCATCATTACCATCTTTCTACATTCCATATGTATGCATTTTTCTCTTTTATTTGTATTTTTTGGCCTCACCATGTGCATGTGGGATCTTAGTTCCCTAACCAGGGATGGAACACTTCGCCCTGCATTCGAATTGTAGAGTCTTAAGCACTGGACCAAAAAGAAAGTCCCAGAAATTTCCTTTATGAGGAAATGTATACTCTATTATAGTCAGTTAAGGGGAGGTAAGGCACTTTTCCTGCATCTGTTGGCTCTTAATTCCCTGTGAAAGTGAAAGTCGCTCAGTTGTGTCCGACACTCTGTGACCCGATGGACTGTATAGTCCATGGAATTCTCTAGGCCAGAATACTGGAGTGGGTAGCCATTCCCTTCTCCAGGGCATCTTCCCAACCCAGGGATTGAACCCAGGTCTCCCACATTGCAGGTGGATTCTTTACCAGCTGAGCCACAAGGGAAGCCCAAGAATACTGGAGTGGGTAGCCTATCCCTTCTTCAGCAGATCTTCCCAACCCAGGAATCGAACTGGGGTCTTCTGCATTGCAGGCGGATTGATTCTTTACCACCTGAGCTGTGAGGGAAGCCCCCTGTAGCTGAAGGTAATCCATGTGCCAAAGAGTCATACTTTGGCATGGCTAGTCTGGTAGCCTTCAAGACATTGTTGAAAGAGCTGTCATGGGACTTCCCCAGTGGTCCAGTGGTAAAGGCTTCACCTTCCAATGCAAGGAGGGAGGTTCAATCCTAAGTCGGGGAGCTAAGATCCCACACACCTTAAAGCTAAAAAAAACCAAAGCATAAGAAAAAAAAAACAGAAGCAATATTGTAACAAATTCAATAAAGACTTTAACAATCGTCCACATAAAACAGAAAAAAACTTTAAAAAAAGAAAGAAAGAAAGAGCTGTCAAGCTGTGTAGAACTGTCAATCTATGTGGTAGAGGGTGCTCAGAGAAACTGGTCAGTAATAATGGCATTAAGGGCAGTGAATTTACAGAGAGCTCATGTACCACGTGGCTAGTCTTTCCTTTGTATTATCACAGGACCATTCACTATAACTCTATGAGTCAGGCATGATCAAGTACACTGGCCTGGGTAACTCTATCACTAAATGTAAGAGCTGAACCCTCAACTCTTAAGGTTGCCTCAGTTGATTGAGGCAGTCTGACTTCGGAGTCCAGGGTTGTTACCTACCACGACCTAGGCTCTGTTTCAGCTCTACTGAAAAGAACTGTGTGAGCTCGGGCCAGTTGTTCATCTCTTGGCCTTACTTTCTCAATCTGTATTTGTACACAGCTATCTTAGGTGGTGATAAAAATTATTCTGAGACTGTGGGTCTGTTGAGCACCCAGCATGCATAAGACACTTGGTGTTCAACTAAGGTTAGTGTTTAAAATGGAGACTATTTTTGGTAAAGTAGCATGTGTGATAATGCTTTAAGTGCCTGTTAAATGAGGTGGTATCTTTTCATCACTTGGTTTTTCTGCCTTTTGCCCAGAGAGCAAGCACTAAATAATCAGCTTTTGGTGTTGCTAAGCAAAAGGACAGGCTCTTTCCTTTGGAGCTCATTAATTCTCTTGTACCTAGAAACATTTTTTCTCTTCTGCTCTCTGTGTTCTGAGGCTTAAAGATTCTAAGACACTCAGCTCTGTACTGGTAATCCTGTTTTACAAGGCTGTTATTTTTCCCTTTTGAAGACAAAGTCTCAGTCATTTAGATACTTAAAAGCCTAGACACAAGCACAATTTATTCCTATAATGTACTGACCTCAAATGCCAAGTAGGTTTTGCATCTCCTACCCAGGAAACACATCCTGGATTGTGCACAAATGACTCACACACATTAAAGTGCCATGAGAAACCCAGGGATTTTTAGTTGAAAATGTCAGAGTACGAGAGAAGCCTAGAATGTTGGAAGCCACACTTAGGGCCAAACCCCAGCATTATCACTTGTTGGGTATGTGACCTTGGACAAATTAATTAACCCCTTTAAGCCCAAGTTCCTCATCTATAAAAATTATATTAATAAATTATACAGTTTTTTTTTAAGGACCGAATGAAAAACAATGCAATATACATTTAGTATAATACATTGCCAATTAGAGAATGTCACTCACCGTTCAGCCCTATAAGGGCTAGGTCATTAGCCACTGCAGTCACTGACCTTCAACACCCCTGGATCAGGAATGAGGTACTCTGTGCGCTGGGAAAACTATCAGAAAAGGGCTGCAGGTAGTCAGATATTTTCAGGAGAAAATGTTACGAACCCAATTTTCTTGGTATATTCCCATGCTTAGAAAGCACTAAAATCATTAACTGAGATCTTTGTGCCCCATGACTAGCAGTAACCTCCTCCTGAGATATGTGTTTAATTGCACATACCCCTTCTCCAAAATCATGAATAAACTGACCTCTCCCCCTACCTCAGTGCCTGAAGCCTATCTGAGAGGCTGTATTCTGGGCTATCAGTTCAGTTCAGTTCAGAGGGATGGGATGGGGAGGGATGTGGGTGGGGGTTTCGGGATGGGGTACCCATGTTCACCTGTGGCTGATTCATGTCAATGTATGGAAAACCCACCATAATATTGTAAAGTAATTAGCCTCCAATTAAAATAAATAAATTCAGTTCAGTTCAGTCACTCAGTCGTGTCCGACTCTGTGCGACCCCATGAACCGCAGCACCCCAGGCCTCCCTGTCCATCACAAACTCCCGGAGTTTACCCAAACTCATGCCCATCGAGTCGGTGATGCCATCCAGCCATCTCATCCTCTGTCCTCCCCTTCTCCTCCAGACCCCCAACCCCTCCCAGCATCAGGGTCGTTTCCAACGAGTCAGCTCTTTCCATCAGGTGGCCAAAGTACTGGAGTTTCAGCTTCAGCATCAGTCCTTCCAATGAACACCCAGGACTGATCTCCTTTAGAGTGGACTGGTTGGATCTCCTTGCAATCCAAGGGACTCTCAAGAGTCTTCTCCAACACCACAGTTCAAAAGCATCAATTTTTCGGTGCTCAGCTTTCTTCACAGTCCAACTCTCACATCCATACATGACCATTGGAAAAACCATAGCCTTGACCAGACGGACCTTTGTTGGCAAAGTAATGTCTCTGCTTTTTAATATGCTATCTAGGTTGGTCATAACTTTCCTTCCAAGGAGTAAGTGTCTTTTAATTTCATGGCTGCAATCACCATCTGCAGTGATTTTGGAGCCCAGAAAAATAAAGTCTGACACTGTTTCCACTGTCTCCCCATCTATTTCCCATGAGGTGATGGGACCAGATGCCATGATCTTCGTTTTCTCAATGTTAAGCTTTAAGCCAACTTTTTCACTCTCCTCTTTCATTTTTATCAAGAGGCGTTTTAGTTCCTCTTCACTCTCTGCCATAAGGGTGGTGTCATCTGTGTATCTGAGGTTATTGATATTTCTCCCAGCAATCTTGATTCCAGCTTGTGGTTCCTCCAGCCCAGCATTTCTCATGATGTACTCTGCATATAAGTTAAATAAGCAGGGTGACAATATACAACCTTGACGTACTCCTTTTCCTATTTGGAACCAGTCGGTTATTCCATTTCCAGTTCTAACTGTTGCTTCCTCACCTGTATACAGGTTTCTCAAGAGGCAGGTCAGGTGGTCTGGTATTCCCATCTCTTGAAGAATTTTCCACAGTTTATTGTGATCCACACAGTCGAAGGCTTTGGCATAGTCAATAAAGAAGAAATAAATGTTTTTCTGGAACTCTCTTGCTTTTGCGATGATCCAGCGGATATTGGCAATTTGATCTCTGGTTCCTCTGCCTTTTCTAAAACGAGCTTGAACATCTGGATGTTCACGGTTCACATATTTCTGAAGCCTGACTTGGAGAATTTTGAGCATTACTTTACTAGCATGTGAGATGAGTGCAATTGTGCAGTAGTTTGAGCATTCTTTGGGATTGCCTTTCTTAGGGATTGGAATGAAAACTGACCTTTTCCAGTCCTGTGGCCATTGCTGAGTTTTCCAAATTTGCTGGCATATTGAGTGCAGCACTTTCACAGATCTTTCAGGATCTGAAATAGCTCAGCTGGAATTCCATCACATCCACTAGCTTTGTTCGTAGTGATGCTTTCTAAGGACCACTTGACTTCACATTCCAGAATGTCTGGCTCTAGGTGAGTGATCACACCATTGTGATTATCTGGGTCATGAAGATCTTTTTTGTACAGTTCTTCTGTGTATTCTTGCCACCTCTTCTTAGATCCTGGGCTATATTCCTCAGTAAGTTTCTCAATGAAACTGAAACTCACAGATCTCATGTTGTGCATTTTTATTTCAGTTGACAAGTTTTTGCAACTCTAAAGGGACCTGGAGCAGACTTCTCTCCTTTGCCTGAACTCTACAAGGATCAGGAGCCTTGGTACCAGCAGGCTTTTTTGCCCATCTGACTCCTTGGCAAGTCCAGATGAATTTGGGTGAGTCTTTCCTGGTTCGCCAATCTCCCAACTATTGTTCATGATCTTATTTGGTGATGAAACACAAGTACTTGACCCCCCCCCCCCCCGCCCCCCCGCCTTTGAAAGATACTGGGAGAACCCAGTTGAAAGACACTAGGGAAAAATGCCTCCCAGTTGAAAAAAATACTGGGGGAACCTGGTTGGAATACTCTGGGATTTGCTCAACTGAAACACAATGAGAGGTCTGGACTGGGGTGATTAGGTGGGAGGCTGGCCTAATGTCTTTCATAAACAGTTCAGTTCAGTTCAGTCGATCAGTCGTGTCCGACTCTGCAACCCCATGAATCGCAGCACGCTAGGCCTGACTGTCCATCACCAACTCCTGGAGTCCACCCAAACCCTTGTCCATTGAGTCATTGATGCCATCCAACCATCTCATCCTCTGTCGTCCCCTTCTCCTCCTTTCCTCAATCTTTCCCAGCATCAGCGTCTTTTCCAATGAGTCAGCTCTTCACATCAGGTGGCCAGAGTATTGGAGTTTCAGCTTCAACATCAGTCCTTCCAATGAACACCCAGGACTGATCTCCTTTTGGATGGACTGATTGGATCTCCTTGCAGTCCAAGCGACTTTCAAGAGTCTTCACCAACACCACAGTTCAAAAGCATCAATTTTTCGGCGCTCAGCTTTCTTTATAGTCCAACTCTCACATCCATACATGACCACTGGAAAATCCATAGCCTTGACCAGACGGACCTTTGTTGGCAAAGTAATGTCTCTTGCTTTTTAATGTGCTGTCTAGGTTGGTCATGATTTTCCTTCCAAGGAGTAAGCGTCTTTTAATTTCATGGCTGCAATCACCATCTGCAGTGATTTTGGAGCCCCCCAAAATAAAGTCAGCCAATGTTTCCACTGTTTCCCCATCTGTTTGTCATAAAGTGATGGGGCTGGATGCCATGATCTTAGTTTTCTGAATGTTGAGCTTTGGGACATCAGAAAGCCAGTCTCTAACTAATACCCCTGCCAGGTTTATGTACAAGGGAAACTTATACTTACAAGTACTTAATTAGGAATTAAAGAAAATCTTGCTCTGAAAGTGGCTAAAATGGGGATCTTTTGACAATCCAATACCAGTTTTTTGCATATGCAGTTAGAATTAGAGAAAGTCAGCTTGATATAACATTTTTTCAGAACTCTGACCCTAAGAGAACAAGTCCTTTTAGAGGAGCTTGCATTTCTCTCTCTATGCCTTGAAATGTAAATGTTCTCCTAGGGTTCTCAGAAATTCTTATCCTGTCTAGACCATCTCTAATTCCTGAGACTGGGAAAAAAAAGGAAAAAGAATCCTTTTGGAAATCAAATGGGTAAACTTAACTTATTCCAACTGTTATAAACTAGTGAGTTTTATATTGTAATACCTGATTCATGACTGTTTAAAAATGAAGCTAATGAGATCTCTGATTGTGTCTGTCTATATGTCTGTGTATACATTATAGGCCTGATATATATTTACCTATGAATGGTATTACCAAAATTTATTTATAAATGAACAGATTTGATTAAATTAACAGAATATATAAATTATCAGAAATACAAAAGAAATTAACCCCAATACATTTCAGGTTCATATAAACTGGGAAATATTTAACATTAAATTAATATTTGATATTAAAGTTCAGTTCAGTTCAGTTCACTCGCTCAGTTGTGTCTGACTCTTTGCAACCGCATGGACTGCAGCACGCCAGGCTTCCCTGTCCATCACCAACTCCCGGTGCTTACTAAAACTCATGTCCATCGAATCGGTGATGCCATCCAACCATCTCATCCTCTGTCATCCCCTTCTCCTAACTTCAATCTTTCCCAGCATCAGGGTCTTTTCCAATGAGTGAGTTCTTTGCATCAGGTGGCCAAAGTATTGGAGTTTCTGCTTCAGCATCAGTCCTTCCAATGACCACTCAGGACTGATCTCCTTTAGGATGGACTGGTTGGCTTTCCTTGCAGTCCAAGGGACTCTCAAGAGTCTTCTCCAACACCACAGTTCAATAGCATCAATTCTTTGGCACTCACCTTTCTTTATAGTCCAACTCTCACATCCACATGACTACTGGAAAAACCATAGTTTTGACTAGATGGACCTTTGTTGGTAAAGTAATGTCTCTGCTTTTTAATATGCTGTCTAGGTTGGTCATAGTTTTTCTTCCAAGGAGCAAGTGCCTTTTGATTTCATGGCTGCAGTCACTGTCAGCAATGATTTTGGAGCCCCCCAGAATAAAGTCTCTCACTGTTTCCATTGTTTCCACATCTGTTTGTCATTAAGTGATGGGACCGGATGCCATGATCTTAGTTTTCTGAATGTTCAGTTTCAAGCCAACTTTTTCACTCTCCTCTTTTACTTTCAACCAGAGGCTCTTCAGTTCTTCTTCACTTTCTGCCATAAGGGTGGTGTCATAAGGGTGCATATCTGAGGTTATTGATATTTCTCCCGGCAATCTTGATTCCAGCTTGTGCTTCCTCCAGCCCAGCATTTCTCATGATGTACTCTGCATATGAGTTAAATAAGCAGGGTGACAATATACAGCCTTGATGTACTCCTTTTCCTATTTGGAACAAGTCTGTTGTTCCATGTCCAGTTCTAACTGTTGCTTCTTGATCTGCATACAGATTTCTCAGGAGGCAGGTCAGGTAGTCTGGTATTCCCATTTCTTTCAGAATTTTCCACAGTTTGTTGTGATCCACACAGTCAAAGGCATTGATGTAGTCAATATAGCAGAAGTAGATATTTTTCTGGAATGACCCAGATAATCACAATGGTGTGATCACTCACACTCACCTAGAGCCAGACATCCTGGAATGTGAAGTCAAGTGGGCCTTAGAAAGCATCAGTACGAACAAAGCTAGTGGAGGTGATGGAATTCCAGTTGAGCTATTTCAACTCCTGAAAGATGATGCTGTGAAAGTGCTGCACTCAATATGAAAGCAAGTTTGGAAAACTCAGCAGTGGCCACAGGACTGGAAAAGGTCACTTTTCCATCCAATCCCAAAGAAAGGCAATCCCAAAGAATGCTCAAACTACTGCACAATTGCACTCATCTCACATGCTAGTAAAGTAATGCCTAAAATTCTCCAAGCCAGGCTTTAGCAATACATGAACCGTTAACCATTCAAGCTGGTTTTAGAAAAGGCAGAGGAACCAGAGATCAAATTGCCAATATCCGCTGGATCATCGCAAAAGCAAGAGAGTTCCAGAAAAGCATCTATTTCTGCTTTATTGACTATGCCAAAGCCTTTGACTGTGTGGATCACAATAAATGGTGGAAAATTCTGAAAGAAATGGGAACACCAGACCACCTGACCTGCCTCTTGAGAAACCTGTATACAGGTCAGGAAGCAACAGTTATAACTGGACATGGAACAACAGACTTGTTCCAAATAGGAAAAGGAGTACATCAAGGTTGTATATTGTCACCCTGCTTATTTAACTTATATGCAGAGTACATCATGAGAAATGCTGGGCTGGAGGAAGCACAAGCTGGAATCAAGATTGCCGGGAGAAATATCAATAACCTCAGATATGCACCCTTATGACACCACCCTTATGGCAGAAAGTGAAGAAGAACTAAAGAGCCTCTGGTTGAAAGTAAAAGAGGAGAGTGAAAAAGTTGGCTTGAAACTGAACATTCAGAAAACTAAGATCATGACATCCGGTCCCATCACTTCATGTCAGATAGATGGGGAAACAGTGGCTGACTATTTTTCTGGGCTCCAAAATCACTGCAGATGGTGACTGCAGCCATGAAATTAAAAAACTTTTGCTCCTTGGAAGGAAAGTTATGACCACCCTAGACAGCATATTGAAAAGCAGAGACATTACTTTGTCAACAAAGGTCCATCTAGTCAAAGCTATGATTTTTCCAGTGGTCGTGTATGGATGTGAGAGTTGGGCTATAAGGAAAGCTGAGCGCAGAATTGATGCCTTTGAACTGTGGTGTTGGAGAAGAGTCTTGAGAGTCCCTTGGACTGCAAGGAGATCCAACCAGTCCATCCTAAAGGAGATTAGTCCTGAGTATTCATTGGAAGGACTGATGCTGAAGCTGAAACTCCAATACTTTGGCCACCTGATGCGAAGAGCTGACTCATTTGAAAACACCCTAATGCTTTTAGGGCAGATTGAGGGAAGGAGGAGAAGGGAAAACAGAGGTTGAGATGGTTAGATGGCATCACCGACTCGATGGGCATGAGCTTGGGTGGACTCTGGGAGTTGGTGATGGACAGGGAGGCCTGGCGTGCTGCGGTTCATGGGGTCGCAAAGAGTCAGACATGACTAAGAGACTGAACTGAACTTGCTTTTTCCATGATCCAGCTGATGTTAGCAATTTGATCTCTGGTCCCTCTGCCTTTTCTAAATCCAGCTTGAACATCTGGAAGTTCATGATTCATGTACTGTTGAAGCCTGGTTTGGAGATTTTGAGCATTACTTTGCTGGTGTGTGAGATGAGTGTAATTGTGTGGTAGTTTGAGCATTCTTTGGCATTGCCTTTCTTTCAGATTGGATGGAAAACTGACCTTTTCCAGTCTTGTGGACACTGCTGAGTTTTCCAGATTTGCTGGCATATTGAGTGCAGCACTTTCACAGCATCATCTTTTAGGATTTAAAATAGCTCAACTGCAATTCCATCACCTCCACTAGCTTTGTTCATCGTGATGCTTCCTAAGGCCCACTTGACTTCACATTCCAGGATGTCTGGCTCTAGGTGAGTGATCACACCACTGTGCTTATCTGGGTCATGTAGATCATTTTCATATAGTTCTTCTGTGTATTCTTGACACCTTTTCTTAATATCTTCTGCTTCTGTTAGGTCCGTACCATTTCTGTCCTTTATTGAGCCCATTTTTGCATGAAATGTTCCCTTGGTATCTCTAATTTTCTTGAAGAGATCTCTAGTCTTTCCCATTCTGTTGTTTTCCTCTATTTCTTTGCATTGATTTCTGAGGAAGGCTTCCTTATCTCTCCTTGCCATTCTTTGGAATTCTGCTTTCAGGTGGGTATACCTTTCCTTTCCTCCTTTGCCTTTCACTTTTCTTTTCTCAGTTATTGGTAAGGCCTCCTCAGACAACCATTTTGCATTTTTGCATTTCTTTTTCTTGGGGATGGTCTTGATCACTGCATCCTGTACAATGTCACAAACCTCCGTCCATAGTTCATCAAACACTGTCTATCAAATCTAGTCCCTTAAATCTATTTCTCACTTCCACTGTATAATCATAAGGGATCTGATTTAGGTTATACCTGAATGGTCTAATGGTTTTCCCTACTTTCTTCCGTTTAAGTCTGAATTTGGCAATAAGGAGTTCACGATCTGAGCTACAGTCAGCTCCCGGTCTTGTTTTTGCTGACTATATAGAGCTTCTCCATCTTTGGCTGTGAAGAATATAATCAATCTGATTTTGGTATTGATTGTCTGGTGGTGTCTTTGTGTAGAGTCTTCTCTTGTGATGTTGGAAGAGGGTGTTTGCTATGACCAGTGCATTCTTTTGGCAAGACTCTGTTATCCTTTGCCTGCTTCATTTTGTACAGGCCAAATTTGCGTTACTCCAGGTATCTCTTAACTTCCCACTTTTGCATTCCAGTCCCCTATAATGAAGAGGACATCTTTTTTGGCTGTTAGTTCTAGAAGGTCTTGTAGGTCTTCATAGAACTGTTCAACTTCAGCTTCTTCAGCATCACTGATCAGGGCATAGACTTGGATTACCATGATATTGAATGGTTTGCCTTGGAAGTGAGCAGAGATCATTCTGTCATTTTTGAGACTGCACCCAAAGTACTGTATTTCAGACTCTTTTGTTGGCTACGATGGCTACTCCATTTCTTCTAAGGGATTCTTGCTCATAGTAGTAGATATAATGGTCATCTGAGTTAAATTCACCCATTCCAGTCCATTTTAGTTCACTGATCCCTAAAATGTTGATGTGCACTCTTGCCATCTCTTGTTTGACCACTTCCAATGTGCTTTGATTCATGGACCTAACATTTGAGGTTCCTATGCAATATTGCTCTTTACAACCTCGGGGTTTACTTCCATCACCTGTCACATCCACAACTGGGTGTTGTTTTTGCTTTGGCTCCGTCTCTTCATTTTTTTTGTAGTTATTTCTCTACTCTTCTCCAGTAGCATATTGGGCACCTACCGACCTGGGAAGTTCCATCTTTCAGTGTCATATCTTTTTGCCTTTTCATACTATTCGTGGGGTCTCAAGGCAGTAATACTGTAGCGGTTTGCCATTCCCTTCTCCAATGGACCATGTTTTGTCAGAAGTCTCCGCCATGACCTGTCCACCTTGGGTGGCTCTACACGGCATGGCTTATAGTTTTGTTGAGCTAGACAAGGCTGTGGTCCATGTGATCAGTTTGGTTAGTTTTCTGTGATTGTAGTTTTCATTCTGTCTGCCCCCTGATGGATAAGGAAAAGAGTCTTATGGAAGCTTTCTGATGGGAGAGACTGACTGAGGGGGAAACTGGGTCTTGTTTCGTTGGGTGTGGCCATGTTTAGTTATAAAGTTAGTCTAAGTTTGTTGCTTTAATTATTACAGACATTAAGCATAATACTTTTAGGTTCTAGAAGCCAAATAAGATCTTTTTATATCTGTTGCAAAATTTGTCAGCAAGAAACATAACTTATATAGGTGAATGGAAACACAAAATGTATGTATACATACAATGGAATATTATTCACCCCTTAAAAGGAATGAAATTATGACATATATTACAACTTGGGTAAACCTTGAGGACATTATACTAAATGAAATAAGCTAGTTACAAAAAAGACAAGTACTTGTATGATTCTACTTATGTGAGAAACTTATAGAGTCACTTAGAGTCAAGATCTTACCGTCAAGATCACGAGGCATAAAATATCAATATGGTGGTTGTCAGGGGCTGGAGGGAGGAGAGAATAAAGAGTTATTGTTTAATAAGCATACAACTTCAATTTTGCAAGATGAAAAGGCTTCTGTAGATGAATGGTAGTAGTGATCACACATCAATATGAATGTACCATTGAATTGTACACTTAAAAAGGGTTATAATGGTAAATTTAATGTTACCTGTAGTTTACTACAATAAATAAAGTGATTGGTCATAAAAAAAAGAAAAAACTTGGTATAATGAAATTTTTATAAGTCAATCAGTCAGTCAGTTCAGTCGCTCAGTCGTGTCCGACTCTTTGCGACCCCATGAATCGCAGCACGCCAGGCCTCCCTGTCCATCACCAACTCCCGGAGTTTACCCAAACCCATGTCCATCGAGTCAGTGATGCCATCCAACCATCTCATCCTCTGTCGTCCCCTTCTCCTGCCCCCAATCCGCCCCAGCATCAGGGTCTTTTCCAATGAGTCATATATATACAAATGACATGAAAGCTTTTAGGTATACTGGTTAGGAATAATTATGTTTTAGGAATATCTACTATAAAATAGTCTCTCCAGGGAATTCTGTGGGATCCAGAGATTAGCACTCAGTGCTCTCATTGCCATGGCCCTGTGTTCAATTCCTAGTTGGGGAACTACAATCCCACAAGCCACATGGCCAAAAATAAAAATTAAAAAATCATCTCTCCAGAATTTGATAACTTGAAACTTTAGAGTTTACTAAATTAAGCTAAATGGTAGAAGTTTATTAAATATATAGGTCATTCCCAACTAAAATAAGATACTGTAACATTAATTACTGAACATAGGCTTCTTTTTACAAGTTCTGATCTGGTATCAAAGAAGAGTATTTAAAACTGTTTCAGAATACAATTAAAATAACCCTTCATTTTGCTACCATACATCTTTGTGAGGCTAGGTTTTCCTCATATATTTACATTGAAACATATCACAAGAGATTAAATACAGAGGCAAATACAAGAATCCTGCTGTCTTAAGCCAGGCACAAGGAGATTTGCAAACATTTAAAACATTGCTACACTTCTTATGACTTCTTTTGTTTTGGAAAAAAGTAGTTGTTTTTTGCAAAATATATATTATTTATGTTAACATGCAGGAATTTATTTTTCATTTTTAAAAATGAGTTAATAAATGGCTCTGAGCCATTTAAATTGTTGAATTTATTAGCATAAAATTATTCACATTTTCCTTTTACTATATGTGGAATCTGTAATGATGTCACTTCTGTCATTCCTAATACTGGCAATGTATATCTTAAGAGAGAAGATAATTTTTCCTAGTTATTCAGTCTACAGGTTTATCAATTTTATTGATCTTCTCAAAGAACCAGCTTTTGGTTTCACTGATTTTCTCTGCTGTTTTTCTTTTCTATTTCATTAATTTCCATTCCAATGTTTATTATTTCCTTTTTCTGCTTACTTATTTTATTTGTTCCTTTTTCCTGGTTCTTAAAATAAAGTCATAGATTTGAGACATTCTTCTTTTCTGATTTAGGTGTTAGTGATATAAATTTCTCCCTAAAAACTGCTTTAATGGCATCCCATAAATTTTGATATGTTATATTCTCAATTTAACTTAGTTCAAAATGTTTTAATTTTCCCCCTTTGATGTCTCTTTTGTCCCTTAGGTTATTTAGGAGTGTGTTCTTTAATGTCTAAGTATTTGGCGACTTTCCAGAGATGTCTTTGTTGTTTTTTAGTCATGTCTGACTCTTTTGCGACCCTATGGATTGTAGCCCGCCGGGCTCCTTTGTCCATGGGATTTTCCAGGCAAGAATACTGGAGTGGGTTGCCATTTCCTTCTCCAGGGAATCTTCCTGACCCAGGGATTAAACCTGAGTTTCCCTGCTGCATAGGCAGGCAGATTCTTTACCACTGAGCCACCAGGTAAGCCTGATGTTTTTGTTTTTGATTTGTAACTTAATCTAATTGTTGTCAAAGAATCTGCTTCATATGACTTGAATCTTTTAAAATTTATTTTATGGTACACAATGTGATCCATTTGGGAAAATACTATGGGTTATATGATAAAGTTTTAATGTGACAGAAATCTTTTCCTTATGATTTAAATCCTTTAAAAATATAACTGGCTGTTAAATAAAATTTACAACAATATATTATGATAAATTTTATTTAACAGCCAATTATATTTTTTAAAGATTTTGATCATAAGGAAAAGATTTTATATATTTACCCATGTAGTTGTCATTTCCACTGATTTTCATTCTTTGTATAGATCTAAATTTCCAACCATAATTGCTTTCCTTCTATCTAAAGGATTTCTTTTAACATTTCTTAGAGTATGGGTCTCTTGTTACTGATTTCTTTCAACTTTTTGTATGAAAATGTCTTTATTTCATTTTCATTTTTGAAAGATATTTTTCCATGCCGGGAGCCAGCACACGAGATCCTACCCGTGACAAGGTCATGAGGGAGAAAACCTGACGGGCAAGGCGGATCAGGTTTTCAGGGATTCCGAAAAGCTGCCCCAAAGCTGCCCCCGGCGCTCACCTTAAAGATGATATCTGTTTTTCTGACGCTTGCTTCCATAGACTACTCCCTAATTTCTGTGACACAGTCAGAAGGTCTTCCCCGATCTCTACCCAAATAAAAATCAATTTAGAACTTTAATCAATAAGTTTCCCAGGTGGTGGTATTTTATGAGATTATCCAGGGTGAAAGGAGTGTTTTAATTTAAACTCCTTGACTAGTAGTTTGTTAGCCAAATGCATTTATGCCCTTGGTACTAATATGCATCATTGCTTATAATATCCTAATCATAAAATAGCATAAAGAACCTGATTATATAAAAGCCCTAATAGACATAGAGCCTTTTTGAGGGGTGGAGGAGTCCTATTAGAAAACATAAGAAAAATTATTCTAATGGTGGTTATTGGGTTGACGTTTGCTTGCTGTGTTTTGCTTGCTGTGTTTTTGCTTTTAATGTGCTAAGGTTGTGTTATAGAAAGCATTGTTAATATAGTTAAAGATCTAGAGAAATAAGAGCTTAGCCCTAGTGTGCTAACAATGAGATGGTTGTTAATTGTCAGCCAGGAGTGCTAGGCAGAAGCTGCCTCACCAAAGTCGCAGAGTCAGTGTGGGGTAAACTTCTTAGATAAACGCAACTGACAACTTCTGCAGAAGGACTAATTTTTGTGTTAACAAGGTACTGTTGCCCTATGAGACTGTTACCTTTCAGTTAAGGTCACCATAGAAACAGAAAATAGGTTTACATTCACCTGACTTGCATAAAATGTTAATAGGCCCCAAGGCCAGAAGATAATGTACAAGACCCTCATAAACAAAGAAGTATGCAGAAAACACCCTGGTTTCATGAAGGACAAGCTGACGTAATGTTAAACTATCATCCCCTTAGAAATGTACTAACTTAGGGTATAAAAGCCATGGTAAAAAATAAAGCATTGCCAGACTCTGCCAGACCCTGCAAACACCCCCGTCTGGTCATTCTCTCTCTCTCTCTCTCTCTCTCCCTCGCAGACTTGGCCCTATCAAGGCTGGTCTCACGTGTCTCCTCTCTCTCTCGCAGACGCCGTTCATCCTGAGGGTACCCCCTGGATCCTGCCGAGGCTGGACCCCGGCATTTCCAGACATAGAATTTTGATTATAAAGCATTCATAATCCAAACAAAATTAATTTGTCACATTAAAATTTATTAAAACTTTAACCTGATTAAAACTTTATCATATAACCCATAATATTTACCATCTTCAAAAGGACAAACAAGTCTCTGGCTGACATTTAAAGTCTTTCTCAGACTCTTCCACTCCTTTGCAACCTTACCTCCTGTAAGAACCTTTACTTTATTATTAATTTTTACAAATGTTTATTTGTTTGGCTGTGCTAGGTCCTAGTTGCAGCAGGCAGGATCTTTGATCTTCACGGTGGCATCTGGGACCTCTTAAGTGCGGCATGGAAACTCTTTGGTTGCGACGTGTGGAATCTAGTTCCTTGACCAGGCATCAAACCCCGGCCCCCCACATTGGGAGTGCAGAATCTTAGCCACTGGACCACCAGGGAAGTCCCAAGAACCTTTACTTTAATAGGCATCTGCCCTCATTGTTTGACTTCTCACTATATGATGACCCATGCTGTATTGTTGTCTGTATATTTGCTCCCACGTCGCCTCACCCCAGCTCCCATTCATTCAAGGGCTAACTATACTTCTGTTCGTTTTGTGAATTTTACAACTCAAAAGGATCTCTTTCTGTCATATTTTTACTTCCTCTAAACCTTTAATAGCATTTACTGTCTGTATCAAGCATTTGACAATCCATTATCCAGCTGTATATATTTTCATTTCACTACCTGTACATACCTTCCCAAGAATATGTAAGTTTTTTGAGGTAAGGGATATGCCTCTTTAATGAAATGATAATTAAATTAAAAATTACCACTCATTTTATAAACAAAAAGATCTGCTAATTAATTTCTTAGGCATTGTCATCATCATCATGTTTAGTTCATATGGCCTTCCATCATTAAGATTTTGATACCAAGCAGCAGCTCTTGTAGATTTTGTTGATAGTTTGGAGTTGGATATTTCCTTTCCCTCATGTGGAAGGTTAGAGGCAGCCTGACTTGGGCATTTTCTTCTCCCAGGCTGGTAAGGCTCTTATAAAACCCCAATGGTTTAGGCTTTGGTAGGATAGTTTCTCTGGAGGGCAGGTCTTGCTAAAAATACAATGTTCAGGGCTTCTCTGGGGGCTCAGCTGGTAAAGAATCTGCCTGCAATTCAGGAGACCCACGTTCGATGCCTGGGTTGGAAAGATCCCCTGGAGAAGGGAACGGCTACTCACTAGAGTATTCTGGCCTGGAGAATTCCATGGATTATATAGTCCACGAGGTCCCAAAGAGTCAGACACGGCCAAGTGACTTTCACTCACTCACTCTGGGTATCTCAAATCATTCCTTTTCCTGCTTCCCCTGCTTATATTCACTGTAAGAACCTGGCCAAAATCCTGAAGGTAGAGTAATTCCCTGGTGGTCCGGTGGTTAGGACTCGGTAGCCTCACTGCCGAGGATCTGGTTTCAATCCCTGACTGGGGAACTAAGTTCCTGCAAGCTGTGAAGTGCAGCAAAAAGAAAAAAAAAATCTTGGAGGTAAAACTCATAAATGTGCCCCCTGCCCCCGCCCAGAGCTTCTCTCTCAGACTGGTCTGCACTGAGACCTCCAGGATTTTTGTCATTCACGGTTCAGGTTCAGTACCCTGGTACTGGCTTATGGAGGTGTCTGTTTGTGTGCTGCTTCTGGTAAATCGTGATTCTCTGTATTGACCCATTCATTGGTCTCTCCAATTTCTCCATGACATCACTCCTTTGATCAATCAAAGAATAATTGTTGATGTTCCACTTTGTTGAACTTTCTGTTAGGAAGAAGTGGTGACTTCCAAGTTCCTTACATGCTTGCCATTATAAAGTTTTACATAATTGAAAGCAAAATGACTATTTTATTGTTGTGTTGACCTACTTCTGTGGTCATCATGGATGGATCATAATTCAACCACTCTCTTATCATTGAATATTTAGGTGCTACTATTTTCATTTATCTCTTTTTTATACTTCAACTGAAATGATTATCTTCCTGCACTGAAAATTACTTTTTTGTATAATTTTCTTCTTAGATTCAAAATTCACATCCATAATCCTCAATCACAAACTCTATTTTTTTTTAAATGACTGAAGTATTCATAATCGATTGGATCCTTTTGTGGCAGGGGTGGGGAGTGGAGAGAGAAGGGTACTGGTCTCTTCTGGCAGTTGCACGAATTAAAATGAAAAAAATCTCTGAACATCACAAGAAGTTGCCTATTGAAACAATGAATGGTACAATCCCCTCTCTCTACAGAAGAAGTGAGAAGGTGTGAAACTGAGAGAGCTTTTATTAAATTACTGGTGATGGGCATATCCAAGATGCAAGTAAGGTGCATCCATTTCTATTAACCTATGAGAAATTCTATTCTGTAATGTGCAACCTAGGCTTCCCCTTGTGTTTTAGCTGATTTAAACCTCCCTTCATGCTGCTGGTGCCCAGTGTGATTTACTGAAGAAGTACTGGTTTTCCCACCGAGACTGCTATGTCACTAGCGTTGGTTATGGTAATTGACACGCAGGTCCTCTGCACTTGTGTTTGCCTTTGGTGCCCCCTGCCTTCCCTCTCTATGAACTTCCATCTCCTGACTCCTCTTCAGTTTTTCTTCCTTTCACAATGTTCCCATGTTCCCCAGAGAAAAACCTGGTTGGATAAAACTAATCGGTAATAGCATAAAACTGTTTACCTTTAAAAAGGGATCAAAATAATATAACACAAAGGAACAAAATGCCAATGGTGTAAATACAGGAAGGAAAAGTCTCAAGTTAAATAGGCTAACCACCACTTATTCTGTAAAATAGATGAAAAAAAATCAACTATTACTTATTTATTTGAACATTTCATAGTCTGGAAAATGAGAATAATGAAAACCTTTCAGTTGACTGAAGCTTAGCAAATAGATCAGCCTGTGAAACAGTGTGTGGAGGGGCAAGAGTATCAGGGGGCTTTCCAGGTGATGCTAGTAGTATGGAACCTACCTGCCGATGCAGGAGAAGTAAGAGACGTGGGTTTGAGGAAACCCAGGTTTCCCTGGGTTGGGAAGATCCCCTAGATGAGGGCAACCCACTCCAGTATTCTTGCCTGGAGAGTCCCATGGCCAGAGGAGCCTGTCGGGCTACAGTCCATAAGATCGCAAAGAGTCAGATACGACTGAAGTGACTGAGCATTCTCTTGGATCAAATTTGATTTTGTTAAGCAAGCACCTTTATGAAAATCATTTCCAAATTTTCTATTTAAAAATTTTAATTAAATGAGGTATACATAAATTAATATTTATACTATAAAATTAGAACATTACAGGCAAAGCTAAAATCTCCTTTTAAGTATTACTTTTTCTCATTCCTGATCATTTTCCTGTTGCCCAGATATAGTTATTATCAGCCATTGTTATGAGCTTGACACACATCCATTCTTTAAATAAAAACCAGCTTTACTGAGGAATAATTGCCTGATAATCAAGTGCACAAATTTAAAATATACAATTTTATAAGTTTTGACATGTGCCTATACCTATGAAACCACCACCACAAATACCATGTTGCAAGCATATCCATCATGCCCAAAGCTGACTCACTTTCCTTTGTAATCTACTCTTCCTTTCCATCCTCAGGCCCAGGAACCCATTGGTCAGCTTTCTGTCACTATAGATAGCTTAAATTTCAATAGGTTTATATAAATGGAGCCATATAGTATGTACTCCTTTCTTTTTTTTCCTGGCCTCTCTCACTGAGCATGGCCATTTGAAGATGCATCCATGTTGTTATGTGTATCAAGAATCCCTTCCTTTTATTGCTGAATAGTATTTCATTATGGCGGCACTAGTGGTAAAGAATCCCCCTGCCAATGCAGGAGATGCCAGAGATTTGGGTTCAGTCCCTGGGTCAGGAAGATCCCCTGGAGTATGAAATAGCAACCCACTCCAGTATTCTTGCTTGGAAAATTCAATGGACAGAGGAATCTAGTGGGCTACAGTCCATGGGATCACAAAGAGTTGAGCATGCACATACATATTTCATTATAAAGATAAACCTCAATATTTTTACTCATCCACTTGTTAATGAACATTTGAGTTGTTTTAGTTTAGAGCTATTACAAATAAAGGTACAGTAAACATTTGTGTTCAAGTTGTTGTCTAGACATGTGCTTCTTAAAAACTTGGGTAAATATCATACATGGATCATGTATGACCCACAGCAAGATCATGTGGTAGATGTATATGTAAAATTTTAAGAAACTGCCAGATGGTTTTCTGAAGAGATAGTACCCCTTAACATGGCAACCATTAGGACAGGATAGTTCCAGTTTCTCCACATGCTTGCCACCACATGATATGGTCAGTCTTTTATATTTTAGCCATTCTAACAAGTGTTAAGTAGTATCTCATTATGGTTTTAATTAGAATTTTTCAAAAGACCGGTGATGTGACCATCTATTCATATACTTATTTGCCATCTTCTTTGGTGAAGTATTTCTTTGTAGGTTTTGTCCAGTTTCTTTTGTTGTTTTTGGGTTGTATGTTTCCTTATGTATTGAGTGTTCTTTTTATTTTTGAATAAAAGCCCTTTGTCAAGTACATCCTTGAAAATATTTTCTCCCAGAAGTTGCTGGTCTTTGCATTATTCTAAGTTTCTATAGAAAAGCAAAAGTTCTGAAATTGGATGAAGCTCAATATTTCAATTTTTTAATTGATGTTGTATTTTTGGTATTGTACTTAAGAAATCTTTGCTTAACCCAAAGCCACAAAATTTCTTCTGCTTTCTTCTTGACATTTTACAGTTAGTTTTTATATTTATGAACACCTGTTTTAAATATGCTTTAATTACCCTTAGGTGAATAACTAAAGGTGGAATAACTGGATCATATAGTAGGGGATCATATAGTAGGTGTACATTTAATTTTTAGGAAACTGCAAAACTATATTATATCTGACTTCATTTTACCTCCTTTATTGGCTTTATTAGCCATAAATCTTATTGTGTTATTTGGTGGTTGCTTTAGAGTTTATTGTATACATCTTTAACATGTCACAGTATATCTTTAAATGATATAACAATTCTGTCTAAGAACCTTAGAAGAATATACTTCTACTTATCTCTTCCAGGTTTTTGAGCCACTGTTGATATTAATTTTACCTCTACACATGGTATAAATTCCACATACATTGTTACTTTTTTGCTTTAAAAAAATCTATGAGCCTTTAAATACTCTTAATAAGAAGAAAACTCCTTTTCTTATTAACCATATATTCATCACTTCTGGTGCTCTTCACTCTTTGCATAGATCCAAATTCCCATCTAGTGCCATTCTGTCTGCCTGAGGGATTTTCTTTAACAATTTCTGTAATGCAGGTCTGCCAGAGATAAACTAACTTAACTTTTGTATGTCTGAAAAAGTTTATTTTGTCTTCATTTTTGAAAAACACTTCTACTGGGTATAAACTCTATTGACAGTGTTTTCTTTCAATTATTTAAAGACGCTCCACTGTCTCCTGGGTTGCGTGGATGAGAAATCTGTTGTCATCCTTATTTTTGTCTCTCTGTAATGCATTTTGTTTTTCCTGTGGCTGCTTTAAGATTTTTATCTTTATCAATGGCTTTGAATAAGTTGATTATGTGGTGAAGTCATGTTCATATTTCTGGGGCTTGGGATTCCCTGAGATTTTTCCATCTGTTAGTTTAAAGTTTTCATCAAATTTGGGAAACATTCAGCCATTATTTCTTTAAATATTTTTGGTCCCCCTTCTTCCTTCCATTTCAGGGATTTCAGTTACATATTTACTAGGTGACTTGAAGCTGTCCCACAGTTAATTTTCACTTTTTAAAAAAAAATATTTTTTCTCTGAGTTTCATTTTCAATATTTTCAGTTGCTATATTTTCAAGTCACTAAAGGCTTCCCAGGTAGCTCAGTGGTGAAGAACCTGCTTGTCAATGCAGGAGACAGAGGTTTGACACCTGGGTCTGGAAGATACCTTGGAGGAGGAAACTGCAACCTACTCCAATATTGTTGCCTGAAAAATCCCATGGACAGAGAAGCCTGGCAGGCTATAGTCCATGAGACTGCAAGGAGTCAGATACGAATTATTGACTGAGCACATACACAAGTCACTAATCTTTTCTTTTGCAATGTCTTATCAGCTGTTAATCCCAGTCAGTGTATATTTCATTTTAGGTATTACAGCTTTAATCTCTGAAAGTTCTATTATGGGTTTTTAATATTTTCTATGCACTACCACATCTCTGATTAGCTTATTGAACCTGTAGAATACAGTTATAATAAAAGTGCTAATGTCCTTCTCTGTGAATTTTAACATCTGTGTCAATTTTGGGTCTGTTGCAATTGACTAATTTTTCTTCTGAGTATGAGCTTGTATTTTCCTTCTTCTTGCAAACCTGGCCATCTGTGTATTCCAGATATCATGCACATACCTTTATGGGTACTGGACGTGCCTGTGTTTCTGTAGTCTGTATTTCTTAAGCATGCAGTTAAGTTACTTGAAATGTAACTTAGCTCTGGGATGCAGCTAAGTTACTTGAAAAATGTTTTATCCTGAAATCCACAAAATTCTGTAAAGCAATTATCCTTCAATTAAAAAAAATGTCTAAAAGGGAACACTCTAGCATTGCTGGTGGGAGTGTAAACAGTTACAGCCACTATGAAGGATGGAGACTCCTTAAAAAGCTAGGAATAAAACCACCATATGACCCAGCAATCCCACTGCTAGGCATATACCCTGAGGAAATCAAAACTGAAAAAGACACAGATGCCCCAATGTTCACTGCAGCATTATTTACAATAGCTAGAACATGGAAGCAACTTAGATGTCCATTGACAGATGAATGGATAAAGAAGCTGTGGTACATATACACAATGGAATATACTCAGCCATAAAAAGGAATGCATTTGAATCTGTTCTAATGAGGTAGATGAAACTAGAGCCTATTTTGCAGAGTGAAATAAATCTAAAAGAGACAAATAAATATCGTATACTAACACATATGTATGGAATCTGAAGAGAGGGCACTGATGAATTTATTTTCAGGGCAGCAATGGAGAAACAGACATAGAGAACAGACCTGTGGACACGGTGGGAGGAGAGGAGGGAGAAGGGGAGATATTGGAGAGTTACATAGAAATTTACAATACCATATGTAAAATAGACAGCCAATGGGAATCTGCCATGTGACTCAGGAAACTCAAACAGGGGCTCTGTGACAGGCTGAAGGGTGGGATGGGGAGGGAGATGGGAGGGAGGTTTGGGAGGGAGGGGACACAGGTGTACCTACGGCTGATTCTTGTTAATGCACGACAGAAAACCACAAAGTTCTGTAAAACAATTATCCTTCAATGTAAAAAATTTTTTAAGTTTTATCCTTTTGGGTCTTGCTTTTAAGCTCTGCTAGCTGAACTGAGACAGTGCTTGCTTAGTCTAGGGACTAAGTTTTGTCCCAGAAGAGGCAAAACTCTTTCTGTGCGCGCTACCAAGTGCCCATGAAATATCAGGTTTTCTTCTCAGTCTCACTGGTACGAACAGCACTATTACTGGCCCCAAGTAAGCACCAATTACTGCTCCCTCTAATCCTCTCACATATCCCCCCAGTGGTCCTTTCCTGAGTTTGGGGTCATTTCGAACACGAGTGCACCTACCATCAGTGAGTGTTATGCTAAGGAGTCAAGGGGGACACGCCATCATCTCCCAGCATCTTCCTGGTCGGTCTCTATAGAGCTCTGTCCTGAGAGTTAGACAGGACAGCCTGGGTCTCCTCAGACTTCTAGCTGCATCTCTTCAAGTCAGGGAGTCCATTGGGCTCTGCCTGGGTTCCCTTTCTCTGCACTGCAATCTGGAAATTCTCTCAAGGCAGTAAGCTGTGGCAATCTTAGGAATCACCTTGTTTATATGCCAGCTCTTGTGGATCACTTTCCTTCTTTGTCTGATGTGCAGTGCCTTAAACACCTATCATTTCATATATTTTGTCTGTTTTGTTGCTGTTGTTATTGCTTCAAACAAGAAGATAAATCTGCACCCTCTTACTCTATCTTGACTGTGAGGCAAAGTTGACATGTGTCCATTTAAAAATTTTTATCTGTTGTTATAGAAAACAGAGATTGGTTTGTGCCTACCCCTCATCATTCCGCAACTTGTTGTTTTCATTTTTTTAAAAATTAAGCTTATTTTTGGTAACTTCTGTAAAATATTCCATTGCATGATTATATCGTACTTATCCATTCTCCTGTTGATGGACATTTAGGTTGCTTCTGATCTTTCCTATCACAAACAACGCTGCAAGCAGCAGTCTCAGGCATGTCTCCTTGCATCACGTGTAAGAGTTCCTTTAGGGAACGTACAGAGGTCAGATTGCTCTCCAATGTGATCATACGAATTTACATTCCTACAACATATGAGGACTTGTTTCTCCACAGTCTTACCAATAATTTATATTAGCAGCCTTTTAAGTTTATGCCAACCTGCTAGTTCATTATTGTTTTCTTTTGTATTTCTCTTATTTTTAGAAAGTTGAATCCCTTTTCATAGTTTTACTGACCGTTTTTGTTTCTTCTAGGAATTTTCTATTTAGTCTTTGCCTAACCTTACATTGAATTTTTATTGTATTTTAATTTGTTTGAATAAATGCTTAAAATTTAGATAATGCATATTATATAATATTCTATTTTATAATTATAAATATTTCATAATTACATTTTATTTTGTATCTTATAATTTTAAAATAGAACATTACTTGTATAATTAGTTTCTCTGAGTTTATACCCTGTTTTATGATTTTCTGTTGTCTTAATGGCACAGAATTTGAATTTTATGTGTTCAGGTTTATCAGAATTTTATGTCTTATGATTTTTCTCCTTAAAGAAAGCTTTACCTGTTACAAAAGTTATTAAGAGATTCTCACATATTCTCTCTTAATAATTTTTAAAATATTTTAAAGTGAGATATTTGATCTATTTGAATCTTACTTTTGTATATACAGTGAGGCAGGAATACAAATTGTACAGTTCCTATAAATAGCAAAATACCCTCCTAATACTGTTTCTTGAACTGTCCATCTTTTCACCATTTAACTGTCTCTATCATATAGCAGGTTTCATTAATCCACTGTTACTCACTATTGATGTATAAGATCTTGCCATCCTTGAGGGACATTCTCTCTCTTTGCTATTCTTTTTCGATGTGATCTTGATATTACCTTTCCATATGAATTTACAATCAGGTTCATGTTCCAGAAAAGGTCTTGTTAGTGTGATTCATTTTATATCAAACCTTTAGATTCATTGTATGCATGCTAAACCTCTTCAGTCATGAATTTGGTCCTAGTTACTCTATAGCTTTCTTTTCTGCTGTAAATGAGCTCATTCCTGCCCAGCTAGTTATAACTGGTGTACAAGAAAGCTGTTGGTGTTCCATTTGTGGAACTTTCTCTCTTGTCTGAGCCAGATTCACTAGTTCTAAAAGTTCTCAACTGACTCACTTGGATCCACCTTTGTGCTTTAGCTTAGAATAAATTCTAAATGACAAGTCGTCAAATTAATTTTTTAAATGATTGGTGATTTTGTAGATTCCAGAGTCACCAGTTTGAGCCTGTGTTCTACATTGTCAGGGTACGAAACACAGGAAATTATGCTCTCAGGTACTGACTGTGCAATTTTTGGTTGATCACTGATAACACTCACTTGCCCTCCTCACGGCAAAAGCAGAGCAAAATCTCCTCTAGCTGATTTTCGTTAGCTGGGTTTCAGGTTTTAACATATCTGTTCATCTCTTTGTACAGACTTTCTCTCAAAATCTGGAGCATGAAATAAATTGTTATATATAAAGATATTCACTAAGAAAGCAGCTGGAAATCATACCATGTCAAGGCACCATGACACGTGTGTGGTGAGTGAGACCCCTGAGGCTGGAGGAGGATTGCTAGAACAAATTTTAGTGCTCGCTGCCCAGTCTCAGCTTTTCTCCTTGTCCCTCTTCTTCTCTTCCCATCTCTCATGCCCCACCTGTGGTATTCTAAGTGTTTTAGCCAAATACCATATTGAGAATCACCCACACTGTGTTGTTCCCTTTTGGGGAAGCCAAACACAGCACAAAAACTGTGGTTTTCTAGCTCAATCATCTTGATGTGCAGATAATTCAAAGTAAGCTTATAGGTGTGTAGACAAGAGAGATTTAATCTTGTGTATGTAGAAGGGCAGGCATTGCTTAAGTGAAAAGTAGAAGAACCTTTAAAAACTATTCGTGCATAAATCAAAGCTACAGTGAGGTAACACCTCACAATGGTCAGAATGGACATCATTAAAAAGCCTACAGACAAGAAATGCTGGAGAGGGTGTGGAGAAAATGGAACCCTCCTACATTGTTGGTGGGAATGTAAGTTGCTTCAGCCACTATGGAGAACAATAGATAGTTTCCTTAAAAAACTAAAAATAGAAATATCACAGGATCCAGCAATCCCACTCCTGGGCATATATCTGGACAAGACTATAATTCAAAGGGAATTCCAGAAAAGCATCTACTTCTGCTTCATTGACTACACTAAAGCCTTTGATTACATGGATCACAACAAACTGTGGAAAATTCTTAAAGAGATGAGAATACCAGACCACCTCACCTGTCTCCTGAGGAACCTGTATGCAGGTCAAGAAGCAACAGTTAGAACCTGACATAGAACAACGGACTGTTTCAAAATTGGGAAAGGAATACAATAAAGTGGTACATTTTCACCCTGCTTGTTTAACTTCTATGCAGAGTACATCATGTGAAACGCTAGGCTGGATGACTCACAAACTGTAATTAAGATTTCTGGGAGAAATATTAACAGCCTCAGATATGCAGATGATACCATGAATGGCAGGAAGCTAAGAGGAACTAAAGAGTCTCTTGATGAAGGTAAAAGAGGAGAGTGGAAAAGCTGGCTTAAAACTCAACATTCAAAAGATGAAGATCATGGCATCTGGTTCCATCACTTCATGGAAAATAGAAGGGGGAAAAGTAGAAGCAATGACAGACTTTATTTTCCTGGGCTCCAAAATCATTGCTGACAATGACTGCAGCCAAGAAATTCAAAGACGCTTGCTCCTTGGAAGGAAAATTATGACTAACCTAAACAGCATATTAAAAAGCAGAGACATCACTGCCAACAAAGGTCCACAGAGTCAAAGCTATGGTTCTTCCAGTAGTCATGTATGGATGTGAGAGCTGGACCATAAAGAATGTTGAACTCCAAAGAACTGATGCTTTTGAATTGTGGTGCTGGAGAAGACTCTTGAGAGTCCCTTGGGACTGTTAGGAGATCCAATCATTCAATCCTAAAGGAAATCAACCCTGGAGATTCATCAGAAGGACTGATGCTGAAGCTGAAGCTGAAGCTTCAATACTTTGGCGCACCTGATGCGAAGAGCCAACTCATTGGAAAAGACCCTGATGCTGGGAAAGATTGAGGGCAGGAGGAGAAGGGGGTGGCAGAGGAGGAGATGGTTAGATAGCGTCACTAAGTCAATGGACAGACATGAATTTGAGCAAACTCAAGGAGACGGTGAAGGACAGGGGAGCCTGGTGTGCTGCAGTCCATAGAGTCGAAATGAGTTGGACACAACTTAGTGACTGAACAACAACAGCAACATAATTCAAAAAGACACATGCAGCTGTATGTTAATAACAGCACTATTCACAATAGCCAAGACATGGAAACAGCCTAAAGGTCCATTGAGAGAGGAAGGGATAAAGCAGAGGCGGCACATATATAAAATGGAATACTACTCAGCCATAAAAAGAAGGAAATGCCATTTGCAGCAACATGGATGCAACCAGAGATTATTATACTAAGTGAAGTAAGTCAGAAAGAGAAAGACAACTATCACATGGTACCACTTATATGTGGAATCTAAACTATGACACAAATGAACCTAACTATGAAACAGAAAATGACTCATAGACATAGAGAACAGACCTGTGGTCGCCAAGAGGGAGAGTGTAGGGGAGGGATGGACTAGGAGTTTGGCGTTGGTAGATACAAACTATTACATACAGAATGGATAAACAAAGTCCTACTGAATAGCATGAGCTTCCCTGATGGTTCAGACAGCAAAGAATCTGCCTGCAATGTAGGAGACCCAGGTTTGATCCCTGGATTGGGAAGATTCCCTGGAGAAGGAATGGCTACCCACTACAGTGTTCTTGCCTGGAGAATTCCATGGACAGAGGAGCCTGACAGGCTATGGTTCATAGGGTCGTAAAGAGTCAGATACAACTGAGGGACTAACACATACCTACACTGTATAGCACAGGGAACCATATTTAATATCCTGAGATAAACCATAATGGAAAAGAATATAAAAAGAATATATATGTGTATAAATGAATCACTTTGCTGTACAGCAGAAGTTAACACAACATTGTAAATCAACCATATTCCAATGAAAAAGAACTATTTATGCTTTAACATATGCAGCAGGACATTGTGTCCCTGTCAAACAGTATTCACATCAGCAAAAATGATAATATTTTCCTTATTTAAGTTTTTCAGTTCCTCTGTTGACATTTGGGAATACATCATTTTTATGCATACATGCAAACCTACAGGGGAATCAAATGGTGTGAGACAATGAATGCTTAAAAAGGTCACCCAAAATAAAGGGCCATAAAAAGACATTTTAAAATTTCAAATATGAGTTTCACTCACATTTGGACAAGGATGTAAATTCACCTCTGTAGTAAATTACAGTGTATTGTAAAGATGAAATGGTTCTTGGCCTGCATTCTCTCCTCACCCCCATCCTATCCTCCACACAGCTGCCAGACTAATCCTCTAAAAACACCAATTTTCATATGCAACTTTTCAAACACTAGCTTCCCGGCTTCCTGTTGCTGAAAAATTGTTTCAGGTGCTTTTGTCTGGCATTCAAGGCTCTCTCCCTCCCACACTTTCACTCCTGCTCATTTCTTCCACTGCACACAGGCTGTGTGATCTTGGGGGTATGTAAAGGCCCATCTCGAGAATTCCATGGAGGTCCAGTGGTTAAGACTCTGTACTCCACTGAATGGGGCTGGGGTCTGATCCCTAGTCTGAGAACTAAGGTTCCAGATGCTGTGTGGCCAAAAAAAAAAAAGAGACCCATCTCCCAGCTGTCCCACTGAGGGCCCCATGCATCTTCCAGGCTTGTTGGCTCATTCAGCAATGCTTAGAAAAGCTATTCCTGGGTCATGTGCCAACCCTTAGAGTCAGGAGGCAGGGGTGATGGTGCCATTGCCTGATCACGTGGATTGACTGTGGAACGATGGTTCTCCAGGAGAAAACTGACATTCCCATTAGAAGTTATATAGCAAAAAACGACAGAGACCCATTACCACTGCCTTAACATACTCTAGTCAAACATCAGCAAATACCTGTTCAAATGAACTTACTAATCCTCATTTGTGCCTCTTCTACCACACATATGGCCTCAAGGGTTTATCAAATCAATTCAACTGAGGGATTGTCCCATTCTGGAATGTAAGGAGTCTCCTATGATCCTAAATCCACATGCTGTCATTGCAGGTCTAACTGCATACCTTTTGAAATAAGGAAGTATAACTTTTCATCTCAGGTTGCATAAATTTAAGTGACACCCAAAATAATGTAAAATGAGCAAAAGCAATATATTTCAGTGATGAATCAAATAAGCTATGTTTTGAGTTGCTGTTTTCCCCTTTTGAAGATAACATTTCTGATCACTGTCACTGTCTGTGCAAAGACACAAGACCAGCAGTCTTCCCTCCACTTTCAGTTCAGTTCAGTTCAGTCGCTCAGTTGTGTCCGACTCTTGCAACCTCGTGAATCGCAGCACGCCAGGCCTCCCTGTCCATCACCAACTCCCGGAGTTTACTCAAACCCATGTCCGTCAAGTCGGTGATGCCATCCAGCCATCTCACCCTCTGTCGTCCTCTTCTCCTCCTGCCCCCAATCCCTCCCACCATCAGGGTCTTTTCCAATGAGTCAACTCTTCGCATGAGGTGGCCAAAGTATTGGAGTTTCAGCATCAGCATCAGTCCTTCCACTTAAGGCTTTATAAATGAACGTCTCAAAATCTGCCTGAAAGCTTCCATGGCAAACTGTCAGTCTGAGGGTGGTTACCACCAAGCCACTTGGGCTTACATATGTCTTCAGTCCCTTTTTTTATACACATACCATTTCCTGTTTTAAACTTTCATCATCTCAGTTCTACTGTGGATGAGTATTTGCAAATCTGACTCCTAAAATTTCAGGGCTTTCTTACTTTGGTTTCCCAGGGCTTGGCATTTTCTTTGGTGCATACAGAGCTATCAATCAATCCATTGATCCATGCTATGTGTGAACAGTATAACAAATATTGGTTCATTTCTTGTAACAAAGGGAATAGGAACTTCTCACAGTAACGTTAAATTCCAAGGAAAGAATGAAGGCAGGAAGGTAGCTGGTTTATTTGTACCTACTATAAGCAAGGCACTTTTAGGTATTTTTATATATTTGTTTGTTGTTCTCGTTCAGTTGCTAAGTTGTGTCTGACTCTTTGCAACTCCATGAACTGCAGCACGCCAGGCTCCTCTTGTCCTCCACTATCTCCCGGAGTTTGCTCAAATTCCTGTCCATTGAGTTGGTGATGCTGTCTAACCATCTCATACCCTGCCACTCCCTTCTCTTTTTCCCTTAATCTTTCCTAGCATCAGGTTCTTTTCCAATAAGTTGGCTCTTCGCATCGGGTGGCCAAAGAATTGGAACTTCAGCTTCAGCAACAGTCCTTCCAATGAATATTCAGGACTGATGTCCTTTAGAATTGACTGGTTTGATCTCCTTGCACTCCAAGGGACTCCCAAGAGTCTTCTCCAGCACCACAGTTTGAAAGCATCAGTTTTTTGGTACTCAGCCTTCTTCATCATCGATCTTGGGTGGATTTATAACTTCACTGAGTTACAAAAGCCCTTTCACCGTGACAAGGCTGTGATCCATGAAGGGGATTTTTATATATACATGATTTCATTTCACTTTCACAACCCTACACATTCTTACAGACTTGGAGTTTCGGTTACTTACTAAAGTAACACAAACTCTTGGTGAGAGACCCATGAGTCAAACCCAGCATGTCTGACTCTTTGTGATTTATTGTGATTCTGAGATTCATGAGTTAATTTAGGTGCTATTAAGAAAAGTAAAACATGTCTATTTTAAAGAATGTTTTAAAACACTCTGCAGGCATCAGTAGAAGCGAAAGCAGGACAGTGTGACAACAAATAGATTGTATGGGAGCACTTTGGGAACTCTGGTGGATGATAGTTGTTCTTTAATTAGATTTTTGTAAATTTAAAAAATAGTTCCATTTGCATTACCCTTTAGAGTTCACCAAACACATGGGGAAAATAAAGTAATGAGGGGTTATAGTTGCAATTCATAATATCAGGTACAAAGAAATAGAATGAGAGGGAATAATAACCTTTATTATATATAGTGCATTTTCTTTAAAAAAAAAATTAACCTTAACGTGTGTTTCCGCCACCCGCCTTCTATTTGATATAATAAGACTGGGAGTGATAAAGCAATGAATTGTGGGTTTTGAAAAGCAAACCAGCTTTACAGCAACGCTTGAGGTTGTGTTGCTGACTTGATATGTGGTTCTTGACAACTAACCTCAGAAATAATTCCACCTTCATGAGAAGTAAAGAACCACAAACCAAACCTCAGAATGGATGCTAAAACACCCTTTTAAAAAATTTCCCTTCCTGTCAGAAGGCAGACCAAAAGGAAGTTCGTCCTCCCACCCACAAATTCCCCAGCAAGCTCTCCATCAGAAGGTCGACACTCAGCAGGACCCTCTTCTCTGAGCCTCTAGTTTCTTCCATGGCATATTCCAGAGAATAAGGCAGCGATCTGGAGAGTGCCATGGGCCTCAGGACGACTAAACAGATGGGGAGAAGCACCAAGCAGGCCCCTGGGCACCAAGAGGGTAGGTATGATAGATACTTTCTGGTTTCCTGCATTTTTAGAGCTGGGTTTTAGCTAGAGGCTGCTCCTTTCTGATAAATTGACTAAAAGCTATTAGTTATCTCTTTCCAGGTAATTTATACCTTTCAATTCTTACCTGCGAAGAAAGACAGAGATTATTTTAAACCCTTAAGAGATTCCTTTTAAATTACCTGTTACCACTGTATAATAAAAGATTTATGATTGATGTTAGATTTAGTTAAAATATAACCATCATATATATTCTTAGTAAACGATTCCAGTCATGCGCATGTAACTGGTATAAAATGAAATGAAAATTAAAATTTAAAAAGACTTTTTTTTTTTTGCTTTTAAATATTTTTTAATACAAAAATACCCATACACAATCTTCCAAACGCAAAGGCCAGTCTCCGCCTTTGGGGTACCAGGTGCTACCGCCAGTTTTGAGACAAAAACTTGAAGTTCACTTCCGGGGGTGATATACTGAAATGTAGATTTAAGAGTTGCCCGTTGGGGTAGGGGGGGAATAGCATTTAAGTTCAGAAGTTGTATTTAGACTTTCGTTTATTAAAGAACCGATTCGGCATTTCCAGGGGAGTGCTAAGCTATTTTTCTAGCGAGGCTGTGCGACCGTGTATCAAAGTTCCTCTTTTCACTCGTTTTGTGTTGCACTTAACCTGGAGGTCATGTAATAACCAATGCCAAAGAAAAATCAAAATCGAAATTATTAGCGTGTGCCATCATGCAGCGGCGTTCTCTGCCTAAAGATCAGGAAATGGTTTAAATATCAGATCGCCGCCAGGCATCTCAGCCCAGGCCTGTGCGCGGAGTAAAGTTGCGTTCCGACTCAGGGCGAGATGAGGAGCCCGTAGGGCGACCCGTGACTGCAGCCAGGTTTTAAGGCTAATTAATAATTGCTTCGCCGCCGGTGCCGGGCAGCGGACACGTGAGCTCCGCGGCGGGACCTGCGGGGGCACCCGGACGCGGGACTGGAAGGGCGCCCGCGGCGGGCGCTGGGAGTCCCGGACAGCCGGGGACTCCTCCCCACGCCCCGGCCTGTGGGACCCGGGTTCCCGCCCGCGCCTCTGGAGGCGGGGGATCGGGACGCTCCTGCAGGGTCTTTGCTAATTGCCAAGCAGGAAGTGAGCGCGGGGAAGAGCCGCGGAGAGAGGGAGGCGGAGACGGGGGAGGCGCTGGAGGAGGAGGGGCGCGCGGAGCCACGGAGATTTGCTCCCCGCGCGTCGGAGCTGCAGGACGCCCAGGCTCAGCAGCCGGCCCTCCTCCCCGGTCCCGGAGGCCGCCCAGGCCCCTCGGGCGCCCGTCGGCCCCACCCCGCTCCGATGGCTTCTCCGGACGACCCTCTGCGCGCAGGTAAGGTGACACCGCGCCGCGCCCTCACCTGGAGCGGGGACCGCGGGTCGCGAGATCTGGAGGCGCCCGCGGCTGCGGCAGGGTCGTCGAGGCCGTGCTCCCCGCGAGCCCCGAGGGGCGACCTGGGACCACCCTGGGCCGCGGCGCCCCAGCCAGGCTCGCTCAGGCCCGATCGGCAGACGGCGGAGGCGCCCGAGCCCCGAGGGGGCGGCTGCTGGCGGCACCCGCCTCCTGCGCGCCCCGCAGCCCCCGTCAACCCGTCGGATGCCTGAGACTCCCCTTTCCTCTCCCCACTCTGTGGCCCCAGCCGCTTTGTTCTGGACCCAGGGTGCCAGGTTGAAACAAGCCTCTCAAACCTCTCAGCAGAGGAGAGTGCAAGGGGCGGGTGGGGGTGCACTTCTTCCTCCCGAGCTCGTCCTTTCTCCCCACTCACGTGCTTTCTCATTTCTCCTCCTGTCTCCTCATTTCACTTTTATTAAATGCTTTGGGTTCTAAATATTGGCTCTTGGAGCTATTTCGTAAACGTATCCGCAAAACCAAGCGGTGGATCCCACTGGTGGGATCCCACCTGTAGAGGCCTTGGATTAGAACGGCCGCTAGTTCTGTCCTTAGCGTTAAACATTGTTTGTATCTGAAGCCAGATTCTAGCCTTTTCTTCCATCTGACTTGAATTTAAGAACCGTAAAACATTGAGTTGTAACTGAGGTCAGGATCTAGCTGTTAATCTCACTTGAGTTTAGAATCTTTCTCAGACTTCACCTTCGGAAATTCTCTGTCCTTCCTCTCCCATAACCTTGGCTAATCCTCAGTGAATGTTTGTTGAACACCTAAATGAATGAATGATGTATCCCTCGGAGCACACTGGGGCTGTTTCTAGTTTCGTTGAGGCAGGAAAGGTTAGGGAGAATCCCAGGTATATGAAACTACTTAGAGAGGGAGAGGTGTTTCCTATTTTCTTTCGTGGGCAGCATGGGAGCTTGACTGTTTCATTGTTCACTTAGGGCTTGAGCAGTTAAGAGAAGGAGACAGAAAGTACCTGGAGGTGAGTCAGAAGATCACTAAATTGGCATTGTGATGTGCTGCTCTGGGAGGACTTCCTGGAGATCTTAAAGGAAGATCTAAATTCTTCTTCAAGTGGGGAATGGCAAACGTTTTATCCATAAGAGATGGAAAATAAATGCATAGTTTGGATATCCTTGTCCTCCCCCGTTTTCATTGTTTGAAAAAACAGAAGAGGAAATGACGGGAGAAATTCTGCCCCTGCCCCCCAACTCTCACCTCCACATCCACTTCCTCTTCTGAAAACCTGACTAGGTGCAAGAGGTGTTAAGCTAGATTTTATGAACAGTGGTTTCAGATCTTATTAAATGATGATGGTGAGGGAGATTCAAAAATATCTTTATAGGGACCCATTGAATGGGGATATATAGAAAGTCTGCTTGCCCCATGCCCCCGCTCCCCCCATCAGTGGCACCGGAGAAGGTGGGGGCTGGGACACAGCATCATGTATAAAAACGTCAATGAGTCAAAAGTATGGTGAGGCCACCAGGGCAACTAGTGGGATCTTAGATGGCAGTAATAGCATTGCAGGATCTAGAATCCCAGCGATGGTACTTAGTCTGTGTGGCCCAGCCAAGATGGAAGCACACAGCCTGAAACAAAGGGACTTGGAAATCCCAGCACATGTGGTAGGTCGAGAGAGCTGAGGATGTCATCTGGTATGAACCTGTCTCTTGACTTTTAAAAGGTAGAACCTAAACTTATAGTGGACTCTTTTTGGCTTCCTGCAAATAGTGGGGAGCCCTCCTAAGTAGAGATGTCTCTGTCACTTGCTGAGATGCTTAAGAACATCTTCAGGCATCTGAATATACCCTCATGTCCATTCCCACTCTGGAATTCTATCAGTTATATAGAGTTCTTCCATTAAAAAGAAAGATTTAAAAATGACTTCTTTCTGACATCTCATTTCGTTTCTATAACCACCAGGACACACCCACTTGCCTCTTTCGTTTCTGTGATGAAGCCACAAAGTGGTGATAATGTGGAACTTGTTAAATGGAATTTTCCCATCTCTTCCCCAAACCCCGTTACCATGCTGTATCACCTAATTTCCTGCACTGACCTCCCAACTTGTGTTTCCATACCCACTCTTGCTTTCCACCAACCTGATCACCTAAAGGTGGCTAGAGTGACCTTTTAGTATCAGCGCAGACCTGTCCTTCCTCTACTTAGAAACCTGTGCTGACTTTCCCGTCTATCTCAATCCTTTAACAGTGTACTCTGTGCATGGACCTGTAGGTCTCCCTTCAGTTGGTGAGCCTGCTCTGTCTCTCTGCGTTGCAGCCATGCCACCTCCTCTGTTTCCTTGAGAGCCCTGGACCACCTGCCTCCTGACCTTTGCACATAGAAGACCCCCTTCACATTCCCATCCACTCATCACCCCACTCGAGCTATCTCCTGCTCACCATTCAGATTTCAGATCAAAATGGATATAGATCTGGCTCCACGTTACACACTCTTGGTGCACCCTTCCAGCGCTTGTCACCGTTTCTAGCCGTGAAATTTCACCGTTCTTTCTCCCCCATTAAACTATGAGTTCTTAGACAGAAGGCTCAACAGTTTATCTCCAACACCCAGCCCCATACCCAGCACATAGTAAGCCTTGGCTAAATACTTATCACCTCAGTAAATGAATTGTTGTTCAATTGCTCAGTCATGTCCGAGGCAAATGAATGGAAAATATAAAATGTAACCATGTATGCCTCAAACTATGACAAACTTAGACAGCATATTAAAGCAGAGACATTACTTTGCTGACAAAGGTCCCTATAGTCAAAGTTATGGTTTTTCCAGTAGTCATGTATGGATGTGAGAGTTGGACCATAAAGAAGGCTGAGTGCTGAAGAATTGATGCTTTTGAACTGTGGTGTTGGAGAAGACTCTTGAGACTCCCTTGAACTGCAAGGAGATCAAACCAGTCGATTCTAAAGAAAATCAACCCTGAATATTCACTGGAAGGACTGATGCTAAAGCTGAAGCTCCAGTACTTTGGCTACCTCATGTGAAGAGCCGACTCATTGGAAAAGACCCTGATGCTGGGAAAGATTGAAGGCAGGAGGAGAAGGGGATGACAGAGGACGAGATGGTAGATAGCATCACCAACTCAGTGGACATGAGTTTGAGCAAACTCCGGGAGATGTTGAAGGACAGGGAAGCCTGGCAGGCTGCAAAGGGTTGCAAAGAGTTGTGCATAACTTAGCAACTGAACAACCATGCCTCAAACTGTGGGCAGTAAAAGCTCTTCCCATGTTGGCATCTTAGAAACGGCTTCATCAAGTTAGATGTGTTAACTGGGTTTGCCTTGTAAAGTTCAAAAATAATAAATATCTTTGTATATCCACATGCATATAACAAAGGTGACTATTATTATACTGTATGATCTTAATTTAAAAAACAACTCTTTACTCTAAAAAAATTTACATTGGAAGGAAAATTGTCATGCTGGTTACAATGTAGTCAGTCTCTATCTCTACCACTAATAAACCATCCACCATGGAATGAGTCAGAATTGCCTGCTGAATGTGAATAAAATCTGGTTTGCGTTCATACAGATATTAAGGAGAGAAAGAAGGAAGCTTTGAAAGTCAAGAGAGCTGGGGAGGTAGAAGAGTTCATTGCTTTGTTGCAATGAGTTAAGTGCCCTGGGCCACAGAGCACATCAATGTATCTTCTGCCTAGCTTCTTCATTCCCTGGATCTTGTTTGCACTGCATGCTGGGGCTGCTCTCTGGGAGCCCTGGCCCTAGAGACTGGCTCAGGACAGCCCCTCAGGTGGCCTCTCCCCTCTCTTGCACCCCTCTGAGCCTTCCTGGCTTAGATGGGTCTGAGGTGGCACCCTGTCCTTCTTGCAAACACCAGTTAGCACTGGGTGCAGAAACCAGGGCTAAAGTGGGAGCATCCTTGTTATCAAAGCTAGACCAGTCAGTTCTTCCTCCGCATCCACCGGAGAGTAGTGACAGGCTGCGATTTTCCTTTCTTCCTTCTTCCCTTTCTCCTTCCCCTTCCAATGGGTTTTTCCAATGCCCACTTCATTTCTTTCCCTTTCTCATCATGCCTCTAAGTTTTCTTCTCTCTACCCAAGTATTTTCCTCTCGTCTGTGTCTCCTCTTCGGTCCCTTGGTTCATCTGTTCCTCTCCTCTCCCCTTCCCTCGCCCTCTTCGATTGGACCCCCTCAGCTTGGCCACCATCCAGAGGCACGCCTTCTTGATCCCTGGTTCTTTCTCAGCTTGTTCAGCCCCCTCTCTGAGGTCCAAGGATGACAGAGCAGGGCTGCTGTCTAAGACGGGGAAGAAGATTACACAGCGCTTCCACCCTGAGAGCTTCTGTAATCCCGAATACGGTTAGGACTCTAGGGCTTCTTTAGACTCAGGAGTGAAAACAGCTGTAGGTCAAAAGAAAAGCTTAGGTACAAAAAATAATAACAAAGGAAAAATAAATTAACTCTGATATCACAAGTTCAAAGAATTGCCTTTAATTCTTCACTAAGAAGTGTGAGGCCTCACTCTCTTGGCTCCTGAGATTTGAGAAAGCCAGTAAGCTGTGACAGGCTTTCCTCTTTGTTTCCCTGAAAGAACATCTTTAGAGGAGATCTTTGAACTTCCTCTGAGAAACTATCTCGAGGAAATTCTGGCCCTTATCTAATGTGATTCATAAAGGGAGATGTCTAGACATGACTGGGCCGCTCTTGGGCAACTCACCCGTGTCTATGTTTCTGTGTTGGGCAGTCCTCCATCATTCCTGGTGGAGAGGCTGCCGGCTGGCAGTCCACAGGCTCCAGGGCTCCCGGGAATTCTGATCTGGAAGAGATGAGAGCTGGGTCTTTGAGTGGATGATGGGTAGATGGGATTTTGCATTTAGAGTTGATGCTAGAATGATGACCACTTTGGGGAATGTTGGGTGAATGTATTTTGCACATGGGAAGGACATGAATTTGAGGGCTTGAGGGTGAATCGTTACAGGTTGAACTCTTCCCCCCACCCCCAAAATTTTGTTGGAATCCTAACCCCCAATAACTCAGAATGTGACTTTATTTGGGAATAGAGTCTTTACCGAAGCAGTCAAAATGAAGTCATTAGAGTGGGCTCTCATGCAATGTGACTGGTACCCTTATAAGCAGGGAAATCCTGGGCACAGAGATCCCCCTCTCTCTCCCCCCAGGGGAGCCTGTCATCAGTGGCCAGTGCATGGACCACTTCTGGCACCCTGAAGATAGTGGAAAACAAGCAGATTTTGAAGTCAGAAAGTCCCAGGTCCAAATTCTGGCTCTTCCTTCGCCCTGTGACTTTGGCACTCAGTACGGACAAAGGAGATGCATGGTCCTTTCTCAGGGTGGCTGTGAGGATGAACTGGGGCTCTGTGTAAACCAGGCAGCCCCGGGGGCACTGTAAGAGGGAGCTGTAATTGTAGTTGGGCTTCCTGTGACCTTCACCTGAAGATGCTGCTTTCCCTGTGGGGCCCGTACTTCTCACTTCATGGACTTAAAAAAAATTATATACATATATAGAGAGTATTTATATATTTATTTTGTCTGTGCCATGCAGGATCCTAGTTCCCGAACTAGAGATCGAACCCATGCCCCCTACATTGGGAATGTGGAGTCTTAACCCCTGGACCACCAGGGAAGTCCCCACTCGTGGACTTAAAAAGCTGGAAGAGCATGTGGAGGCTCTCTGTTCACCCCTGAATAGTAAAGATTGGGATCTTGAGGCCCAGAGAAGTAAGTGACAGCCTCACTTGCTCTCGCCTGGGGCTCTGGGAACCAGGCTGGGTGTCCCTCCAGCTGCCCAGAGACATCAGTTCACCACTGAGTTTCGCTCATGCCTTTTGAGGAGCTCCCCAGGAGATGCTCATATGAATGAAACATCTTCTCACTGCCAGCAGTGAAATCCGCTTTGGTCACTTACCAGCTTATTTGGGGTGATCTCTGCTTTGTGTGGGGTGCTAGTGGTAAAGAACCTGCCTGCCAGTGCAGGAGATGTAAGAGATGGGGTTCGATCTCTAGGTTGGGAAGATCCCCTGGAGGAAGAAATGGAAACCCACTCCAGTATTCTTGCCTGAAGAATCTCATTGACAGAGGAGCCTCATGGGCTATGGTCCATAAGGGTTGCAAAGAGTTGGACATGACTGAAGCGACTTAGCATGCTCTGCCTCGTGTAGAGTCATCGATCCAGGAGAGTGGAGGCAGCTTTGGGGGAGTATAGCGACAGCCAGGAGCAGTAGGAACGTCCCCACTGGCCCCTCGCTGAACTGCTGGCCTTGCCACCTTGGAGTTCACGTGGTCCTCCTTTTTGTGTCAGCTCTTTTGTGCCCTTGTCTCGTCTGGTATCAGAGCCTTGTCTGGGGGCCCAGCCTGCTGTTACCTAGGGCCTGTAAAAATAAACATTTTAAAGCTTCAAAGTAAACTATTTTATTTTATACTTAATAATATTGTCAACATGTGGGTCCAAGAGCTCTAAGAAAATACTTTAGGACAAATGCTTACTGGTAGACTGGTCTCAAATAACCAGGATCAGCCCTCCTCCAGATAATCTTTGGGTACACAACATGGGCCTGGGAGAACAAGCATGAAGGGGGCCACCTCGGGCCTGGTTCTGGGTCTGTGGGCGGATTTAACACTAACATGTAAGGAAGAACATCAGCCCCAGCCTGGTCCAAGTCAGAGTCTGATACAGTTACAAGCATTCGAGTGAAAATAATAAAAAACGGAGACAAAAATGAAACTTCCCTGGTGGTCCAGTGGTTAAGAATCTGCCTTCCAATGTAGGGGATGCAGGTTCGATCCCTGGCTGGGGAACCAAGATCCCACATGCCAAGAGGCACTTAAGCCCACTTGCTGTAACTATTGAGCCCATGCACTGCAACTGAAGAACCCCCACCCCACAGTGAAAGATCCCGTGTGCCACAATTAAGACCTGATGCAGCCAAATAAATAAATTAAAAAATAATAATAGAAGACCTCAAGTGCTTCAAAGACTAGTTCTAAACCCGTTGTGGGTGTGACTACTGATAGAAGCAAAGTCTGATGCTGTAAAGAGCAGTATTGCATAGGAACCTGGAATGTTAGGTCCATGAATCAAGGCAAATTGGAAGTGGTCAAACAGGAGATGGCAAGAGTGAATGTCGACATTCAGCAAAATAAAATGGACTGGAATGGGTTGAATTTAACTCAGATTACCATTATTTCTACTACTGTGGGCAAGAATCCCTTAGAAGAAATGGAGTAGCCATCATAGTCAACAAAAGAGTCTGAAATTCAGTATTTGGGTGCAGTCTCAAAAATGACAGAATGATCTCTGTTCATTTCCAAGGCAAACCATTCAATATCACAGTAATCCAAGTCTATGCCCTGATCAGTAATGCTGAAGAAGCTGAAGTTGAGCAGTTCTATGGAGACCTACAAGACCTTTTAGAACTAACACCCAAAAAAGATGTCCTCTTCATTATAGGGGACTGGAATGCAAAAGTAGGAAGTCAAGAGATACCTGGAGTAACAGGCAAATTTGGGCTTGGAGTACAAAATGAAGCAGGCAAAGGCTAACAGGATTTTGCCAAGAGAACACACTGATCATAGCAAACACCCTCTTCCAACAACACAAGAGAAGACTCTACACAAGGACATCACCAGACAATCAATACCAAAATCAGATTGATTATATTCTTTGCAGCCAAAGATGGAGAAGCTCTGTACAGTCAACAAAAACAAGACCGGGAGCTGATTGTGGCTCAGATCATGAACTCCTTATTGCCAAATTCAGACTTAAACGGAAGAAAGTAAGGAAAACCACTAGACCATTCAGGTATGACCTAAATCAAATCCCTTAAGATTATACAGTGGAAGTGAGAAATAGATTTAAGGGACTAGATCTGATAGACAGAGAGCCTGATGAACTATGGACGGAGGTTTGGGACATTGTACAGGAGACAGGGAGCAAGACCATCCCCAAGAAAAAGAAATGCAAAAAGGCAAAATGGCTGTCTGAGGAGGCCTTACAAATAGCTGTGAAAAGAAGAGAAGCGAAAAGCAAAGGAGAAAAGGAAAGATATTCCCATTTGAATGCAGAGTTCCAAAGAATAGCAAGGAGAGATAAGAAAGCCTTCCTCAATGATCAGTGCAAAGAAATAGAGGGAAATAATCAAACAGGAAAGACTAGAGATCTCTTCAAGAAAATTAGAGATACCAAGGGAACATTTCATGCAAAAATGGGCTCAATATAGGACAGAAATGGTATGGACCTAACAGAAGCAGAAGATATTAAGAAGCAGTGGCAAGAATACACAGAACTATACAGAAAAGATCTTCACAACCCAGATAATCACGATGGTGTGATCACTCACCTAGAGCCAGACATCCTGGAATGTGAAGTCAAGTGGACCTTAGAAAGCATCACTATGAACAAAGCTAGTGGAAGTGATGGAATTGCAGTTGAGCTATTTCAAATCCTAAAAGATGATGCTGTGAAAGTGCTGCACTCAGTATGCCAGCAAATTTGGAAAACTCAGCAGTTGTCACGGGACTGGAAAAGGTCAGTTTTCATTCCAATCCCAAAGAAAGGTAATGCCAAAGAATGCTCAAACTGCCACACAGTTGCACTCATCTCACATACTAGCAAAGTAATGCTCAAAATTCTCCAAGCCAGGCTTCAGCAATACATGAACCATGAACTTCCAGACGTTTGAGCTGATTTTAGAAAGGCAGAGGAACCAGAGATCAAATTGCCAACATCCAATGGATCATCGAAAAAGCAAGAGAGTTCCAGAAAAACATCTATTTCTTCTTTATTGACTATGCCAAAGCCTTTGACTGTGCAGATCACAATAAACTGTGGAGAATTCTGAAAGAGATGAGAATACCAGACCACCTGACCCGCCTCTTGAGAAACCTGTATGCAGGTCAGGAAGCAACAGTTAGAACTGGACATGGAACAACAGACTGGTTCCAAATAGGAAAAGGAGTATGTCAAGGCTATATATTGTCACCCTGCTTATTTAACTCATATGCAGAGTACATCATGAGAAATGCTGGACTGGATGAAGCACAAGCTGGAATCAAGATTGCTGGGAGAAATGTCAATAACCTCAGATATGCACCCTTATGACACCACCCTTATGGCAGAAAGTGAAGAAAAACTAAAGCGTCTCTTGATGAACGTGAAAGAGGAGAGTGAAAAAGTTGGCTTAAAGCTCAACATTCAGAAAACTAAGATCATGGCATCTGGTCCCATCACTTCATGGCAAATAGATGGCGAAATAGTGGAAACAGTGGCTGACTTCATTTTTTGGGGCTCCAAAATCACTGCAGATGGTGATTGCAGCCATGAAATTAAAAGACGCTTGGTCCTTGAAAGGAAAGTTATGACCAACTTAGACAGCATATTAAAAAGCAGAGACATTACTTTGCCAACAAAGGTCTGTCTAGTCAAGGCTATGGTTTTTCCAGTAGTCATGTATGGATGTGAGAGTTGGACTGTAAAGAAAGGTGTGCGCTAAAGAATTGATGCTTTTGAACTGTGGTGTTGGAGAAGACTCTTGAGAGTCCCTTGGACTGTAGGGAGATCCAACCAGTCCATCTTAAAGGAGATCAGTCCTGGGTGTTCATTGGAAGGACTGATGTTGAAGCTGAAACTCCAATACTTTGGCCATCGATGGGAAGAGCTGACTCATTGGAAAAGACCCTGATGCTGGGAACAATTGTGGGCAGGAGGAGAAGGGGACGACAGAGGATGAGATGGTTGGATGGCATCACCGACGCAATGGACATAAGTTTGGGTAAACTTTGGGAGTTGTTGACAGACAGGGAGGCCTGGCGTGCTGCAGTTTATGGGGTCGCAAAGAGTCGAATACGACTGAGCGACTGAACTGAACTGAACTGAAACCCATTGCCTTTCTGGATTGCTCTCTCACTCTGCTATTGTGCTTCCGAAAACAACAACAAAAATTAAATTCCCCTTGCCCTTCTCATCTTAAATTTCATTTGTGCTCAGAGATTTCAGACCAAAGCAAGAGCCTTTGGGGCTCCAAACACTTTTTGTTGGCAGCCCATATCTTCCTGTTCACCCCGTCACCCTCTGAGGCACAGATTCTCAGGGAGGATCATTCCCAAACCTGGACCAGAGTAACACTGATCAACTGGGTGTGGAAACCAGCCTGGACCACCCTCATGTTACCGAGGAAGAGCCTGAGGCTGAGAACAATTATAGGAGTCATCCAGGGTCACGGTGTTACTCAGAGCTCTAGGTCTCAGTGGTGTGGTTGTGAGACCCAAGCCTTCTCCCCAGGCTTTGTGCACCTTCCCTTTAACTGTTCTACTTGCATCCTCACTGCTGCTTTGAGGGTATTTCTGTCTTTTCCCAGCTGTCTTCTCCATTTTCTTCTTCATTTTTTTCCTTTTACTTCCTCTCACGTTAATGTCTCTGTAGGAAAGAAGCCCTCCATGTCATAGGATACCTGCACAGGGTACCTGCTAAAATCCCGCACCCACGGTGGAGGTAATCGTTTGAAGTATTGTCATCCCAGGACTTCCCTGGCCATCCCGTGGTTGAGCCCCTGCTTCCAGTGCAGGGGGCATGGGTTTGATCTCTGATCAGGGAACTAAGATCCCTCAAACCACTCAGCCAAAAAAAAAAAAAGGTATTGTCATTCAGATACACTTTAGGGAAAATGACATGGCTGAGACCAGGCGGTGACTGGAGGAGGGAAGAAGGGCCTTGAAGCTCCTCGGTGTGTCTTCTACTACCCTCTCCCTACCCAGGAGCCAGAGCGTGAGAAGGATGGAAAAACAGAACTGGAAAACCAAATGCAAGTGTCTGGCTGGACCTAGTTGAAGTCCACTAGCATGTCATGTTCTTTTTCATCTCTCAGCCTTCGCCTATGCTGTTCCTTCTGTCCAGAATGCTTTCCCCTCCCTGACTCTTTCTCCTGGCTGGCTTCAACTCAGCCTTCCAGACTCTGGAACCACTTCCTCTGCAGGCTCTGCTCTCCCCACCGTGCACCCCAAGCGGGCTTCTGTTCCTCCCATGTGTTTCCACGTCATTGTGCATTTCTGCTGTCTTCACACCACGTGCTCTGTATTATAATTGTCTCTTATTTGGGCAGCGGGAGATCTGTAAACTCAGAATAGAGTTAGCAGCACAGTTTGTTCTTATTGTCTTTATGTCGATTTAAACTCAAGTCTGAGTCTGTCATCTGCTGGGCTGGCAGGAAATTCCATTTCACTCTGAACTGGGCTCCTTCCTTAGTGTCATACAGGAGTCTAAGAGGCTGATATGGCACTTGGAAAAGGAGGGGCCTTGAATTTTTTGTGCATCAGGGTCCAAGCCTGAGAAGACTCTGGGATCCAGGAGTCCTCTGTTTCTGTGCCAGACCCAAATCATGGGATTTCTTTGCTGGGGCTGGGAACCCTGGGACCCAGGGGCTAGCCCCCTCTGTGCATTCCGTGATGTGATCTTGCCACCTGTGGGCTCTGCCAGGGACAAGGGCACAGTCTCTACTTGTGGAGTTGCAGGTGTCTGTCCCCTCCTCCATGGGGGGACACTGGCAAATCTCTCTCTGTCTGCATCCACTCCTCTGGGCCACCTCCTTTAATCTCTTCATTGACTGTAGCCTATCATAAAACAGATAAAGAGATGTTCCCTTCACATGACTTTTCCTTTGGGCATTGTCAATACTCCGCAGGGAGAGGAATGTGAAAAGTCCAGACACAGTCTCAATGAAAGACGTGTAGGGAGAAGGAACAAACCTCCACAGGTTGTCCTGTCCTGTTTGTTTGGATGCCCCAAGGCATTCCCAGGACCTCGGACCTGGCCCACATTATGTACTTCATGATGATTTGGGAGAAAAATGAAAGTTGAATCTTGACTGGTCTAAGGCTGCCACTTAGGGTTTTGCAGCTTGTGTGCTGACTGCCCAAATACTGAGGATCCCACTCAGATATGGTTATTGAGCAAGATAGTTTTCCAGCAGATGTTTCCTAGAGTGTCTAGTAAAGTAAAGTAAAGTATAGTCGCTCAGTCGTGTCCGACTCTTTGCGACCCCGTGGACTGTAGCCTACCAGGCTCCTCCCTCCATGGGATTCTCCAAGCAAGAATACTGGAGTGGGTTGCCATTTCCTTCTCCAGGGGATCTTCCCAACCCAGGGATCGAACCCGGGACTCCTGCATTGCGGGCAGACGCTTTAACCTCTGAGCCTTTTTTCTAGTTTTCTCTCTCAAAGCTATAATCAAATTGTTGCCAGCCTGGGTCCTTGGACTCTTTAATCAATTGTTGTTATTCAGTCACTCAGTCATGTCTGGAGTCTGCAACCACATGGACTGCAGCACACAAGGCTTCCCTGCCTTTTAATCAGTAGAAATTGATGACAGACCAGATGAGGAACTCAGGCAAGGCTTTACTCTTAGTGAAAACAAGAAAACAGGTGCCCTTGCTCTCTACAGAGGGCAGGCTAGTTCCGTGAGTGGGGCAAGGGTGGGGATGGACCAGAGCGCTGGCTTAAGTGATCTGCCCACCCCCATGGTGGGTCTGTATGCAGGGATCATATGCAGTTCCCCGCCTTTGTTCCCAGAGCCTCGGAAATGGCAGTTGGTTTGTGCCCTTTTTGTGTTCCTTATTGTATGTTGTTCATAATTTGCCCCAACTACACATGCACACAGATATTTTCAGTCCCTTATAGTTTCTTTGTATCTGTTGCTCAAGGAGATATTTGTCAGGCCTGAGCACCCCAGTAGAGAGTCCCAGGTCCCAGTCTATCTCAAAATCCGAAGTGTAAAAGAGTCACTAATTAATATCATGTTTGCATCATTTGTAGCTATTTGTACCTCTGAGTGTTTGTAGACATTTATAAGTAAACTGTTAACAAAACATGTTTTTTTTTAACATTATTTATTTATTTTTGGCTGCGCTGGATCTTCATTGCTGCTCCTGGGCTTTCAGTGGATACAGTGGATTGTGGCAAGCAGTGGATACTCTCTAGTTGTAGTGTCCAGGCTTCTCATTGCGGTGGCTTCTCTTGTTGTAGAACACAGGCTCTAGGGCATGTGGGCTCAGCAGTTGTGGCTCACAAGCTTAGTTGCCCCATGGCATGTGAGATCTTCCAGGACCAGGGATCAAACCTGTGTTCTCTGCGTTGGCAGATGGACTCTTCACCACTGGACCACCAGGGAAGTCCAAATATATATATATATATAATATATATAAAACATAAATATAAATATATATATATATAATTTTTTTAATGTAGTTTGTCTTAATCACTTTCTTGATGCAGTCTGAACCCATTCTTTCTTTTTTGTCTCTACTAATGATTGAAAGTTTTTCTCCAAACTGACGGAGGCAGCTTGCATTTATATGAAGACAGTTATCAAAGGATACATTTGTGCTTTTAAGTTGAAGAAAATTCTCTTATTGTGTTTTGTTTACAGATCATTTGGCAAAGGAACCAGTGGAAGACACAGACCCTAGCACTATATCCCTTAATACGGTAGGTTACTCATTTTACATTAATGGTGTGGCTTTGGTTGTTTTTTTTTCTCCCTTTGTTATTGGTGTTAGACTCTGTTCTCATTTTGCACATGTCAGGAGTGTTCTTCTTAGATTATGTGAGGTCTTTATCTACTTGTCTTTTTAATTATGTATTTTTATTTATTTTTATTTTAAATTTATTATTTTTTTTGGCCACACCATGTGGCATGTGGAATCTTAGTTCCCCCACCAGGGATGGAACCTGTGTCCCTTGCATTGGAAAGCAGGTTCTTAACCACTGGACCACCAGAGAAGTCTCTGCTTGTCTAATTTTAATAGTATCTATTTTTAATGACCCTGTTCTTCAGAAATCAAAATATATAGCTTGAGATTGAAAGAAAAAATATGAACACCTTACAGTAATGGAGGGCTGCCCATAGGTAGGTGGGCATTCGTTGTCAATTACCACTTTTACCCCTGAAACAGTCCTGAAAGGTAGGCATTGCCTGCTTCACAGCTGAAACACTGAGACACAAGGAGTGAGGCAAGTCGCCAAACTTGGAAGCAGCCCAGGTGGGATTCGAACCCATCAGCTGGCTTCAGATCCCTGCCCCACCATCCCATAACCACTCTGTGCTGTGTCTACTGTCATAAAAGATTTTATTATTCTACTGTAGATGAGGATATGGCAATTAGCTGGTTTGTAGAAAGTCAGCCAGACTGACGCCCTGCTCCCCTACTCGATACTGCCTCTTACTTATGACCAGATAAATGCCTTTGACAGCATTGTGTGTGTTACTATGCATGCAGTGTGAGATACATTCCTGTTTTTCAAAGTGTCTGGAGGATGTGATCTATTGAGTCATGAAGAATTTGTATTAATTTAGTTAGAATGGCATAAGTACTCTCAAGGGATTTCAGTTCAATGTCTTTAAGTCTTTGGTGGAGACTTCCCTGGTGGTCCAGACCCCATGCTCCCAATGCAGGGGGCCTGGATTCAACCCCTGATCAGGGAACTAGATCTTGCACTTCTCTACTAAGACCCAGCACAGCCAAAAAAAAAAAAAAAAGGGGGGGGGGTGAGTCACAAGGCACCTTAATGTCTTAGAAACCTGAAATGTTTGTTTTCATGGCCTCGCATTATAACTACAGCACAGTTTAATAAGTGTGGACAGCATAGGGAATCAAACTTTGAGACACTGCCAATATGAAAAACTTCTAGCTCCTAACTCATGTAGAAGCAGAGCACACAATGGCCCTGTGGCCAGGTCTTATGACCCTCTTGGGTGTAGCCTGTTACTAAAGCCATGGGTTCTATAGAGCAGCGCTCCCCAACTTTTTTGGCACCAGGGTCGGTTTCATTGCAGACAAACTTTCCCAGACCAGGTGGGGATGGATGGTTTGGGGATGATTCAAGTGCATTATATTTATTGTGCACTTTATTTCTGTTATTATTACATCAGCTCCACCTCAGATCATCAGGCATCAGATCCCAGAGGTTGGGGACCCCTGCAAAAGGGTTACTTAATTCACCCTTCACACTGCCTGACCTGTGATTGTCTTGCTGTCCACTCGATCCCCTGACACCAGCATCTCCCTTCCTTGGGGGCCCCCTCCTTACGGCTCACCTGGAGTCCTGGCTGCCTCTCCTCACTCCTCTACGACTCCAGGACAAATTGCCTTTACTGTCGCTTCCCTGTATTCGTTTGTTGGGGCTGCCTGACAAGGTCATGCAAATGGACTAAAAATCAAGGGCTGTGCTCCCTCTGAAACCTGTAGGGAAGAATCCTGGCTTGTGCCTTCTGGCTTCTGGTGGTTGTCGGCAGTTCGTGGTGTCCCTGGGCTTGTAGCTGCTTCCCTCCGCTCTCTTCCTTCAGTGGCACATGGCCGTCTTCTCCCTGGGTGTCTGTGTCTCTTCTCTTCTTACAAGAATGTCCATCCTGTTAGATGAAGGGCCAACCCTACACCAGTGTGACCTCAGCTCAACTAATTCTATTTACACTGACTCTATTTCCAATAAGGTCACAGTCTGAGGGACTAGGGGTTTGGACTTTGGCATATACAGGGGGTGCACAGATTTCAACCATAACATTCCTGCTGCTTTCAGGATTAAATTTACAGTCCTTGACATGGCACATGAGGTCCCCTTGTCTCAGCATCCCAGTCGTGTGTAGCTATTTGCTGCTCCTTGGATGCCCCATGCCTTCTCGCCATCCTGAGGTACCCCTAATGCTGGTCTTGCCCGCTTCCTCACCTAGTGAGCGCCTACGCACCCTGCCACTCAACTTAAGCATTCCGTACCTGGAAGGCCTTCTCTGCTGTGTCCTGGGGCCTTCGGCTGTTGTCTTCTCTACTTCTTATGCTATTGTGTGGGGATGATTTGCTTGGCTGGCTCTCTGCAAGGCTGTGCCGACCATGTATGCAGAGGTGGGCACCAGGCAGGCAGCAGTGTTTGGTGAGTCAAGCTTCCTGAGATCCTAGGATGGCACCTCAGTCCCTTCACCTCACTTCCAGGGTCTTCCATGGAAACCGGCTCCATTATTTCATATCCAACGGTGTCTTCCTTTTCCACCCCCAGCATTGTCTCTGCTCCCACCACTGATGGGAGCATCTGTGATGATGTGATGATCCCATCAGTCTCCCAACCACCTGGCCTTGATCCTCTATGCCCACCATCTGCAGTGGCCGTCCTGAGTCCTGGGCATCCTCTAGGCCTGCTCAACTGTCAGTCTGTCCAGGAAACCCACACTTGTTCGTTCTTGTAGACTGAACTTAGTCAAAACCTTGGGATGGTCCTTTCTCTTGAAACACTCACAGTCTGAGAAAAATACTTTGAAACGAGTCTGAGAAGTACTATAGTACGTACAGTTGTGTTTTCCACGTTCTAGGGGGCAGAGTATGGGGCAGTATTTAGTCAGGGGGGAAAGTATTTGACTTTTAGGTTCTTTCTGATTGATGTTTATTTTTTTCCCACTCAAGACTGTGGTGTATTATAGCAAAAGGATTCAGATTAAAGTCAGCCAAAGCAGGAGGAGCATAGGGCAGGGCCCAGGAGAGTTGTAAGCAGGTGGTTTTCAGTTACCCTCTCAGCTGTGTGGACAGTGTTTACTGGTCTCGGTAATGGTGTGTGATGATACACACAGAGTACTGACAACCAAGGAAACTCATCCAGCCTCTGGTGTCCAAAGTGTTCTCGGGGCTCAGTTGTGTAGACATGCTTGACTCCCAGTGTGTCTGACCTTAAACCCCAGGCCCTTCAAAGGTTGAATTTATAACATAAAGAAGATTAATTTCTTTTGTGGAAAGAGGTTGGAGGCTTCTGCTCCAAAGAAACTCCAAGGAAAGGCATTTAAAACAGAATCCCTGGATGCCCAGGTCCCTTCCATAAAATGGCATAGGACTTCGCTGGTGGCCCAGTGGCTCAGACTACATGATCCCAATGCAAGGGGCACAGGTTCCATCCCTGGTTGGGGAACTAAAATCCCACTCGGGCATCCAAAGTTTGGTATCCATGGAAGGTCTTAGAATCAGACCCTCAAGGATACTGAGTGATGACCACATAACAGCCTTCCTTTAACTACTGATCAATAAGCAAAGTTAAATACATAGATGACAACCATGTAAACTCAAACCTCCATAGAATATTGGACTATGTTAAGGAAGTCATGTTAATTTCAAAGCTTAATAATGTTAATAAACTCAGTTTTTTTTTCCCTTACAAAAAGAATCCCTGGTGCTGCATTTGTTTCTTTTCCTCCTCTGTCCAAGGAAGACAGTGGGGAGACATACAGGAGAGTTGGGAGGTGCAGCTTTGTTTAAGCTGGAGAGCCATGGACCCAAAGGCCCAGAGGAGATGATGGTGGAACTGAGGCGGGGTCAGAGGCAGGCTAGGGAAACTGGGCACATTCAAGCTTCTCTCATAGAAATCTTTGGAAAACAACTACATTGTGTAATCTGAAGTAGAAGTTTCCAGAAGCTTAGATACCTGCATATTTATCAGGACCAACAAAGAAATACATGATTGCAAGAGCATTTGCTATTTTGAATTCCCTGTGACAGTACTGCCCTCCAGGAAAGCACTGAGGAACTGTGCGTAACTGGGCATATGGGTGACTGATCTTCATGCAACTTATGGGATAGTTACCTTTTCAATCCTGCCAATCCAGGACAGAGCTCTCCAGTTGTGAGAGCTGCCCAGAATACATGCTTATTGACCCAAATGCCTGTCACAGAAGTGGTGAGAAAAGATATGACAGTCCCTCAGTTTTGAGCTGCAGGGAGTAAAATAACACTGCAGACAAGAGAGGAAGTGTGGTTTATGGTCAGAGCTGAAGGCTTGTTCTGTTTCATATTCCAGCATTGACGTCTCGTCAAATTTGATTTCATCTCTTTAAAACTGAGAATAAGCCACGGGTCAGGCCTATGGATAAATTCAAGGCTAAACACTTGCAAGATTTTAAATGAAAATCATGACTTTCCCAAGACAAAGCTTTCTTTTCACTTTGATCTTATAATTGACTATAGTGTTTAAAAAAATAACTTTCCCCTTTTGTTGGTTTCTGCAGTCAGACAAGTATCCCATTCAAGACACAGGACTCCCTAAAGGTATGTACAGTTAATGCAACAGCTTGTGCTTGTGATTATTCTCCTGTCCTGAACAAAGCACTAGTCAGAGTAATTTTTCATTTGTTAAAATTGTAGAACAGAAACATACTGATAATTTAGTGCCTGATTTGATCATCTGTAGCATGAATTTTCTTATTAAAATCTAGAAATGATTTTAGATCAAATGATACATCAAGTTCCTATGGTGTTTTTAGCATGGTTAAAATGAGGACAACCAGGACTGTCGGTTGCAAGTGACAGAAGTATAACTCAAATTAGTTTTAAAAGGTAGGGGGTGGGGAGGGTGGGCAGGGACTTCCCTGGCAGTCCAGTGGTTAAGACCCTGAACTTACAATGCAGGGGGCACAGGTTTGATCCCTGGTTAGGGAACTAAAGTCCTGCATGCTGCATGATATGGCCCCAAACCAATAAAAACAAAAAAGGGGAGGGGAAGAATTTGGTGGTTTAGAGTCTTTGAGTCTGTTAAATCCAATCATTTAAAATGGTGTCTCAGGCTCTCTCTCTCTCTCCCTCTCTTTTTCTTTTCCTCATCTCCTTCTTCTTCTTCTCCCTCTCCCCACCCCTCTCTCTGACTCTCATGGCTCAGTCTTCTGTGTTGACTCAATTCTCGGGCCAGTTTTCCCCATGAGGTGGGAAAGATGGTCTCTGCCACTTCCAGCTTCACTTGGTGCTGCTTACGACGGTGGAACAGGAGGGAGCCTTTCCCCCAGCACACACGGCTCGGTTTTAGGGGCAGTGCTGGCAGGAGCAGCTTGGTCATGTGGCGATCATATCGACTGTGGTCATCAGGAGGATGGAGGGCTGACCAGGTCTGAGCCTCGAGGTTAGAGGGTGGGTGTGGAGGGCACGGAGACAGTTCTACTCAAACCACAGGTTCCATTGCCAGACAAGGGGAAGGGGATGCTTGTCAGGTCCCAAAGCAAAAAGAGCTTTCTTTCATGATCCACAGATTAATATCTCAGATGTGGTGCAGATGCATCTGAAAGGAGCCTGAGCCTGTCCAAGGCTATAGTCTGCAAGGCTGTATCCAGTAAGAAGAATGAGCTGGTGGCCTTCACAATGGAGCACTTACCTTATGTTCTGCTGACAACCCAGGGTGAAGGGGTGGGATGGGGAGCAAGCAGATCTGACCTGCATCAGAGTTGGCAGGGCCTCCCTGGCTTCCTGGAGAGAGAGGACTTCCCAGCACAGCCTGCTGTGGGTTTCCCCAACCTCCTTCTGGTGATGAATATCACAGGACTGCCAGACTGCAGGTCGGAAGGGAGCTCCCTGCCAGGACCCATCTGTGGTTAAGTCTGTGGTTCTGCTGAGTCCCCTTCTCTCATTCTCTACTCACCAGACTCCTCTCCCTGCTTCCGGAAATGACATCAATACAGTTTCACCCAGGAATGGCAGTAGTATAGGGAAAAGAGCCTGAAGGCCAACTTTGAGCCCGATTCCTGGTTGTTCTAGGGGCGGCTGGCTTCTTGCGTGTTTCCTTTCCCTTCCCCTCTCCCTGAATGACTTCTCAGCATCCCGAATTCCCCACCCTGTGACTGTCTAGTTCAGCAAGAAAGTGGGAGGTGCAGGCCAAGACACCAGCGTAGAGAGGAAACTGTCCTGGGTGGTATTCAGTGGACTTCAGGGAGGGTACAGTGAAGAATCATCTGGGGAGCTAGTTTAAAATGCAGATTCTGGGCCCTGCTTCTCCAAAATCATCATGTGGTGGGTCTAGGATCAGGCCCAGAAACCTGTAGGGTTTTTTTGTTTTTCACTCGTTTGTTGTTTTTTTAGTTGGAGGATAATTCTTTACAACGTTGTATTAGTTCCTGCCGCACAATGAATCAAATCAGCTGTGTGTGTACATGATCCTCTCCCCCTTGAATCTCCCTCCCAAACCACCACATCCCACCCATCTAGGGCATTGCAGAGCGCCGAGCTGAGTTCCCTGTGCTATACTGCACCTTCCCCACTAGCTGTTTATTTTACACGTGGTAGTGTGGTCAGGGAGGGTGAGACACGTGGGAGATTAGGATTGAAACCTGTGTTTTAATGCGTCCCTGAGTGAGTGGGTCTCAGACCTCCCTTTGAGAGCCTGCCTACGAAGCTTCAAGAATGTGGTGTACCCTCCAATGGGACATGTAGGAGAGAACCGGCTGACAAAGCTTGCCAGCTCTGAGAGGACTCAGCAGGTGACTTCACAGTTTAGGACAAGGCAGATGCCACCTCCCAGGGTGCTCGTGAGAATCAAACACAAGAATAGCGCCTGGCACCCAGGAGCTTCGGACAGGGAGGAGGGAAGTGTGGCAAGAGAGCCGTGATCAGTCAGGGTTGAGGACTGTGGAAAGCTCTCGTAGCAGAGGTGAGAGTGGAACCACTGTTTTAAGCACAAATGGAGCCACAGTGACTCTGGGAAGGCATTGCCACAGTCTGATCCATCTGAAATCTTTGTTGTTTTTTTTATCATCTTGAATGTGATTTCCTGTTTTAAGAGAAAAAGATTGTTGCTTAGCAGCCTGATAATACAGTAACTGTACTGTAACTGTTTCTTCAATAATTTAAGTTTTACAAAACCTCAATTAAAATGGTGGTGAGCTGACAAGTAACGGCTGTTAAAAACCATACTCTAGACCTTCCTCTGTCTTTATTCATGGGGTGGAAGAGCATTTTTAAGCACATAATTTTTCTCCAAGAAATACATGATCTTAAATGTAATGAACCATGTCCAGAAGTTTGAAAACTTACTCCAACATTTGCATTTGATAATACAACAATTTAACGTCTGCAGTATTTTGTTAAACATACCATAATGGAGCCAATTTCAGTATTAAATGATTATGGTTATTTTCTCATTGTTTTTAGGAACACAAAGCCCACATAAATTAATGAAGAGACTAATTTATAGATTAAAAGTAAATGTAATAGAATTATATTAAGTACAGATTCAGACTCTGACACATAAGTGAATTCTAGGGGGCTACTATATTTAATGGGGCTTCCCTGGTGCTCAGAGGTTAAAGCGTCTGCCTCCAATGACGGAGACCCGGGTTCGATCCCTGGGTTGGGAAGATCCCCTGGAGAAGGAAATGGTAACCCACTCCAGTATTCTTGCCTGGAGAATCCCATGGACAGAGGAGCCTGGTAGGCTACAGTCCACGGGGTCGCGAAGAGTCGGACACGACTGAGCGACTTCACTTTCACTTTACTTTCTTTCACTATATTTAATAGAGGAGTCATTTGTAATTAGGTTGAACCATTTTCATATGATTAAAAAGTCCTCAAAATATAATTTCTTAAGAAAAGAAGCATGTTTCACAAAATCTTCATTCTAATTCTAGTATATTCCTAGTTTCCCCATGGACAATATAACACTGTTCCTTAACATGGTCCGAACAAAAATGGGTCTGAATTTTGTGCTTTTTACCATAAATCAACTGTAGGCATCTAGTGTAATTTCAGTGATCAGCATATTTTTGAGGTAAAACATGTTATAATACTTGTTTTCTTGGGAACAAATGTGTAGCTTCTGCCTCCCCTGATTTTAGAGATTTCAGGCAGTTCATTATGTCGAGTGTCTGTTACAGGTTCTCTGTGAGAGTCTTTAGGCACTAAACTCAGGACTCATTTAGATTGGGGTTCACTTTATTTCATGAATTCCTATACTGGCTTGAGGATTCTAGAGGGAATGTGGCTCTTCACATTTTGAGAGAAAAATGTCTTTTGAAAAAGAATTCTGATATTTCAGCTGCTATTCCTGAAGTGAAGTCGCTCAGTCGTGTCCAACTCTTTGCGACCCCATGGACTGTAGCCTACCAGGTTCCTCAGTCCATGGAATTTTCCAGGCAAGAGTACTGGAGTGGGTTGCCATTTCCTTCTCCATAGCTGCTATTCCTAGTGAGGGGAAATTGCACAAAAATATGTTTGATTTAATCAAAAATTTATCACCTTCATTTTCTCTGACTTTGATTGTTCAAAAAAATTATATAGCAAATGTAAAGTGAAAGAGAAATAGACTGATTTTATTGTTAATAACTGTGTAATTTGAACTTCAACATGGGTGACATTTGGAAAAATTTGTTAACAGATTGTAGTAGTTCAGTTTGGAAAAATTAGGAGAAAATAAACAAGTACTGAGGAAATCACTAAAATAATTTGGAAGTGTTGGGCTGGCCAGTAAGTTTGTTAAGGTTTTTCCATAGGCTGTAACAGAAAAACCCAAACGAATTTTGTGGCCAACCCAATAAAAATGTCTGCCCCCAAACTAGCAAGCCAATGTATTGTATTTTATATGATTTCTCATTTTGCCGATTGATTGATGGTATTTTGCTATTAAGTTTGTTTTAAAATGAAACTAAAAACCTCTCTTGTCTGCATGATATGATGTTACCTGGTCCCACTCATTCCACCAGCTCACTGCCTCCCACCCAACCTTGACCCAGACTCTTGGCAGTCTCCTGTTATAGCAAACCAAAAGTTAAATCCGCTCCCCCAAATTATAACACAAATACAAAGGTGACCATTCTGCGAAACTTTTCTTTACTGGAGGGTGGATGGGAGGGAGAAGGATATGACCACAGGAGTGTGTGGGAGGCCATGTAAGAAAAGTTGCTTTTTAATTTCAAGTTAACATTGTGTTGGGAAATAAAAAGTCCTGCCTTTTCAAAAATGCTCGGGTAACAGTGATGACGCTGGTCATTGTGAGGGGCTTCCCAGGTGTTGCTAGTGGGAGAGAACCCACCTGCCAATGCAGGAGACATAAGAGACGTGGGTTTGATCCCTGGGTTGGGAAGATCTCCTGGAGAAGGAAGGGCATGGCAATCCACTCTGGTATTCTTGCCTGGAGAATCCCATGGACCTGGCAGGCTATAGTGCAAAGGGTCACATAGAGTTGGCCACAACTGAAGCATCTGAGCATGCACAGCACGCGTGGCCATTGTGAGAATTATGACCGAAATCAAATGTCTGTCACTGTGAAAAATCACTTTAGTATGCACCTGAATTCTATGGGGTGCTTGTTAGGTGTCAGATTTCTGGACTCCCCGAAGTTCCAAACCAGAAAGTCTGGAGGTGGAGCCCAGATATCTGCATTGTTAACAGGCAGTCAAATGATTCTCATGCAAGAGAACTGGAACTGTATCATGAGGAACACAAGCCTAGGTGAGCTCTCCATTGCTCCAGCTTAGAAAGATATGGTATATGGATTTCCCTGCTGGCCTAGTGGCTAAGACTCCACCCTCCCAATGCCCAGGGGTTCTATCCCTCATTAGGGAACTAGATCTCTCATGCTGCAACTCAAGATCCTGCATACTGCAACTAAGAACCAGTGCAGCCAAATGAATTTAAAAGAGAAAAAGATACCATATGGAATCTTAGTAAAAGACTGTGCTTTTAGTTTAAATTTCGCAGATAATAATATTAAAGAAAAATGACCTTTTAGTCAGAATCGTGTAGGCAGCAATAAATATAGCCCCTTACATGAACAAATCTATCAGCTCAGTCTGTAGTAGGTCAATGCATGTTACAGAATGTAAAAAGAAATAATGGATGAATCAATCAATCTGTCATTCACTCCTAACTTTTGAACCTTGAGTTAAGTGATTCTGTGTGTAAGGCTTTATAACTCTAAAATTTTACATGCCACTAAGCATTTGTTTCATAGTATACTATATTTCTGTCAGCTTTCAAGGTTACTGTGATACTGAATTCTATGGTTAAAGAGTAAAATCTAATGGAAAAATTCAGCTTTTTTTTTTTTTTTTTGCCATACCACATGACATGTGGGGTCTTAGTTCCCTGACCAGGGAAGGAACCTGTGCACCCTGCAGTGGAAGTGCAGAATCTTAACCACTGGACCACCAGGGAAGTCCCCCAGATCAGCGTTTAATGTATTTGTCTTCACCACAAACTGGGGAGCTGTGACATTAACACATATGTAAGACAACATAAGAATGGAATTTCCTTCCTCACAGTTAATTCTGAGAGGTGTTAGATGTTTCACATGTCTATCATGTTCCTTGACTTTCACCGGCAATCCCCGCTTTAGAACTGAAATGGTTTCAGTTTGACTTGTAGGAGGCTGAGCTATCAAGATAAGTATAATCCCACTCCCTGCTCTCTGAAGGGCTTAGTAAACTGTCAGTCAGACAGCCAACACCTGGAATCTGATGTAAGATTATCAGAGGGGGAAGTTTGAACCACCTTCTGCTCCCTGCGTTGCCAGGGAGGGGTCCTGCCGTGGGGTTATGAGGATGGCCACGCACAGGACATCAGGGCAGCTGAGTCTGACAGCAGCTTATGAATCACGGAGCCTCATGGCCTGGGGGAGCACGATGGTGCACGCCATGCAGGGTCATACAGGGGCTGCGCTCGGGGACAGAGTGAACGCCAGGGGCTGCGGGTGACGAGGCTCTCCTGTGAACGGGGGTGTGCCCCAGGGCTCCTGGGGAAGGATGTAACTGTCTGAATAATTCAGTGGTCTGGCAGGGAACCCCCACCGCTCTGGGATGAGCAAGGGTTGTGCCTGATCCCCTCGAGAAGCAGAACTATTTAGCTGGGGTCTTGTCCACAGGAGCAGAGCGAGGAGGGGAACTTGTAACTGGGCCACTCAAGGTCCTCCTGGTTTTACCAGACGTAAACAGAACGTAATATTAAGTCTTCATTTTAGGCCTTATACTGCAGAGCATGTGCTTTCTTCATCAAGCTTAGCATCTTTTTTTTTTTTTAATCCGTAGAAGAGGAGTGTGATCCAATTACTTTGAACTGCCCAGCAAATTCCGATGTGCAGCACCAGGTAAGAATAATGTCAGTTATATTTTTACCCCTAGGCACATGCTAATCCAACTAGAATTTACTTAGTAATTATCTTCTAGAGCTTTAAAAATAAAGAACAGGATTTTTGGATAATGAGTTTGGAAATGATCTTTAAGCATCCCAGTACTGTGGTGTATCTGTATAGCTTCTGTTACTTTTAGTAACTGGGTAGCTTTAATCTACTCTTTGAAATAAATACTTATCCATATGCCAAAAACAGGCCATCAGTGTTATTGAGTTAGAAAGGAAAGTTGCTTTCTTTTACCCGTTGTTGGTATGCACTGGATGGGAACTTTTTCTTAAAGCCTCAACAAAACTGGGTAGTTTCAAGACATTTTTGTAATGTTTTATAAAACTTTTACTTCATTCAGATACCAAGTTTTAACATATTATTTTAATTGTCCTTTTACAAAATACAGCTGTTGTTTTCTGCTTTTAAAAGAGTGCTTGTTATTTTAAACTTCAGATCAGACAAAAATGTACCAAAAGGTTGAAAATCACTTGGCACCTTCTACTGTTCACCTTGCAAGGGACAGTAAGTCCCCTACATAGGAATGAGATCTGTTCTGAGAGCAGTTTGTAAGTCTGATTTGTTCATAAGTCCAGCAAAGTTAGCCTAGGTACCCAAGTAACATAATCGGCTATATAGTACTGTACTGTAACAGTTTTATAATACTTTTCACACAGATAATATATAACAAAGCAAACGTGAAAAATAAAACATTTTTAACCTTACAGTATAGTACTTTGAAAAGTACTGTAGTATCTAGTACAATAGCTGGTGCTTCTTAGCACTGCCAGCTACATCACCGCTGGTTTTACGTTCGCTCCCAGACATCCTGGGCTTGACATAAAGGTGTTGCGCTACTGACGTATACAGTAGTTACAGTAATGCACACAAACGCACGGCCGCTGGTAGAGGACGCACACACGCGACAGTGTACACCAGGCACGTGACCTGATTTGTGTGATTGGACATGTGGACGCACATTCACATCTTTGAGAGTTCTCACCTTGAAGGTTTGTATGTAGGGGACTTACTGTACCTCCTTCCAGAAGCTTCTTTGGGTCACCGGGTGCTTCAGTTACTTCTGATACTTTCCAGGCTATCTCTGTTTACTCATTCAAAGCTCATTAGCAAAACTACACAATTCCTCACATCCGCCTAGCTATAGTGAGGACATTAAAAGTCTCAAAAAGGGTGTCTTGCCTCAAGACAGACTGGCTGGGTCCTGCTCTCTCTGTAATACCAAGTTAATTTTTAACAAGACTGATTTGAACCTTGCCTGGCCCGGAGAATCCTATGGACAGAGGAGCCTGGCAGGCTATGGTCCATGGGGTTGCAAAGAGTCGAACATGACTGAGTGATTAACGTTTTGTTTTTTTTTCAGTCTTACTATTAAAGCATCAGTCAGTAATAAATCAATAATAGTGATATTCTTAGATAATCAAGTCACTTTTGTCATAAAGCAGATTTATACAGTAGTTGATAAGCAATTTTAACCATAAACACAGTTCTCTTGAAAATTGTCAATGGTGCTACTTCTAACTTTAACTTGGCAGTCTTTAGTCGCCAACTGGGAATACCATTTTCTTATTTATTAATCCTGATACTCAGCATTTTCCTTGGAATTATAACCTGATGCTGGACTTCGACAGTGACTGAATTTCAACTATTTTAGTGAACTTTAGATTCACTGAAAACTTAGTATAAGTTTTTCCTTTCTTGCAATCCTTAACTTACTTAAAGTTTTGCTCCTCACATTTTTTTGCAACAAGATACAAGAATGTTATGTTGTTTGTTTAGTTTTAGGGTTTTTCCAAAATCATACAAGATTAGATACAGAATATGCTTTAGGACACTGTTCAGTATATTTTCTAATTTTAGTATTATAGTTCTGGTTTGATCAAGTATAGATTATCTTCAAAGATGGAAAAAGATTTTTCAACTAAAAAAAGCAGGGTGCGTGCTCAGTCACTTTAGTCGTGTCCGACTCTGCGACCCTATGGACTGTAGCCCACCAGGCTCCTCTCTCCATGGGATTTTCCAGGCAAGAATACTGGAGTGGGTCTTCCCGACCTGAGGATCAAGCTCATATCTGCCTGCGTCTCCTGGATTGCAGGCAGATTCTTTACCCACTGAACCACCTGGGAAGGTCCCCCACCCCTAAAAACGGGGGGACCTACTTGGGATTTTTATTTAAGTTCTGTTTTAAAACAGGCTGTCATATATTCCTATAAAAAGTAGCACTGTACCTACCACTTCAGTTGGTTATTTCTTTGCATAATCTGTAGGACTTGTTCTAACCGCTAGGTATCCAGAAAGAATCTTTGAAACTAACTTGGCAGTTAGAACAAAGAAAACTCACTAGGGGAGAAATGTTTAAAAAAAAAAACACAGCAACACTTCATTTTCTGTAGCTCAGACTTTAAAAGCAAGTTGAAAATACATTCTTTAGAATACTTATCATTTGCTGTTTCTTCAATTTTTCTGATTTATGAGACTGACGCGCTGCCTACTGCACTGAGGAGGCAGATGATTTTTCTAACTTTATAAACTAAAATCCATTTCTATGTAGAATCTAATTTTAACCAGCTCTTTTGAATGATGCCAAGGGAAAACATTGTGATGTCCTGTTTGTCAAAAATAGAAAACTGACATCTCATAAAATTTCATAAAGAATCCTTTTCTTTTAGTAATTTGAAATCAATACCCCCATCAATTAGAGTTACCCTACTTGTCCAGTTTGTTACGGCTGGTACTTACCGAGTCTGTGTCCTGAGCCTGGGTATTCTTAGACGTGCAGTACTCAGGGTGGGGGTTGAGGCGATGGGGGAAGTAGGGAGGGGACCAGACCCAAGCGGAGCTTCTAGACTTGTTTAACAGCGGTGTAAGCAGCGTTAGATTCTGGATGTGGCTCTGGTTCATCTGCTTAAAAATTTTTTCATGGTTCTTTATGTTTATAGAAAATATTTCCCAGAATCTTTAAATCAAATAATAAAATTTTAACTACATGCACACAGGTATGGCAAATGATAGCAGAGCAAAATTTGTTTCAGTTTTTAGCTAAGAATCCATGCCAAGAGGAGACTGCAATAATAAGAAAATTAGTAACTATGAGGATGCTAAGTTGGAGTTAGAGGTTATGAAAAAATAACTTTTTCCTCTGTTTATGCTGGTTATTTGGTTTTACCAAACTATAATTTTTTTAAGTTTTAAAAACCACATTAAATTATTGGTATTGTTATTATTGATATTATATTGATACCATACCATATTGATATGTTATTATTAGTGTGATACTAATATACGATGTTGCTAATAAGGGAAACCACTGTAGGGTACATAGGAATGCTCTATATTAGCTTCTCAAATTTTCTGTAGATCTAAAACTATTTTGAAACATACATACACACACATGTATAATATATATTTTTTCTAATTTACTTTTCTTTTTTGGCTGTGCCGCACAGCATGTGGAATCTTATTTCCCTGATGAGGGATAGAACCCCCACTGCTTGCCGGGGAAGCACAGAATCTTAACCACTGGACCTCCAGGGAAGTCCTGAAACATACACATATTTTAAAAACCACACTAAATATAATTTAGAATCTAGAAAAATGAAAAAACTCATCCAGAATTCCACCACTCTAATGTTATTTTTGTCATTTTGATGTATTCCTTATATATTTTTATCTGGATAATTATTTTTTTAAAAACCTGTTTACAGACAATTTTGCATCTTGCTTTTGTTGTATAACATGATCTCACAAGTTTTTATCCAGTTTGAAAACTGGATCTCATTTCATCCAGTTTGCTGCATGGCCTTACCATCCATCAATGGCTGCATGATACTGTCACCTCTGATATTTATTGATAACAGAAATAGACTTGAGGATGTGTGCCTGGGGGCAGGGTGAGAGCAGCCTCATAGAAGGAATGCTCTGAGGAGAGTCAGAGCAACCAACTTTGCCTGGAGCTGAAGTGTTGGCAGATTGAGGCAGTGAGGCTGGAAGATCATTTGGATCCAGGACCCTAGAACCTTAAATGCCAGGAGGTGGATGGAAGATATTGGTGGCTTTCAGGGATGGTTCTGTGACCAAATCTGGGACCCTGGGGAACTGGAGAGAGATGAGACTCGGCCTGTAAGCAGGAGAGGGATGCTACTAACAGTATCAGTAGAGGATTAAGGGGGAAGATAAGATTTGTGTGTTAGGATTGAGAGTGGGTTTCCCTGATGTCTCAGATGGTAAAGAATCTGCCTGCAATGCAGGAGACCTGCCTTTGATCCTAGAATCGGGATCCCTTGGAGAAGGGAATGGCTACGCACTCCAGTATTCTTGCCTGGAGAATCCCATGGACAGAGGAGCCTGGCCAGCTACAGTGCATGGGGTCGCAAAGAGCTGGAAATGACTGAGTGACTTTCACTTTTCAGGATTGAGAGTTGTCTGTTTATGGACTGCAGAAAAGGGAGATTGAAGTCTGTAGAGTTTGGGGTATGTGAGATGTGTTGCAGGAAGTGATTGGTTTAAAATGCCTGCTTCAAGAGGTTACAGTTGAAGCCCGAGAGGAGAATGGGACTGTCAAGGAGAGCGTCCTTGTTGAAAAGCAAAGAGAGGTGCCAAGGGTGGAGCCTTGAGGAACTTCCCTCTGGAGCCCAGAGAAAGACAAGGAGCTGAGAGGCAGAAAGAGGAGTGGCCAGAGAAGAATACTGTGTGTGGTGGAGGCATCTGTACTTTACAACACTTTCCTGGTTTATACTCAAATGTTTGCTGATGGTCTCATTGTCTCTCCTCACGAGCAGGGACTGCTATGTCTTTTGGCTCATAAGTGTATCCTCAATGCCTAGCACATAGTAAGTCTCAATAAATGTACGTTGAATAAAGACAGCAAAAGGTCAGGGTTGGGCATTGCTTCAAGTGCCAAGGAAAGTACTGTCAACATCATCTTGTAGTCAAGGGCAGGCCCTACAAAGACACCTTTGGATTTTTCCTTTCAGATGGTATTTCAGGAAGGACCTTTTAGGAAGGAACTCAGTTATAGGGACAAAAACATAATTACAAAAGGCTTGAGGAGTGGGTGATAAAGTTTATGTAGTTTTGTCAGATTTACTAAGGTAGCAAGGAAAAGTAGTAAGCTTTTATTTGAAGATGTTGGAAAACATGGCAAAAGGTTCTTTTTCTAAGGATGGGAGACAACAGATTTTAAAGGATATGGTATCACCAGGGGTGTAGAGATTAAAGATTAAGAGGGAAAAAAGAGAGAAGTGGAATAATTAATGGGATGTGTTTTCCCTGGGAAGGCAGAGAGGATTAATTTTCTTAGCAACTATTTACCAATAAGTCCTTAGCAATTTCTATTGGAGAATACACAGCACATTGATTTCCCTCAAGGAATTTGTAATCTGGCAAATGAGATATATGCACACCTATGTTAGATAAATAAAGACACCAAAAACACACAGAGAGGAGTTGTATTTTAAAAGTAAGAACTTTGACTCTTTTTCAGAGGCAGGACGCAAAGAAGGGTAAAATGGGAGAAAGATAGAAACTTCTTTTTTAGATGTAAAGGCAAGTAGTTGAGTTAATCAATGTCAAATTTGAGTTGTGCCTTGAATGATGACATGTGGATGGAGCAGGAAGAAAGGAAATCCAGCAAGGACATCAGGGGACGAAAGAGTTTGTTCCAGTCATATAGCACTGAGGCCATAGGCCTTCTTGAAGTTGGTAGTGGTGTGGCAGTGTTTGATAAATGGGAAATAGATTACAAGAGGATAGATGATGACACTTCCACCCGTCCACCCACCCACCCATCCATCCATCCACCCACCCACCCATCCACCCACCCACTCACCCATCCATCCAGTATTTGAGTCCAAGAATGTATCACCACTACTATTAAATGCTAGGGGTGTACAGTGATGCATACTTAGAGCTTTCAGTGAAATTGAGCATTTTTAAATCTCCCACATGGAAAGCTGAATCAGAATGTTTAAGCTAAGAGCCTCTCCCTTAGATTCTCAGAGACTCTCAGCACAGAAATATAGAGGGAAAAGAAAAGAGAGAAGACAGTGATTGAACGCGTTCAATAGGTAAGCAGGCTTCTTACCTGTTGAAGAGAGACAGGCTTGTTTCTCCCACGTTAGCATACCTGTCTCTAACTGCTACCATAAGAGGTGCTGCTCTAGAGGAAGTCTGGAGGGCCCGGATCTCCCAGGCACTTGGAAGGTCCCGGAAGAGTCTTCCTGTGAAATGATGGGATGAAAATAGAGTCTTAGAAATGTTACTCTCATAAGTGGCTTGTCCAAGGGATAGGTAGGAAGAAAGATTGAGGCCAGGAGACACCAAGGGGCTATTGCAGTCACCCAGGAAGATCATTTGCCCAAGGGCCTGGGTGTGGTTGTGGAAGGAAGAATGGAGAGTGGGGAGTGTAATTCTGAGAGGTTCTTGTTGGCTTGCTGGGGCTGCTGTCATGAAGCACCACAGAGAGGGTGGCAGTAACAGCAGAAATGTATTGTTTCACTGTGCGGAACATGTAAGTCTGAAATCAAGGTGTGGGCAGGGTTGGCTCCTTCTGAGAGCCATGAGGGAAAGATCTGTGCCAGGTCTGTCTCCTGGGTTTGTAGCCAGTTGTCTGTTCCCTCTGTCTTTTCACGTCGTCTTCCCCCCATGCATGGCTCTCTCTTTTCACATGTCCCCGTTTGGTAAAGACACCAGTCATACTGATTTAGCACTCACTTTCATGACCTCATTTGACTTAATTACCTTTATAAAGTGAACTCGCTCAGTCGTGTCCGACTCTTTGCGACCCCGTGGACTGTAGCCCACCAGGCTCCTCTGTCCATGGGATTCTTCAGGCAAGAATACTGGAGTGGGTTGCCATTTCCTTCTCCAGGGGATCTTCCCGATTCAGGGATCGAACCCAGGTCTCCCGCATTGCAGGCAGATGCTTTAACCTCTGAGCCACCAGGGAAGCCCTAAATGGGACGCTGGGGCTGCATGGGCCGGGAATCAAACCCCAGCCTCCCGCGTGGCAGGCGAGAATTCTACCACTGAGCTGTCTCCAAATACAATCACACTCTGAGGTGCTGGAGTTTGGACTCCAGTGTATATCTTTTAAGGGACACCATTCAACCTCTAAGAATGCTTGGGGGAAGAAAGAACAAAATGATACATTTTGGAGATGTCAAGGGTTCAGTGTCTGATAGGACTTGAGACTGCAGAGGAGGAAAGGGTTACAGATCTGCTTCAGAGCGTCCCAGCAGGTGAGCAGTGCCTAGTGGGGCCACTGTTGAAAAATAAGAAAATGGCTTCTCTGGGAACTCGGAAAAAAAGTGAACTCATATTTTTTTAAGCTCTTAAGATATCCGCAAGGGACTTCCCTGGCAGTCCAGTGGTTAAGACTTCGCCTTCCAATGCAGGGGGTATGGGTTCTATCCTTGGTAGGGGAGCAAAGTTCCCCCTTTTGGCTTTGCAGCCAAAAAGCCAAAACATAAAACAGAAACAATGTTGTAACAAATTCAATAAAGACTTTAAAAAAAGTCTTTAAAAGATGCCATCAAGCACATCATAAATGCTTTATGGGTATGTAACAAATAAATAAGATTTACTGTGACTGAGTCTATACAATACAGAATCTTTCTACTGGTAATGGTGTGGCAGAGAAAAATCACACAGGGGAAAAAAATCACTGGAAGGGAGTGTCCAGATTGGGTGGGAGTTGCCAGGGAATCAGAAGCAAGCTATGTTGTGTAGAGGGTGGCAGAGCACATGGTGGATTTTTGAGAAGTGTTACAGGAAGCAGCGTGAACGGCTGTAGATGTGAAGTCCCCAGGGACGAGAGCGCGCGCTAGTCCAGGTTCATGGCCTGCCCTCCTCCACAGCCCCAGGCACCACGCTGTATCCATGTGGTCCACAGAGGACTCTGCAGCAGGGCTCCTCCCTCCAGAAACCACATAGGGGCTCCGCGGGCTGGACATGTGCACGGGCGTCTAGGCTGTTGGGGGTTCCCAGGACTCTCTTCTGTATAAAGTTAGTCCTGTTCTTTGGGTGGGCATTAGCAAGACCATCCTGCCAGCCATCATGAAGTAGAGAGGCAGGTGAGGGAAGGAAGGGAACTGGGCCGTGTTGCAGGAGCTCTGAGCTTCCAAAATAGCACAAGGAACCTTCCCAAACCCAGAAGTAGTTTCTGTAAGCCTCATAGGTGATTCTGATGTGCCAACTGCCTCCCTCCAAATGAAATCATTGAGTGGAAGGGGGAAAGTGTCTGGCCATGGGTTTAAGTTCACCTACTGCACAGCTAGGTTGATGTCTGAATAATTTTAATTTATGTTAACACAAATCTGTGGTTGAAGTTATCATGAGAGTAGTCTCAAATGACCCTCTTATCCTTCATTTGGTATATTCTCTCACCACCCTACCCTTCTTGGCCATTTGTGGGTAACCTATGAGCATGGCATGGGGCTTCCCTGGTAGCTCAGATGGTAAAGTGTCTGCCTCCAATGTGGGAGGCCCAGGTTCAATCCCTGGGTCAGGAAGATCCCCTGGAGAAGGAAATGGCAACCACTCCAGCGCTCTTGCCTGGAGAATCCCAGGGACAGAGGAACCTGTTAGGCTACAGTCCATGGGGTCAGAAAGAGCTGGACACGACTGAGCGACTTTACATGAACATGGCACATCACTTTGCACATAGAAAGTACTGCAAACACTGGCTCTGGAAAGGGGCAGGGTCTTGTACCGTCCATTGGCTGCTATTTGATCCAGCACTATAGGCAGCACTGAGAATCCTTGAGGACAGATTTTAAAACTCAGAAGAGGGACTTCCCTGGCGGCCCAGTGGTTCACACTGAGGGGGGTCCGATGAAGGGGGCATGGGTTTGATTGCTTGTTGGAAAACTAAGATCCCACATGCTGCAAGGCCAAAAAATTAAAACAAACAAAAAGCTTAGAAGAAAGCTCCCACAAAAATCAGATTTAAATTTACTTTTCTCACTAAAAGCTATCTATAGCATGCATGCTGTCGCTTCAGTCAGGTCTGGCGCTTTTTGACCCAATGGACTGTAGCCCACCAGGCTCCTCTGTGTGTGGGATTCTCCAGGCAAGGATACTGGAGAGGGTTGCCATGGCCTCCTCCAGGCGATCTTCCTAACCCAAGGATCAAACCTTCATCTCCTGCATTGGCAGGCGGGTTCTTTACCACTAGCACCACCTGGGAAGCCCGAAAGTTATTAGTGCCCGCCTGTGATCTGCGTAGACAAAGGAATGGTCCTGGACCCTGACTGCACATCAGAATCACTTGGAGAACTTTTGCAGAATATCGATGGCTGGCTCTTATCTCGCAGAATCTTGCTGAAGTGGTCTGGAGTGGACTCCAACCTCTGATACTTCTCAGTGTTCCAGGACTTTGTGTAACTGGGGTGAGAAGGGCTGGGGTGGACCGTGTGTCCACAGGGTAAAACAACCCAGACGTGTCTTCAGCATCACCTCTTCATTTGGCACAGATGCAGACTGCTCCTTCCTGCCAGCAGGTGTGGCTGGTTGGCTGAGGTAGAAGTGGGGCGGCCTGAGTGGGTGGGGGGTGGTGTCGATCCTTGCGTCGGTCCCCTCACAGTGGTCGGTCAGCGCAGTGGAAGGGGACAGCTCACTGCATGTGGACAGCGTGAGGAAGAGGGTTCTTTGACTGCTGAAGCCTGTTCTCCAACTCTTAGGCCCAATAATCCAAGAAATACACATTGGAAATGCTGATGTGCTATATTTATGAATAAGAGTTTAGGTTATTTTAGATGTATTCTTCACCTAAATATATGGGTTTCTGGTGGAGAGATTATGCAGATATTCCCGACAGAGATGGAAGAAGCTGTATCTGGGATCCATTTCTCACTTCGCTGATAGGAAAACAGAGGTCCAAAAAGTTGTTTTTTTCCGTTTCAGAAGCAATGAATGTATCACATGTGTATTAGTTTCCTAGGGCTGTCCTAACAAAATCCTACAGACTGAGTGGCTTAAACAGAAATTCGTGATCTGTCAGCCTGGAGGCAGAAGTCCAAGCTCCATGTGTCATCAGGATTGGCTCCTTGTAGGCCAAAAGGCAGAATCTGTCCCAGCTGTCTCCCTTAGCTTCTGGTGGGTGACGCCATCTTCAGCATTCTTTGCCTTAAAGAAGCATCACCATTAACATTTTTAAGGTCAAGTGTTTTCCAAGCACTCACCTGCATGAACTCTTTTAATTTTCTTTTTTTATATTAATAATTAAAAAAAATTCTAACAGCTGGAGAGGGGAATGTCTTTTTTTTAACTTTTTATCTTGGAGTACAGCCGATTAACAACATTGATGGTTTCAGGTGCACAACTAAGCGACTCAGCCATACCTATACATGTATCCATTCTCCCCCAAACGCTCCTCCTGTCCACGCTGCCACATAACGTTGAGCAGAGTTCTCTGCACTGTACATAGGACCTTGTTGGTTCAGTTCAGTTCAGTTCAGTTGCTCAGTCATGTCCGACTCTTTGCGACCCCATGAACCACAGTATGCCAGGCCTCCCTGTCCATCACCAACTCCCGGAGTCCACCCAAACCCATGTCCATTGTGTCAGTGATGCCATCCAATCATCTCAACCTCTGTTGTCCCCTTCTCCTGCTGCCCTCGATCTTCCCAGCATCAGGGTCTGGTTATCCATGTTAAATACAGCAGTGTAAACTTTCATTTTCAGAATTACCCTATGTGGGATATACTGTTATTCTGCCCATTTTACTGAGGCACAGAGAGGTTAAATCATTTGTTTAAGGCACACAGCTATTGCATAGTAGAGCCATAGGTAGTCTGACTCTAGAATCCATATTTAGAACTGTAGCCAGCCTTACCATGGTCTTTGGAGCTAGACAGACCTACCAGGTCCCTAACTCTGCCACTTAGCCATATCACTTTGAACAGTTAGTTCAGCTCTCTGTTAGTTTCCACCTCTGAAAAATGAGTATAATAATATGTCTCCTAGCATCCAGTAGTCTGGTTAGTATATTTAAATGTCTGGTTAGTATATTTAAGTGAAGTGAACTCCATACAGTAGTTAAATCTCTCATCCAATTCAAACCTTTTCTCTTCACTTCCAACTCAAGTCTGATTTGAAATGTTGAGGCTCCAAAGAGGGGCAAGTGGCCTTGGTTCTCCTCCCCTTCCCCAGAGTGGGAAGTCAGTACTGCCGTTACCTGATATGGGCAAACCATTCCCAGCTGAATGTTCACATTTGCCTCCAACAGCCAACCCCAGGTCCTTCTCTCTCAGGAGTATGTTCTGCACCTCTTACCTTGGGCAAGGTCCCTTAACAAGGGCAATGGCCCTGGTCCACTTGGCTGTGGCAAACTTGCCACCCCATCCCACCATCAGGAACAGCTCCAGACTGGCTCTTTTAGCTCCTTATACACACAGGGTAGGTCTCCCAGTGGCAGAGCGGTTGGGACTGTGAGCGTCTATAGATCAACAAGCATCAGGCTAAGAGTGAGAGGCCTCCTTTTGGCAAGCACCCCTGACACGTGGTGATCTTGAGGCCCCCTTCACTTGGCTTGGGGGTGGGACAGAGAGCCATATAGACAGAGGAAGGAAAGCAGCCCCAGCTCTCAGTTCTTCTGATTCCTTCAAAGAAATCTCTCCTCCTTCTATCAGCCGAAGGCTGGTCCTTCGGGATTAACCTGGCACCTCTCTGTGGGAGGTGTGCATCCCATCCTCTGTCCTGTTATATTCTATGCCATCGAGCTACTTGAGTTTCCTGACTATGGTACTTTGAGGTTGTCTTACTGTTCTCTGTACTGCTACGGTGAATGTGTCAGTCCCCACCTTTAAGGCTATATATTTCCTTAGACTCCATTTACACCTCAATTAGGTTAGACCCAATAGACCACACTGCCAGTTCTTCCACTAAGCAAGCTATAAGGGCTGAAGTCTATTTCTAGTCATAAATACCACCAAATTTTAAAAAACATGCTGTCTTCTCTATGGAAAGCCTAACAACAGCTAACTGATTTCTTCAAAATTAAACAAGCCTTTCAAAGTTAATATTCCTCATTATGTTACTCAGAGTCAGTGGAGGGGGCGGGGCCACAGGGAGCATCCACCCAGTTTTAAAGCACAGAAACTCCTAGCATTCTAGCCCACTGATAGTGTTACACAAAGTATAATATGATGGCCAAGACATTGAAGCCTAAAAACTCTCAGTTAATGATTGATGCTAGGGTAGCAACCCCTAGAGATGATGATTAATTTTGTTTCTTATTAATCTATGAACCAAACAGAAGTCTTTTATTTCTAAGGACACATGCTCTGTTATCTTAGGCAGGACTCCTTCCCCCCGATAGCCTTGAGCCTTCGAAAGACCCTCTGGACTCCCCGCTTCTTGCCAGGCCTTCCACACACCCTCCGTCATGACAGAGGCTGGAGTCCCGTCTGTGTTGTACCTTATATCCTGAGCTTTTGCCACCTGATACTAAATCAGAGAGAAGGCTTGGCCTTGCTAATCCTGACCATTTAGATAGTGGGTTTGGACTTAGATGCCCAAATTGACAACTTGGCATCGTTAGAGCTAAAGCGGGGCATAGAAATCACATTGTTTCACAGAGGGGACTTGAGCCAGTGGCTGAAGGGCAGAGTTGGGACCTGGAGCCTTCCTCATCCAGTGTCCCTCCTCCCACTCCCAACCCCGCCCCTATGCCTCTCATTTCTGATCAGTAGCAGTTGGTGTTATCAGTTGTTGCTGGGCCTCTTTCCTGGCAAAAACCAGGGGAGATTCTAGGCTTTTCCACAGTTCTCAATGCTGTCAGTCTGGCAGACCACTAGCGTAAAAACTTTGGGAACAAAATTGGTAAATGGAGGGGTTGCTCTTTTCTTTAAATTAGGCTGAGAGGTGGCTGGCAAAATCCCATTGCCAGCCCAGCAGCCTCATTGCCTTGGCAGAGGTAGCAGCCCATCAGACCATCTGCAAACCTGAAGCAATTACATGTGTTTTAATAACAGGGAATGGGCCCACCAGCACTTGCCGTGGATGGTGTCTGCTGTGAATCAGCCCAGCAGGCCCCTACCTGCCCTCCTTGATACGCAGCAATCCTTTCAAGCTCCAACAAGATCTGTTTGATCGATTGGCGAGTCCTTTTGTTTGTTCTCTAAGGGAAAAATCAGATCATTCTGCATTTAGAAAATATTCAGGAGTTCCTTACTTCACCCTGATGTGAAGTTTAGAGATGTGGAACCAGATAAAACTAGAGAACTTTGCCCAGAACCTACATTTGGCATTTTTCAGGTTTTTTTTTTTTTTTAATTGTCAGATATTGTCTCCTGGTTATTAATCAGATTTTCCTACTTCTTTCTATAATTTTTAAATTCTTTTAAAGATTTTTTTTTGATGTAGACCATTTTTAAAGTCTTTATTGAATTTATTACAATGTTGTTTGTTTTATGTGTTGATTTTTTGGCCTGGAGGCATATGAGATCTTACTCCCGGACCAGCGATCAAACCTGCACCCCCCTGTGTTGAAAGGGAAGTCCTAAGCACTGGACCACCAGAGAAGTCCCCTGTTTGTTTACTAACTTCTTTATTGGATGGCAAACACTGTGAATTTTGCATTATTGATCTGGATTTTTTTTTTTTTTTTTTGAGTCCCTTTGTTTTATTTTTGGCTGTGCTGCTCGGCTTTCAGGGTCTTGTTTCCCCGACCAGGCATTGAACCTGGGCCCTGGCAGTAGAAGCACGGAGTTGCAACCACTGGACTACCCAGGAGGACCCTTACACTTGGTGTTTTTAACTCTCATGAGAGGGACTCCCTTTAGCTTCACCCTCTCCCAGTCCAAACAGATTGCACTTTCTTGAACCAGTAATTTATTTATCCTGGATGATGACCTGCTTGCCTCCTCACTGTGCTCTGCCATCCATGGAAACCATTGCGTCTGTGGTGCATTGTCCCCGAGGATAATCTCTCCCACATCTCTGACCCAACCTGGTCTCTTTTCTTTTTTCCTCCCCCTTGCTCCTTCTATCCATCAGCTTAGCTGGCAACAGTCTCAACTCATCAGGCATTTTGGTGATGCTCTTGCTAATTTGGGGTGGAACCTGGCTGACCCAGTCCTAGGTTGGCTGAACCAGGACCACCTCCTCTCTCTGACTCTGATTTCTGGAAAATGATGCTATGTGAACTATTCCTCCCACCACAAATTCATGCCACCCAACCACAGTCATCATCTCAGAACCTTGAGTCCTTTTGTCTCTAGTGAATATTCCAGATATGAAATTTTAAAAGAAAAATCATAATACTCTAATTTGATAGAATCTATTAATGTCTGTGTCTTTGATTTATTTATACTTCAGTACCAAAAGAAAATATTTGTGATAAAACAGGTACACGCTGAAGGGCAAACATGCCTGCTTCCTAGCGCTTCATAGTTATTATCCTGAGAGCAGCATATAGAGTTTATTAACCATTAAAATTGTACAACTCTTTATTTTTCTTAATTTATTTTTTATTTATTTTTATCTTTTGGCCGTGCCATGCAGCACATAGGATCTTAGTTCCCTGACCAGGGATCAAACTTGTGCCCCCTGCATTGGGAGCATGGAATCTTAACCGCTCAACCACCAGGGAAGCCCCTAGTTCTTTACTTTATCTGTTCTAGTTGACTTAGTGGCTTCTGTTCTCATTATCATTCAGTGCTCTGTGAACTAAAATGACTTTAAATTTCACAAGTGTGCTAAATTTCACTTAAACTCTCGGTTGCTGTGGAAGCTGCCCTCATACACAGCTGAGAGTGTAAACTGATAGAACTTTCAGGAAATTATTTGGCATCATCTGTTATTCATTGATCCAGTGATCCCCCTGTAAGGACTCGATACTGGAGACATCTTTGCAGAGTGTGTTTGAAGCAGAGAAGTGTTGCTGCTAGCTTACATGCACATGGGTAGGAGGCGGTTGATGAATGTTGATACTTTGACACAGTGTAATAATATTAAGCCATTGAAAAGAGGAGAGACTACTGACCTTAAAAGATACTCACAATATAATGTTAAATAAACGAAATTGTAGACTATTATGGTTTTGGGCTAAACAACATCTCTAGGTAGGTTTTGAGGGTGGCTGTCAATAAGGAATGAGGAAGGAGGCACTCCAGATTGTAACTAATAATATCTGGGGAAGGAAGTGGGATGAGAGATTAGGGGAAAAAAATTTTCGTATCACTTGTTGCTGTTTTGAAAAATAGTATAGTTTTGAATACTTGTTATTCGTGTCTTTGGTATTTTCTTCAAAGAAAAGTGATGGGTTAAATCATATACGCATTTTAGATGGTATTTTGGCTCAGTAACCTTTTCATATATTGGCCCTCCATATGAAGCCAAGCAGTCTTTCTTCAGCTAACATCTTAATTATGCAGGAGAGGAAAATCAGAGACTGAAATGAGGAGTTCTCAAATGCACTTCCTCATCTGGAACCTTCAACTGGTCTGTGCTCTAGCATCCCTTGTATCCTCCAACCCAGGATTTGTGAATGAAAGAAATACAGGCAGAACCTCCCTGCCTCGCAGCAATATCCATATCTTCGTTGTCTGCTGGCATTTGCACATGCAAGCCATAATCTCCTGTAAAATACTTCGTGATATTTCTCAACGATAATCATCTAATGCTTTACACACAAAGGGAAAACCCCTCCCTCTTTCATCTCTGAAACCGTAGCCGAGGTATGAAATTACACCTGAGTATCCCCGCCTTGAAGTCATGGAAAGAGCCGCTGCAGTCTTTGACCTTCACTTCACCTCCACAAGTAGCAGGTCTTCCTTGTCATTTGATAGAGAGCTCCTTGAAGAGAAGAAAGAACTAAATGTACACAAACCCGCAGATTTGCTCTCATCCTAGTGAAGTACTGTAGCGTTCATTTCAAAATGCCTTTCTTCCAGATTTAGTTCTTTCATCCTTAGCGAAACTGCCCTGTTCTTGGAGGTCTCACTTGAGCACCTGCACACCTTTGTGTTCCCTTGGCACTCACTCCGCATGTACCGTTTTCACACGTTTTTCCTTGTGGTCTGGATGTTTATGTATGTGTCTTGGTCACATTACTGGATCGTAGCCCGCAGCATCAGGGATTTGTTTCCAGCACTGAGTAGGTGCTTGATGAACATATCGACTGAAACCCATTTCCAAAAGCCAGTTCTAAAATATAGGCGCACCTCGTTTTATTTTCTTTGCCTTTATTGCCTCTTTGCCTTTGCAGAGATTGCATTTTTTACAAATTGGGGCAACCCTGTGTCCAGGAAGTCTGTTGCCACCATTTTCCCTACTGCGTTTACTCACTTCATGGTTCTGTGTCATGTTTTGTAATTCTTGCAACATTTCAAACTTTTTCATTTTTATTATATGTGTTATGATGATCTGGGAGCAGTGATCTTTGATGCTACTGGTGCAAAAAGAATATGACTTGCTGAAGGCTCCGATAATGTTTAGTATTTTTAGCAATAAAGTATTTACAAATTTTTTTTTTAACATTCTGGCACACCATGAGGCATGTGGGATCTTGTTCCCCAACCAGGGATCAAACCCATACCTCCTGCATTGGAAGTGCAGAGTCTTAACCACTGGACCAGGGAATTCCCTAGCAATAAAGTATTTTTGAATTAAGGTATGTAGATTGTTTTTTAGACAGAATGCAGTTGCATGTTTAGTAGACTACAGAATGGTATAGACATAACTTTTATATGCACTGAGAAACCAAAAAATTCATGTGACTTACCTTATTGAGGGGGTGTCCTTGGTGGCTTTTAGTTGTAAAGAGTCCACCTGCCAGTGCAGGAGACATGGTTTTGATCCCTGGGTCAGGAAGATCCCCTAGAGAAGGAAATGGCAACCCACTCCAGTATTCTTGCCTGGGAAATCCTATGAATAGAGGAGCTTGGTGGGCTACAGTCCATGGGGTGGCAAAGAGTCAGATAGGACTTAGTGACTAAACAACAACAACCACTTTGTTGAGTTATTCATTTTATTGTGGTGGCCTAGAACTAAACCTGCAATATCTTCAGACTGTGCTTGTATACTTTGAAATAGATATGTCCAGTTTTCCCTATGTATATTATACTTCAGTAAGAAATAAAAATAAATGTAAATAGTTATTAAATTGTAATTAATTTGCAGGAAAAGAATTGAGTATAAACTGCTTTAGAAAAACCCAACAGGAGACTGATAGTCCAGTCCTAATGTTTATAAGTGGATAATCAGTAAATGCATTCAGAAGAGTTACGCAGAACACAGGTCTATCTTGGGAATTCATAGCACCAAAAGGTGCTTGCTTGCAGTGGCAAGCGATGGGAGAAAGTTGAGAACAGTCTGGTTACGTATGGATGTGAGAGTTGGACGGTAAAGAAAGCTGAGCACCAAAGAATTGATGCTTTTGAACTGTGGTGTTGGAGAAGACTCTTGAATGTCCCTTGGACTGCAAGGAGATCCAACCAGTCCATCCTAAAGGAGATCAGTCCTGGGTGTTCATTGGAAGGACTGATGCTGAAGCTGAAACTCCAATATTTGGATTTTGCATGAGTCAACTCTCATGCAAAGAGTTGACTCATTGGAAAAGACCCTGATGCTGGGAGGGATTGGGGGCAGGAGGAGAAGGGGACGACAGAGGATGAGATGGCTGGATGGCATCACTGACTTGATGGACATGGGTTTGGGTAAACTCCGGGAGTTGGTGATGGACAGGGAGGCCTGGTGTGCTGTGATTCATGGGGTCGCAAAGAGTCGGACACGACTGAGTGACTGAACTGAACTGAAACCCGTGCTATGTAAGCCCTGTTTCCCTGGCACACTCAGGCATTTAAAATCACACTTTCAAAGCCATTTACTAAAATATTTTCATGAAGCAGAGACATCAAGCTTTAGCACTGGTTGTTCTGCCAAAGAAGCTAGTTATTTCAAAGGAGGCATTTCTTCTGTGGCTCGTTGCCTGTCGTGCAGGTTGCTGACAACTTTGGTCTTTATGGTGGTTTCCACTCAGACTTAGGCTACAACTGGATTAACCAACCTGTTGAGTGCTTCCCCACTCAGTTATCGTCTCCTCAGTTTTCCAAGGCATAAAGATGGGACTCCTTATTAGTGAGCTAAGCATAGACACATAAAAATAGACCAAACTGGGACTTCCCAGTTTGGAAGATAGTCAGGTGCTTCCAGTGCAGGGGGCTCGGGTTCAATCCCTGGTCAAGGAACTAAGATTCCACATGCTGTGCAGTGCTCTGGAAGGAAATAAGGAAGAAAAGGACAGGAAAAAGGATGGACGAAAGAGGCCAGCAGATCGTGTTTCCCTGCAAACCGGTACCTAGCTCCTCGGTGCTGGTTTATATCTTCTTCATCTATCTGTCAGCATCTTCAGCCCATCAGTCCATCCCCATGTGTGGATGGCACATCGATCGTGTGTTCATCTCTCCTTACCCGCAGTGTCTTCTTGGCCCTGCGGTTGCTGCTGCTTGGAGCCTGGTGTGAAGTCACCACGTGTAAGTCCCCAGGGCAGACTCTTGTTCATCACCTGATTCCTGCAGCTCCCTAAGCAGACATGGGACCCAACGACTAGGTTATAAACTCACCCAAGTGCAAAATTGATGTCACCTAGCCAACTTTCTTTCTACTCAAAGAATTCTTGGCAGCAGTTAATACATTTGCCCAAATATAAGGTAATTTCCACATATTCACAATGGAAAGGTTTTGCAAAATGGGTGTTTTCTTTAGCCGGCTTGAATTTATACAACACTGGTGTTCAGTTTTGTGGTTACCTTCAGATTTCCTAAGGAGATATTTTAAAATTTTTAAGTGGTAAAATACACATACGATGTTTACCATCTTGACCATTTTTAGGTGTACGGTTCAAAGGCTTTAAGTACAATGACACTGTTGTGCCGCCATCACCACCATCCATCTGAAGAGCTTTTTCATCTTCCCAAACTGAAACTCTATACCAGTTAAACACCAACTCTCCATTCACCCTTGCTCCACCCTCTGGTAATCGTTATTTTACTTTCTGTCTCTTTGAATTTAACTCCTCTAGGTGACCCATATAAATGGAATCATATGGTATTGTCCACCTGTGACTGGCTTATTTCACTTAGCATGGAATAAAGGTTCATCCTTATTCTAGCATGTCAGAATTCCCTTCCTTTTTAAGGCTGAATAATATTCCACATTTTGTTAATCCAGTTATCTCTCTATGGACATTTAGGTCATTTCTACCTTTTTTCTTATCTAGACCATTTCCCTTTGGCACACAGACCCAATGGTATCCAGAAACTATTCTCTTCCACAAAACCAATGCATTGCACTTGAACTTCACTCAGAATTAAAACAAGTCCTCCAAATAGAAATCTGCAGTGTTTCATCATTTGCGTGTGGTGGTTCTCAGCTGCTCAGAATCTGGAGGAGGAAATGAGCTAACCCAATAAAGATTATCGGCCTGGGGATGACTTCCCTGGCGGTCCAGTGGTTAAGACTCCACACTCTGAATGCAGGCGGCATGAGTTCGATCCCTGGTCAGGGAACTACAGTCCCGCATGCCTCATGCCCGCCCCCCCCCCCCCAAAAAAAGTGTCATCTGCCTGGGACATAGTATGCACTCGGCAGAAGTCAGCCATCGAGAAGTTCGGAAGGTAGGAAGGAGCAGAATGGAAGAACTGGTTTCAGGAGTTGGCTCAGAAAAGACCCAGGGGTAGGATCCCTTGGAGGGAAGGGACAGACATGAAACAGAGAGGATTAAGCCCTTGTTTCATGTCCCCTGCCATTCTTTGTTGCTTACAGCTAGGCCCACTGCTGCTCTGACCCGCAACTCTGTCCTCTGTTCCCGGATCAGCTTTAATGGAGCAGCGAGTGCTCAACTGCACTCATACCCTCCGACCTGGATTCAGCACCCCCAGGATGCTGCAGGGCTGGCCTCCGTGCCCGAGTCACAGCTCCTCGGCCCTGGACTCCTGTCCCCAGAGCTGCACTTTGCTTAGGTTCCCACCACCAGGCTCTCCCCTGAGGATTATTGGTACTGACCCTGTGTGTCACCAAGGTCATTCAGGTTCAGAAGGCTCTAGGAGTACCCAGGGCACATCACCCTGATTGTGAGCTTGGACAGCTTCCTAGAGTTGGTGATGCCTAAGCTGAGGCCTTAAAGGCCAGAGAAAGTGAAGCAGCAAGGAGGGGTGGCGGAGAGGATTCCCCACATCGTCACTGCCCGCCTGGCAGAAGCTGCTAGAGCTGCTCTCAGAACCTGCTCCTCTCCTTGCCAGACCATGTCTTCATGTGGCGCTGGACCTTTTCTTTCCTCCCCTCTGACTTCCCTCCTTTCTCATTCCCTCCCTTGCTACTGGGTGCTCCTCAAAGTTGAGACTTCACCACGTGCCCTCCACTGCCTGACTTTTCTTCCAGCATCCGTGTCTTAGTCTCCTGGCCCAGCCTCTCCCGAGGACCAGCACTGTCTTCAGTTGCCCCCAAGCTCTTGTGGTCTCATCCATCATATCTTCTGGACTCGCTCTTCGTCTCACTTCCGCTCACCCGCCCCCCCGCTGGCCGTATCCTTGCCATGGCTCTAGCTTTATCCCTTCCTCTCCCAAAGCAGTGGTGTGGAGACTTCCTAATCCTTGCCTTTGAGCCAGTCATGCTTCCCCTCATCAGATCTCCTGGCTACCCGTGTGTCCCTGCCTCCTACAGTTGGGTAGGTGTTCCCACTCTGATCCTCGACAGCTCCAAGGATTCCCAGGTTCTGATGATTGCCTCTTTGTGACTCCCATTGCCTGAAACCAGGTCTCAGACCTCAGCCCATCTTCCCGTCTCATCTCCCTCCATCACCCCCCCAATGCCTTTGCTTCAGACAAAATGCCCTGCAGGGGCCCCGTGTGTTTTCACTTCCTTTTGCGCTCCCATGGGCCTCTAGCTCAATGCCCTTTCCTCCTGATGCCCACTCTCCAGGCCTTCTAAAAGGCTCATCTCAGACATCTCTGATTTGAAGAATCAGAATGTGTTTTGGTTGGAAGAAACCTCCCCCCTCTGACTTGATCTTTTCCTCCCCATCAGAATGCACCATCTTCTGCCTTATGTTTTAGCTGGTCTGCTGTGTCTCTATTTCCCCAGCACCTCTGAGCGTTGCAGTCAGGGTTCAGGTCTCTTTACCTTTGTAGATAGGTTCCCCCACAGGAGCTGGTACCTACTAGCTACTCAGAAAAGAGGTGCCGAATGAGGTTTCAGTAAGACCCTGGAAACCACAAAATATAAGTCTCTTCTGACTTCACTCTTAGGAACCCATCTTTAAAAGTAGCACAACATACTAATCAGGGTGAAAGAACAAAAATCTAAATTGTGTCCCCATTGACTGTCACAAGTAATTCTAACTCTTGTCCCTCATCTACATCAGTGGGGTGAGTCTAGCCGGACACTGAGTTTGGTAACGTTTTGATGAGAAGTCAAATCAGCTATGCCATGTAACATCATCTTTACTTAAAGAACAGCCCATGCTTTAGCGGGACCTCGTCAGTACCACAAAAATCTGTCCAGTGCTAATGTTTGTGTCTCTTGACACTACCTGAAGGTCCGGTTTCTGCTCCCTTCGTGAAAGTTTCCAATTCAGTGAGCATAACCGTGACTGTGCTGGTGGGAGGGTGAGCCTGCCCAGTCCTGCTGGAGCTCACAGATGGGAAAAGGCAGGTCCCCACACGACCCGGTGAACAGCGAATAGTGGCCTTAATGTTGTGGAGCTCATGGGTTTTGTCTTGCAGAAATAAAAAGTTGTAGAGAGAGGAATTTCTATTCTTTTAGAGACTGCCCATAACTCTTATAAACTGTATATACAGTATGGTGAACAGGTTGCTTTTTGTTCTAGTGAGGACAGTGAGAAGGAACAGGATTCAAACAAAAGCAAGAAATAGATGAGTTAGGGTACAAAATCTAGCTGATAAGACACAGGGATGCTTCTTGTTCAAAAGAAAAAAATTAGGCTTGTAATTAGACCACCGTCTGTATTCTGCAGAAACATGGACATTTATTTTTGGATAAAATTTGTTTGTGGCCACACCCTGTGGCATTTGGGATCTTAGTTCCCAGACCAGGGATTGAACCCATGACCCTTGCAGTGGAAGCTAGGAGTCTTAACTGCTCAACCACTATGGAAACCCTGAAACATGGGAATTTATGAACTCAAGAGCAAGGAGAAAGGCTTCTTAGGGGATTAAGAGAAAAAGACTGTTTAAAATGTTTGACACTAAGGAGCTAGCTCATCTTTAAGTGAAACTCTCAGAGACCTGAGAGTGTAGAGCCTCTTAGGGATAAGGTCATCTATCAGCCCCCTCAGTATGCAAATGAGAAATCAGAGGCCAGGGCTCTTTCTCCAGGTGAGTGACGTGCCTGTGGTTGTGAATGTAGGTGGACTCACACCCGGGGCCTTGGGCCAACTCTTAGTGCTTCTTCTGCAGCACTGTGGATGGAAGGGGGACCGTTAGCTGCTGAGGGAGATTTAGTTGTAGGTAGATAGAGTTAATGTGGGCTTTCCCTGGGGGTTCAGTAGTTAAGACTCTGCACTTCCACTGCAGGGGATGCAGGTTCGATCCCTGATCAGGGAACTAAGATCCCACATGCCGCATAGCACAGCCAAAATAAATACATAAAAATTTAAAAAATAACATAGAGTTAGCATGAACAGATATATACTGGGGTCATTCTCCTCTGCTGACTCCACCGAAAACAGCCACATACACCCTGCAAGGAGATCAGGTAACTCCCTCCAGGCAGCACGGCCTTGGTAAAAATAGAACCTCAACTAGGCGGGCAGAAACTCATTGCTTCTCTAGGGAATTAGTCACTGTTTTTAACAGTTTTTCTTTGCTTCTGTGACTTAGCAACTGAACAACAACAACACAAAGTATAACAGATACAGGCAAGAATTATAACTTGGACTGACAGACAACAAGCCCGACAAAAAGCAGATAGAGAATAAAACACGGGAAATAGTCCATAATGTAAGATTAAAAAGAAAGAAACGGCATCTTGTATGCATTTATACTTTAAAAAAATGACAGTAATTTAACGAACATTTGTTGAGTGTCTGCTGTGTGCTTGGCATTGTTCTGACCACTGAGGGCCTAGCACGGAGAAGAAATAGACAAGGGTTCCTGCTCTCTGGGCGTTTATATTCTAGGGAGAGACACATCATTCACTACCCATATATTTTTTTTTAATTGGAGGATAGTTGATTTAATTGGAGGATAGTTATGTTAGTTTCTACTAACATATGTACAGCAAAGTGAACTGTTACACATATACACATATCCACTCTTTTAAAAATTGTTTTCCCATATACATCATTACCGAGTATTAAGTAGCGTTCCCTGTGCTATACAATAGGTCCTTATCAGTTATCCATTTTATATTTAGTAGTGTAAACATGTCAATTCCAATCTCCTGATTTATCCCTTCTCTCTTTTCCCCCCAGTAACTGTAAGTTTGTTTTCTATGTCTCTGACTCTATTTCTGTTTTGTAAATAAGTTCATTTGTACCATTTTTTTAATGCCACATACAAGCAATATCATATGATATTTGTATTTCTCTGTCTGACTTATTACTCAGTAAAGTACCATTCTTAAGATCCATACCCCCCTCCCAGGTTCTGGTGGAAATTTAACTAAATTGGAAAATTGATAACATCTCTAATCACATATGGGTATGGTTTTAATGAAGATTGCATTTTTGTTTTTTAAGGGAGAAGAAAATGGCTTTCGAGACAGTACTGGAGACCCCCTTTCAGGTAAATGATTGACTTTAAAGGTATCTGGGCATCAGTGCTAGCTAGCATGGCTAAATTCAAGATCATTTGAGAAGGTGTTTATCATTAACTTTCAAAATCTGTATTACTGACTAGAGAAACTTTCCAACCACATGCCATGGTGAACTGCAAAGAAATCTTGCAGGATTTCACAAAAGCCTACAAGGAGTATTTTCTCGTGTTAACCCTCCTTTCTTGTGCAGGGCACAGCAGGGTTCTTGAGTGGATGGCTTTAGGATCAGATGAGGGTCAGAACTGACCCTCCCTCCAAGTTCCAGGAGCCACAGTGTTGGCAGAGAACTTTGCCAGGAGGAAGCAAATGATGGGATGTAGGCAAACCCAGTCAGGGTAGGGAGGCCGCTCAGCCACCCACTGCCTCCCTTCCATCTCCACGCCTTAGGGAGCCAGGCTATGTGCTGGTCCCCACCGTTTTCTGCTTCTAATGTGCTTCACCAAAAAACACTTTTAAATTAATTTTTATTGGAGTGTAGTTGCTTTACAATGTTATATTAGTTTCTACTGTACAGCAAAGTGAACCAATTATACATGTACATATATCTCTTCATTTTTACATTTCCTTACCATTTAGGTCACCCCAGAATACTAAGTAGAGTTCCCTGAGCTATACAATAGGTTCTCATTAGTTATCTATTTTATATGTAGTATCAATAATGTATATAAGTCAACCCCAATCTCCCAATTCCTCCCACCTCTCCCCTTTCCCTCCTTGATGTCCATACATGTGTTCTCTGTGTCTGTGTCTCCATTTCTGCTTTGCAAATAAGATCATCTATACCATTTTTCTAGATTCTGCATATATGTATTCATGTACAAGAAACATTTAATTTGTCTCCACTGCCTCGTCCCCCACCGCCTTTTTTCGTTTCTTCATTGTAAGACAGAAACTTTGGCAATATTCAGGACCTTCCTTGGTGGTCCAGGGGTTGGCACTTCACACTTCTCGTGCAGGGTTGCTGGTTTGATCCCTGGTCAGAGAACTAAGATCCCCATGTGCCATGTGGCATGGCCAAAAAAATGAAAAAACAAAAAAAAAGTTAGGCAATACTTAGATTTCTCATTAATTAATCATGGGGAAAATATGGAGTGAGCATTAAAATAAGCTACCAAAATAATAATTAGGGGGAAAAAAACCTCACCAACATTTGAAAATATCTTTTAAAACACATATTGAATGACCCAAATCATCAGGGGTTTGTTCATTTCTTTTTTAAAGAAGGATGGGGGTACTCATAAAGGTCTTAGGATATTCTATCATCAATCCCAGGCTGTGCCCAGGTAACCATGCTGAAAATCAGAACTTGCGATGCATAATCAACTTTTGATACATGATGTTAGGAGCAGTTTTATCTCTGGGTGGTGAGATTCCAGGTGTTTTTTTGTTTGTTTTTTCATTCAACTGATTTTCATTTCTTAAAGACCCACTGTGTGCCAGGCTTTCTGAGGAGGCCAAGTGGCAAAGGTACAGTTCTGAAAGACAGAAGTTGGGATGCTGGTTCCAGTTCAATCACTATCCTGCTCAGCCACTGTCCTGCTGTGATTAGAGAAATCAGGGAGAAATCAGGCCAGAGAACGTCCAGTGGCACCTACCCACCAGCTTTTATGGGACAGGCCCAACATCTGGGGTCCCAACCAGGAACCCATGGAACTCGTTTTCCTTGGACCACAGTCCGCCCCTGCTGGAGGCTAAGGCCATGGCTAATAATTATCCTCTTCCACAAATGCTCCAGTGGACACAGGCTCATATTAGAAGCACCTTGCTGAATGAGGTGGAGGAACAGAAAGTATCTTATCATACAAGCAGAGGCAGTTTTAATTTCCTTTTCACTCCCCTGTATTTAAAAAATTTCTAGCATGAGTGGGTATCAGAAAAACCTACCCCCAAAACTTTAATGGGTATATTCAAATATATATATAACCAATGACCTGGTGTAGGCAAATACATATAATGAGTAGTAAAATAACCTAAAAGGTGAACTGTGATGAGCCTGAGTGGTGAGAATGTGAAATTTTTTTCCCTATGCTCATCTGAGTTTTTAGATTTTCTGTGACAAGCACATATTTCTTTTCTAATTAAAAAAAAATCTATAGTTAAACTTTTTAAAGACTAACATCCTGCCTACCAATGTGAAACGTCACCTAAAATGAGAATGAATCAAGTAAGTTGGTTAGTAATATCTATCAACCCTTCCAAGACTCTTATGAGATCAGGTCAGTACTAGATTAATCAAATTTCGGTTTGTCTCTAAATATCTTTACCCGTGTCAAAATGAAATGAAAGATTTTAGAGAGAACAAACTTTTCACAGTGATCGCAGGTAGCATTACCTAGAACAGAACCCATGCTGCAGAAGTCAACATCTTTGCCACCCAGCATGATGCTTTGCCCAGAGGAATGTTCAGGTGTTTGGTTGGGTGGGTTGTTGTTTTTTTTTTTTTTCATAAACAAGCAAATGAGAGACATTGACTTCAGGGCATTGATTTTGGAAGATGAGGCAAAAGCGGATCCCCATTATTTCCTCTTTTTTGTTTTTTGTTTTTTTCTACATATCTATTTATTTGGCCCCACTAGGTCTTAGTTGCAGCACACAGGGATACTTAGTTGTGGCATGCAAACTCTTTGTTGTGGCATACGGGATCTAGTTCCTTGCTTCAACCCAGGACCCCAGCATTGGGTCTTAGCCACTGGACTACTAGGTAAGTCCTGCCTTACCCTTTGAGTGACAGCAGCCACCTAAGTAAGGTTTACTTACTGTTGTACTTGCACAAATTTAGCATTTGCCATGAACCAGGCCTCCTTCAAGTACTTTTGTTGTTGTTCAGTCGCTAATTTGTGTCTGACTCTTTGCAACCCCATGGACTTCAGCAGCCAGGCTTCCCTGTCCTTCACCATCTCCCGGAGTTTGCTCAAACTCATGTCCATTGAGTCCGTGATGCCATCCAACCGTCTCATCCTCTGTTGACGCTTCTGCTCTTGCCCTCAATCTTTTCCAGCATTAAGGTCTTTTCCAATGAGTCTGCCCTTTTTCAATGAGTCTGCTCTTTTTAGTGATGCCCTTAGAAAAAAGTGTTAATGACAACTCTGTGGGTTCAGTTATTCACCAGGTGGATGCAACAGAAGGAGCACTGGGTCACATGACTGGTGCTCCATCGCACAGGCCCCGAGTGGGATTCAAGCCCCAGGCCTGGCCTGACCGCCACCCCACCACCACCAGCACCACACCATGCTGTCTCCCCTCGGGCCAGACCTATCGCCTGTGTAGCGCACGTTTCAGGTGCTTCAGTGTCATACCCGGGGGTGAAGGTCAGACTTCCAGCTCAGAGTCTCAGGCTGGAACAAAGCCAAAGTCCATCCCTCCCCCGAGTCAGTCTTTGAGCCACTGAAACACTTTTTGCAGAGGCTTGCTATTCTCCCCTAATCAGGCCCTTGGTCTAGCCTTACTTAACTCAGACCCTGGCTTTTATTTAATTCTTAAAACCTGAAAACCCTAGTTATCTGCATCCAGTTTATATCTAGTTAAAGTAAGCAATCTGCAGAGGATGGAGGGCTCTAAGATAAAAGGAGGGATTCAACCAGAGTGAGAAATGACAGCTGACAGTTGATAATCAAGGCGAGAATAAGAATACAATTCAGAATCAGCTACTACCAGAAAATCAAAGCCCCCTTGTGGAGCCATTGAATACAGAAACCAGCCCCCAGGAGTCATAAAAGTTTTACTATGTTTTCATGCAGTTTTTCAAAATGAAAACATTTGGGCATTAAAAGAGTAAGACTCAGTTATAAAAAACAGACAAACAAAAAAACTCCTCACAAATTGGAAAGTTAAAAACCTTTTCTAGGGACTTACCTAGCAATCTAGTGGTTAAGACTCTGCACTCCTAATGCAGGGGGCACAGGTTCGATTCCTGGTTAGAGAACTGAGATCCCACATGCCACAAGGGGAGGATGATGTAAATAGGATATGTCAATTTTATAAATTACAGAAATTAAATAAATAATTTAAAAAACTAAATAATAACCTATTCTTGTTCTCCCCTCTGGTGGTACTGTTTATCACTTGGACCATGACTTCCTCCCTCCCTCTTCACAATTGCCAGCTTTTCAAGACTTGACTTTCTGACCACCTTGCATAATTCGGCACTTGCCTCTTCCAAACCTAATTTACCTGTAGAACTGAACGTGCAAAAAGATTTTCTTTTTTTTTTCCAACTGAGGTCTATAAACTGACACTTCGTAAATACGTTGGGTCACGTAATTTCAGAATGCAAGCTCACATAAAATCCTCTGCTGAATTTTAACCTGGGTCCTTTCTTACATGTGTGTCTTGTTTTGTTTTTAAACATACCTTCTATGCCTCAGTTTTGTGTGATGACAGAGTGGCCCAGTGTGATTTACTTGCCCAAGATCCATCCAATTTGTCAGTTAGATTTCCTAGTGCTGCCGCCAACTTGATGTCTTCTTAAAAGGGTGTTTCAGAAAGGGAAAATGAAATCATATTGTTTTTCCCTTTGGTTAAGAGATCAAACACCCACCAAAAGCCCTGGGGTCAGTTTCTTAGTAGATAAAAATAATTCTTCACCATTTTCGAGCTCAGAGCAAATAACTACCTCTGATGAGTCATGTGGTATGCAAGCACCCCAGTGATCGCTCAAAGCCATAAATTGGCATTTTAAATATATTTATTTCCAGCCGTGTTAGAAACCACACGCAGAAAAAGGAATGAATTTACACCATTAACAAACATAACCGTGGAAGTATTTGACAGTACTTTGACACTTGGTGGTATTTTCCAAATCTCATAATTTATAGACACCTAGGAGTTATTTTAGTTATTTTAGAATAGAATATGTTTTGCTATTTGCGAACCTGCCAATATAAAATGTTTTCTATTTAATTGTTTGCGCCAACTGAAGACCTGGTTATCATGGGGAACATTATTATAAATGATTTGAGAGCCCGCAGTGGCGCTGAGCACTGTGGAGGGAAATGCCCGTGTGGTAATAGCTCTCGAAAAGCCAGGGTGTACAAGATAAAACGGCACCTCCCCTGCAGGGAGACACATTAAGTCAATCTGTGATCCACTGCCAGCATCCTGACTGGAGCCATTTTCCAGGCTCAGCCAATCAGGGCCCTTGTGAGCTCTGCATCTTGTTCCAGTTCACAATTAACTGTTAATTGACCGGCATTTTATGATCTGCCAGCTGCCAACTTGAGAGTTAGGCACTGAATCTTTGGATGTGAACTGTTTCTTACTTTGTTTGAAATGACATGGACATACCTTGTCAATAGGCACGCTTGATTTCTGAAGTCTTCTTTAAGGTACGATGTGAAAAGTGTGTGCAATGAAGAATAGTGGAAGAAGGGAAAAAAGCCCCCTAGGAAAATCCATTCTTCTGCTTGTGAGTGTGCAGAAATATTATCCACAAATTCCCAATCACCAAGCACACGCTGTATTCTTCAAAGAGAAGTAGCTGGCATTCCAACACCTACTTTTGCTGGCCCATCTGATTGATAACTTCTTCCGTAGATATGGTTTAAGGCAATGGTTTTCAACCCTGCTGCACACGAGAATTTCCAAGAGAGCTTGGAAAACTTCCCGTGTCCTGCCTATACCCCAGACCAGTTAAATAAGGGTCTTGGTATTGGAACCAGACATCAGGATTTTGTAATATCCCCAGGGGAGAGTGGGGTTGGGAGGGGGTCGAGAGTTCCATTTTTAGCCAAGGTTTGAGAACTACTGCTTTATTTATTCATTCATGCATGGGATCTTAGTTCTCCAACCAGAGATCAAACCCCCCCACCCCTGCATTGAAAACTCAGAATCTTAACCACTGAATCACCAGGAAAGTCCTGAGAACTCCTGCTGTTATGGTTCCCTACCCACAGCTACTAATTCTTTGTTGCACACTTACCATGCACTGCTGCTGCTGAGTCGCTTCAGCCGTGTCCGACTCTGCGCGACCCCGTAGACGGCAGCCCACCAGGCTCCCCCGTCCCTGGGATTCTCCAGGCAAGAACACTGGGGTGGGCTGCCATTTCCTTCTCCAATGCGTGCAAGTGAAAAGTGAAAGTGAAGTTGCTCAATTGTGTCTGACTCTTCATGACCCCATGGACTGCAGCCTACCAGGCTCCTCCGTCCATGGGATCTTCCAGGCAGGAGTGCTGGAGTGGGGTGCCATTGCCTTTTCCAACTACCATGCACTAGGATAAGGCTTTAAGGGATGGTCTCATTTAATCCTCTCCACAACTTTATGAAATTCAGTCCTCTCAGTTGTTCAGAGAGGGAGGACATGGCCTTAGCAAGCTGAGTAACCTGTCCACGCTGCATACCTGCACGATGTCAGCTTGTATTAACAGTTGGTCAGCATGCTTCTAAAGCTCATGTGGGTACCCCTGTGGTACATGGTGTACTTCTTCTCCATAGCAACCAGTCGTCCTTCTTCTGCCTTGTATATACTCAGCGTGAGAAACCTTTCCGTTTGTCTGAGACTTTCTAGGTAACACTTCATATGCTGCTCAGAAGTTCCTGATTTGATTATTTCTCTGTGTCATGTTCTTCATTAAATAGATTTACTCAACAGACATTATTGAGTGCCTACTATGTGCCTGGAATGAAGTGGAGACGTTAGACATCTAAGGCCCTTTCCTCTTGGACCTTATATACTAGTTGGGAGTGACAGACAATAAACACAAATAATTACATATGGTGGTAGGTGCCTTGAGGAAAATAAATGAGTGTACAGTGGGGTTTGCCTGCAAGGAAAGGATGCTGTGTTAGCTAAGAAGGTGCACCAAAATCTAAACAATGCAAAGGAGCCAGCCATGTGGAGATCTGAGGAAGGAGGACTTCAGAGGGAAGACCCAGCTGGTGCCAAGGTCCTGAGGCAGGGTTGAGTATATGTTCTAGAGACAAGTGTGGGCAGTAAAGAGCACTTGAAAAGGGAATGAGCTGGGAGGTGTCAGCAGAGGCCAGATGACACATTGACACACTCTTTTTTTCCCCCCATTCTACTTAAAAAAAAAAATTGTAAAACCTAAAAACCTTAAATAACATTTACATAAGACTTGACAAAAATGCTTTCACATCATTTATCTCATTTAATTCATGAGATGTAGGAATTATTACATTATCATCTCCATTTGATAGATGAGGAATCTGAAGTCCAGGGATGTTAAATGCCTTGAGCAGTCAAGCCCTGGGAAGCTGGGGCACCAGTTTGATGAGCCCCATCTGATGCAGCTGATTCGGGACTATGCGTGTGGAGCAGCAGTCCCCAGTGTTTTTGGCACCAGGGACTGGTTTTGTGAAAGAGTTTTTCCACCATCTGAGGGTGGGAGTTGGGCGATGGTATCAGGATGATTCAAGTGCATTACATTTATTGTGCACTTTATTTCTATTATTATTCCATCAGCTCCCCCTCAGATCATCAGGCATTAGATCCCAGAATTTGGGACTCCTGATGTAAAAGGGCACAGTGCAGGGCCGGTTATATATTAAGCATTTAATAAATGACAGTTACTGTGATGATAAAAACCACTGAGAAATTTGGCCCTTCCTCCACTGATAAACTCTTCCTTAGTTCAAGCCAGGACTCAGACTAAACCTACAGAAGGCAAGTTCTTCCAGGGTTTTGGCCTCTAAGAAGTTATTATGAACTAATGGTGCAACCTGTTCTTGTTTTGCATCCGTGGAAAATATGCAAAGTCGAGTGTCAAAATATGACAAGCAAGGACCCTACTTGTTAGAGAATCCAAGAGAATTTTTATACATAACTGACTTCTCTCTCCTCAATAACACTCTCCTTTCCTTCCCCCAAATCTAGAATCAATCTGTCTTTTGTATTTTTCTAACAGCCAACAGACACCAGTAAATTCTCTTTCCTTTGCTAGTAATTCTCTCTTCATGTCCTAAAATGCATCACACAGTAATAAGAAACCTACCTTGTCTCCAGAGGAGAAATAACAATTCTCATTCATTCATTTAGTAAACAGTTTTTGAGTTTCTCCTGTACAGATATCCTGAGCTTGCCACTGAGTAGCACCCAATAATAATTCCATTTCTTCCCCCATTTCTGAGAAAAACTTCTTTGGTTCTAAGTGTTTCTCTTCCCATGACTTTTCTTACCCCAAAGCATCAGCCATTCTTTCCTTGCATGCACATGAATACATGATAGGTGTTTACAGCAGGGCAGGACAAATGTATTTCATAGGGAAAAAAGTTTGTCTGCTTAAGTCCTCAGAGAACTAATTATAGTTTATGATTCGAAAGGCAACTTTAACTTCATGATTGTTGGCAGTTTATGTAGATTCCAGTTGGGTAAATGGCTTAGCATGTGTGTCATTGAAAATAAAAAAGGAAACAATAGATTTTTGACACATCACACATTTTAAAACAAACTGATAAATGGATGGTGGTGGTGTTCAAAGAAACAGAAGCTTCTCGTACACTAGAAGGCTTAGAGGAGCTTCACAGAAACCATAACAATTTTCATTCTTCTTGACACTAAAGGAGAAAACATGGCTAAAACCCTGAGTCTTACGGAGGTAATACAGAGCAGACCTTCAGAAAGCAATACATTTCATTCTGGACTTAGAGATATAAATCGTTTATTTTTTTGTGACATTTAAAAAATATATTTTAAGTGTCTAAATAAACATAGTAACTATAGAAAATTAGGAACACCCATTGTTAATGTTTTTATGCATACTTCAAGATTTTTCCTATGCCCATGAATGTGTGTATAATATAAGCTTTATGTGGATAAAAATGACTGTATTATTTTGTTTTTACAAAAATGGAATTATACGTACCCTTTGGTAAACTGCTTTCTTTTCTACTTGACAAAGTATTACTTTTTTCCCGTATTCCCACCTTTTTTAAAAATTTATTTTTAATTGAAGGATAATTGCTTTACAATATTATGTTGGTTTCTGCCTCACATCAACATGAATCAGCCGTAGGTGTACATATGTTTCCCCATTGAACCTCCCTCCCGCTTCCCACCCCATCCCACCTCTCTAGGTTGTTACAGAGCCCCAATTTGAGTTCCCTGGATTTTGACTCTACTTTTAAATAAGGGCAAAGAAAATTGCACAGTTTTCCCCCTTGTACTTCAAAAACCACCTTCAATGTTAGAAAACTCTTTATAAATAAATTTCTATCCCATCATGGAGCTAAAGTCTCACTTCCAGATACACCATTATTAATGGAGCAGAAGAATAACTCTTACTATATTACACAGAAATGTAATTCAACAATCTAGAACTCTAAGATGTGTAACACATTGTAGAAGGATATGGATCTTTTCTCAGGGCCCTGAAGGAGCAACAACAAAGACCATATGGAATATCTCACTGCAAGGCAAAGTCAGGAGATGCAAACACAATGAAGAGACTATGGATGAGACGGCATTGCAGGCAGAGCCAGGGGATTTAATAAAGGGGTGTTTCTGAGGTGGGTTTCATAGGATAGATAAGTTTAGTAGCTGAGGGGAAGTTCAGTGAGAGGAAGTTCAGTGAGAGGGAGAGAGAAAGAAGAGAGAGAACTGATCAGAGAGAAAACATCAGAAAAGTCCTGCAGGAAATCTTTATTTTCCACCTATGCAATTGACAAAGATCTTTTTTAATAAAAGTGTTACTTGATGCTAACAAAGGTCAACTGAGATATGCACCGTCACTATTCTCGGAGTTTACAGAGTGTGAATTGATACAGCATTTACTTCTGGAAAGCAATTTAGGATATAGACACTGATAGCCTTAAAATGGTCATATTTTTCAGCCTAAGAGTTACTGGTGAGATCATTAAAGAGGTGGTCAAAAATTTAGATGTAAGGGTCTGCATCAAATTGTTACTCATAGTCATGCAACTATGGGGAAACCCTAAATGTTCAAGTTTACACAAAATTCATAACTAAGTATAATTTTTAATGTTCTACACTGAGCTTATATTTTTTCCTTTTCATTTTATTAAACTTTGAAGCAAAGAAAATACAGGTTGTCTATTCAGGAAGTAAGTAGTCCCTTTTCTCTGGAGCCCAGATTATATTCAAGGAAGCCATGGGAAATAAGATGGACGAGAGGTATGGAGAGCTTCCAGGGGAGTTTGGGACCCTGGTAACTGATTAGATAGAAAAAAAAAAGTCTGTAAGGATGCTGAGGAGTTGCAGATGTCATTAAGGGACTTGAGGGGCTTTGGGTGCATAGCAGGAGAAATGTAAGTACTGTATTGGGTCCTTTGAGTTGGACATGTCATCTGAACATCAAGAGACGTTTTCTAGTAGCCAGTTCTGGAGCCCAGGTGAGCCGGCAGGGTTGGCCATTCATTTATTCACTCAGTCCACGTTGGTTAAGTGTTTGCTGCAGTGTGTCAAGGGCTGTATTGGATCCTGTAGATGCAAAAAGAAAGGGTCTTCCATTCTAGTGGGAGATCTTTGTGGAGGTTGTTGGGAGCGGAGAAAACCAAAGGGACACAATGCAGAAGAGGAAAGCCTTGGGCTAAGAACAGGACCAGAGCACCTCCTTATAACTCCCAGGGACTTGGCAGTGAGACAGGCTGGGATCGCAGTGCGTCAGGCAGACAAGAAAAGGGATGTGGCCGGGACAATGTAGGATGTGCTTGGGGATAAGGGGCCTGAGTTCTGGGAAAACACCGTCTTCAGTGCAATAGACAGTGTTCAAAGGGGCACAAAAATCTTGGGCTCAGTTCTAGAGGCAGGCAGGCCCAAGGGGAGTGATGTGATGGGGGCGTTAGCAGCAGCAGATCCTCCAAGCCAGGTGGGGATCTGCATCTCTGGATTTATCTACCCCATCAGAACTGGACTCTGGTCCACAGGCGGGGCATGGGGAACTAGGTCTGGTCTCTACAGGGTTGGCAAGAATGGGGCTGGTCAGACGCTGCTCAAAGCCAAAGAAAGTGAAGATTAATAACCTGGTGAGGCATTGTAGGCAACAGGTTTTGATTTCTCCTTTTAGAAGTTTAACAGTAAACTGGGACCTGCCCAGCAGCCCAGTGGTTAAGACTCTGAGCTTTTTACTGCAGGTTGCATGGGTTTCGTCCTGATTGGGGAACTAAGATCCCGATACATGCCATGTGGTGTAGCCCCCAAAATAATAATAAATATTTTTAAAACAGTAAAGAAATGAAGAGAAGAGAAAGTCCTTCAGTGCATTATAAACCAGAGAGTGGCAGTCTGAGGTTCTTACTTTTTATGATAGAGGAGCTCTATACCTGTCTGTGGATAAAGGAAAGAGAATCAGTAGAGATGGGTGTCTGGAGGTGAGGGGAAAGAAAGGAGGTATTTGATGAAATAAATCATGGGGAAGGTAGGAAGAGGTGACCTCAGAGGGGTAAGTGAAGCTTGGTGAAAAGGAGGGATGCTGCATTGATACGTTTGCTCAGTGCTGAACAATGTGTTTGTTAATGTAATACATGGTTTTCATTATCGTCGAAATATAACCACCACTAGAGAAAGTTTGGAGAACAGAAACACAATCCCAGGTGGTGCAGTGGTAAAGACTCTGCCTGCCAATGCAGGAGACACAAGTTCGATCCCTGGATCAGGAAAATCCCCTGGAGGAGGGCCTGGTAACGCACTCCAGTGTTCTTGCCTGGAGAATCCCATGGACAGAGGAGCCTGGCGGGCTACAGTCCAGGGGGTCTCAGAGAGCCAGACAGACACGACTGAGCACACAGCGCACGCCTGAGCACACGCCGGCATACACACTGAGAAAGTCTGGAAAATAAAAACATAATCCTACATTAACCACAGAAGCTACGATTATTTTTGTACATTTCCTTCCATGGTAATATTAACAGAGACTTTTCCCATAGTTTTTTAATCAGAGTACATAAATTCCTTACATCTTGCATTTTTCACTGAACATGATAGCACACACATTTTCTAGGTTGCTATAGTCTTCATAATTTCTTAGATAATATTCCTTCAAATAGTAACAATAATTTCACTAGTCCCCTAACTTTGATTTTAAGTTTTTTTTTAATGTATAATAAGAGTAAGACTATAATAAAAAATGTTCAAGTACATACATGTTTTAGATGATCTCCTTTGACTGGATTCTCAGAAGTTATATTAGTAGGTCAGAGTATGAGCATAATTTTCATGGCTCTTGTTATCTTTTACTTTGTATTTGCCTCAAAATTTCTAGTTCTCAATTTTATAATAACCAGAGTGACTCCTTATTTTTTTTTCTCCAAATTTTTTACTTTCTTAAGTTGGACTGTGCACACAGTTCACTGTAGAAAAAGGCATCATAACCTCCCAGAATTTTCCAAGCCAGTCATCTTTAGTGTCGTCTTTGGTGGTTAAATATCCCCAGTGAGAGGAGCTAGGAGATTCAGTGCAGTTGCAGAGTTTTAACTCACTTGGGTTGCTGTGCAGACCCCGCTTACACCTGTACTCTGAGTTGTCTCTTACCTACTAACCTCTTACCTCTAACCTATTTACTGCTTACCTACTAGCTTCATCCTCTTAGTAGATACTGCCAGATAAAGCAGGGAGGCCAGAGATGATGGATGGGAAGGTGGCCCTTCCTCTGTGCTGGGGCTGCTTTTCTTGGTGAAAGCAAAAGTGTTGGTTGCTCAGTCATGTCCGACGCTTTGCGACCGCATAGACTGTAGCCCGCCAGGCTCCTCTGTCCGTGGAATTCTCTAGGCAAGAATACTAAAGTGGGTAGCCATTCCCTTCTCCAGGGGATCTTCCCAACCCAGGGATTGAACCTGGGTCTCCAGGATTGCAGGCAGATTCTTTATCATTTGAGCCACCAAGGAAGCCCCCTTCTTGGGGAGGCTGAGCTCAAAGCCACCCACTCACCCAGCCCACTGCACACACCTCAGGGTATTGGCTCTACTTCAAAGGCAGCCCTATGTGTTAAGAAATAAATAAATAAATAAAGGCAAAGCCATGATAAGGTGGCCATAAATCTGAAAAGTCTGGCATTATCAGTTATCACTCATTTTCAAATATGCGTTTGGAGTGGATATTCCAGTTTGAGGTTGTGCGTGTTATTATTATTTTTTTTTTAATAGAGACCTTTTGAAGAATTGTGCAATACACCCTGACATGCTGTGCTTGACCTTAAAAAGCTGACAAGGCTGACTTGTAATTTGGAAGGGGCGAGAGGGTTGAGGAGGTGAGAATGGGCTGGTTTCTCCTGAGATGGCAGAGTCCACCCACCCCCCAGACTGGCTATCTGCCCACAGAGAGAGCTCTGCTCTTTGGAGCCCTCATCTGGCCGGCAGGCTCACAAATGGGCAGCCTGGGGGACAGAGTCTCAGAAAGAAGGGAACACTGGCTTTATAAAGTCTTGCCACTGCTTCCAGCAGAGCAGCTGTTCTTGACCGCAGAGAATAAGACGTTATTGGTGAATATGTAGAAGTGAGTGTCCTGAAACAGGTGCGGTACTTACCCTGACGCTATGAGCAATTCAGCAGGAAAATAAAGGACCGAAGAGATAAGCACGTGTCTGGGGCCTCTTGCTAACACACGCACCCTTGTGGTTTACCCTGCAGGTGTGAGCAAGGATGCGTCCTGCACGGAGACCTGTTCCTGTCCCTCCTGTGCGCTCCGCGTCCCCACCATCAGCGACTTGCTCAATGACCAGGACTTACTAGATGTGATCAGGATAAAGCTGGATCCCTGTCACCCAACAGTCAAAAACTGGAGGAATTTTGCCAGCAAGTGGGGCATGCCCTACGACGAGCTGTGCTTCCTGGAGCAGCGACCCCAGAGCCCCACCCTGGAGTTCTTGCTCCGGAACAGTCAGAGGACAGTGGGCCAGCTGATGGAGCTCTGCCGGCTGTACCACCGGGCCGACGTGGAGAAGGTGCTGCGCAGGTGGGTGGACGAGGAGTGGCCCAAGCGGGGGCGTGGAGAGCACCCCAGGAACTTCTAGACCTCGGCTCCTTCTCATTGGCCTCTCGGACATTGAAAGAAGCGCAGGTTAAGGAGCAATGTGAATCTGTTCTTTTTTCCTCTTTTCCCACGTTGTGCTGCATGTAGGATCTTAGTTCCCTAACCAGGGATCAGACCCACGCTGCCTGCATTGGGAGCGTGGAGTCTTAACCACTGGACCGCTGGGAAAGTCCTGACTCTGTTCCTTTTCAAGTTTAGGAGAAGGACCCGGAACCATGGACATTGGTTTTCCCCAGAGCTGGCAGTTTTGTGGAGGGGTCGGGTATGTTTTTGGTGGTGGAATTTCCTTTAGTTTTGCACATCTGTTTTAATTTAATATTTGAATCTGGAATTGGGGGAAATGTGTTGTAAGCTCCTACGGGGACCAGGGCCAAAGCTATAATCAGAATGGATTCATGCCATGATGAAAATAAAAGTTCCCCTCCTTTAAATACAGAAGATTGAGATTGGAACTGAGATGGCTGATGGCCCCCAAAAGTCATCATCCACAAGATCCCTGATGAGTAACGACACTCCCACACACAGAGAGCAGTCACCCTTTAGCCTGTTACGCTTTTTGTTACAAAGTGAACTTACAGGTTGCTGGCGTTATGTAGTGATACACTCCAGGATACAGGTGCCGCCTTTCTTATTCAAACTCTGGGCGCTGTCAAAGAGGTCTTTGCTCGAGTATTTTCAAAAGAAATATTTATCAAAACAACTAGTTATTGGGAAGACAGAGTCAGGAATTAGCAGGGTAATAAGGACCACGGGAAAGGTATTGACAAAGAGTTGGCCCTTCCAGTATCCTTGACGTTTCAAAAGTTAATTTAGTATTTATTTCTACATCTTTTCTATCAGGTCGAGTGTTTTGCCCCAGAGAGAAAGCTCAGTTGAGAAATAAATAAAAATCTGGGGAGGGAGGAGGGATTCAGGATAGAGGGGACACATGAATGCCTGTGGCCGATTCATACTGATATATGGCAAAAACCATCACAATATTGTACAGTTCAGGTACTGTACATCACAATTCAGCCCATGGGTGAAAGGCAACCCCCTCTAAAACCTACTATCTCAGCTTAAGACAGAGCCTCAGTATTACCCAATACATTAGCCAAGAAAGAGAAATCTTTACTGATGATATTGGAAGGGGAGCTGTGCTTTAAAATCCAAATTTTAGAGGATTTTAAACCAAATGAAAAGATTAGATCCAAAGAATATCCAGTAGTCTTGTTTGATGGTTTACTGTGGAAGGTGTGGAGGATGGAAGGGAAGCCTTGGTTTACTTGACAATTTCATAAAAGTGCTATTTGATTTTGGCTGTAGGCTTAGAAAATTAAGGTACTTCATCCAGTGTGGGAGGATTCTGTATAAATCCCTGACTAAAAGAAGCAGAAATGATGACTAACATTGATAGGAGTACAAGAAAGATTAGGATTAACTCAAAGTTATTTTCTCAACCACTGACATTTTTTCCCCACTGTTTACAGCAGTTTGTTACAGAGGTTGCTGGTATGTAGTCATCAAATGTTATCTCTAAACTTGCAAAAGTACTGTAGAGACCTACTGATCACTTCCGACTTAGTCAGTGTTAGTCACACCTAGCTCGTTTTTTCAGATTTAGCAGATAAATGCCAAATTTATCAAAAGATGTACCCAAAGCAGCAGTCAGAAATAAAATGTAAGTTTTAAAAACTGGGTTCTTTTGCAGCTTGATGTCCAGTGGGGTGGTTGTTAGGTGTTGGTTGTCTGCTGTATTCTTGGCACTGTACAGAACATTTGATTTTGCACCGTGTTCGGGATCCCAGGTGGAGCAATGGTCAAGAATCTGCCTGCCAGTACAGGAGATGCGAGAACTCGGGTTCGATCCCGTCGGGAAGATCTCCTGGAGTAGGAAATGAAGACCCTCTCCAGCATTCTTGTTTGGAGAATCCCATGGACAGAGGAGCCTGGTGGGCTACAGTCTACGGGGCCGCAAAGAGTCGGACACGACTGAGCATGCACAAGCATGTACACTCGGGGTTTTCGTTAGGCTGCGTGTGACATGTGCTCATATGTTAGCCCAAAATGTACTGTGGGAAAGTGCAGATGAGCCTTTCACATTTATTATGGACATTTAGGGAAATGGAACCAAAAGGGTGTGCTTATTTAGTGTTTTGTGGTTCCAGACCCTCAAGTCAGAGGGTCATTGCTCCTTGGATCATGACACCCCCTTGTGATAGAAGGAGGGGGGCGGGGGGTCCCAGCATGACAAATGTCCTGTGGGGCATGTTTCCAAATTTCCAAACTGCAGATTTCAAGCTCAAAGCTGACTTTTTTTTCAAGTTTTTTTTTCCTTTTTAAATGTGGACCGTCTTTAAAGCATTTTGAATTTAAAATTTGTTTTTATTGAATTTGCTATGATATTGTCCTACTTTATGTTTTGGTTTCTTGGCCAAGAAGTGTGTGGGATCTTAGTTCCCTAATCAGGGATTGAACCCGTACCCCCTGCATTGGAAGGCAAAGTCTCAACCACTGGACCACCAGGGAATTCCCCCCAAGCTTAGACAGAACTTACCCTCATAGATACCTGAACGTGGCTGTGGTTCATAAATGTCGGCTGAAATTACCTTCGAGTTGGATCAGAAATGTTAAGACACAAGAATGCAGATGGTTCAGCTATGGGCAGAGCTAAGAACGCTCCTTTATCTTTATGTTCAAGAATTACAGAGAAACCACGAGACCACAGAGCACCACCCCCTCAGCTCTCCATTTGGCAGCATTAGTTCCAAAGCCTGATGGCTAATAATTTTCATCACTGGCTATAAAAGCTTAAGTTTCTATTATAATTGCATAGCAGAAGTGCCAGGATAGAAGGGATTTAAAAAAAAAAATAGGAGTTGATATAAGTATGTTGTTTTAATTTCACTCTATCATTATTTGCACATATCGACATCTACATTCATTGGCATTTACCTTAGGAAAAGTTTTAATTATTAACAGTGTATTAGCAGAGAGAGATTTAACCAAAAATTGTTTTTAATTAAAGTTCATTTAGATTCTAGACTTTGACCAAATGGAGGATGACTTTCATCTGTGTTACATACAGAAATATCAAAAGTAAATCTCAACTGAAGTAGAACTATAACACAATTCTGTAGTAACCCCAAATAATTTTCTTTAAAGTTTATTTTTAGTAGATAAATACTGTGTTAGCCTGACTATGCTGATACTTTACAAAGGTCAAAGTGGAAAGGAAGGGAATTACTTTATGACTGATTGATCAAATAATTGTTAAAATGTATTCATTAATACTTAAAAGCTTTCTTCTGTAGGAATCCATGTTGAATTGATCATACTATGAACTAATCCGCTTTCGATGATGTCCTTTTGCTATTAGAAGGATGAATTCTTCTTAGCTAAGTTCCAAGTTACACTCTTTTAAACAAAACTCCCACCTGCAATGTTATGGTGTTATGTGTTGCGGCTCTATGTAATATGCATTTTATTTGGTTGCAATAGAAAATTACTACTTGCAAGGGGATGGAAAGCAAAGTAGACACCACACACACACCCAGGACGCATGCACACAGAGGAAGACTCACGTGGAAGGAAGACACAAATAAAGCACAGAGTCATTTAAATTATTAACTAATTTCAATTAATCTTAAAATTATAAGATTTTAAATAGTTAGGGCTTAAATTGTTTGCCTGGATTGCCCATCAGTATTCAAGATAACTTGTATGAACAAGCCTTCCATTTTTGTGACACTAAATAATAAATATTTGATAATACAGAGGGACTTCCCTGGCGATCCAGTGGTCAGACTCTGTGCTTCCACTGCAGGGGACCCAGGTTCAATTCCTAGTTGGGAAACTAAGATCCCACAAGCTACATGGCCATAAAATAACAATACAGCAAATGCATGGTGATAGACAAAGATGCTGCACCTTTGGGTAATTTTTATGGGGCGCTGCCCTCTGCTGGAGAATGGAATCTGCTTGCATCCTTTCAGGCTTGGCTAAGACCAGTGTGTGTGTGAGTCACTAAGCCGAGACCCCCTGGGACTGTAGCCCGCCAGGCTCCGGCTCCTCTGTCCATGGAATTCTCCAGGCAAGAATCCTAGAGTGGGTAACCATTCCCTTCTCCAGGGATCAAACCCTGTCTCTTGTGTCTCCTGTACTGTCAGGCAGATTCTTTGAGCCTCCTGGGAAGCCCTAAGACCAGCCTAGAACCAACCTTCTATTGATTATTGGTTGTATGTTAGAACTCTTAGAAGTAGCCCACTAAAAAATCAGAAGAGTGCAATTGTTTTACAGATTGGCAAATACTAATGGAATGAGGCTGGCATAATTGAGATGAGGGTTCCTCTCCCCTGAAGGTATCCCCATCATGACAACATCATCACGCAGATGAAATGTGGAACAGTCAACCCTAGTTGCAGTTCGTCACCCTGGGAGTTCTCCCTAAACACTCAGTATTTCTCTGTGGGAGATATAAGGTTAGCTGTCTGTGGTCTCTTTTGCTTTCAGTTTAATGATGCTTCATCTTGAACATCACAGGTATAGTGATTTCTGTGTAAAAAGGCAAAGGGATTGATCTCCCTCAGTTACAGCAGACTTCAAGGAAGAGTGCTAACTGTGTCTTCCTCTATGACACATAAAAGAAACACAGTATTTTAAATACAGTCCTAATAACTAAGATCTAGCGAATTTTCTTTCTCTTTTTCAGATGAGTGAATATATTTCATTTAGTTTTGAGGCAAGACTATCCTCCTTATATTAATAACATTTTTCCACTTCTGTCCTCTGTTATAGAATCTTCCTCTCCTCTGGGTTCATGTTTCTGCTGTCTGTATTGCTTGTTTTAGGGCCAGTTCCTCAGCCTTTGAATCAGATTTTTTCTACATGCCTGTGGCCTTCTTAACTCCCGGTGACCTGCTAACATTGGCTTCCTTTTTTTTGCTTATACATATAGAGGATTGTCTTTCATATTTAATGACACTTTGAACTTAAGAACGTTGAAACTGTTTTCTACCCTTGTAACTGTCAGGCAAGTGTATGCTCCTCGGTTCTTTGTCTTGTCACAACAAAAATTTGGAGTGACGTAACCAAAACATCTGCAACTGCATGTACTCAAGGAAGTGACTGAGAAGCAGTCTCCCTCCTGATTCTGTGATTTCCTGCCTGGGAGTTCCAGCTCCACCTTCTGAAATGTGTGCAGTTGTGTATAAATGGACAAGGGCAAATCTTGCTTCCCACTTGTTTGGAGGGTTGCAGCCGTGATGCTGAATCAAGTGCCAGGCAAGTGGGTGCTGCACCTCCCATCACCTAGTGGAAGACCCAGAGCAGAGGAGAGGCTGTTTTCTTTGTCTCCATGGCCATCTTAGCTGATGACATGCCTGAAACCAACTCCACAGTTGAAGAGATCAAAGTAGTCAACAATGCAACTCGAAATGAAATGATTGAATTTATCAACCCTTTTGGAAATGTAAAGATTATAGCTTCTTATGGCCCCTGAGCTGAGCTGAGCTCTTATACTTGATGTGACCTCCAGTGACCATTTTCCTTTGAGAAAGCTCCATGGAGGACTTCTTCAGCAATGCTTTTATATGACTGAATTTTTGTGATCCATTATATGTCTTCATGCTATACTTTTGAAGATGCCTTCATTTTGATGTCTTGCATGATTTTATATGCTTCTTTATAAATAGAGATTATTTTAAACTATCATAATGGGTGCTGCAAAATTAAATGGACGTCCACCATAACTCTAATTGGTGCTTTTATGCAGATCCTAACACAATCATTGATTCCCTTTTTTCTCTTGGTCATTCATCAGTCAGAAACCTAGTGATTTTCTATAATACATCCCAGGGATGCAAAGATAAGTAAGACCTTCCTACCCTCCAGGAGCTTTAGATGAGGGCGAGTCATTGTACATGACGAGACACACTCCTGGAGAGGGTGTCACACACACCCAGGAAGGGGCAGAATGAAGTGAGAATCACTGAGGCAGGAGGAAACTCAGGTGAACAAGTAGTCTGATGAAGTGTTTTGGATGTTGTAATACCTGCACATGAAGAGTGTTTTCACAGTCACTTTCCGCCTCTCCTAACTTTCTCTCTCTGGCCCAGGCTGGTCTACTGAGCTGCCAGACACCCCAACTACCAGCTTGACATCTCCATGCAGCTGCTTCCCAGGTACCTCAAATCCAACCTGTCCTGAAGAGAACCCATGACTCCCCCGTCCACTCTTCCTCTTCACCAGAGTTCCCTGACCATCTACCTTGCTGGTAAATCACCCTCAAGACCCCCTCCCAAATGTCTCTTAAATCTCTTCCCTCTACTCCATCCTCACGACCGTCCTAAGCCAGGCAGCCACCCTTTCTCATCCTGCAACAGCCTCCCAAGTGGTCTCCAACCACGGGACGAATCCCGCCACCCCCACATTAACTCCTTCGATGGGCTCCCACTGAAGGTGAAATCCCAAGTTGGCAACGTGGGCTCTGAGGCCCCGTGACTTGCCTGTGTGGCTTGTCATCGTGCCCACTCTCCTGCAGCTCCTGAAGCTTAGCCGCACTAGAGGAGGTCCTCAGCTCCCCACACCAGCTACAATCAGACCTGGCCCCGCCACCTTCCCCAGCCCAGCCTCTTCAGGCTCCAGGTCTTGCCTCTAACACCGCTCTTACCAGGAAAGTGCCCCTGCCTCCCAGACTTGGTTGTCTTCCTGTTATATTTACCCCACAGCACTCATCACAATAACCTGATTACTGATGTCAAGCCCGCTCCGCTTGGCTGCAAACCACAGAGGATGGGGCCTTGTTTGTGGTTCACTGTTATCATTAGCACTAACTGGCCTGGAGTGATTCAAAATATGCTGAAGAAATGAAATGGAACTAAGAAAGTAATACTTCAAATAAAGTGAAAGCGTTAAGAAAATTTTTTAACAGTATCATGGTTCTTGAGGAGGAAAAATGTTATAAATAGAAAATACCAAATGAGGGGTTTTACATACCAAACCGTGAATGCCTCTGGGACACAGGATGCTTTTTAATGAGGTTCATCCCCTTCCATTCATTTTCTGTCTTCAAAGATCAAAGCAAAAATCTTCTGGAATTAGATGGCAATGAATCTTTCACAGAGCTGTGAACCTACTACAAAGCCCCTGAATTGTGTGCTTAACGTGCTTTTTTACATGATGAATTTTATGTTATGTGAATTGTGTCCCAATAGGATAAAAAACAAACATAAAAAATAAAGCTGTCCCCACAGGGGAGGGTGAAGCAAAAACAGCAGCTCCCAGCAGCTGAGGGGAGCCGGGAGAAGGCGGAGGGGAAAGTGAGGAGGAGGCTGGTCTTGAAGCCAGTGAAGACTGCTCTGTGAGTCCAACCAAGCAGGGTGCCTGCCTTCCATCTCCCTCATGACAGCCAGGATGCTGAAAGCACTCTGGACCCCTGCTGTCCTCTGCAGAGCTGAAGATCCTGCTCCTCAGAGGGGCTGTGGAGCGAAGGTCCCTGCTCCAAATACCATCCCCCATCCCACCTCTTTACCTGCAGGTCCTCAGCCTCTCTCCCAGGAAGACAGGCCAAAACACCGACACAGCCATGTGATCAGGGCAGTAGCAGTTGGATTTGTCCAAGGTGCAGAAAATCATCATGTTTGCTGTGGACTCAGTAAAGTAGCAATGGGAGAACTGACTGAAAAAGGGCAGCAAAGAGAAATAAGTGGCAAGAACTGGTTCTTCCTCTATGTGTATGTCTCTGAAAAAAGCCAGATCAAAAAAGGGTATTCTTCTGGAGTGACAGATTTGGAAGAGCCGCTTATACCTCTTTTAGATGATTTCTGTTTCTAGTTTTAAATAGAAACTAATAGGGGAAATCACATTAAGTCAGTCAGCAAACATTTACCAAGCATTTACTATGGTCAAGCCCTCAACTGAGTTCTGAGAATACAGTGATGGACCCCAAATCCAGGAATGAAGACAGACAAGAAAACAGGCAACTGTTGTGTCAGGAAGCCAAAGTTTATCTTTTTATAATTCAGTCAGTATTTTCATGGGGGAACAAATGGTAAGTTCCATCAGGACAATTTAATAAAGGAACTAATTACAAGAGTGAAAGGCAACTAAGGAGGAACTAACAGATGTAGGCATCTTTAGGTCTAAAGGCTCAAGTTGAGGGAGAGGTCAGTGGGAACACAGATGGTAGCTCATGTTTTTAGCACTGATTATTTGGTTATAACACAGTTTATCACTCACCTTACTGAAGGATATCTCGGTTGCTTCCAAGTTTTGCCAGTTATAGTTACGTTATATTGCTATGTAAACATCTATGTGCAGTTTTTTGTGTAGACATAAAGTTTTGTGCTTATTTGAGCAAATACCAGGGAGTGCAATTGCTGGAACACACGGTAAAAGCATTTTGGCGTTTGTTAAGGTCTTTGATCCATTTTTAAGCTGTGTGTCTTTTGTTGCTTTGTTAAGCTTTAAGAGTTCTTGATATATTCTGTGTAAGCCCTTTATCAGAGGTGTTCCCTGCCCGCATGTTGTCCCAGTCTGGGCTTTCTCCTCTCCTTCTCTTCATACTGTCTTTCGCTAGCAGAAGTCTTTAATTTTACCCAAGTTCAGATTATCAGTTATTTATTTCATGAACCCTGTCTTTGGTGTTGTATCTAAAAAGCCATCACTGAACCCAAGGTCATCTAGCTTTTCTCCTGTATTATCTTCTAGGAGTTTTATAGTTTTCCATTTAACAGTTACGTGTAAGATCCATTTGGAGCTAATTTTTGTGAAGGATGTAAGGTCTGTATCTAGAGTCATTTTTTTGAATGTAGAGGTCTAATTGTTCAGAACCATGTGCTGAAAAGGATTTCTTTACTCCATTTTATTCCCTTTGCTCCTTTGTCAAAAACCAATTGCTTCTATTTACATGGCTTTGCTTCTGGGCCCTTGGTTCTGTTGATCTGTTTGTCTGTTCTTTCGAGAATACTATGGTATTCTTGGTTACCGTACCTCTATAGTAAGTCTTGAAGCTAGGTCGTGCCAGTCCTTCTGTTTTGTTCTCTCTTTCAATATTGTGTTGGCTATTCTAGGTCTTTTACCTCTCCATATAAACTTTATAACTGGTTTGTTGATATTCATCAAATAGTTGGATTACATTTGATTTGGATTACATTGAGTCTATCAATCAATTAGGGAAGAACTGACATCTTGATAATATTAAATGTGCCACTTCTAGGAATCAGTCCCAAAGAGATAGTGTGGCTATATACAAAGACACGTACCCAAAGTCATCACTGAAGCATTACTTGTGGTAGATGAGAAACAACCCAGGTATCCACAGGTTAAGTAAACTATGGAATGTTGACACAATGGAGAAGCATGCAGCTATAGAAATGAAATGAGGAGTATCTCTGTGTGCTACTGTGGGGTGATCTTCAAGCTGTGTGTGAAGTAAAAAGAGGCAAGTACAAAACTATTCATGGTGTGCTACTTTTTGTCTAAGTTGAGAATAAGAATAGATAGAGGCAACCATCCACAAACGTTACCTGTAGAAAGAGGAAGGAACTAGGATGGGGAGCAGGGTGGGGGGGAGTTAGAATTCCTTGAATGTATCTTGTTTGTAAATTCGGCTTTGAATTCATGTAAATACTTCACACAATTACAAACCAGAATTAAACCAAAGTTAAATAAATACAAAGCAAGCCCCAAGAATTGAAAGCACAATGAAACTAATGAGTGTAAATGGTATGTTAAGGTGGTGGCTTACTCACAGAGATACATTATTTCAATTACTTCTTTAAAAAAATTGTGTTTAACACATAACATAAAATTTAGCATTGTAACCATTCTAAGTGTACAGTTCAGTAGTGTTAAGTACCTTCACACTGTTGCACAACCAATCTCCAGAACTTTTTCATCTTTCAAAATTGAAACTCTCTACCCATTAAGCAACTTCCCATTTCCTCTTCCCACAGCCAATGGCAACGACCATTCTATCTATGAATTTGATTATGTTAGATGCCTCATATAAACAGAATCCTAGAGTATTTATCTTCTTGTGACTGAGTTGTTTCACTTTGCATAATGTCCTCAATTTTCATCTATGCTGTAGCATGTGACCAAGCTTCCTTCCTTTCTTAAGGGTGAGTAATACCGTATCACATGAATATATGACATTTGGTTTACCATTCATCTGTCGGTGGACATTTGGGTTGCTTTCACCTCTGGCTATTGCGAATCATGCTGCTATGAACATGGGTATGCAAATATCTCTTTAAGAGCCTGTTCTTAGTTCTTCTGGATATATACCCAGAAGTGGGATTGCTGGATCATATGGTAATTCTATTTTTTATTTTTTGAGGAACTTCCATACTGGTTTCCATAGGGGCTGCACAACTTGGTACTCCCAACAGTGCAAAACAATTCTGATTTTCCATATCTTTGCCAACACATTATTATTATCATTTTATTATAGCCATCCTAATGGGTGTGAGGTGGTATCTCACTGCGGTTTTGATTTGCATTTATCTAACTACTAATGATGTTGAGCACCTTTTCTTATGTTTGTTGGTTATTTGCATATTATCTTTGGAGAAATGTCTTTTAAAGTCCTATGCACATTTTTGAATTGGATTATTTGTCTTTTTGCTGTTGAGTTGTAGGAGTTCTTTATATATTCTGGATATTAACCCCTTGTCAGATGTAATTTACAAATACTTTCTGCCATTCCATGGATTGCCTTTACATTCTATAGGTTGTGCCCTTTATACACAGAATTTTTAGGTTTGATGTCCTATTGGTCTATTTTTAAATTTATTATCTGTGCTTTTGGTGTTATATTTAAGAAATCATTGCTAAAATCCAATGTCATGAAGTTTTCTTCAAGGAATTTTATGGTTTTAGGTTTTGTGTTTAGTTCTTTAATCCATTTTGAGTTAATTTTCATATAGAGTGTAAGATAAGCATTCAAATTCCCTCTTTGGCATGTGGAGATGCAGTTTTCCCAGTATCATTTGCTGAAGGGACTGTTGTTCCCCCACTGAGTGGTCTTGGCACCCTTGTTAAAGATCATTTGACCACACACATGAGCATTCATTTCAAGGTTCTCTATTCTGTTGTGCTGGTCTAGGTGTCTGTCTTTATGCCAGTACTACATTATTTTGCCTACTAACTTGCTTTCTGAATTCAGGAAGTGTGAGACCTTCAACTTTTTGTTCTTCAAGACTGTTTTGGTTTTTCAGGGTCTCTTGAGATTCCATATAAATTTTTGGATTTGTTTCTGCAAAAATATTGTTGGGATTTTGATAGTGCTTGCAGTGAACTTATAGATCACTTTGGTAGTACTATCAAATTACTTTAAAACACAGAAATGTAATTATTAATATATGTATATATGTGTGTGTATATATCTGTATCTTATGAGATATAGCCTAAGGATAGAAAAAGGCCACAAATAAACCTTGGTTTGGTTTTGTAATCATATGGTTATGATAATATTTATCCTTTTACCCTGAAACTATTATATAAGATAAAGCAAATAAGTAATTATACTAATTTTGTCAGAAGCTTTTTTACAAGAATAGTGAGGTATAAATATAAAATAAAGAGCTCAGTGAAAACATTGTAATGCTCAACTGACAGGAATCAGCATAGACTCAGATATTTAAAAATAAAACTCTCCTTCTAGCTCTATTCACTAGGAAGTCCAGAAACCAACCCACATGCCACGAATACCCCTCGTCAAAAGTGTAGTCTCCATATGCCATTTCCCACTACAAGTTTCCTTGGAGAAACTGCTAAATCCAAGTTTGGCAGGAAATGAAAATGGTAGCTTGGGATATCTTGTCATGCGAGAAAGCAAGGAAGCTAAGATCACTATGTTGAGTCAAAAGAAGTAAGAAGCCAACTCAAAGAGACAGTTAAAGATGGGATAACTTAAGTATCAGGAAAAATAGAAACATATCAAATATATTAATTTTCATGAATTCATAATGATATTTTAAAAAACTAATTCATTGGTTACCTTTTGTGGAGGCTAGGAAACCAACTCATTATTAAGAAAACTAAGTGATGAAGGGGAGGAATGAAGCAAATGGCCTGCCTTTCTGGCATAAACTTCACCTTGGGGTTACCAAATAGGAAACAATATTCCCTCATAGAAGAAATCCAGCTCATAAATGCAGGAGGAATGTTATCACTGATATATCACTTTTCAGTTTTTCATGAAATAATGGATCCAGGCAGTGGTGGGGAGAAAAATAACTGATGGGAACTTTGTACTAGATCGATGGATCAGGCTGAGAACACCTCAAACCACTGACCAGTCTTGATATCACACAGAGAAAAACCAGGTGAAGTATCATTGCCCAGTGCAGTTTCCCTGAGGTGTGGTTATTGCAAACAGGAAAGCAACCAGAGGACTTCCGCAGTGGTTCACTGGCCGAGACTCCGTGTTCCCAGGGAGGGCCCGGATTCAGTCCCTGGTCAGGGAGCTAGATCCTGAACGCCGCAGCCAAGAGTTAGCATGCCACAGCTAAAGATCCTGCATGCAGCAACCAAGATCAGAGATCCCGCGTGCCACAGCTAAGACCTGGTGCAGTCAAATAAATAAAGAAATATTTAAAAAGAAAAGAACAACAACCAGACTTTAAACGTCTTCTGCTGACTTGTAATTGGAAATACATTCCACTATGAAGTCATCTGGGCAAGAAACGGAACCTGATCTTATTAAAATTAAAGTCTAACAACCAGTTTTGAGGTTTTTCAGATTAAATGGAGTCTGACATTTGCTTCAAAGTGATCTGGGGGGGTGGGGAGAGAGTGGGTTAGGAGCCGATGAAACAAGATAGGACTTGCTTATAAGATATGCCCATGCTGGACCTAGAATGTGAGTGGATGTGAATTCATCCCACTGTCTCTTATATGTATGTTTTGAAATTTTCAAAATAATTTTTTAAAAAAATTTTTGTAAGTATTTGGACTCAATAACATTTTTCTATTTGGAAAAACCACCTGGATTTCTTACTTGCTCCAACCTGTCACAAAAATTCTTCCCTTGAGGTTTTGCTTGTCACTTTATTTTATAATGAGCTGTGTAAACACAAGCTGGAAGGAGATTAGTTGTGTGCAGGAGGGATTGGTTAAATATTGAGAGAGGGAGGCTGAGGGAGGCCTTTTAACGATTTTATGTATTGCAGCAACTATGTAGGAACAAAGATCACAATGAAGACTAACAGTTACTAATATCACTCTTCTGCACTTTTAAAAAATTCATATACGTGATTACTGAATGTCTAACTCCCACTAGATTTAAGGAAGGATTGGGCCCTCCTTGAAGCTCAGCTGGTAAAGAATCTGCCTGCAGTGTGGGAGACCTGGGTTCGATCCCTGGGTTGGGAAGATCCCCTGGAGAAGGGAAAGGCTACCCACTCCAGTATTCTGGCCTGGAGAATGCCATGGACTGTATAGTCCATGGAGTTGCAAGGAGTTGGAAACAACTGAGTGACTTTCATTTCATCTTCCCATGTTGCGCAGTGGTAAAGAATCCAAAAGAAATGCTACCTGCTCTAGTATTCTTGCTTGGAAAATTCCATGGACAGAGGATCCTGGCAGGCTACAGTCCATGGGGTTGCAAAGACTGAGCGGCCGAGGACACATGGGCATGCATACACACACACACATTTTTGGCCACACTGTGCAACATGTAGGATCTTATTTCCCCACCTTGGGATCGAACCTTGTCCCCGGTATTGGAAATGCAGAGTCTTAGCCACTGGACCATTGGACCTCCAGGGAAGTCCCTGGGTAAGCTATATTTTTTACCTACTGTATCTCTAGTGCGTAACATTTTGTTCAATTTATATACGTGTGTGTGTGTGTGTGTGTGTATACATAAACTTTTAAAGGGTTCTATTTTGTTTTGACTTTTAAATAATTTCAGGTATATCCTTATATGAAATAATAGTACAACATGTTCTAGTTAACATACCATAGTCTGCCAAGGCATTCAAGAAAAGTATTTTGAAAATGGGACAGCATCTCATTATTGGAGCCACTGAGATAAATTAATCCACACTCCTCTGAAGATTTCTCCTGTCTCCAAGGTTCTTTTATTTTATGACAAAGCCATGGTTCTAGAAGCTTGTTTCTCAGACCTGAAAAGACTAGATTTGGGACATGATCCTGTAGAACATAAGAGGTAAGCCTAATCAATCAACACAGGGGGTCTAGAGGGTGATAAAAGACTTTGAGTTCTATGCATGGTACCAGTATTGGGGTGTGGGAGACATTAGTTCAAAGCTAGAGGATTCAAAGAAGACAGGAGTCCATGTAGAATGGTGGGGAGAGTCAAAAGAAGTAGATGACACCAACCATAAAAATTTCCCTGGGAAGTAGACATACGTGTAAGAAATATGAGTGCCATGATTGTGTGAAGAATGCATTCATAAAGACTGCATAATTTAAGGCCTGCAAAATTCAAGACTAATTTTCTCACAAGAATAAATGGAAAGCAGTGTATGTGTTCTCAGAGTTCATAAATCTATATGTATTGTGGCAACTTTTTAATACTGCTTTTATTTATCATTATTATTGCTAAAGGTTCTAGAGTTCTGGCTCATAAATTCATGGTGGAAAAAAAAATCAAAGTAATTATTTAGATTTATTTATAATGTTTTATCACACGTAACTTGTATTCCAAAATTACCGATATGGGAGTATATTTTCCCAACAGTGGCACCACCATTTAAATGAGTGTTTGGAGGGCCAATATTTCAAAAAATTATTATAATAACAAAAATAACACAGCAGCCCAACAATAAGCAAAAGCACTACCAGAAATGTTTCCTGGCTTGACACAACATCGTTCACATCATTGACAAAATATGGCACGTGTTTGTTTAGTCAATTAATCCTGTGAACAATACAGTTTAAATTCATAAGTCTGAAATCATGTGATATTTTAGTTTTTTTTAAATTGGGGCAACATATAATACTTCATATTTTAATTCTTTAATTATAGTTGATTTATAATGTTAACATTAGTTTCAGGTTTATATCAAAATGAATCAGTGCCATATATTGTTGTTCAGTCACTAAGTTATGTCTAACTGCAATACCATGGACTGCAGCACGCCAGGCTTCCTTGTCCTCCACTGTCTCCCAGAGTTTGCTCAAATTCATGTCCATTGAGTCAGTGATGCTATCTAACCATCTCATCCTCTGCTGCCTTCTCCTTTTGCCTTTGATCTTTCCCAGCATAAGGCTCTTTGCATCAGGTGGCTAAAGTACTGGAGCTTCACCTTCAGCATCAGTCCTTCCAATGAATATTCAGGGTTGATTTTCTTTAGATTGATTGGTTTTATCTCCTTGCAGTCCAAGGGGCTCTCAAGAGTCTTCTTCAGCACCACAATTTAAAGGCATCAATTCTCTGGCACTCAGCCATTCAGTGCCGTATATGATATATACATATAGATATATACACACATACATATAGGATATATATATATATATATATATATATATATATATATATATATATATATATAGGATTGGGTTGGCCAAGAAGTTCATTTGGGTTCTTCTGTAACATCTCATGGAAAAACCTGAAAAACTTTTTGGTCAACCCAATATATATTCTTTTTCACATGCTTTTCCATTATTAGGATATTGAATATAGTTCCCTGTGCTATACAGTAGGTCCTTGGTCCTTATTTTATATATAGTAGTGTGTGTGTATTTAGTATTTTTATATCACACTATTTTTAAATTTGTACTTTATGAATATGGCTTCTTGAGTAAAGAAAGAGGACAATAAAGATAGATGAAAAAAAAATTGATCCAACCAGAAATGATCCCTTCATCTTTGGAAGTCTAAGGCAATTGTCTATAAACAATTTGTAACGTTTAGTCTTGTGAACATTTTAGAGAGTTATAAGCAGTATTTTTAAATGAAGAATGAGAGTGCTTCATTCAAGAGTATGGTTTTGTGAAATTTTTGTTTCCATGATTTTAAATAGGTATGTAACAATGTATTTCTTATTGTGGCTTACTTGATAAAAGGCACCACTGTAGTATCTTCTGCTGAAAAAAAGAAATAGAAACAAAACAAGAAAATAAAAATATTCCCTTATACCTCACTGCTTCCTTAGCCTTAGCACTTTTTGTTCCTCTTCACAGCAAAACTTCTTAAGATATTTATATACTCATTGTTTCCACCACCTCACATGCCTCAATCCACTTGAGTCAGGCACCAATGACCTCGATGTTGCTAAATTCACTGGTCACTTCTGTGTTTCTTGACCTCTTAACAGCACAACTGGTTGTTCAACTCTCTTAAAGCACTTCCTTCCTTTGGCTGCTCTGACACATTTGCAGCAGGTCTCCATGGCCGCCCCTTCTCAGTCTCTTTTACTGGTTTTTCTTCTTTTTTTCTCCCAAGGGCTCTGTCCAGGTCAACTTCTCCATCTATCTACCCTCCCCTGTGACCTGATCAAAGTCCATGACTTCATCAAATATCATTTCTCCCTCATTTACTCTGCTTAGCCATGCTGGCGGTCTCTGTGCCTGAAAACCTTCAATGTGTTTTCAAGAGCCCAAAAGACTTCTGCATTATCTATTCCTTCAGTCAACAGTGCGCCTCCCCAAGATCTTCATGTGACTGCCTCCCAGCTTTTTTACTTATTTTAAAATTTTTATTGGAGTACAGTTGCTTTACTCTTTTTTTAAAAAAAATTGAAATATAGTTGATTTACAGTGTCGTGTTTCAGGTATACAGCAAAGTGATATATATAATATATATATTATATATACATGTGCTAAGTCGCTTCAGTTGTGTCCGACTCTTTTTGACCCTCTGTAGCCTGTCTCTGTCCATGGGATTCTCCAGGCAAGAACACTGGAGTAGGTTGCCATTCCCTTCTCTAGGGGATCTTCCTGACCCAGGGATTGAACCTGCATCTTCTTTGTCTCCTGCCTTGCAAGTGAATTCTTTACCACTGAGCCACCAGGGAAGTCTATATATAAATATATATAAAAACAGCTCATGCAGCTCAATATTAAAGAAAAACCCAATAAAAAATTGGCAGATGACCTAAATAGACATTTCTCTAAAGAAGATATACAGATGGCTGACAGGCACATGGAAAGATGCTCAACATACCTAATTATTAGAGAAATGCAAATCAAAACTACAATATGCTATCATCTCTCACTGGTCAGAATGGCCATCATCAGAAAGTCTACAAATAAGTAGTGCTGGAGAGGGTGTGTGTATATATATGTGTGTGTGTGTGTGTATACTTTTACAGATTATTTTCCATCATAGGTTATTGAATATAATTTCCCGTGCTATACAGTAGAAACGATCCATTTTATACATATTGCTGTATATCTGTTAACCTGAAACTCCTAATTTATCCCTCCTCTTCTTGTCCTTTTTGGTAACCAAAACTTTGTTTTGTGTGTCTATTTTTTTGTAAATCAGTCCATTTGTATCATTTTTTCTTTTAGATTTCACAGAGAAGGGATGTCATAGATATTTGTTTTCCTCTGTCTGACATTATTCCCATAGTACAATAATCTCTAAGTCCATGCAATGCTGCAAATGGCATTATTTCATTCTTTTTTATGGCTGAGTAATGTTCTGTTGTACTTATGTGTGTATGTGCATATGTGTACCACACCTTCTTTATCCATTCATCTGTCGACAGACACTTAGGTCGCTTCCATGTGTTGGCTATTGTAAATAGCGCTGCTGTGAACACTGGGGTGCATGTTTCTTTTTAAATTAATTTTTGTCTTTTGTGGATATATGCCCAGGGGTGGGATTGGTGGGCAAGTCTATTTTTAGTTTTTAAAGGCCTTTCCACTCTGTTCTCCATAGTGGCTGCACCAATTTACATCCCCACCAACAATGGAGGAGGGTTCCTTTTTATCCACACCCACTCCAGCACTCCCTTGTAGCTCAGTCGGTAAAGAATCTGCCTGCAGTGCAGGAGACCTGGGTTTGATCCCTGGGTCAGGAAGATCCCCTGGAGAAGGAAATGGCTACACACTCCAGCATTCTTGCCTGGAAAATCCCATGGACAGAGGAGCAATGGCTACACACTCCAGCATTCTTGCCTGGAAAATCCCATGGACAGAGGAGCCTGGTGGGCTGCAGGGGGCGCCATGAGGTCCCGAAGAATCGGGCACGACTGAGCGACTAACCCTTACCACTCCTGGTGGGCTGCAGGGGGCGCCATGAGGTCCCGAAGAATCGGGCACGACTGAGCGACTAACCCTTACCACTCCGGCACTTACTATTTGTAGACTTTTTGATGATGGCCATTCTAACCAGTGAGAGATGATAGCGTATTATAGTTTTGATTTGCATTTCTCTAATAATTAGGAACACTGAGCATCTTTCCATGTGCCTGTCAGCTATCTGTATATCTTCTTTAGAGAAATGTTTATTTAGGTCTTCTGCCAATTTACTATTGGGCTGTTTTTTTTTAGTATTGAGCTGCATGAGCTGTTAATATATCTTGGACATTAAGCCCTTGTCAGTCGCATGCTTGCAAATATTTTCTCCCAGTCCATAAGTTGTCATTTCGTTTTGTTTAGCTGTCTCCTTTCTTTCATTTACCAGCAGCTTAAACTTCACCTTTTTGGAGAGACTTTCCCAGGCATGCAACTAAAGTAGTCACCCAAATGCTCCCAATTACATAACCCTAATCTTCTCCACAATGCATCACTCCCTGGGTCCCCCACTGGAATGCAGTGCCATTGGAACAAGAACAGTCAGGGTAGACTGGTGGCTCAGGGGTTAGGCTATGTGCCCCCAATGCAGGGGGCATGGGGTTCACTCCCTGGTTGGGGAACTAATGTCCCCATGCTGCAAAATGAGGTCTAAAAGAAAAAAAAAAAGTTACTACTTGCCATAAACAAGAGCAGTCAAAACTGCTCCTGTCCTCATGGAGCCTGTAGTCTGGTGGATGAAGTAAAACTAAAAAGTAAATAATACAGCATATTAGATAGAATATGGTAAATGCTGGAGAGTAATAAAGCAAGAAAGAGTGATAGGCGGTTGTGTGTGTGTGTTTCGGGAGGGTGTCTACAATTTTAAATACGGTGGTCAGGAAGGGCCTCACCGAGAACTGACACTGAACAGACTTTTAAGGAGGTAAAGGAGACATCACAAGGAGAGGTTCTGATCTGGGAGTGTGACATGCGAACGGGTGTGGTCAGGACAGAGTAAGGGAGGAGGAACATGGTAGGAAGTGAGGTCAGAGCGCACGGGGTGGGGCCAGATCACGAAGTGTAATGGACTTGCACTCAAAGAATGAGCAAAAAGTAGTGGAAGGTTTGAGAGAGGAGTAACATTGTTTGGATCGTGTGTTGTCATGGCCTTTCTGGCTGTTGTGTTGAGAACAGACTGCAGGGGGAAGGGCAAAAGCTGGGAGATCAATGAAGAAGCTATTGTAATAACCCAAGAAAAGAGGTGGGACTTCCATGTATTATATCTCTTCTCTGCGTTTAGAAGGGCCCTGAAAGGCAAATTCTACAAAGCTCTTTGTATACTGGTGTTCCTCACCACTGTGCCTTGTCATGGTGGGCACTGAGGATATATTCCTTGATTTTTAAAGATATAAAAAACATAGTTCACTGAACAAAACAGGGATCAAAGAAGTTTTTTTAAGAGTAAATGTTTTGGATTTGCACACCTTTTAGTCCAACATTACAGCACCAACCCAGGATTTCTGGCCCTTTCACAGTCCCATGTCAAGCTTCAGCCGTGTTGGCCTCTTGGAGACCCCATGGACTGTAGCCCACCAGGCTCCTCTGTCCATGGGATTTTTCAGGCAAGAATACTGGAGTGGGTTGCCATGCCTTCCTAGATCTTCCCGACCCAGGGATCGAACCCGCGTCTTCTGCACTGTGGGCAGATGTTTTTTACTGCTAAGCCACTGCTGTTTAGTCGCTCAGTCGTGTCCGACGCTTTGCAACCCCATGGACTAGAGCAGCCAGGCTTCCCTGTCCTTCACTATCTCCAGGAGTTTGCTCAAACTCATGTCCATTGAGTGAGTGATTCCATCCAACCATCTCATCCTCTGTCTCCCCCTTCTCCTCCTGCCCTCAATCGTTCCCAGCATTAGGGTCTTTTCCAGTGAGTCAGCTCTTTGCATCAGATGGCCAAAGCCACTGGGGAAGCCTATTTACACAGTCCCATTTATACCTAAATTCCATTTACCAAAGAAATGGAACATTGATCTATATTTATTTCAACTTTGTGGAGAAAGGTAATCAACCCAGGCAAAGTTGTGAAGACATTCAACTGCTCCTTACTTTATCAATAACCTGTCACTTTATCCTAACATTTAGAGTGTCAACTTCATGCAAAGCATTATAACACTAGGCATTGGGGAATATACAGGACAATTTCCTCTTCTCGATTTAAATCCGTGTTGAATAGATCGAACAAGGCTAAGTACAAATTCCAGGTAGTGTGTGTTAAAGGTTAAATTCAACTACTGAAGTTGAATCCTGAAGAGTGAAGCAAACAGAAAATGAATAGGAAGAGAGAAACGTAATAGGGAATTAGAATGTGAGTCCAATGGTATGGAGTGTGTAATGAATTTCTCAATTTAAATAAAAAATAATAAAGCCCAAAGATACAGAGCAGAAAGTCCAGAGCAGGGACAGCAAAACCTGCCTTTCAAAGGAAACCTGGATAAAAGTCAAGCAGAGACAAGTAGGTAGATAAGAACTTCATGATCCCTATCAGAAAACAAAGTGGACCAGGTGTTCAAGGTAGCTTACGTCACTTTGTGCTTGTCGCTGACGTTTCTTTACAGCCAGCAGGTCAAACTGGCAGTCAGTATGGGCCCTGGACAGGAAAGTTGGTTATTTCTGAACACCTACCGTGCTCAGAACTGGGCTTTGTACTGCTGACATATTCCTCGGGGAAGTCCTGATAAAACTAAGAAAACGGCAACACAAAACTGGCGGAGAAGCCGCAGTGACTTAAGTCCAAGTTAGAGGAAGTGTTTGGCGGCTCCAGACTGGACGAAGTCCAACTACACTGAACCCATTTCCCCATCATTTTACTTACACCCGAAGGTGTGGCCCAAAACGGGGTGCTTCCAAGTCAGATTATCTTTCTTTGCACTGGCTGGACTCTGACCCCAGGCAGACAAGGAAGCAAACCTAGAAAAATAAATACCTGGCACCTAGCCGGTTGACCCGCGCGACCAGGGAAGGTCAGAGACGCCCCCCCGTCCGCGTGGAGGGGGCCCTCGTCGGGCCCAGGGGGCCTGTGTGCGTCCACACCGGCGCTGGAGGCCGGGGACAAGCGGGCGGAGGGGGCAGGTGGTCTCCCCTCTCTTCCGCACTTCCCGGCCCGTCAGTCCCGACTGCAGCAAAGAGTCTGGGCATTTTGGAAACACACTCTGCCCTTCCCTCTCTGCTCGTCCCGCAGCCAGCCGGTCGCGCTCCGAGTCCCCAGGCTGTGCATGAGGCTCAGCCCGGTGGCCGGCAGCAACGCGCCGGGCCCCCAGCTCAGCGGAGCCGCCAGCGCGACCCGGACGCAGACGCGAGGCCGACGGCGACGCCCGGGGCGCGCGCACCGGGCAATGGCGGCGGACTGACTCCTCGCACTTCCGGTCGCCGCCCGCGCGCGCCCGGACGGGAACGCGGACGACGTGCCGCGGCGGAGCGACAGCTGCCAACGCTCAGCGCCTGCGACGCCAGTCCCGGGGTGAGTCGTGGGGGCCTCTCGCTGTGGGGGGTGCGCCGGCCGAGCAGGGGCCGGGCGTTTCTGGCCCCGCGTCAGAGTCAGACGGTGGGACTGGCTCCCGTCTCCCCGTCTCCCCGTCTCGCGTGTCGTCACCGCGGAGGATCCGGCTGGGCGGCGGGCACTGCCCGGCGCGAGGCGCCCCAGGGATAAGTCGTGGTCCCGGGTCGCGGCCCCCGGGACCCCGGCACTGACCCCGCTGTTGACCACCCCCTCCGTCGGGACTGCCTTCGCACCCGCGACCCCCCAGCCTGGGGCCGAGCGCCGCCTTCACTCGGTGGGATCGGGGTCGTTTCCTTCCCAGTGTTTTGAATGACGGGCTCCTCAAGTTGAATGACAGACCTCCGTGGTCCTCCCGGATTCTGAAGACGCTTTTTGTGAGATGCAGAGTCACTGACTGCAGGATTAAACGTTAGGGAACGCAAGTCCTTTAACTGCTTCAGCATCATGATGGCTTCTTGGGATGCGAACCAAGTGTTAATTAATTACAGCAGGACTCGTGCCTATGGATGTTTCCGGGAATGATTGGTTTCACACGGGCCTGTGGCTTAAATTGGATCACTCTCTGGTCACAAGTAAATTCTGAATGTGGCCGTGGAATCTCTGTATCCTTTCTTTTTTGGTCTTGTTGATACCTCCCGAGTTTGATGGAGCAAAACAAAAAGTTTTGAGATTTTTGACTAACGTAGTAAGTTAATAGATTGCGGTCACATTTATAAACCAGGAGGGATACAGTTTTGTTTTTGTTTTTGTTTTTAATTTCTGGGGAATTGGGGTATATGTGACAAATAGAAATTGTATATATTTAGGACATAAAACTTGATGTTTTGATTACACCCACTTATTTCTTACAGATCTTTGATCAGAACTTAGGGGGACCAGGATGAGTGTTACTAACTGAGTTAGGTGATTAGGGTGTCACAAGCTAAGTGCAGGTGTTTTGCAGTTTGGGCTCTATTCTCTCAGAAAGAGCCCACTTCCAGGATAACTTGAGTTTGTTTTCGGAGTTTCTTTCTTACAGTTTCCTTTTGTACCCACCTACACTCCCTCTCAAATGCCAGCAATCATGTGTTGAATTCTCATGCTTCACATCTCTAATTTCTTCTTCTACCACATCTCTCTGGCTTCCTTCTTTATTAAGGGCTCATGTAATTACATGGGGCCCGCTAGATAATCGAGGACAATCTCCCTGTCTTGACATCAGCTGATTTGTAACTGTAATTTCACCTGCAAAATCTCTCTTGATGTAATTTAACATAACTACTCAGTTTGTTACATCCAGCGTTCAAAGTGCAATTTTTTTTTTCTTAATAGATTCAAAGTGATAGATGTGATCAGTGTGTATTGCCCTTTGGTATAATGATAGAATTAGTGGAAGTAAAATGTCGGAAGCTTTAGTTTTGTTTCTCTTTTAGTTCTCCTTCATCTTCAGGTCTTCCCTGATGGGTCCCTTTATCTTGAAAACTGTAGCTCATGCGCCACACCCCACTTTTTTTCTAAGCCACAGGGAAGTTAATATTTGAGGCATTGGATTTTTTTTTTTTCTTTCAACTTGTTTAATTTGGAGGAGGAAGAGCATTCCCTTCTACTAATAACAATATGTAAAACTTCTAAAGCGTGTGCTGTTCCATTGTTTTATTTATTCATTTAATCTGTAGAACAAACCTATGAGGTGAATACTGTTATATTCTCATTGTACAGGTGAGAAAATTTAAGTGAAGGTCTCTGATGATTGTATAGGAGTATTTCCTGCTATTTGGTCCAGTATTTTAATAGTAAGTTTTTGTTTCTTTTGGCTGTGCCACACAGCTTGTGGGATCCCGGTTCCTTAACCAGGGATTGAACCTGGGCCACAGAAGTGAAAGCCACTAGGCCACTGGGAACTCCCAGTAATAAGTATTTTTAATAACGTTTCCAAGTTAAAAATGTTCTACAGATGTATTTTTTAAATTAATATGTCCTGTCCTCATAATACAAAATTATTTAGTAGAGTACATTTGATAAGAGTTGGAGTCAGATCTTTGATTGTAATAGCATGCTGTTATTTGATAAATATCAGTAAAATAACTTACATATTTAAAAATAGTTATAATATGAAGAAAAATGGTGTATGCTTATTTTTCTTTCCCTTTTGATTTTACATAGGGCACGTGCCTCAACTTCAATCTGGGAATTCTTTAAGTGAAACGTATTTAAAATCTTCGACCATACCCGGAAGAGAGCCCAGTCAACAATAAGGTGGAAGAGAATGATGTTGTCCTTAAACAATCTACAGAATGTCATCTATAACCCGGTAACTGATCTCCACAATCACTTTTTGCCTGTGGCAGTGTTGAGAGCAAGTCCAAAGAGTAATATCGGATTGGCTGGAAAGTTCAGGTTTTTCAGTAACATCTTACGGGAAAACTCAAATGAAGTTTTTGGCCAACCTAGGAATTATCTGGGAGATAGTGGAGGACAGAGGAGCCTGGCATGCTGCAGTGTAAAGAATCGGGACCCGACTTAGCGACTGAACAACAACAAATAATTCTTCATTGCAGGTGGTGGGTGGGGGCAGAAGTAAAGTTCAGTAAACAAATAGAACACCTGCTATGTGATGGAACTGCAGTGGGTGTTGACTAAAAAGCATTTCCAGCCTTTGCAGCCCCACAGATGCTTAAATTCAATATTCAGCTCTCCTCTCAGTACCCACAATTCGGCATCTGGGAATTCAGCCAACCGCTAATTAGATAGCACGCACTTACTGAAAAAAAAAAAAAAAAAATCCAAGTGTAAGTGGATTCAGACCTGTGCAGTTCAAACCTGTGTTGTTCAGAGGTCGGCTGTCCAAGGTGATGAGACGTGCTGTGGTTAAAGAACACAGAGGGAGAGTGATGGGGAAGCCACTCTGATCGTGGTGGGAGGAAGGTTCAGACCATCATAAGACGTAATTTTCAGAGGGAATGGATTTCTTTCTGTACACGTTTTCATTTTCTTTTTTAACTAGACTTGTTCATGCGAAGTTCATTTCTCAGCTTTCCCTCTGCCTTTCAAATCCTGCTTGTTACTTGAGCAGGGGAATGTTCAAAGCCAGTGGTGAGATGGAGAAGGAAAAAAACTAATAGTCTTGTGTGAGCCTCAGGCCAGTCCAGGAACTCCTGAATGTAATTGCTAGAAATTTCAGTGATGAACTGGTTTCAGTTCATATGGTGTGAGAATCTTTAGAAATGTCTAGTTTCCATTTGTCCGAAGCTGAATCTTGAATTTAGGTCTAAGACAGAGTTGCTGCTTGTTTGGGTTTTTTTTTTTGTTTTTTTTTTTGTGGTAAACCCTCTGTAGGAGACTCCTGGTAAGAGTCCTTCAAGTAAGGCCTTCAGCCGGTCTTATTAGTGTAAGTGAGTTCAGTTTTTTATTTACTTTGTAGCTCTAGCTCTTTATTCCCCCCTAAGGTTTACTGTCATTGTGTAAGAATGAGGTACAACCACCATATAAAGCAAAGTCAGTTTTGGAAGAAATAACCTTCACTTCTAGTAGGTTTAAAAAGGAACGCTTGCTGAACTTGAAGTCAGCTAGACATTTTAAAAGATTTTGTGCATCTCAAGAATTAAAAACATCTCAAAAGTTGTAGACTTGACTTTCTGCAAAGATTGAAAGAAAGAAAAGAAATATTCTCCCTGCCAAGGGGAACTGAAGTGTAACCCTTGCTCAAGCCAGGAGGGATGGATGTTCGGATTAAAGTTCAACTCTGCCCTGCATCATCACAGAGACACCTTATTTGAGTGTTATTTAGAAAACAAAATTTTATAACCTGAGATCCTGATGTTTGCTGTGGTTTCTGGGGTTAGCACCCTCAACTACAGAGTTGAAACAAAAATCAGCTGACGTTTCATTTCCTGAGGACAGGGCACTTGGAACAGATGCTGCATTTAGGACTCCTGGTGCTGTTCTGAGAATGGTTCATGACAGCGTGTTTCCAGAGTAGATATCTTCCTGCATTCTGGGTATTTCCTTAGTGATCAGTTCACTCAACCTGAAAGTGTTTATGGAGTTTCTACTATACTCTTCATTAAGCCTTGTGAAGACACAGAACTGCCATCTTTCTGTTTTTATCTCTTGACGTTTCTAACGTTTTGGTCCACATGTGTTGTCTCTTATATGTTAAATTTCAGTTCCTGCTGATGTGAATTCTATTCATTCATATCAGCAAAGAAACATAGAGTTAGTTTTAGGGCATTTCTTACTTTGAGAGCATGAAGTACAGAATGTGTCAATAATAAAGCTGAAGCTTCTTTCAAAATTATTTTTTAACGAAATGCATGTCTTTTTGAATAATATATTGATTTGACGCAAAAGTTCATTCAGGTTTTTCCATCATGTTATGGAGAAACCCAAATGAACATTTTGGCCACCACACTTGTCTGCATTGTTTGCTTGATTATATAATTTCAAAAGTATAACTATTTTAACAATATCTTCCAAATACAAAAACAAACTGGATTACTTTGAGGATGTTGAATAGCCTTCACAAGGGCTTTGTCTTGGTTTGGGGCAGCTGCCACCAGCTAAAACAGTGTAATTAAAATCAGTTCAATAAAAATGACTTAAAATATATTTAAAAATTGTGGTAGACAAATTCTGTTCATATTCACTCTTGGAAAAGATTAAGTCAGTTGTATAACTGGCCTGTATAATTTTTTTCCTATTTAGTATATTTCATTGACAAGTTCAGTTGCTAGAATTCCAAGACTTAAGAAAGCCCGGCTCACTTTTCTTTCCACTTAAATTGAGTGAGTCATTTGGACAACAGTATCTTCATACCAGAAGTTCCTTCAGTGAAATCTGTTTGGCAGCTCAACAATCTACTTAAATATTTTATTATTGTTGTTTTTAGAGGTTTTAGGATGTGATCAGGTGTGAGCTAAGTTATTTAGAAATTAATCCAGTTGGTTCTCGCTTTTAGTTAACAAGCCATTTGCTAATATTAATCCCCCCCTGAAAAGCTCATGATTCCAATTTCCTTAGGAACCTTACTTCTACATTTATTCTTTTTTCCTTAGTATTCTAAGGACCTCCCTTTCTACCTTGCAGTTTAACCTTAAAACACAAAATGGGTGGGAGGGGGGTTCGGGATGGGGAATACATGTAAATCCACGGCTGATTCATGTCAATGTATGGCAAAAAACACTACAATATTGTAAAGTAATTAGCCTCCAACTAATAAAAATAAATGAAAAACAAAAAAAACCCACAAAACGATAAAATTTTCTTTTTACTCTCTGAAGATCATTCCTGTGTTTGTTCCCTTGTTCTTTTGCTAACTTCCTTCCTGAGACAATCGATTTCTGCTGTCTTGATTTCTGCACCATGACTCTGCATTTTGATTTTTTTTTTCTGAATCCTAATTTTTTTTTAATTCCAAGTTTATATTGGCATATTGGTGATTTACAGGGTTGTGTTAATTTTAGGTGTATAGCACAGTGATTCAGTTGTAAGTATACACATATCCATTCTTTTTCAGATTCTTTTCCCATGTAGCTAATCACAGAGTACTGAGTGGAGTTCCCTGTGCTATATAGTAGGTCCTTATTGATTATCTATTTTGTAAATAGTAGTGTGTATATGTTAATCCCACGCTCCTAATGTATTCCTCCCTGCCCTCTTGCGTTTTTAACTCTTAAGTTTCATTTCTTTCTTGTCTTTTTACCACTCTTGTCTTCAGTGTCTCTCTTTATTTCTTTGCTGTCTTTTCATTTCACTCAGTCGTGTCCAGCTCTTTGTGACCCCATGGACTGCGTGGGGCCAGGCTTCCCTGTCCGTCACCAACTCCCTAAGCTTGCTCAAACTCATGTCCATCAAGTCAGTGATGCCATCCAACCATCTCCTCCTCTATCGTCCCCTTCTCCTGCCTTCAGTCTTTCCCAGCATCAGGGTCTTTTCCAGTGAGTCAGTTGTTTGCGTCAGGTGGCCAAAGTATTGGAGTTTCAGCTTCAGCATCAGTCCTTCCAATGAATACTCAGCACTGATTTCCTTTAGGATTGACTGGTTTGATCTCAGGGACTTTTTATAGCTCAGATGGTAAAGAATCTGCCTGCAATACAGGAGACCTGGGTCCGATCCCTGGGTCAGGAAGATGCCCTGGAGAAGGAAATGGCAACCCACTCCAGTATTCTTGCCTGGAGAATTCCATGGATGGGAGAGCCTGGTGGGCTACTGTCCATGGGGTCACAAAGAGTCGGACATGACTAAGCAACTGACACATGGTTTGATCTCCTTGCAGTCCAAGGGACTCTCAAGAGTCCTCTCCAACAGCACAGTTCAAAAGCATCAATTCTTTGGCCCTCAGCTTTCTTTATGGTCCAACTCTCACATCCATACATGACCACTGGAAAAACCACAGCCTTGACTAGACGGACCTTTGTTGGTAAAGTAATGTCTCTGCTTTTTAATATGCTGTCTCAGTTTGTCATAGCCTTTCTTCCAAGGAGCAAGCGTCTTTTAATTTCATGGCTGCACTCACCATCTGCAGTGATTTTGGAGCCTGAGAAAAGAAAGTCTGTCACTGTTTCTGTTTCCCCATCTGTTTGCCATAAAGTGATGGGACCGGATGTCATGATCTTTATTTTTTGAATGTTGAGTTTTTCACTCTTCTCTTTCACTTTCATCAAGAGGCTCTTTAGTTCCTCTTTGCTTTCTGCCATAAGGGTGGTGTTATCTGCATATCTGAGGTTATTGATATTTCTCCCTGAAATCTTGATTCCAGCCTGTGCTTCGTCTATTTCTGTGTTGACTGATCATCTTTTGAATATGTGTACAGTTTGTATATAGTTCTGTGACCTCCAGCTCACTTAGATGCCCTGCCAGCCCTTCAGGACTGTGAGTTCAAAACAAAACTCTCATCTTCCTTTCCAAACCAGCTTCCCTTTTGTGGATGTCCATTTCTTTCAGTGTCCTTCCATGCTGCCAAGCCCCCAACAGTTTGAAGTTAATCTGTCTTCAAAATTTTAAATTCATTTATCTCAAATTCAAATGACTTTTCCTTATTACTATGTTAAAAATACAAAGAAAAGATATGTACAATGTTTTTAAAATTCAAGCAGTATTTAAGGATTTCATTAAAACATAAATTTTCCTTCTACCTTGGTGCTTATTTACCCTCCCTAAAGGTAACTGTTTTCTACCAGGTTTTTGCATATCCTTCCTGAGACTATATGTGAATATCCAGGAGTGAACATATGTTGTGTGTATCACCTTTTGTATATTCTGTTTCTTTACATGCATGTATCATATTGGATAAACTGTGCTATACCGTGCTTTTTTCCATTTAACACATTTTGGAGGTATCAGCATAGAGTTTACTCACTTATTTTAGTGGCTACATAATTTGCCCACTGTATGGATGTACTGTGACTTATATAACCAGCCCCCTGTTAAAGGGCTAGATCTATTTATGACTATCCAGGGCTGTAGTGTACATCCTTAGAGGTGCATCTTTGTGCACATGTGCTAGTATTTTACAAGAGAAGTCTATAAAAGCAGAATCACTATGTCAGAGAGCATGATATCCATTTCATTATCTTTTGGTGGAGGCAGGGGTGAGGTCTTCCTTATTTTTCCATGTTAGAGACATTCCCTTTTTAAAATTGACTTCTTTGACATGACTGCCCTGCTCTGTCAGATCCTTCTTTCTTCTTTCTCTTCTCACTCCCTGCATTGAAGTCTCCCACGTACCCTCAGTCGTAATGATTCACCAGCTCAGTCATACCCGTGGCTGTGATGTGTGCCAGTAAAAGGGTGTAGAGCAAAAACCACAAAGGGGAAAGGCACGTGGAGCGAAGTCCAGGGGAAGTCGGTACAGGATTTCAAGGGTATCCTGCCAGTGGTGTCACACAGGATGGACTTAAATCTCCCAGCGGCTAGCTGTGACATGTGTGAAATTTTCTCCTCTGGGGAAGCTCATTAGAGACTCACCACCCAGGGTCTTTCTTGAGAGATGTTGTGTAGATAGCATCTGCCTAGCAGCTACCAAAACTCCAGACTCCCAGCAGGAAAGCAGGTGTTGAGCATAAATCATGTTCGCACAAATAGTTGAGGTGGGTAACCCACCCTTCTCAGTTAGGGTGGTGGGTGCTCTCTCCAGATCCAAGTTCCTTGGAAGGAGGCCTTTCAAAGCCAGCAGCCAGGTCTGCTGTGTTGATGCCGCACACCCCGTAACTGACCACCATTGAGACTTTGCTCCTGACTTCCTCTCTCAGCTTGTCTAGTACCTCTCATTTTATTAAGTCATCATCTCTTCTCTGACTTCTGAGTCTTGGCCACTCACTTCATATTGGTCCTGAGTCTCCCACTCCTTTCAGTGTATTTCCCCTTAGGTGTCTTGCCAACCTCTCACACTACGGGTGTTCACAAGTTAAGTCATCCTCTTCCTTCTGAAATCTGTTTCTTCCACAGTTGACCATTTTAGGTGGTGGCCCCACATGGACAGTTTTCTTTGATATAGCTCAAAGTGTTTATCTTCTCCCGCCCCCACCCCCTCAGCCTCTGCTGCCATCAGCGAGGATCACGTTCTTATCTCTCTGTGCCGTCTTGCTTACTGCCAGGCAGCCTCCCAGATACTCCTCTGCCCAACAGTTTATTTCACTCCCACTGGGTTGTTGTTCCAACCCCCACTTTTGTCTTGTTTTTCTAAAGTTTGACTCTAACTCTTGTCTTTAACTGCTCCCTTACTGTTTACTGTCTCCCAGGTCAGTTTTGTCTCTCCCTGCCTCTCCGCCTTTGTAACTGGACATCTCTACCTGAACTGGCTTCCTCCTCTCTGCCTAACCATACTTTTTCCCCGGGTCACATCATCCCGCATTCATCAGCTGCGGCCACCTCAGTTACAGTTCTTCATACATTTTTCTGAAGCATTTATTCAACACTTCCTTCCTGCCCCATTTTTTTAGATGTTGACTTGGCCAGGGCTGGTAGTTGCAAAAACAGAAACCAGCCGCTAATTTGAGCAGAAAAGGGATTAAGTGATGTCAGCAGGCTGGACCAAAGGGCCAGGCTTGTCAGTGATGTCATCACAGGCAGCAGCCCACGCCGGGCTCAGGGCTGTTCTCCGCAGTGGACCAACACGGTCCTCTGTGCCCTGGCAGCGCCGCCGCGCCTCTGCTGCCTCTGACCCCGGTGGAGCCGCTGCCCGCCTCGGCCGGAGCGAGCACTGCAGGATCCTGGCTCCTGCTTGTCATGGCTTCTAGCTTAGAGTCTGAACTGGGGGTGCTGACGGACAGATCTGCATCATATGCCTTCATCACAGTTTGGATGAGGGCTCGTGTTCATAAGATAGAGGGTTTCCCAGCTGGAAGGAGGTTCCGATTTGAACAGCTGGACAGAGCGTCACGTTTCCACTAATCATCTTTCCGAGGGTATCTGATTTCTTCCCAACTGTATCTTCAGCTCCTCCCGGATAGACGGAACTCATACTTCTTTCCAGCTGCAGGCTGCCTGACCCGACCCTGGTGTAGAGCAGACATCTGATAAATGACATAAAAAAGGCAAAGCATATGAATCAGCTGGGACGTTCAGGCAGGTTAATGCCAAACCTGAGTAAGGCTTAAGTTTATGATACTGTCTCCAGTGTGTTCAGATCTACATTGTATTGTTTTACGTAAATTATTTGTGAAACACCAAAGCCTCAAAGCTTGGAGTTGCCTTGAAAACAGCACCCTTCTCCCTTTCCACAGGAGCCTGTTTGTGAGGGAGTAAGTGGGCTGAGGGGCTTTTGTTTCCTTCACATGGTCCAAAAAAGTTGAGTATTGCTGATGGCTAAGCAGGTAAAGAATCTGCCTGCAATGCAGGAGACCCCAGTTCATTCCTGGGTTGGGAGTATCCCCTGGAGGAGGAAATGGCAACTCACTCCACTATTCTTACCTAGAAAATCCCATGGACAGTGGAGCCTGGCAGGCTATAGTCCATGGGGCACAAAGAGTCAGACACGACTGAGCAGCAGCAGCAGTGATATTAATATAAATCAGGGTACATTCCTAAAGAGAAAGCATTAACATGGAAAACAGCAAATTGCCCAAATTTGCAGCACAGTTGTTTCTCAGACTGATATAATAAAAAATCTGTGGTAATAAACATTATACATGCTTATTATATAAATCTGGAAAGTATACAAATATATAAAGAAGAAAATTAAAATCTCATTCCTCAAGAAAAGTGTTGTAACATTTTTGGCTTATTTCTTTAGTGTTTTCTTTTTCCTTTTGGTTAAGACCACACTGTATGGAGTTTTGTAGGCTACTTTCTCACTGGTAATTATTTTACTAACAGTTCTGTGTTATTAAATATTCTGCATAAATATAAGTTGTGCTCAGTTGCTAGTCATGTCTGACTTTTTGGACTGTAGCCTGCCAGGCTCCTCTGTTCATGGGATTCTCCAGGCAGGAATACTAGAGTGGGTTGCCATTTCCTCCTCCATGGAATCTTCCGGACCCAGGGATCATACCTGCATCTCTTGTGTCTCCTGCATTGGCAGGTGGGTTCTTCTGAGCCACCTTGGGAAGCCCAAATATAAGTTGAACATAGGAAAAAAAATTGAAGTTACAAAAACGGTTCTCATTTTATTAAGAGATATACATCATGAAGGATGCTGCTGTTTATTCTTGGCTGTGGCTGAGAAGAGTGATGACTTCCACATTCTCTATACACAGAAACCATCCAGTCTGATGTGTGGCTGTGGCCATGCTCTGCACATCTGTTACATTTTTCCTTTTCTGGTTTGTTGCCCTGTTCATCTCCCCAATGCTGCCCCCAGCAATGGCTGTGACACCAGATGGTCACTGGCTTTGGTGATAGCTTGTCTTACTGCTTAAGGCAGCAACACTGCTCAGCAGCTGTTTAGTTGCCATGCCTCTGCGTTTGTGAGGCCTGTCAGAACCCTTTTTCCAGAATGGTGAGAGCTCATTCATTCACCAAGTGATTGTGGATCATCGTCTGACCTCTGTCCTGGGGGTGTAAAGATGACGGCTGGGTCCTGCCCCATGCAGCTCAAAATCTAGGCATGTGTTTGCACAGGAACAGAGTAACAAGTACCATGATGACCCTCACAGAGGGCTGATTCAGTTGGCCCAGAGAGTCCAAAAAAGGCTTCATACCCGAGATTGTGTCTGAGGTGGCATTATATGGCCTCTTTTGTTTTATTTCTTACTTCTTGACAATCAGAGCTCCCTTGGTCAATTTTAGCATAGGTGTCATAACCCAGGTGAGCTCGGTATAAGGCATGCTGGCGTCTGGCCTGCTTGTCTCGGTCGGTCAGAGGCTCCAGGTGGAAGTGGGATGTGGTTGGGGTGCAGGAGGCGCAGCCACATAACCAGTGGTCAGGGAGGATGGTAGAGCCACCCAGGGGAGGGGAGTGAGAAGATGTGATCCTGTGTCAGGCCCCAGACAAAAATGCTGTGTTCCAGGTGAGGAAGGGGCAGGTGGGAGACCCGAATCCTGTGTGGGACCTCCGGTCAGGGCCCAGGCCTGCGCCCTGGACCAGGCGAGGTATGTAGATGCTGTGTCTTGAGAGACCCACAGGCACCGTGAGTGCGTCCTTCAGACCGTGAAGGTCTCTGGTTCCCATGTGGGGCGCAGTGTGGGAGCCCAGTGGGTAAGGTAAGGCACCTGGTCCCAGGGAAGGTGGAGCGGCTTAGTTTGGAGTGCCCTCTGTAGGCAGTGAGTGCTTGTCATTGTCTTCTTCAGCGCTAGGGTAGGGCCTGGCCCGGCCTCCATCATGTTGGGATCATCCATGGAACCTTAGGAAAAACAGGAGCAAGGCGTGGCATTTCATACAACCCTCTGCCAGATATTCCCAGGGGGCTCAGGTGGTAAAGAATCCGCCTGCCAAGCCAGGAGACGCAAGACGCGGGTTCAGTCCCTGGGTTGGGAAGATCCCCTGGAGGAGGAAATGGCAACCCACTCCAATATTATTGTCTGGAGAATTCCATGGGCAGAAAGCCTGGTGGGCTACAGTCCACGGGACCACAAAGAGCTGGACACAACTGAGCATGCACACACACTCCAGCCAGATGAAAAGGACTGTAAGTAGTATGTCTGTTTCTCAAGAACCCAGAGTGGTTTGCAGGTGTTGTGTCTCCAAGCTGTGTTGTTCCCACACAGCTGTTTGAATAGTGAGGACTTGGAAAAATGCTAGGGTCTGAGCAAATTCATGTGCAGCCTTTAAGAGTGTAGTCCTTTGATTTTGTAAATGAACATTTGTTAAAATTATTTTTCCTAGGTAATCCCCTATGTTGGGACCATTTCTGAGCAATTGGAGCCGGGAACTTTGATTGTACTACGTGGGCATGTTCCTAGTGACTCGGACAGGTAAAGTCATGGTATTAGATGAGAACACAAGTAAAGTGCATCTTTGTGATTGTGGGACAACAAAAAATAACGTCGGAGAGACCATTAGGGGACTTGAGGCTGATTTTGCTTTTACCGCAGCCTTGGCCAAGGTGCTGAGGAATCCGGAATGAAAAACTGAAATACAGGTGATTTGGATTTTTTATTGCCGTGAGTCTGACTTTACTGTAAAGAATTAGAAACATAGCCAGTGGAGGGAATTGTGGTCAGATGACAAGGATGTGGCCTAGTTACAGTGTAACTTTCCCACAGCATCTCTTCGGGCCTGTCCCAGGTGGTTTTATGTAATGCTTGCCTTGGGCACAAAGTCTGGATGAGGCTGTATCAGCTGGAGTTGGACTTGGCTCTGTATGACTGACGCCCGAGTAACAGTGGTTTAAGTAAGAGGTGAATGCGACCTTTAAAGGGGACAGTCCAGACGGCTGAAGGGCAGGCCATGGAGCTGTCAGGCGGGAGCCCCTTCCTGCCCGCACCCGCGGTCCCAGGGTGATGTCTTCTTTCTCACGGTTCCTGGAAGCTGGGACTCTGGTCCTCACGTTGTTTGTGTAGCTGCCTGGGTCCATATGTGGTTTTTGGGGGGAAGGGGCGGAGTGGACAGAAGACAGATGTCAACTATTGAGGCCATTTCCTATAGTTTTCTGTGAATACTTCCCTTCCACCTTGTTGGCAGAGCTTGGGACCCCTGGGCCAGCCCTCCTGCAGGGAGGCCAGTAAATAGGTGCTTGTTCTGGACCGTTTGGGCCCCCTGGGTGGGTCAGGTGTCAACAGGCCTGGGTTTCCACGCGGCCGCCTTCCTGAGTCCCCACGTGGCCCGTCTCTTCCCTTCACAGGTTCCAGGTGGACCTGCAGTGTGGCAGCAGCGTGAAACCCCGAGCGGATGTGGCCTTCCATTTCAATCCACGCTTCAAAAGGGCCAACTGCATTGTCTGCAACACTCTGAGAAATGAGAAGTGGGGCAGGGAGGAGATCACCTACGACATGCCTTTCAAGAAAGAGAAGTCGTTCGAGATTGTGATCATGGTGCTGAAGGAGAAGTTCCAGGCAGGTTTTGGAGGGTGGAGGTTGACTCCTCACTCGTGACAGTGAGCGTGAGGGAAGCCCTCTGCACGCGTGAACTCGCCCTTACGTCTCCTAAATCCAGAGGAGGGGTTTGGCTTTATAACTCTTCTCAGAAGGCAGGCACGGTGGGCACCTTCCTGTGAGGAGGCACAGCCTGGCTCCTGTGTCCCTGCTGATGTCGCCATGCAGGTCCAGTGTGGCTGGATCTTTGCTGGACTGTGTCTCCTTGCAGGACTGAGTTCGTTCTGAACTGGCTCAGGCTTACACTGATGATGGAAAGTTAACTGCAGGCACTAGAACCCCGAGTGTGGGGGAGTCTGAACTGACGGACGGGATCCTGGCGTTGGAGTCGGGGCCGGGGGGTGGTCGGTTCTGTCCTGCAGTGCCTCGTCCCATAGGGTCCAGCGATTCTGACCAGAGGAGCTTAGAAAGCCCATGCGTCATCAGGACCGCTGAGCACTTTATCCCTAGTGTGCGCAGAGGTGGGGTGTGGTCCCGAGGCTGCTCCAGCCTGTGGAGCCTCGCAGAGTAGAGACTCGACAGCACAGAGGGAAACGACCCACCCGAGGTGCAGACTCCTCTGACCTTCAGAGCCTGCTGCCACCATCCCTCCTGCCCGAACCTCCCCCTCCCACCATCCCTCCCTCTTCTCACTGTTGGAGTCCTTGTGTCTGTATCTTTTTTTTTTTAAACGTCTGTCTGTACTGTTGTGCTTTGGGTTTTTTTCCTGCATTTCTCTTGCCTTCCAATGGGATTTTCAGCTCCTTGAGGTCAGAGACCGTATTGTGTTCTGCGTGTCTTCCCGACACTCCGTACACGTGTACTGGCATCTGGGAGGGAGGAAGGAGGAGCCCGGAGCACTGGTGCCCTCTTGGTCAGGCACTGGCTGGAGTCTCACGAGAGGGTCATCTCCTCCCAGCAGCGGCGTCTGGAGGGCGCGTGCTTCCTGCTCACGGATAGAAATTTCAGAGAACTTGGGTCACTTGCCCAGGTTCATTCATTCAGCAAAGTACCCAGATGTGTGTGGAGCACCGGCCTTGTGTGGGGTGGTCTCCAGAGTCTGGTCCTCAGGACAGCAGGGTGATGAGGTCGTGGGGCAGGTCTCTGCCAGGGCTCATGGGCAGCCAGGGTGTCTCATGTACAGGCCTGCTACACGCGGGGATGTGGTCATGCGTTCACAGATGCGTGATCTGTCTGGAGAGAGTGTCCCTGGTGTTCAGTCAGATGAAGAACTCCAAGGAAGTTGAGAGTGCTGCCCGTTGTGGGTGCTTTCATCACAGTTTGGTCAGACGTGTCATGCGGAGACCTGTGGGAAAAAGTCTCAACCTAAATCTGAGTCAGCAGATTCAAACTTGGATAAATTAATAAAATTCATTTATTAAGTGCTTTATTGGAGGAGGTGCTGTTTTCCGTTTGTCCAGGTGGCTGTCAATGGAAAGCACACCCTGCTGTATGCCTACAGGATCAGCCCAGAGAGGATCGACACGCTGGGCGTTTACGGCAGAGTCACCATTCACTCTGTGGGCTTCAGCTTCAGCTCGGTGAGGGCCCTTCCACAGGAGGAGGGGGGCTGTCTGGGGGTCCCCTTTTGGCGGCGTCTTCTGATGAAATGGTAGGAAACATCTTTAACATCATCTGTTGAGATGAAAACAGTGTAAACATATCCCTCACTAGTGTGTTAATTTCTTAGAAGTAAATATTCAGACTAGTAGGATGCTAATCATTGACTAGAGCTTATTGCCTGTAGATCTCAAATCTAGCATGGTTCTAACAAAAAACCTGAAGTGATAACCACAACCAGCCAACCAACCCTTTATAGCTGGAGTGGGGGTATTTCCTTGACGTGGGAGTACAGTGGAGTAGTTCTCTCTAAAACTGTTTCCCGGCAGTGGGATGTCCAGTTGAAATTGCTAACCTGCCCTCCACAGACAGTAAAACAAATTACAGTCTCAAGATCTGTATACATTCGCTCAGTCTTCACACTTTTTCTTACCTCTAGCTTTTGTCAGTTTGGTAGTAGGAGAAGAATGCTAATGTGCCTGCATTTTTTGATATTTGCATATTTTCATGTTTAGTACCATTTATGATTTTTTTGATATGTCAAGAAGATTATATTTAGAATTCTGATGGATGTTAAACATTAATCTGAACTTTTTTTCAGGATTTAGGAAGTACCCAAGGATCTACTCTGGAACAGACAGGGATAAGTAAAGAAAATGTAATTATTAAATCTCTTAAAGTTTAAAAATGTCTAAAAATGTCTTTTTAGTTGTCATGTAAATTAGGTGGCAGGCAGGCTGAGTTTTTTTAAGTTATGTTTTTAATATGAAAACATTTTTAATATGAACACTTATAATATGAAACCATGTTTTTAATGTGAACACTTACATTTTTAATAATTAATATGCTGGAAGTTGAAAATTGAGGCATATACTCAGGGTGCCGGTTGCGTTAAGTCTTGCTGTTTAGACTCAGTGATCTGACCACTCCCCACCCATCTTAATGTACAAAGAACTCTTAGCTGCTGAGTAGGGCTGGCAGGAGGTGTTTATACATAGTGAGCACAGCCAATGAATCAGTAAACAACTTCCACGTTTCCACTTGTTCCCCATGGAAACAAGTGCAGTTCAGACCTTTTAGCTGTTATTAGTGGAGAAAAGTGAGGTCTTAACTGATCTCGGCACGTTCATAAGTAGACTCTAATCTCAGCATCTGGGGCGCACCCTGGAAAGAAGTAAACCATGTCTGACCCCACGTGTGGCCTCTGGAAGATGCCTAGCGCACGGAGGAGTTACAGAACTGAGACGATGAGTAGGACAGGCGGGCTGCCCCCAGCCTGCGTGGCTCTGCAGCGCCCTGCTCGTGTTCAGAAAGCTCTGGCCCCTGCCTGTCCCCGCGCCCAGGGCCGGGAGGCCCCACTATCCCAGTCGTACCGCCAGGAAGATGATTGCTCATGTTACACAGTCTATTTCTTGCTTGTCTGTCACACATTCTCATTTTGTCTTTCTTTTCCAATAGGTACTAAAGTCTGGCGGGTCACAGCTTGTAAGTATTTTTGCTATATAACATGTGGAACCTTTTTATGAGTGTCCAGGAAATGAAGTTTAAACCTTGGAAGACAGCTTCACTTATTCCATACCTTATCGCAGAACTGTTTCCCTACAGCCTAGTAATAGAGGAGACATTTCTAAAATCGTCCCCAGAACTGTCTACACCAAGAGCAAAGGTTCGCCAGCCAATCACACTTTGACTTGCACCAAAATACTACCTATCAACTGTTTGTCAAAGGTTTGAAGAGCCAAAATTTTCCTAATTCTGTGTAGCGAGTTAAGTTTTAGTTAGCTAGTCGCGTAACCTCCACCCCCAGTCCAAGCCCGAAGCAGCCACTTGGCGCTGGCATTGTGTGTCGTGGACGGAGAGCAGGTCCCTGAGCCCCAAGTGTGTTTCCGTAACTGCCCCCGCCTCGGCCGCCTCCCCTCCAGGCTGGACACAGAGCACGCGTCAGACCCCAGCCGAGGTGACGTCTCAGCGGGAGTGTCACTCAGGGAGGCCCAGCTCCCCCCCCACACCCATTCACTTCATGGTCTGAAACAGCCTCACGGAGAGTCTGCTGGGAGCCGGCACAGTGCTAACGGCCGGGGACCCACCTGGGACCCAGGCAGACTCATCTGTCCCTTCACGGGGGTCACAGGGTCACGGCCTTTAAACATGTCCCGGTGTCTTCAGCCAGTTCTCCCCCGAGATCTCTTTCTGAGGTCGCCTGGCACTGACTGGGGTTTCTTTGCAGACTCTGCCGTTCGTAGCAAGGTTGAACTCCTCCATGGGCCCTGGACGGACTGTCGTCATAAAAGGAGAAGTAAATACAAACGCCAAAGGGTCAGTGTCGTTAAGTGACCGTAAAAGTGCAGATGCTGCCGTGGGTGTCTCTTACGGCTATAACCCTGTCACAGCAGTCTCGTGAGGTGCAAGTCGGGCTAGCGTCATAAGCTTCATTTGAGAAATAAGCCAGTTAAAGCCAGAGGCAGTTAGACTGCTAAGGACAAGTTGGTGGCAGAGTCCTAGGCCTTTTGTGGCTACACAGGAGGATGGCTTTTTGTCCGTAAGGCACGCCCTTGCCTTGAACTGCAGGGCAGCGTATGAGAGCATATCAGTTTTGTCAGGACTTCTCTTGTCATGGGACTTAAAGAATTCCTGCTTTTATAATCTTTTCCAGAGATGTCCAGAGTTCTGAAAGTTTGAAGTAAGAGCTATTTTCCCAGGTTGGCGCTAGTGGTAAAGAACCTGCCTGCCACTGCAGGCGACATGAGGCTCAGCTTCAGTCCCTGGGTTGGGAAGATCCCCTGGAAAAGGAAATGGCAGCTTGCTCCAGTGTTCTTGCCTGGAGAATCCCATGGACAGAGGAGCCTGGCGGGCTACAGTCCAAGGGGTCGCAAAGAGACACGGCTGAGCACACACAGTACACTTTGAAGAACAGGATACTTGTAAATGTTTAGAGTGTTTCTACTTTGGAGGGACCCTATTCCCGTGACAGATGTGATCTTTTGGGTCACTTATTCTAACCCATTAATTTCTTCCCAATCGGATTTATAGTCTTAAACACTGATCTTTAAGCTTTCCATATTTTTATTTTGCAAATAACATATTTATACCAATGGTATACTGACTCACAATTTTAAATATCACCTCCACTGGCATTCCTGGGTCCTGAGTCTACGTGTGCTGTGTCATCAGCTTAATTCTTATTGTTAAAACTGCACCCCTCTCTTCTCCTTGGCTAATTAGTTTTTTAATTCTCTCAAAAGCTTTACTGTTGATCTGCTATCAGGAAAATCCAAGGATATTGCTCTCCACTTGAACCCACGCCTGAATATGAAAGCATTTGTAAGAAATTCTTTTCTTCGGGAGGCCTGGGGAGAAGAAGAGAGAAATATTACCTGTTTCCCTTTTAGTCCTGGGATGTACTTTGAGGTGAGATGATTATCTTTTTTTAAAACGAGATAGGAAAAAGAATCCTGGGGGCAGGGGTAGGATAAATTGTCCATCCTGGGCTTCCCTCATAGATCAGTTGGTAAGACTCCACCTGCAATGCAGGAGACCCTGGTTGATTCCTGGGTCGGGAAGATCCACTGGAGAAGGGATAGGCTACCCACTGTTGTCTTCTTGGGATTCCCTTGTGGCTCAGCTGGTGCAGAATCCACCTGCAGTGTGGGAGACCTGGGTTCGATCCCTGGGTTGGAAAGATCCCCTGGAGAAGGGAAAGGCTACCGACTCCAGTATTCTGGCCTGGAAAATTCCATGGACTTTGTCCATGGGGCCGAAAAAAGTCGGACACGACTGAGCGACTTTCACTATTTAGATCAAGTACAGCTTAATATGTGGAGCTTGTGTGTGGTTTTGTTTAGCTGGAGACTTATTTTGAATGCCGTTTTGTAACATAGGTTAATCAGCAGAAACGGCCAAGCCAGTCGAGTGCCACATTATTTACATTGGAATTATTTGACATGTTTTTTCATGATGACAGTTTCTGTGTAGCCCCTATTAGTTAATAGGAATTTTAACAGGAACCTGGTCTCAGGGTTGAGTAACATGTTGAACCCTAAGTGACCACGAGGACATGGGAGCTGAGCCTCCTTGCCCTGTCGTCTTGTTGACATGCAGCTGAGGTGGCAGCACTTTCTTCCAAGCGATCCTGCTTGTGTATCTTCAGAGAAAGACACATTTAGGCCATCAGGACTTGGAGCCCCCAGAGGTGGAGTCTCACAACACAGCCTCTCCCCAGGTGTGCCTCCAGGCGTCGGATGCCGCGTGGTCGGCCGGGCACCCTCACTAGCTCACGTGACTGACTCCTCATGTGGTCACTGAGGGTCACTGATTTCGGTCATGCCTCCGCATTTTAAACTGTCACGTGCTCTGGACAATTCGAGCTCGCCAGATTCCTCAGAGTTGCTGAAAGCACGAACATCAGGCTGAATATAAGGTGGCAATCTGACATTAGTTTTATTAATAAGTTCCAGTCTAAGGCATGCCCTGGCGTGTGTGAAGTAACAGAAGTAAGCCAAGCACAGGTTCTCTGGAAGTGATGGATACTGGTTTGGGATTCAGAAGGATGTGGGTACACTGTGTTTTTCAGATGTTGTGGACGTATGGACAAGTCGCTGAGGTGGGAAGTGCAGCCCTGGGGTTGCTGACTTGGCAGATGTCAGGGTGTGTGGGTGATGTGGGTTCACTGAAGGAGCGGTGGATGCTCTGGAAGGTCGATCCTTGTGGTTGGTGACTGGGAACTAGTGTCTTCTTTTTTGACCAGTTTGAGCCCCAAGTTTGGGACTACTGCATTAATGTGAAAGAGGACAATAATAAATTCTCCCATTTGTAACATGCTGGCTTTCACTTGCTCTGAGGTCCCGTAGGAGCCGTTTTCCCTTCTGAGCCTGTTGGGGTGGTGTGTCCTCTGTTCTGTGGAGACTGTTAAATGTCCGTCACCAGAGAAGTCTTTCTGCCTGGTTCAAACTGGGGTTTCCACCATTGTTGTGAGCGCAGGACCCCCAGTCACGGAGAGCTCCCCCAGTTCTCTGCATCAGCCTTCTGCCTTCATCTGTGTCAGTTATTGCTATCATCCATGGAATTTCCCCCTTCCTAATCTCCCCTAGCAGTCATTTCTACTAGTCCTATCGAAAGAAAAGAGACACTCAGTTTGCTGCTTTGAGGATCCAGATTTTGCGCCTCCATCTGCCTCTGGGGTGGGGGCAGGGAGCGAGGGGAGAACCGTGGACTCGCCCCAGGGGGCTCTGCAGTGAGGGTGGAGACGGGGCGGAGGGGGTGGCCGGACTGGCACAAGGAACACGGTAGCAGGGGAAAAGGTTGAGGTGTACGGGGGATTTAAAGGACAGCAGACTCTTCTGTTAGCGCTGACGGGCTGACACCAGTGATGACTCTGAACTGCCTCTCTGCCAGAATGCAGAGGTTCACAGAACAAGGAGCTTTGACCAGCGTTAGAGAAACAGTGTGCTGAGTGGGGTGGGGGTCCGAGTCACCAGGCAGCAGTGCAGTCCCTGCCAGGTGCCCTGACCTGGGATCCATATTTTCTGAGCTGCCCCAAACCCAAGTTTGAGGCAGAGAGGTGAGGACCCAAGCCCCTGGGTTCCTGGGCTGTGGGCACGAAGCAGCTCCCTCTTCTCCTTCGATTGAGTTCCCACGTGTCTCGAGGAGGGCGACTTCCCACTTCCCTGAGAGCCGGGGCAGGAGCAGGGGACAGAGCGGCCAGTGGGCCTCAGGCCACAGTGAGGTTCCAGCTACGTGCGAGTCACTTCCCTGAGTGGGACAAGACGGAAAGTGCCACCACCAGATACACTCTCATCAGAGCTTAGAAACCATGGCAGGGTGCCAGTGCTGGCAGGCTGGGAGAAGAACTAAATGGTTTATTTTTTAACATTCTGTGTGCAAGACACAAAAACTTCTAAAGCCTGGGGAACCCTCATGTGTGCTTTCCTTCCAGATGATAATTTACTGTGACGTGAGAGAATTCAAAGTCGCGGTAAACGGTGTCCACAGCCTGGAGTACAAGCACAGATTTAAGGAGCTGAGTAAAATCGACACGCTGGAGATCGACGGTGACATCCACTTGCTGGAAGTGCGGAGCTGGTAGCTGACACAGGGGCTGCCAACGCTGAACTACAGCATGACCTCTGTAACACTGGCCTTGGTAAAACACATCTATCACGACATGCTTTATATACATTGTTAAGTCCTTACGTCCCGCTGGGTATCCTCAGTCCGTGCTGCGCGCCTTGCCGAGCCCAGAGTGAGAAGACTGATGCGACAGTGGTCACAGCCATTGCTGTAACAGGCTCTCCTGCTCTCTCCTCTGCACCTTGACTGCCTCTTTTAAACCTACTTTGCGCTCAGCAAGCGTTTAGGAAGTGTCCACGGTCACAGAGGAAGCCAGCCCGCACTGAGCACTTAGCTTTGCGTGTGTGGTGGGGGCCAGGGGCACACAGTGGGGCGCATGCATCCCCTGCTCTGCCAAGCTCTGGGCCGCTGCTCCTCCCTCACACACCAGGGGCTTAGAAGGATTACTCTGTTAATCACCTGAGGACACAAACTTACAGGCGACACTTCCTCCAGTGCTGGCTCAGGGTTTGACTGTATCCCATAATTGGGAGGACTGATGCTGATTTATGTCTGGAGATTTTCTTTAGCATGATAAATATCTAGCTCTGCTAGTTGTAAGCATTACCAAATGATTTAACACTATGAAATCTAAACACAGCACAAAGATAAAGGCAAAAAGCAAAGCAAAACTGAACCAAATGATGTTGAAATTAACTTGACATCAGTCTCAAGGCCACTGATGTCTGTACCAGTAAATGCATATTTTAGAATATTGGAGTTTCGAGTGAGCCAGAGGTCTCCTATGCACATACTCTACAGAGTGTAAGGTAGACAAGAGACGTCTCAATTTGTAAAACGTCTGTGGGTGACAAAGCAGTGTCAAGATTAGATCTGATGACTGTTTATGAAGCAGGCCTCTCAGAGAAGTAAGACACAGCAGCCGAGACCCGTGAGGAGGGGCTCGCTTATGCGGTCCCTGGTCAGTGCACAGACCAGCACTGCCTCTGCCCGTCTGAGACGGGTCCATCGTCGTTAGTGCCAGAGATCAAAACACTGTTCTGCTTCTAGTGATTAAAATCAAAACCTGTATCAGCAAGTTAAACTGTTGCATTTCTGTAATTTTTGTCTATTATTCTTTGAAGCAAGTTGGCAGAAGTTCTTTGTAGAATTCTTACAGGTCAGATCTTGTTACAGGGAATTTCAGAGGTTTGTGAGAGGGGAGAGAAAAGGCTAGATCAGTCGCATCATTTCATCATGTTAAATTGCTGGGCTGAATTCTGCCAGGATTTGGGGCTATTTTCGTAACAGTTTGTGGTCAGGTGTTATTTGTATCCCTATATTGCAGAAAATACTATTACCAATCTTACTCCTAAAGGTACTCAGTGTGGAAACTTCGAGCACTTATTCTTTTCCATCTTTTCATGTTACTTTATTATGCTGAGTCTCACCAAACTAAAAAAAAAAAAAAATAATGGTGGAGGTGGGGATATTGGGAAAGCTGTACAAGGCAAGAAAGGTCTAGAATCCCCAGGGTATTTTTTTCCTTCAGAAAGGAACATCAGAGAGCTTGGCAGAAACTGTGGCCCACTTAGGAAAAAAGAAAAGCCCACTTACCTTGTTTTAAGTCTTAAACCATAGTACATTTTCCTTTTATGTGGACAATAGTAAGTCAGTTCTTTGATAGAGTAAATATAAAATCTTGTTTTTGGAAAATAAGCTGTTAGCATTTATTAATAAACCCTGTTGTGACATTTCTTAAAGAGAATACGCACTCCTAGCAAGCTCTGTCTCCAGACGCAAACCAGCCTTCTGCTTGTCACAGTTCCACACTAAATTTCTATATTAAATTAGATCAAGGGCTTTCAGACTTTAACAGCTATGGAACAGTTCTTAGATGCCTTAAATTTTAAAAGGCATCAATTAATGTCTTAAAATAAAGGCAGATTTGTTTAACTCTGCTTGAGTGTTCACTTTCTAGCTTCACCATGACATGGTATAGAGATAAGAGAACTTTAAAGCCTTGAAAAAATTCTTTTATTTACTTTTTTCCTCAATTCTTGGTTAACTGCCAATGGAAATGTGAGCACATCTAACTCTGGAGGGGCTCCTTTTGTTTTGAGGCCCTGGCTATTTGTAGGATCATTGGGTGTGGTGGTTCTATAAACAATCTATTGCCTCCACCACCCCACCCTGCCCCCAAGAGACTGAAGGATAAAGGAGAGATAGTCCAGAGTAGAAGATGCATTCCAGAACGACCTGCTCTATGGGGCACACACAAGACTGAAGTGTTATCCACCCAGAACGAAAAGTAAAAATCCAATGGCTTCAGGGCTGAAAGCATTCTTGTTAGGTCCTGAGTAACTCATTTTCTTGAAGTAAAGAGCTACTTTGAGTGAAATGCCTGACATGGACACCATGTACAAAAGCTTTCCTTTACCACGAACATTCAGGCTTTACAGTCCAAGTGCAGGTTAGCTTTGAATGCTAACATTAAACATGTATATAGTGACAGTAACATCAATCAGAAGAGACTGCAATCAGTTCTGGGGCTTCCCCAGTGGTTTATTGGTAAAAGAATCCACCTGCGATGCAGGAGACCTGGGTTCGATCCCCAGGGTCGGGGAGATCCCTTGCAGGAGAAAATGGCAACCCACTCCAGTATTCTTGCCTGAAGAATCCCATGGAAAGAGAAGCCCAACGAGCTACAATCCAGAGGGTCCCAAAGACTGAGCAACTGAGCACACACTACACACATAATCAACGCTGAAACAAACACAGCAGTCCGTATCATTCACTCTTTGTAGGTTCTGTACAACTGGCAGGAAAGGCTTCTGTGGTCGCACAAATCAGGTGGGAATTTTGTAAAGAAGTCCAAGTGGGGTTAAGGCACCAAAAGTAATATGGTCCTGAACACCCAGAATAAAGATATGAAAAAGCAGTCTGACCTCTGAACAGAGTGTGAAATACCCAAACCCAGAGTTTCAGAAGTAGCTCTGGAGAGGCTCTCCCAGGATGGTTTCCAGCTGCTGGATGGTCTTCTGGCACTGGTGCTCCACCTCTTCACATTCATCTAAAAAAAAAAAATGAACACAAGTCAGTCTTCCTGCCCCGGTTCTCATCGGCCTGGGTCCGCACGTCCTGCTCTCGCTGCGAGTCCCTGAGTCAGGAGAGAAGTGGAGCACGGTCCTGAGGCGGAAGCCATCCTGGAAGTGCCTCCTGCCTTTCTCCTTCCTGCCTGCCTCCCCTTCTTACGGTCTTAGACTTGGCAAGCGGAGAAAGACCCCAAACAGTGGTGCACAAATGGACACTGCAGACGCCTAGCAATGCCGCTCGGTACCGTCGTTCACACAGCCCCTCGCGGGGCGGGGGGAGCAGAGGTGCAGGCCCCTGGTTTGGCATGCGCAGTGAAGGCCCGATGTGAACGCTCCGTCCTTGCCTCCGCCACCCCTGCTCGTTCTGTACCATCTCCTGGGCTGCAGGTAGCACCGTGCTCACTGCTGTGGGTCCAGAGCTGCGCAAACCTGGACGTCAACCCCAGTCCCACCTGTCACACTTGTTATCAGATAGATTGCTTAATCCTGTTAAAGCACCTAGTTTTTTCCTTTATGGAAAAAAGGGGGATAAGGGCATGTGCCTGGTGAGGGTTAATGAGCTCACCCACACAGAGCACAGATAAGCGCTGGGCATTAACAGAGCTGCTCCCCTGCATCCTCAGTGGCACTGTGTTTTGATATAACAACCCTGCATCTGTGGACCAAAGTATTCAATCACAGTCATGTATGAGGTTAAAGCAAAACACTCTTACAGTCTGTACTGTCAGCAAAAAACACAAAGCTAAAGATAGTAAGGATTATGCTGTAAACAAATCTCAAACGATGAGGAGGCGTTTGCTTTCTAACTGTTCCCTCCACCCCACTCAAAACAGGAGCTCAGCCTCCAGGCAGAGGGCTGGAGCCAAGAGCTCATCACAGTCTCTCCAAATGGGTATTCCCACCGGGCACATTCCCACAGAGGTTTAATTACTTCTTAAAAGTTTGGGAATTACCTTCCATCAATTCAGCTAAGAACGGAATGGATTCTGGTAACAAGACGATATAATTCTCTCTCAGTTTTTCAGCCAGTGCTAACACAGTTATCAGAGCAGCAAATCGAACCTGAAAAGATGATGAATCATTTTTTAAAAACCAAAAAACTATTATAGCTATGTTTGTTAATTTATGATCTAACTTGAGACATGCTCTGAATTTTAAACTGTTTTACTCTCTCCATTCAAGCTTTATCTTAGCATACCAGTTTGTTTAACAGTTTGAGATCTGTTTTATAACGTGGGCAACCTTGTAAAGTCGGAGTCTTTCAATCTGTGTTCTAGTGCTGCAGGCCTTTCATGTGATTTTTTATTTTGTAACATTTTCCTTAAAACAAATAGAAACAGTAAAAAAGCCACATGCAAACTCCAGTGTGTCACCAAATGTGGCTGCACGGGAGCTGCTGGCTGGCCTGGCTCAGGCCCACCTGGCGGGGGCCCCCAGCCACTGCCGGCAGGGCCCCTGCCCTCAACCCCGACCGGGGCCACCGTGTGGTGGTGTGAGGGGCCACCTTCCTCAGCCTGACTAGAAGACACTCACCGTGTCATAAATGTCCTAGTTTTGTAACTTAAAGATTGGCGTGCTGCTTACATGTCTTGTCTGTGACAAGGGACCCAAGCAGCTGTTTGCTCTGTTAAGTGATTCACTCTGAAACAAAAGCCATGTTAGTCCTCTTTCTGTTTGGGGTGATATAAAGAATATCTGGATACAGCAAAGTGAGATGTTTAAAAAAACATTTGTAACTGCCTATGTTCAATCAGGATTTTCCTGATCTGGTACAATCAAAACAACATATGTTACAATAAATGTAGTGCAGCAACTTTGTAAGAACCTACAATTTAAAATGTAGGGGTATACTGGAAGAGCCTCATTGTTTCCATTACTTCCAAAAAAATAAATGCTGTGAATTTCAACCAATCAGTCTATTAATAAAATTCTGCTTCAGTCTGTTTATCCACTGAAATTCAGTGTAATAATCAGCTTGAGAAATGGTGATCCATCACTAGGACAGCTTGAAAGCTTCAAACCTCCACACATCACTCACTCCCCCCGCCCACCCGTGCTGATGCACATTACTCCACAAAGTCCGAGGCCTGAGATGTGTGTACAACAGGGTAATACACTGCTCTAACTGAAAGGAATGTTCTGAGGACAAACACAGCATGCGTCTGGGAGTACACTGACATGAAAATGGTGCTTAAGAAACACGAGGAATTAAAGTCTTTTGAGTATTTAAAAGTATAAAGCATTTTGGTGGTCCTGTCTAACACACCATGGGTGTGGGAAGGACTGCTATTTATAAACGGTCTGTAAATGGGATTCAGATTTCTCAGGTTCAGTCTTCTGCCTGTCACAGGCCAAGCCCTGGTGCTAAACACAGCAGTGCCGGTCCTGCACCCACGTGCACACCACGGCGCCTGACCTTGGGTGAGGAGTCCCTCGTCTTCAGCAGAATCTGGTAGTTGAGTGGTTTCCAAAGCGAGTCGTCTGCCATGGCCACTGAGAACTGTGCAAGGCATGGGATCAGGTGCTTCGTCACCCGTTCTTGGAACTTCTCTTCTCCTCCAAGCCTGTTTTCCAGCTGTTGACAGTGAGACAAGGACTGAGCAGTGGGTCTCTTGCTGTTTGGAAAAAACTCAATGTATATGGTATTTTACTATCCTTCCTAATATCAGCAGGCTCAAAAACCAGGTACTGCTTATTCTATTACTCTCTCTAGAGTAAATTTACCACCTTCGAGGAACTCAAGTGGAATCACAGCCCACAGCTTCACCCCTTTCCCTCTGCAGAAACTGAGAGAAGAGCAGCCAAACCCTTACACATTCTCAAGAAACTCAGTTTTTAAGAATTAAAAATTTAACTAATAGACCTTATACCATGCCTTTTATTTGAAAAATTAAAAACTCCATCAATGCCACTGTGAAGACGAGTTACATTCATCAGAAAGATGAAATCAAGTTTGAAATAAAAATTTCATAAAAAGGAAAAGAAAACCCAGCAAACTGTGGTTCTGGTCAACATAAACCCTGTGGGCATGTACCACCGACCGTCCCAACTTTCAACAGAGAATGGTTCCACGTGGTTACCTGATCCACCAGGGGCATCATCAAGGCTTCCGCTCTCTCTTTACTTAGAAAATGCTGGGTGTCAAAAAGGAAGATTTTGTATAAACAGTTCAGAATAAACTGCAGTAGCAAACAGCACTTTTCAGGATCATTTTCAGAGTCAAAAAACGCTTCATCTGTAGATTGGGAAGAGTAAAAATGGAAACAAAACCAAAAAAAGCTGAATTTCAAATCTCCAGTATCTAAATTCAAATCACTATTATAAGAACTATAAGTAGAGGGATATTTCTAAAATGATCTAGAAATCAATCAGGATGAAGGCAGAGCACAAATAAAATGTCTCAGGGGACTGGCTCATTCTTTCAGAGCTGTTACCATTCTTGGCTGTTAAGACTGCTTAGTTTGGCAAATGGACTGATTGTTATTAGCATTAACGAATAAACCAATTTTAATGTTTTAGAGTTAATTCCAGAAGCAGAGGAATGACCTTTATTCTTTCTTCCAAGTGAGTAAATTAATATTGTGTGTGTGAAAGTTGCTCAATCGTGTCTGATTCTTTGTGACCCCGTGGACTGCCAGGCTCCTCTGTCCATGCAGTTCTCCAGGCCAGAATACTGGAGTGAGAGCTGTTCCCTCCTCCAGGGGATCTTCCCAGCCCAGGGATCGAACCCAGACCCCCCACATCACAGGCAGATTCTTTTACTGTCTGAGCCACAAGGGAAGCCCCAGTTAATGACATGCTAAAACAGTGTCTGACAACTGAATACAAGGTAAGAAATGTATCTTCCTTACTATACCTTGTGTAAGGTACACAGAGCAAGCACGCCAGCTGATCTAGAGTCAGCTACCTACCTGTTTTGGAGATGTTCACCTGGTTCAAGGTGTCAGCAAAAGGCTTCACCAAGTGACCAGCAAACAGGGTAAAAAGCCCTTTCAGTTTTTCAGCAATGCAATCTGCCAAGTTGTAAAAGGTCAACAGTCTGTCCTTGGGAGCATCCTCTGTCTTAGCCCAATCAAACAGCTAAAAAGATAAAAGTAATATTAGTTTCTTCTATGGATCTTGTGACTGCTATGTGAGTAAGAGAAGTAGAGGAAGAAAGCTCACCTTGAAGAACAGGGGTCTGAATGTGACCTCAGAAAGTTTGACCACCATGGCTACAAGACAGTCAATGATGTAATTTTCCGTTTTTCCAATTTCCTCGAGATCATTCTAAAAACAGAAGAGCTAATTTATTACCCAGAGTACTGACATCTAGGTCTAACTCTGGCAGGTACAACAGGTTACACAGCTAGGCTTTTCTCTGGCTCTGAGCTAGGTGGCAACTTCAGGACAGGCAGGTGGAAACATGCCTACCTCAGCGTGCTGGGTGCGGAAGTCCAGGGCCTCCAGAAAGAATGTGGTGAGCTGGGGCTGGTGGGAGGCGAGCTCCTCCTTCCTCATCACCCCAATGTGCTCGCGCAAGATGCTCATAAACGGGCCCATGAGATTCTGAAAACACACAGGAGATGTGCCCATTTTTAATACTCCTAGAGTTCATTAATGCATCTGTAATGGCATTAAATAACTATATTCTTCTTTAAGTTAAAATCTAAAAATTTGAGTACCACATCTCCCTCCTCCCAAGTCTAATACCCTGTACAGTCTAACCTTCCAGTTCTTCTCAATCTGCTTGTACGTCTTGTTGATGGCTGGCAGTAACACCCGGGGTGACAGCGTGGTAGCCAGTGTCTTTTTAAGGGACGTGAGACGGACATTAGCCTGGGAGGCAGGACTCATTTCACTAGTGATTTTCTCCAAGTGAATCACCTGTAGGAAATAACAACCACCATTAAGGCCACCACAGGGCGTCACTGAGAGCATGTGTCTACACACGCACAGAAAAGTCATGGGGAGGATGGAGAAGTCAGTCCAAGCGCCAGGACTGGGAATGCTCAGTGCACTTAGCCTTACACAGAAATCTTCATACACCCAACCCCAAACGTAAGAATAAATAAAAATGAATACTTATTTTTAATATTTAATATAAATTAAAATAGAAAAAAATGGACAGATGCCTCTTTCCAAGGGAATCAGGGATGCAGGCAAATGGTGGGAGGCAGGACACAGAGGGCAGGGCTCAGGACAGTGATCTTAGAGGACAAGGATCCAGGGACCAGGAGGAAAGCTATGTTCTATGCTAAAGAATCGAGAAAGCTGCTCAGATGCAGAGGTCCATTTCTTCATGTCTACCTTCAAGGTGTGGCTAGAAAGTATGTGAATCAATTAAGTCATCTGCATCAAAGCAGCTAAGGCTCCTAACTTCATAAATGGCCAGTGATCAACACAACACAACAGATCGGCATTTCACTAGAAATGCCAATGGCCCACTGTCTGAATTGCAGCACAGGCATTCCACTCTGAAAGACACCTTAGGGTTAAGAAACCCTCACGTTAGGAACAAAGCAGGCATGCCCATTTCTACAAGAAGCTCTATCAGCCCAAGTCCAAAGAGCTCATAGCAAAAGAAAGCAGTAAAATACATCCTGCAAAGTCAAAGAAGGAAAGAGCCTCGTGACGAAGCAACGCCCGCACCAACGTCAGGACTGAACTGGAGGGACGACGGAAGTGAGCGAGGAGCATAGCTGGTAAGCAGCAGCACATCTTTCAGAGTAAGACTCTCCCTGCCAGATGGAAAACCGTGGGCACAGATACAGTGACCGCATCTGTAACTCTTCCCTCCCCTGCTGTGGTCACCGACGCACCTGCGACAGGACCCCTTCCAGGTAGGGGCTGATGAAGTGCGGCAGGGTCTCGACCACCTTCTGCAGGGCCGCCAGGGCGCTGAGCAGGTAGACCTCCCCAGAGATCAGCTCGCGGGTGTTTTTCATGGTTGTCAGCAGTGGTGGCATCAGGCTGGAAAGAAAGGACACAAGTTTCAAAACTTAAAGCAGAAACAGAGAATGGAAGATGGAGCAGAAGTCACCATGAAAAAATCCAAACCACCATCCATGCCCCTGACATTCTGATGTCCGAGCCCAGGAAACATCTATACATTTCATGTGACCAAGAGCAAGAGCTCTCCCACGGCCCATAGTACCAACACACTATCACTTTACTTAAAAAATGACAACGCCTTTCAGCTGAACACTCGCTACATGTCAGGTAAAAAAGCCTTGCATGGAAGCAACTACACTCCAATTTTAAAAAAAGACAAAAAAACCTATTAGTCTACAAAGCAATAAGTAAGGAGACTGGGAGCAAGCTCTGAAAAAAACATTTATAGCAGTTTGGCAGAGTAATTTTATGTCTGTGACTCTAATAGTAATAAGAAATTTTGTGTGCCTGTGTTATTTCAGTTTTCTAGTTGTTTTTAGTGTATTTTATGAAAATAGCAGTCTATGCAATTAAAAATTTTTTTTAATCTCAAAAAAAAAAGAAAATAAGCCCTGCATCTACTGCCCCATCATTACCGCATTGGACAGGCACTATCTCGGTTTGTAGGTGGCAGAGCTCTACAGGCTAAGTAACCCTGGCGAGGCTGCACGGCCAGCAGATACCGGAGCCAGCGAGACAGCCAGGAGTGGCCACTTCCGGCATGGCCGGCACGCGCCAGCCACGGCCCGACCAGAAGGGCTCCTCCACGAAATGGCACTGTCCCCGCTGCTCCCTAGGACTGCTGGTCCAAGTGGAGCAAAAACTGGGGGCAATACGCATCATAAAGGTAAATGAGAATGCTGTGTTTTCCAGTTTGAAGAAAAGATCACTTCTCTAACAAATCGAATTTAATGAAACTTCTACTGATGGGCAAAAAAAAAGAAGTCACTAAGGTTTTTATTTCCCAGTTGGTAGCAGAAACCCTGTGCGGTGGTCCTGCCCCAGGTCCCCTCGGCATACCTGGGGAGCTGAGGGATGGCCAGGGCTTCCAGGGTAGAGACCACCTCGGCCACGCACAGCAGGGCGCTGCCCAGGACGTTCTTCTCCTCCTTTGCTCCCAGAGCAATCAACCTCACAGTGGTGTTCAGCACCGGGACAAAAGGCTCTGGATTTTCTGAACCGAAATTCTTGCATAAGAGCTTTAAGGTATACAGAGCCGTCTGTCTGTTTATTGGTTGGTCTTCTAACGTCTTTCTTTTATGCCTCACCATGGCCACGAGGACGGGGATCAGGTCGAGGAAATGGTAAATCTGAGGAAGACAGCCAGAATTCCCAAATAATTAAAGCTGCAAAGAAATGCTAGTCTTCTGTCCATTTTTACTACTTGAGATTGCTTAAATGGAGATCAGACCAAGAAGTCCTAAGCCATACGATTATACACAAGCAACCATTTCCCCACTTGTGTTACTTACGAATAAATGGGTGCATGTGCTTGCAATCAATTCTGTATTTATATAAAGCACCCTACCAGTGTGGAGTGAAAAAGGATTCGAATCATGCTAAAGTTAAGGCAATATGTGGTCAATATTAAGCAAGAATTCCATTTGGCTGCAATTCCCCTCTAATAGCTCTTATAACACATATAGAGTGCTCCTACCAGAGTTAACATCACAGTTAAACACACAGGCATCACAGTATTATACTTGGATAGCAACATACTTCTTTAACTTGTACCATTAGAGAAACTACAGCTCTGATAAACCAAGGGATGGGTAATGGGTCTGTAGCACAGTCTTCACTTACAATTTTCTTCTTCCAGGAGGTTTTCTGCTGTAGTTTGTTGTTCAAAAGATCCAAAGCTTTCCGGCGAACAGATGGCAGTGGGTTCTCCAGCAGTCCTCTGATCACAGGGATGAAGGTTTCTGTGGGCAGCAAGGCATTGACCTATACAGCAGTTTCACATTTAACAAAAGAGGAAAATATAAAATACAAAAGGGAAGATGACTCATTTAAGACAGACTTCCACTCGCTGCACACCTTCAAAGTATGAGGCGTTTTCACACACCAATTCTTATCTAGTTCTCACGTTTCAGGGAGACATGACTAACCACATTTATCAAACACACAACAACAAAAGAGGATGCTATCATTGAGCTAAACAATTCAGCTCAATTTTAAACAGTGGTCCTGGCCAGTGATTTTACTGATGAACTACACACTCCATCTAATAGGAATCATTTATTCCACTTAAATAAACTGGAACGTTAATACAGTAGGATATGACTCAACATTTAAAGCTGATGCTTTAAATTTACTGAGATACACGATCGCATAATCAGTAAGTAAGCAACTGTTTTTCAGATAAAATGATCTCCAGGCATCAAATTCTTTTCCAAGAAAAATCTGACCTGCATTCTAATGAGAAGGTATCGCTAACTTTATTCTTAAAGTAAAACTTTCTGATAAATAACTTGACAATGACATAGCACAGCAACAAAACACAGAAGACGGAGAGAAATAAATGCCCACCTTGTCCAGCAAGTCATAAGCTTTACTGAGGAGTGCTCTCCAGAACTTCCCAGTTAGCTTGTCTGCATTTCTCTCCATGGACTGTGCTACAGCATTGATGTAGCCAAGAACTGTTTCTAGCAACCTGGAACACAGGAGACTCGTATGAGAGTTTTAACTTCTTCCAGCTTTCTGATGAAAAGTTTGAAATTATTTCCAAATACAGATTAAAGAAAGAAAGGGAACATACCTCTGTTCCAGGCCTGTCAACACCTGAGGGCCACCACTTTCAACTACCTGATTTTTAAAGAAGGCATCATTAGAACAATATGGAAGTCAGGGATGAAAAATCACTTGAAGTAAGTGAAATGAAACTTCGGAAATTCTTCAACTCACTCCCCAGTGTTTTCTGATACTACAACTTAATTAGGTCCAAATCACCCCATCATACTGTATCAACTCCACTTCCCTTAATTTACTTTGATTACATTTTATAGATATTCATAGCATCTGTAAAGTACCACAAAGATTCAGAAAAATACAGCAAATGATTAACACTTACCTCTTTATTTTATGAAATGTTAATCTTTTGTGAGGGCTGTATCTAATTTTAAGATGTTAATAAACATGAAGGGTACAGCTGGAGTCCCCCCTTTACTGCTTTCTAATCCCAATCTCCTCCCACCCCGAGCCCCACACACTTCAACCTGCAGTTAAACGTCATTAGAGAGTACATACCAGGCAGCAACGTGCTTCCCTTGATTAGATTTGGGGAGGTCTCTCTACGGTGACTCATGTTGCTCGAGTTCACTTATTTTAACTGTACACACTATTCCCCCTGATGTATCACAACTTATTCATTCACCTCTTTTTGTGGATAGCTTATGTCACCCCCCTCATCCTTTTTTCCTTTAGTAACAGTGCTAAAAAGAACTTTTCTCGTTGAGCATCGAGCCAAGTTTTTGTAGAGAAAGGGAACTGCTAGGTCACAGGGGACAACATCCTCACTTTGACTGGTCACTGCCTGGCGCTTCCTGAAGTGGCATACTGAGTCCCACTTCCCAACACTGTAGAACAATGATCGTGTCCCCACAGTCTTGGTGCTTCCTGCATTAAAAACTTTAAAATTTCTGCCAATTTGATAACATCACAGTGGCATCTCCTTTAATCTGCATTTCTGTTCTTACTAAGGAGGTTGTCTCATCTCACTGGCCATTTGAGATTTCCTCTTCAGTGAATTCATATTGCTTGCCAACTATTCTAATAGAAACGGATGCCTCTGAACTCACGAACAGCAATAATCTTGTCTTAGTTTGTGGTTTTCTTTTCATTTTGCTTATGGTGACTTTTTAATTGAAGTTCTTAAGAAATTCTTCTCCATCCTCTGGTTGTATTTTCTTTGATTTTCTTCTCAAAGTGCCAAGCACTCCTTTTCACACTGAAGTTTTCAATTGACCTTCTGTTAATCTAACTTTACATGTGACATCCGCCTCTCCTCCTGACTCGGCACAAACCACAGCAGACCTAGGTCTCGCACACTTCTCTCTCCCCATTGTCACACGGCGCCGCCCAACACAGGAAGTGCTTTTTACATCATGTGGGTGTGGCCAGCTGATGTCCGGCCACACTGATCCACTCGCATCATCAGGCACCACCACCATCCTCGACTCTGCCTGACACAATCCGTGTCTACACTGGTCACTCTCAAGCAAGCTTGCTTAGCTAATTACTAGTTGAGCAAGTCTGTCAAGTCCTTTTCTGATTCTTACACTTCGCTCCTTTAGCTGAGTGTGAACAGTGACTTCTCCGACGTGCACACGTTAACGTCTTGTCATGAAGTGTGATATAAACCATGTCTTTATCAGGCCAGGGAGTCCCACCTACCTCACGATGCTGACAATCATCCTCCTTAAGTCATGAGTAAGTACAGAATTCACTAAGCTGTTTGTCTGAATCCTTCAGTGATCACAGACTTCCTCTCTCCATCAGTTCATGCATTATAAGGACACAGATATTCAAACGCTCAGCCATTCTTGTGTTCCTGCTCAGGACTCTGACTCTTCTTTCTGTTTCTTCATGTCTTTGTTTTGTTTCTATATGTCCTTCTTTCCCTCTCATTGTTCAAAGTTTAGCACACAAACAGAAAGGTGCACAAATAGTGTGTGCGGAGCTCACTATATGTGGTAAACAGCGTATTATCGGCACCTCAGAATTCCTCCCCTACCTGACCCTCTTCTCCTTCCAAAGACAGACACCGTTATTACTTCTAAAACCACAAGTGTGTTCTGCCTGTTTTAGAACTTAATACGACAGGAACCACAGGATACGTTCTCTCCTTCGATGTGATGCTGATGAGGGGCAACAGTGTGTCAGTGAGGTTCACCCACATCCAGTGATGATGACAGACACTTTACCCACTCCACTGTTAATGGACACTTGGACTGTTCCCAGTCCTGGCAACATCAATAGTGCTACCATTAACATGCCTTTCAAAGTCTTTCGGTGCACACATGCATACACTTCTGCAGGTATGTACCATCTGAAGATAGAACTGCTGAGCCAGAGCGTTTATGCATATACAATCTTACCAGGTCGTGCCCAACACATGTTCATGTTGAAGTGAACAGCACTCTTTCTTTTCTATTATAGGCATGCCTCATGTTTTCATGAGAGACTTGCCAAGCTATTCTTACTAGCCTTAATCACAATTTCTTCAGAAAAAGCAAAATTATATCATAAATACATTTAAAGAACAGCTCACCTTTCTGATAAAATTGTTGGAAGCCAGGAGCTGAGACATGAAGGACACAGACAGAAATTTAAAATGCCGCAGCTGCTTGCTAGTGTGAGCGTCTATGTTAAAGACCTGCAGCACTTCTTCTTGTGATTCGCTCTTGTTAGATACTGATTTGGGAATGGTTTCTGAAGAAGAACAATGAACAAGTGACCTCACTCGTCTTTGACCTGATTTTTTAGTGTATAGACACAGATATTAATGAGCATGGTAAATGCATACAAGTTTCAGAGAGAACTCTGTTATGCATAAAATACATGTATATTACTAAACATATCCATATAATATACAGGAAAAGAAAGTGAAAGTGTTAGTTGCTCAGTCATGTCTAACTCTTTGCCACCCCACGGACTGTAACCTGCCAGGTTCCTCTGCCCATGGAGTTCTCCAGGCAGGAATACTGGAGTCGGTATTACGGCATTCCCTTCTCCGGGGGATCTTCCCAACACAAGGATCAGACCTGGGTCTCCTGCACTGCACCCAGACTCTTTACTGTCTGAGCCACGAGGGAAGCCCTATAATATACATACATACATACATACATAATTTGTTATATCCATTTTCCTCTTCTAAACTAGTGAAAGATACATTTACAAATAAAATATCCAACAGCCCTGAGAATACAGTATTCACAAAACCAAACAAATAACAAGGTAACTGAGACAAACAAATGGAAGACAAAAATATTGCAAAAAGAGTCTAAACTGGCTCCATGCCCCATTTCTGAAGCTACACAGGCATGTACTTTGATGGCCCACAACAGACTGAAGGAGGGTCATCCCTCCCCTTCAACATTTAAACCTAAAAGTTGAGGACGTTTGTCTTTAAATTCTGTAGAATTCCACACTCAAATGTATCGAATATAAAACGGGTATATGTCCACTGGTGGGCCACTTACCAATCACTGTGCTAGCGGGTGAAGCAAAATTCAGGCTTTGTCATACTTAGCCTGTCACCACACATGGCTCCCATTTTAAGGGAAAGCTAAGATACAGCTAATAAGGTCCTACTAACTTGCTGGGTTTTTTTTACTATAATTCATCCCACTCAGAATACTCCACAGCCCACATACCAACACAGAGACACAATAACCAATGTTTGAGGAATGGTAGGTAAAAATCCTATTTACTGTTTTCTACAAAGATTTGAGAAGGTGACAGCCATATAAATTACTGATTTACTTAAAAAAATCCTTCTAAATACATGTCATGGGTTCTGAGGATAAAGTGCATAGTCTTCTGCTTCTCTCAAGCTTCCAGATCAAACAATAATTAACATCTGACTTATGCCTACCTTCTTTTTCCTCTGGCAGCTTCAGTAAGTACTCAAGGATCGTCATCAAGCTTTGGATCTGATGCTGCACACTAAACTCACAACAGACAGAAATCCAAAATTCAGTGTCTGCCTCTAAAACAGCATCCTGTGTAGAGGAGAGAAAGAAGTAATAAAACTGTACCTCTCAAATTTACATTACTTAACAAGTACAAATAAGGGAAACATTTTAAATATACTTCTCAGCACACAAAGCTACTCCACACTGACCATAAGCATGGTCATGTGTATGACTAGAAGAATCAAATAGTGAGCTCCTTACATAAAAAAGCCAATTTACAAGGATTAAGAGGTATAAATCCAGGATAAACTGCATTATGGTTTCTGGTAGAACTGAATTACTTAACACAGGTTCTAGATCTATTCCTGAATCCCACTGTCTAAGAAGTCATTTAGAAACAGCCCTGGACCTGTAAGTCCCCCCCTCATCTCTCTCAACAGGGTGCTTCAAAACAGTTACCTGCCTCTCACTGACCTCTATAACACTGACTCACCTCCCCTGCCCCCTGAAATGCCCTCAAAAACACATTTAAGAGACAGTTTAATTCCTGTACATCTGTATGCTGTTGGGCTTAAAACAGACCCACCCAGCATGGCACCAACTGTTTCTTAAATTCCAGTCACCCTCAAGAGAAGTCCTGTTATTCCCAAGGATATTCAGTGCCTCAGGCTCTGGAAGTAGGTCCAAAGAATATAAAAAATACTTTTAAAAGCACTTCTGAGCTCAAGAGGTGAAGCCATGTGCATTAAGCATGACCAGCCGCAAGTTTAAAGTGAAAAGTAATGTAAAATCTATGTGAAACGCCTCCCATTTTTCCTTATCAGCCCGCTCTGTGCTCTGACCTTTTCTCCGCAGGCAGCCACCAGCACGGTTTTAGTGACGTACTGTTCGAACAGCAGGACCAGGAGAACCCAGAGGAACCTCTCTGCGCCCAGCGTGTCAACAAGCTGGACAAGGACAGGCAGGCGCCTGTGCTCGGGCACGTGGGGCAGTGCGTCCACAAACACGTTAATGATCTTGACCACGATGTCCTCCACGTTCCTCGTGACTTCGGCGGAGTCGCCACCATCAGACTGCAGGGCGGCAAGCAGGAGACAGCAAGGAGAAGCCACCAAGCCGCCATGAGACAAGCTTTAACTAGACTCGAAAAGGCCTTCCGATGTGCCCCCAAGAGAGTTATCAAAGGAGTTCTAACAATCGAAGACCAATCAGTAGGTATTCAAGGAGTACAGAGGACGTTCCCATGAGGGGACCACACGGTGCAAGACGTGAGCCTTGCCGGAAGGAGGCGCACCATCCCCACCAGACACGACGCTCCCGTGAAAAGACGGCAGAGGCCAACGACGGGCCCTGAGAGCAAGCCTGCTCTTGGGGCATCCAGAAAAACCAAACAGGATTTGAGCTATGCCTGGAGAAGGACGGTATCATCTAACAAGCAGAGCAGTGCAAAGCCAATAGGTCCCTGCTGCTTTCAGAATACAATTCTGACCATCTGGAATGGGTGCATGAAAGACAACTGCTGAATGAAAGAATGAAGACAGACCCATGAGACAGCTAACCCAGCGCCCCTATTCCCACCCGACTTTGCTTTCCACATCCCTCACACACACTGTGCACAACCCCAGGCCGGGACTGCCAGCCATTTCAGAGAATAAATCCTGCCCTCTTCATACCGGTTTGAAGTCCATTTCTTATTAAAGTTTGTGGTCATTCTGGCCCGTACGGGCCTTCCCCTACAATCAACTCCTCAGTGTTTATCCCACTGGCATACATCACATGAATGCATAGTTATTTTCCTTTTTTATATATGTGTCACTCTGGCTAATTTGCTGGACACAAAGAATACCAACCTTACACAAAGATTAAAAGGAGAAGGTGCCCGGTATGGTCACTGAGGAAACGGTCAATAACATGAGAAAAGAAAGTAACAACAGTGGAGGTAAACAGAAAACACAAGTGGATAACCACGCCTGTTCATCTTCAAGGCTATTGTTTAGTTTCAAAGTCTTCACTCCTTCCTGAGACTAGGCTGCTAGAGACCAGGTTTCAGTCATCTCTTTGTGTACTAAGTTTCAGAGAACACTTGGTAAACGTCTGTTAAACTGTACATTAACACACTTGCCGCCGTAGCTTTAAAACTTCCTATCTGCACAGACCTACTTAAGGGTCTCATCAAACTGATACAATGTCCTGAGATACACCCTGACTGTAAAGAACGTTAGGGCACTTCTATAGTTTATACCCTTGCAGTACAGCACAATCAGCTAGGGATGTTTATAGATATTTCTGGAGAAGATATTTCCAAGACTACTCCTTAGCTTCACCACTCTAAAATTTAATGGGCACTAATACCTAAGCATTCTGGAGAGGCTTTTGATGTCATTTATTAACTACTACTTGAATCTCACACTATGTAAAATCTTAAAAATTAAAAAATATAACACCAATGACAATAGAAAACTCACCTGAATAAGTGCTGGAATAACCATCTTCACTGTCTTGTTGATAACCTGAAAACTGTAAGTATCATCTAGACGCATCACATTGGCTCCCATAAATGTAAAAATAGACATGATATTGTGTAGAACTTTATCCTGAAAGAGAACACATTTTTCAACATTTTCCACTTAAGCAGATCAAATATCAATGAGTCATTACAACTCAGCAATAAAAAAGTATAACCCAGCTTAAAAATAGTCAAATGATGCACAAAGATATTTCTCCACAAATAAACAACTGAAAAGCACATGAAAAGATGATCAACATCAGTTATGAGGGAAATGCAAAATCCAAATCAGAAGCACCAATTCGGACGAGTATAATAAAAAAGACAGACAGGAATAACTGTGAGGGGGTGGACAAATTAGAACCCCTAGACACTGCGTGGCGGGCACAAAATGACCTCACTGTGAAATGGCCTGACAGTTTCTCCTAAGGTCAAAGGTAGCACAGAGCCAGCAATCCCACTCCTGCTGAAAGTCCCAAGAACAGGTTCACACAAAACCTCCCATGTGAATGTTCACGGCAGCCTGGTTAACAGCCAGAACGCGGAGACAACAAACATGTCAGTTAATGAATAGATGTAGAGTGGGAAACTTAAATGCCCACAATCAGTGAACAGATAAACAAAATACATGTACATACGACGGTTTATTGTTGTTGCCGATGTTCAGTCTCTAAGTCGTGTCTGACTCTTTATGGCCTCATGGACTTAGCCCGCCAGGCTCCTCTGCCCATGGGATTCTCCAGGCAAGAATACTGGAGTGGGCTGCCATGCCCTCCTCCAGGGGATCTTCCCAACCCAGGGATTGAACCATGTCTCCTGCATTGCTGGTGGATTCTTTACCATTGAGCTACTAGGAAAAGTCCTACAATGGTTTACTACTCAGCCATAAAAGGAATATTAACTCACGCTTCCAAATGGATTAGCCTTGAAAGCATGCGAAGTGCAAAAAGTCAGACACAAAAAAGGCACATATTATATGATTCCATTCACAAGGAAAGTCCAGAACAGAAAAGTAGATAAGTGGCTGCCAGAGGTGGTGGTGCTGCTGGTAAAGGGAATGGGGACTGAACGCTAATGCATATGGGGTTTCTTTCTGAGGTTGCTGAGTGTTCTGGAAATACATAACGGTGACAGCTGTAGAACTCTGCGAGTAAACTAAAACCACTGAATCGTGCACTTCACATGGGTAGATTTTTGTAACAATATGAACTATATTTCAATAAAAACAAAAGAAAAATATGATTCTTAATTGTTTCTGGATTATCAACCCCTTTGAGGGCTACTGACTCTATACCAAGGGGAAAAAAAATCCCATACACATTAAATCTTGCACATGATTTTAGTAGATTAAAATCCCACAGAAGCTCATGGAAAACCAAAAATTGTCAGTTAGGAACATATCCCTTAGATGAAAATAATTTCCATCTCTTCAAAAATCTTTAAATGATATATTTCTATAACGAACACGATTTCTTTAACTGAGGTAGTTCATAATCAAGTTACTTTTAAGTCCACTTACTGGAGTTACCTTGCATGAAGTGCCACGCTAAGTGCTAACCATAAATTATCCAATCCCACTCTCACGATTCTATGAAGGTTACTGTATTTTCCACTTTACAAAAGGTGGAGCCAAAGCTTAGATAGATCAACCAGCTCACTGCCTCGACTAAAGAGACAGGCCTGGGAGTCCCACCTGCACTGTAAGATCCAGAACGCCACAGAATCCCAAGCATGTGCACCTACGTATGTCCACGGAAGAAAACATCCAAAATATCTGCATAAGCCTTAAAATCATTAACACTTACAGGAAATATTCCAGCAACAGTACCCAAGAGCAAAAGGGCATGGTGATGGGTCTGAGGCATCTCAGAAACACGGATGCACTGGACTATCAGTTCCACATTGAACTTCTCCTCATCCAGAATGTCTACAGGGCAAGAAATAAAAAATCTCCAAGTAGTAGGTACATTCACACTCAGAACAGATAACCCTTCCCCACTTGCTTCCAACAAAATACGCACCTTTGGGTATTCTGCCACCTTCTGGAGAGAGTTTTTGGCAGATGTTAAGCAGACAACTAAGAATTAACTGTTTGGTGTATTCCATGCTTCCCTGCTCCGGTGGCAGAGGCTCTAAACACCTTCAGGAATCCCAGAAGAGAAATGATGGGAAATGAAAGGGTTGTACAGTTTGAGTGCTGCAGTAACGACCAATGCCTAGAGCATATCTTAAATGAGGATGAACTAAAATATTAACATTATGTCTATAAACACAGTGTGAGATTTCTAACTCTGATTCTTCTAGTGCAGGCAGGAGCTGACGTCACATTACCTCTCGTTTCTACCGAACTTTCCATCATCCCATTTTGAACCTTCTTAGAGGACGACCTTGAGAATTACTTTTTCTTAGACGAGAGCACCATCCACCATGCAAGGCATACCCTATGGCTATCTAATGATGCATGTCTAAAAATACACTAGGTGTCACACTACATCCTTAAACAGAAGTAACGACGCCCCAGGGACACAGTATTGAAAACGAAGAAGCAAAGCAGGCTGCAAGGTTGAGTGCTCATTTACTATACAATACAGGATGAAGGTTAGCTTCAGGCCTTGGCAACAGGTTCCTATAACCATTCTTTAAATCTTCCAACTATAGTATTCAACTTGCATTGTTTTACAGACTAGCTGAGGAAGAGGAGAGTGTGAAAGTTAAATAAGACAGGCAAGAATTAGAATCCTGTTCTCTCACATATCAAAGGCAAGTGTCACTACCTTGACAGCAGGTTAAAAAGGGCTGGTATCAATATCTGAGGATTTTTGAGTTTCTTTTTGTGCTGCAGTAATTCCAGGATAAGGGTTACCCTTTGCCAGTAAGAACCTCCAACCTCCTGGACAGATTCTTGCTCTTGTGATCTTCTGGGAACCGGATGAGACAAAAAGAAAAGCAAACACTGTCAATGTTAAGTACAAACTGTCGTAACCCATTATGCCGCAGTGATGGGCATCAGAGGGTTACAGTGGCCGCAAACACTCACGGCCAGGGGACAGCCACACTTACTTGTGCTGCATCTTTTGCCTCCTCGTCTGCTGAACTGAGCCTAAGGACTTGGCTTTATCCGGTGGCTCCAGTTCTATTCTGACTTGTTCAGCATTAACAGAAATCTAGAATATTAAGGAGGTATGGGTGATGAAAGGATTCCACGGGATACAATTAGAGCAGTTTACATAGATTTAAAGAGATAACAATGAAAACGTCTGTGTCCCACTTTATGTCTCCCTATGACCCTAGAGCCCAGTCCAATACCCAAAGGGAAACTTCACTGACAATCCCTTATGTATTCCTTGGGGAATTTTCCATATACCAACAGCTCTATAAAGATTAGACACACACCAGAGCATATGATCACACTGCTCTGTACCTTAATTGGTTCCACTTATCTTAGAAATCTAATAAAATATGTTATAATTCTGAGAACTGCAGAATCTGGATACTAGGACTTCACCATGCTATTATGTATTTTTGTGAAAGAAAATTTCCCTAAAAAGCACAACAAAACAACATATACGGTAATCAGGTAGTTATTCAGATCTACAGCTAGCTTTCAATATACATATAAACCAATGAGCAGATTCTCAATTCCATTCTATGTGTCATTAAACAATGTAAATTAAGTAGAATAATCCGTGACCCTGATGAACTTCAAGTCACCATTCCTTCCTGTTCTTGCCTAGGAGGTAAGTAACACCTAAACTAACACACATCCTACCGTTCAAAACTAAATATTTCATACCATAAAAGTAATAGTGAGGACTTACAACTTTGATTTTGTACTTCTCTATGACCTACTTTTCTATGATTCTGGCTACTGGGAATATCTGACTTCCTAAAGGAATTACAAAAGGGAGAAGGCTTAAATATGGCATTACTTGGAAGAGAATAAATATTAATAAATAAATGACAAGTTTGCAGCTTACCCCTTTGAAAACACTGCTAACAGTCTGAGAACAATGTGAATTCTTACAGTTCACCAATAAATCAAACAACACGCACAAAAGCTTCTGCTGAACCTTTTCATCTGTTATAGCTGCGAAAAATGGCCTCGTAATCTAGAGGCAGAAAAAAGGCAATTGAGATCAATGAACAAACTTGAATTCTAAAAATAATGTTTCTATCATTGTCTTACAATGTGAAATTGGCCCCCATTTTGTCAGTTTAAATGACTCATGTACATTATCCAGTTTTGCATATGGGTCAAATATATTATACTCCTTTGAAACATATTTGGACCATTTTATTTTCTCGAAGGAAAACATTACAGATTTTCAAAAGCTTAACATGCTTTAATCTCTGAAAGAAATCGCTGACCTTTTCGAGAGCTGTAATCTGAATGGTTGGCATTCCCGGGCTAAGTTCCTTTGTTGTGTGCACCGCTTTTATAAATATCTCTAGACTCTTTGGGTCCTTATGTAACAGGGAAGCTGAATATTCATTATATTTCCCCAGAGTGAGATGCAAGGCGACGGCCTCATCTTTCAGGACAGCTGTGGGCTCCTTCTGGCTCTTGTCTAAAAGTTGTTCAATCATTGGTAACAGCTGAGAAAGCACCATCTAAAGTTTGGAAAATTTATTAGTAAATAGTTATTTATACTGATGCAAATTATTGCTTACTGTACAAAAACATACAAAGATATGTTGTAAGACTAGAAGCTTAGCAGGGAAGAAAAAAACCAACAGTAATGACCTCTTAGACATAAGGATAGCTATTAATCCAACTAAGGCACCCAGGTCCCTCATGACAGTTCAGTCTGTAATAATCAAAAGCTCTGAATCTTTCAGCAGTAATAATCTGTGGGCATTCTAAGACTTTCTAAAAGCAGGAAATACAAACTGAAGTTTTAGACTACAAAAATAAAATTAAGCTTTTCCACACAACATTTCCAATTTGGTATAATATTAATTCAAATTATATATGTGTGAATTCTTCAATAACTAAAGCAGGAGCCAGCAAATTATGGCTTGCAGGACACATTCAGAGGACCATCTGCTTCTGTAAATTTTGTTGAAAATCACAGGCATGCTCTTCTGTTTACATACTGTCTGAGGCTGCTTTGGCAATATGATGGCAGAGCAGAGCATCTGCAATGGAGTCTGTACAGCCACAGGGCCTAAAATATTTATTACTTGGTCCTTTATAGCAGGGATCCCCAGCCCCGGGGCTGGGCTGTGGCCCACTAGAAACTGGGCCACACAGGAGGAGGTAAGCAGCAGACGAGTAAGCGAAGCTTCATCTGTATTTACAGCTGCTCCCCATTACTTGCTTTACCGCCTCAATTTCTCCTACGGTCAGATCAGTGGTGGCACTAGATTCTCACAGGAGCATGAACCCTAACCTTAAAGTAAAGACGCAATATCCCAAGATGGCCACAAAACAGAGAGTGCACATTAAAGTAATGCACTTGAATTATCCTGAAACCACCCCAGCACCCCTTCTGTGGAAAAACTGTCTGCCACAAAACCAGTCCCTGATGCCAAGAAGCTTGGGGACCACTGCTTTGTAGAACAAGATGGTCAATTCCCAGTTTAAACTATACCAGGAATGACACAGAGCTGACATAGGCCACCTGTTTCCTTGCACCAGGACAATATAATGAAAGGGCTTTTACTCCATGTTACCCCTCTTTTGGGCTTCACTAGTGGCTCAGTGGTAAAGAATTCACCTGTCAATGCAGGAGAGTTGGGTTTGATCCCTGGGTGAGGAAGATCCCCTGGAGAAGGAAATGGCAACCCACTCCAGTATTTCTGTCTGGGAAGTCCGATGGACAGAGGAGCCTGGTGGGCTACAGTCCACAAGGTCACAAGAGTCAGACAGGACCCAGCAACTGAACAGCACTACCCCTCTTTTACTTCCCCAACTTGCAGTCAAGTCCCAAGATTGGTAAGGTCCAGAGGAGGTTTTGGAACACAAGGATAAGGAGCAGTTTTCTCTTGCTTACCAGCACAAACCATCACACAAGTGGTTCATAAACCTCTCTTTTGTAACATGGGCTTCCCTGGAACCATAGAGAAAGCTCTGGTTCTCCCCCTCACCTCTTCAGAAATGTACAGCCATGTATATTTTAAAAAAGAGGAAACAATCTTGAAATGTACATAGACTTTTATGTTCAAATATTATTATTCTGTGGAGGATTTTCACCCGAGAATAAACACAAACTGCTTTTCATCAATGGTTTTCCCTGTGCTTTTAAAATTCATTTAACGTCAGGTCAGTGATGAGACAGGGATAACACACAATTTTAAAATGGGAAGAAATGCACTATAGCTTGTTTCTTGTACCCTGTATCTTTTTCCTCCACCTCAGCTCTTCTCTCACATTAATATGAAAGTATTCACGCCTGTGTGTATATATATAACTCTCACGTAGTCTTGTGCACACATGACCAATTAAAATAATCTTCAGTAACATCACCTGGAATGGATAAGCCCACTTAAATTACACGTACCTCATTATTGATGCCCTGAAGTACTTTCATCAAATCTTTTGCAATATAAGATGGGCAACTATATACACAATAAAGGAGGTTTTTCAAAGTTTCAGATAACTTCTGATGAGATTTCAGCTTCTTTTCACTCTGCAGTTCCTCAAATAAAGTTGTCAAATCCTAGGATACAAAAAAGAAAACTGGCTTAAAACTAGCGCCATGTACTACTCAGGAAAGATGTTTTCTCAAATGATGTGACACAGCTCATGATTTTTCATTTCCCCTTGAAACCTGAATAGGAAATGGTATCACTACCCATCTGATAGCTTACTACCAACACTGGCCTTTTAGCCAGTGACAAGATAGCAGAAATGCAACATGATATTGCCATCTTTTTAAGATTAGGGGACAAAGATGTGCAGATATTGACATATCAATTTCTAAATTCAATGACTTAGCTGATCAAATGCCCTGCAAAGCAGAACATCAACCAAGGGGAGAATGGCTCACGTGCCCACAACGGTCTGCACACACTCCATCTTCTCTGCCACTGAGTTTACCTGAACAACGTAGGAGGCGTCTGAGGTGATCTCCTCTGCTTTAGGAACCACATGATCTATGACCAGATGAAACTGGGATGCCCCTCCACTGAGGGCCTGGAAACAGTGAATGGCAGCCCTGCGCACCTCTTTTATGGGGCTACCCAGATTAACGAGTAGAGATATCACCACTAAAACCAAAGGGAAAAACATTTAAGTAACAATTGAAAACATCGAAACAGTATAAAATTTCAACTGTACCAAGAGGTACATGATGCAAGTTTTCCTCCCAGCTCAAACCCCCTCTCTGAAGTCACTGTTTAATCATTTGCTCACTACCCTAGAGCAATGCTAGATGTATACTGGTGTGTTTGTCTGAAAATACATGAGACCAGAGCAGACACATCCTATTTTGCACAGGGGCTGTCACACCTCAATGTATACTGGGAATGTTTCCCATACCAGTATTGATACATACATATCAATCCCTGGCTTCACTGATCCGGTAAAATGAATCTGTGAAAGCAACTCAATAAGGGTTTTTTGAGAGAGAAGTCTCTGGGATAAAGAGAATTAAATTCCTTTTATAGCAGATAGTTATTTATGCTTTATTCCATGCTATTTACTGGGGCAAATTTTGGTGATTTTTATCTTGCTAGAAATGATCCATTCTATATCTACTACTTCTGGAATGCCAAGAAACAGTATGACAAGCATTCATACCTTTCTGAGGTCATATAAAAGTTAGATTTTCCTGGTCTCCAGAAAATTAATTTATAAAATAAAGCCAGAAATGAACGGCTGAAAAGTTGAATTCACACAAAGGGCAGCTTCAGGCCCAGGTATCTATCTGCTAAAATTCCCAGTCTAGAGGGGGCAGATCTTCCAGAAAAATCGAAATTCAAAAACAAGTTCAAAGCACTAACTACCATGGTTACTATGTTCAAGTAAGAAACTAGAACCCAAGATAAGTCAAAACTACATTATTTAAACGTTAAATAACTACGTTATTTAAACAATCTGCTTTTAGGAATGTCTTTCCATTTAAAAATCTATGTGACTTCATTCAACTAACTAATTTTACTTAGATTTAAAATAGCCTATTTTACATAAAAGTTGAAAAAATACTTGAGTTTTGCTTTTATACTTATAAACTTACTATACTGATAGAGCATATCAAACCAACAGCAGCCTCCAGCTTACAAATGTTAAATGCTTATTCATTCAGCAAAGATTTGCTCTATGTGAGCCAGAGCTGAATACATGTTTTCAGAGAGAGTAATAAATGGTGGTTAGGTTCTCAAGTCACGGACAGAAAGTTAATGCACACAACTACACTGTACTGTTTTAATACTGCAAATCCTTTTTCTCTTAAACATCATGTTTTTCGTAACTGTATGAAAACAAACACCAGCCAACACTCCTTATGGACATGGTATAGCTCACTGCAGAGAAGGAAATGGCAACCCACTCCAGTGTTCTTGCCTAGAGAATCCTGTGGACGCAGGAGCCCGGCGGGCTGCTGTCCATACGGTCGCACAGAGTCGGACATGACTGAGTGAGTTAGCATGCATGCATGCATGGGAGAAGTAAACGGCAACCCACTCCAGTATTCTTGCCTGAAGAATCCCAAGGACAGAGGAGCCTGGTGGGCTGCCATCTGTGGGGTCGCAAAGAGTTGGACATGAAAGAAGTGACTTAGCAGCAGCAGCAGCTCACTGCAGACTCGCAGTGGAGTGGTCTGAGGACAGGTGCAACGAGTAAGCACCCTCTATCTGGGCCGGGGCAATGCTAGTGGTCCTTGAGCTTTCAAGCAGAACGGAACACATCTCTCCTGCTTTTAACAGAGTCCTGTGACATGTCTAGGGAGCATAAATGCAAAATTACTTTAGGAAGGGGGAGGTGACAGAAAGCAAAGAAGCAGGAGTATGAAGGGAGTTCATCTTGCTGCAACACCACAGGAGAAGTTAGGTCCTCTGTCACGCTGCCTACAAAGAGACATGGCCCTCAGAAGCCACTGCCTGTGATGCTGAAGGATAGCACATTTCACACCTAACTATAAAATCTAACTACTTGTGACTTTTTTTTTTTAACTCACAAGTTTAACAGTGGATAACTATTTTCATAAAATACAGTATATCTCCATATAAAATATTCTGCATTTAAAATATATATAATTTATATATTAATATAGAAAGATGCTTACAATGTATTCAATGAAAAAGTTTAAGAAATGTGCAGGAAGTTCACATCCAAAACCCCTAAATACATCTTCTTAAAAGTAAATCCAGGACTTTCTGGTGGTCCAGGATCCACCTGCCAATACAGGGGACATGGGTTCAACCCCTGGTCTGAGAAGACTCCACATGCCATGAGGCAACTAAGCCTGTGTACCACAACTACTGAAGCTGGCGCACCCTAGAGCCTGTGCTCCTCAACAAGAAAGCCACCACAATGATAAGCCTATGCGTCGAAACTACGGTAGCCCCTGCTCACCACAATTCGAGAAAGCCTGCATGCAACAATGAAGATCCAGAAAGCCAAAACATAAATTAAAAAAAAAAAGAAAATCCATTTAAAAAAAGGATGCAATTTTACAGTAAGCAGTGGAAAAAGAATTACATTCATGGGATTTACTTTCTAAGTAAAACTTAAAATTGTATCTATCTCACATATAACAAAACTTTGATTACAATCATAATTATGTCCTCTTCCAAGGAGCTAATAAAAGAAAAACAGTGAGAAACTGTTCTGAGGAAAATGTAGGATCATTCACTTTGCTTTCACAGACCACTTATAAAGAGTGATTTGGGAAGACAAAATCAAGAGCATGTTCAAATTTCCCCCGGGCCACTCTTCTTCCTCTCATACTAAAATGACTGCATCATCCTCATCAACTTTCTCACTTTCAGTCAATATAGGGTCTGATTCTTCCAGATCCTCTTGTCAATAACTTTATAAGTCAATCCACTTTTCAAAATCATATTCATCAACTTTATGAAATTCTGCATGTTTTGCAAAATTTACAATTTCACTTATAAAAAAGGTAAGCTTTATTTTTGGCTGTTTCATTACTGAGTGCCCAACCTGAAAATTACTTTATACCAGATAAAATAGATAAATCCAGAAGGGTTGCCTGAATGGAGACCAATTTTATATAATCAATCACTTAAATGCTGAATTGTATTAAGATGGTTTGGTTTCCCTAGATAGCCCTGATACTACTCAAAAAATGAACAGTTGTATAGATAAAAACCCAAAATTAATCACCTACCATTTTTGTTATCTGTTTTGTCAAGATTTTGCAATTGACATTTAGAACTTAAAAGCAATATAAAAGTAACCAGAAACAGTCTACATATACACAAATACACACACACACACACAGAGACAGAGTGTGCACTCACACTAATAAAAACAAATTCTCCAAACCACAACCTTCATGCACCTCACACAGAGAAAGCGTCACCAGCTGGCCATGACGAACAGGACAAGGCTCCGTGCAGTACCTGGAGAAGACGCAGACGCCAGCTGATGCTTCCACTGCGCCTTCTGAGCAGAAAGCAGGGCGCAGCCCACATAGAGAGCCTGCGTCTGCAGTGCTGCTGTCACCCTGCAGTTGAGTGGGTTTGAAAGGCTAGAACCATAGGTCCATAAAACAGAAAAGAACTTGAATAACTGAGAAACATCTTCTAAATGTACCTGAAAAAAAAAGAAGACAGTTAATTTTACTCAAATAGTATGTAAAGTGTTAGTTGCTCAGTCGTGTCTGACTCTGCGACCCCATGGACTGTAGCCCACCAGGTTCCTCTGTCCGCAGGACTCTCCAGGCAAGAAGACTGGAGTGGGTAGCCACTCCCTTCTCCACGGGATCTTTCCGACCCAGGGATCGAACCTGGTCTCCCGCACTGCAGGCAGATTCTTTATCATCTGAGCCACAAGGGAAGCCCTTTACTCAAATAAGTTGGTTCCAAATCTTTCCACTGGTGTACAATTACAAAAAACAATTTACTGCAATGTTTTGCTTTGTCTAGTCACTTAAAATTCATCTCTGCTGGGTACTTTAACCCACTGGGAAGGATGTAGACGAGTTCAGAGGACTTATTGGCCGTGGTATTCAGAGGACTTCTCTATAATTTTGGGCTCAAACAATAAAAAGGATGAGGTCACCAAGCAGACAACCCAGACAAGAATGATGTTAGGAAGCCTCACTGAGAAAGTACCTTAAGGGCAGAGTGACCCACGTCAACTGTGTCAAACGCTTGTTTAGAGGTTAAGACAGGATAGAGAACTGACCACTGGGCCTGGCGGCATGGAGGTCATGGTGCTATGATGCAATCTCTCCACTGAGTGACTCTGCACAGCCGAAACTGCCTCTCTGAACCATAGTTTCTCTTTGGTAATGGCATCAATCAGCCAGATATATTGGGCTGTTATGATTATTAAACACCTGAGCAGGACTAATACATTAGGAGGCCGGCAGCAACGTCAGTCTCTGTCCAACCTATGGACTGCTGTCATGATTCAGCACAGCTTTACCAGTCTGCCTCCATCATCACACACTTCACTGTTTAAAGGTCTGCTTTCTTTTTCATTAAAAACTGCCAAAACTGAAATAATCTATAATATCATCTTCACAGGAAGAGTATGTCTGAAAAAGATGACCTGGTACCTTTATGAAAAGTTTCATCAGAACCCGAAAATGCATGGCATCGGCACCACCGAGAACCATCTCAAAGAGCCCAATGAGCAGACGCAGGTAGTCCCTGCTGTCTTCTTGCAGCTGCTCAGGATTCCACCATGTATCATCTACGGGGACGTGAAGAGAACGGGAAATGGCGCATAAGCTTATGTGAACACACTGCTGGGAACTTTTCATTCAAGACAAAGAACACTGTAGAATCAATACTTCAGTTTTCCATAGTATCACACTCAAGGGATTCACAGCCTGTCCTACCTTTAGGAAAAGATTTAGGAGCCTTTAGAGCATGAATAAAATTTTTCAGTGAAAACAAGAGTAAAACTGAGTCCTCCACGGCAATCTGCTGGGCAGTTTTGAGCTGTTTTACGTAATGTGCCCACAGCTCCAACGGTATCCCTCTGTCCATCATCAGCTCAAAATGCCATTCTGAGGAGATTTCCTGAAATGTGAAAGCAAAACAAAAACAGCACTAATTCAAAGGTGTCCTGAACATGAGTTATAGAGATGGACTGCAACGGCTGTACAATTGTGTAATCTGCAAAATTTTGTCTATACATGTATTTGGGTAGGGAGATTAGTTATTTTAATCAGATTTTTTAAGAGGTCTCACCATCACTATACACAAGAAAAGACACAAATAAGTTCAGCATGGCTTCATTTTATCTTTGTTTTCTTAAAATCCATCCCTAAATCAAATGTTATTCATGTTAATTATGCTTATCAAATAAAGAGTAGGCATGTTTCTAAACAGAAGATAAGGAAATGAATATCCAAGAAATCCTTGAGGAGACTTTTCTCATTTCACACTTTGACTGCTGATCTGAAGAAAGTATTAATACATGGTCAAATCCCCAGATTTGCAGATGATTCTAAACAAGAAGCATAAAGTTAAGATGCATAGAAATTACACTAAAATGCCAACAGGAAGCATGAGAAGTGGTGCAGGAAAATGACAAATCAGACTTCGTAAGGCAAGTGCAGAGTAATAACTTGGAAGTAAACTATCCCAAAGCCAGACTTTCAAGATAACAGCTTTTCAAGATAACAGCTCTGATAGTGGATTTCACTGGCTCACTGTGCTACTATAGCCAAAGAGATGTTCAAAACTTTCAGAAAGGGTATCAGATATAAAACAACATGTTATCTATCCATTAATAAAATGTTCAATTTGTCCACACTTTACCAGTGAGAACAAGTAGAGTCCAGGTCACCACACATTCAAAAAAATAAAGAAGTTAAGAGGGCTCATCTGAACTACTTTTTATTTTTTTTTAATTTTTTTTTTGGCTGAGCTTCATGGCTTGTGCAATCTTAGCTACCTGATCAGTGATCGAACCTGGGCCCCAGCAGGGAAAGCACAGTCCTAGCCACGAGACCACCAGGGAATTCCCTGGCTACTTTTTTAAAAGATGAAGATTCATTTCTTTAAAGTTTACAAAAATTCAGCTATAATGGCTGTGCTAGAACTTATAAAATCCTAAGAGTATAAGTGAATGTGAAAAAGATGAGATTTGTTGAGCAACTCCTACAACAAGGAACCCAACAAATAAAAATGACACTATTATAAGATGCTATTTATGGCAGATATAAAAAGAAAAAAATCTGTAACTTCAAGGTGTGGTAGTAGGTAAAAATATCAGTATGTAAGACTGTCAAAGATAATAATATGCTTGCAAAATCCAAATAAAAATAATACAAAAGACCTATTTTAGTAAACAACAGAACAAAACAATATTATTCAAACAGTAATGTATCTAGTGAATTTATCACCAGATGTAGTTGATTATAACTCGGAAAATGGCCCAATAGAGATGACACAGAGTAGAGTCAATTATCAGACACAAACACCACAAACCTGAAATCCCACGACTCAATTACATTTCCTGCAAAAGGAAGAGAGTGCCTAATTCACTACCTACTACTACAAAAGGCCACTTCATATTCTACTCCTAGAATGCAAAGACTCAGCATCTCAGCCTCCAATTTTCAGTTCTACTGTGACTGGCAAAGTGGTCTCAACATTCAACTCTCCAGAGACTCTGCACTCCTACTTACCACTGTAGTAATGACACTTTCAAGCTTCTTTATTTTTTTCTGCAACAAACTGAAGACTCTTGTTGCAAATGGAAAGTGAGTTTCTTTCAAAGAGGAACAGCAGGAGACAAGCACAGCCATGACTATGTGAAAAGTCACTTTCTGCTTCAAGCTAAAGGACTCCTTCTCTCCAACTCCTATTAAATCCTCCACCTTGAAAAATAAACAAACTCCATTAATGGTGGCTCTCAGTTGCATAAAAACAACTTTCTCAACCTCTGCCTATCTAGGTATCATTTCTTCTATATTCAGAGATGATAAATATAAAACCTTAAATAAGCAATAAGCACTGACTTCTGAGTAATTATAAAAATAATTTCAGAAATTATAATGAACATAATTGCACCTGCCAACTAGATAAATGTTTTTATGTTTTTAAAAGGTTTATTTACTAAGGCAAAAGAAAATTTCTCCTCTTTTAGATTTTGCGCTTTTAAGAAAAACATGACTTTAATATTTTAAATGAGAGGAAAAAAGGTTAAAAAGTATACATTATATTCCTACTGGTTCAATAAACAACCACGATGAAATAAATTCTCCAAAATGTTAAGGATTTCAAACTATCTGCAAGATATAACACTATATATTTTTAAAACAAAACAAAATACTCAAGAATGGAAAAGTTATTTTTAAAAAAGAAGAATCTAGTAAAGTAACCACTGAGAATCCAGAAATATTCTGAGAAGGAAACCCAGGGGTTGAACTTCAATAGTGTACCTACCATCTTTAACATTGAAGAGGGATTCCCTGAATTTATATTGTCAGCCAGCAACTCAATCATCTTCTGATTTGCTACACCAATTAGTTCTTCTGACTTTGTGCTTTTAATCACATTTTCAAGAGCTATTTAAAAAAAATACATATGTATATATAAGAATCGAACTCCAGGGGCTCTTAGCCACCAACATTCACTTGAGTACAGGGTAAGGAATTTAAAAGTTTTACAATCTTCCTGTGAAGGTTTGCTTTGTATTTTTCTTTTCGTACAATTCAGAATTCATCAGTGGGTCAGCTTCCTTTTCAAAGTATACTCTTCATATTAGCAAAAATTTTTAAAAATCTTGCTGGCAGGTAACATAAACAATTTCAAATAACAATCACTGCCCATTTTTAATTGTCATTATCTCCTTCCTTTAAAGTATCACTTGTTCACTTTTTCTGAAAAACAACTACATCTCTTACCTTCTTTCCAGCCTCTTAATAAAGGATGCAAAGAGCAAATTCCTGATTTTGATAAATAAACAGCCATTTTCATCTCAGCAGATTCCATCTCGTCACTGTTGATGACCATAAATGGCAACAGGTGCACCACCACCTGATTTGACAACTGATCATTTTCACCCAGTACGTCCTCTTTAATCAGTATGTCTGCTGCTATCTCAAGTACTTTGTACCTAAAAAATACATAAACACATTTGGTTGAGACACATTAGAGACTTCAGTTCAGCAAAAACTCATCATTATACTTTCCCAGCTCAATTGACACTATCCTGATCTCTTTAACAAATACATTACTAAGAAACACCAAGACATCACTTAAAATCCATGCTAACAAAGGGGCGATTTGGGACATGAATTTTAAATCAATTCTGTCAAATCATTTTTTTTTTGAAAGTGAAAGTCGATCAGTCGTGTCTGACTCTTTGTGACCCCATGGACTTGGTCCATGGAATTCTCCAGGCCAGAATACAGGAAGATCCCTTCTGGGGATCTTCCCAACCCAGGGATCGAACCCAGGTCTCCCACATCGCAGGCAGATTCTTTACCAGTTGAGCCACAGGGGAAGCCCATATTTTTTTTTTGAGAGATCATTAATTACAACATAAAACACAGACCACACTATATTATGTCTCAACTCCACTAGAAATCCAAGACTCACTCTTTTAAGTTCAAAAAATAATATCTGAACAGATATTCTGTTCTGTTCAACTACTTAGGATATAAAAACTTGTAAGACGTGCTCTCATTCTCTAAAGAGCTTAGTCAGTTTTCCATGTAAAAAGCGTAGGTGTCAAAAATGAAATAATAAAAGCTCATCAAATATTACAAAAAGTGTTGTGTGCTTCTGAGTTTATTTTTTGTTTAATATATTTGTATGTTTTTAGTTATAAAGTATTATATTATTCTTGTAAAAAAAAAAAAAGACCCCACAAAATTATATAAAATAAAAAATTAAAGTCGCCTCCCACCCTACTTCCCAGATCTTAGCATTATGTCATACATTATATTTCTTTTTCCATTTTATTAAGAAAAATTTCAAACACAGAGAATATTATGACCCATACAAACCCAAATAAAAGTGAACTTAATACAAGAATTTCACTAATTTATTTGTAAGAGGAGATATAAATACTTACCATCCCCCATTTTTTGAAAGTTCTGCTCTTCGAAAGAGATTCAGGAGATGTGAAACTGTCACTTCTGAAGTAAAGTGTTGTTTGTAAATCTAGAGAGAAAAAAAATACCCATGAGTAAATTTTTACTGGCTTCAAATATGGTGCTTACTAAACCTTAAAAAATTATGAATTATAAAGAATTTATCTCCCCCACTCCAAAAAAAAAAAAAAAAGAATTTATCTCCCAAAAATCCCAACATAATTTAAAACTTGTATGTGAGCAGTTTCTCAAAAGTGGCACTGAGGAGCCAATTTCCCATAAACTTCAGGAATTTACTATCAATGAAAAGCACCTTTCCATTTTAGAAGAACTTCCAGATATATAAAGCTGTGTAATCTAATTACTCCTATGTGCTCTCCCCAATTAAAAGTCTGTGATCTCAACAGAACATATTTCCAAAAAAGAATAATTTACAAATATATTCCTGCCTAGAGGTGATTCATGTGAGAAGGGTAAATAAATACTTACAAGCAAAACATGCACTTCAATGAACAACAAAGTCACTCACCTCAAAAGCACTTATAGCCGACAAAACAACATCCATACTGTCATCATCTAATCGGGTTAAAATAGCTTCTTTTATGAAAGACTCATCGATACTCTCCTGAACAACAGGGGGAAAAAATTAGTTGTTGCTAAAATCTCTTGAGACTTTAAATTAGAAGGGAAGTATGGTTTTGTGAAAGGCATTCCAGAATTCCACTCAAGGAACACAGGCTCTGTTGCCCCTGGTGCACATTCAAAACTAAGCTCACGTGAACTGAATTTGCATTGAACTAGGCAATCTCTGGAGAAGGCAATGGCAACCCACTCCAGTATTCTTGCCTGGAAAACCCCATGGACGGAGGAGCCTGGTGGGCTAAGAGTCGGACACAACTGAGCGTCTTCACTTTCATTTTCACTTTCATGCATTGGAGAAGGAAATGACAACCCACTCCAGTGTTCTTGCCTGGAGAATCCCAGGGATGGCGAAGCCTGGTGGGCTGCCATCTAAGGGGTCGCACAGAGTCGGACACGACTGAAGTGACTTAGCAGCAGCAGGCAATCTCTAGAAGTCCTTTTAAGATGAATAACTGTTTGGTACAAACTTGTTCCAGTTTCCACTGAAAATATAACATGTGTAATTGAAATGTAATTTTTATTTTGTTAAAATGAGAGAAAACCTACATATTGCGAGTGCAGAGATTACAGAACCAGAATGTCTAGGTTGAAATCCTAGCTCTACCACTGGACAAGCTGTGAGATCTTGAGTAAGTTACTTAACTTTCCTAAGCCTCATTGTTCTCATCTATAACACAGGGCAAATAACAGTACCTCCCTCAAAAGGTTGCTACAGGATCAAATAATACATATCAATGCTTAAACATGCACTCTGCCAAAAAAAGTTCATATTTTTCTTTTAAATTATGAAAGAAAATAAAACAAAATCATTCACAAAAAAAATATAAGACTCCTAACCCAACTGAATATAGCTCTGCCTGTAGGTGGTAAAAAGAAAAAAAAAGTAAATAATCCTACAGAAGAAAAATGTAGATCAGAAGGGAAGGTTGGCAAAGAAAAAGTAAAATCCTTCAAATCTACAAAACTAAGTCAAAGTATAATGTCAAATTTTCCTCAAAAGCTAACAAGTAGCCCAATAGCTCAATCTGGAATTCGAGAACAGAACCTGTGTCCAGACATTAATGGAGAAGTGAAAGGAAATCAATGCATGCGAAGACAGACATTAACTGCAATTACAGTACTGAAGCCTGTTAAGCTGAACGTACATATACACTGCCCTTCACTGAAAAACTAACAAATCCAGGGTAGGACTGGATTAAGAGTGAAAGAAGGATGAGAATGACTTCAAGAATATTAGGAGATTTCAGGAACTCCTTTCTTAGTCTACTCACTGAAATTTTCCTATTACAACAAAGAACAGTATTCACTGAGTTTACTTATCCTATAAGTCAGTAAGACAAATCTACCAGCAATTCATGAAAGAAACATAATTTGTACCAGATCAGGAATGAATCAAGCAAAGCAGTATTCTTCAAATATGAGTACATCAACCATTTTAAAAAGTAAGTATAACTCTTTAAAAATATAAAATATAATATTTTCAAAATATTTATAAAATTGTAAGTCAAAAGCTAAAAAAACTAAAAAAAAAAGTCATCAATAAATTTAAAGCGGTAATTATGATTAGCTGAAATTAAATTCTATGTGCACTAATGAATCTGGTTTTAACAGCCAAGACACAAGTTTAGAGTTCAGCCTGTTTACACTGCTATGTGCTATGGAGAAATGAATTTCTCCTACTGTTTGTCTCTAGTCCAAAAATTTCCCAAATATGCAAGTGGCAGAGCATGAGGTGATTTTAGATGTTATATAGATGAACATTTCCGACTGTCCTAACTATAATAAAATGTACATACAATTAGCACTTCAAACTCATGAAGTAAAAGCTATGTGAAACAGATGAAGAGGATAAAGAAGTACAAGCCTGCTACGTATAAATTCAGTGAGTTGTAAGGAATTCATTCATAGCACAGGGAATATAGTCAATATTTTATATTTACTCTGTATGAAGCATAACCTATAAAAATACTGAATTACTAAGCTGTTCACATGAAATATAACACTGTACCTGAAACTATTACAACACTGTTGGTTAATCGGCTATACCCCAAAACAAAATAAAAAGTTAGAAAAAAAAAAGAAATATAATACTTAAATCAACCATTGTTGTTGTAGCTTAGTCACTAAATCATATCCGACTCCTTTGTGACCCCATGGACTGCAGCCCACAAGGCTCCTCTGTCCAAGGGATTTCCCAGGCAAGAATATAGAAGTGGGTTGCCATTTCCTTCCCTAGGCGATCTTCCCAACCCAGGGATCAAACCCAAGTCTCCTTCATTGGCAAGCAGATTCTCTACCACTGAGCCACCAAGGAAGCCCCAAATCCACCATATTTTAAGAAAACAAACAAACAAGGCTACGTGAAAAAAACAGTGAGTCCATTTAAAGGAAGCTAAAAAATAACATCAGTTGTAAATTAATACAACAAAAATAAATGTGGCTGAATGACTAAAGTTCGGAAAATAGCACTCTAGTCAAATCACTGCAAAGTCTTTGTAAAATATTATTTTGGCATAAAAGCTTTATTTACAAATTACGTCAGCTTCTGTACTTACTATTTGGAGTCACCAAAATTTTAAACACAAATGAGACTTCTAGGTACCAAAACTGTGAACAGGGTTCCAAAAGCTATCAGTCTGATATCCTCAAATATGTTCACGTTAAGTAAGACTGTCAAATTCAAATTTCAAAACTGAAAACTCAGATAATTTGTGACCCTCTATAAATTCATTCCTAATCCCAGCTTGAAAAACTCTCAATTAAAGCTAACCTAATCATCTGCAATGTAGAAACATACTGATAACAAGTTGTTACTAGGAAATGAAAGAAAGTGAAAGTCACTCAGTCGTGTCTGATTCTTTGCGACTCCGTGGATTATACAGTCTGTAGAATTCTCCAGGCCAGAATACTGGAGTGGGTTGCCCTTCCCTTCTCCAGAGGATCTTCCCAACCCAGGGACTGAACCCAGGTCTCCCACATTGCAGGTGGATTCTTTACCAGCTAGGACACATACAGGTTAAAAATGGTGGCTTCCAGTATGTATGGTCCTAAATTTTTGTCCAATGAACTCGAATCTGGTTTATTAGGTAAACCTCTATAATTAAACAATATTGAATCTAGGTGGTAACTTCAATTTCTTACTCTAGAATTACACTGTTCATCACAAGGATAAAAACATCACAAATGAAAGCTATTTGACACAAACCTCTGGTGTTGTCATGACATTTTTCAGATGATTAATGGCCAGAAGTCTCACAGGCGCAAGCGGATGATTCAGACTGAGCAACAAGGAGGTATCAGAATCTGCTAAAAACTACAGGATTCATCACAATTAGCAAATGATCTCACCATTAAATCTGAGCAGCATATAATCAAGAAGAACCAAAGAAAACCACACCATGCTGACATATTCAATAACCATCTAATTTCAGAGAGTAAAATGTAAAGTAAACCAAAAGTAAAAAGTAAAGCAAAATCTTTGCCTCCAAAACACAGTATGATTTGTAAATAGATAAAAAAATCTGTACTGCAAATGCTGTGATTTCATGTATACTTGTGTCTATATGTAGGTTTAAATCAGTGAAGTAATTTATGAAGTGATTCTGTGTTCTTTATGTATATCTGAACATATATACATAAGTTTTATATGTAAGTTTGCAAAGGGAAAAACACCTAAGATAAACCACTGGGTATTAGGACCTAAATGAAAATATATATCAAAAAAATTGATCACTGAAGAAAGAATGCATTACATCTATTAAGAAAATGATGTGATACTGCACTGGAGTTGTTGACAACTTCATTTATTTATGTAATTAGACTAAGAAGGAAGTCTATCAACCTGTGATCTGCAAACGAAATACCACTAAAGATGAAAGTCTAATTATGGAAGAGAAACACCAAAACAATCACATTTCTCTTCATAACATTTGTTTTCAAGGCAAACAATAAGAACTACTTAAGTATCTAACTTCTAGCATAAAGACTTGAGGCAAATTGTCCCTAGAAAATTTCTGAAGTCCTAACATAATCATGAAACAAAATCTATTTCCCTTTTCCTAATCAATGACTCAAACAGCCACATGTGGCTGGCGGGTGCTGTGCTAAGAAGTGAAGATACAGGAGAAAGATAAGGATCTCTAGAAATCTAAGTTAGGCCATCTTTTGGTGACTGCTAATAAGCACTAGACATAAAATTTCCAAACAACACTTTTCCTGAAATAAGCATCAGGTTCAGTTATTTAAAAATTACTGTACCTTTCTGCAATTATTTAATTCCTGCCTCAGAGTCTTACTCTGTACCTAGGGCAAACTGAGTAAATCTTCTCTCTCCATGGAACTTCTCAAACAGCAGGAAAGTAGCAAATTTCCTTCCCAAGCTCTCCAAATAATCCCATGAATATCCGTGTCACAAGTCCCCTGAAGAAAAAGTTACCTGGTACTTCCCTCCACTTGTAGAGAGAGAGATAAACTGGTGAAAAAGCTCCTGCTTCTTCAGGTCTGTAATCTCCTTCAAACGCTCCTCTAATACAGCATCTAATGTTCTGGGGCATCTGGGATGAAAGTAAAGAGTCAGTTCATTATTCTTAGTACAGTTGTTAAACTACACAGACCATCTAGGTATAAAAGAAAAAAAAATCTAACTTTTTAATATTACTGAGATTAAGACTTAAATTTTTGACAAACGGAATATGTAAAACCAAATGACATTGATCAAGTTTGTTACTATGACTATTTCAACAACAGTCTATATAAAAAATTATACTCTCCAAAGCCCCCATACAACCTTTATTCCCTCTTATATTTCAAATATATTTAAATCCTATAACTGTCCCTCCCTGAAAGGTAGAAAAGAAAAACAATCCCTTTATAATTCCTTCACTATATTAAGTAACTTGTAAATCATCTCTATAAAACCAGAGGTACACATTAGTAAGTGCACACAGACACACACATACACACAGCTTACCTGCTTTCTAAAAGTCTGATAAGTGGAAGAAACTGTTCATTTAGCAAAGATACTTTATCAGAATCCATCTTGTCCTGGGAACTATATGAAATATACTCTTCAAAAAGAAGGCTGCAAAGCAAAGCAAATACCAGCAGGCATGAGAGTTACTATGTATTGAACACCTACTACGTACTAGGTGCTTTAGAATGTATTATCTCTGTCAGACCTCCACAGGGTAAAAATTAGATTAATTTTACAGATACAAAAACTCGGACTAAGAAGTCTTATAATTTGCCTGAGGTTAAACAAGAACAGCAACAAGAGGCAATACTCAGTGAGCACTATTACATCATAAAAAGTGGAGCACAGTTTTCAATCCCTGTCTGAGTCCACAGCCAAGCTCTCAGCAGTACTTTGTATATTTAAACTCACTTAATTCACAAGACAACTTGGAAGCAGGGTGCACAAATGACACACCCTCTAGATAGGTGTGCCCAAGGATACACAAAGACAAAACCAGATCCAGAGCCTGACCTTCAGAACTTACTACTCTACCTGCCTGGAGGTGATAGGAGGAAGGATTTAACTTATGTCTGGGCTTCCCTGGTGGCTCAGAGGGTAAAGAATCTGCCTGCACTGCAGGAGACCCAAGTTCAGTCCCCAGGGTTGGGAAATCACCTGGAGAAGGAAACGGCAACCCATTCGAGTACTCTGGCTTGGAGAATCCCATGGACAGAGGAGCCTGGCGGGCTACAGTCCATGCGGTCACAAAGAGTGACTGAACAACTAACACCTCCACTTTTTTTCTGACTACTATGACGACATTCTTTTCACCGTATCAAGTTGCCCTTCCAGTAAGAAAAGAAAACGGGAGACTCTCAACTATTTTTACTTAGTGGTTTAAGTTTCTTAATGACATTTACTGATTACCAACTGTGATATAGTGTTTCTTGCATTTTGGTCCACTTAGTACGAGGAAATTTTAAACAACCAAAATTACATATAATATAACCCAAATTTATCTTCACTATTAACTCTGCATGATCACATATATACACTAAAGACAAACAAGAGAAATTACTTCTTTTTCTGTTGCCACAATCACTTTACTAAGTACTTACAATTAAATGAACATGGACAAAGCAAGAAATACATTATAAAGGGATACTAGAAAACTGTTAACCAACCCTGAGAAGGAGGATACTAAGCCACAGAAATACAAGTATCAAAAGTAAGAGCTTACCCAGCCAACAAATGGTCTAAGTTGTTCTTCAGGGATATATTTGTAAGTATGGCTTCTAAGAGTCTCCTATAGATTTGACCATCCATCTCTTCAGTTTCTTCTCCTTAGCATACATAACAAATTAAAATTGACTGGAGAAAAATGTTTTTGCATGTGCATACTATTAGGTTTTTTTATAGCAGAAAATCTTTCTATAGGAATAACTTTAAAACATATATCCACATCCAGCTTTATACCTATTTTCAATTCACCTATTTGGTCATTTGTATCTTTTAAAATCATTTTGTATATATTACCCTCATTTATCCTTTACTTGAAATCCTCTATATTTTTTAAAAACAAGTACTATCATGCCTCTCTCATTAATCAAACAGAAGTCCAAAGAACACAGTCTTTTCCCAAGCCACATTACAAGCAGTGAAGCTGGGACCTGAGTCTACATCTCAATAAACTATCTGAATACAGGCTAAACTTTCACCTCAATGCCTCCTTACTGAACCCAGAGCTGTCATCTTCCACTATGTAAGACTGAATGTTGGCCCTGACTTCATTACTCACCATCTGAACAGGAAATGTACCCTTTCATTTGTGCTAGTCGTGTTTCTGAAACTTGTATTTAAACTGAGATTGGGTTAAGTAAGCCTTGTTTTCCAATAAATGGATGTAACTTTAGAGATGACTTTCTTACTATGTCTTTCTAAGTCTAGTAGCAAGAGCACCAAGAATGTCTTCCTTGTCTTTCCATACTTATTGAAAGGTGAAAAACATATAATGCCAATAATCACTTTCTAATTAACTTCTGGCCTTTTTTTAAATCTGGATTTTCACACATGAGATTTTTCTTCTTATATTTTCAATGACTCAAGGGAGAAAAACTTTTTTGGGCAACTAGATATTTATTGGAAAGGAATCACTAAAGTTTGTTAAATATTTAGATGAAAAGGGAAAGTTTGACTCAATAATGTGTTTTAACTGTTTTAAAATAATTCCACAGTCTTTTTTCATGTAGAAACTATAAAAGAACACACATTAAAAAAAAAAAAAAAAACTACCTAGAGAGTGTCACAGAGTGAAGTAACTCTGAAAAACAAATATTGTATATTAACACATACACGTGGAATCTAGAAAAATTGTACAGATGACCTTATTTGCAACAGAAATAGAGAAACAGATATAGATAACACATGTATGGATGCCAAGAGGGAAAGGCGGCAGGCGGGAGGAAGTGGGAGACTGGGACTGACGTATACACACTATTGGTCCTTTGTATAAAGTAGGGAACTAATGAGAACCTGGGTTTCCCTCATGGCTCAGCTGAGAGATCATCGGCCTGCAGTGCAGGAGACCCGTGTTTGATCCCCAGGTTGGAAGATCCCCTGGAGAAGGAAATGGCAACCCACTCCAAGATCCTTGCCTGGAGAACCCCACAGACAGAGGAGCCTCACAGGCTACAGTCCACAGGATCACAAGAGTCGGACACAACTTAGCAACCAAACCACCAGCACCAAAGAGAACCTACTATATAGCATAAGGAACTCTACTTAATGCTCTGTGGTAACCTGAGAGGGAGTCCAAAAGGATACAGGTGCCTTTATAACTGATTCATTTTGCTGGACAGCAGAAACTAACACAGCATTGCAAAGCAACTTCACTTCAATAAAAATTAATTTAAAAAAATACTGAGTGTATCACTCAACTAACAAGGTTCTCCCTTCAACCAACCTGCTCCCCACCCTAAACGTTTCTCATGTCAGAAAAAACAGACAAATTACACAAAAAGAGGTGGACAGCAGAAACGCTAGATATCTCAAAGATATTAACCAGGGTGTGATTTTTATCGTAAGAAAATCAAATATGAGAAAGTAAGTTTTTGGACACAACAAGCAAAACCATTTACCTGTAACCTGATTAATCATGGAGACGACCAGATGGGGAAGCATGTAACGCAGAAGAGGACTAATGTCGTATGTTTCAGAAATTCCGTGAAGTAGTGTAATAAGATCAGGAACATTACACAAGTGAGGAAATGGCCTTTGGAGAAGCAAGGACATAAGATGTTGACTTTACATGTTAGAAGACAATGAATGGCAATTTTTAAAAATAGCATAAAATTTATCCTATGAAAAAAACTACTCAAAATAACTTCATTCACCTCCAGTTATCATCATTCTCAATTCAATCGTACGTACTTTTTCCCCAGGCTCTCTGGCTTCTGTCTCTGAAGGAGAACTATCAAGCAACTCAATCCATCCTTGATCAGAGAGGGAATTCTGGTCAGTGTTCTGATAATCTGTGAAGCCAAGGAGTTAACGAAGGTATCTTCCATGGTCACTTTCACGGAAATCTGACATATTATCATGTACGTTGCAGCTCTGTAATCTGGTAAAGATGATTTCAATCCCTGAATATTTTTTAAAATATAAGGAAAAGCAACAAACTATGTTATTTTAGCCTGCTGAAAAATATTACTTTATTTTGACAAATTGGAAGTGTCATAAATTAGAGGTGAATACAACCTAATGCACACTGAGAGTCAACACTCCTCAGAAGTGAAAAATCAAGATGCTGGCCCCCTTTCCTGAGGGGACATGGAAATGAGACAAGATTCATGGATGACAGAAGGGATCTCAGAAGGTCTCCCAACTCAAATATCCACTACACATGCTAAAAGAACAAAGGAGTCTTCTTTTGTATGCAAACATTCACCTGTGTAAGGGAGACTTCAATCAGAAACAAAACAGTATCTGACTAAAGACAATAATTTGGGGACCCTGGTTGGGGGGGCTTTTGCAGTTCGTCTATGGGGAACCTGGAAAGGCGGGAGGCTATGAGGTACTTGGGTAGAAGAAACATCAAGAAGCAGAAGTCGATACAAAAAGAATTAAAAGAGAGCCTCTGCCTTCAAGAGATTTTATAATCCATTCTCTTTTAAAAAGAATTTCACTTTTTCCTTTTTTTCTCAAAGATTTTCTGATTTAGACCATTTTTTAAAGCCTTTACTGAATTTGTTACTATATCACTTCTGTTTTAGGTTTTGGGATTTTTGGCCACAAGGCATGTGGAATCTTAGCTCCCTGACCAGGAACTGAATCTGCACCCCCTGCATTGGAAGGCCAAATCTCAACCACTGGACCAGCCAGGAAGTCCCCCAGTGTTCATTCTTAAGGAGCTTCCTAACTAAGATTCCACTCTGGTAAGTTTTTAAGAAGTCATATTTTTTACCTAAAAATTAAATTTCATCAACCATCTGAAATAAACTGCCAATGTAAAAACATTTATGCCTAAGTGAAATTTTCAAAAGCAAGAAAATTTCTTCCAGTACAAAATAATCTATTTTACACATAAGCAGGGCCAACCTTTTGAATATATGGAAACAGCTTGGCAACTATATTGTCGGATAAGTCCTCGGCAGCCACGAGAGCAGACACGATGGTAGAGGCATAGAAACTTAAGAGCACCCTCAACTGAGTGGAACTCCCAGGATACTCAGCAAAAGCCTGGAACAAAAACCACAAACCAAACACATTTAGAAGTGAAAAGCTAATGAGATATAATTATGAAAATATTTATAGTTCTCCTCAACTACTTCAGGCTGACACTTTACTTCTACCATATAATATTAAACAATTAAACATGGCAAGAATGAACAACCTTCTTGACATTTTTAGACTGTGTCTTTGTTTAAACAGTCGCTGTAAAGTATTTGGCAAGGAAGACAATAATTTATTTTTGTAGAGAAACAGCTTTAGTGGTGAAAGATGGACTAAGCTGCACATGCTCCACAAGAGGAGAGCACTTAACAAAAGGCACTTCTTCGAAGTCCCACTGCTGCTACAGAAGGCCCTCATTCGCTTTCTCCAGGCCGAGGAAGCAACATGCTAACGGAATTACACGTTCACGAAACAGCGTACTACTCACCTTCACAGATTTTGTCACCAGACTACAAATGAAATCCATGAATCCAAGATCTTTGTAGCAGTGGGTAACCAAAGTTCCTTTAGCTAAGGGCACTCCAGACCGCTGTTACAGAGAGGAAGAACCAACTATTAGTAAGGATAATTCATCAACTCATCATTAAAGTACCTACCAAAGTAACAGCTTCAAACTGCTACAGTTCATTAATACAAAATATAGTCTTCCATTATAACTGGTGGTAAAGAAGAGACTAACATATAAAATTGTGCAAACTTAAGAAATTCAAAAGAGAAGGGCCAGCAATGAGTGTGGAGGTACTCAGTGAAAAATGGTTACTTATCATGTGTTGCATTTTGATATGTATTTATCTAAATCCAGATTCTCTAGATTCTTAGTAACTCTACCAGTTAGACTTGGTTTTTCAGTCACTGTGATATGGTTTTGTCACTGCTTTACAATAACACTAGTAACAGAAATAGACTAGGAACCCAGTCAACTTACACTGCTCTTCCCATGACCTAGCACTGTGCATGGCATATGCAAGTGCACAATAAATTTGGAATAGATCAATGAAAAGATAATTTGCAGCAAATTTCAATAGGTTAAGTGTGGTTTGGATACCTGAAACAAGTGTGTCTAGAGAACAGCAAAGTCTATGCGTAGATTAGAGAAAAAAAATAATGTTATTAGCAGAATGAATACTGAGTAAAAGTTTGATAGGCTTTATTACAGGTTGGCCTTCTCTTCCTGAATATTCTTTAGATTAAGTGCTTTACATCCAAATTCTTTTCTTCTTCTAATCAAAATGCCCATTCCTTTCTCTTTACTAATTCTGATCATGGACTGCCTGTCATCAGCCAGAGAGTTACTTGTTCCATGGTCACAACCTGTTAGCCTACTTTCATCCCATTTGCCGCCTGCTGGCCCAAATCACCATTCAACATTTAATCAAATTCTTGCTAACAACATACATCTACTTTCTTTACTATAGTCACAGACAAGGTGGTAATGACAAGTCAGTTGTTTTCCTACAAAATCATGCTATCTGATCTCAGCCAGAGCCTTCCTGTAAGGCAATCACCCTATTATTTATCTGTAAATTAATTCTTAGCATCTTCTTTCAATACTAATTTCTTGAAGTCCTTCATTTTTTTTTTTTTTTTTTACTTTTTCTAAGTATTTTATGCTTTTCCTCACCTAACCTTTTTTAAGCTTTTCAGTTCCAAAATTCTAAATGCCAGACAGCACAGTATAATGGAAAGACAAGCTCTAGAATCAGATCTAGATTCAAATCTCAACTCTGCCACTTTAGAGCTGCTTGAACTTTGGTGAGTAACTTAATACTCTAAACCTGTACTCATCTGTAAGTTTTTTTGTGAGAATCAGAGATAACAAAATACAAACTGCCTATCCTACTATTACGTGCCAAATAAAAGCGAGCTATTATTCATAATAGTTTCAAATGGAAGCTAGGAAATAAAAGTGATGGAGGTAATACTTGGTGTACTCTTAGGAACACCAATGGCTTTAATTTTTCCTAATAATACCTTTTATGAAGGCTTGCAATTAATACAGATACATTATCATTCAACAATCATACCTTAATTGGTAATAACCAGAACCATTTGTGCTTTGAATTATTAATTTTTAGAAGCTGTATAACCCGCACAAATATTCTTGTCTCGTGGTATGGCAGAACACAAGCAATGAGGCTATCTTGATTATAAAGATGGATATGGAACCTGGAGAAAGAAGAAGCAAACAATTCAAACTGATACAAAACTTACAAGCATATATTTCCTTATGTGCCCAAATGGTACACCAGTGACCTAAACCCACTTAAAACAACGATAAAACTAGAAGCGAGGTATAGCACACTTAAAGCACAGGCATGAAAGTATTCAATACGGTTGGCCAATTCTTATGCAGAAATATTTTAAAATATTCAATATCAAAATTGACATCCATTCACTTTTTCTCAACTTTTTAAAAAACCCATTTATTAACATAATTTTGGGATCACTGCAGTCAAACCAACAGAAAAGCAAACTGGGTCAACTAGGTAACACTCAATTTCTCTCTGTTCTCCAAAGTTCACCTTCCACAGCTGTTTCCTCAGTTTACCTAACTATTAATATCATCATCCTAAAACCAGAAGACTAATTACAAAGAAAATCATATTACCTTCTTTGAATAAAAAAAAATTATGAAATTACAAGCCTATTTAATTTGTTCATGAACTTTACAAAACTTGGTATTGGTCATGCCACCCATTAACATAAGACAGATGTATTAATTCTGTCAGATTCATTAAATCCTTTCTAGCCTTTAAGATCTAAATCCCTTCCAGGTTTCTTTCTCGAGATGTTTTTACTAATTCTCCCAGCCAAGTGATCCCTCTGTCTGTCGAAGCTCTCCTATCCCTTCTCTCTTATAGCACCACACCTCTTGCCTTTTATTAGTTCTCTAATAGGGCATTAGGACTAGCCAAGACTAGTGGCTAGTCTTCACTTCCTCCATGAAGCTTTCTGCAACTACTTCAGGCAGCACCACACTCCCAAAACCCTGTATACACCCTTACTGTGGCATTCATTTCACAATGGTTTAAGAAAAGGCAGCACATTTATCCTTGTATTGAACTTACTGTTTGCTAAATAACTCACATGAATAAATAAATGCAAAAACAAAGGCAAAAAGTACTCCTTACAATAATGATCTATTTGGGGGAAATCAAATGCTAGAAGACAGAGAGAAATAGCACAAATTTGATTCTTTTTTTGTCTGAAGAATCTAATGATGTGATAATCAGAAGACCCAGGTTAAACTATGTTTTCTCAATGACTCACTGGCCTCCTTTACCTCTATGCCTCCAGTTAATGAATTGGAAGTCTTTCTACTTTTAAAACATCCATAAGAAAAAAAAAATGTGTAAACTATGGTGTGATACCAACATGATGTAAATAAATGAGAAAATAGACTGAGTAAACTTAGACAATTTCAAAAGGAGATGAAAGATCCGACCTTGGAAACAAATTTATATCGCCGCTTACGAGTCATGTGACTCTGCCAACTTAACTTTCTACACCTGTTTTCTCAATTGTATAATGGGGATGAAAGCACCACCTCGCTCACATGAATGCTGTAAGCGCTGATAAGGCATACAAAGTGCTTACCATCAGGCCTGGTGTAAAGTGTTCCATACACATTAGCTATTACTGTTTTTCTTTTTTTTTGTTTTTCTTAAGTTACAGTATTTTAAAGAATAATATTATTCTTTTCCCAAACCACCATTTTTGTTATTTTGGCAAGAAGTTCAATAACACTCTTTGCCCCAAATATGCAAAAGTAATCTGTAATAGCGAAGTGACATAAGCCCCTTAGAACCAATGAGGTTAGACTATTTACTCAAGATTTTTTTTTTTTTTTTTACTCAAGATCTTTTAAAAAGTAGTTTTACTTTTCACTATCAATAAAAATGAGTTCAACATAGAAGGGCATGCTTATCTCACCCAATACAAATCATGTTTATCTCAATATTTAAATTAACAAACGTTCTCATTACTTAAAAACATCAATGTTATCATCCCATAGTTATTTCTGTAATTTCATTTGCTACCTGTGGATCAACCACTCCAGACACTTCTGTGCCGGCTTCAGCAGGAAGTAAGGGGACAAGTGAATAAGAAACAATGAAATGTTTTCATCCAGCTGTTTGTTCACTGCTTTGGTCTGAACGCTGCGCTCCAAGGTTTTTGCTAGCTGGCTGAACAACGGTGCTTCAAATCGCTCAAAGGAAGGATCAATTCCAAGCAGCTCTTCCAGTCCAGTGCATCCTAGGAAAACTCCAGTTGATGTAACAATTCTTTGCAAGTAAACACGCCTCACCCTTCTTTTACAGTTGAAGTTTTCTCTAATACTCTCTATTCTTTTAGAATAATCTGTAATACAGTCCCAAACATAGATTTCTATCCAACATAGAAAATAAATTTCATCTCACCAAGGAGAAGAAAAAGTACCTCGAGGCAGGGAGCCTTTTTTTTTTTTTTTCAATACAATTTCAGTACAGTAACTAGGCCAGTCCTTGGAAGACCCCTCCCTGACCCCCCAACCACTGCTTCCGGCCTCTTCCTTTCTACACCTTAGATAACTTCCCCCAACCTTAGTGTGAAATTCAGACACTGCTACCTATACACATTTTAAGCATCTAGAGCGTAGTTATTTGCCATTTTCTTTCCCTAACAACGTAAGTCGAGTTAGCAAGATACAAACCGCTAAGAGAGCGGGTCAGAAAACACAGCAACATCCGGGTAACACACGCTTCCCAGGGATTTTTCTAAGTTAAAGGGCAGCTCACCAATGGCAAAGAGGGTGTCTCTGTCGATGGTGCCCGCTTCCTTGGGGTCAAACAACAAAGAGGCAACTTCATCTCTAGATAAAAGACTGGCGTCACTCTGAGGGAGGGCAAGCCGTTGGAGCTGCTGGGCTAAGGACGTCATCTTTCACGTTGGCAGACTTCTAAAAACACAGGTTAAGAAGCAGACCCACCGTGAGAACCCTCTACAAAATTGTAAGACGGCGTAACGGCAAACAGCAAATGTCTCACGTACAAGCAACTTTCCTCCGCACTCAGCGAGGCTGCGGACACATCACCTGCTGTCCAGGAACCCCCAGACGCCAAACGTGCAAACCCTAAAACAACAGCACTAATAGCTAATGACATCCCCGAGGGCCGCGCCAAGCGTTTCTCAGCTCCAACTCCGCGGAGACTCGAAAACTCGAGGACACCTAACCCTCTCCTCCATACCGCCCCGACTCACAGCCCCTGCTCACCCGAGCTCGACTTTGGGCAGGACTCAGAAACCAATGAATCTTCCCAGCAGCTCCCACATGGGTACCAAGAAGTCCAGCTCTCGGCCGGAACTGTAGAGCACGCCTCGCGCGAACTTCCGGTCTCAGGCACTACGGCAAGAGAAGAGGTACAAGCTTGCCGGAAAGCGAAACGATGACTCCGCCCCCAGGCGGCGAAGCCCCGCCCCTCCGCCGCGCGGTCCGGATCTGTTGGAGGCTTGCGGTCTGTGCTTGGCTCGCTGCTGGGTTTCAGTTTCTGACTGGGCATTTTGTGAGCTTTGACGTTCCGTAGCAGGAATCCTTCATTCAACATACTTATCGAGATTTTTACTACATACCGGCAGCATGGCGCAGTGGTTAAAACTGAGCCATGCCGTCGCAGTCCGGGTTAATATACCCGCTCTAGGGTCTTTGGGCTCTGTGAGCTGCACTGAATTCTCGTCTCTCGGAGTTTGGTATCTCCTCTATAAAATGAAAACAGGCTGAGAGTTTCATCAGATGACCTACTGATGGCAGCGCGAGCCGCTCTGCAAATAAATGCTGGCTACCACTATTCTGAAACTTGGGGCCAGCCACTGTATTTCCGGAGTACACGCCCTGCGTGATTTGTTGTTTTGTTTTTCACTAACCCTGGTGAAATACAATTTACAAACGACATCGCACAATTCAGTTTAGCAATTCGATGAGTTTTAACAAAGGATTAAGTGGGTATCACTATCTGTCCATTCAAGACATAGAAAGTTTCCGTTGCCCCAAAAAGTTCCCTCTGATCCCTTTGCTGTGTTGCCCCCCCGCCCCCCACTCCTGGCCCCAGGTAACAACTGGGCATCTTAGTATCACTATAAGTTGGTGCTGCTGAAGAGAGTTCCACATGAGTATACCACAGCCTGTTCCCAAAGCAAGGGTATGTGCCCAGATGGAGTGAACTGGCCACTCCAAGAAGCTGCACAGGATGCAGGCATGAGATCGGATATCCTACCTGTATTTTTTGGGTGCATTCGTTTCTCTTAGGACGTGGAGGTCTTTTTGATGCCAGGGTGTCAGTCTTCTATTCTTGAATAGTTGGAAACAGAGTTATAGTTTGAGGGGCTCCCTTCTCTACTCCATGTAGATCTCTCTTTGTGAACACAACCTTTCATTTTTGTTTTGTCTTAACAGCATCTGCAACAACCAAAAAACTTCTCAGTTACTTCTAGAGATAGCTAATGATCTTTTGCATGGGCTGTTGATCGCCTTGCAGAGAATGATGTGGTTTTTTTAAGTTCCAGGAATATCTCTTTGATCCTTAAAAACAGATCTCTCAAAGGAATTTTTGTTGTTCTTCTTTACATCAGCTTTGGGAGAAATGAAAATAGTGAGAAATGAAAAGTTCCCCCACCAGTGTCCCCAAATTATTGTCCCCAAATTATCAGATACTGTTTGTTTGCTTTAAAAAATTCTCATGTTTTTACAAGCCTCATCAAAGTGCAAATAAACAAAGATGCCACAAATGTTTGGTTCAATCATGTTTATATTAGTTCCAATGGTATATGGTACTGTGCTGAATTTTACTTTAGAAGTAAATGAGAAGAAAAAAAAATTTTAAGTAAACTAGAAAAGTAAAAAGAACAAGTGAGAGATTCGTAAATATAATATCTGTTTTAAAAAACATGCTGTGACCTTGAACTGTGTATTTTTCTCCATTTTAAAAGAATTGTTTGGATATATTCCTGATTGTTGTCTAATAACTACCTCCTCAGTTTTTGTGATTATAAACTTATCTCCTGCTATGATTATTCAGCTGGGGACCAGAGTAAACTTCTTTTCTGTTGCTACTTGAATTCAAAATATTGGTCATAGATCATCTGTTGCTCTGCAATTTCTCTTAATAACCCTTTTACTGCATTTTGCCATTTTACACTCATTAAATCCAAAATTTTAGCCATAGTGATATGTATTTCTTGATGCAAGGGTAAGCATTGTTTTCAGACATGGTATATTAACCATTCATTCATTCGTTTGATGGGAGATGTCACATGGCAGAGTGATCTATTCTGCTGCTTATTTCAATCACTGTTCATGGCAAGGACTCTAACCCTTCCCAAAAAACAACTTTGTAAGAGTGACTTGAATAAATGAGCTCTTTTTTAAAGTACTTGTAAAAGCCCTCCCTCATCCCATTCTTCTTTACTCCAGAGCACAGATACTTTCCTTCCCCACTTTATACCAAGCTAGGCATACAGTGTGGACAAGACAGGTTAAGTTCTCTGCTCCTGTGGAATTTACATCCCACCAGGAAGTGACAGGTAAAAGGCAAATAGATAAATCAGAAAAACATCAGGTAATGTAGGGAAAGCTCTGCTGGCAATAATAAAAAGCCATAGGATAGGGGTAAAACAGAGAGGGCATCATTAATTTGAGTGGCTGGAGAAGGACCTTCTGAGGAGGGAACATTTAAGCCAAGACCTGAATGACTAGTCTTGATAAACTGGAAATACCCTCAGTGAAGTTGCTCAGTCGTGTCCGATTTTTTGCAATCCCATGGACTGTAGCCTACCAGGCTCCGCCATCCATGGAATTTTCCAGGCAAGAGTACTGGAGTAGGTTGCCATTTCCTTCTCCAGGAAATACCCTAGACAGGATCAATCTTGATGTTCACTCCAATCACAGCAAGGCTCTTTTCTGCCTATCAAGTATACCAAGTTTGTATTTTCTTCACAGAGTTGCAACTACCTGGAATGATCTGATTTGTTTGCTTACCTATTTATTTCTTATATCCACTTACAGAATACTGTCTTCACACTGGCATGGAGCCCATCCCTGAGATTTTGATACCAAGGCAAAGTTGCAGATGGAGACGCAGCTGTCAGTCTAAAATACTTAAGAGATAAAGATCAACCTAACACACTGTAACCTCGGATATGGTATAACCTTTAACTTTGACGAAAAAAAAAAAAAAGTATAACAAAAATATTTTCATATGACTGAAAGACAGCAAAATACAAAAGATGACAGCATTCAATTATTATCATAACTGTCTGGATACAATATGGACTTCCCTGGTGGCCCAGCAGTAAAAAATCTGCCTGCAATATAGGAAAGCCAGGATCAATCTCTGGGTTGGGAATATCCCCTGGAGGAGGAAAATGGCTACCCACTCCAGTATTCTTACCTGGGAAATCCCATGGACAGAGGAGCCTGGTGGGCTACAGTCCATGGAGTTGCAAAGAGTTGGACACAACTGAGTGACTAAGCATGCACACATGCACATACTGGATACAATATTGATTGAGAGTTAATAGATTTCCTATATATTTAGCACATAGAATTTTGCCTTCATGTCAGCATAGTTACCAATTATGTTGTTTAATTCAGACTTTCACAAATTGTGTCCTATTGACAAAAATGATCAAAAAGATTAAAAGATAAAATTTAATTACATTCAAAGTGTACAAAATTTGAATGTATTTCATAAAAATATAAATTATGTAAAAAATCTGTACATTATATTTTTCACTTATTCTCAATGTTTTCAAAAGAATTACCCTCAACAAGGCAAAAGCACAGGTTATAATGTCAACATCTTAAATAAAATTAAATAAAGGTAATTTTTATTTTTGGAAAATATTATTATCTTATTATAATAAACTATTCATAAAAGTTATTCACAAGTTTGTCATTCCATGTCTATCTAGTTGCCAGTGTAAAGAATCAATATCCCACCACATCCCCTCTGCCAAAAAAAGGAAAAATCAGTATTCCCTTTCATTCATGCTATACTTATATCTGTGTTAGTCACTCAGTCATGTACAATTCTTTGCAACCCCATGGACTGTAGCCTGCCAGGCTCCCCTGTCCTTGGGATCCACAAGGCAAAAATACTGGAATGGATAGCCATTCCCTTCTCCAAGGGATCTTCCCCAACCAGGGATCGAACCTGGGTTTCCCACGTTGCAGGCACACCAGGGAAGCCATTATGTATATCTACCTGTTTTCAAATTGAAGGGTCATATGAATTTTTTAATGCTGTTAAAGGATCTTTAGTTACCACATCCAATTGTTGAGAATATGTAGTACAGTAGTTCATGAGTACCTCCAGAACTGTAAATTGGGAAACAAAAGGAAACAAGAAATTGCATGTTTGGAACTACTTAGAAATAATACTTTATACTTTTCTATGCAAAAATCTAATATGTACATGTGGTCTAAAAGGAAAAGTGTGACAAGTTCATCAATTTGTCTTTCTCTTACTTAAGCACTTCTGGATTTGAATCTTCCCCTGTGCTAAAGCTGTGTCCAGAAACAGTACAATCCACAAACCTTCAGAACACTCAGACGAGTTTGTCTTTTATTTGAGAACACAGGGTGAGAAACTGTTTTCCTGAAGCTTAAGTATATAAATCAAAGACTGGAGATTCAGAGTCATGGAATGTGCCACAGCAGTGCTAGATGGCAGCTTCTGAAGGCCAGACTTCTACATTTTAAAACAAATTTCTCATGTATTTGTGATATTCATGTGCAGACCTTGGGGAGTTCATCTTTCAGTGTCGTATCTTTTTGCCTTTTCATACTGTTCACAGGGTTCTCAAGGTAAGAATACTGACGTGGTTTGCCATTCCCTTCTCCAATGGACCACGTTTTGTCAGAACTCTCCACTATGACCCATCCATCTTGGGTGGCCCTACACAGCATGGCTCATAGTTTCATTGAATTGGACAAGGTTGTGGTCCATGTGGTCAGTTTGGTTAGTTTTCTTTGACTGTGGCTTTCATTCTGTCTGCCCTCTGATGGATAAGGATAAGAGGCTTATGGTAGCTTCCTGATGGGAGAGATTGACTGTAGGGGAAACTGGGTCTTGTTCTGAAGGGCCGGGCCATGCTCAGTAAATTTTTAATCCAATTTTCTGTTGATGGGCGGGACTGTGTTCCCTCCCTGATGTTTGGTCTGAAGCCTACAGTAGGCCCCTACAGTAGGGGTAATGAAGGTAATGCGATCTCCTTGAAAAGGACTTGGACACACACTGTTGTATTCAGTGACCCTGACCCTGCGGCAGGCCACTGTCGGCCCATGCCTCTGCTGGAGACTCCTGGATACTCACACGCAAATCTGGCTCAGTCTCCTGTGGGGACACTGTTTTTCTCCTGGCTCCTGGTGTGCACAAGGTTTTGTTTGTGCCCTCCAAGAGTCTGTTTCCCCAGTCCTCTGGAAGTTCTGTAATCAAATCCCACTGGCCTCCAAAGTCAAATTCCCTGGGAGGTTCTCAGTCTTTTGCTGGATCCCGAGGTTGGGAAATCTGTTATGGGTCCTAGTGCTGGCAGATGTTTTAACATAGCACTGTTCTTAACAGTGCTAGAATTTTTTTGGTATAATTGTTCTGCAGTTTGTAGGACCTAACAGAAGCAGAAGATATTAAGACGAGGTGGCAAGAACACACAGAAGAAATGTACAAAAAAGATCTTAATGACCCAGATAACAATGATGGTGTGCTCACGCACCTAGAGCCAGACAGCCTGGAGTGCAAAGTGGGCCTTAGGAAGCATCACTGCAAACAAAACTAGTGGAGGTCATGGAATTCAAGCTGAGTTATTTCAAATCCCAAAATATGATGCTGTGAAAGTGTTGCACTCAATATGCCAGCAAATTTGGAAAACTCAGCAGTTACCACAGGACTGGAAAAGGACAGTTTTCATTCCAATCCCAAAGAAAGGCAATGCCAATGAATATTCAAACTACTGCACAATTGCACTCATCTCACATGCTAGCAAAGTAATGCTCAAAATTCTCCAAGGCAGGTTTCAACAGTATGTGAACTGAGAACTTCCAGGTGTTCAATCAGGATTTAGAAAACGCAGAGGAACCAGAGATCAAATTGCCAACACATGTTGGATCATAGAAAAAGCAAGAGAGTTCCAGAAAAACATCTGCTTTATTGACTAAGTCAAAGCCTTTGACTGTGTGGATCACAACAAACTGTGGAAAATTCTTCAAGAGATGGGAACACCAGACCACTTTACCTACCTCCTGAGAAATCTGTATGCAGGTCAAGAAGCAACAGATAGAACCAGACATGGAACAACAGACTGGTGTGTCAAGACTGTATATTGTCACCCTGCTTATTTAACTTCTAAGTGGAGTACATCATGCGAAATGTCAGGCTGAATGAATGCTAGTGGATGAAGCACAAGCTGGAATTAAGATTGCCAGGAGAAATAGCAATAACCTCAGATATGCAGATGACACCGCCCTTATGGCAGAAAGCAAAGAGGAACTAAAGAGCCTTTTGACTAAAGTGAAAGAGGAGAGTGAAAAACCTGGCTTAAAACTCAACATTAAAAAAAGATCATGGCATCTGGTCCCATCACTTCATGGCAAATAGATGGGGAAACAATGGAAACAGTGACAGACTTTATTTTCTTGGGTTCCAAAATCACTGCAGATGGTGACTACAGCCATGAATTTAAAAGACACTTGCTCCTTGGAAGAAAAGCTGTGACCAACCTATACAGCATATTGAAAAGCAGAGACATTATTTTGTCGACAAAGGCCTGTCTAGTCATAGCTAGGATTTTTCCAGTAGTCATGTATGGATGTGAGAGTTGGACTATAAAGAAAGCTGAGCGCTGAAGAATTGATGCTTTTGAACTGTGGTGTTGGAGAAGACTCTTGAGAGTCCCTTGGACTGCAAGGAGATCCAACCAGCCCATCCTAAAGGAGATCAGTCCTGGGTGTTCATTGGAAGGACTGATGCTGAAACTCCAATATTTTGGCCACCTGATGCAAAGAACTGACTCATTGGAAAAGACCCTGATGCTGGGAAAGACTGAAGGCAGGAGAAGGGGATAACAGAGGAGGAGATGGTTGGATGGCATTACCGAGTTTGAGTAAGTTTGAGTTTGGGTAAGCTCTGGGAGTTGGCGATGGACAGGGAAGCCTGGTGTGCTGCAGTCTATGGGGCCGCAAAGAGTCAGACTGAGTGACTGAAATGAACTGAACTGATGTGCAGACCTTAGGCTGGTCCAAGGATGCTGTTGAAGACAGGACTTTCCCAAGGTTGTGGCTGAATCACTGCTCCAAAGTAAAATGCCTAGCATATGCTTGACAGTAAATATTTATTAACGAATGTAAATACGTGTAAGCTCTAGCCCTATCTCCTTCCTGTTCAAGAAGTGTGTATCAGAATGCAAGTAAGTAAGAGTAGCATTGTTACAGGAATAACTTAGAATTATTCTAACTATAAATAAAAGAAAGTTATTCAGAAAATTCAAAATTGTATTATTAGCAGATTATTCTCACCATATATCACGACTGATAGCATACTGTCTCCTTGAAAATGTATCTATTGATGAGAAACAAAATAAGATGTACATAATTAACACTGTAAATGCATCATGTGAAACCTTACGTTAGCCAAGTGCCAACAAATAGATGACTGGTTCAATGAGAACTGAGAAGTTAAGAATTTGTTTCGTCATGTTGTGTCCTGTACAAAGTCATATACATTATTATGAAGCTGAGCACTTGTGGTCTTGTCACCCAAAATTACAACTATTTTTTTCTGGTTATTTTGAAAGGCACTGGTAGAAAGTTGGAGAAAAAAAAAAAAAAATTGGAAATCAAACCACAGCAAATACCTGCTATATCTTTAACAACCAGCAGATAGCACCAGAGCATTTTTCTGACCCCAGAGTGAATTCAGCTGTATCTCCAGGTACCTTAAAGGATCTACAGTATTCAAATTTAAGGTTTGAATGTGATGTACAATGATAAAAATTGGTTCATTAACTCTTCCACATAAATTAAGATTTTTATAAAAATAATGTTTTAAAACATTATTTGGAAAGCAATGGGACTTCTAAATGTTTATATTTTCTTAGCTAATGAGAAGCATTCACAATCATCTGTTTAATAAGTACCCTAAATGATAGGTGTGGGTGGCCTGAGTCCCCTCACTCCCACCCCATCCTAAGTTAAATTCCATTAAATTTTTGCCACTGGAAAGATTTTTTGTTTATTAGCGTAATGGTGAAGTAGAGAACCAGGAAAGCCAGCAAAGTGAAATAAATAGTTATCAGAAAACTTTGGGTGGGAGTGGGGGTGGGGGGAAGGACTTGGCTCTATGTGAGTCAAATTTGAAGAAGAACTTGGGGCAGAGAGAGCAGTTTGGGGGATAAATTGAAGAGAAGACCAGTTCTCTGTATGACATATTAGACAGATTAGAGGTAAACAGAAAAAAAAAAATACAATTTATTTGATTTGTATTACATTTGAATTCTTCCTTTGGTATTTTTAAAAGACTTCTATGAAGATTTCAATTTATTTTCAGTTCTATTTGGGATCCAGACTAATATTTCTTGTTGTATAACTATGCTGTAGCTAGCTTCATGACCCAGTAAGTCAGTCTAATTTTATGGAGTTATTTAAGTGTAAATAAAGTGACAAAAAAAAGTATTTCCTAGTGATATGATTATATACTAGAAAAGTCAAGGATTCAGTTCTGAAAACAATTGGATATAATATAGAATATAGGACATTAAATCAGTGCAAATATATATACACATACAAACATACATGTGATGTCTAGAACATTTTATCTGTAATTTCAAGAAAACAAACTAAGAAAATAAAGACCAATTTCCAATAGCAAAACACACACATAAATGTACCTGAGAGGAAAATGTATAAGGTCTTTGAGAAGAAACTATAAAAGCCATTAGAAAATTAAAATGAATGAATAGAGAAGACTGATAGCTATATTATGCTCCTGGATAGGAAGACAAATATTATATAAAATGTCTGTGTGCCAACTCCGAGTTAATATACATGTTTAATTCAGTCTTAAGAAAAAATCCCAGATTTGACAAAATGTTTCTTAAATTGATATAAAAGAATACATCTTAAAAATTCTCAGAGGAACACTTAATGGAAAAGTATAATAGGGAAGATTAGCATTATCATGTATTAAAAATATATGACAAAGCAGCTGCCAGTAAAAGAATATAGCTCTGGGGAAAAATCAGACAAATAGACCCTCAATACCCAAAGAGCTGGGTTTCCCAGGTGGCTCAGTGGTTAAGAACCTGCCTGTGATACAGGAGATGCAGGAGACGTGGGTTCGATCCCTGGGTTGGGACGATCCCTTGGAGGAGGGTCTGGCAACCCACTCCAGTATTCTTGCCTGGGAAATCCCATGGACGGAGGAGCCTGGCTACAGTCTATGGGGCCACAAAACAGTTGGACAGGACTGAGTGACTAAGCCACCGCTTCCGCCACCACCATTACCCAAAGAGTTAGCTAATCAAGAAACAAACCCCAATTTTAGTAAGTGTTTAAAATAGTACAATGTAAGTATCAAAAACAATCAGGGAAGAAAATTTTCACTAATTGGTGTTGGGGTAAGTACTTTGAATGGAGTAAAAAAAAAATCAAAATGCAAGAAGGGACTCCAGATACCTAAAGAAATTATAGTTCTGAACAGCATGGAATAACAGGTACCGTATTTACACTCCCACTGGAAACAGCCAAAACGTGGACAAATATACGAAACAATGCTTTTCAAGACACTGTACATCAGGCAACTAAGTTGTCAACGATCCTAGAAAGAAATAAAATAAGCAAGGTTTGCCCCATGGTTGCCCCAGTTTACCACCTTGAGTGAGTCTCCTGGCCGCGGCCCAAGAAGAGGAAACCCAGGCAGAGCAGGAAGGACCCTCTGAGCTGAAGAAATGGACCTCAGAGTCCAGGGAGGACGAGGCGGCTGAAATTTGAAGAGTATGAAGAGAGAACCTAAGAGGAGGCTCTGGAGACCTGCAGAGAGCCCCCTCGAGTAACGGTCGGCACTTGCTGGTGAGGGAACAATCTCAAGCTGAGGAAAGAACAGTCTGAAAGAATCAGAGGGGACAATACCTGTATTCACACATGACCAGGAATGAAATTCTATCCAATCATGAGGCTGTCATCTCAGTCACTTCACCAGTGAGAAAGAAACTACAATGTGTGAGATGGAAAAAACACCCCATGGGAATAATGACAAAGCAAATACCACATTGGGCTTCCCGGGTGACACAGTAAAGAATCCATCTGCCAATGCAGGAGAAGCAGGAGACGTGTGTTCGATCCCTGGGTCGGGAAGATCCCCTGGAGGAGGAAATGGCAACCTGCTTCCCATTCTTGCTTGGGAAATCCCATGGACAGAGGAGCCTGGCGGGCTACAGTCCATGGGGTTGCAAAGAATAGGCCGTGAATGAGCAAATGAGCACACACACCGGAATCACAGAAGAAAAGAACTTGAAAGCATAGCAATAGAAAGGAATCAGAACGAAACATCCAGAGAAAAGAGGTTTTTTTGTTTGTTTGTTTAGTGAACAAAACATCAGTAAACTATGGAACAATTTCAAGTGGACTAACGTGTTTGTAATTTGAGTCCCTAAAGAAATGGGGCAGGCAGAAAAAATACTTGAAGAGGCAATCACTGGACATTTTCCAAATTTATGAAGAATGATCATCCATAGACCCAGGAAGCTCAATAAACACCCACACAAGGAACATGATGAAAACAACACCGAGTCTCATCATAATCAAATGCTGAAAATTTGTATTAAAACAAGTAGTAGAAAACCCGGAAAATAATGGAGCTGCATTTTTATCAATATGGGGAATGATGTTAGAGAAGACTTTCTAGACATTTCAGAAAACAATTATCGAGGAAACGTTCAGCAGATATAACTACATATAAATGGCAAATTTAAGTATCTTCTGCTTTTTAAAATAATGGGTAAACAAGCTAAACGACCTTTAAAAGACAAGCAACAGAGTGAAAAAACAACAAATACAGAAAATAAAAGGATAAAATATGTATATATGTTTGCTTTTAACACACAGCTCATAATAATAATGAGAAAAACAGAGTTCAGTAGAAAAACAGCCAAAAAATATAAACAAATGATTCACGTGTACAAAGTCCAATTATCAAATTTACAGGCAAATGTTCAACTCTAGGAATGTAGATTAGATTAATATACCATATACCTACTAAATACGTACCATATACCTACTAAACTAATGTTCCATATACCTACTAAATTTTCTACAAAGTAATGTTTATTCCTGGAAAAAGCAGATGTTAATTTATATTTTGATGCATTACAAGTGATACTATAAATCGGTATCACCCTTTCAGACGCAATTTGGAAATATGCAGCAGGAATTCAAAATATGTTTATATCCATTAACTTCCTCATTTCATTTCTGTTAAGTCTGTAGCCATCCAACATGCCACAGCTGTAAACAAGACTGTTGTCACTTTATTATGTGGAATGGTGGATTCTAAAAAGTAAAGTTACATATAATTAAATGTACAGTTAATTACAAGTATCGATTTTAAATATAAGAATATAGCTTAACAGTTTAAAACAAAAATAATCAAAGATCAATTGAAAAATGAAAAAAAAATCAAATCCTGAATTATCTATGCATACCAACTATTTTTACGTAATGTTAGTTTTCATTTTCAGTCGGCTTCTAATATTTGAACTGTAATATAGTTAAGTGTTTTTCATAAATAGTTCCACATAATTGATTAAAGAAAATCTGTTAACAAGTATTTAAACGAAAAAGGACATTTTGGGATATGCTTTTTAGTCCCAATTTGATTGAGCAATAATTGGCCTACATCACTATATAAGGCATAGAATATGATGGTTTCAGTTACATATATTGTGAAATGATTACCACAATAAGTTCAGCTAAAATCCATCTTCTTGAATAGATCCAGTAAAAGGAAGAGAAAAAATGTTTCTCCTCGTGATGAGAACTCCTAGGATTTATTCTCTAATAACTTTCCTATCTATCACACAGTAGTGGTCACTATAGTCACCGTGGTGTACAGTACATCCTTCATACTTATAACTCGATGCTTGCACCTTTTGAATTATGTTATTTTTTCAAGGGCTTTTCTTTAGCCTTGGAACAAAAGAGCATACTTTGAAGAAGATATTCAATTCTGGGAATCAGATTTCTATAACAGAAAGAATAATGAAAAGAATTAACTCTATTTGCTATACTTATAAAGACAAAAAAATTTTCAGTCTGTATCTCAGAGGACCTCTCTGTAAAAATCACACAAATTTTAAGCTACAAGTGTAATTACAGACATTAAAGAATTCAAGGCCTTAGATTAAAGGGCAATGTATTCATATATAGGCAGTTATTATTTTGGACTGTCAGATAGGTAAATGGGGAATCCGCTACATTAAAGCTTCAAAATTGGTCACGTCAAAGTTCTCTGAACGTTTTAAAGGTTGGGAGGATGTCTGTATACCTTTAAAAGTTAACTGGATTAACAATAGCAAAGGGAGTTCTATTTTATTTCACATGTTGTTAGTCTTGTGTTTTCATTGAATGTTCTGTCAAGCATTTCAAAAGATCACAGAATCTTTAGGGAACCATGGCTATTGTACAAGAAGTACATGAAAGAAGATTATAAAAATAACAGAATGAAATCTTACGCATCCTTCTCCCAATAATAAGGAGCTAGGGATTGCTGTGCAAGAGATATGATTCATTCAGAGTTTGCATGATTTGTAAGTGTAGTTTATACACGATGCTTTCTTAGAATTCATACCATGATCACCAATAAAATGAGTCTCCAAGTACATTCTAGGTTTGCCCGGAGTGTCAGTTCAAGTTAATTCAGTGAATGTCAACTACATCTCTGCAGTGTGCTTGACACTTTGATAAACGATGGAAAGATGACCAATACGCAAGGCCTATGTTTTCCCAGAAAGAGGTGTTAGCAGAGGCTAGTACAGAGGCAGCCATTGAAAATAAGCTCTGCCATCTGTGCGACAGACATGAGACCAGAGATTGAGGGCACAAAAAGGGTCAGCTTTCCCCAGGGAGTGAATCTTCCCAGGGAAGGTGACGTGTGAGCTGCATCTCGAAACATGGAAAAGAAATAAACAAGGGGTGACGTGCGTGGGGATGAGTTATTTTGAGCAGTGGATCTACCTGTGAAAAGTCAGTGAGACACAGAGCAGAGTTTGGAGAACTGCCAGGCTGATAGGAACACGGAGTCCATGCTAACGAAAAAGACAAGAAAGGAGGTGGGATTGGGAGACCGAGATTGGATATGGAAGATGCTCTAAGCCAAATCTCTCTAAGGCTGGAAAGTTGTAAATCGGGTCAAAGGAGCAAAGGCTGCTGGCAGAGACCAGTAGGAGCTGATGATCATGATAGCTCATCCTTGGGGTTATGTTTGCATTTTAATAAATTTTTTCACAAATGTCATTTAGAAATTATTTCCTGCATTTAGGGAATTGGGGGGGAGGGGATGGATACGTGTATCTGTATGGCTGAGCCCCTTTGCTGTCCACCTGCAACTATCACAACATTTTAATCAGCCATGAAAAGTGAAAGTGTTACTCTGTTGTGTCTGACTCTTTCTGACCCCATGGACTGTAGCCCACAAGGCTCCTCTGTCCATGGGTTTCTTCAGTCAAGAATACCGTAGTGAGTTGCCAGGTCCTTCTCCAGGGGATCTTCCCAACCCAGGGATCGAGCCTGGGTCTCGTGCATTACAGGCAGATTCTTTACTGTCTGAGCCTATACTCCAATATAAAACAAAACGATTTTTTTTTTTTTAAGAAAAAAGAAATTATTTCCTTCATTTCATAGTATGATTGACTGAAAATTTAAAAGGCAAAAGTTTTGAAACTGTGCAAGGATTTTATGAAATAAAAAGCTACCAGAAAGAAAGGTGTCACACAAAAACAAACGGTAATTAAGACATAAGCCTCTGCCTATGTCTGGAGCTTGGTGGAGACTCACAAATGCCTTGAATTTAGGAGCTGGCTTCCAAACTGCCACTTAAAAGAAACAGTAACTCAATGGGATAAGTGAGTGCCAGAGTCCGAAGGGCACATCAGTCAAACTAACCTTGCCCTGGATAGATTTTCCATTGCTCTGTCATAATCTTTTTTTCCCCTCCTGAGGCTAACTGAAGAATTTATAAGCATTAGCGTGATATCTACATATCTAAATTTAGCCAGAAAGGCATTAACTGATATAGTTTCATCAGTAGAATTACCAATAGTTACAGAGTCCATGTCAAATATTGAGCTTTTATCCTTGAATTGTTACAACATGTAGCATTGAATGGAAGATTATGTATTTCTAGTGCTTTTGTTACTTTTTTTTTGGTGTTTTTTGCTTGTTTGTTTTTAGTTAAAATTGCTGACAATAGCAAAATTTGTCTTCCTTTGAATCAGATGAGATTGTCAGATCCCATATCTCTAAATAGATCTCCCACCTCCTCTGGAATCCTCAACAGAAATCTCAGGACTGTGCATTATAGTTTTGCAGATAGATCAGAAACGGCCCAGAAAAGTCCATTATGATGCCAGACATTTACGTATTTATGGAAGGCAATTTTGTTTTCCATGTAACTCCACATGTAGTCTTTTATTTATTAAAAATATTTTTTTTGCCACACCATGCAGCATGTGGGATCTTTAGTTCCCTCACAAGGAATCAAACCCACACCCCCTGCATTGGAAGCAGTCTTAACCACTGAAGAGCCAGGGAAAGCTCCCACATGTACCATTTTAGAACCAAGATGTCCTTAGACATCATGCAATCCAACTCTTCTTCTTATAGATTAAGAAAGTTTCAATAGGATTCCATTTTCACTGACCATAATGGCAGAATATAAGAAGATATATGATATTTAAAGTTGGCAAAAGTGTCCAGAGGAACATTCTTGTACCTGATTAAGGAAAATATCAAACGGTATGTTTTGGGAGGGTAGTTTGGCACCACCTACACAAATTTTAGAAATGTATATTTTTTGGTTCATTTTAAGAAAGCAATCCTGGAACTTCCCTGGTGGCCCAGTGGTTAAGACACTGCACTCCCAGTGCAAGGGCCACATATTCCATCCCTGGTCAGGGAACTAAGATTCTGCATGCAATGCAGCATGGCCAAAAAGCAGAAAAAAATTTTAAAAAGCTATCTTAAAGAAACCTAATACATACACATTGAATATATGTTCCAATGTGTTTGTTTCATAATTTTTAGATGGTGAAAAATTGGGGGCAATATAAACATCCGTCAGTAGTGGAAATTGTTTCATCGACTAGGGTATTTCTGTACCATGAAATGTAAGACTGCAGTTGGATAGAATGTCCACCATATAGTATTAAGTGGAAAAAGCAAATTATAAGATAATATATGGAGTTTGATCCCGTTTTTATTTTAAAAATGTTTTACCTTGTTATAGAGAAGTATATTTGGATGGTGTGCACCAAATTTTAACAGTGATTACATTAAACCATGGAGTAGACTCAGAAAGTGAGGCAAAGTACATTTTTACTTTACATACTTAAATATTGCTTACAGTTTTTTTTAACGAACATGCATTACTTTTATCTTTTCTTTTTTTGGAAGAAAAAGCTGAGTCTCAGATAAGTGAAGTAATTTGTTCAAATCACTCAAACAGTTAGTGAAAATGATAGGATGAGAATCCAGGTTTTCTAATCCCAACCAGATGCTTTTTCTCACAAAGCAAGGCCTTGAGATACTTTACCTGAACATCCAGCTTCCTGCAGGGCTTCCCTGGTGGCTCAGACGGTAAAGAATCTGCCTGCAACACAGGAGACCTGGGTTCAATCCTTGTGTCAGGAAGATTCCCCTGGAGAAGCCAATGGCTACACACTCCAGTATTCTTGCCTGGAGAATTCCATGGACAGAGGAGCCTGGAGGGCTACAGTCCATGGGGTCACAAAAGAGTTGGATATGACTGAGTGACTAACAACACACACACACACACTAGCTTTCTGCAAATCTAGTCAGATTGCATATTTCTTAAGAAAGTAGGTTAAAAATAGGGCTTCTCTGTTCATCCAGTGGTTAAGACCCTGTGCTTCCAAAGCAGAGGGCATGGGTTTGATCCCTAGTTGGGGAACTAGGATCCTGCATGCCACGTGGTGTGGCCTAAAAATAAGTAAATAAATAAAATTTTAAATTAAAAAAAATTTTTTTAAGAAAAAGTTAATAAAGAAAGAAAGTAGGTAAAATGTATCATTTCCTTCTTTTATCAAGGCAAATAAATTTCTGAGCCTCTTAATATATCCTTCTCAAAATTTTTTTTCTTTAGTACTATTATAATCATCATGGAAATATTCATTCACAACTATTATATTTTATTTATTGACCAGTTCTGACCATTTCCCTAACTACTAGCCCACATAGACAAGATTGAAATTAAGTTGGATATTATTTCATAGTTGAACAGAAGACCCAAACTTTCCAACAGAGCTCATAAGTCTATTCGCAAACTACAGAGGAATTAGCTATCATGTTTCCTCATCTGTCCTTAGAATATCTTTTGCTGTCTTACTCAACCATAGTTGTTATTTTTAGCTGCATTTTGGTATTCATGATGGATGGCACCACTGCTCTTCATGAAATAAAATATAAGAAATCTTTGTTTACAATATCAACAGCAATAATAGATTTTTCCATAGGTCTAGTTGTTTAAGTTTACTTTTAGGGATTAAAAAATTTCCAGTGTGGAGTTAGAATTTTCAGACTTTAGGAGTGGCCATAATTATATGGCTGATATTTTACTCAATTGATAAATGAAACATCTGAAAGTAATTCAATCAGGGCCTTCCGCATTGCAGGCAAATTCTTTACCATCTGAACCACCAGGGAAGCCCGAAGAATACTGAAGTGGGTAGCCATTCCCTTTGCCAGGGGATCTTCCCCACCGAGGGATCAAACTCAGGTCTCCCGTATTGCAGGCAGATTTCTTTACCATCTGAACCACTAGGGAAGCCCATAATTATTGGGTTGATCTTTTTCTCAATTGATAAATGAAAGGAAGCATCTAAAGTAATTTGAAGGTAATTACATGTTTAATTGAATACTTAATTATGTTGGAAATGTCACTATGCTAAATAAAAAGAGATACCAAAATGTGTATCTCAAATTATCCCTCCTCAGTAAATGTGTATATTTTATATCTAATCATATATGCATAAAATAAGATCTTGAAATAAATGTATGCCAATATTAATATTAATATTGGATGATGAAACTCTGATTTCTGTTTTCTTCTCTGAATTCCTTGCAGTTTCTCATTTTGTTGAAGGAATGTTTATTTTCGACATCAGAAAAAAAGACCTAGAAGCCAATTTAACTTGAAACAATACTTTCTAAACGTCATTTTCTGAGAACAATAGTCAACTTTAGGCACTTCTGGAAGAGAGTGACATAATCTCATTTTAATTTGTATTCTTGCTGGTTTGCTAAGCAGGAGACGCCAGCTCAGTCCCCGAGTCGGGAAGATCCCCTAGAGAAGGAAATGGCAACCCACTCCAGCATTCTTGCCTGGGGAATCCCATGAACAGAGGCGCCTGGAGGGCTGCAGTCCACGGGGCAGCAAAAGAGTCCAACACAACATAGTGATTAAACAGTCTTGCTGGTGGTAAGGTCCAATTGAAATTTGACCTTTTTAAAGAAAAAGTAGTCTTCATTGAAGAGAGAAAAGGAATCTAAAAGACAAGAAGAGTGAGAAAAGAAGTAAATAGACTGACTTGATTTGCCTGGGTGGAGCACAGATTTCAAACTAGGATGTTCAAAGCCAGGGACTTCCAAGCAAGGACTTGATGGTAGAAGGGAAGGTGTGTTATAGAGTGACTGGGAAAGGAAACTTCTTCTGAGCACAGGAAAGCAGCAGCTGTAACTGGGTTTTCCTTTCCTTACCCCATTCTTCAGCCACGCCTTAACACAATCTCAAGTACGTGGCAGGCTTTTTTCTCTTTTTTTTAGGATGATAAATGAGGAAAATACAGCTGTTTGAACCTAGATAGGACTGAGGTAGTGGCTACAATTATAGGGGGAAATCCAAGATGCAGCTCACTCTTGCTGGGATCATGATGTTGGTGGACAGCTCTGTTACTCAGCTGAGGCTAGAAAAGTTTGTACCTGAAAACCATGTCGTGGGTCCTGTCATAACAGGCAAAGAGTCGACTACAGAGGGGAAACTGAGCTAGTTATCATGAAATGCAAGAGTTGGAGAAGGAAAAAGAAAACACCAATGATCTAATTAGTTATTTGTTGTTTTATTTTCCTAGGAATCAAGAAACGTTGAGTAGCACGGATCTAGAGATTATCACACTAAGTGAAGTTCATCAGAAAGAGAAAGACAAATGCTATATGACATCAGTTATATGTGGAATCTAAAATACAACGCAAATAAGCTACAGGAACAGACTCAAAGGCATAAAGAGAACAGACTTGTGGTTACCAAGCGGGAGGGAAGGAATGGGAGTTTGGGATTACCGAATGCAAACTATGACATATAGGATGGGTAAACAGCAAGGTCCTACTGTACAGCACAGGGAACTATATCCAATAGGCTGGGATAAACCATAATAGAACATGGTTCTATACGAATATATATGTGTGTATAACAATCACTTTGCTGAAGAGCAGAAATTAACAATGTGAATCAACCACACTTCAATAAAATTAAAAAAAAAAAACCTTTCATACATTAAAAAAAGAAAACATTGAGTAGGAGATAAAAAGGTCCTAGTCATACTAAAGATGGATTGATAAGTGATTTGATGTCTATTATTTAATGGACCACTGACTTTCAAAGTAAAAATATTAACAGCTCTTATTTGATAGGCCATTGACTTTTTCATCTTGTAAAAAAAATTTAGCATCTTTCCAGGCTTCAATATTCACCTCTGTAAAATAGGATCCAGATTATACTTGTCCATTTCCTTAAAGCAGAGACATTACTTTGCCGACAAAGGTCCATCTAGTCAAAGCTATGGTTTCTCCAGGGGTCATGTATGGATGTGAGAGTTGGACTATAAAGAAAGCTGAGCGCGGAAGAATTGATGCTTTTGAACTATGGTGTTGGAGAAGACTCTTGAGAGTCCCCTGGACTGCAAGGAGATCCAACCAGTCCATCCTAAAGGAAACCAGTCCTGACTATTCATTGGAAGGACTGATGCTGATGCTGAAACTCCCAATACTTTGGCCACCCGATGTGAAGAACTGACTCATTGGAAAAGACCCTGATGCTGGGAAAGATTGAAGGTGGGAGAAGGGGACGACAGAGGATGAGATGGTTGGATGGCATCACTGACTCAATGGACATGAGTTTAGGTAACTCCAGGAGTTGGCAACAGACAGGGAGGCCTGGCGTGCTGCAGTCCATGAGGTCGCAAAGAGTCGGACACGACTGAGCGACTGAACTGAACTGAACTGAATATTCCTTAAAAATGGTGTAAGCATTAAAATATACTCCTGAAATAACAACTTATAAATGTATCGTGATATATTAGCATTTAGTATTCTTGGGGGAAAATTCTCTAGCCCACTCACTCCTGGTGAGGAACAGTTGTTTTGGATGAAGTGAAAAATAGCAAGGAATTATTTATAGTAAGTTCTCATTAGTACTGGGGTTATTTACTCGGTTCCTTATTTTTCTTCCTCATTCATTCTAAAGTTCAAAATCAACTGGATATTCATTACCAACTGCTAAAGTTGTGGTCCAAAATAGGAAATGTAATGCCAATTCCTTCCATTTTTCTTCTTGTTAGTCAGTTTCAGAAGTCATATCAAGAAAGACAGTTGAAACTATAGCTTAAAACAAGGAATACTAGATTATATGTGAATTTCACCTGCCTAAAGCATACTTAACCAGGGACCATGTCATTTGCCACCTTTACCTCCTCTAATAGTTGATGGCATTGGGGAAGGTGCAGTGGGATTGGTTCCTTAGAAGAAGTAGAGTTCAAGTTTTGGAGATTGGGGAGGGGTTTTTTTGTAATAATGCATAGAAATTAATATTGCTTGCATATCTCCACAGAATATCTTGATATCACTTTTAAATCTTCTGAAACCGATCTGTTTGTTAAAAAAAAAAAATACTTATTAAGAGCTTAGTATATCAAAGGGAGTTATACTAAGAGGTTAGAAACACAAAGATAAATAACACAGTCCTCAATCTCAAATAGATCACACTCTCAAATAAAAATAAGCAAAAAGTTATAAAACTAGGACTTTTAATACATATATTTTAATTTAATTTAATTTAATTTAATACATATATTTTAAAGAATATATTTCACTGTATTTTTTGACATAGCTAAGTTAAAAGAAGAAATAGAAAATCACACATTTTCCTTATCACCTAAAAATAACCACTTTTATTATACACACATAAATACATATATTTTAAAGAAATCACGTCTGAAATCACTATTTTTTCAAACTGCTTCCCTATTCTAGGAATATTTTTCCATGCTAAAATCTTTGTTAGTAGCTACAAAATTTGAAGGTACTGTACTTTATGGGGGTCATAATTTATTTGCATATTTCCCAAACATTTAGGCTATGGAAAATATTCCATGTTATTAAAAAATATGGTCTTCCCTGGTGGCTCAGTGGTAAAGAATCCACCTGCAATGGTGGAGATGCAGGAGATGTGGGTTGATCCCTGGATGAAGAAAATCCCCCAGAGAAGGGAATGGCAACCCACTCTAGTATCTTGACTGGGAAATCCCATGACAGAGGAGCCTGGCAGGCTACAGTCCATGGGGTTGCAAAAGAGTCAGACACAACTGTGAAGCAACTGAACACACACACACACACAAAATATACTCCAGAGAGGATTCTGAGTCTGTGCCACCGAGTGAGGCTAAATTGTAATTTTACTGTCTGTGCCTCACCTGGACCAGATAGCTGCAGCAGCAGCAGCCAGGAGAAGTAGACCCTTTGTTGTGTGTGTGGTTGAGATGCTCTCTAGGTACCAGGGAGGAGCATGGAGTCTAATAACATCAAGAAACTCTTGCATGAAGTCCATAAAGGAGAGACTCCTGGGTAGAACATGTCCTGCTAAAATCTATGCTCCTTCCTATGGTAGGCTGGCTTTGAATGTGTGAGTGTGTCTGGTCTTTTTGGCCCCAAGAGGCCGAGAAGAAACGTGTGGCTGGGACTTCTCTGGTGGTCCAGTGGTTAAGACTCCACAGGGAGGACAGGTTCCATCTCTGGTTGGGGGGCTTAAGATGCTGCCTGTGTGACAAAAAAGAAAGAAAAGGAAGAAAGAACCTGCCGGCAGACAGATCCTAAAGTGGTCTCCCATGGCCCCTTTACTGGTCTTCATGCCCTTACCTCTCCTTTTGCGTGAAGATGGGACTGGTGAGTGGTGACTTGCTTCCAACCAATGGAATACGGCAAAGGTGACAAGATCTGTGATGACGTGCATACAGCTGTAGCATTAATCTCGCCAGGAGACTCTCTTCCTTGTTGGCTCTGAGGAAACAAGGGGCTGTTGGGAATATCCACCTAGCAAGGAACTTAGGGCAGCTTCCAGCTGACAGTCAGAGGGAAATGGAGGCCCTCAGTCCAAGAGCCTATAAACAACTAAAGGCTGACAACAACCACATGAACTGGGATGAGGATCCTTCCCCACTTGAGCCTCAGGTGCACCCACAGCCCCTGCTGATGCTTTAATTTCAGGTCTGTGAGAGGCTGAAGCAGATGACCAGCCTTGCTGTGCCTGGACCCCTGACCCACAGAAAGTGCGAGATAATGAACGTGTGGTTTCGCAGTAACACTGGTACCTAGCAATGATTACTAATGCAAAGTTTGACAATGCCCTGAGTCATCACTGGTCTCTAGGCTAGGAAAGTAAGAAGAAACTGGGAACAGAAAGACTTTGTCTGTAACCCTCGATGAGACTCTTCACCCGCCTGATTCTATACTGTCAAGCCATAGAAGGAGAGACAGCTTCGGCTTTTATTACATGAAGGGAGCCATCAACTTGGGCAATGCAATATCAGACCAGGAGAATGGCTGTAATTTGGGAATTGTTAAGAAAAGCATGCTGCAACCCTGAGAAGAAAAGGAAAAATGAACCATGGGAAAAGGAGGACCTTCTTCCTTGGAAAAAAGAAAAAACAAAAATGTACCTTATTTCCAAAGATGTGGAAATAGCCAAACAGAGGAATATAAGTCATAATTAACACAACACATGTTGCTGGAAATGATTATTAACATCTTGGATTTAAAAAAATAATAAAAGAAGTCACTTCTAGAACTGATAGAGTAGCTCAGATGGAGTGATTTTCTTGCTGATAAAAATCATCAAGTCTTCACAAATTGTTTAAAAATCTTATAATTTGAGGTACTGGAGAATGACCCATAGCAGGCAGACACCGCAGAGATGATCCTTGAATAATAAGCTGTGAACCAGTAAGATTTCTTAAAGTGACCTCTGCTCTTTTTCTCATTTATTACTTCTCTGCAAGAAGTCAGCCAGGTGCTGCTGAACCTCTGTGTCTGGGGTTTGTTGATCCCCTCCTAGGTCCTGGCCTCTCCTTGAATCTTCTTGCCCCTGTGGACTCAGAATTGCAGTGTTCCTCACTTACTGCCGGCCAAACCTCTGACTCAGTAGTGAGGTCTCTAGCCGCTCCCTTCCCCATGTCTCCTTTTCTTCTCAGGGCTGCAGAAATTACCACCATCTTCCTTACCTACAACACAAGGTAAATTTGGCCTCTGAGCATCACCATCCCAAATCGGTGTAGTCCTATGTCATATTGCCATATGGTGGCTCAGATGGTAAAAAATCTGCCTGCAATGTGGGAGACCCAGGTTCAATCTCTGGATCCCTTCTCTGGAGAAGGGAATGGCTACCCACTCCAGTATTTTTGCTTGGAGAATCCTAAGGGCTGAGGAGCCTGACAGGCTACAGTCCACAGGGTCACAAAGAGTTGGACACAACTAAGTGACTACGTCACACTGTAGAACACTGCCCTGTCAGGCCCTAGTCCCCTAACACCTCCTTGGCCTCTTCACTTATTTCTCTCTGTTTTTCTCTCTCAAATCCAGCCACATTTGCATTGTTGATGCTTGCTGTTCCTCTAACACAGGATACACATTTCCACCTCAGGGCCTTTGAACTTGCTGTTTCCTCTGCCTTGAAGTTTCTTCCCCCAAATATCTCCATGGCTCTCTCTCTTTTCTCAGGTCTTTGCTTAAATATCACTCCTTTTTATTTAAAGATTTTTTTCTGTGGGTCTTTTTAAAATTTTATTGAATTTGTTCATTGAAAATTGGTCAAGAATCTGCCTGCAATGTGGGAGACTCGGGTTCGATCCCTGGGTTGAGAAGATCCTCTGGAGAAGGGAATGGCAACCCACACCAGTATTCTTGCCTGGAGAATTCCATGGACAGAGGAGCCTGGTGAGCTACACAGTCCATGGGGTTGCAAAGAGTCAGACAGGACTCAGCAGCTAACACACGCACTGGTTGAATTTGTTACAATGTTGCTCCTTTTTTTTGTACCTTGGTTTTTTGGACCTGAGGTATGCCGGATCCTAGCTCTCCAACCAGGAATCAAACCTGCACCCCCTGATTGGAAGGCAAAGTTTTAACCACTGGATCACCAAGGAAGTCCTTCAAATATCACTCTTTTGGTGAGCTCTTACCTGCAAATTCCATCTAAAATTATCACCCCACAACCTCTCTCACGATGCACCTCTTTTCCCTTAGCACTTTTTATTTAATATGCTAGATGTTTTGTTTATTTATCCTGTTTGCTATCTGTCTCTCTAGCTAAAATATAAGTGCTGGCTGTGGATGCATGGATTGCTGCATGTTTTTTTTTTTTCCTTTTGTTACTTCTGTTGTATTTACAACAGTGACTGACATGTCAATCATTACTTGTTGAATTTCTCAACTTGGCTTAAAAGATTCTTTTTCTCATAGTACCATTTCTCCCATAGACTTGTAGGCTAGAACTAAGTTGCAGAGATGTCTTGGTGATCCACAATTATGGTTTTAATATTTCAGTTCCTTTTGACTAGAAGTATTTGTTCTTAAGTGACTAAGGCAAAGTAAATAGAATATCTAGGACTTCCCAATGGACAGAGTCATGGGTGCCAAAGTTCATTTATAAGTCAATTGTTTGCACATCCTGAACTTATTTTCAGAACACTATGGGCACAGCTAGTTAACTGCAGGGAGTCTGAGAAGACTGGATAATGCCAGAACTGGGAACCAGATATGCCCACTGGGATGGGGCAGACCCCAAAAGGACAGCAACAGGTGCACTGAACTCTGAGGATGTTCCATGCAGCCAGCAGGAGACACTGTCCTGAAGGCCAGCGCACAGGCAGCAGTTACATTAGAGAGAATCCAAAGAAACGGGATGACCTCATTGGGAAGTAGAGTTTAGCAAATGACCATCTAGGAGTAATGATACTTTATAGATGAGTTTATCAAAAAACACCATGAAGCGCAAAGGCAAGCCAAAGAATAGAGAGAAAATATTTACCATATGCATATATGACAAATGGACCATGTACAGATTATTTAAGGAACAACTTAAAATCAAAAAGGAAAGATAGATGACCCAATAGAAACATGGGCAAAAGTCTTTAGCAGTCATTTCAAAAAAGACAATCTCTAAATGTCTAATAAACATATGGGTATGTTCTTAGCATCAACTATAACAGTCAAATTAAAGCCACAGTGAGACTTTACTACACATCCACTAGAATGGCTAACACTGGGAAGACTGGAAATCAAATGGTATTGGCATAAAAACAGACACATAAATCAGTGGGACAGGAGTGACAGTCCAGAAATGAATCTACACATACATTATCAATTAATTTATGACAAAAGAGACAAGAAGGTGGGACACATGTACAATCATGGCTGACTCATGTCGATGTATGGCAAAAACCACCACAATATTGTAAAGCAATTAGCCTGCAATTAAAATAAACTAATTAATAAAAAAAATAAGAGAGACAAGAATATACAGTAGAGAAAGGGAAGTCTCTTCAAGAAATGGTATTGGGAAAACTGGACAGCCACATACTGAAGAATGAAACTGGACCACTCTCTCATACCATACACAAGAAAATAACCTGGTTTAAAGACCTGGACATAAGACCATAGACTATAAAATTCCTAGAAGAAAACACAATCAGTAAGCTCCTTGTCATCAGTGTTGGCGATGATTTTTTGGATTTGACATCAAAAGCAAAGAGAAAAATAGGTGAGATGTCATCAAACTAAAAAGCTTCTGCACAGCAAAGGAAACTATCAACAAAATGAAAAAGCAATCCACCAAATGGGAAAAATACTTGCAAGTCAGATATTCGATAAAAGTGAAAATCCAAGATACATAAAGAATTCCTACAACTTAGCAGCAAAAAACTAAACAGTTCAATTAAAAATGAGCAGGATAAACATTTTGCCAAAGAAGACCTACAGATGGCCAACAGATATATGAAAAGATGCTTAGCATCATTAATTATTGAAAAAATGAAAAAAGACCATAATAAGATATTGCCTAACACCTGTTAGAATGGCTATTATTTAGCAAGACCAGAAATAAGTGTTGGTGAGTCTGTGGAGAGAATGGGACACTTGTGCACCATTGACTGGAATGTAAATTGGCGCAGCTACTGGAAAACAGTTATAAGTTCAGTTCAGTTCAGTCGCTCAGTCGTGTCCGACTCTTTGCGACCCCACGGACTGCAGCATGCCAGGCCTCCCTGTCCATCCCCAAATCCCGGAGTTTACTCAAACTCATGTCCATCGAGTCAGTGATGCCATCCAGCCATCTCATCCTCTGTCTTCCCCTTCTCCTCCTGCCCCCAACCCCTCCCAGCATCCGGGTTTTTTGCAATGAGTCAACTATTCGCATGAGGTGGCCAAAGTATTGGAGTTTCAATTTCAGCATCAGTCCTTCCAATGAACACCCAGGACTGATCTCCTTCAGGATGGACTGGTTGAATCTCCTTGCAGTCCAAGGGACTCTCAAGAGTCTTCTCCAACACCACAGTTCAGAAGCATCAATTCTTCAGCGCTCAGCTTTCTTTATAGTCCAACTCTCACATCCATACATGACCACTGGAAAAACCATAGCCTTGACTAGATGGACCTTTGTTGGCAAAGTAATGTCTCTGCTTTTTAATAAGCTGTCTAGGTTGGTCATAACTTTCCTTCCAAGGAGTAAGCATCTTTTAATTTCATGGCTGCAATCACCATCTGCAGTGATCTAGGAGATCAGAAAAATAAAGTCTGACACTGTTTCCACTGTTTCCCCATCTATTTTCCATGAAGTGATGGGACCGGATGCCATGATCTTAGTTTTCTGAATGTTAAGCTTTAAGCCAACTTTTTCACTCTCCTCCTTCACTTTCATCAAGAGGCTTTTTAGTTCCTCTTCACTCTCTGCCATAAGGGTGGTGTCATCTGCATATCTGAGGCTATTGATATTTCTCCTGGCAATCTTGATTCCAGCTTGTGCTTTTTCCACCCAGCGTTTCTCATGATGTACTCTGCATATAAGTTAAATAAGCAGGGTGACAATATACAGGAGCCTCAAAAATTTAAATGGAACTACCGAATGACCCAGAAAATCCTATTTTGGATATGAATCCAAAGAAAACAAAAACCTTAACTCAGAAAGATATAGGCACTCCAATGTTCATTGCAGCGTTATTTGGGCTTCCCTCGTAGCTCAGATGGTAAAGAATCCATCTGCAATGTGGGTGATCTGGGTATGATCCCTGGGTTGAGAAGATACCCTGGAGGAAGGCATGGCAATCCACTCAGTATTCTTGCCTGGAGAATCCCCAAGAACAGAGTATTATTTACAATAGCCCAAATAAGGATATAACCTAGGAGTCCATTAATGGATGAGTGGATAAAGAAAAACACGGTGTATTTTACGGTATAAAGTATATTTTATACTTTATTACTCATAATAATATTATGGAAAATTATTCAGCCATAAAAAGATAAGGAAAACTTGCCATTTGCAACAACGTGGATGAATTTTGAAGGCATGTGCTTAGTGAAATAAGTCAGACAGACAAAGACAAATACTATATGATCTTGCTTAGGTGTGGAATCTAAAACAAACAAACAACTGAACTCAGAGCTAGACTGAGGGTTGCCAGAGATGGAGTAGGAAGGTGGGAGGATGGGAGAAATGGGTGAAGGGTGTCAAGAGGTACAAATTTCCAGTTATAAAATAAATAAGTCCTGGCAATGTAATGTACAGCACGGTGACTATACTTAATGAGGGGGTTGACTCGTCTCTGCTCCAGCATGTTGGGGCTGTGAAGCCTGGAAGACAGGAGTGACTTGCTGTTGCTTTAACTCACACCCTGGTGGTTGATGCTGGTTGGTGGCTGAGACCTCAGGCGCTGAAATCCCCACTGAGGGGCTACCTCATTGGAGACGGCATACCTCTCCATGTGATGTCTCTGCTAGAGCTGGTCTGGGCTTCCTCAAAACACAGCTAAGGATTCCAAGAGAACAAGGCAGAAGCTGTACCACTTTTTTATTGTGGTAAAAAACATATCATAAAATTGATTATCTTAACCATTAAAAAAAGAAGACACTTCCCTCGTTGTCCAGTGGTTAAGACTCTATGCTTCCACTGCAGGGGATGCAGGTTTGATTCATCAAGGAACTAAGGTGCTATATGCCAGACAGCATGGCCAAAAAAGGAAAACAAACAAGTAAACAAAAAACCTGTCTTCTTTTCAAACAAAAGTTAGAGGAGATATTTCCCATCTTGTTGGGTTGGAAAATAAAACTATTTTGTATTTTCAGCATCTCCAGCTCTTGGAATATTGGCAGATGCGGCAGAAGTGACATTCTGGGACTTCCAGTCCCAGCACTTAAAAGGCCCTGTGGCTTCTCCTTTCCCCCTCGTGGGATCCAGTTGCCTAAAAAGGAGTTCAAGATATACCACTAAATGATGAGAAACCAGAGGGAGAGCAGAAGGCCCAGCCAGCCCCCAGCCACTCAGCTCCGTTGCTGGGAGTGTGCAGTCCCTAACATGCAGTTAAGAAAGCCATGTTTGTGGTCTGTCCTCAGGGGAGTCCCAAGCTGAGCACAGCTGCATGTGGGACCTCAGCCAATACCTCCTGGAACAGAGTCAAGTCATCCCCACAGAGCTCTGCCCAGATTGCAAAATCAGGAGCAGATAAACGGTGGTGTTTGCTTCAAGACACTAAGGGTTCAGGTGGTTCTCATGCATAAAGAGACAACTGAAGTACCCGGCACTAGGAGCACACAAACAGTGTGATCTTTCCATATTCCTTAGCCCAGGGCTCAAGGTCCTCAAGGGTCCCTTCCTCCACCTGCTGTTCTGACTTCCTCTGGTATTACTCTCTGGGCTAGTCAGCTTGGTCTTCCATCACAAAATAGCACAGACTGCGGGCTTAAACAACAGAAATTTCTTTTCTTACAGTTCCAGAGGCTGGAAGTCCAAGGTCAAGGCTATCATCTTGTGTATTGTTATCATCTTACATGATAAGTCAAAGGTGTATCATATATTTGACTCCATTCATCAAACACACATTAGTTTATCACACACTAGTTCCCTGGGACTTGAAGATAGATCAGATATGTTGCTTGACCTCCCAAACACTCCCCCTGGCTGCATACAGTGCCTGGAGGAGGGCAGAACATAGACAAAACCTTGAACACAATGTGATAAACACTCTAGTAGAAGTGGGCATGAGAAGAGGAACAGAAATCCAGGTTAGGGAACAATGAATTCTGCCTGGAGAAGCAGGGCATGGAGAACAACAGACAGGGCATCTTAGTTGCTCCTTGAAGAACGAACAGCAAATGGTTAGGAGGTGAAAGGGAATATTTCATACAAAAGAAAGAGTGTGGGGACTTCCCTGGTGGTCCAGCAGCTAAGAATCCACCTTCCCATGGTGGGGGAACTAAGATCCCACACGCTGTGAAGCAGCTAAGCAACCCCCCGCCACTGCATCTACTGAGCCCATGCTCCGAAACAAAGAACCTGTGCGTGGCAACGGAGACCCAGCCCAGCCTAAAGGAAAAACAAAAGAGTATGAAGGATAACAGGCTCCCTGGGTGGCTCAGCTGGTAAAGAATCCACCTGCAATGCAAGAGACCCCAGTTCGAGTCCTGGGTTGGGAAGATTCCCCAGGAGAAGGGATAGGCTACCCACTCCAATATTCTTGGGCTTCCCTGGTGGCTCAGATGGTAAAGAATCCGCCTGCAACATGAGAGACGTGGGTTCGATACATAGGTTACGAAGATCCCTTGGAGGAGGCCATGGCAACCCACTCCAGCATTCATGCCTGGAGAATCCCCATTGACAGAGGAGCCTGGCGGGTTACAGTCCATGGGATCGTAAAGAGTCAGACACAACTGAGTGACTAACACACATGAAGGAGAAGGTAAGTGTTATGTTGGCTTGATATGGGGAGGGTATAGGAAAGAGGGTGGGCGGCAGGTACGGCTGGAGAGAGGGGCAGGACTAGGTTATAAAAAGCCTGTGGATCAGAATCTGTACTCTGTTCTGTAGATATTGGGGAGATGAGAGCAAATCCTGCTCTGACAGAGACCTAACTCTGGATGTCAAGAACTTACCTTTCCACCACTGTAGCCCTAGAAATGATTAAGAACCTCCCGGGTCTACACTACTAGCAAGGACCCCATGGCCGAGGGCAGAAGTTACTGAGCCTTGGAGGCTGGGAAGAAGTGGGGAGCAAGGATTGGAGGTCCTCAAGAGGAAGGGACTTTGGCAGGAGATGTGGGAACAGAGAGGGGCTGGGGGTGGACTGGGCAGGGCTGGTGGGTGGAGGACCCTCTGGGTGGTGAGTAATGGTGTGACACAGTGAGCATTGCGCCCCAGCCTCTTTGGGTCTATCTTTCCCCATCTTCCTCTCACTCTTCTCATCACAGACATGTGGAGGGATCAAGGTGGTAGGGAGGGGAAGAGGTGCAGAAGCAGGACACAGGTAACAAGATGAGAGTCTCTGCATTGTCAATGCCAGGGACTAGTGTTGGGGAGAGTGCGTGGCGAGGAGGCTAAGGTGGAAAGAGACTCTCTACTCTATGCCACCCCCCTCTATCTTTTCTCCAGCAAAGCTTCTATTTTCAACAGATACTCACTGTAGAAACAAGAGAGGAGGGGGCCAGGAGGGGTTGTCATGTGGAAGACAGTATTGGCTAAACTCAGACATGGTGTGAGGCAGTGATGATTCTGCAGTGGCAAAGGAACCCAGCAAAGACAGGCAAAATGTGTGCGTGTGTGTTCGCAGGAGCGTGCGGGTACTTCCACTGTTATGAAGCAGAGGGACAGGGAATCTCTGGAATTGCCCAGTTGGGGTGTGGGGGAGGGGCAGGTGCAAGCAGCCTGCATAGATCAAAGTCCTGAAGTCAGGGAGGGGCTGCCCAGGCCCAGAGCCTCCTAGCAGAAGGGAAGCCACAGGGCTTGGCTCAGTGGTTCTACCACAGGGGCTTCTGAGGTTCGTGCCAAGAACGCCTTGATGGACTCCTACAGGAGTGGCATTGGCCTTAAGTGGGAAGAATGGCTCCCTCAGGACAAGACGAAGGGTGTAAATTAAAGAAAAGCATGCTAGTCATCTGACGGTCAGACTGTTTGTTTTGGTTTGGTTTTTAATTAAGAAGCTTAGAGGACATATTTCAAATTTGCTTTTAAGCCTTTTCCCAAACTCCTAGTGTAGTTCCAATTCTATGCATTGTTTTTCTATAACAATGTATAAAAAGATTTCAGGTTGCAAAACTTGCCTTCTCCACCAAGACTTCATTCTATTACAATAGAAGTAACTGTTTAAATTTAAATGGAGTCAGTTTAATTATTGAAAGCCTATAAATGAACAGTATTTAGGTAACTATAACACATATGTATATTTCAAAATCAAAGTATAAGAACTGTGAGGGCTTTCCAGGTGGCCCAGGGGTAAAGAATCCTCCTGCCAATGAAAGAGAGGCAGGAGACACAGGTTTGATCCTTGGGTCGGGAAGATCCCCTGGAGAAAGGCATGGCAACCCATTCCTGTATTCTTGCCTGGAGAATCCCATAGACAGAGGAGTTTGGTGGGCTACAGTCCATGGGATTGCAAAAGAGTTGGACATGACTGAAGTGACTGAGCAGGCATGCTAGCTATATATATATATATATATATATATATATATATATATATATAAACTGAATCACTTTGCTGTGTACCTAAAACTAACATCACATTGTAAATCAACTATATTTCAATCTTTAAAATGGTTTTAAAAAGATGAGAAAAGAGCAAAAATCTCAAAATAAAAGGTATCATTCACTCAATTATACAAGGAGTGTATATATATATATATATATATATATATATGTATGTATATATCATATTTCACTGTTAGTTCACTGCTGTTATTTTTGTTATAACAGAAACTAACATCTTTTAAAAAGAAGGTTCTGGAATTTTGCCCTGGCTTCCAGAATTCTGGGGAGAATAGTCCACCGTAAGGACTAATTATGTATTCACTACCTGCTGTATGGTCTGCTAGGCAAAAATAAAGATAACTGCAGAATAGATGGCTTTGGACAAGTTTGGCTAAAGATAGCCTTCAAGTGTGTAAACTCTATACTCTTCCAGGGTGCATTTCCAACATCAAATAGTGATGAATTAAAGCTTTACTTTATCTTCTCCGTAATGAGCAGGCTCACTCGACAGGATACCTCAAACAGGAAATAAAAGGCAACGTCATTACATTCTCTGTCCACAAGGCTGTCTTACGCACTTAGCTCCAGTCCATTCAGCTTACATAGTCCTGGCTGTGAACATCCTCTGAGGTTACGATACTGTTCGGGTGTCCGGCGTCATCACTTTCCATTCCCTCTGGCGTCTGGAGTCTCATTTTAGCTGCCGAGATCACGCGGCCTGTCTATCACGTCACTTGTGGATACTGGGGCTGTTTCGCCTCTACGGTCCAGTGTCCCCGCTCCAACACCCAGGGTCACGTACGGAGCGTGTGATTTAGAAGATGAGGATCTAACCAGAAGGCTTTTCCTGCAACAAATGCTTCTAGAGTAAAGTGTGAGACACAGAATACAAACTTACCGTCAGCAAAGGGGAAGGAGGGCAGGGAAGAATTAGGAGTTTGGGATTAGCAGATACACACTACTGTATACAAAATAGGTAAACAACAAGGTCCTACTGTATACACAGGGAACTATATTCAATACCTTATAATAAAATATAACAGAAGTATATGGTTATAAGTTTCATATATATGTAATATATATATATATATATATCTGAATCATTTTGTGAAGTGATACAACATTGTAAATCAACTATACTTCAATAAAATAAATAAATACAGAAAGAAAGTGTAAGCAAGACAATTTCTCAGTGTGCAGCAATTAATTCAGCCCCACTACCTAGGTAGCTGTAACCCACATCGACTTTCCCCTAGAGTAAGCGACAATAGAATAAAAATCCCCCTCCAGAATCCCCTGGGAATTCTGGAGCCCAGAATTCTCAGGGCTCCAACTGTCCTTCAAATCCTCTCACAAGTCCACCAAGACCACCATCATATAGGTGGTGGGCAGGGATTTTCAGTAACCCATTTTTTCACCCAGGAATATCTCTTTAGGACAATCACTTTTACTTCATTGCTATTCAGTTCCAGACCTAGAAACGTAAAGAGGGAAATCCAGAAATAGAATTGGAAGACAAAGAAAGCAAGCAGTGGAACAAAATCCTTTCTGAGAGTTACAAGGACTTTGTGGAATTTCCTTTCTTAATAATCCTCAGGATCATCAAAAATAGGTTCTGGCTGCCCTTCTGGGTCCTGCAAAGTTCTTGGCCATGTACCCCCTCCTAATTTGAACACCGAGCTGGGCAGGTGGGAGCTGAGGCAGGGGTCCCTTACAGAGCAGCTGCACAGAAGCCTCTGGAGCTCAGGGTTGCCAGCCCTCCTGGAGCGGCTTGCCAGGTTTCCAGAGTGTTAGAATAGTAAACAGTTGTTTCTCTGAAACAGAGATGGGGTTATCCACAGCCTCACATGCTAAATTTAAGTTTAATGAAGCTCTTTCCTAACAAGCAGATCAGTGATTTTAAACGGGTTGGTGGCGAGGCGAGATCCATCTCTCGGGGTTTGGGGGAAGGAACTGCTAAGTGTAGTCTGAGAAAACTCCCAGGTGATTCTGTATTCCACCTGCAAAACCTCATTGCCTCTTCAGAAAACCACTGTCACAGATCTTGGACGCTGATGGAGGCCCTCTCTAGCTTCTGCAATTTGCCCACAGGGCTTCTGACATTTCAGAGTTAACCTCTGAAGCACTTAGGGAAGATGACATAAGCCTCCCCCTGCCAATACTGCCATGTGAACTTTTTCACACTTAGAAGAGTATAGCTAAGAAGGCTGAAGAGCATAAAGAGAATGAAGTGGATATAATCAAATATTGACAATAGTTGACTGAGCAGTTAGGTTTGATCCTTGGAGCAGAAGATCTTCAGCAGAAGATCTTAAGTGTAAATTTGGATGTCATCAATCACGTCTTCCATAAGCCCTGTAGAACAGGGATGGTTGCACAGTCTGGAGCAAGACTGGAGCAAGGCAGACACATCCTTCCACTGCCCTGACTCAGATGCGTTTTCCTGCTCCATATCCTATTCTTGTGCCATGAGCTTGCGAGGGAAGTGTCCTTCTTGCAGAGATGCCTGGAAAGAGGGGAAACACGGGCATTATTTATCTGAACTGTGATGGGAAAGATCCTATGACTTTTGAAATCCAAATGCATATTAGGGAAGCAAAAATGAGCCTGCATTTTCAAAGTTGCTGGTCATTTTTTGTTTGGTAAGGCACGAAAAATTTTACATAATTGTGGGGACGACTATTCCTTCTGAGGCTAACACTTATATTGGCCATTTACTTATGCAAATAAAAGATAAAGCCCCAAATTGGAAAATGAGACCTTGGCAGACACCCCTCGCTGGCTTCCAAACTAATGACCACGTCTACGCCAATCTGGTTCTCAAAGTGGTCCTGAGACCCTTTCAGGGGATCTGTGAGATTGAAACTATTTTTCCAACACAAAGACAGAACTTGCTTTTGCTACTCCCACCCTCTCACAAGTGTATAGTCAAATTCTCCCAATGTTATATGACATGTGATAATGAAACAGATTGCTGGAGCTGATAGGAGAATCTAGCTGTCTTCTACCATATAGGGACCTCCCTGGCAGTCCAGTGGTTGACACTTTGTCTTCCAACGCAAGGGGTACAGGTTTGATCCCCACATGTCGCATGGCCAAAAGATCAAAACACTAGACAGAAGCATTATTATTACAAATTTAGTAAAGACTCTAATAATCGTCCACATCAAAAAAACCTTTAAAATGACAAAAGTCAATTTTACAACCTAAACAAAAAGAGACATAATAAAGAGATGTGCAAAAAATGCTAAACAATGTTACTGCATTCACTATAGTTTTTGAAAATACAGTTATGTTTCATAAAAAATATACTCTTTGTGTGAAACCAATATTATGGGTTTGTTATTGTTATTTTAAAATGAAGTAATAAATATTCTTAAAATTTCTGGTTTTTTCTTTTTAAAATTATTATTGTGACCAAATATACATCACAATTTAACATTTTAACTGATTTAAATGTACAGTTCAGTGGCATTAAGTACATTCATATTATTGTACAACCATCACCACTATCCACATTCAGAACTTTTTCATCATCCCAAACTAAACTGTACCATTAAACATTAATGCCTCATTAGTCCTTTCTCCCAGGCCATGGTAACCACTTTGTTTCTATGACTTTGACTACACCAGGTACCTCATACAAGTGGAATCATACAGTATCTGTCCTCTTGTGGCTGGCTCCCATCACTTAATATTTCCAAGATTCATCTATGTTGCATCAGAATTTCATTCCTTTTTAAGGCTGTATAATATTCCAGTGTGAGTAAATACCACAGAATTTCTGTTTTGTCATTTGTAATCAATGGCTTAGCAGTTTTAAGACACTTCCTTTTATTAACTTTTTGTAATTTCAAAGTAGTTAAAATACTGATGTTTCAACATAACTGGTTTTCATTATGTTCTTCTACTCAAATAATGCAGGAATTTTGATTATTGCTGGCTGGAATGCATGACAGTACAGTTACTTTGAAAATGGTTTGGTAGTTTTTTTAAATAAAATTAAATATAGATATTTACTTGATAGTAATATACCAATGTCATTTTCTTAGTTTTGACAAATGTTCCATGAAATTGTATTAAGATGTTAACAACAGGAGAAAGTGGGCATATTGGAACTCCTTGTTTACTCTTTTTATAACTTTTCTGAAAATACAAAATTGTTCCCAAGTAAAAATTTTTTAACTAAAAATAATTCTCAGTTTTAGTATCTGCTATGGTAAATATTGGGCTTCCCTGGTAGCTCAGCTGGTAGAGAATCTACCTGCAATGCAGGAGACCCCGGTTCGATTCCTGGATCAGGAAGATTCACTGGAGAAGGGATAGGCTACCCAGTATTCTTGGGCTTATACTGGGCTTCCTGGGTGGCACTAGTGGTAAAGAACCTGTCTGCCAATACAGGAGATTCAAGAGATACAGGTTCAATCCCTGGGTTGGGAAGAGGCCTTGGAGTAGGAAATGGTAACCCACTCTAGTATTCTTGCCTGGAGAATCCAGTAGACAGAGGAGCCTGGTGGGCTACAGTCTGTGGGGTCACAAAGAGTTAGACATGACTGAAGTGATTAAGCACACAGCACGTGGTAAATACTGAGATATAAGCCACATAAATAAGCGCTTTTTGGTTCCACCGGAGAAACTGAGGAAAACAAACAGGAAACAGATATTTGTTTTCCTGGCCTACCTTGCAGCCAGCATGGCCATGTGTCTGAGTTCTCACCAATGAGACCAAGAAAGAGGTGAGAGCTGTTTTTCAGAAATCTTCTGCTTTCTCCCAGTAAGTCCAGCTGGGAGACGAGGACATGCCGGCATGACCTGCGCCCTCCCTCCTGACTGGAATGCCTGGGCTGAGGCGTCTGTGTGGCAATTGTGAGGCACCACACACATGGCCTTCTGGACGTGCAGCCTCATGATTCTTTTCGTCACCTCAGATTCAGTTAAGCTGTTGGTAAAACTTTCTGTTCTTAGCATCCAAAGCACGGCAAAGGATACGGTTACCTAAGATGCTCTGTGGCAGGCAGTGCTGCAGATCCTAGTTGCTAAACGTTTACTCATTTTGTTCCCTCTTAGATGTACTTTCAGATTACTCTGTGCCTAAAACAAACAAGCAAACAAAAGCACACAAGAAGAAAGTGTGGACTCTGCCCGGGCCGTGTGTGTGTGTGTGTGTGTGTGTGTGTGTGTGTGTGTGTGTGTTTTGAAAGCTGCTGACAGCTCAGCGGCTGGGCAGAAGATGGGGGGTGCTATCTTTCATTTCTGGCAAGAGCAGAGCTGCTGAGGCTCCAGAGGTAGCATGTGGGGAGAGCCCCGGAAAGGGCTCCAGGGCCAGCCTCCCCTTTTCCCACACCTGCCAGGACCCAGCACCCTGGAATGACGCCCTTCCCATGTAGTGCTTACCCAGAGACCCAAAGTGCCAAGACTCACCTCTCCCAGCATCTTAACCAAGGACGGGAAGAGGGCAGACCCAGGCCACTTATGTGGATTTCCTCAGAGGCCAAACCTGAGCAATTTCAGTGAGGCCTCAGAGAGGAGAGCTGCCTCTGGGGTGCTTTTAGCTCCCTTCAGCAGATGGCTGATCCATTCAGCTTTCAACCTTGCTTCCTCTCCCATCTATGTGTGCTGGGATTAAAAGCACGGAAGCTAATGACTCTGCCTGGCTCACCTGGGAATCTAACACAGGATTCTGGCCTTAGGACCTCCACAGCCCAACCACATGAAAATCTGGTGATACAAGATGCAGACATAGAGAACAGACTTGTGGACACAGTGGGGGACGGAGAGGATAGAATGAATGGAGAGGGTAAAACGAATTGAGAGGACAGCATTGACATAAATATAATAGATAGCTAGTGGGAAGCTGCTATATAACACAGGGATTTCAGCTATATGCTTTGTGATGGCCTAGAGGGGTGGTTGGAGGGGGTTGGGAGGGAAGGTCAAGAGGGAGGGGGTGTTATATATACATATGAGTGATTCAAAATACTGTACAGCAGGAACTAACACAACATTATAAAGCAATTATCCTTTAATAAAAAGAAATTGGTGATACAGAAAGAGATGGCAAAGGTTTCCTGAGTCTCAGATCACACAAGTACCAGCTTTCAGGATTCTTCAGTGCCTCCTCAAATTCAAAGCTGAGATCTACCTAGGCACTAGATAGAATTGATGTTTCCATGTAATTTGGTATTGGGAAAAGGAAATAATATAGAAAGAAAAAAATAACTGGACAAAGAAAGAAGTCTGAGGGGTTTCTTTTAGGTCAATGATAAAAAAGACAGACTAAAAGCTAATCCCCAAGCCTACAGGAATATTCTTTTATTCATGATTATCATAAGGAACAGGAAAAATGGAACTTGAATATTTATTTTATTGTCATTAAAGACAGCAATGAAGGAGAAGGAGGAAGGCAAGGAGGAGGAAGAGAAGAAAAAGAGTAAGAAGAAGAAGGAAAGGGAAAGAGGTAGCAACAAGCAGAAGCAGAAATGATTGCATCTAGCACAGTAAAATAATATTTTAAGTATAACTAGTAATATATGGTAATATGCTATATATATTGCTATATATATATATATACATGCACAATCAGTATGTAATTATGAATATAATTTCCTAGATCATTTGGCTTCTACATTTAATTAGAAAATATTTAATTATAATAAGTATAATTACATGTATAAAATTAATAATAGCATTCCTGTATTTATGGAATTAGTAAAAATGCAATTATACAATGATAATAAAGTGTACTACTACAATATATATGAATGTGTGACTAAGCAAACTAAACGTTTTCCCTTTCTAATCTGCTCTTCATCCCTGGATGAAGTGATGTGACATAACAAGAGCATTCCTTGTCGTGTTGGCCCACAGTACGTGCTTCGTAAGCTTTAAGTGCTTAGGTTCCAATCTTGGGATCAACCAATCAACACGCATTTCCTGAACAGCTCAACTACTATTGTACATTTCAGATTTGGAGGACAAACAAGGCCAATTCCTAATCTACAAGGCTACTTGCATCTACTTTCAGATGTATTCTGTTTGGAAGGCGAACTTTCTGGTCACCCTATGAGTAAGTGACTGTGGATTGTGATCATGGCTCAGAAGCATCCTTCATGCTGCATTTTACCTAGCTTCTTTTTCCCTTTCCTTTCCTTTCTCCATGTCACAGCCAGATTTTTTGGATGTTTCTGAAAACAAAACAAGAACATTCATTAGCAGTTCTTTCACATGAAAGTAAAGAATTGCAATCTTCATTTTAAGTCCAGCAGTGAATCATTTCTTGAAAAGCTGTATGCAAAACACTGTTGTTCTTCTCTTGGCTTAGCTGATGAAGACAAGGGCAGGTTGGCACAGAGGTGACCCAGAACAAACTCGTTGTTCTTCAAGTAGCCTGAGCTAACCCTACGGGTCTGAATGTAAGCACGGTATAAAATCAGTAGGTGACACAATGAGACAGCAATGTAGACCTCTGATATTTTAAAACATCATTATAATGAGTAGTACAAGGAAGATGTGTTTTTGGATGTCAATTATCATTGGTATCAAAAGGAATTAAAATTTTATTTAGTCCCTAAGCAGTCAATTAAGATGTGATCCACCCAAGCAATGTGATTTGAGAACTTAGATTCTTGTTTTAATCCTCTGAAAATAGTAGATATTGCCTTGATCCAAATTTAGTATGGCCCTTTTGGCAACAGGCACAATTTGTGAGAATTATCTGTTTGGCAGTGTGTCATGCCTATGTGCTCAATGGCTCAGTTGCGTCCAGTTCTTTGCAACCCTATGGACTGCAGCCTGCCAGGTTCCTCTGTCCATGGGATTTTCCAGGCAAGAATACTGGAGTGAGTTTCCATTTCCTCCTCCAGGGTTCTTCCTGACCCAGGGATTGAATCCACCTCTCGTGTGTCTCCTGCATTGGCAGTGGTAAAGGCCATTTTACCCTCCATATGTAGAAGGCTGCCTTCAAGTTGGGCACCTGTTTGAGCCCTGGAACCCTTAGTGTGAGAAATGCACTCAGTTCAAACTTTGAAAACTGTTACAGGATGGGAGGATTCAGAATTGACTCTTGTAGCCAGATTTCCCCTCCTGAAATAGGTATATTTTTGTTACAAGCAATGTTATGTTAGTGTTCAGTGTGCTTAGATACCTTTTGAAAAGCGCACAGTTTCAGAGGTGAGTGGTATGTTCAATTAACCTTGGCAGAATAAAAGCCAACTCTTTGCTGGAACCTAAAGAGAGCCTGATGAACTATGTATGAAGGTTCGTGACACTGTACAGGAGACAGGGATCAAGACCATCCCCATGGAAAAGAAACGCAAAAAGGCAAAATGGTTGCCTGAGGCAGCCTTACAAATAGCTGTGAGAAGAAGAGAAGCGAAAAGCAAAGGAGAAAAGGAAAGATATTCCCATTTGAATGCAGAGTTCTAAGAATAGCCAGGAGAGATAAGAAAGCCTTCCTCAGCATCAATGCAAAGAAATAGAGGAAAACAACAGAATAGGGAAGAGTAGAGATCTCTTCAAGAAAATTAGAGATATCAAGGGAACATTTCAGGCAAAGATGGGTTCGATAAAGGAGAGAAATGGTATGGACCTAACAGAAGCAGAAGATAGTAAGAAGAGGTGGCAAGAATACACAAAAGAACTGTACAAAAAAGATCTTCACGACCCAGATAATCACAATGGTGTGATCACTGACCTAGAGCCAGACACCCTGGAATGTGAAGTCAGGTGGGCCTTAGGAAGCATGACTATGAACATGTAGAGCTAGTGGAGGTGATGGAATTCCAGTTGAGCTATTTCAAATCCTGAAAGATGATGCTGTGAAAGTGCTGCACTCAATATGCCAGCAAATTTGGAAAACTCAGCAGTGGCCACAGGACTGCAAAAGGTCAGTTTTCATTCCAATCCCTAAGAAAGGCAATCCCAAAGAATGCTCAAACTACCTCACAATTGCTCTCATCTCTCACGCTAGTAAAGTAATGCTCAAATTTCTCCAAGCCAGGCTTCAGCAATACGTGAACCAAGAACTTCCAGATGTTCAAACTGGATTTAGAAAAGGCAGAGGAACCAGAGATCAAATTGCCAATATCCGCTGGATCATCGAAAAAGCAAGAGAGTTCCAGAAAAACATCTATTTCTGCTTTATTGACTATGCCAAAGCCTTCAACTATGTGGATCACAATAAACTGTGGAAAATTCTTCAAGAGATGGGAATACCAGACCACCTGACCTGCCTCCTGAGAAACCTGTATGCAGGTCAGGAAGCAACAGTTAGAACTGGACATGGAACAGCAGACTGGTTCCAAATAGGAAAAGGAGTATGTCAAGGCTGTATATTGTCACCCTGCTTATTTGACTTATATGCAGAATACATCATGAGAAACGCTGGGCTGGAAGAAGCACAAGCTGGAATGAAGATTGCCAGGAGAAATATCAATAACCTCAGATATGCAGATGACACCACCCTTATGGCAGAGAGTGAAGAGGAACTAAAAAGCCTCTTGATGAAAGTGAAGGAGGAGAGTGAAAAAGTTGGCTTAAAGCTTAACATTCAGAAAACTAAGATCATAGCATCTGGTCCCATCACTTCATGGGAAATAGATGGGGAGACAGTGGAAACAGTGTCAGACTTTATTTTTCTGGGCTCCAAAATCACTGCAGATGGTGATTGCAGCCATGAAATTAAAAGACACTCACTCCTTGGAAGGAAAGTTATGACCAACCTAGACAGCATATTAAAAAGCAGAGACATTACTTTGCCAACAATGGTACATCTAGTCAAGGCTATGGTTTTTCCAGTGGTCATGTATGGATGTGAGAGTTGGACTGTGAAGAAAGCTGAGCGCTGAAGAATTGATGCTTTTGAACTGTGGTGTTGAAGACTCTTGAGAGTCCCTTGGACTGCAAGGAGATCCAACCAGTCCATCCTAAAGGAGATCAGTCCTGGGTGATCATTGGAAGGACTGACGCTGAAGCTGAAACTCCAGTACTCTGGCCATCTCATTCGAAGAGTTGATTCATTGGAAAAGACCCTGATGCTGAGAGGGATTGGGGGCAGGAGGAGGAGGGGACGATAGAGGATGAGATGGCTGGATGGCATCACTGACTCGATGGGCATGAGTTTGGGTCAACTCCGGGAGTTGTTGATGGACAGGGAGGACTGGCGTGCTGCAATTCATGGGGTTGCAAAGAGTCGGACATGACTGAGCGACTGAACTGAACTGAACTGACTGAAAGAGTATCTTGTTGGTTTGGATGATAATCTTATTCTAGGCACTGGCATACTGATACAAATGCTAATCCTTTTATGAACAAGTTTGATTGAATTTTGATTCTGGCTTCTATTTTTGGTCTCCTTTTGGAAAATGGGCTTCCCTGATGGCTCAGATGGTAAAGAATCTGCCGGCGATGCTGGAGACCCAGGTTTGAACCCTGGGTTGGGAAGATGCCCTGGAGAACGGAATGGCTACGCACTCCAGCATTCTTACCTGGAGAATTCTATGGACACAGGAGCCTTGAGGGGGCTACAGTCCATGGGGTTGCAAAGAGTTGAACACTACTGCCAACTCTTCTGGAAAATTTCTTATGTGCCCCACAAATATCCTGTCGGGCCCACATTCTGAGGTGGATCGCAGTCTATGCTGCTGCAAAAACCCTCTTGCTCCAATGCTGAACTCAAGGATCCTGCTGCTAAATTCAAGGAATGGTAACTGTTTCTCAGCTTTCAGAAAATGGTGATTTGATGGATAGAATGTTCTTAACTTCAAATTATTTCTTTCCATACTTTTCTTTAAGAACTTGGGTTGATCAAAGACAAAATGAATAAATAGAGCAAATAAATTAAAACTCATGCTTTGATAGGTTTCCTGTTTTCCTTATGAGTGGCCCAGGCAGTTCAAATCTGTGTTATTCAAAAAAGATCAAAAGTATTCGTCTTCTGAAACACAGACACTCCTGCTGTGTGTGTGTGCTTAGTCGCTCAGTCATGTCCGACTCCTTGCCATCCCACGGACTGTAGCCCGCCAGGCGCCTCTGTCTATGGAATTCTCCAGGCGAGAATACTGGAGTGGGTAGCCATTCCCTTCTCTGGGGGATCTTCCCAAACCCGGTCCCTACATTGCAGGCAGATTGTCTACCATCTGAGCCACCAGGGACGCCCTGACATTCCTGCTACAACCTATTAAAGGCTTTTCTACCTAGGGCAGTGAGGAAAACCCAGATGACCTGGTGTACGGAGGAGAGGAAGGAGCAAAAGAAGTGGGAGGATGAGACTGGACCTCACCCTGCCCTATTTTAACAAGGGCTTGCCCACTTCTGCATACCAGCCTCTGCTGAGTGGATGAGCAGACTGGCAAAACACTTGTAACTAAAAGAACAGTTTCTCAATAAGCCTGTTTCTTGGGGTGTAGAAACAGCTGAAAGTTCTTAGTTCTTCGTCGTTTTTAAGATGGCTTTTCCAAATGACACTTGTTCACTACCCAAAATTTATTTGTAGAACCAAAACTTTGAACAGGACCGGTTATGTAATTTATGGAGTCCAATGCAAAATGAAGATGCAAGGTCCCCCTCCAACTAATAAAAATAATTGGGGAAAAAAAGAAAAAAGAAAATGCAAGGCTTCTTGTTGAAAACTGAAGACTTTCCAGTGGTGACAGCAGAGCATGAGGCTAAGTACCAGAACCTTCTGAGGGGAGGGGCAGAGCCTGGGGTACTGCACGGGCTGTGTGCCCATGAAGAGCTTTACTCAGCAACTTTCCTTTGACTACTTTTCTCAACAGCCACAAACTACTGTTCTTGGGGGTGGGGTCCCTAGAAAATAGCAACAGAGACCTAGGGGAGCTTGTTGGACATTCCCATCTTGGGCTCCTGTCTGTGTTTTAACCAGCCTTCCAGGTGATTCTGTTTCACACTCATGTTTGAGAACCACTGCCTCATGTTGGATTTTGGTGCTTAAAATGATGGAGAAGGACAAATGTTGTATGGTGTCACTTACATGTGGACTCTAAAAAAAGCAACAAACTAGTGAATATAGCAAAAAAGAAACAGACTCACAGATAGAACAAACTAGTGGTTATCTGTGAGGAGGAGAAAGTGGGGAGGGTCAAAGACAGGGGTGCGGGAACGAGAGGCACAAACTATTATACATAAAATAAATAAGCTGTGAGGGTATATTGTACAACACAGGGAATATAGCCAATATTTTATAATAATTATAAATGGAACATACAAATATATATATAAAAATATATAAATGGAACTATAAATCATTAGGTTATACACAACTTACATAATATTGTATATCAACTATACTTTGATAAAAAATAAAAATAATAGTAAGATGAAATAAAATGCAATACCATGTGAAAATAAATAAAATAATGGATTTGGAGGGTTTTATCTTCCTTTTTTAACTGTTACCTTCCTTTTTTTTAATTCATTTTAAATTTTATTTTTTGGCCTGTATTATGTGGGGTATTAGTTCCCTGACCAGGGATCAAATTCATGCCCTCTGCATTGGAAGCACAGAGTCTTAATCACTGGACCTCCAGAGAAGTCCCAAAATGATGAATTTTGGAATGGAAGTAATCTCAGGGATCATATGGCCTATCTCATGTACAAGTAGACTAAGGGTGGGGTGAAGCAGAGTGAGGCCTAGAGTTCATGGTTAACTCTCTACTCATCTGCTGAACAATTTTTAGAGCACCAAATGGTCTATGGTTCATCACTCATGGTCATCTTCCCAGTTAAGCCAGCTCATATCCCAGTTTTAAAGATGAGGAAATCAAAATGCCAAAATTGTTCAGTGAGTCCACAAGCAGAGCTGGGATTAAAAACCAGAATTCCTAAATGCCCTGCCCAGGGCCCTCTGCCCGGCCTACAGGTAATGCGATACAGGTGAGCTAACCAGCTAGTCACTCTTCACCAGCATCCAATCCCAACACCAACCAATGGAGTCCGAAATCCCCAGGAAATGTGCAGCTCAGGGTGGCTCAGTCTGTGTCCTGACAGGACTGATGGAAGCCTGGGTTGTTTTGAAGAAGCTGATATTTGTGATTCATGCTGTGTTGACTCATGGATCTCGCCACCGGCACAGAAGTGAGTCTAGGAGTTTTCTCTCCTAGTCTAAGGTTCTTTAGGAGGCCTGTAATACCCTCTTCTGTATCCTCATGTCTGCCCCTTGCATTCCTATCATTCAGTTACTTTGAAAGTCTTGGCCTCGGCTTATCATTTTTTCCATTCTTAGGCCAAGGCTATTTGTAGTTTCTCCACCTGTCACCATGTATGTTAGGCTGCAAAGGGCGAGTGCAGCTTCATGAATTGCATGATCCCAACTCAAGCTCCTTTAGAACACCATGCTTTCTTTGAACGTTCCATTTGAGGGATCCTTTATGAATCTTCACAACTTTTCAGCTGTGCCCTTTCACTTGGGCTGGGTGATACATATTGAGTTAGATATGTATGAAGTTAAGTTTCATTTAAGGTTTGAATTATTTCCCACTTGTAAATGAGAGATCTTTGACAACTTACTAATTGCATAATATGCTCCTGATTACAGAAGTTATTGCACGAGTCCAAACCATACAGGATTATTATAGAAGAAATGCCATGGAAAGGAAGCAGGAAAACATAATGGAATAGAAAGTAAGAGGAAAGAAATTTTCAGAGTGCAATGTATAGTGCAAATGGGAAATAGTCACCAAAGCCATAATGGAAATGGGAAACTGTGAATATTATTAATCAAGAAAGAAAATGGAATGTATCATAGACCTAAATGTAAAAATTCTGGAAGATAACACAGAGGAAATCCAGGTGAGCTCTGATTTGGTGATGAGCTTCTAAATACAACACCAAAAGTATTATCCTTGAAAGAAAGAAATGACAAGTTGATATAGAAAACAGACTTATGGTTAGCAAAGGTGAAGTGGGGGAGGGATAAATTAAGAGTTGGGGATTAACATACACACACTATTATATATAAAATAGATAACCAACAAGGACTTATTATATTGAGCACAGGGAACTATGCTCAATGTTTTGTAATAACGAATAAGGGAAAAGAAGATGAAAAAGAATATGTGTATAGTACAGTCCATGAGGTCACAAAAGTGTTGGACATGACTTGGTGACTAAACAACAACATCTGAAACCAACATGATATTTCAAATCAACTATCGTTCAGTAAAAACAATTTTTTAAAGAAATAAGTTGAACATTAAAAAAAAAAAAAAAACCTCCTGTTCTGTGAAAGTTACTATTAAGAGAATGAAATAACAAGCTACATACTGGGATAAAATACTTGCAAAAGACATCTCTGATGGTGGGCTGGTGCACTAGGATGACCCAGAGGGATGGGATGGGGAGGGAGGTGGGTGGGGGTTCAGAATGGGGAACACATGTAAATCCACGGCCGATTCATATTAATGTATGGCAAAACCCACTACAATATTGTAAAGTTATTAGCCTCCAACTAATATAAATAAATGGGGAAAAAAGAATTAAAAAAAATAAAGGATAGTTATCCAAAATATACAAAGAACTCAAAACTCAACAGGAAGATCTGAACTGATACCTTAAGAGAGAATGTACAGATGGCAAACAAGCATATGAAAATATGTTCTACATCATATGTCCTTAGGGAACTGCAAATTAAAACAATAATGAGATCCTACTACATACCTGTTAGAAAGGCTAATGTCCAAAACACTGACAACCCAAACGCTGGTGAGAATATGGAGCACTAAGAATTCTCACTCATTGCTGGTGGGAATGCAACACCATGCAGCCACTTTGGAAGACAGTTGGAGTTTCTTACAAAAGTAAACATATGATCCAGAAATAGAGTTTACCCAAGTAATTTAAAAACTTAAGTCCATATGAGAACCTGCATATGAGTGTTTATAGCAGTTTTGTTCATAATTGCCAAAACTTGGAAGCAACCAAGTACCTGAATGAATAAACAAATTATAGTACATTCAGACAATGGAATATTATTCAATGATAAAAGGAAATGAGCAATTAAGCATAAAAAAACACAAAGAGGGACTTCTCTGATGGTCCGGTGGCTAAGACTCCAAGCTCCCAATGCAGGGGGCCCCTGGTTTGATCTCTGGTTGGGGAGCTAGATCCCACATGCTGCACCTAAGAGTTCACACGGCACAACTAAAAACAACCCTGCTTGCTGCAGCTGAAGATCCCACATGCCACTAACGGTCCCTCATGCCATAAGATCTGGTGCAGCCATTTAAACAAAAAGTAAACAAATACATTTTTTAAAAAGCTGTATAAAAAAAAGACATGGATTAAGTGTAAATGTTTTCTATTAAGAAGAAGCCAATCTGGAAAAGCTACATACTATATGACTACATATGACATTCTGGAAAAGGCAAAAATATTGAGACAGTGAAAAGATGGTTGCCAGGGATTTGGGGGGAGGAAGTAATAAAGGTGTGAAGCACAGGACATTTTTAGGTCAGTGAAAGTATTTGATATGATTCTCTAATAAAGGACACAAGTCATTATACACATATTTCAAGGTCCAAAGACTCTACAATACCAACTGGAACCCTAATGTAAATGACGTACTTTAGTTATTCTGTGCGTGTGTGCTTGTTATTCACTCAAGCACACACACTGTGTCTGACTCTTTGCAATCCCATGGACTGTGTGTAGCCTGGCAGGCTCCTCTGTTGTGGGATTCTCTAGGCAAGAATACAGGAGTGGGTTGCCATTTCCTTCTCCAGGGGATCTTCACAACCCAGGGATTGAACCCAGGTCTTCTGCATTGCCGTCAGATTCTTTAGCATCTGAGCTACCAGGGAAGCCCACTTTAGTTACTAATAATGAATTAATGTTGATGCATCAGTTGTAACAAATGTACACCAATTGCAAGATGTTAGTAATAGGGGTGACTAGTAGTAATAGGGGAAATAGGTGAGGAAGTAAATGGGAACCCCCTGTACATTCAGTTTAATTTTTCTGTAAACTTAAAAAAACAAAAACTTCAAAAAAAGTTGATTAGTTAAAAGATCATACAAGCTTACAGTAGAATAAAGGATTAACCAAGCCTGAATCATCTACCTCTGGATTTCTTGTTATGAGGGGCTATACATTTTTCTTATTTAAGTGACATCTGATCTTACTTTTTTTTAATGTGTAAAAGCACAGATACACATATAGTATCTAAAGAGATTTACAGATTCTCTCTCATATTTTAAGTGTATGGGGGAAGGTACAGGTTTGGGGGTGAAAAAAGCAAAAAGATGACTGGGGGTGTTATAATGAAAAAGCAAGTGGCTTTTTTTCACATTCTTCTTATCCATCCATCTGTCCACAGACATATGAGTTGCTTCCACCTCTTGGCTAGCGTGAACAATGCTGCTATAAACATGAGTGTACAAGGATCTCTTTGAACCCTTACTTTCAATTTTGGGGTATCTACTAGATCAAAGAGAATCTATGTTGCTAGGTCATATAGCAATTCTATATCTAACTTTTTTGAGGAGCCTCCATACTGTTTCCCACAGTGACTGCACCACTTTACATTCCCACCAACAGTGCACAAGTGTTCCAGTCTCTACACATCCTCACCAACACATACTCTTCTGTGTGTGGGGTGACAGGTTTGCTTTCCTTTTAGGTAACACGATGCTTCCATATTCAAATTTTGCAAGACCTTATTGATGGAAACCATGGTAGATGGTAGTCCTCACTTGTGTGTGGGATTTTTCAGGAACACTTTTCTCTGTGTTTACGCAGGTTGCCCTGAGTGCTCTGACACCAATCTCCCTCATGATGTTGGAGTCCTGTAAGATCAAGTGAGTTCTGGGTCATAAAAGGAAAATTAAATTGTGTTTCAGTTGTTGTTGTTTAGTCACCAAGTTGTGCCCAACTGTTTAGCAGCCCCATGGACTGGACTGTAGCCCGCCAGGCTCCTCTGTCCATGGGATTTCCCAGGCAAGAATACTGGAGTGGGTTGCCATTTCCTTCTCCAGAAGACCTTTCAGATCCAGGGGTTGAACCCACAACTCCTGCTTAGCGCAGGCGGATTCTTTACCACTGAGCCACCAGGAAAGGTTTTTTGGTCTTACTTTTCCATTATTATAGGCTATTTTTTTAATATTATGGGCTTATTTTTTAACTATTAGTTTATTGTATTATTTTAAAATATTAAAAATTACCTTATAGTCCTTCATATTTTTCATTTTTAATTCTCTTTTATTTCTTTAAACATAGTAGGCGTATTTTATATTCTGATTCTGATCATTCCAATATCTGAAATGTTAGTTTTATTTTGATACTTAATTTTTTTCCTGTAAGACCTTTTTTCTGCCCTACTTCCTTCTGTGTTTTGGGAGTTTATACTATGACTTCACATTTTCTTTTTTCTTTTTTAATTTTGGCTGCATCTTGAGGCATGTGGGACCTTAGTTTCCTGACCAGAGATGAAACTCTGTCCTCCTGCTTTGGAAGGCAGAGTCTTAACCACTGGACCACCAGGGAAGCCCTCAGACTTCACATTCTTTTGAAGTTGATTGATAAGAATTTATTAACCCCACTGTTGTAGGTGTCTGGTCCTCCAGACAGCATTTGGATTTACTTCTACCAGGACACTATGGGCACTAGTGACTGATGGCCCTCTATATTTTGATTTGCTTTGCTTTGTTTAAAATGTAATAGAGCATCATTAACACATAATAATGTGCATACATTTAAAATGTCTAATTTAATAAAGCTGTCATATATATATATATCTAACACTGTCATTCATATATGTCATATATGAAACCATCACCACAGTCAAGATACTGAAGATATCTATCACCCCCAAAAGTTTTCTCGTGCCCTTTGTCCTATCTCATTTCTGCCCCTTACCACCCTAGGCAAACACTCTTCTACTTTCTGTCTCTACAGTTTGCAGCAAGTGGAATCGTGCCACATGCGCTCTTGTTTTTGGTCTGGCTTCTTTCCCTTGGCATAATTATCTTCCAATTTAGCCATATTATTATGTGGATTTCTTTTTATTACTGAAAACTTTTCTCTTGTATGTACACTCATTTCCTGGGGCTTCTGCAACAAGTTACCGCAAACCAAATGGCTTGAAACAACAGAAATGTATTTTCTCCACAGTTCTGGAGGCTCAAAGTCTGAAATTTCAGATCAGTCTTTTTCCAGGGGCTGTAGGGAAGAAACTATTCCTCACCTTTTCCAGTTCCAGGCAAAAGTGTGCAATCCTTTACTTATTACTGCATCACAACCTCTGCCTCTGTGGTCAGAGTGCCTCCTCCTCTTCTCTTCAGGTCTCTAATCAGGTCACTATTACAGTATTTAAGGTTGATCTGGATAATCCCGGATTATCTTTTCAGTAGAAAATCCTTTAAAAAAAAAAAAGACCCTTTTCCCAAATAAAGTAATACTCAGAGGTTTCGGGCATTACACTTGGATGTCTTTGGGGGGCAATTTTTCAGCCTACCTCAGATGGATACACCACAATTCTTTAATCTACTCACCTGTTACTGGACATTTAGTTTATTTCCACTTTTTGGCTACTACAAATAGGAACATTCATGAATAAGTCTGAGTATGTACACATGTTTTCCTATCTTTAAGTATATATCGAGGAGTGGATTGGTCGGAAGATATGGTAGCCATATACCTAACTTTTAAAGAAGCTGTCAAATCATTTTTCATCAGCAATGTCTGAGAGTTCTGTTTCTTCCACATCCTGGCTAACACTTGGTATGAAAACATTAGTCGCTCAGTCATGTCTGACTCTTTGAGATCCCGTGGACTGTAGCCCACCAGGCTCCTCTGTCCATGGGATTCTCCAGGCAAGAATACTGGAGTGGGTTCAGTTCAGTTCACTTCAGTCATTCAGTTGTGTCTGACTCTTTGTGACCCCATGGACTGCAGCACGCCAGGCCTCCCTGTTCATCGCCAACTCCCAGAGTTTGCTCAAACTCATGTCCATTGAGTCGGTGATGCCATCCAATCATCTCATCCTGTCGTCCCCTTCTCCTCCCGCCTTAAGTCTTTCCCAGCATCAGGGTCTTTTCAAAAGAATCAGTTCTTTGCAGCAGGTGGACAAAGTATTGGAGTTTCAGCTTCAGCATCAGTCCTTCCAATGAATATTCATGGTTGATTTCCCTTAGGATGGACCGGTTTGATCTCCTTGCAGTCCAAGGGACTCTCAAGAGTCTTCTCCAACACCACAGTTCAAAAGCATCAATTCTTCAGCTCTCAGTTTTCTTTATAGTCCAACTCTCACATCCACACATGACTACTGGAAAAACCATAGCTTTGACTAGATGGATGGACCTTTGTTGGCAAAGTAATGTCTCTGCTTTTTAATAAGCTGTCTAGGTTGGTCATAACTTTTCTTCCAAGGAGTAAGCGTCTTTTAATTTCATGGCTGCAGTCACCATCTGCAGTGATTTTGGAGCCCCCCAAAATAAAGTCTGTCACTGTTACCACTATTTCCCAATCTATTTCCCATGAAGTGATGGGACCAGATGCCATGATCTTAGTTTTCTGAATGTTAAGCTTTAAGCCAACTTTTTCACTCTCCTCTTTCACTTTCATCAAGAGGCTTTCTCGTTCTTCTTCACTTTCTGCCATAAGCATGGTGTCATCTGCATATCTGAGGTTATTGATATTTCTCCTGGCAATCTTGATTCCACCTTGGGCTTCATCCAGTCCAGCATTTCTCATGATGTACTCTGCATATAAGTTAAATAAGCAGGGTGACAATATACAGCCTTAACGTACTCCTTTTCCAATTTGGAACCAGTCTGTTGTTCCATGTCCAGTTCTAACTGTTGCTTCTTGACCTGCATACAGATTTCTCAGGAGGCAGGTCAGGTGGTCTGGTATTCCCATCTCTTGAAGAATTTTCCACAGTTTGTTGTGATCCACAAAGTCAAAGGCTTTGGCATAGTCAGTAAAGCAGAAGTAGATGTTTTTCTGGAACTCTCTTGCTTTTTCCATGACCCAGCAGATGCTGGCAATTTGATCTCTGGTTCCTCTGCCTTTTCTAAATCCAGTTTGAACATCTGGAAGTTCACAGTCCACGTACTGGTGAAGCCTGGCTTGGAGAATTTTGAGCATTATTTTACCAGCGTGTGAGATGAGTGCAATTGTGTGGTAGTCTGAGCATTCTTCGGCATTGCATTTTTTTGGGATTGGAATGAAAACTGACCTTTTCCAGTCCTGTGACCACTTCCGAGTTTCCCAAATTTGCTGACATATTGAGTGCAGCACTTTTACAGCATCATTTTTTAGGATTTGAAATAGCTCAACTGGAATCCCATCACTTCCACTAGCTTTGTTTGTAGTGACGCTTCCTAAGGCTCATTTGACTTTGAATTCCAGGATGTCAGGCTCTAGGTGAGTGATCACACCTTTGTGATGATCTGGGTCGTGAAGATCTTTCTTGTATATTCGTCTGTATATTCTTACCAGAAATGGTATGGACCTAACAGAAGCAGAAGATATTAAGAAGAGATGGCAAGAATACACTGGAATGGGTAGCTATTCCCTTCTCCAAGGAATCTTCCCAACTCAGGGATCAAACCCAGGTCTTTTGCATTGTGGGCAGATTCTTTGCCATCTGAGCCACCAGGGAAGCCTACCACTTGGTACAGTAAATGTTTTTAATTCTAGTCATTCTAACATGAATGTGATGTTATCTCAGTATACTTTGGATATTCATTTCCATGGTAACAACTGATGTTGGCATCTTTTACAGTGTTTATTTGCCACTTCTATATTTTTATTAGTGAAGTGCCTGTTTAAATATTTTGCCCATTTTTTAATTGGATTGCTGGTTTTCTTATGATTGAGTTTTGAAACATCTTTACATATTCTTGACATTTTGCCTACATTTAGGTATTAACCTTTTTACAAGATGGAGCTTGTATGTATTTTCTCTCACATGCAATTTGTCTTTTCATTTTCTTACCAGTGTCTTTTGAAGGACAGAATCTCTTAATTTTGAGGAACCCCAATTTATCAATTTTTTTCCCCTTCGTGGATAATGCTTTGGGTGTCATATCATGTCTAAAATAATGATATTTGTCTAACCAAAGGGTAAACAGACTTTCCACAAGGTTTTCTTTCAGAAGTTTTATAGTTCCAGGTTTTACATTTAGGTCTATGATCCACTTTGAATTATTTTTTGTGTATTGTGCAATGCATAAATTGAAGTTTAGTTTTTTGTATGGTTATTCAATTGTTCTAGCACCTTTGCTAAAAAATTATTCATTATCTGATTAATACCTTTGCAACTTTGTCAAAAATTAGTTCCTCAGTCATTTTGCTGTATGGCAGAAATTAACACAGCATTATAAATCAACTATATTTCAGTAAAATTCTTTAAAAAAAACTTACAGCTTGGGAGGCTCAAGAGGGAAAGCATATATGTGTACATATTGCTGATTCATGATTTTGTACAGCCATAAGTAATACAACATTGTAAAGCAATTATACTCTAATAAAAAAATAGAAAATAAAAATAGATAAAATAAAATGAAGTCACGAGAAAACTAAAAAAAAAACTGAAACCAACTGCTCATATATGTGTGAGTCCATTTTGGTCTTTTCTACTCTGTCCCATTGATCTGTTTGTCTATCGTGACATCAATACTAATTGTTTTTTGTTTGTTTACTATAGGTTTATAAAAATTCTTGAAATTAGATAGTGTTAGCTCTTCAATTTGTTCTTTTTCAAGTTTGTTTTGGCTACTATAGATTCTTTGCATTTCTATACGCCTTTTGGAATTCCATTTTTCAATTTTACAAAAAGTCTGCTATGATTTTGATCATGATTGCATTTAACCTATAGGTCAATTTGAGTAGAAAATACATCTTGACAATGTTGACTTTTCTAGACCATGAACACAGTACATCACTCCTTTTATTTAGGTCTTTCTAAACTTTTGTAGTTTTCCGTGTATAGGTTTTGTATTTGTATGTCTTTTGTTAGATTTATCCCTAAGTAGTTTATATTTTTGATGCTGTTAATAAGTTCCATTATTTTAAAATTACATTTTCTGGTTCTTCATTGATAGTATACAGATATATAATAGATTTTTATACATCAGCCTTGTATTCCTGCAACCTTATACAACTCATTGGTAGAATTTATCAGTTAAGCCGTCAGGGTCTGGAGGTTTCTTTGTGGAAAGGTCTTTACAGTTTCAGTATCTTCAACAAGACTGTTTAGGGCATCTTTTTTTTGGCTGCACCACTCGACATGTAGGATCTTAGTTCCCTGACCAGGGATCAAACCCTTGCCCCCTGCAGTGGAAGATTGGAGTCTTAAGCACTGGACAGCCAGGGAAATCCTAGAACATCTATTTTTTGTTGAGTGAGATTTAGTAAGTTATGTCTTTCAAGGAATCCATCCATTTAATCTAAGTTGTGTCTGTGTGGGAGGAGGTTGGCATACAATTATTCATAATATTCCTTTATTATTGTGAAATAATAGAAAAAATATATATTGGCCTCTGCCCGCAGTTTCTGGCACAGAGTTCCTAAAATGCTTGTAAATTCCTAAGAGCAATAAGAACATGTTTTGATATAATGAGTGACTCTGGATGGCTCTTGGAGAGGGGCTGGTCACCAGAAAGACCAAGTCATGATTAAAAGCCAGGAATTTTCAGCCCTACCCTCCATCCTCCAGAGATGGGAGAGCGGCTGGAAATGGAGTTGATTTTTGATCCTGCCCAAGCAAGGATGACTCCATACAACCCAATAGCATGGAGTTTGGAGAGCTTTCAGTTGCAAACATCTCCACACTGGGAGGTGACATCCCCCGCCCCCCCAACTCCATGGGGACACAGGCTCCGGCACTCAGGACTCTCCCAACAGGCCATTCCTATTATCCTCTGCCAGTCATTCGAGGGCACCAGTTACTGACTGACCCTTTGGAGTTTCAGCTTTTTTTGAGGAAGAATCTTTTATTAGACTTTCTCTGTGGAGTATTTCCTGTATTCCCGAGCCTTAGTCTTTTGTGCTTTGTACCCTGCATGCCCAGAAAGTCTTGCTTTTTTTTTTTTTTCAAATGCCCTCAGGATAAAATCTAGCTTTAGATGTTTGTATTACTTCTCATGGCTCCTACTTTTCACTTAGTTCTGCTTTCCAGATATGTCTTACTTTAATGTCAGCTCATTAATGTATTCACAAAGATGTTTTCAGGTATTACATCAAGTCTCTTAATTTATTTATTGTATTGAACTTCTTTCAATCCCAGGCTTCCATTAGAAAAACTGTAACATTTTCTAGATGAGAGAATGAAGAAGATGGAAGAAGTCCTTCCATCATTTTATAAACCTCACTGTGCAGGTAATAATTATCTCTCTCTATAAACAAAATCTACCCTATCAACTTCTCAAAGGTACTTTGTTCTACTATCAGCAGAGTCAAGATAATCCACTTTCTTAAAAGTTGCTTCTCTACAATAAACATTTATGAAGTTTTTCTGCATATATTATCTCATTTGCTCTTCATAATACCCCTGGTGGAGTATGCAAGGCTGGCGTTATGCACATTTCACAGCTGGGGAAGCTGAAACTTGGAGAACGATTTGTCCAGTAACACCCAAGTATTGGGTTGGCCAAAATGTTCATTTGGGTTTTTCTGTAAGCTGTTTGGAAAAACCCCAGTGAACTTCTTAGCCAACCCAATAAGTGATAATGCTGGGTCTTGACTCTAGATTCTCAGGTCCTGATGATGTGAGATATGAATGAGATCCTTACAGTAAGTAATTTGCTTATATATATATTGCTTCTAATTTATGTTTTTTTAAGTTTAAACACATTACATGTAATGTTAATATATAAATAATATAAATAAATACATATACATGTAATGTTAACATAATTAGAGTGTTTATGATCAACACTACAGCGCAAAGTATTTAAACACAGTGCTTCTCAAACTACAAGCCAGTGGCATATCTGTTTAAAATGCAGATTCTAATTCTCAAGGTCTAGTCTAGGGTTTGCCCCTCAAGCTCTACTGTCTAATAAGCTAGCCCCCAAGTGCAGCTGCAGGTCTGCAGGCAGACCACTCTTTGAGCAGCAAAGGTTTCCTAAGTTTTATAAATAAGAACTTAGGGTGAGAGGGCCAGTAAAGTGTGGTTAAAATGTCCTGGTGTAGGGACCAGGTAACGTTGGCTCCAATCTTAAAAAGCCACTTGGGGGCTTCCCTGATGGCTCAGTGGTTAAGAATCCGCCTGCCAATGCAGGAGACATGGGTTCAAGCACGGCCCCAAAAAATCCCACACGGCGTGTAGCATCTGAGCCGGTGCACCACTACTGACCCTGTGCCCTAAAGCCCAGGAGCCACAACTACTGAACCCCACCCACCCTAGAGCCTGTGCTCTGCAACAAAAGATGTCACTGTAGTTAGAAGTCCACACAATGCAACTGGAAAATAGGTCCTGCTTGCTGCAACTAGAGAAAAGCCTGAGCAGCACCGAAGACCCAGCAGAGCCCAAAATAAATAAATAATTAATTAATGTAAAAAGGTCACTTAGCTGCTGTCCATGAGTGGTCCCCCTCCCCCTGCTCAGTGTGACCCATCCCCCAGCCCCAAGACTTTGGTGGCCAAGTGGTCAAGGCAGTGGCTCCTGTCACTTGAAGTGACCATAGAGATTTTATAATCCAGGTTTTTCATTTTTACGTGTATGGAAATCTAGCTCAGAAAGGTAACTAAACCCGCCTGAGGTCAGAGCAGAACCAGAGCTTGAGTCAACCTGGCTCTGGTATGAGTTCTTTTTGTCTGTATGTTTGTTCGGATGCACCTCTTGGCATGTGGGATCTTAGTGCCCTGACCAGGGATCAAACCCACACCCCCTAAACTGGAAGCGTGGAGTCTTAACCACTGGACCACCATGGAAGGAGCAGTTCTTTGCTGCCACCACACACAGCCTCTCCAGACATCAGTGATGATTAGCCCTGGGACAGGTCCCTTAATCCCTCGGCTTCAGTAAGTATCCTCACATGTAAAATGAAAGGGTTAGACACGATCACTAAGACCTCACCACCTCTAATCCTCTCTGAAACTTGTATCTTCTTTACTTCTCCTGTGAGAAAAGAATAGAAGGATAAGAGATGGGTCCCCTCCTCCTGTAGAAGTTTAGACTGAAGGGAATTAATGCAAGTGCAAAGTGTTTAAAATAAAATTTCAAGTGGGAATGAACTCTTTTCACTGTGAGAAGCAAGTCCCCTGATTTTCTCAGCCTCTGTCAAGTGAGAAAATTGTTTTGCCTCGAAGCACTTGTCTTATTTTCTGCTGAGTTGCCTTAAAGACTAAATTATAGGGTGGACTTGGAACTTGGCTTCCTTTCTGGGACAAAGAGATAACAACAAAAACTCATCATCTTGTCCCTTTATCATTGCCAAATCTTCCAGCAGGGAACTTTAATAGCCCTTCAGTTGTGGTCTTCCTACACTTCTTCCACTGCTTGACTTTTTATTTTGTTTAGAGTGTCAGGGTCCATTACTGGGGATTGAGAAAGAAACACTCAGACTGTAATTGGTCTTTAGAAGACATATTTAAAGATTTTTCTTCCATAAAGGAAATAAAAGTTCCTAATGATTTTATAACTTTCTAGAAAACAAGCATATTTGTATGAATATTCAGAAAAAAGAAACCATATTACTCAAACACACATACAAAATAAAGAAAAAGGAGACTGAAATAGGATAGAAAATTTTCTGGCTTCCTGTCAGAAAGAAAAATAGCTAGCCTTTTGGTATAGTCAGTAGATCTATACATCCCGATTAAATTCCAACTAACAATAGGTATTTTGAATCTTTACTAATGAAAGTAGTAGGCTGTTAAAAAAGTGACTGTCACATCAGTGAGCAAATTCGCCCACAGCTAGTTAAGAGCTGCAGTCAGGATTCAAACATAGATCTTTCTGATTTCAAACTCTTTAGCTATCGTGGTATATCACTTTTATATTTTTTTAAGCTTTTCTTTCCCCTTCAATGTTTATTTATTTGGCTGCTCTGGGTCTTAATTGTGGCATGTGGGATCTAGTTCCCTGATCAGGGATTGAACCGGGGTTCTCTTCATTGGGAGTGAAGAGTCCCAGCCACTGGGCCACCAGGCAAATCCCCCGATACTGCTTTTCTCAGAGGCAATAATCTTGGTCTATCTCATTTCAGCTGTTAAAACTCTGATCCAAGCTAGTCAAATATCATCTGAGGCTTTTTTTTCAATTTTACTTTCTTTTAAGTTGAAGTATAGTTGATTTACAACCCTGTGTCAATTTCTGCTTACAGCAAAGTGACTCAGTTATATACATACATATTCTTTTATATATTCTTTTAGATTGTGGTTTATTAAAGGCTATTGATATAGTTCCTTATGCTATAGAGTAGGACCATGTTGTTTACCCATTCTCTATATAATAGTTTACATCTGCTAACTCCAAATTCCCAATCCAGCCCCCGCCACCGCCCTCCCCCTGGCAACCGCAAGTCTGTTCTCTGTGAGTCTGTTTCTGCTCATAGATAGGTTCATTTGTACCATATTTTAGATTCCACATATAAGTGATATCATGTGGTATTCATCTTTCTCTTTCTGACTTACTTCTCTCAGTATGCTAATCTACAGTTGCAGTCTGAAGCAATTTTCAATTTAGTGATTCTCCGCAAAAGAACGTCAAGGCAAAAGAAATTGCCAAACATGTGGTTGGAGAAAAGTAGGTTCAATTTCTGTTCTTGAATGACCCACTTCCCTGGGCCACTCCAGTGTAGAAATATTCCCATATAACAAGTGAAGAACTTCCAGAATCTTCTCTGAATCAGCTCTATCACAACCAAACAATTTGGAAAAGGCAGGTCAAAAAACATCACTTCTTTATTCAGCAAGTAATTTTTGAGCAGGTTCTAAGTACCAAAGACAAAGGTAGGTGAGGGGACACCAAGAAGAAGGCCAATTGCTCCCACCCTCAAGGAGCTCACAGACTAAAGGGGAGAGGGACACACAGACGAGGGCTTAGCGGGACAGTCGTGCAGCAGCTGTGACAGAAGTCTGCACACAAATGCACAGCTATACGGGGAGGCGGGACTCAGGTCTGATCAGGTGAGACAAGGCAGACTCTACAGGGGAGGTGGGGGCTGAGCTGAGATGTGAAAGATGAGCAGTTTTCCAGGTACCTATGCTAGAATTGGTCTTTAGGAAGAAGGAAAAAATACATGCTAAAGCATTGGTGCCTATTAGAGCCCTAAGTGTGGGAATCTAATGTGAGGTGGACAGGCTGACTACAGCAGGAAGTTAGAGCAGACCCAGTGCACGTAGGCTGATGCAAACCCTGAGGAGAGGCCTTATGTACCGCACTGGGCAATACAGGTTTGGTCTCTAAGACGGGGGAGCTACTAGAGAATTTACGAAGGGCTCATGATTAGATTATCCTGTTAGAAAGATCCCAAATTCAGACACTGACACCCTATGGAACCTAAATCTGCCAATAGTGTTAGAGAGCTTTTAAGAAATGATTCTGGCCACTATCCAAGCTCTATCAAAATTATAAAGTATGTAATTTGCCCACCCTCCTCACTTCCTTCTTCTCTCCCAGCACTGTGTTCTGTTCTTTACCATCTAACATCCTACATCCCACCCACCCAGGCCTTCCCATTTCCCAAAACTCCAAATTAAACCTCGCTACCTAGAACCTAAACTCAGATTCACAAGATCATCTCAGACATTGTGTGAATAAAAGAATTGGCATGAATGGACATTTATGAACAGGAAGAGTTAGCACTGTATGTCCTCCAGCCTTCCAACCACAACCCCCCAGGTATAGGAGAATGCTTTCCTGGGGTGAACTTGGTTCAAGTGAATTCAGAAGGGCATTTCTGACAGGGAGAGGGTCTCTCCCTGGAGATTATCTATCAAAAATTGTAAATGAGTAGAGTTCCCTGTGCTAGACAGTAGGTTCTCATTAGTTATCTGTTCTATGTGGTGGTTGTTCAGTCACCCAGTTGTGTCCGATTCTTTGCAACTCCATGATCTGCAGCATTGCCAGACCTCTCTGTCCCTCACCATATCCTGAAGTTTGCCCAAGTTCACGTCCATTGCATCAGTGATGCCATCCAGCCAGCTATCTCATCCTCTGTTGCCCTCTTCTCCTGCTGCCATCAATATTTCCCAGCATCAGGGACTTTTCCAATGAGTCAGTTGTTCGCATCAGATTCCCAAAATACTGGAGTTTCATCTTTAGCATCAGTCTTTCCATTGACTTCCCTTAAGATTGACTGGTTTGATCTCCTTGCTGTTCAAGGGGTTCTCAGGAATCTTTTCCAGCACCACAGTTTGAAGGCAGTGATCCACAGCCTTTATGTTTCAGCTCTCATAACCATACGTGACCACTGGGAAGACACAGCCTTGACTATACTGAGCTCTGTCAGCAGTGTAACGTCTCTACTTTTCAACACACTGTTAGGTTTGTCATAGCTTTCCCGTCAAGAAACAAATGCCTTCTGATTTCATGGTTGCAGTCACCATCCACGGTGATTTTTAGAACCCAAGAAGAGGCAATCTGTCACCATTCCACCTTTTCCCCTTCTACTTGCCATGCAGTAATGGGGCTGGATGCCATGATCTTAGTTTTGTAATATTTAGTTTTAAGCCGGCTCTTTCACTCTCCTCCTTCACCCTCATCAAGAGGCTTTTTAGTTCTCTTCACTTTCTGCCATTAGAGTGATATCATCTGCATGTCTGAGGTTGTTGATGTTTCTCCCGCCTATCTTGATTCCAGCTTGTAACTCATCCAGCCTGGCATTTCTCATGATGTGGTCAGTGCATAGATTAAACAGAGTGATGGCAGACTGCCCCATCATACTCCTTTCTCAACCTTGAACCAATCTGTTCCATACAGGGTACTCACTGTTGTTTCTTGACCTGCACACAGGTTTCCTAGGAGACAGGGAAGATGGTTGGTATTCCCATTTGTGTGTCCCTTGTGGCTCAGCTGGTAAAGGATCCGCCTGCAATGCGGGAGACCTGGGTTTGATCCCTGGGTTGGGAAGATCCCCTGGAGAAGGGAAAGGCTACCCACGCCAGTATTCTGGCCTAGAGAATTCCATGGACTATACAGTCCATAGAGTCGCAAAGAGTCGGACATGACTGAGCGACTTTCACTTTCATTCCCATTTTAAGAGCTTTCCACAGTTTATTATGATCCACACAGTCAGAGGCTTTGGCGTAGTCAATGAAACAGAGTTAGATGTTTTTCTGGAATTCCCTAGCTTTCTCAATGATCCAGCAAATGCTGGCAATTTGATCTCTGGTTCCTCTGCCTTTTCTAAACCTAGCTTGGACATCTAGAAGTTTTTGGTTTGCATAATGCTGAAGCCTAGCATGCAAGGTTTTAAACATGACCATACTAGCATGGGAGATGAGTGCAACTGTCTGATGGTTAGCACATTCTTTAGTACTACCCTTCTTGAGAACTGGGGTGAGGACTGACCTTTTCCAGTCCTGTGGCCACTGCTGGGTCTTCCAGATTTGCTGACATATTGAATACAACACCTAGATGGCACCATCCTTTAGGGTTTTGAATAGTTTTACTGGAATTCTGTCGCATCCACTAGCTTGATTAACAGCAGTGCTTCCTAAAGCCCACTTGACTTCACTCTCCAGAATGTCTGGCTCTGGATGGCTGACCACACCATCAGAGTAATCTGGTTCATTAAGATCTTTTTTGTACACTTCTTTCCTGTATATTATTCATCTCTTTTTGACCTCTTCAGTGTCTACTCGGTCTCTATCATTTCTGTCTTTTATTGTGCCCATCTTTGGGCAAAATGTTCCCTTGACATCTCCAATTTTCCCTAAAAGATCTCTACTCTTTCCCCTTCTGTTGTTTCCTTCTATTTTTATATGCTGTTCATTGAAGGAAGGCCTTCTTGTCTCTCTGTGCTGTTCTTAGGAAATCTGCATTAGTTGGATATACCTTTCCTCTTCTCCCTTGCTTTTTTGGCTTCTCTTCTTCCTTTAGCTATTTGTAAGGGCTCCTCAGATAACCACTTTGCCTTCTTGCTCTTCTTTCTCTTTGGGATGGTTTTGTCTGCTGCCACCTGTACAATATGGACTTTCATCCATAGTTCTTCAGGCACATTGTTTACATGTTCTAATCCCTTGAATCTATTCGTTACTCCACTGCATATTCATAGAGGACTTGATTAATTTGTACCTGGCTGGCCGAGTGGTTTTCCCCACTTTCTTTAGCTTAAGCCTGAATTTTGCTTTGAGAAGCTGATGATCTGAGCCACGATCAGCTGCAGGTCTTGTTTTTGCTGACTGTATAGAGCTTCTCCATCTTTAGCTACAAAGAATGTAATCAATCTGATTTCAGTATTGACCATCTGGTGATGTCCATGTGTAAAGTCATCTCTTGTGTTGTTGGAAAAAGGTATTTGCTATGACCAGTGCTGTGTTTTGGCAGAATTCAGTTAGCCTATGCCCTGCTTCATTTTGTAAGGCCAAACTTACCTGTTACTCCAGGTGTCTCTTGACTTCCTACTTTTGCATTCCAATTCCCAGTAGTGAACAGAATATCTTTTTTGGTGTTAGTTCTAGAAGGTCTTGTAGGTCTTCATAGAACTGATTAACTTCAGCTTCTTCAGCATCAGTGTTTGGAGCACAGGCTTGGATTACTGTGATGTTGAATGGCTTGCCTTGGAAATAAACCGAGATCACTCTGTCATTTTTGAAGTTGCACCCAAGTACTGTATTTTGGATGCTCTTGTTGACTATGAGGGCTACTCCATTTCTTCTATTGAATTCTTGCCCACAGTAGTAGATATAATGGTCATCTGAGTTAAATTCACCCATTCCCATCCATTTTAGCTCACTGATTCTTAGGATGTTGATGTTAATTCTTACCATCTCCTGCTTGCCCATGTTCAATTTACCTTGATTCATGGACCTAATATTCCGGGTTCCTATGCAATACTGTTCTTTGCAGCATTGGATTTCATCACCAGACACATCCACAACTGAGCGTTGTTTCTGCTTTGGCCCAGCCACTTCATTCTTTCTGGGGACTATTAGTATTTCTCCTCCATTCTTCCCCAGTAGCATATTGGACACCTTTGGACCTGGAGGACTCCTCTTTCGGTGTCATTATTTTTGTCCTTTTATACAATTCATGAGATTCTTATGGCAAGTATACTGGGGTGGTTTGCCATTACCTCCTCCAGAATATATACTATTTTATACATAATATCAGCATTGTATGTATATCAATCCCAGGCTCCCAAGTCATCCACCACCCCTCTTTCCCCCTTAACGTCCATACATTTGTTCTCTATGTCTATGTCTGTATTTCGGCTTTGCAAATAGGTTCATCTGTACCATTTTTTCTAGATTCCACATATACGTGTTAATATTTGTTGCTTATTCACCAAGTCTTGCCCGACTCTTGTGACCCCATGGAGTGGACTGTAGCCCACCAGGCTCCTCAATTTTCCAGGCAAGAATACTACAGTGGGTTGCCATTTCCTTCTCCAGGGGATCTTCCCGGCTCAGGGATCAAACTTGCATCTCCTACAATGGCAGGCAGATTCTTTACCACTGAGCCATCAGGGAAACCCATATGTTAATATACAATATTGATTTTTCTTAGTGCTCTGTGGTAACCTAAATGGGAAGAAAATCCTAAAAAGAGAGGTTCTATGTATACATGTAGATGATTCCCTTTGCTGTATAGCAGAAACTAACACAATAATATAAAGCAACTATATGCAAATAAAATTTTTTAAGAAATTGTAAATGCACCCTTTGACCCCAAAATTCCATTTTTATAAACCTATCCTATAGATATAGACAAATGTCCATGTGTAGGGGATTGATTAAGGAAATTACGAGACATCTCTAAATGTTGATGTCTGTGATTTGGAAATGAAAGGCAAGTTGCAAAAGTGATTTCTTTTGTGGAAGAAAATAACATATGTCTATAAAATATTTGTATTTAGAAGAAAACTCTCCAAACTGTTCATATCAGCAAACCATGGTGAATGGGTAGGGGCTAGAAACACGTAGGGACTTCAGCTATTTATTTCCTACACTTTTGTACTATTTGTTTTTTACCTGGAGTACATGTCACATTTATAATAAATGATAGCCTTTATTACTCCAGCTGTATTCTTGCCAGCTCAGAGAACAATGCATCATCTAGAACTGAATATCACATCTATTAATCCAGTTTAACTTTGCATTTGATTTTTTTGGTCCGCCTACACTTGGCTTCTATTGAACTTGCTTGTCAGTTAAGACACCCAGGTCTTTTTCACAGAAAGCAGTGTGGGTTAAAAAAAACAAGAGATAAAATTCCGTCCAATTATTGTTATTTATTGTTAACAACAGAGTTAAAACAACATGAAATGCTTGGCATTTCCAACATTTATTCATACATCAACCCACGTTCTCTTTTCTATTGATTATGTTTATGATCTCCTTGAGTTTCCATGATGTTCAGTGTCTCTTAAGGGAGTGAAAAAGGACAGGTGGGTGGTGTGTTCAGTTAGGGCTATTTGACAGTACTTGGGGGTATTTCAAATTTTTTTAAAATAAATGTACATTTGTGAATGTAATGCTTTTCCATAAGTTTTTAAAATAAGATCAAACCATACGAATGATCATGCAACTTTTTTTTTTAATGTAACACTACATCTTGGATATTTTTCTGTATTACTGCATGTAGATCATTCTTCCTAAAGGCAGAGTCTTCTCAGTAATGTTCATTTAACTTTGACCATCAATTTTTAAAAATTAAAGTATAGTTGGTTTACAATGTTTGGCTAGTTTCTGGTATACAGCAAAGTGATTCATATATATAAATACATATATATACATATATATATATATATGTATGTGTGTATATATACATTCTTTTTCCTTATAGGCTATTATGAGATACTGAATATAGTTCCCTGTGCTATACAGGAAGTCTTTGTTGTTATCTACTTTATATGTAGTAGTATATCTCTATGAATCCCAAGCTCCTAATTTGTGCTTTGCCCCCCTTTCCCCTTTGGTAACCATAAGTGTGTATTCTATGTCTGTGACTCTGTTCTATAAACAAGTTAATTTGCATCACATTTTAGGCTCCATATATAAGTGATATCAGATGATATTTGCCTTTCTCTGTCTGACTTATTTCCCTTAGTATGATAATCTCTAGGCCCATCCCATGTTGCTGCAAATGGCATTATTGAGTAAATTCTGTGTGTGTGTTTTATCCATTCATCTGTCCTTCACCACTAATCTTTACAGGTAGATGGGAGAAGTTGGGGAGAAGTTGCGGAAGGAAGGATAGGGATTTTATAAATTTTATTGTTTAAAAATGCTAGCAGGCACTGTAGCTCAGGGGTTAGAGCACTGGTCTCATAAAAATGCTAACCATCATCTAAGCCTTCAGCAAGTCATTATCTTTTTGCTGATATCTTTTTGTGGAGGGCCCTGCCTCGATGTTTGTGGGTGGCGGTTGCTAAAGATTGGGTAGCTGTGGCAATTTCTTACAACAACACAAGGAAATTTGTCACATCAATTGACTCTTCCTTTCGTGAATGATTTCTCTGCAATGACGTTTGATAGCATTTTACCACAGTAGAACTTTTTTCAAAATTGGAGTCAGTGCTCTTAAACCCTGCCACTGCTCTATCAACTAAGTTTATGGAATATTTAAATCCTTAGTTGTCATTTCGATAATTTTCACAGCATCTTCACCAGGAGTAGATTCCATCTACACAAACCACTTTCTTTGCTCATTCAAAAGAACTCTTCATCTGTTAAAGTTTTATTGTGAGGTTGCAGCAATTGAGTCACACCTTCAAACTTCACTTCTAAATCCAGTTCTCTTCAACTACTTCCTCCACTAAAATCTTGAACCCCTCAGACTCATCTGTGAAGGCTGGAATCAACATCTTCCAAAGTCCTGCCATTGTTGATATTTTTACTTTATCCCATGAATAATGGTTGTTCTTAATGGTATCTAGATTGGTGAGTCCTTTCCAGAAGGCTTTTCACTGTACCCAGATCTATCAGAGGAATCACCATGTATGGTGGCTATAACCTTAAAAAAATGTATTTCTTAAATAATAAAACTTGAAAGTTGAAAATACTCTTCAGTCACGGGCTACAGGATGGATCTTGTGTTAGCAGGCACAAAAACAACGTTAATCTCATTGTAATCTCTGGCAGGGGAATTCCTGGTGGCTCAGTGGTAAAGAATATGCCTACAGTGTAGGAGATGTGGATTCAATCCCTGAGTCAGGAAGATCCCCTGGAGAAGGGAATGGCAACCCACTCCAGTATTCTTGCCTGAAAAATCCCATGGACAGAGGAGCCTGGTGGGCTACAGTCCATGCGGTCGCAAGTCAGACACGACTTAGCAACTAAACCACCACCACCACCCAGTCTCCAGCAGAGAGCTTATGTGACCAGGTGCATCGTCAATGAGCAGTAAAGTTTTGAAATGAATTTTTTTTTTCCTGTGCAGTGTCTCGCCAATGGGCTTAAAATATACAGTAAAACACATTGTCAACAGATGTGCTATCATCCAGGCTTCATTGTTCCATTTTTAGAGTCAGGGAAGATTTAGCATAATTCTTAAGGGCCTCAAGATTTTTGGAATGGTTAATGAGTGTTGGCTTCAACTTAAAGTCACTGACTGCATTAGTGTCTCACAAGAGAGTCAGTCTGTCCTTTGAAGTGAGGCACTGACTGCTCTCTAGCTATGAAAGTCCTAGATGCTGTCTTTTTCCAATATAAGGTTGTTTCATCTACAATGAAAAATCTGTTGTTTAGTGTAGCCACCTTCATTAATGATCTGAGCTCGATAAGATCTAAGTTATCAAGTTGTCTTCTGGATAACTTGCTGTGGCTTCAAGATCAGCACTTTCAGCTTCACCCTGTACTTTAACGTTATGAAAATGGCTTCTTCCCTTAAGCTTCACGAACCAGCCTCTGCTAGCTTCCAACTTTTCCTCTGCAGCATCCTCACCTCTCTCAGCCATAGAATCGAAGTTAGGGCTCTGCTCTGGATTAGGCTTTGGTTTATGGAAACGTTGTGGCTGTTTTGTTCTTCTATCCAGCCCACTAAAACTTTTCCTGTATTAGCAATAAGGCTGTTTCCCGTTCTCATCACTCATGAGTTCACTGGAGCAGCACTTTTAATTTCCTGCAAGAAACTTTTCCTTTGCATTCACAGCTTTGCCAACTACTTGGAACAAGAAGCCTAGTTTAGGGACTTTGCTAGCAGTCCAGTGGTTAAGACTCTGTACTTCCAATGCGAAGGACATGGGTTTGATCCCTGGACAGGGAACTAAGATGCCTCATGCTGCATGGTGCAGCAAAACAAACAAACAAGAGGCCTAGCTTTGAGGATTTTGACATGCCTCCCTCACTGAGCTCAATCATTCTAGCTTTTGATTGAAAATAACAGATGTGTCACTTTTCCTTCCATTTGAACACTGAGGGTCTAACTGACCTAATTTCAATATCGTTGTGTCTTAGAGAATAGGAAAGCCCGAGGAGAGGGAGAGAGATGGGGAAATGGCTCGTTGGCGGAGTAGTCAGGACACAACATTTATTGATTAAATTTACTGTCCTGGGCACAGTTCGTGGCACCTCAAGACAGCAACATCAAAGATCACGGATCACAGATCACCATAACAAATACAATGATGAAAAAGTTTGAAATATTGAGAGAATTGCAAAAAATGTTGTGCAAAGACATGAAGTGAGCAAACACTGGTGGAAAAAGTGGCACCAATAGACTTAGTGCAGGGTTGCCACAAATGGTCAATTTATTAAAAATGCAATTTCTGCTAAGAGCAACAAAGTGAAGCACAAACATAATGAGCAAAGCTGGTAGCATATCCTTTCAGGTGAATCATCTGTTCAAGACTTTTGTCCACTTTTTTATTGGGTGGATTGTTTTCTTAGTGCTGTAAGAAGAGAGTTTTAAAAACATATTTTGGATATAAGCTCTTTGTTGGATATGTGACTTGCACATATTTGTACTTTTTTTTACACTTAACCAGTTCAATTTGCTAACATTTTGTTGAGGACTTTTATATCCAAGTTCATGAGAGAAACTGGTCTAGTTGGAATAGACCATTTGGAACAAACTAATTGGAATAGTTGTCTTTTTTTTTTTCATACTGTCTTTATCTGGTTTTGGTACCAAGATAACGCTGGCTTCATAAAATGAGTTGGGAAGTGTTCCTGCCTCTTCTTTCATCTGGAGGAGAATGTGTAGGATTAGAGCTATTTCTTCCTTAAATTTTGTTAGAATATGCCAGTGAAGCCATTGGGACCTGGCTATTTCTTAATACAATTGATTTTTTTCAATATTGATCTTGTATCCCGCAACTGTGATAAATTAACTTATTTGTTCTAGTAACTTTTTTGATGATCTCATTGGATTTTCTTCATAGATGATCATTGTGAAAAATACAGTTTTACTTCTTTTCCAATCTTGATGACTATTTCTTTTTCTTGCCTGGTTGCCCTGGGTTAGAATCACCAATGCAATGTTGAATAGAAGCTAGAAGTGGTTTGTTCCTGATCTGTTCTTGATTTTAGGGGGAAAGCATTCAGTTTTTCAAAATTAAGATTGATATTAGCCATAGTTTTTGTTTTGCTTTGTTTTTTTAATAGATGCTCCTTTTCAGGTTCAGGAAGTTCCCTTCCATTCCAATTTGCTGAGGATTTTATCCGCAATGAATGCTGGATTTTGTCAAAAGCCTTTTTGTACCTATTGAGATGATCATATAGTTTCTCTTTTTAGCCTACTAATAGGGTTAATTAACTTAACTGATCTTCAAATATTTAAATCAACCCTGAATTCCTGGAATAAATCCCACTTGATCATCATGGATCAATTGATAAAATTGTGTGGAAATTTATTGCATCAATTTTCATGAGATACTGATCTGCAGTTTTCTTTTTTGGAACATCTTAACGTACTTTTGGTATCAGACCAATACTGGTCTTACAGAATGAGCTGGGAAATAGTCTCTTCTCTTCAGCTTCCTGGTTACGTATAATTGGTATTATTTCTTTCTTAAATGTTTGATTGAATTCCCTGCTGAAAACATGGGGGCCTTAAGAGTTTTTGTGTGCTTACGCTAGGAGTATGGGGGAGTGTTTTAAACTACAAATTCTTTAATAGTGAGGTTTAGTAGTTTGTGTCATTAAAAGAAATTGTCCATTTCATCTAAGCTGTTGAATTTATTGGCATACAGTTGTTAATAGTATTCACATATTATACTTTTAAAGTATATAGAATTGGTAATGATGCCACTTCTTTCATTCCCAATACAAATAATTTATGTTTTTTCCCTGATGAACAATGTGGCTTGAAGTGTATCAACTTTATTGATCTTCTCAGAGAACCAGCTTTAAGTTTACTGGGTTTCTGCTTTACCTATTTTATTGATTTCTACCTTGATCTTTATTATTTTTCTTTCTTGTGCTTACTTTTTGTTTACTCTGTTCTTTTTTCCGTTTTTAAGGTAAGAGCCGAGGCTATTAATGCAAGATCCTTCTTTGCTAATATAAAAATTTAGTGTTATAAATTTCCCCTTAAGCACTGCTTGAATGACATCCCGCAACTTCTGATATATTGTTTTTATCTTCATTCAGTTCTTGTTTTTAGATTTTTATTTATTTTTTTATTTTTTGGCCGAGTGGCATGGCATGCAGGATTTTAGTTCTCCCACCAGGGATTGAACCTTTGCCTCCTATAGTGGAAGCTCGGAGTCTTAACCACTGGACCACCAGGTATTGAAGCTGAAAATGGCTCAGTCATGTCCGACTCTTTGTGACCCCATGGTCTGTAGCCTGCTGGGCTCCTGTGTACATGGGGATTCTCCAGGTAAGAATACTGGTTGCCATCCCCTCCTCCAGGGGATATTCCCAACCCAGGGATTGAACTGAGGTCTCCCACATTGCAGGTGATTCTTTACCATCTGAGCCACCAGGGAAGCTCATGAATACTGGAGCTGGTAGCCCAACTCTTCTCCAGGGGATCTTCCCGACCTAGGAATTGAACTGGGGTCTCCTGCAAGTTCCTAATATCCCTTTTGAATTTTCCTTTCATTCTTGGGTTACTGAGAAATGTGTTACTGAATTTTTAAATATCTGGGGATATTCTAGAGGTCTTTTTGTTTCTGATTTCTAATTTAATTCTATTGTGGTTAGAGAGCATACTTTGTAAGACTTATATATCCTTTTCAATTTACTGAGAGTTGTTTTATGGCCTTGGAGATGATCTATCTTGCTGTTCATGGTAGTTATCCATAATCCTTACGTCCCACTGGAGTGACTCAAAGGCCCCTTTTGGAAGCCTGTCCCCATGGCAGGTTTTATTACAGGAGAGGAAGACTGAGCTTGACGATTTGAGACTTTCATAGCAGAAGCAAGACTGCTCTTTGTTTGAGGGTGAATGCTACCTCATCTGTCAAGATTGCTCACTGCAAATATAATGGTGAGAAATAGCCTGGATAAATAAAGCAGCCGGGGTTCTGCAATTTTGGCATACCTGCAAGAATGTGCAGTCATACTCAGGACCATGGTAGATTACCCCCCAATAAGGTCACTAAAGTTCTTTTCATTCTCCTGGATTATTTTTTTCTGTCTCTATTTCATTTTGGATAGCTTCTATTTTTAAAAAATATTTATTTATTTGACTGTGCTGGGCCTTAGTTGTAGCATGTGGGATTTTAGTTGTGATATGCAAACTCTGAGTTGTGGCATGTGGGATCTAGTTCCCCAACCAGGAATTGAAGTCGAGTTCCTTGCAATGGGAATGTGGAGTCTTAGCCACTGGACCACCAAGAAAGTCCCCATAATTTTTTTATTTTTATACTTTCGAATTCGCTATTCTCTAACCTGCTCTTAATCCCATCCAGCATACTTTTATCTCAGATATAAGTCATTTTATTTCTAGAAGTTTCATTTAGATATTTTAAAAATATGTATCTTCCATGTTTGCTTTTAACTTTTTAAACATATGGAATACAGTTACTATAACTGTTTTAATGTCCGTGTTCTTTTTTTCTGTTTTTAAGGTAAGAGCTGAGATTATTAATGCAAGGTCCTTCTTTGCTAATGTAAGTGTTTAGTGCTATAAATTTCCCCTTAAGTAAGTAAGTGTTAGTCATTCAGTTATGCCCGACTCTTCACGACCCCATGGACTGCAGCCCACCAGGCTCCTGTGTCCATGAGATTTTCCAGGTAAGGATGCTGGAGTGGGTTGCCATTTCCTTAAGCACTGCTTTAATGGCACCCCACAACTTCTGATATATTGTTTTCATCTTCATTCAGTTAAAAAAATACTTTCTAAGACCTCCCCCCACCCCTTGTTTTTAGAGTTAATACGCACTCAGATGGGAAACTCAGAAGATGCCTAGAGCACTCTGTGTGTGGTGCTCTCCTCTCTGATACTTTATCCTATGAATACTTGCTGCCTTCGTCTCCCTGGACGCTCAGCTTCATGTCCTCAACTCAGGGAGCCCTCTGGACTCTACCTGTAAGATCTGTGTCAGCCCTCAGTCAGTTTTAATTGCTTGTTATTTTCACTATGGGTTGTGTTTTCCTTCTTCTTTGTCTATGTGGGAATCTTTGACTGGGTGCTGGAAATTGTGACTTTCACCTTGTTGAGTGCTGGATGTTTTTGTGTCTTTATAAATCTTGAGCTTTGCTCTGTGATGTAGTTCAGTTACTTAGAAACAGTTACTTGGAAACAGTTTTATCCTTTTGAGTCTTGCTTTGATAAATTTGTGATGGTTTTACGATTTTTTTTTTTTTTTTAGGGAAGAGCAGTGGTCATTCTAGGCTTAATCTAGAAATAATTAAATCCATGCTACTACTTGTCCAGGAATAATTCATTCTACACGACCGAAGTAAGATCTCCCTAGGGACTTCCCTGGTGGTCCAGTGGTTAAGAATCCGCCTTCCAATGTAGGGGACATGGGTTCAATCCCTGGTCTGGGAAGACCCCACATGCCTTGGGGCAACTTCGCCTGTGTGCCACAACTGAGCTCATGCATCTAGAGCCCTTGCTCCTCAACAAGAGAAGCCACCATATGAGAGAACTGTGCCACACCTGGAGAGTAGCCCCTGCTCACTGCAACTAGAGAAAGCCTGGGCACAACAGTGAAGACCCAGCATAGCCAGAAAGAAAGAAAGAATTTTTAAATGGTTAAGATGGCAATTAAAAAAAAAATGTAAAGACCCTCCTAGGTCCTCCCCTCAATGCTCTGTGAACTGAATATTTTTGCAGTCCTGGGATTGGAGCAGGCACCCACCTGGTCCCGTGTGAATGCCATGCACTATTCTCTCTAACCCTTGCAGACGGCTCTTTCCTTGAACACGGGTGGCTTCCTCTCAAGCATGTTCTGATCAGTATGCATGCAGATGGGAAACTCAGAAGTCCAGAAGATGCCCAGAACCCTCTCTGTGTGGTCCCCTCCTCTCTGAGACTTTATCCTATGAATACCTGCTGCCTTCTTCTCCCTGGACTCCCAGCTTCATGTCCGCAACTCAGGCAGCCCTCTGGACTCTACCTCAATGGTCTGGTCTGCAACCTCGCTCAGGGATACAAACTGAGAACTCTCTTGGTTTGTTTCCCATCTCTCAGGATTCCTGTCATTCATTACATGATATCTGTTGTATCGGAAAACCATTGTTTCATATACTGTCATTTTCTTTTTTTTCCTTCTTGTTTCTTGAAGAAAGGTGAGGGACTTCCCTGGTGATCCAGTGGTTAAGAATCTGCCTCGAAATGCAAGGGACTCAGATTTGATCCCTGGTCAGGGAATTAAGATCCCACATGCCATGGAGTGACTAAGCCCACGTGCCACAACTACTGAGCCCACACATCACCACTAGATGTGACGCATCCAAAAATAATAAGAACTAAGAAACTAAGAAACCTGATGCAGCCAAATAAATTTTTTTTTTTAAAAAGAGGAAAGGTAATTTCAGTCCTTATTGCTCCATGCTGGGAGAAGTAGAAGTCTCTTTACTAACTTCTTAAGTTTAGCTGTTATTCCTTCAAGTTTTTTTTGTTTTTTTTCTATTCTCTCACTTTAGGGACTCCAACTACACAAACATTAGACTGCCTGAAGTTTTGCCATCTCACTCATCCTCTGCTTAATTTTCTTTTTTTTCTCTCTTCATGTTTGTATTGGATTATTTCTATCGCTAAGTGTTCAAGTTCACTCATCTTTTCTTAGCCAATGTCTACCCTGTAGTGAACCCCATTTAGGGTATTTTTAAAACATTTATTTTATGAATTTGGCTGCATCAGGCAGGTCTCAGTTGTGGTGTGTGGGCATCTCTCTAGTAGTGGCACATGGGCTTAGTTGCCCTGCAGATTGTGGGATCTCTGTTCCCCAACCAGGGATTGATCCTGCATCCACTGCATTGGTCCCACTGGACCACCAGGGAAACCTCCCCATTAAGGGTATTTTTAATCTCAGATATTGTACTTTCACTTCTAGATACTCAATTTGGGTCTTTTTTTTTTTTTTTTTTTTAAGGTCTTCCATGTCTCTGCATAGCATGTTCAATCTTTCCTCTAGCTTCCTGAGTACATGGAATACAATAATAGTTGCTTCCAGTGTTCTTTTCTACTAACTCTATCATATGTCAATTTTGGATCAGTTTTGATTGATTGTTCTCATTATGGATCATACATTCCTGTTTCTTTGCATACTTGGTAATATTTGACAGGTGCCAGAAACTGCAATTTTTACCTCGATAAGTGTTGAACGGTTTTGTTTTCCTATGTGTATTTTTAAGTTTTGTTCTGGGATGCAATTATGTGATTGGGAAACAGTTTGACTCTTTCAGATCTTGCTTTGGAGCTTTTTCAAGTAGCACCAATACATCTAGCTATGACAAACCTAGACAGAATATTAAAAAGCATAGACATTACATTACTTTGCCGACAAAGGTCCATACAGTCAAAACTATGGTTTTTCTAGTAGTCATGTACTGATGTGAAAGTAGGACCCTAACGAAGGCTGAGCACCAAAGACCTGATGCTTTTGAACTGTGGTGTTGGAGAAGAACTCGAGAGTCCCTTGGACTGCGAGGAGACCAAACTAGTCAATCCTGAAGAAAAGAAACACTGAATATTCTTTGGAAGGACTGATGCTGAGGCTCCAATACTTTGGCCACCTGATGCAAAGAGCTGACTCATTGAAAAAGACTCCTGATGCTGGGAAAGACTGAAGGCAGGAGAAGAAGGGGACAAAAGAGGATGAGATGGTTGGATGGCATCACTGACTCAACAGACATGAGTTTGAGCAAATTCCAAGAGATGGTGAGGGACAGGGAAGCCTGACGTGCTGCAGTCCATGGGGTCGCAAAAAGTCAGACATGAATGAGTGATTGAACAACAACCAGTATGCATCATTTAGTTTAAGCCTAAAGCCTCTTTCCCAAACCCTCACTTCTGAATACTCTATCTGATGCTCTGTGAATCATAAGGTTTTCTCCTTTAGTTAATGGAAATGGAAACTATTCCTAGACCTGTGTAAATTCTAAGCATCATTCTTTCTAATCTTTTTGGGTGCGTCTTTCCTGACCTCAAATGTTTTTCTCCTGTGCATTCCCTGATCAGACTCAAGGGAGACCCTCTGCAAGTCTCCAGGGTTCTCTCTCTTTGCAGCCGTCTCCTCTTCTACAAATTCTAGCTGCCTTGGTCTCTCTGAACTCAGAGTTCAGGGAGACCACTGAGTTATACCTGCGTTCCCTTTATCCCCTTTATGATACATCTTGGAATCTTTTTCCAGGTGATAATCTGGGACAATCATAATACACATGTCATTTGTTTCCTGCCTCTCAAGGATCATTATCCTTCGTTGTCTGATGATCAGTGTCTTAAAATGCTTTGCTTAATGTATTTCCCCCCCAGATTTTAGTTGTTTCAGGCAGGATTATAAATCCGATGCCTTTTAATAGATCTCATCTGGAACCTGAGGTCCCCACAATTTTCAAGGCCTAATATGAACAGTTTTTGTAGTTGTTGGTCCTATTTCTAATAGTTAAAATTTACTCATAAACTTGTTGAGAGATTATGATTTTAATCCAAAACTAAAATTTTAAATTTAAACCCAAGCAAATTAGTTCAGTCACTGTTTCTAAGGATACTTATCTCATTAACAAACACTTGTGCACCTAGTGGTATATGGTAGACATATTTCTAATTTCTGGGGATTATGGCCATGAATGAGACGAAATCTCTGGCCTCACAGAGTTCATATTTTAGTGGACATGTTGTTTAAAAACGTTAGCATGATGTATTTGCAAATTTGTAAGAAAGCTCAAAACAATAAAACTAAGTGATGGAAAAAATTCTAAGGAACAATGATAAATCCAGGCATACTTTCAGCTTGAAACCTGTCAACAAGTTAGTAGCCCTGAACCACAGTTAAGTAGCCTGTGGGCAACTTTTATTCACTCTGGACATAAGTTGCAGGAGGCAGGCCTTGCCTGTCAGCCGCCCTCTGGATTCCCCGTGCCTAACGCAACCTCCACTTCAAGGGACCTCATCTTGGTTCCTACAGGGACACAAGGGACACGAAACAGCTAGCCAGGACCGTAGGGATGGAAAGGCTTAAGTCAATACATCAGGGGGAGATGAACATGTAACATGAAGCTGGCTGCTGGCCTCCTTTGTCAGCTGTTCCAAATTTACGACTGGCAGGTGAGAGCAGACACTTTCAGCCTTTGGTTTGGTTCCTGACTTCTTAACCCGGTTGGTCCAAGTCCTTTGCCTTGATTTCCCCAGGTGAGGGCAAGGGAGGAGAGTAAGAAGAAAAGGGAGTCTGTAGCTTCTGAGCTTTACTTTTTAGGGGGTGTGTGTGTGTGTGTGTGTGGAATCTATGAATATGTGGGAACACACAGAAAACGTGACTACGCTGGACAACACAGATGTGCCGGGGGTGGGGGTGGGGGTGGGGGGTTGGCCAGGGACCCAAGCCGTGTGTGTCCCTCCTCTGATCCCCGAACACCCAAGCACCCGGGTAACCCACCTGGGCGCCCGCGAGTCTTGCTGCTCCATGACCCTCAGGGTGGACGGGAGGCGTGGGCTGGTGCCGGTGGACTCAGCTCGCCGTGGGGCAGGTTTGGGGCTGCGCTGGGCGTGCGGACCCCACTCGCGGGGCCCCGCCGCCAGCCAGCACGTGCTCGGAGCGACGCGGGCGGGCGCGGGCGGAGGCCCGGGCGGGGCGGGGGCGCGGCCGGGCGGCCACGTGACGGGCGGCGCGGGTATTAAGCGGCGCGGCAGCCGCTCGGAGCCCGAGCTGGTGCTTCGCCCGCGACCCAGCGCCCAGCGTGCTGCCCCGAGAGGACCGCGCGAAGGTCACCCCGCGCCCGCCTGCCCGCCGCCCGCGCCTCGCCGGCTCCGCCGCGTCTCCGCCCGCCAGCCCGCCCGTCCGACCCCGCGCGCCGCGCCGCCGCCGCCGCGACCACCGAGCGCCATGAATCAGATCGAGCCTGGTGTGCAGTACAACTACGTCTACGAGGATGACGAGTACATGATCCAGGAGGAGGAGTGGGACCGCGACCTGCTCCTCGACCCCGCCTGGGAGAAGCAGCAGAGGAAGGTCAGCCGGGGTCGCGTGCTCGCCGTCTGCGGGCTCGACCCGCTGCTCCGCGTGTCCCCTTAGCCGGGGGCCGCCCGCGCGGGGTCGCCGCCGACCGGGGGGACTCGCGGGAGGGCGCTCGATGGAGGGCTGTGTCCTAGTGGCCCGGGTGCCCCGGGAGAGAGGCGATAAAGTCCGGGGACGGTCACGGAACCGGGCGTCGTGGGTGCGCGCGCGTGCGCGCGTGCGTGGGTGCGCGCGTGTGTCAGACAGGAGTTACAAAACGAAAAATGTTAAGCGAGGAACAGTGCGGGCGTTTCAGTGTTAACCTGCATTAGACCAGAATCGGAAAGAGTCTCCGGTCCGCTTCTGACCCCTCGAGTCTGTGACCTTCGCCACAGAGTTATTTCCTGGTCCCGTCGTGTTCAGTAACCGTCCCCCCAAATTAAAGAGGTCAAATGAACGTCAGCTTCATTCCGATTTTCACAGGGCTGCCCCAGAGAAGAACTGGAAATCATTTATTAAATGTTCTGGGGCTTCTTGGAGAGGGATGCTGTATGAACACCAGACATTCACCCACAAAGTAATAGTTATTTCACAGTCTATTTATGGTTCGTTGAGCTAAGCACACAGGGACGAGGGAGTCAGCCAGCTCTAAAAGTTCCCTGCTCATCTTCGTTGGCGCTCTCTGGGGGCCCAATGGAACATTCCACTATTTCAAGGTTTCTTCTTGATCCCCTTGGCTAGAACTCTAGGGACTGTTCACCAGGAGGCTAAATCCCGCCTCCCTTTGACTGGGCGCAGAGCCTGGCCGGGTCAGGGATGCCAACGCAGACCTGCTCACCCAACCTTCTGATGACAGTGTCCTGGCAGAAGCAAAGTGCCCTATGCTTTTTCACCCCCTGTTTTTCTTGGGGTGGGGCAAAATGGGTTTCCCTTCTAAGGGCCTGCTTTTAAGTGGATAACGTCTGTTGACCATATGTGTGCATGGGAATGCTCTGTTTAGCTGCCACAGTGGGTGATTATCTGATAGTGCCTGGTGAATAAGTGTCTGGCTGCAGGGAACACATCCCATACTCTTAACAAACAGAAGTAGAGAGGTCTCATATTTGGATGATTATCAAATAACCATTTTAGAGGGTTTTTTGGTTATTTATAAAATAACCAAATATCTTCAAATCCAGATTTTTCTTTTGTTGTCATTTCTCCGTTAAGGAGACCACTTAATAAATTATTTATTTGAAAGCTCCCGTTTAGCTACATTTCATTCTCCCTCTGAGTCCCTACCTTCTTGAAAACAGTGGAATGAGACTGATAAGCGGAAGTTGAGTCTACAGAGGAGAATAAAATTTCAGACCTTCTACAGTTTTTAAAATGACTTATTGTGAGGGAAACACCTGGCCTGAGGATTATTACTGTTTATTATTATTGTGTCATCTGGGCCGATGGACACATCATCAGTCAGAAAGAAGTTAAATTGTTGCTTTAATTTTTAACAGTGTGTTTATTTTTTAAAAAAGTTTTCCAGTTTTGATTACTACATTTTTTTCATGTTTTTTTTTTTTTTTTTAAGTTTTAAGTCTTTGTTGCGAAGATTGCTTTTTTTTTCTCATGATAGGTAGCCTGCTCATCATTTTTGAAAGTAATAAGTCAAATCACAATCGTTTCTGTTGATTTTTTAAAATTACAGTACAGGGCAGGGTTAATTTTAGTTTCCAAAGGCCATATAGACATATGTCATTTGTCATGTATACATATATGTATATAAAATATATATATATTCACATACATAGTTTTTAATTATGTTACATATAATGTATAATTATATATAATTTTTAATACACACTATTTGGGTGTATAATTTCCTTGTTGTAATTTTTTAAAGTTTGGTGTTCCTATGTGAATATATTATTAAACCTGTATAACACTTGAAATATATTATTAAAAAGCAGACATATGTCCTGGTCCTGCTGCTGCTACTGCTGCTGCTAAGTCGCTCAGTCGTGTCCGACTCTGTGCGACCCCATAGACGGCAGCCCACCAGGCTCCTCCGGCCATGGGATTTTCCAGGCAAGAGTACTGGAGTGGGGTGCCGTTGCCTTCTCCAGTCCTGGTCCTAATAATAATAATAATGCTAAAAAGTGAGAATTCATTTTTTTTCTCAGGTACATTGAGTGCTGTGTTGTGACATTAGGGAAAAACAAAACAGAAGGAAACTCTCCATTAGGAGATGGACCTGAACAGATCCAGAAGATCCTCTACTTTCTACTTTTTTTGTAGAGAACCCACTCAAGGCAGTAAAATAAAATAGTTCTGAACTGAGAGGTCCCAGCAGCCAGAGCAGTGGCCTCTATTTATGTCCTATGAGCCAAACTGCTGGAACAGGACAAGGATAAAATGCCATTGTTTCTATTGTGGGCCACCTTCTCCACACTTGCTGTTTCAGTGATATGCCGGGTATGAGATCTGTCAACAGATGCTGGTAACACATGATGACGTCTGTAGTGTTATAATGGATGTGGGGCCTAATTATATCCACAGTTCACAGAGTCTCATGGGCTGTGGTAATCCTTGCTCTCTGGTATGGAATTCCTCACTACAGAAGGACTTAGTAAAAGTATAGTGCTGTGTGTGTGTGTGTGTGTGATGAGAGGTTTTTTTTTTTTTTTTTTACATTAATTTTGTCATCTTGACTATTTTAAAGTGTACAGTTCAGTGGTGTTAAGTACATTCATATTGTGTAGTCAGTCTCCATAACTCTTTCCTTCTTGCAAAACCCATTAAACCCAAACTCTGTACCCAATGAACAATAATTTTCTATCCCACCCCCCACCCCCAGCTCCTGGCAACCACCCTTCTACTTTCTGTCTCTATGAATTAGACCCCTAGGGACCTGCTCCTGGAATCATACACTATTTACCCTTTAGTGTCTGGTTGATTTCACTTAGCATCATGTCCTCTAGTTTCATCAATGTTGTGTCATGTGTCAGGATGTCCTTACTTTTTAAAGCTGAATAATAATTCACTGACTGTATGGACCACATATTTTGTTTATCCATCCATTGATTGATTCACCCATGGGTTGCGTCTACCTTTTGGTTATTATAAATAGTGCTGTGAACATGGTTATATAAGTACCTCTTCTTAACCTTGCTTTCAGGTTTTTTTTTTTTAATTATGTACCCAGAAGTGAAATCTCTGGATCTTCTGGCAATAATTGGCTTTCAATTTTTTGACGATGCACAGTGCTCTTGCCACAGTTTAGAAGATGTTGAATTTAGCAAGAGTGTGTAAAGATGCTTCAGAGTTCTCCCCTGCTCTTTCCAGGGGTATTTGCATGTATTCATGCAAATGGGGCTGTCTTCAGTGGACTTTGAAAACTTCTAGATCTTTGGTGCTTAGATATAAGTTTCTCCTGGAAGCAAAGAGCACATTCAGCCTTTAATTCAACAGCAGCTTAATTGGGAGGTGACTTGTCAGAGCAGCAATGCTGAATATGTGTGCTATCTCCGTGGGCACAGAGTGCTGTCCTTCACCACCCTGCAAGGCTAAAACAGGCCTTTTAAGGAAGTGACTGTGTGTTTTGATACATAAAGGCTTCTTCTATCCTTAATCTGTTAAGAGCTAGGTGATCAAAACACTTTTCTGTTCATTGTCAAGAGCATAAGAGAGTTGTTCACTTATTCCACATTCAGAATTCTGATCAGTTCTCATTGTTTCTAAAGAAATTCAAGTTCTGTGTGCTCACAATTTAGGTGGACCAGCTCACCATTCACCTCAGTGCACCCTGTCAGTCCTGCCATCAGACTAAAATGTTGCCACGTGGGGTCAGGCAGTGTGGAAGGACACTTGTGTGGGAGTAGCTGCCCACAGGTCCGGATTAAATAGAGCTCTCAGAAACTGCCAGTTGCCCCTTTCCGTGTTCTGATGAGCAGCTGTTGGCTTAGGATCCAGGTGCAGGCTGTTTTACCCTGCACATTGGAGTATGCTCTTGTGGGAATTTTTCCTGGGGAAGAAAAGGTGAGAATCGTTCCAACAAGGTGAATGATGAACCAAGGGCCTGTGAAATGTCTCAAATTCATGAGACCTAGATGAACCTCAACTCCACCTGGTAGCCTCTGTTTTACCATAATTAAGTCACTAGACCTTTAGATTTGTGTCTCTTCATCTGGAAAATAAAGATAAGGGATTCCCTGTCTTTCTTGCCTCATAGTTTTTCGGAATCAGATGGTCAAACTAGTTTCCATTGAAGGAGCTTTGTAGACCACACAGTGATCTGTAAATGTTATTACCATCCGTGTGCAGCCAACAGTTGTTAATTTCATCAGGCAGTGTCGATAGTAATCAGTATTGTGGTTGGACTTTGGAGGGAAGAAGCAGCACATCGTTTGTTCCTTAGTGATTTGGATGTACTTTTTGTGTGTGCAGTAAAATGTACAGAGCATAAGCTGTGCCATTTTAACCTTTTTTAGGTGTACACTTTAGTGACATGACTACAGTCACATCTGACCTGGAGGGGTGGGGTGGGGGAGGGTGAGAAAGTCACCAAGTGGCCAGACCGGGACACTCAGGTCCGTGTTAATGGATGTGCTTGCTGACATGTCTGCTATTCAAGATGTGTTTGAGGAAGTGTGAAGATGAGAGGAACTCAGCTGAAGCCAAAGATGCAGATTCAGTCCCAGCGCTCTGTGACAACCTAGAGAAGTGGGATGCAGTAAGAGGTAGGAGGGAGGTTCAAGAAGGAGGGGACATATGTATACTTCGGGCTGATTCATGTTGATGTATGGCAGAAGCCAACCCAATATTGTAAAGTAATTGCCCTCCAATTAAAAAGAAATAAATAAAAAACAAATTCAGAGAGAAAATTACATTGGTAACCTGGGGAGCCAGGTTATAGAGGACCTGGGATGCCAGGGTGAGTGTGGAGTTTGTGGTCCAAGAGTGCTCTCGGGAATGCTCAAGCTAGGAGGAGCCATGTTTCAAGTAGTTTATTGTTTGCGGAATAAACCGGAGTCGGTAAGCGCCTGAGGTGGAGGATCCAGGTAGAACTCATTACAGGGACTATACGTTTCAAGCGGTGAGGATTAGAAACGGTGTTGAGGAAGGCATTGATTTGAGAGAGATCAGGAGGGATTATAAAAAGTATTAAATAACCCCATGTGGTTCCCTGGCAGGCTGTTGTATAAATCCAATTAAGCGGACATGATCTCACCATTAGAGCCCCTGGACTTAAAACTCAAGATAGTGATATTGACAAGTAACAAAACTGACTAGGAGTACCTGCTTCTCCACTAGGAGATGTGTCTGGGCGGAAAGCTAACCGTTTATGGGATGTATCATCCAGTGCAGGGGGCCGAGGGCTGAGGGGCCAGCTGTGCTTCCAGGTGGCTGTTGCCTAAAGAGAGGGCTGGAGTGTCAGGTATCCTTGGATGTCCAGAGAGAGTTGATGATGGGCAGGCTTATAAGGCAGGATCTTGTGGGAGCCCTAAGAGACCTCTGCCCCCAGAGTGGCTGATGTTCTCAAGGTGCCCTTGGTGTGCTATGCAGAGCCACAGGTGCAGTAGCTGGAAGGTGGAGAAATCAGTCTTTGTTCATCTTCTTTTAGGTACTGTGAAATGTCCTGGAGTCTGCCCTTAACCCTTCAACCTGATTCACCGAGGAAGAAACTTGAACCCAAAATAAGCTTTTCCGAGAGTGTGGGAGGAGGAATAGAACTCTTAGCTGGGAAGCCTAATGAACACAGCTTCAGAAAACTGTCAGAATGCCCTGCAGTTGATTGCTGCAGCTGGGAGACACCTACATAAAAGGCGCAGCTCCGGGGTGGGTGGGGGTGCTCCCATGACGAGCAGAGGAGTTGACATGGAATACGTTGGAGGACAGTCAGAACTGTACCACTGTTTCCCTGGGAACGGGACTAGTTCTTCCAGAAAGAACAGAAAGCAAAGATGAGGGGAAATCGCTTGCTAACTACTGTGCTAGACGAATTTCTCAGGCAGGAACATCGCAGACACAAGAGATGGGTCTGTCTAAAGAAGGCTGAGGACTATGTTTTACACAAGCACCTGTCTGAGCAATTGCACACACACCTCTGAGTGTACCCCTACCCACAATTTCCTTGAGCAGAAACTATCGGTAGAAGATTGTTTTTCCCCTTGCAGCCCGTACTTAAGAGCAGAATAGCAGTGGAGCAGAAGCGTGGCCGATCATTCTTTCATCCCTTTGGCAGCTGTTGATCACGGTCGTGCTGGGGACCAGGGTTAGGGCATGGAGTTGGCTCCATCCCAGGCCTTAAGGGGCTTGCAGCATAGTTCAGGAGACAGGCGAGTGAGAAGCACGGAGGAGGGACTGGCTCACAGAATGAAGCGGAGAACATTTCCGGAGCCCCTTCTGCGTGATTCCTGGTCACAGTGCTTGGAAGCATCTTCCTCTCTGGCACCCAGGTGGGGAACCTGGGAGTTACCCTCGAGCCCTTGCTCTCTCCCAGCCCCTGTGGCCCCACTCCTAAAGTCTCCCAGGCCCTGCCCCTTCCTCCCATCACGTGCTTTAAGGCCCTTCAGAGTCTCTGTGTTCACTGTCTGGATGGGGACAGTGGCCTCTGCTTTGTCACCCTTCCACACTCCGCGCTTGTGCTCAGACTCATCCCCCTGATGCTGCAGGAGTGATCTTTATGAAATACAAGCCTGGTTGTGTATTGCTACTTAAAGCCTCTCTGTGGTTCGTTTTTAAAATTTATTTATTTGGCTGCTTCGTGTCTTAGGAGTGGCACACGGATCTTTGACGTGTCATTTGGGATCTTTCACGTGTTATTTGGGATCTTTCATTCTGTGCAATGACTCTAGTTGTGGCTTGCAGGCTTCATTGCTCTGTGGGAACTTAGTTCACCAGCCAGGGATTGATCCCACGTCCCTGCATTGCAAGGCAGATTCTTAACCACTGGACTACCAGGGAAGTCTCCCTCTGTGGTTCTTTATTGCCTTGAGGGGGCCTTGCAGACCTCTCACAGGGGTTTGGGAGGTCAGGCCAGCCTCTGTTGCTACTCCTCTTACCCCAAGGGTTCTTGGCGTCACCGTGTTGTTTTTATTCATCCCTTTGCTTATCCCCGAGTCTGGCCTCCTCCCCCAGTTCTGGGAGTTCTTCCTACTCAGCCCCCTCCTCTAGAGCGTGACTCACTAGATGCTCTCCTGGTCTCTCCCGTGCTCTTCTCTGGTCTCCTGGGCCTACTCAGAGTCTGCACGCACATCTGTGAAGTACAGAAATTATAAGTCATATTTCAGAAAAGAATCTAGTACAGTTATTAATAATTTTTTTCTTGCAATCTTTGTAATTCCACGAGCTACAGATGTATTAAATCCAACTCATGCTTGCTTAGTGTTTTCTCAAAGCGTTTTCTCAAGTTCCACAAATGATGGATTTCTCCGACTTAGTTCTTATTCTAAGACTGATCCTAGAAAGACAATCTGCTTAATGTTTTTTAAAAGTTGCAATTTAGAGATTTGGGGAATAAAATAAAACCATACATATAGATATATTTAAATGATAATAAAACATGTCACCACATGAATGAACAAAATTCTGATAACCTAGATTTGATTTCATATGACTCTTTTGTCCATGTTGAAAACATCTACTCATGTAATAAAATTCCAAATTCATTTAGACAGAGAAATATACATTTAAATTTGTTCTTCCGTATATAAAACCTGGTAAAACAAGAATTTTTGGAAGACATGCCAGGCTTCACAGTAGCAGGATTAGAAAATAGGGAAGAGATGCAGGTGATTCTGCAGAGTGTGTGGACCTTGGAAAAGAATCTGCCTGGGGCAGTCTTGTTATAAGCCAAATCCAGGACTACGGAGTTAGCATGACTTTTGAGTTGTTGTGTTTGTTTGTTTTTGCTAGGGGATAAATATGTTAGGCATCATTCCTAGAGATTATTATATAATGAAAATAGATTCTTATTAGTGTCTGTTACAACATGAAAAAGCTTGCTATCTTAGTAAAAACCTCCTTTTTTTTTTTTTTGAGTTATTTTGAGGGCCAAGTGGACAAGTAGGTGACTATGAGATTGGGGTGGAAAATGACAACAGCATTTGATATTGAAGGTATGAATGCATGTTATATAGATGCTTATAACTGAGATTGGCAAATCAAGAAATCCTATCTTTTAGAGTCCTGACGGGTCTTCAAGTTACTTTATCATAGTCGAATAGGATGGGAAGATAATAATTACTTAGAAAATAATCTCATTGCTTTTTATTAGAATTTTAAGATATTTTGTACTTATTAGGTTGAACCATAGGAAATTTTTGACACTAACCATTTTGACCTCCCCAAATTGCAGTTTCTTATGGCTTAACCCGATAAAACCACTGTATCACTGCTATTGTCCCACTATATTCGAGGTACAGTATTTGACCAAGACCTCACAATAGCCAAGCCATAAAACTGAAATCAGCTTGTTTCTAGTCTTATTTCTAGTGCCTTTGGTATCCAACTGGGAAAATAAGGGTGGTGGTTAGGTTTTTGTCGCAGTAAAATTGAGAGGTTTGGATTGAGGGATTGACAGCCCATGGAAACATCGAAAAGAAAGGTCAAGCTTAGAGATTTACATGCAGAAGTTACCTGCTCAGAGGACAAGTTTGAAACTGTTAGGAGGGGAAACTGGAAGATGTACCTGGCAGACGCTGAGGTGAGCTAACATCGAGGGCTCCTGCAGGAAGCAGTAATTACCGAAATGTGGAAGCATTGCTTCTCTGGATGAAAACATGCATTTATTGGACGACTTGGAACCACTCAGACTGTCAAAATGTCTTTGCTTTTCTTCCTGGAGAAATCTCACCTTGGTGTTTTGTTGGAACTTTGCCAGTCCATCTGAATCTGGCATTTGAATTGATTTAGTTGCTAGAACAGAAACCCAGGGACTTGGCACCATGGAATGCGAGATCTTTTAGCTCATGAGATAAGTTATGGTTTCCAAAGGAAGTGAAAAGCTGTAAGAAACTATTTGTGGTGGTGTGCTCAAGTCTGTGACATAAAATCGTTCCGCAACTGGAATGGCCAAGGTGGGGCCTTCTTGAGGAAGACTTTATTGCAAATTTGTAAGGATTACTAAGAGAAGTAGTTTCACGACTGAAAAGAATTAGTTTCATCTTAACATACCGAATGTAGCATTCAACCACAAGGTAGATTTCTCTTTTCTGTTTTTGTTTATTATTATTTGGCTGCACCATGCAGCATGGGGGATTTAGTTCCCCAACTAGGGATTGAACCCGCGCACCCTGAATTGGAAGCTCAGAGTTTTAACCACTGGAAAGTCAGGAAAGTCCCTAATATCCCCTAATTTTCCTTTCTTCCTTAGGTTACCTAGAAAAGTGTTATTGAATTTCCAGTTATCTGGGAATTTTCTGGAGGGCCTTTTGTTTCTGATTTCTAACTTAATTCTCTTGTGGTCTGAGATACTTTGTATGACTTATATTCTTTTAAATTTATTGAGAGTTGTTTCATGGCTCTGAATATGATATATCTTGCTGCTCATGCTGGTTCTTCATAATCCCCAAGTCTCATTTGAGTGATTCAAAGTGCCCATAATAGAAACCTGCACACACTGTGGGTTTTGTTATAGGAGAGAAAGGCTGAGCTCTGGGAGTCATGACTGTCAAGGAAGTCCCAACTTTTTTTATTGTTTATAAAATTTTAAAAATGAGACAAATGGTGGTCCTCATTTAGGTGTTTTGTTTCAAGTTTGTTTATTTTTTTAATTGTTTATATTTGTTTTTTCCGTATAACAATACAAGAAAAATATTCCAATAAGACAGTAAAAATGATATTTTAAAATATGGATTTTTTGCCCGTGGATTAAAAAAAGAGGGGGAGGGGATTTGGCACATGGCTCCCAGTATTCCAAGCTATTCACTGTTCTAGGGCAGAGCAGCTGTTTATTGAGAATTTCCAGGCACTGTTTTAACCATATGTATTATTTTATTCCAGTGTCACAGTAGTCTTAAGAAATGAGTATTGTGGTTCTTACTTTTCCATTAGGGACGTTAAGTAACCCACCTACGGGTGATTGAGGGTAGGGAAGTGGTAGCTGGGAAATGTACACAGAATTTTATCTATATTACAAAGATATTATCTTTCACAATCAAAATTTTATAAAATACAGAGGTGCTAATTATTTTATTGTGTATTTTGATCTGCAAGCGGCAGAGCTGAATTTTGTATCCAGGTGACTTATCTCCAAAAGAGGTGCTTTTATTTTTATTTTTAAAAGATTTATCTTGTTGAAGTTTGGTTGATTTACAATGTTGTGTTAATTTCTGCTATACAGCAAAGTGATTCAGTTATACACATATATTCTTTTTTACATTCTTTTCCATTATACTTTCTTACAGGATATTGACTATAGTTCCCTATGCCATACAGTAGGACCTTGTTGTTTATCCTTTATATATTGGATTGAGCCAAAATATGAATTGATCAGAAAATTCATTCAGGTTTTCCCATAACATCTTATGCAAAAACTCTTAACAAACTTTTTGGCCAACCCAAAATATAATAGTTTGCGTCTGCTAAACCCAGATTCCCAATGCATCCCTCCTCCAATGCCCCATTTGAAAGGGGGTGTGTGTCTGAATTTTTAATTTCTAAGTGGGTCAAGGGGGACTATCTGATGAGAGTGAGAAGACTAAATTCTGAGACATGGAAAATATTGTCCTTCCAAGATTTTCCCCTAGTCAGGCTCTAGCAATCGCTCTATCCCACAGAAATGCCAGAGGAGGAGCAAAGGGACCACAAGAAAAGCCAACTACATCTTTCAAATGGAGGCTTATTGGACATGCCACTAAGGGCACATCTTTGGAATTAACTACTGGTCTGTCTGACATAGTTCCAAGAAGAAACTGGAGTTCAGGATGCCTAAGTAATTGAGTCAGTTCCCTTTTGGAACGAGAAAAGGAGACTTCCAGAGGCAAGAGTGTAGATCAGAGCCATCTTCCTGCAGACATGATGTCTTAGTGGGCAAGGATGCTCGCCAAGACTCAGGCTCCATAGACATTTGGCCAAAGGCAGTGCCAAGGACTCCCTTCACTTTACATTAAAAATATTCTGCCTTTCTTTTATTTATTTTTAACTTATAGAAAATTTCAAGCATACACAGAAGCAGAGAGAACATATAGTGAATCCCTCTGCACCCCACCAGTTGAAGGAAACCCAAGTTTCACAAATAAAGGATACCCAGCTCTTCCCCCCGCCCCAGCGTTATTGAGGTGTCATTGAGAAGTGAAAAACTGTATGTATTTAGTGTGCCCCATGTTTTGATAAATGTGTACATTGTGAAGTAGTTACCAGGAATGTCCAATCCTAAAAGGAAAAAAAGAGTTGTGTTCAACCGATGCTTTATTCTCTAAACAAAATTGTGAAGCAAAACTGCCAAGTGAGCCAACTGTTACCTTCCCTGTTTTGAAAGTTCTGGCTTCTCCCCCAAACCCAGGCTTCCTGCTACCTGCTTTTGACCATCCAGGCCTCTTCCCTGCTCTGCTTGGGCACCTCTCCTAACCCCCAGTTCCCCTGATAATTTCTCACAGTGTTATGATTATGTTATGATTGTCTGTTCCTAAAAACTAAAGATTTTTAGGCAAGACCTGCCTTCCCAAGGATCATCAACTTTTTTAGCTTTTTTTTGGCTGCACTGGGTCGTAGTTGCTATGCACAGGCTTTCCCTAGTTGTGAGGAGTGGGGGCTCTGCTCTAGTTGTGGTGTGCAGACTTTTCATTGCAGTGGCTTCTCTTGTTGTGGAGCACAGGTTCTAGGACATGAAGGTTTCAGTAGTTGTAGCACGCAGGCTTAGCTGCCTCACAGCATGTGGAATCTTCCTGGACCAGAGATCAAACCATTGATAGGTGGATTCTTAACCACTGGACCATCAGGAATGTCTAGGGGATCATCAATATTTTAACGGTGACCTTTCTAAGACAATAATGCTGTTGTCTTATTCCTAGTTCCAAGAAGAACCCTAATGGTGAATTTTAGGCTTGGAAGGGGAAGAGAACAAAATTGTGCCAAGAAACCTCTGTTGGCAGAGGCAAAGTCTTTTAACAGCCTGTAAATGTGGTGGATGGGTTCACCATAGTTTGTGGCCCCATGTGAGAAGGCAGTACTGGTAGGCTCTTTCCCTTCTCTTGCTGCAGACTGATGTGGTAAATTGACCCCATAGCCTCCTTCAGGTTTATTGGTCTGACTCCTGTGACCATTGCTTTTACTGCTTTGAGTGGGGAGCTTGAATTTGAGACAGGAGGTGGGAACAGTGTCTGAAGATGCTGAATTTGATACCTCTGCGTCTTTATTTCCTCCACCACCCCCAGAGGAGAGCCAGAGGAAGGAGCCGAACAGACATGTAACGTGTCTTTGGGGAAAGGTTATTTTTAGGGGCAGTCTTGCCAAGACTGCTTCCGGAGCTTTTATTTAGACATAGATCAGGTCCTCACCTGCTTAGGTATGTGAATTTCTAGGGGAGACCTGGAAGGGATAGGGGCTATCTGCCTATAGCAGTTCCAGGCCACCTCCTTCCTTACAAAGATTCATTTTATTTGTTTCCCAGCCTTTATTGAGATGTAATAGACATTTAACACTGTTGAATTAACTTAGTTGAAGGCATATAGCATGATGCCCATCTCTCAGATTTTCAGCTCTTTATGAAAGGAAATGAGGGGGGGCGGAGATTGATCCCAGAGGTCGGGTGACCCCCTCATCTAGGTTTTCCCAAGACAATGTCAGTTGTGGCTCTTGTCCCAGAGTAATTATAAATAATGTCACCTTTGACCGTCAGAGGTGGTCTGGCTTAGACTTCAGATTCTATGGTCACTTTGTTCAGAGGAAATACACAAGACCATTTCAAAGAAGGTTAAAATAATATCAAGACCCAAATAATTTGTATATTCGACAATAATGCCTTTCTCTGAACGTTCTGGCCTATTTCTGAACTTGAAAAAAACGCAAATATTAGTGAAATGAGAGTTCTAAAACTGACTGATTTCAGTATCAGAGCCCAGTAATTTCTGAGTCTTCTAACTCATGAATCCTTTAGAAGACCAAGCCTTGCAGCCAGTGGTGGGAGTGAGCCCTACGTCTGAGAGCTATGGGACCACCGACCTCGCTGGAGGCCTCCCATGGGCCAGGTTTACCTCTGAAGTTCACATCACTGTTGTCATTTTGGTAGTTTGTATACCGTCTGTGTAGTCTTGTAAGTAGTATTTATGCTCACACCTCAGATGGCTTGATAATAATATGCGCTAGACTTTAAGGGTACTGATTTTGCACATCTAGAAAATTAAGGATTTGGACTTCACCAGTGGCTCAGGGTAAAGAGTTCGCCTGCCAATGCAGGAGACATGGGTTTAATCCCTGATCCCTGATTCATGCAACCAAGCCCATGCTCCAAAGCTATTGAGCCTGCGCTCTGGAGCCTGCGAGCCGCAAGTACTGAGCCCCCATGCTGCAGCTTCTGAAGCCCATGCACCCTGGAACCTGTGACCCACGACAAGAGGCGTCACAGCAACGGGAAGTTCACACATCGCAACTAGAGAGTTGCCCCTGCTTGCAGCAACTAGAGGAAACCCATGTAGCAAGGAAGACCCAGCACAGTAAACAATGAATAATAAAAATAAACGAAAATCCTAAAGTGCTAATTGCTCAGTCGTGTCCAACTCTTTGCAACTCCATAGACTGTAGCCCACGAGGCTACTCTGTCCATGGAATTCTCCAGGCAAGAATACTGGAGTGGGTAGCTGTTCCATTCTGCAGGGGATCTTTCTGACCCAGGAATCGAACCTGGGTCTTCTGCATTGTGGATAGATTCTTTACCACCTGAGCTACCAGGGAAGCCCCAAAAATCTGAGTTAAACATTATTAAAATATCTGGACCTATTTCCAAGATCAGATCTCTAAGTTTGTTTTTATGACACCTTAAGTCTTTTACTTACAAAAAATTATAGATATCTTTAGAGACTTGAAGTCTGATAGTAAAGTAGGAATAAGTATACTTACTGTGGGATAAAATTGTGTTTAATGTAAAATTGTCCCTTCTGTGATGAGGTACGGTAGGGCAGTCACCATGGGGGTCCTTTAAGGACTTGGTCAGGAAGCAGGGAAATTGCTGTCAGAAATACCTGGGGGGTGACCGTGGGTCTATTGCTGTCACTGGTGTCTGGGTAACTAGATACTAAGGACTCCGAAGGATTTCTCTTCCACGGCCCTTGGACTTGGACAGTGTGTACCTTCTCCATGGGGCATTTTTTGTTGTTGTCGGAGTATAGTTGATTTACAATGTTGTGTTAGCTTCAGGGATATAGCAAAGTGAATCGGTTATACATATACATAATGTCCATTCTTGTTTTTTTAAAGATTCTCTTCAGATATAGGCCATTACAGAGTGTTGAGTAGAACTCTCTGTGCTATGCAGTAGATTCTTATCTATTTTATATGATATTTTAAAATGTGATATTGAACTAGGGATTTCTACTGTGAAACTTACAAAAAAAGAAAGCCTTGAAGTAGCACTTTATCAAATGATTAACGTCAGAAATTTAGACTTGCTGGATGGAGTATGTCCAATTTAAGTCGCTTTCCTTTTTCAGGTAGAATGACAAAGGCTGAGGAAAGTAAAGCTAGTTAACATAATTACAGCTAACCAGAGAAGGGCAGAGAATCTAACCTAACAGAATGTATAGAGTTTCCTAAACTACTTTTTGGAGATACATTTTCAAATAACTGCCCAAGTCATATGTCTTTATTACAGAAAATATGGAGAAGAAATTTTTTAAAGTCACACCATAGAGAAAACTAGTGTTAACATTTTGTCATACTGCCTGCTAGATGACCTGAGGCCACAGTTGAAAAGCATATATTTATGTTTTATACTACAATATATATTGTCTGAAATGATTTAGGATATGAAGACTTTTGAACACTTTTGCCCTCAGCGTGAGCCCTGGGGAAGAACTTGATGGAGGAAGTACCAGCCTGGTTCCCTCCAGTGGCAGGAGCTTCGGAAATGCCCAGCTTCCCTGTTCTGTAGCCCTTCTGCTTTCCAGAGCTTTCCCTGTATGTGGCACAAACCTGTGATGGAGCTGACTGGGGGACTGTTACCCACTTAGAACCGTGTGAGGGTTCAAACCACCAGCACAAAGCATGTGGCTGGCATACTCCAGAGAGCCACTTCCTTCAAAATAGCACTTTTAGTTTCTCTGCGTAGGCAACCATTTATTTGGGTCCCTGAAAATAGTAACAGTATGGTGAACTTGAATTAAAGTATATTTATTTTGCTGTCTGGGTAGAACAAGCTGCTCCCCCAGTTGCCAGGATGGACTGGGGGGAGGGGACGAGGAGGAGGGGGAAAACATCAGTAAGCTTTTCTTTAAGCTTGAATTCATCCTCAAGAAGAGGGTCATGAAAGTACAATGAATGCTGCTCTTGCCTATAACCAAGGAACAGTTGGGTCTGCCCTGACCCAGAGCCATGTCTTGCACATAATTACCCAGGCTCAAAGGGAACAAGTTATTTTGGGAAGCATAGCTCAGGATCAATCGTATGTAAGGCTGTTTGTTGGGAGCCTTAAATGCTTGCTTACCAGAAAGTCCTCAAAGGAATTCTTCACCGAGGTTGTGCCAGCTTGGGGGAGGCAGGTGTGACCCCACGCAACTCCCAGCCAGAGGCTAAGTCAGGTTGTTGGCCTCAGGAAGTCTTTAAGCTCAGATGACCCGGCATCAGTAGCTTTCAGGTGGTTCTTTGAACTTACCTTTTTTCTTTTTTTTTGGTTTTAATACTTCAAAATAAAAAAATGACCAAAACTTTGAGTCTATGGATATTTGATTTGGTTAGCACATGCTTCCAGTCCTAAAATTGTTTGGGAAGTAACTGCATATTGCTAATCTTAACTTTCTTTTTTTCCATTTAACAGTTAAGATGGGGAGCTTCATCAAGATCATTTAATTGCCCTTTAGAAGACAGAGTGCTGTAACTTTTTAGAAAATTTATTTTTAATTGGACAATTCCTTTACAGTGTTGTGTTGGTTTCTGCTCTAGAGCAGTGTTGGATCAACTATAAGTATACACACATCCCCTCCCTCTGAGCCCCCCTCCCGCCCATCTAGGTCACTGAGCACCAAGCCACACTTCCTGCGCCCACAGCAGATCCCCACTAGCTGTTTTCCACGTGGTAATGTGTGTATGTCGGTGCTGCTCTCTCAATTCATCCCACCCTCTCTTTCCACTGCTGTGTCCACAAGTCTGTTCTCTCAAGAACTGGAAAACGTCCCTTGGAATTAAAGTAATGGTAGTTTGGATTGCAAACTAGTATCGGGTCTGTGGCTGGGAGAACTGTTAATGTCCTTGCTAGGTTGCTTCTGTCTTGAGGGCTATAGAGATGTAAAGATGAGTAATTGCAGCTGAAAAGCCAGAATTAGGGAATGAGTAATAAAGACTCCTGTAAGTGGTAATAAAATGTTTGTAGGGGATTTTCTTGAGTGGGGAGGAAATTAACAGATGGAAATATACTTTAGCTTCTAGAGAAATGTATGATTTTTCATGAAACAGAGAAAAGTGCTAACTAATTCAACCCAAATCCAATATTATTTATGGTGATCTGTATACGAGGGAACATGGGGACACACGTTGGGATTGAAATGTAAAAGGGATGCAGTAAGCTGAGACTTCTGACAGTTGTCATTTTCACAGGACAAGGGAAGTGTACTGTCCTTAATATCAGTGAGAATTGAAAAGAATATCAGTATTCTTTTTTGTAACATTTTTGTTAACATTCTTTTTATTTTTTATTGTCGTATAATTGATTTACAATGTTGTGTTGGTTTCTGGTATACAGCCAAGTGATCCAGCTATGCATCCATACATATGTATATGTATTAGCATATTCTTTTTTACATTCTTCTCCATTACGATTTATTAGAGAATACTGAATATAGTTCCCTGTGCCCTGCAGTGGGACCTTGTCGTTTACTTTATGTACATTAGTTTGTATCTGCTGACCCTAAGTTACTGATTCATCGCTCCCCCACCCTCATCCCTCTTTGGTAACCATGCGTTTCTTTTCTGTAGAGATCATTCTTGTGCATTGATTACTACTGGCCTTCATCAAAATCAGATCAGTAAAATTTAGATCGGAATAGTGAATATTTTAGCACATTTGAATGTTTACCTCTTTTTAGAAGAAAGACTCTAAAACTATAAGACAGTTCTTAAGTAAAGGTAAAATCACGACTCTCATATAAGCAGAAAAATAAGCACGTGTTAAAGATGATATTTAACTAACTCATGAGAAAACTGGAGAGGTGTTCCAGCTGGTTCAAAAGAGAATCTGAAGTACTGTTGTACATTTATAGATTAGGAGTATTGAAACTAATGTCCGAATATCGGCAGATACTTTTTGGTGGGAGCAAGGAGGATCGTCCCTGAACTGAACAAAAGGCATCCTTGTCTGTAGAAAAGAACCGGTCTGCATTGCTCTCACTTATCTATTGGTTAGATCGGTGAGCTGTCGAATAACATACATAGAAGGGGAGCTGTAGACAGTGCACCACTTGACCTTCAGAGCTCAGATTTTTCCTAACATAAAGTACCTTATTATTTTAAAAACTTATTTATTTTTTAGTTGAGGGTAATTGCTTTACAGAGTTTTGTTGTTTTCTGTCAGACATCAACCTGAATCAGCCGTAGGTATACATATATCCCCTCCCTCTTGAACTTCCCTACAGTACCTTATTTAGCTATTTCCTTTTTCCAAATTTCGTGACTTTAATCTCTCCTATCCTTTCTGGAAGTTATGAAGGAGACTCCATATATCAGACAGATCATTCCTTAAACCAGAATTAGTCTGGGCTAGACTTGGCTTTGTTTAAAACCTGAAAAGCATTTTTGTCCCATTAGGCAGCCTTGAGGATCGTTAGCACATTTTTTAATCTATTCTGAACATCCAGGGACTAAATGGAAGTCAGTTTTATGAACCTGGTGATTGAAACCTAAAATTCATGATGAAAACCAGAGCTGGTTAGGACTGTGTTTTCAAGGGCTGGGAAAGCCATTTTTACCCTCCCCACTTCAAGTGTCACCCATTAGCCAGATTCTATTTTTAGATCCTCTTCAGTAGTGAGGATTTTTATGAGTAGTGAGCCATTTTGGGGGAGACAAGATTACAAACTCCTTTTTTTTTAAAAAAAAAAAACGTTTAAGGATTCTGTAGTTAAGTTTGACATAATAAGAATCTTCAAAAGCCTGGAACTTGACTAGATAGAGATTTCTAGCTCTGCAGTGGTTTTTATTTTTTCAGTTTGAAAAATCTGATAGCTGTCTTCTTTGTCTCAGAAAGTCAAACAGATGTTATTCAGCAAATAGTTACTGAGTGCCACTGTGTCCCAGGATAAAGTGTCTGGAACACAAAAATCCCATCTTTGGGAATTCCCTGGCAGTCCAATGGTTAGGACTCTGATTTTCCAAGCTGGGGGTCTGGGTTTGAGCCCTTGTCAGGGAACCGAGTTTCTCACAAAATGTGTGGTGCAGGTGAAAAAAGAAACCCCAGCTTCTCTCTGTGCCACTTTCACAGACATTTTTAGAATGTTCCAGGTGGTGGTATCACCCACCAGGTATTTCTGAGAGGATTTTTCCTGCTCCCCGACCAAGTCCTGAAAGCCTTCTCATGGTGACAGCCCCACTTGAGTTGCTCGTAGGCTTTGACACTCCTTAATTAGAGATTGTTAGCTATTCTCACATTGCCTAGAAAGAAAGCCTGACTCCTACTTGTAGGCAGTATTTGTTGGGGATGAATCAGTGGGAAAAGACTGTCTCTCTTTTTTTTCCTCTTTGTCTTTGAGTCATTAAATTTGTGTTTATGTGTATTCCTGATACTCAGATGAAAGGCTGTATGTTGGTACTGTTAAGGCTCCAATTTATTTATGACTGAAATTGTCACAATTTAAGCTTGAAGTATTAAAAATTTGAATGGGTCCTGGCTCCGTATTGGTTCATACAGGTATACCTGCTGGGTACTGGGTTCATTAGGTGATTCAAAGGTGAATAAGGCAGGACTAGAGACTACTGTGTTCATTTTGCGGATCTTTGATGCGTAATATGTGTGCCTGTGGGCATATGGAAAGCCTGAGAAACCAGTTGTGGGCCTTCCATTTGCAATGGAGTGCAATGGAATTTGCCTTTTTGCATGAGTTAACTTTAAGCCTGTTTTTATCTAATGTATCATGAACCAAGTTCTGATTCCCATGTAGCCCTTCATATTAACTCTGCCTTGGGAGTAAGTCTTTTTTTAATGCATGGACAAAATATTTTTACCCTTTATGAGCAAACGCTAGTATTATAAGCACCGTGTACCTTGAAGAAGTTAAGATATGCCAGTGATGTCCTCGGTTCTTTGAGGGGTGGGGTGAGTACCTGTGATAAACCAGGAAAGGTAGAGAGCTGGTGTGGTTCTGGGTCTGCGCATCCCTCTCTGTCTGTGTATAGCAGCAGTCTATGAAATGTGACGAACTGACAGTGCGCTTATGCTCATTTGTCAGAGGTGGAGTGTCTCCTATGCTCAGGTAGACATCAATTGTGACCGTGGACTGTCTTTATTTTTCTATGCAGTGACTTACTTCCCTCTCCATTGAAACCCCAAAGCACCTCACGTTTCTTTGAATTTCCGTCACTGCTGCTTGCTGTTCTCTTGTGTTCCTATAGCATTTATATTTGCAAAATATTTTCCAGTCCCCTCCAATTCATCATACTTCCCAGCCAACTCTTTGTATTAGGTTCATGGTGCGTTGCTTAGAGGAAGAAATAAGCCACAGGAGTGGCAGAGGCAAACTATTATTTACAGGATGGATAAACAAGTCCCACTGTCTAGCACAGGGAACTACATTCAATATCCTGTGATAAACCATAATGAGAAAGAATATGGAGAAAACATATATGTGTAAAACTGAGTCACTTTGCTATACAGCAGAAATTAACACAACATGGCAAGCCAGTTGTACTTCAATGAAATTTAAAAAGAGGAAAAAAAAAGTCACAGGAAAGATGAGCTGACTTGTCCACACCAGACGCTGAGTTGGTCACAGAGCCAAGCTGAGGCTTTTAGAGCCGGTGATTTTCAGGGACTGCTAACCTGAGCTGTTGTTATCCAGCAGGATCTTGGGGACTAAGCAGAGATTTATGGGTAGAAAATAAAAGGGCTGCCCACCATGCCGTTAACTGCCTGGTTATGCCAGCTATGAGAACGTTAGGGCCCTAAATGGACTTCCGAGATGTCTGGTAATTGATGGCAGTGCATACAGCATCCTTAGAAGGAACACTCTTCTGCTTACTTACTTCTTGCTTTGATTCAATTTTTTAAAATGTTGTCTGTAATCAAAAAGCGTGCTTGGCAACCTTGAAGATTTGGAATTTTTTAAAAAGATCATTGTGATCTCGATTGATGATTAGTCAATGCTCATTGTGCTGAATGGTTGGTCACCATTGTGATGACTGCTGAGTCCAGAGAGCTATTCTAATGTTAAACACCAGCAGAAACACCTTTTTTGCCCCCCTCCAATTGCATTAAATTTTTTTCTTTTTTTAAAATTGACATATACTTGATTTACAGTGTTGTGTTACTACTGTTCAGGGAAGTGATTCAGTTACATGGATGTATACAGTCTTTTTCTTTTATATCCTTTTCCCTTATGATTTCTCATAGACTTTTGCATATAGATCTCTGTGCTATTACAGTAGAGCATTGTTGTTTATCCGTCCTATAAGTAATAGTTTGCCTCTACCTATCCTGTGGCTTATTTCTTCCCCAAAGCAATGATCCATGAACCTAACACGATGAGCTGGTTGGGAAGTATGATGAATTGTAGTGGACTGGAAAATATTTTGCAAATATTACAAGAACACAAGAGAACAGCAGTAGATGTTTTCATCTATACAAAAGCTTACATCTGCTAACCCCAACCTTCTACTCTATTCCTCTTCCATGCCGTCCCTCTCCCAGCCCCTCCCCCGACAACCACCAGCCTGCTCTCTTGTGTCCCCGATCCTGAGAAACACCTTTTAAATGTTTTGAAAGTTGGTCGAGTATCTGACCCTTTCAACTGAAGGCCACTGCTGATTTTTCTGATGTGATTCTGGAGCGGCACATTTTTCCGGGCATCGTGGCATCGTGCAAACTCACCCAGGGCTGTTCCCCCATGATGCGTGGGTCAGAGTCTTTCTGGATGAGGGGTGGGGAAACTTTGAGGTGAACTAGCATGGCTGCCTCCACCAGCCACGTGGGTTGCATGGATCTGCCCCCTCAGAGGAGCAGCTCCCTGCCCTTGAGGAGGGCAGTGCCTCCTTACTTAAAACGCCAGAGCTGCCCCGCTTCTTCTCCCTCAACCAGACATTGTACAAAATGTGTGCGTCTTCCTAGACACTCCCACCCCCTGCCTTACTTTTCTTTTTTTTTTTTTTACTTTTCAAATATTAAAAAAGGACCAGGATAGTAATTAGAAGCAATCCAGGCAAATTGGGAATTTGTGAAGTGGAAAAGAAAACACGGTTATAATGATTATTGTAAATAGAAAAAGAAATGGAGCGTTGTTAGAAGATCGACTTAACAGAGTTGTCGTTTTCAATAGTTTTTTGCAGGAGGCTGTTCAGAGCTATTGTGATAATAGATTGTGTTGCCCAGTTGGCCTTTGTATTTCTTCTCCTGATAACCTTTTGAATTATTTCATAAAGTTGGTCGTGGCAATTTTTGGGTAGCTGGGAAAGTGTCAGGACATGAAGGACAAATAATTGCATGGTGTCAGGGTCAGAAATGGAATCTGAGTTCCAAGCCATGATAGTGAGCTGGACCGGGCCCCCAACTCCCTCTTGGGGACCACTATTTCTGCTCACCTGGGGCTCAGTTGTCTTGCCCAGAGGATCTGGCCAGGAATCCACATTCTGACCCTCCTGATGTCTTTACTCATTGACGACAGTAAATGATAAGCAAACTCAAAATTGTAGAAAACTCTGATGTTGCCTTAAGCTGGTTTTGACCTGATAGACAATGCTGCTTTTTAAGTATAGTTGATTTACAGTGTTGTATTAATTTCTGCTGTACAGCAAAGAGATTCAGTTATTTATATACATTTTTTTCTTTTTTAATATTCTTTTCCATTGTGATTTATCTCAAGATATTGAATATATTACAGCTCCCTGTGCTATAGAGTAGGACTTTGTTGTTTATCCATTCTATATATAATAGTTTGCATATGCTAACCCCAAACTCTCAGTGACAATGTTGTTTTATAATTAGTGGATTTAAAAGCTGAAAGTTATTCACGCTTACCTAGCCCAGACTTCATGCTGCTCTGCCTAAGTGTCCCAGCCCCCAGTAAACCCTGTTCTGTTTCGTTCAGAAGTGCCCAGTGACTGAAGTGAGTCTCCATGTTAGGAAATGTGACCTCAAATTAGTATTTTATATAGTTATTATGAAAATAAAAGCGGTTCACAAAGTATAAAGGAAACTGATGTCTGTTATGTTGCCAGATTTTTGTTTGGAGAAAATGGAATAGTAAATTGAACAAGGGTAGTCTTACAGGAGCCAGCCCAGTCCTACAGCATTATTGCTAGAAAAATTAATAATTAACTGATGGCATGAAATGGACTCATACTCAGAGAACTGTGTCAGATTCAGGATTGATTTTTTTTTTCTTTTGGTCCTTTTTTGTGTCAGAAGATGATGTCTCCCAGGTAGAGATGCAAACTTGTGTTATTTTAACAATATAATTAATCACAGATATTACTCATTTTCATGGAACAATATTGTTTTCCCCTCTCTCTTTGGAATAACCTACAATGTAGGATGTTATATCTGTAGGCTTAATTAACTTAAAAAGAAACTAAATACAAAATCATAGTGTTCAATAACTCAAGCGTATCTCAACATTTCAGTGAGGATATAAGTACTTTTTATCATTAAGCACAGTATACTGATTATCATGACATATAATTTAACTTTGAGAAAGGCAATATTGAGTTTCTATGGGCTTGGAACTTCGCTAGTAAGTTCTTCAAAGAAGATGTGGCTTCTGAATGGAGATAGCAATTCGTGCTAACAGATATTCTTAGGAAACTCCTACAACTGACATTTTTCTTTCTTTTTAAAAAATTTTTATATTATATTAGAGTACAGTTGATTTCTAGTGTTTCAGGTGTAGCGTTCCCTGTGCTATATAGCAGATCATTTTGGTCATCTGTTTTATATCTAGCAGTGTATATGTGTTAATCCCAAGCTCCTCTAATTTACCCCCTCCCCCAGGCTTTCTCCTTTGGTAACGATGTTTGTTTTCTATCTGTGAATCTGTTTCTGTTTTGTAAATAAGTTCATTTGTGTCATATTTAGATAGACATATAAGTGATGTCACATGATATTTGTTTTTCTCAGGCATACTTAGTATGACAGTCTCCAGGTGCATCCATGTTGCTGCAGGTGGCCTTATTTCATTCTTTATTATGACTAATATTCCATTGTCTGTATGTACCACATCTTCTTTACCCATTCCTCTATCAGTGGACATTTAGGTTGCTTCCATGTTTTGGCCATTCCAACTGACATTTTTCTCAACTACCATGTTTTAGGGGTTGAAGAGTGTTTTCTGGCTCTCTGGATTACGTTCAGGAGTATAATGTAGCTGCACCTCCTGATCATTTGAATATCCTTCAGACTATTCATGTGAAAACATAATACTACAAGTCATGGGCACAGTGCCTTAACCCCCAACTGTTTTCCTCTGCTCCCTGTTTTTTCAGAGTTTTAGTACAATGGCCAGGGAGGGTCCCGTATGAGCAGGGAGACCAGTCTGCACCCACTCTCCTTCCTGGCCGGTGACTTACGCGTTATGATTCTGTATATTTCAGGGAGAAATGCTTTTATTTACTCCTGCTGCCGAAGGAATATATACACAGTGAGACAGTGACTCCTGTGACTTTGTGTCTTTCGGTGACTGAACACTCATTCCCTTAGCTTTTAAAGAAATAAATACACATGTATTTATTTTATTTTTTATTGAAGTATAAATGATATAAAGGGTTAATTTCAGAGGTACAGCAGAGTGATTCCGTTATACGTATGTCTGTTCTTTTTCAGATTCTTTTCGCTTATCACTTCAGTTCAGTTCAGTCACTCAGTCGTGTCCAACTCTTTGCGACCCCATGAATCGCAGCACGCCAGGCCTCCCTGTCCATCACCAGCTCCTGGAGTTTACTCAAACTCATGCCCATCAAGTCGGTGATGCCATCCAGCCATCTCATCCTCTGTCGTCCCCTTCTCCTCCTGCCCCCAATCCCTCCCAGCATCAGGGTCTTTTCCAATGAGTCAACTCTTCACATCAGGTGGCCAAAGTATTGGAGTTTCAGCTTCAGCATCAGCCCTTCCAATGAACACCCAGGACTTATCTCCTTCAGGATGGACTGGTTGGATCTCCTTGCAGTCCAAGGGACTCTCAAGAGTGTTCTCCAACACCACAGTTCAAAAGCATCAATTTTTCAGTGCTCAGCTTTCTTCACAGTCCAACTCTCACATCCATACATGACCATTGGAAAAACCATAGCCTTGACCAGATGGACCTTTGTTGGCAAAGTAGTGTGTCTGCTTTTTAATATGCTATTGAGGTTGGTCATAACTTTCCTTCCAAGGAGTAAGCATCTTTTAATTTCATGGCTGCAATCACCATCTGCAGTGATTTTGGAGCCCAAAAAAATAAAGTCTGACACTGTTTCCACTGTTTCCCCATCTATTTCCCATGAGGTGATGGGACCAGATGCCATGATCTTAGTTTTCTGAATGTTAAGCTTTAAGCCAACTTTTTCACTCTCCTCTTTCACTTTCATCAAGAGGCTTTTTAGTTCCTCTTCACTTTCTGCCATAAAGGTGGTGTCATCTGCGTATCTGAGGTTATTGATATTTCTTCCGGCAATCTTGATTCCCGCTTGTGCTTCTTCCAGCCCAGCGTTTCTCATGATGTACTCTGCATATAAGTTAAATAAGCAGGGTGACAATATACAGCCTTGATGTACTCCTTTTCCTGTTTGGAACCAGTCTGTTGTTCTAACTGTTGCTTCCTGACCTGCATACAGGTTTCTCAAGAGGCAGGTCAGGTGGTCTGGTATTCCCATCTCTTTCAGAATTTTCCACAGTTTATTGTGGTCCACACAGTCGAAAGCTTTGGCGTAGTCAATAAAGCAGAAATAGATGTTTTTCTGGAACTCTCTTGCTTTTTTGATGATCCAGCGGATATTGGCAATTTGACCTCTGGTTCCTCTGCCTTTTCTAAAACCAGCTTCAACATCTGGAAGTTCACGGTTCACGTATTGCTGAAGCCTGTCTTGGAGAATTTTGAGCATTACTTTACTAGCGTGTGAGATGAGTGCAATTGTGCAGTAGTTTGAGCATTCTTTGGGATTGCCTTTCTTAGGGATTGGATGGAAAACTGACCTTTTGCAGACCTGTGGCCACTGCTGAGTTCTCCAAATTTGCTGGCCTATTGAGTGCAGCACTTTCACAGCATCGTCTTTCAGGATTTGAAATAAGCTCAACTGGAATTCCATCACACCAAAAGGTTATTTTCCCTTATAGGTTATTGCAAAATATTGAGTGTAGTTTCCTGTGCCATAGAGGGGGTCCTTGTTGGTTATCTATTTTATACATAGTAGGGTGTATCTGTGAATTCCAAAATCCTCATTTACCCTCCCCCTTTCCCCTTTGGGAACCGTAAGTTTGTTTTCTATGTCTGTGAGTCTGTTTCTGTTTTGTATATAAATTCATTTGTATTCCCTGTTTTAAAAAAATTCTACATAAGCAATATCATATGATACTTGTTTTTCTCTGACTTACTTCAGTTAGTATGATCATCTCTAAAGTCCATCATTCTCTTAGCTTTGTCGAGAGCACCTTAGGAGGGTGAGAAGGACTAGGAACGTCAGCCTTTTCTATCTGTGGGTTTTAAGATGCAGAAAGGATCTATAGAGACTTCCCTGGAGGTCCCATGGTTAAGAATCCAACTGCCAGTGTAGGGGACATGGGTTCAGTCCTTGGTCTGGGAAGATCCCACATGCTTATGGAGCAATTAAGCCCGAGAGCCACAACTCGAGAGCTGATATGCTGCAACAAAAGATCCTGGAGCCACAACTAAAACCTGACAGCCAAGGTAAAAAAAAAAGTATGTGTGTTTATCACTAGGTGAACAGGAGCAGAGAGGAGCTAAAGTTTTCTAGGAGAGAGGTAGAGGGAGGTTGGAGTTGGCGGCAAGGGAGGAGGTTAGAGAGCCTTAATGTGACGAGGCAGCATCTGAGATGGACTCTAGGCTGGGGGACATTGACCTCTTTCCTTGAGGGACTGTGTATGGTTCATAGAACACCATTCCTTTTAAGAAAGGACACCTGCCTTGGTAATCTGGTTTGAACCAAGGAGCCTCCTTTCAAAACCACATGGACATACCTTGGTTCCATTTCAGTTCTCCAAGATTTAGTTTGCAGGGACCTTAAAGATGCACGTTGCCATCAAGCAACAAGAAAATCCACAAAGACGCCTTTTAGGTACAATGTGTGGGATTTTGTTGCCGCTGTGGTGGCTTTCATTTTTATCTCCTCCATGATTTGCAGCTTTTTACGGAAGCAGGGGACAATGGGGAAGGCATGGAAATGGTCTCTGTGGGCCACGGTAATGAAAACTGTAAATAGAGTGAAAATTAAACCGTCTAATAAAGCTTAAAATTCCTTTTCAGAATGCACTGGCCTCTTTGCAAGCTATTATCACAAAGCCATTGGGGTCCTCTTTTGCATTGAAGTTAGTCAGTCACCACCTTTATTGGCCCTTCGGAATACTCATTAAAGAAAGTGAAACTTCATTACACTTAACTGACTAAATTGACCTTGTAGATTCAATTCATTCTCTGGCTTTGCACAACTGAATAATTATATATGGTAAATTACCTTCATTGTATGTATGCATGGCTATAAAAAGGTGGTATCCAACAGACGTTCACAGTGTTCCACGGTGGGGGGTCAGGAACTGCACTGATTTCATGAACAGACTTGGGGTTCTATCCAGAAGTGCTTCTGATACTTGTATTATGAAGGGGCTTAAATAACATAGTAACAAAGTAAGGAAATTTACACCAGCAATATTTGCACATTTTAAAGGAGAATCTAGATAAAGACAACTCAGTAAAGATTTTTTTTGAGCTGAGTTTTCTGAGTTGAGTTTTTAATTTTTTCCTCTATCAATTCCATTAAAAAAAATCACAACCTGCTATATTCTCTTGTGCCTTTCCCAAAAGATTAGGAATATGGTTAGTCTCGGTATTGTCAGAAAAAAACAAACTGAAAAACTGCTTTCAAAGTAGTTTTGCTTGCTGAAAATGGGGCCTGGGAAGTTTTTTAACTATATGAACTTGGTTATCTGGAAGCAACCTAAAATGTTCATCAAAGGAACTAGTTCAGAAAGGATGGTATGTCACGCAGTGGAATACTATGCAGCGATAAAAAGGAGTGCTCTTTGTTGATATTGAATGATCCCTAGGTTGTATTTTTCTTTCTTTCTTTTTTTTTTTTTTGAGATTGTCATATGGTTTTTTTTTTTTTTTCATTTATTTTTATTAGTTGGAGGCTAATTACTTTACAATATTGTAGTGGTTTTTGTCATACATTGACATGAATCAGCCATGGATTTACACGTATTCCCCATCCCGATCCCCCCTCCCACCTCCCTCTCCACCCGATTCCTCTGGGTCTTCCCAGTGCACCAGGCCGGAGCACTTGTCTCATGCATCCCACCTGGGCTGGTGATCTGTTTCACTATAGATAATATACATGCTGTTCTCTCGAAACATCCCACCCTCACCTTCTCCCACAGAGTCCAAAAGTCTGTTCTGTATTTCTGTGTCTCTTTTTCTGTTTTGCATATAGGGTTATCATTACCATCTTTCTAAATTCCATATATATGTGTTAGTATACTGTAATGTTCTTTATCTTTCTGGCTTACTTCACTCTGTATAAGGGGCTCCAGTTTCATCCATCTCATTAGGACTGATTCAAATGAATTCTTTTTAATGGCTGAGTAATATTCCATGGTGTATATGTACCACAGCTTCCTTATCCATTCGTCTGCTGATGGGCATCTAGGTTGCTTCCATGTCCTGGTTATTATAAACAGTGCTGCGATGAACATTGGGGTGCACGTGTCTCTTTCAGATCTGGTTTCCTCAGTGTGTATGCCCACCCTCAGTGTGTATTTCCTCGGTGTGTATTCTTTCTTTCTTTCTTTCTTTCTTTTTTTTTTTTTGATTAAAGCAATTGCTAAATGTTGATTTTTTTTTAATTTATTTTAATTGGAGACTAATTATTTTACAATGTTGTAGTGGTTTTTGCCATACATTGACATGAATCAGCCATAAATTAAAAATCCAGGTGCAGAACAATGTGTTTATTATGATTTATGTTAAAGGGATAGAGAAAATGATGTATGTGTCTATGTTTACACATGTGTAGAATGTTGTTGAAGAGAAACGCAAGAAACTAAATCTGTTTGTTGTTCCCTCTGAGGAAGGAAACTGAGCGACCGAGAACAGGAGTGGAGAGGGAAGCTTTCTCCTTTATACCTTTTTGTACCCCTTGATTTTTGAATAATAGATTCTTGAAATAGTAGATAGGTAATAATAGACTCTTGTTAATCATCTTAGCTTCAGAACAGAAACATGATTATCTAGACTTGGACTGTCCAGTAGAACTTTCATGTTCCATGTCTACACCATCCAACATAGCAGCCACTAGTCCTGTGTGGCTTTTGAGCACTTGAAAGGTGGCTTGTACAGCTGGGGGACTAAAATTTTAATTTCCTTTAATTTTAATTAATTATATTTAAATAGCCAAGTGTGTCAGTGGCTACCATATTGATTAGGTGCAGATCTAGAGTATATGACTTAGGGTGTCTCTCTGTTTAGACCAGAATAAAGTTTAGTTGTGTATTGGGAGAAATAATTATTAGTTTAGGCTTTCACAGTAACATTTATTATTGTAAATCTAAGAAAATACCCACATTTTCTTTTTACCCTAAAATTTAATGCCATCACGTATTTCTTTTTAAAAATTTATTTTATTGAAGTACAGTTGATTTGCAATGTTGTGTTAATTTCTTCTGTACAGGAGAGTGATTCAGTTATACATATATATTCATTCTTTTTCATGTTCTTTTCCACTGTGATTAATCACAGGATATTGAATATAGTTCCCTGTGCTATGTACAGTTAGGACCTTCTTGTTTATTCATTCTATATATAATGGTTTGCATCTATTGTCTAACCTTCCAATCCCTCTCTCTTCTGACCCCGACCCCCTCCCCCTTGGCAACAACAGATCTGTTCTCTGTGTTTGTGAGTCTGTTTCTGTTTTGCAGATAAGTTCATTTGTGTCATATTTTAGATTCCACATATAAGTGATATCGGATGGTATTTGTCTTTCTCTTTCTGACTTGCTTCACATGGTATGAATATCTCTAAGTCCGCCTATGCTGCTGCAAATTCCTTTCACATATTTCTTGAAATAACTATTAGTCAAGTTTGAAAATCCTCTTTATTACCCAGGAAAATCATTTTAATGGAAACGCTGTCTTTTTGTACTCTAACTTGGAAAAAGTCTATTTCTGAGCGGTTTGTTTTCTTATCTATAGCACAGACCCTATTTGTGGTCTCCCTCCAGTGTACTGTGCCGGGCACTTTGCTCTTGAGCCCAGCAGCTGTTGTGTGACAAGGGGACAGTCTGCATTCTTGGCCAGCAGCTGCCAGCAGCGTTTCTAATCTGGTTTTGGCAGGAAATAGTGCACAAGTGGAAGCCAAGTTAAAAGAAGCTTGAAAAATAAACAGAATGATTTCAGATACCCCTTAGTATATCATTCATGTTTCTGCTTAATTTGCTCTAGTTATTTCTTAACTTGACTGGAATCTGAACCTTTCTAGGGCAGAGCTCTATCTAATTGTCTTTGAAATCTGGGGTCTGACCCGGGGGCTGGGATATGCCAGCAGGTCACTCTTACTACTCTTGCTGTTAGTATTAGTAGTAATGATTGACGGTATTGCAGATTTGTTTACTTGATTGTTACTAGCTTAAAACTGTTGTTCATCCGGGATAAACTGGTTGTAGATAATTAGTGGTTATGAGTCCCTCTTTTCTTCCCCTTCCTACTACACAGTGCCTCCCACCTTCTGCTCTAAAGTATGACATTTTGAACATTCTGTAAGGATTATTTATTCATCTCTTCTGTAAGCACAAGGATTTTTCTTGTACACACATCCTAATTTAATCTGTCTTTCTTACAGAGTAAGAGGTTTTCAGAAGGCAGGGCATCGGTGTAAAACACAGTACCTTTTAACAAATTTTTATTATTTTTTTATTGAAGTATAGTTGATTTACTAACTAACAGTATACAGCACAGAGATTCAGTTTTATATATATGTATGTGTGTGTGTATATATATGTGTGTGTGTATATATGTATGTGTGTATATATGTATATGTGTGTATACATATGTATATGTGTGTGTATATATATATATGTATATGTGTGTATATGTATATGTGTGTGTATATATGTATATGTGTGTATGTATGTGTGTATATATGTATGTGTATATATATGTATATGTGTGTGTATGTGTGTATATATGTATATGTGTGTATGTATATATGTATATGTGTATATATATGTATATGTATGTGTTTGTGTGTATATATACATATGTGTGTGTTTGTGTGTATATATGTATATGTATGTGTTTGTGTGTATATATACATATATGTGTATGTATATGTGTATATATGTATATGTGTGTATATGTATATGTATGTGTTTGAGTGTGTATACATACATGTGTGTGTGTATATGTATGTGTTTGTGTGTGTGTGTGTACATATATATTTGCATATATATGTGTGTAAAGGTCAGTTTTCATTCCAATCCCAAAGAAAGGCAATGCCAAAGAATGCTCTAACTACTGCACAATTGCACTCATCTCCCACCCTAGTAAAGAAATGCTCAAAATTCTCCAAGCCAGGCTTCAGCAATACATGAACCGTGAACTTCCAGATGTTGAAGCTGGTTTTAGAAAAGGCAGAGGAAGCAGAGGTCAAATTGCCAACATCCGCTGGATCATTGAAAAAGCAAGAGAGTTCCAGAAAAACATCTACTTCTGCTTTATTGACTATGCCAAAGCCTTTGACTTTGTGGATCGCAACAAACTGTGGAAAATTCTGAAAGAGATGGTAATACCAGACCACCTGACCTGCCTCTTGAGAAACCTGTATGCAGGTCAGGAAGCAACAGTTAGAACTGCACATGGAACAACAGACTGGTTCCAAACAGGAAAAGGAGTACGTCAAGGCTGTATATTGTCACCCTGCTTATTTAACTTACATGCAGAGTATATCATGAGAAACGCTGGGCTGGAAGAAGCCCAAGGTGGAATCAAGATTGCCAGGAGAAATATCAATAACCTCAGATATGCAGATGACACCACCCTTATGGCAGAAAGCGAGGAAGAACTAAAGAGCCTTTTGATGAAAGTGAAAGAGGAGAGTGAAAAGTTTGGGTTAAAGCTCAACATTCAGAAAACTAAGATCATGGCATCCGGTCCCATCACTTCATGGCAAATACATGGGGAAACAGTGGAAACAGTGGCTGACTTTATTTTTCTGGGCTCCAAAATCACTGCAGATGGTGATTGCAGCCATGAAATTAAAAGACACTTACTCCTTGGAAGGAAAGTTATGACCAACCTAGACAGCATATTAAAAAGCAGAGACATGTGGAGAAAAGGGAACCCTCTTACACTGTTGGTGGGAATGCAAACTAGTACAGCCGCTATGGAAAACAGTGTGGAGATTTCTTAAAAAACTGGAAATAGAACTGCCATATGACCCAGCAATCCCACTTCTGGGCATACACACTGAGGAAACCAGATCTGAAAGAGACACGTGCACCCCAGTGTTCATCGCAGCACTGTTTATAATAACCAGGACATGGAAGCAACCTAGATGCCCATCAGCAGACGAATGGATAAGGAAGCTGTGGTACATATACACCATGGAATATTACTCAGCCATTAAAAAGAATTCATTTGAATCAGTCCTAATGAGATGGATGAAGCTGGAGCCCCTTATACAGAGTGAAGTAAGCCAGAAAGATAAAGAACATTACAGCATACTAACACATATATATGGAATTTAGAAAGATGGTAACGATAACTCTATATGCAAAACAGAAAAAGAGACACAGAAATACAGAACAGACTTTTGAACTCTGTGGGAGAAGGTGAGGGTGGGATGTTTCGAGAGAACAGCATGTATACTATCTATAGTGAAACAGATCACCAGCCCAGGTGGGATGCATGAGACAAGTGCTCTGGCCTGGTGCACTGGGAAGACCCAGAGGAATCGGGTGGAGAGGGAGGTGGGAGCGGGGATTGGGATGGGGAATACGTGTAAATCCATGGCTGATTCATATCAATGTATGACAAAACCCACTGAAATGTTGTGAAGTGATTGGCCTCCAACTAATAAAAAAAAAAAAATAAAATGAAAAAAAATAAAAGAGCAGAGACATTACTTTGCTAACAATGGTACATCTAGTCAAGGCTATGGTTTTTCCAGTGGTCATGTATGGATGTGAGAGTTGGACTGTGAAGAAAGCTGAGTGCTGAAGAATTGATGCTTTTGAACTGTGGTGTTGGAGAAGGCTCTTGAGAGTCCCTTGGACTGCAAGGAGATCCAACCAGTCCATCCTGAAGGAGATAAGTCCTGGGTGTTCATTGGAAGGACTGATGCTGAAGCTGAAACTCCAATACTCTGGCCACCTGATGCGAAGAGTTGACTCATTGGAAAAGACTCTGATGCTGGGAGGGATTGGGGGCGGGAGGAGAAGGGGATGACAGAGGATGAGATGGCTGGATGGCATCACTGACTTGATGGACATGGGTTTGGGTAGACTCTGGGAGTTGGTGATGGACAGGGAGGCCTGGCGTGCTGTGATTCATGGGGTTGCAAAGAGTTGGACACAACTGAGTGACTGAACTGAACCGTGTATATGTGTATATATACACATACAAACTTCCCTAATGGCTCAGCTGTAAAGAATCTGCCTGCAGTGAAGGAGACAGAGGTGATGCAGGTTTGATCCTTAAGTGGGGAAGATCTCCTGGAGGAGGAAATGGCAATCCACTCCAGTATTCTTGCCTGGAAAATCCCATGGACAGAGGAACCTGGTGGGCTACAGTCCAGGGGTTGCAAAGAGTCGGACACAGCTGAAGTGACTAGGCACGGCATGATTCCTTCATGCAGGACTTTGAGGAGGATATATGTGTGTATGTATGTATATATATGTGTGTGTGTATAGATATATATTCTTTTTCAGATTCTTTTGCATTATAGGTTATTACAAAATGTTGACTATAGTTCCCTGTGCTATACAGTAGGTCCTTGTTGGTTATCCATTTTACATATAGTAGTGTGTATATGTTAATTGCAAAAGTAGTACCTGTTTCAAGTGAACAAAAACTCCTCAAGTGGTTAGACCAAATAAATGACTTCCTTTTCTTTGTCTCTAAAGAGGAAATGTTACTTGTATCTTATCTTTGGGCTGCAGATCGTTCTTTCTATCCAATTCCCACATGGCCCAGCCTCTTGTGTCCCAGAAGGGGTAAGAGGTTGGGTGTGGCCCACGCAGGGGCGCTGAGTGTGGACAGAGCTGCGCTGAGCACTGTTTGCTTCTGGTTGCAGACCTTCACCGCCTGGTGTAACTCCCACCTCAGGAAAGCTGGCACTCAGATCGAGAACATCGAGGAAGATTTCCGGAATGGCCTTAAGCTCATGCTACTTTTGGAAGTCATCTCAGGTGAGTCTTAAACATTTTTCGTAGGTGTTATACCCAGTTTGTCTGAGCAGTAGATATGTATGCATCTGTTTTTTGTTTTTTTTTTTAAAAAAAAGCTCCCTTTGAACCTGACTGGGCAAGAACATGGTATTATTGGCAAAGAAAACTTTCCAAAGAGCAATCTGTCTGGAGCTATTTTTCTCTTCTAAAAGAGGAGCGAATTCTGTTTAAAACAGACTTATTAAAATAATGTTTCTGCCACCCACCTGGAAACAGAATGAGAGAAGAGAAAATGACATTTATATAACTCCTCACCAGGCTGCCCTGTCCAGGTTTAGTCCAGCTAGTCTATATTCCAAAAATTGTCTTTCATGCCAAAAGCCAGTGTGTACATTGGCTTAACTCTGCAAACAGGAGTCAGAATTTCTGAGGGGTTATACCTTGCCCTGAATGTCAGCTAGCTGGTTTAGACATTGGACTGGAGAATGGATGAAGGCAGGGCTGCCCTGATCCGAATATCCTCATATTCCCATGTCTGAGATGAGCGCTGCAATTTGAATGAGGCTCCCTGACTTCTCATAGCTGGTCAGCTACTCCAGTTGCTGCGGGGGCCCCAGCCAGCTTCTTTCTTACTTATTTAAACATTGGCTCATAGACCAAACAAGGCTCTCCCAGCAGGTCTGAAAAGCATATGGAGTTCATAGCACAGCCTCTGCTCTGGTGCATTTCATCTTGAAAGTATTGTGATTTACAGAAACTGGAGACACACGAGGAATAGTCAGATAACGATTTTTGTTTAAGGAGGGCGTGTACTCTGAATTTTGTCATCTTGATTCTGCATCAAGGGGGCTCTTTTCTCTGTGTCCACACGATTCTTTCTTCACCCAACAGGGGAAAGGCTGCCCAAACCTGACCGAGGAAAAATGCGATTCCACAAAATCGCTAATGTCAACAAAGCCTTGGATTACATAGCCAGCAAAGGCGTGAAGCTGGTGTCCATCGGGGCAGAAGGTAAATGGGGTGTGATGGGAAAGTGCACCAACCCCCCCACAGGGCAGTGGGCCTGCAGCTGGTTGCCTTCTTCCCTCTCTGTTCCCTCCCACCATCTCCTCTTTGCCAAGCTCTGGGTACCGTGAACAGGAAACAAGGCTCTAAAGTTGTTTGAAAAAATTAGAGTCAAATAGAGCTGATACTTGCCTCTCGAATATTAAGCTTTTAACTTATTACTGTACTGATTTAGCACTTATTTTTAACATTGACATGAAACAAAGATGGCTTCTTTTTTTAGGCATTTATCTTGAGAACACAGCGTCTAGATTTTAAGAAGATATTGCCGTAATCCCAATGACCTTATTGTTCTAGGATGTGATAACTTAGGAGTGAATGTGGTTTGAACTTTATGCATTCGTGTGTGTGTGTGCTCTGTCATGTCCGACTCTTTGCAACCCCATGAACTGTAGCCCACCAGGCTCCTCTGTCCATGGAGTTTTCTAGGCAAGAATACTGGAGTGAGTTGCCATTTCCTTCTCCAGGGGATCTTCCCGACCCAGGGGTTGAATCTGCATCACCTGCATTGTCAGGCAGATTCTTTATCACTGAGCCACCTGGGAAGCCTTAATACATTTTTAGAGGGTGTCAGATTCAGAACTAGGCAGATGCATTTCCTGACCCTAAACATGGTCCTAAAGTAAATTGTTTTAGAAAATTGGATCCCAGAGATTACAGATGGGGAGTTTTGAGTGTGTCTGTATTCCACTGGCAATCAAAGAGGCCCAACTAAAATAATTGTGGCAAGACTGACAGATATGACAACCGTGGACTGGACAAGACTTCCATTTGAAAAATAATCGTAGCCTAAAGATTATGACTTTGGAAGAACTAAGGTGATCGGCAGTGAAAAGAATCAGAATATGTGACATTTCTTAAAAAATAATTTTAATTTGAATAATTTTTCCTATAGTACACATAATAAAGAGAAACTCTTTATACTTTGTGCAGAAAAATGAATAGAGTCAGACTAATCATCTGAAGGAGAAAGAGTTTGTACAGCCCAGCGAGTTTTTTAAAAAGTTGGAGTATAAGTGCTTTACATTGTTGTGTTCATTTCTGCCGTGCAGCAGTGTGAATCAGCTGTGTGTACACGTATATCGCCTCTGCCTTGAGCCTCCCTCTCACTCTCCACATCCCACACCTCTAGGTCATCACAGAGCAGCGCTCGGATCCCTGTGCTACCCAGCAGCTTCTTCCCGCTCGCTGTGTCTTCTCCGCATTGTAGTGTGTATATGTCAGTGCTTCTCTTAGTTTGTCCTCCTGTCTTCTTCCCCTGCTGTGTGCACAAGTCTGTTCTCTACATCTGCATCTGTGTTCCTGCTCTGCAAATAGATTCATTAGTACCATTTTTGCAGATTGCATATATATGCATTAATATACAACATTTGTTTTTCTCTTTCTGACTTACTTCACTCTGTACACCATACTTTAGGTTCATCCACATCACTATAGCTGACTCAATTTCATTCCTTTTTATGACCAAGTAATAGTCCCTTGTAAATATGTGAATGTGAAGTCGCTCAGTTGTGTCCAACTCTTCCTGACCCCCCAGAAGGTAGCCTGCCAGGCTTCTCTGTCCATGGGGATTCTCCAGGCAAGAATACTGGAGTGGGTTGCCATTTCCTTCTCCAGGGGGTTTTCCTGACCCAGGGATCGAAACTGGGTCTCCCGCATTGTAGGCAGATTCTTTACTCTCTGTGCCACCAGGGACCTTTATACGACTTTTCTATCTATTCATCTGTCAGTGGACATCTAGGTTGCTTCCATGTCCTGGCTGTTGTAAATAGTACTGCAGTGAACATTGGGGTACATGTGTTTTTTTGAATTATGGTTTCCTCAGCCCAGTGACTCTTAATAAGAACTAATAGGAAGGATCTCCCATTATCTGTGGGAGATTGGGAGTCCTGGTGAGTCTAGTGGGAGCTGAGACTACCCTGCCATTCATTTATTTTGCAGCTGAATCCGACAGCCTGCCAACTGGGGAGCTTGAGAAGAAGGATCAGAGTAAAGATGAGCCTGTGTTCTCTGTGTGTGATTATTTAGAACCTTAGCATGTCTAGTCTTTAAACCTGGGAAATCCCTGGGTTGTTTTCAGTGACTTTACATATGCAAGATCTGTGCTCATTATTAACTTAGAATTTATTTAAACTGGAGACATTTGGTTATGAACACCACATTTATAACTAGACATGCTATGACAGTTACAAAAACAGAAACTGGTCTTTCCATATGTTATTTTCCAATAGCTCTGAAGTAAAAACTTACAGAAAACTCATAGGAAAACTTTATGTGCTGAGTATGTTATCTTTAACCTCATTTTTTTGTTGTTTTTTCTTACCTAAAGAAATTGTTGATGGCAACGTGAAGATGACGCTGGGTATGATCTGGACCATCATCCTGCGCTTTGCTATTCAGGATATTTCAGTTGAAGGTAAAAGACTTGGGTAAAAACCTGATAGATACTTACAATAAAATTGAGTTGATAAAGTCAAGTTTGAATAGAGTTTTGTAAAACTGAACAGTCACTTACATGATTGAATGAAAGATGCCTGAGTTGGGTTTTCACGAGTTTTCTATTTGTATGAAAAAAAGACCCCAGCAATGCTGTTTCATTCATGGGGGTGGAATCATTTAGGAAAAGATGAGCACATGTTCAGAACAGAAGTCGCTTTTTTAAATGAGTATTTTTTTGAGCTTTTTTATTGCTTATTATACTTGTCGGTTCATGATTTTAACAGTTCTTTAGACTTCACAGCTTGAAACCCTTTTTTTCCAAGTGCGAAAAGATAATCAATTGAAATCTGTTTGTTCATTCCTTAGTTCTTTTTTAACTTCCTCTCTCTCTTATCCTTCACTCCCTTCCCCCTCCGTTTTTTTTAAAAAACAAAGTCTGTATCGTCATCCTATCTTTCAACCCAGTAACTGTTCCATTGTTGTAATATAATCCCAATCCTTGGCCTTGCCACTGAAGATGCAAATCTTTAGTCTTTTACACCCACTGCATTCCCAAATATTTTGATGAATTCAGCACTGTCAAAAGTGTCAAATTGACGTTCTTAAAATTAGAACTTGGCTTGTTTAGCACTTGAATCACAAAATGCATAGCTGCACGTTATACTTAAGGGTAGTCTGACTTGTTCAACCTTCTCCAAGTTTGTCACCTAACAGATAACCAGGCACCTGAATGGTAAGGGCTGAGAGTATTGTTTACAATTCTGTCTCGGAATTTCTCTAAAGATCAAACTAAGATATAATGATATTAAAGCCTCAATAATTCAAGCTCAGGAATAGTAGCCAGCTTGAATTTACTGAGTCATACACTGGACTTTTTTAAAGAAATATTTATTTATTCATTTATTTGACTGTGTCGTGTCTTAATTGTGTCATTAGGATCTTCACTGCAGGCACATGGACTCTCTAGTTGTGGACTACGGAGCATCTGGGCTCAATAGTTGCAGCTCTCGGGCTTAGTTGCTCTATGGCATGTGGGATCTTAGTTCCCTGACCAGGGATCAAACCCATAACCCCTGCATTGCAAGGCAGATTCTCAACCACCGAACCACCAGGAAAGTCACTCATACAATGTACTCTTATTAAAGTACATTCCTTTCATGCTTGTGAAAATAATAAGATGCTTTTAAAAAATTCCTGCTTTATTAAGAAAGAATAATTTGTAATCATCTAATCACTTTTATATACTTCTACATTTAAATATTTAAATAGTTGAGCCCACTTTGTAGAACAAGTTGAAAAATCTTGTTCACATCATTGCATTTACTACACTAGCAAATCCTTTTCCCACAGATATTACAGAGGTGAACTTGACCTCAGGTTTTTCTGATTGGTTACATTTTAAGTCACTGATAATATTAATTGAAAACTTAATTCTAGTTCAAATGTAACTATGAATGGTATGATCCACTAGAGATTTTCCCCCAAATTATTATTAATGTGCCCAAGATAAGATAATCAAATCATGGTTTTTTTGTAAAGCATATCATGATAGAAAGATTTTCAAATGACTAAGAAATAAACATTCAGAAATGTGATTTCACTGGCAAAGTGCTTAAATCTCTTCAAACAGAAGTCTTTCGGTGTCCTACACAGTAGATAATTTGCTAATTTATTTCTTTATTTGCTTAACTTTCATGGAGTCATTTCTTAAAAACCTCACTTAATTTCTGTAAATGTACAGAAAAATTGTCTAATTTATTTAAATGACATACATTGTGTAGAAAAAAGCATTGTCATTTAGACTGAATTCTTTGAGAAGCCACTCTCCATCAACAGAAACGACGGGCCTCTTCTAAGAAGGAAAATGAGAGGTCGCCGTATGAGCTGTTGAGGGCAGTGCAGAGATGCCTGAGTAGATGCAACTCCTTGGTGGTGTGGTTGTTCATGATGGAATGGCAGATGGTACTGCCCATTTACAGCATGCTTTGTACACCCACGGTCAGGGTTTTGTGTGTGGACTTTTCAGGTTTAACTCTCACCTGCAGGGGGTGAGGTGCACCTCAGTCATGTACTATTTGGCACAGGCTTGTAGCCTTCCGTTGAATGCCTCAAAGTGAAATTGGGGTGGGAGAGAGTCAGCTTTGTTTCAGTAGCCAGTTCAGTAGGGAACATACTTGCTTCAGCATTCATGGTCTAAGAGTGTTCAGACATATTCAAACAGAAACTAGGTTAAACTCATGATTTTTCTTGCCTGGGGAATCCCATGGATGGAAGGAGCCTGGTGGGCTACAATTCATGGGGTCGCAAAGAGTCAAGACACAACTTAGTGACTAAACAATAATGATTTACAAAATGACTTACAAATCTAAAGTTGAGGGACTTCCCTGGTGGTCCAGCAGTTAAGACCTTTCCTTCCAACGCGGGGGGGGGGGGGGGGGGGGGGGGGCGGGGAGGGTACAGTTTCAATCCCTAGTTGGGGAGCTAACATCCCCTGCCTTGGGGCCAAACAAACCAAAACAAAAAGAACAATATTGTAACAAATTCAATAGAGACTTTAAAAATGGTTGTCAAAAAAATCTTTAAGAAAAATCATAAATCTAAATGTAAGCGGCAGTTATAAGATTGTATTAATCTATTTTCTGTATGTTTACTTATCTAACCTAAGTTTTTTTTTAATTTATTTTTTTATTGAAGGATAATTGCTTTACAGTATTTTGTTGTTTTCTGTCAAACCTCAACATGAATCAGCCATAGGTATACATATATCCCCTCCCTTTTGAACCTCCCTCCCATCTCCCTCCCCATCCCACCCCTCTGGGTTGATTCAGAGCTCCTGTTTGAGTTTCCTGAGACAGACAGCAAATTCCCGTTGCCTATTTAACATGTGATGTAAGTGTCCATGTTACTCTTTCCATACAGCTCATCCTCTCCTCCCCTCTCCCCATGTCCGTAAATCTATTCTCTATGTCTGCTTTTCCACTGCTGCCCTGTAAATAAATTCTGCAGTACCATTTTTCTAGATTCCATCTATATGTGTTAGAATACAATATTTTAAAATACGGAACACTTCACAGATTTTCGTGTCATCCTTGCACAGGGGCCATGCTAATCTTCTCTGAATCGTTCTAATTTTAGTATATGTGCTGCTGAAGCGAGCACTAACCTAAGTTTTATTTAAAGTTTATTTTAAAAGTTTGGATTATCTCCTCCTATTGTACTTTTTCTTACTAATTCCATTGGCCAGAACCCCAAAGGCAGGCTGTTATGTGTATAGCAGAACAGCTAGCTATGAAGTGCCATATTTCAATATCTGTATGAATTAATTTTACAATAAAGTCTTAGAACTTTCAGTCTTTTTCCTTAACAGGAACTTGTTATTAATAAGAGACATGGTCAGGAGCCATTCAGATTATTCTTGGAGCACATGAAATTTGGGGGGTTGTATTGTTTCATCTGGATTATGGGTCAAAGAAAAGTCTGAACTAGAAATGGGAAGTTTAGAGAAGTGATTATAGAATACTTATCTTGATTTGAAAAAGTCAACCTCATACTGAAATAGAAGGCCAAGGCCCAATTTTTAATAAGAGTCCACACGTTCAGGTTTTGAGGAGCTGTTTGGATGTATGAAACTTTGGGTCCTCTAAGAAGCAAGTGCCAAGATGGTGTTAGAAGTTGTCATAACCTGTTCAGGCTGCCATAGAAAATACGATAGCCTGGGTGGCTTAACAGAAATTTATTTGGCTGGAAGTAAAGATCAGGTTGGCAGCATTGTTAGTTTCCAGTGAGGGCTCTCTTCTTGCTTGTAGATGTCTGCCTTCTCTCTGTGTCCTCACATGGCAGAGAAAAAGAGGGAAGGGAGAAAGACAGGAGGAAAGAGAAAGAGAGAGACAGCAGAGAGCTTGCTCATCTCATAAGGGCACTAATCCCATCATGAGGGCCCTACCCTCACGACCTCATCTAACCCTAATCACCTCCATCTCTAAGTACCATCACACTGGGGGTTAGGCCTCCAACCCATGAATTTGGGGGGGGACACAGACATTCAGTTCATAGCAGAAATGCTAGAGGTTTGTTGGGGGAAATGCCTGTGGAGGGAGGATAAGATGGGGGAAGCAGCAGATGGCAGGGTGCCTTCAGGCCTAGTGCCTGGCCGACACTTGTTCTGTAGAGAGAAGGACTGGGGAGAGAAAAACGTCATTCTGCAGAGTGGTCCTCAGGCAGCTTCAGCCGGGCGGACGGGGAGTCCCTCGGCCTCGTTGCTGTCAGCGGAGTCCCGCTTGTGGCAGGAATGGCCCCACTCTGGTGCCCCTCCCTTGCTCAGCCTGGGGCTGAAAGTGTGTCCTCAGGGGGATGCAGGGGTGATTCAGAGTGTGGCAGCTGGGACGTCAGGTCTGTGCTGCGCTCCCAGCAGTGAGACATCTAAGCAGTGTCTTCATGCCTGCTGCAGCAAGGTGCCTGTTGTTCTTCTTGTTTTGCCACACTCTGTGGCATGCGGGATCTTAGTTCCCGGACTAGAGATGGGACCTCAGCCCCCTGCAGTGGACGTGTAGTCTTAACCCCTAGAATACCAGGAAATTCCCAGCAGTGGTTGTTTTTTTGTTTTGTTTTGTTTTTTTTCACCTTGGTCAGAACCCCAGTGGCCAAACATGGAATTTGCCAATAAAAACCTTTAAGTATTTTAAAATCACTGAGAGAATATAGAAGGGAATACATTTCAGACACAGTGGCCTCTCTGAATTCCATTTACTTAAGAATATACATTTTTAAATGAGATCAGTGACAGGTTGTGCATATGTGTTAGTTGCTCGGTCGTGTCCGACTCTTTGCTACCCCACGGACTGTAGCCCACCAGGCTCCTCCGTCCATGGGATTCTCCAGGCAAGAATACTGGAGTGGGTTGCCATTTCCTTCTCCAGGCAATGACAGGTTAGTTAAGTCATAAATTATACACATTAAAAAATTTTTTTTCATCAGAAAGGTAAGTTACCAGTACCCCTGATGTCTGGTTTGGTTTTCATTATGTCATACCTTGTTGTCGCTTCTGTATTATCCTTTTTAAGCCCCTTCAAGGAGCATCAGAAGTCAGTCCCTGGGAACAGGGCTCCAGCCCCTCTCCTTTTGCAGAGGTGATGCCTTTGGCGATGGGCCCTCTGGGAGGTCTCTTTAGCAAGTGACGAGAACTTGGGTGAGTGACCGGTGAGAGTGAGGGTATTTCCCCATGAACTCTTTCTCTTGGCTGTCATTACAGAAACCTCTGCCAAAGAAGGCCTGCTGCTTTGGTGTCAGAGGAAGACCGCTCCTTATAGAAATGTGAACATTCAGAACTTCCATACGAGGTGAGCAGCCAGGGCCCCGGGGTCCTTATGTGCCCTCTGGAATATGAATGGGCAGGGAGAACAGTGTTTATGTATCTCAGTGTCTGCTCTCTGTGGGGCGTTTTCTGTATGGAGTAGAACTCAGGCTCTGGACTGATTGATGCTTAGGGTTCCACTGGGGAAAACGTTGGATTCAGGCTAGGGAGACTGGTACTGATTGTGAGCATCATGCAGGGGTACGGCAGGGTTGGCTTCTCAGGGACAAGGAGACATTGAACTAGGGTCTGCATATCCCATGTACGAGGTCCACCCTGTCCCTCTTGTCTGCAGTGCCCAGAAGATGCTTCATCAGTCAGCTTTGTAGGCTGGGATTGGAGAAAAGTAGAAAAGGCCTGTTTGAAAAACTATAGGGAGCTGAATGAAGGAGATCCAGAAATGATGTGAGAGCATGTGTACATGCTCTCGTGTACATCTTTTGCCAGGTGTTTATGTTTTCTCCCTTTGTGTGATGGGGATACCCGTGAATGTAAATGGGTCCCCAGGCCCCATAGATCAGAGAAAAGAAATGAAGGATACAGATGAGCCCCCAGGACCAACTGGGGAGGTTCATCTAGGGAGATAAGTATTATTAGGTGTCCTGAGTGCATACAGGTGAGGAGGAGGCTTGCTGTTCCTACAACAAGCTGTCAGGATGAGAGGACCTGGAAAGGCTGGGACCTGCTGGGTGAATGTCAGAGGCCCAGTCTGGCCTTCCACTCACCTCTTTTTCTTCCTCTGGCCCCAAATGGGCCTGAGCCCTTCAACAGTGTAGCCCTTGGGGTCTCCTTCTTCCCCACCCTTCCAGGCCCAAGACTCCCACTCCTGGTCTTCAGTGAACCTGCTGCTTGTCACCAGGGAGCTCTTATCCTGAGGGTGGTGTCTTTGGGCAGAGCGGAAATCTAGACTCTCCCAGCTTAGTCCTTCAAGTGCTTACCCATCATTGCCTTCAAACAAACAAACAAACAAAGCAATAATAGAAAAGAACCCTATGAAGAAGGATACGGGAGAGGGTAGGATTTCAGAGTGTGTTAAGGAGTGTGCTCTTGGAGGAAAGTGTGTCCTGGGCGTTTCAGGGTGGACCATCCTGGTGTCTGTCTGTTGGGCCGACTCCAGGGAGTTGGAGGAGAGAGAGAGGAGGAAGCCAGACCCGCCAGACCCTGAGGGGGTAGAAGGGCGGTGGTGGGGGGAGCATCTTCCCTCCGGCCCTGCTGGTTCTCCCAGCACAGAACTGACCAGCGCAGGAGCAGCGCGGCAGGGAGGGAGTCCCCAGCAAGGCTGAACTCGAAGCCATAGATGGAAGCAAGACTAGTAAGGGGGTGGCAGTCCTCAGCAGACCCCAGGAGAGAGATGAGTACTCCCAGGGAAGGGGCCACGGCGTCACTGGGTGGGGGAGTGAGGGAGGTACCTGGGGCTCCGGGTCCCAAATTCCAGGCCAACATATGAGCAAGGGCAGCCCCTTGCCGCTGCTGCCAGCGCCTCTCCATTAACCCGAGTTCCTGTTCCTCCCGACTGTGATTGTCGTGCAGCTGGAAAGACGGCCTTGGACTCTGTGCACTCATCCACAGACACCGGCCCGACCTCATTGACTACTCAAAGCTGAACAAGGTCATTTGGGGGGCCTGGCATGCTGTGTCCACCCTGCCCCCAGCATGTCGTCTGAGACTGAGCCCGTCGGCCCTGAACTCACACCAACACCCAGGCTGCTGCCAGTATGCCCTCTCAGCCAGCCCGGCGAGGGGTGAGGACAGGAAGGGTGGCCAGGAGCGTGCTCACCCGTCATTTTAGGGCAGGACGAGACCCAGAGCCAGGTCACCATTTTGGCCCACATTACGATGTTTGTTGTATTGGCTTGATTTACTATGAAAGCTTTATATATGTTTCTTAGAGATTTTACATTCCCAGATTGAAAATAGGGAAGGGAAGTATCTGGGGAAGGAGACGCAGATACCCCAAACCTCGTATTTAAATTCCTTTTATCTTTTCTGAAAGATTTAGTTGCTGACATATTTACTCAGAGTTGATTAACTTGTTTCTCACACAAGAGATGCTTCATAATTACCTTGCTATTGATGTAAGGTGTTAGTTGCACCCTTAGAGAAGAGGTTTGGGGGATTTTTGTTCTTCTCTTTTCAAAAAATTCAACTTACGAAATTTTTTTTTTCCCCCCAGCTTAGGAAAGTTTCATTATCCCTTTAAGCTTAAGCTTTTATTGCGCTTAAGTTTCAAATAGTCTGAATTCTTTCTTTAAAATAGTTTGCACATATGATCTGTGATGGAAGAAAGAAATCCTGCCCCCTTCTAAATCTTGCAGTGGACAGTCTATGCCCAGTAACAAAGCCACGTAGAGACTTAAGATGCCCCAGGACCATTCCTGCCAGGGCGGCGGGCGCATTTCCTCCCACCACTGTGTGCTTGGCTGGCCGTGCACCTCCAGTCGCTGTGTTTGGTGTGGAGTCTGGTCTTTGCTGCATGCTTCTCTCACGGTGTGACCTGTGGCGGGTGGGGTGGACGAGTGTGCTGGCTTTGGCCACCTTGCAGTTGTCACCACCCTCCCCCTGACCTGTCTTCACTGACCATGGGGTAGCACACGAAAAATGCACTTGTGTCCTGAAGATGAGAACTGTGGTCCTCAGGTGGAAGATTGCCGAAGGGAGTGGGCAGCCAGAGTTTTTCAACTTCCCCAAGTGTACATTCTCACCCCAGAGTTATTCTGAAACATGGAGACAGTGTATATTGTTTTCAGTTACTGTTTAACTTATTTGCAAAATGAGGGAATTACACTATATAGACCTAACTTCATTAGCAGTTTTATGAGTCAGTTTTTAGTGCTCAGTCGCTCATTCGTGTCCGACTCTTTGCAGCCCCATGGACCGTAGCCTGCCAGGCTCCTCTGTCCATGGAATTCTGCAGGCAAAAATACCAGAGTAGGTTGCCATTTCCATTACTCCGGGGGGGTCTTCCCAACCAAGGGATTGAACCTGAGTCTCTTGTGTCTCCTGCCTTGGCAGGCGGATTCTTTACCACTAACGCCACCTGGGAAGTTTTTATTACAAAAGGTCAATAGACATGTGGTAATTGGCCACCTATGATCAGTAAAAAAATGATAATAATTAACAATAGCAGTTAATACTTTGATCAGCTCTAGATTAGGCACTTAATAAGTATATATATTATGTATGTATTAGTATGTGTCATACATCTGGGTATTACTGTTAATACATATATTTTATGTATATTATACATACACAAGGGCTTCCCCAGTGGCTCAGCAGTAAAGAATCTGCCTCCAGTGCAGGAGACATGGGTTCAGTCCCTGGGTCGGGGAGATCCCCTGGAGGAGGGCGTGGCAACCCACTGCAGTGTTCTTGCCGGGAAAATCCTGTGGACAGAGGATCCTGGCGGGCTGTGGTCCATGGAGTCGCAGAGTCAGACACAGCTGAAGTGACTGGGTACACAGCATGTGCATGCACAAACAGTCTTTCAGTCTTCATAGCGCACAGTAAACTGTGTGATGTAACGTGCCTGTTAAGTTGGTGCTCATTATCCCAGATTTACAGATGAACAAGAGGAGAATTTTGTAATCTGCCCAGGGTCACATACCAGTAGCTGAACCAAGAAAACACTTAATTGCCATGTTTTATGTCAAGTCACATTCTAAGTGAGATACCATTCACAAAGTCTCTGAATTATTACTTTGTTTTTAATGCTGACATTTTTCTTCTATGTTAAGAACAAAAAGAAACTTGACTTAGCTATTTGGCTTTATAACATTTGCATAAAATATGCAGCTACAACTCCCCTTATTATATGGCTACTTTTAATAAAAGGATTATATGCTTTGTGATAGTTGAAAAAAAGTTTTGCCTGAGATGATAGTAAACTCTGAGAGGCCAGGAGGCTTGCTTTGGTTTCTTCCTTGAGCACTGAATGTCTTTGAAGCCTGCATGTTTTAAATGTTTCACCTTATCAAAGTGATTGTGCTCATTGCAAAACATTGTAGCTTCTGAAATGTTTAAATGGCTTTGATGGTAAAGTTCATTATAGTCATCTCTGGAATAACATTACTTCTCATTTTGATTTTTCTATATTATATACTCCCCCATCCCATTTCAGATTCACGGTACTTAATCTCTTTAGAAGATAAAAAGAAGAAATATTAAATACATCTTTTAATTTTTCAGTATTTCAGTTAAAAACTTCTGGTTAAATATATTGTGTTATGTTACATATATATTTAACCAATTTTACTGTGGAAGACAAACACAGTCTTAAGAACAAAATTTCTTCACAGTTTTCATTTATAATATTGTTTCTATGGTTTCTTTAATAATTTGATTTTTTAAACTTAATATTCTGCAAACCGAACTTTGGCTCTTTGTAGCCATGTTGTAACAATCTTTAGTGATCTAAAAGTTTCACCTAAATAGGCTAAAAGCAGCATTTTCTAGCACTTAAAAATAAATAAATGTAAAGTTAGTGTTGTACTAATAAATATTTGGAGACCACCTCCCAGATCTGGAAAAATGTATGTTTCATGCTTCCTTTTGGAATCATCTAAATTTTGGTATTAAGAGTTGGAAATAAATGCTAAGGTATCCAGGGTGTTTTTTTTTCCCCATCCTTGAGGAGATATCTCACAACTTTCCTCCCAGCCACACAGTATCTGTTCTCTCAGACTATTTGCTCACATTTTATAAAGTGTGCATGGATTGAGCAGTTTTTATGTTATTTTTGTTGTTTCTCTAAATGTTTGAAGTGTTTGGGAAAAGATAAGAAAGAAAATCTTATACTATTGTGGTTATGTGTGGATGGGAAAGTTTCATACCCAAAATGAGGCATATAAAAAAATTCATTCAGTGCTGTTCAAAAAAACATGTTAAAAAGCTGGTTATATTCTTTTCCATGCAGGATGACCCAATAGGAAATATCAACCTGGCCATGGAAATAGCAGAGAAGCACCTGGATATTCCCAAAATGTTAGATGCAGAAGGTGAGATGAAAATTGTGTTTACTGACTTAACAGAAAATCTTTGGGCTCCCTATGTTACAGCCACACATGGGGACTTCTAGGTTACATCTGAAGCACTTAGGGTCCCTTAGAAGTTTCTGTCATTGGCCTCATAATTATTAGAATATTTCATGTGTAGCTATTCAAAATTATTTTTTAGAATCCTACTCAAAACCAAGCCAGCAAGACTGTAGTGAAAGGACTTGGTAAAAGGTTCAACTTCGGCAAAGAAATGGAATACTTTGGTTTGTGATTTTCAATGGAAAGTGTCCTATCTTAATTTAATTTTTTAAACAACATAAGGTTACTTCTTTTTTTAACTACACAGGCAGAAATTTAACAAATAAATCTCCTTAAGCTTTAAGACTCCACAAGGAAAAAAAATCCTTCCCACTAGAAGTTATGGAATCACAATACAGACTATAGAACAGTTAGCCATCATGTGCCTCCCAGACTTTCATGTTTCATCTTTAATTTGTTCAAGTTAAATTTAGTTTCGTTAGAGCTGGAACCTCTCAATATGTTGCAGCTTAGCAGCCCTCATGCTGGGCACTGGTTTCAGTACTTTTCCTGCCCTTTCTGTGAGATGAGTTTGTGTGAGTTTTGCCCTGGCACAGCATTGAAAGCGCGTATGCATGGACATCATTCACTTATTTCATTTCACTTATGCATGAATCACTTCTCACTCAGCAGATACTTGATGAGCACCTACCATATACAAGACCCTGAAGATGCTGCAGGAGATGATGACATGTATAAGGCAGGGCCCAGCCCTCAAGGAATTTATATTACTGTGCTTGTTGCTAATCTTATTATTCTCTGTTGGTTTGTTGCTTCTGCTAATTAGCATTGTTGGGGGAAAAGGAAGAGCTTAATTCTAGTCAGTTGTCAATCTTCTCCTCTTCCTTATTTTTGGTGACTGTATCATGGCTGCCCTATCAAAATACCACTAAGTAGGTGACTTGAAACAACAGAAATTTATTCTCTTATAGTTCTGTAAACTGTAACTCTGAAATCACGGTGTTGGCAGGGCCGTTCTCCCTCCAAAGTCTGTGGAGGAGGACCTCTTCTTGTTCTTCCAACTTCTAGAAGCCCCAGGTGTTCTTCAGTTCCTTTTAGCATTGCTCCAGTCTCTGACTGTCTTTACATGGCCCTCTTCCCTCTGCATCTGTTTCTATGTCTTTTTCCTCTTCCTAAAGGATACCCGTCACCATGGACTAAGGGTGCGTCTTTCTCCAGCATAACCTCATCTTAACTTGATCACATCTGCAAAGATCTACTTCTAATAAGGTCACATTCCCAGGTACCAGGAAGTAGGACTCCATCTGTCATTTTGGGGGCCACAGTCAGTTAGTAGTCTAATTTTGCCCGTTTGTTAATGGCCTTTTTATCAAACACCTGTAATACTGGGTGTTGAACACATTTGAATATATTCTTTGGAATCTACTTACGGTTTATCACAAACTCATTAGAGGGAGAAAGGCGATGAAAGAATGAAGTCTCAACGTAGAAGAAGTACCTTTTTCTTCTTGTCCATCCATCCTCTGACCTCCGTTTACATTTGGGTGCTCTGTACTTTAAACTTTGCATACATTAAAATACCTATGCAGAGTTTACCACTTGAATGAACAGCTAGGATACCGAAGAGAGGAAAAAACAAGTGACAGTAAATTCATCTTTTCCTTCACTGACGCCTCCCTGACTTCTGACAGTGCAGGGTGAGCTTGGAATTACCCTGTCTCTGGCAGGCCAACCATCCTCTTGCTCCTGGCTCTCCTTTAATCTGAGTCCTGGTCTGGACATATGTTCTGCTTATCCTGAGTACTTGGGCTATGTTGGCACTCTGTTCATTTCCTTCTCCTTTGTGACATCCTTGCCTCTTATTGTTTTTCTTTTTTTGTTTTTAATGGTTCAGAAAATGCTTATATATGATATTATTTTCTTTGCAGAGTAGTTTCTGTAAGTCTTCTGGCGAAAGAGTTATGAACTTGACTGGCTTGGGTGTGGGGCGTGCAGTGGTGTAACCAGCTCCCCAGCAGATCTTCCCCCACCGTTAATTATCCTTTGTGTGTTTGCCACTTGTGTCTGGACTCACCATCCCCACAGCTTCGTAGTAGCATGTTCCTCCCTCTGTCACTCTTTCATTGTAATGTCTTAAATACTGGTTTCTTCCCCTCAGATCGTTAATCCCTTTGGCAAATCCTTGCCTCCATCCCAACCCCCTCTACCCGCCTTCCACTGCTCTTGACCTTCCTTCCTATCATTTGTGATGGTCTCTGAACTCTAAATGGAGTAGCTAAGTGGGCTACCCGCCCATGAACCTGTAATAAAAACTGGTGAGATTCTTTCCTGTCTTAAGTACCTTCCACACTTTTTAAAAGGCTGAGAAGGTTGTTTCTCTGTGTCCTCCCTCCAGTGCGCACCAGGTGTAGGTTTGTCGGTGCTCATGGTCTGTGTGGACCTGCAGGAGGCCCCTTGTTGACCCCGGGACACCCCGTCTGTCCAGAGGGAGGGAGCGCTGTTGTGTGCACCCAGTGGAATTCTGGAGTTCCCACTCCAGTCATGGATGCGACTTACTTGCTTGGTTAGGACTCTTCTGAGCTGGCCGTGCGCTTCTCTCGGGCGGTCCTTAGAAGTGCACACAGAGTAAGGAATTTGCAAATGTGACTTCTTTGATTTGAGCCAAAGTTTGAACATCAGAAGTGTGTGGGCAAGGGGGAAGAGTCGAGACTTTGGCCTCTCTGAGAGGCCTGCTGCTGTTGGAACATCCAAGCAGTTAACCTTCTTTTTTTCCACACGGATTTAGTATACGCTGCCAGACCTGATGAGAGAGCCTAATGACTTATGTCTCTATCTTAAGATACTTACGTTACTCTCATGCTTTTGCTGGTGCTCAGAGGGTGAGGATGTGAAACATAAGTCACCACTCGCCTCTCACCTTCTGTGTCTTGATTTTTTCTTCAGTTGCTTTCGCCCACCCCCCCACTCCTCGGAGTAAGGAGATCCATCTGGTTCCAAAGAAGCAGTCATTTGTTTTTTTCAGTCTAGTTTTCTTTGAAATGTACTGTCTATGCAGTAAGTAGTATGCCATTCATGTTCGTTTTCCAGAAGGTTCCATGCTGTTCCACAACCCCACATCCTATCAATATCCTCTGGAAATCCGATGACGAGCTTTCACCTTGGCGAATTACACGGCACCTTTTTTAACTGCATTCTGTCCAGTGACTGAACTGAGTCTCAAGTTAGAAAGCTTGATGATTCAGCCACAAGTGGGGTGGCCAAGGTGAGAAAGGAAGAGTGTATGTTCTTGTGGTTCTGTTTTCTCTCTTCCTGCTGGTTGTCTTGGCAGCTCCTACACATGGCGGCAAGAGTCATAGTAATAAGTTCAAGTCATGTATAGCCTTCTTTTTAGAAGTTCTGTTACTCTGGGTGGTTTCTATCAGTGGCATGGTAAGTATGTACAGAAGGGTTAGAAAATGTGCTGTCTTCAGTAAACTTCATCCCTATTTGAGTGAGGGCTGTGCACAGAGCAGAAAGCCAAGGATTACGAGGGAGGGGTGGGGAACTGGTGGCCACGATGGGGCCAGAGAGGTCTGCATGTCCTTCTGCATCTCGCAAAGGGACATACCTTGCTCACAGCCAAAGTGGCAGATGACGTGATCCACTTAAAAGGCAGGATCCCACAGGTCCTTAGCAAGTGGGAACCAACTCTGATAGGCAGCACCCGGGCTCCCATAGGAATACCTTGCCTGCACTTAAAAAAAAAAAAGCCCACCTGGGGTGGGAGAGAAACTCTCATTTTGATGATGTAAAAAGAAATGTGCCGGTTGAAAGCATTGTGTTCACAAGGGTTCAGTTCTGTGCAGCCTTCCTAAAGGTCAGGATGGTGGGCCCAAAAAACACAAAAAGTCAAATGTAAACCAGTTTGTTCTTCCCTTTGTTCACCCTGGTTTCTGCTCTTCATCTGTGTGTATGTCTGTTCTCTGTGTTATTTTTCCCTCCCTCAGACATTGTGAACACTCCCAAGCCCGATGAAAGAGCTATCATGACATACGTTTCCTGCTTCTACCATGCTTTCGCGGGCGCGGAGCAGGTATTTAACCCTCGTCTGTCTGGTTGCCGTGCTGCCCTTGTGCGCTGGTTTCAGTTACATGTTGACGTGTGCACGCAAGCACACGCGTGCATACCTGGGTGTGTGTCCATGCGCTTCACATCTTACCTGGGGCTCTTTCTGAGTGCTCTGTAATGACCTAACTTGGCAAGTTCCAAACTGTGAATGCTTTTTTATTGAACAGCTTTACCCTCAAGTTCCTGAAGTGTTCTTAGTTCTCTGTCCTTCTAAGATATTGCTCATATTTCACTAGTCAGTTGTGGGAAATACTCGCGCTTTAGGAAAAGCAAGAGCCGTGAAAATTGGGCCGCATTGACTGCGCGGTGAAGGGGGATTTGACCAGGAGGAGTGAACGCCTTTCCAGGGCCCATTTTTATTAATAGTTCTCTTCTACCTGGACACCCTTCACTGTTCAGTGACCTGTTCAAACATCTTGCAAGATGAATATTAATGTAACCGAAATAGTGAAAAGATAACAGTGTTAAATCCTCAAAAAATGCACACTCCTTAACACCAGCCGCCTGAGGGGCATCATAGGTAGGTATCCCTGTTTTCTCCATGGTCCCCTGTTTCTGCCTCCTGCCTCTTCCCATATCTCTACTTGCAGTGCTCTTATAGATGCGGGTGGACAAGGGATGTATTATTTCTGTGATCTCTATAACTCTATAAGACTGTCACCAACAAATGGTGGTAATTGGAAATTGGCCCCTATGAGGGTTTCAGAAGCAAGGCTTGGGACGAGGCAGGAGGGCTGGAAGCCAAACGGGTCTCATGGTCGTGGTTTAAGGGACTCGGCCACTCCCAGCTCAAGCTCCCCACAGAAGGACAATAGAAAATTATTGATACCACAACAGCTACTCAAGTGGATTAGACAAAGTCTTAAAGCAGGTTCTGTTCCGAGAAAGGATCCCAGCTCACACATTCTATGTGTTCATTTTGGGAGAAGAGGGCTTCTATGAACTCAGGGCAGTGACAGATGTATTCAGAACCCAGTCCTCTATGCTTTGATATCTAATGTGATTGGAGAGTTCTCGCCCTGTAGTTTTGAGGTTGGTTAGAGCAGCTGTCTGCAACCTTTTTGGCACCAGAGACTGATTTCGGAGAAGACAGTTTTTCCATGGGCTGGGGTGGGGGTGTGGTTTTGGGATGATTCAAGTGCATCACACTTATTGTGCACTTTATTCCTATTCTTATTACATCAGCTTCACCTCAGATCATCAGGCATTAGATCCCAGAAGTTGGGGACCCCTGGGAGGGCTCAGGTGGATGCCCAGGGACCAGAGATTTTTGTTTCTGCGGCCCATCGATTTCTGTTACTAACTTGTTCAATGTTCCACAAAGCTCATGTTTTCAACTAACGCTAATCTTCCCGTTCTTCCCTGCAGTATATTCACCTTGCTGTGTAAGTCTGTATGAAACTGTCCCAAAGGAGTGCAATGACCCATAGTGTGAAAGAGCCATATCCTCAGGCTTACCCCACCAGAACCTAGCACCCGCACCATTTACGGCACATGCCACCCCCGCCCTGCCGCCTGCCGCCTTGTGTATGCACGTCCCTGTCGACAGAGCCGTCCTGTTTACCTATTGTGTTTTACAGGCCGAGACAGCGGCTAACAGGATATGTAAGGTTCTTGCTGTGAATCAAGAGAATGAGAGGCTGATGGAAGAATATGAGAGGCTAGCGAGTGAGGTAAAGGAAACGGGTCCCCGCGGTCTTGTCCATTTCCTCCCAGAGGGTGAGAAACAGAGGGTGAACACGGATTGTCAAGTGTTTTTTTTTTTTTTCTTTGCATTTTTCATCTCGGGTAGAATAAAGTAGGAAACTCCACTAGCTCTCAGGAATTGTTCATCTTGTAGCAGCTTAATTATTGGCACAAAGATCATGCTGCAGGTTGTTCCGAGCATTGCAGGGCATGGAAGTAGGTTGCATGTTACAAGGTGTAGTAGAAGCTCTGCACCTCCGGGGTTGGACTCCCCTAGATGACATTGCGTTCCTTGTTTTTTTCCTGCTTCATTGGCTCCTGACATCACATTGGATGTGCTCCGTATTTAGAATCCCGGCTCCACGCAGTGACTTAGGATCTAAGGAACATGCCCAATCCACAGTGAGAGGAGGCAGGCGCAGCCCTGTGTGTGTATTTAGATAGCAAATATCTAGGGGGAACCTGGTGGAGGCAGAGCTGGTAGAGCCCTCTGTCCAAGACATTTGAGCATGAGTTTCCAGGCTGCCTTTTTATAGCTCTTCAGTCAGGTTCTTGGTTAGATTAGCACTTTGCACGCTGCGCTTTTTTTGTTCTTATTAAAGTATAAATATTAACTAAGCAGGACCAGGGAAGCCAGGCGGCTCAGTGGTAAAGAATCCAGTGCCAGTGCAGGGGATGCAGGAGACTCGAGTTCGATGCCTGGGTCGGGAAGATCCCCTGGAGGAGGACATGGCAACTTACTAGTATTCTTGCCTGGAGAATCCCATGGACAGAGGAGCCTAGCAGGCTATAGTCCCTGGGGTTGCAAAGAGTTGGCCACAACGGAGCAACCATGTGACAAAAGCAAAGCAGGGCCACACTGAGTCCACAGCCACCTCCTTTCTGGACTGAACCCAGCCACAGTGACAGCAGCGGGGGACAAGTCACGCCCGCTGTGAGCTACTCGGGCTCATTCTCGGCCTGTCCTGGGTAAAGCATCGGAACACTTGGAATCAGTTTTCCCAAGCAGTTGTATGTACTAGTCCAAGCTAATGATGCTGTTTTTACTTTCTACTGTTGTGGGGAAATTCCATTCGCAGCATCATTTAATGCCAGTGAGCCAGCTTCAGGGTTGAAGTATGACCAGGACTGAAGGACAGATGCTCCTCGGTGATGATAGCCTTCATTTTCTTACATGGTCCTTTATTCATCCTCTTCAGATAGACTGTGCAGGGCATTTGTAGGCCTTGGTGGTAATTTAAGAGAAAGGAGCATACTTCATCCTTGGGAGTCATTGCCATTTTCACCTTCATCCTGTGGGTTTCCTTGAAGTTAGCTATTAAAATACACTTTGGCATTGAGTCAGTTCCAGATTTACAGTGCTTTTGTCTAGTAAGTAGACCCCTTAGATTTGAGCCGATTATAACTAGAAATACATTTTAAGTTAAACCCAATCCTTTCCTGATTTTATTCCACCATGTGAAGTTTTTGGTTTTCTTTTTTTTTCCATTTGAAAGCTCCATCCAGCATTTGTCTGCTCATGTCTGGTCCCCAAGTTTCCTGTAAATGTCTCATTTTTGTAAAACATGCCTCGTGCTGACTCTGAGTTTTCAACCTGTGTGTAGTATCACTGGGGCAAGGGTGAGTGGCCCTGGGTGGGGACTGAAGTCTCCAATTGTGCCCTCCTTACAGATGGGGCTGTTACAGACTTCTGTAATCTCGGGAGCTTTTGGTCCACCCATTCCCAATTGTTAGAGGCCTCTGTTTTATAACTGGGGGCACTTTGCTGGTGTTTTCAGCAGTTGTGTGTGTGTGTGTGTGTTTTGGGAGCAGCTTTTGGAATGGATTCGGCGCACGATCCCCTGGCTGGAGAATCGGACTCCTGAGAAGACCATGCAGGCCATGCAGAAGAAGCTGGAGGACTTCCGGGATTATCGCCGGAAGCACAAGCCTCCCAAGGTGCAGGAGAAGTGCCAGCTGGAGATCAACTTCAACACCCTGCAGACCAAGCTGAGGATCAGCAACCGGCCGGCCTTCATGCCCTCCGAGGGCAAGATGGTGTCGGTGAGCAGCCCCTTGGCCCCGGGCGCACCCCGCTCCTTTTTTCATAAAGTCCCTCCTCTGGTTTGCCGCTGAGAGGAAGCGCTGACTGTAATTCTGACCCTGTGTCCACTTCCTTCTGGGTGTTCTCCCTCTGCCATCATGCAGTCCTTGCCTCTCCCTGCTGCTGGTGCCTCGCACAGAGCAGGCCTCTGACAGACACCTGGTGGTGACGGTCCCTCCCTGTCCTCCCCGCCTCTGGGCGGCCCAGCATCTCCATCACCACCTCTGTTCCCTCCTGTTACCGCCTCCCCGTTTCACCTTCTCCAGGGCTCAGCCCTACATTGACCTCCCTCTCTGCATATCAGTTTCTCCCACGCTTCCGAAGCTTTCCCACCACACTAGGAAGCAGTCTAGAATCTGCCAGACAAAAGTGAAAACCTCCTATGACTCCACATCTCCCTACAGCAGCTGTCCTGTTTCCCAGCTCCCTTTGCAGCAGGACGTCCAGAGAGAATTCTTTGTGGTCCTTACTTTTGGTTCCTTCCTGTCCCTTTACTTCTTTTACTCGTCAACGTGCAGTAAGTAATCTGGCTTCCATCCCCGCCTCCATGGAGACTGTTCTGTTCAAAGTCAGCAGGATCCGTGTTGACAACGCAGTGGTCCCTTCTGTTTTATGTTCTCTGTTGCTGTGACCGTGGCTTCCTTGGAACTCCCTCCCCTCTTGAACCTAGCTGAGTTCCTCCTGCCTGACCACCGAGTCCTTCCAGTCACTGCTCCCAGCTTTGCTTCTTCCCCCGAGGCTATGGGTGGATGGTTCCTGGGTCAGGGGCTCCTGACTTTCTCCTCTGTTTTGACACCTGCAAGTGAACTCATCCCAGGCTCCTGGCTTTAATTACTAGCTATAATGGCAATGTCTCCCAAATTTTACATCTCCAGCTCTGATTTCTGCCCCAGTTCCAGATTCATATGTCCACTTGGATGTCTCAAAACCTAACAACCAGGTGCCCTTCTGCAGTGAGCTCTGAGTAAATGGCATCACTGACCCCTAAGTTACTAAAGCCCCAAACCCAGGTGTCATCTCAGATCCTCCCATTCTGTCACTTTCTTGCATCTGGTTCCTCAGCACGGTCCGCTGGCTCAGGATCGTATTTTGAATCTGACCCCTTCTCTCTACCTCCGCTGCTGTTGCCTGTGCCAGGCCACCGGTGCTTCTCTTTGGACCCTGCAGTAACTTTCTTACTTGCTTTTCTTGTTCTTTCCCCCCTAAAATGCATTCTCTACATAGCAGCAGCTGTCATCTTTTTAAAAACATTTTTTTTCCTGTGGCACACCAGCTCAGGTGCCCTGTGGCGTGTGGGATCGCGTAGTTCCCCAACCAGGAATCAAACCCACATCCCCTGCATTGAGTCTTAACCCCTGGATTACCAGGGAAGTCCCCGTCTTTTTAAAACATAAATCAAGAGTATGTCTCCTTTCTTCTCAAAACCCTCCAGTGACTTTCTGAAATATCTGGAATAAGATCCAGATCCCTTTTCCGGGATCTGACATGGTCTGACCCCCACCCCACCCTGCTGGCCTCATCTCCGGCTGCTCTGCCCCTCACCTGTCTATGGACACACCGCGTGCTGTGGTCCTTCCCAAGCCGGGTGCACCCCTTCCGCAGGCCTTTAGCTCCTCACTCACTTCCATCCCTGAGGTCTCGACTCAAATGCCACCTCCGCAGAGGGGTCTCCGCCTAAGGGAACCACTCTCACATGCCCTCATCAGTGCCAATTGCCTGTGAGTTGTTTTTGTTTAGCAGCACATCACTGTCGGAAATAGGAGTTTTGCTTGTTTAATTCCTTATTTGCTGTCTTTCTCCCCACTTGCACCCCTAATCATAAAAACTACACAGGGGCCCTGGGAACTTTACAGGTGCTGTCCACTCTTATATCAAAAGTTCCCACAGTGCCTGGCGTGTGTGTGATGCCCAGGAGCCAGTTGACGGCTGGAAGAGCCCCATCTCTGAGTCATTTTGGGGCTGAGTCGCCTCGTGGCTTCCCCTTCTAGTAGCCAGAAAATTACAGCGTGTAAGCCTTTGTCCACATCTGGAAAAGCATGCGAACTGTTCACTGATGAGAAGGACCATCTGAGTCCTAAAAAGGCCTGGTGGTAATGAAGATGTTTAGAAGCCAGAACATGGGGATGGTTATTTGGGGTGGGTGGGGAGTACAGAGGGTGAGGGAAGGACAAGAAGACACCAAGGAAAATGCCACCGACATCACCGAGGGGATCGTAGGGGAGCCCAGGGGGCCAAAGCGTAACAGATGGGCCGTGCTTGTCCCCAACCATCCTAGGACATTGCGGGCGCCTGGCAGCGGCTGGAGCAGGCGGAGAAGGGCTACGAGGAGTGGCTGCTGAACGAGATCCGGAGGCTGGAGCGTGTGGAGCACCTGGCTGAGAAGTTCCGGCAGAAGGCATCCACGCATGAAACCTGGGCGTACGGTGAGTCCCTGGGGCACGGTGGAGCGCCTGGAGATCGGGGTTGAGTTGTGGACAGAGCCACACGTGTGTGCAGTGACCACTGTCCCTGGCACCTGTGACCCTGCAGGCAGCTGTCCTTGCCCCTTTGCTGTCCCAGGTACGAGGGCACTGCAGGAGATGGGTGTGGGGAGTTTCCTGGCAGTCTAGTGGTTAGGACTCGGTACTTTCATTGCTATGGCCCAGGTTCAATCCCAGGTCAGGAAACTGAGATCCAACAAGCTGTACTGTGCGACCAAAAAAAAAGGTAGATGTGAAGGTGGATGTTTTTACCAAACAGGACTCATGGTACATGCTTCCCACGCTTAGCTACACAGCTAGGCCTCCTCCTCCTTAAGGCCCAGCCTCCCCCTGACTCACCCCACTTTCTTCTATCTGATTCCACAATCATCTGTTTGTTCCCTAACTGTGGGTCAGACAGTCCTGGCCCAGACACTAGCTTCTGCAGATAGAAGTTCTATTAAATGCTACAAAAGCAACAGAATTTCCCACTTAGAAAATCTGCTTGCAAGGAAAGAACACAGGAATGGTTTTCTGTCTTCCCAGTGCTCTTGTTTCACTTAGAGTCATCTGCTCCTTTCAGGCCTCGCAGGCATACCTGTGTGCAAGGCTGTGATGCTGTGGTTGTGGTATTGTTTTGACTCTCTGCTCTTTGCTGAGGTAGAAGAACAGAACATCCCCTCATGACATGGTCATCTATTTTGAGAAAGGACAGGAGGTTTCCCTCATCCTGTGGGTTCCTTTTGCTGTCCTACTGCTTGACTGTCCATGTTGCACAGCAAGACGGTCACACAGATGTGCGGCCAGGAGACGGTCACACAGACGTGCAGCCAGGCAGGTTGGCGTCCCAGCACTGACGCCTCCCAGCTGCGTGCGCACCCTGCATGCTTCTCACCTCTCAGGGCCTCAGTGTCGCCTGCAAAGTGGGATAACAGTTGTCCCTCCTTCACAGGGTCTTTATGAAGATTTAGTGAGTTCAGTTGTCATTTGGCACATAGTCAGTGCTATGTTGTCATCATTCGATATGTGAACGTTTGCTTTCCATGTCTTGCTTTCTGGAATTAAATTCTTAAAGGTCATCAACCAGGGAATAAAAATGGGTCCAGTTATAACCACAGAAGTTGCTTGACTTAAGAAATATTTGTCGGGAAACAGTTTCGGAGAGACATTTTCTACTGTTATTAGAAAAAAATTACAGGCTGTGTTTAATCTCATTAAAAAATAAAGTTTTCAAAGAGGCAGAATTGGGCTAATGGTTGAACCCATGGGCAGACAAATAAGAGTACAAGTGTTTTATCTAATAATCCCAGATAATTTTCATGGGCTAGTAATTACTAGATTAACTGAGCATCACACAGGAAAGTCAAATACTTCTTTAGGAATAACGCAGACTTGTTATTTAGATTGTGCTCAGCGTGCTTTCTGGGCTTCCCAGGTGGCATTAATGGTAACGAACTCACCTGGCAGTGCAGGAGACTTAAGAGATGGAGGTTCTATCCCTGGGTTGGGAAGATCCCCTGGGAGACGGCACAGCAACCCACTCCAGTACTCGTTCCTGGAGAATCCCATGGCCAGAGAAGGCTTCAGGCTACAGTCCCTAGAGTCACAGAGTCGGACATGACTGAAGTGACTTAGCAGGCACGCAATGTGTTTTCCACCCTTCCAGAATACACAGGGGCTCAAGGCCTCCTTAGAGTGACAGCCTGAATTCTAGCTGAGATATTATCTCTGCCTCTTCAGGGCTGTCCTTCTTTCTCCCTCCTCTTGGTTCTCTGAAATGACCCAGGACTCTGCAAAGAGGCCAAAACCCTCACACTCCCTTGCTGCAACCATTGCAGGCAAAGAGCAGATCTTGCTGCAGAAGGATTACGAGTCGGCAACCCTGACGGAAGTCCGGGCTCTGCTGCGGAAGCATGAGGCCTTCGAGAGCGACCTGGCCGCGCACCAGGACCGCGTGGAGCAGATTGCTGCCATCGCCCAGGAGCTCAAGTACGTGCTGCCTGCGGGCGCTGCCGCTGACATTGAGCCCTGGGTCCAAGCAAGGACCCCGCTGAGAGCTTCCCCAGGCATTCCTAGGGAGGGGGCCGTGGGGGCCCGCCTTTCCTGTCCTGTCCTAAAATGTCGATCCAAGCCAGAGGATGCTGTGATGGGATTGGTCCTGTGTTTTTTGTTGTTGTTGTTGTTGTTTCTTTTCTTTTTTCCTAAGCTTTTTATTTTATATTGGGTTCCCTCCCCCCAACTTTATATTTTATATTGGGGTATCAGGGCTTCGCTGGTGGCTCAGACAGTAAAGAATCTGCCTGCAATGCAGGAGATCCCTGGATCAGGAAGATGCCCTGGAGAAGGGAATGGCTACCTACTCCAGTATTCTTGGCCTGAAGAATTCCATGGACAGAGGAGCCTGGGGGCTACAGTCCATGGGTTCGCAAAGAGTCGGATACGACTGAGCGACAAGACTTTCACTTTCAGATAGCCAATTACCAGTGTTGTGATAATTTCAGGTGAACAGCAAAGAAACTCAGCCATACATACACATGTATCCATTTTCCCCCAGACTCCCCTCCCATCCAGGTTGCCACATAACATTGAACCAAGTTCCCTGTGCTATATAGTAGGTCTTTGTTGGTTATCCATTTTAAATATAGTAGTGTGTATATGTCCATCCCAAACTTTTAACTGTCCCTTCCCACCATCCTTCCCCCACCTGGCCACCATAAGTTCATTCTCTAAATCTGTGAATCTGTTTCTGTTTTGTAAGTAAGTTCATTTATGTCATTTCTTTTTAGATTCCCTCTATAAGGGATGTTATAGGATATTTCTCGTTCTCTGTCTGACTTACTTCACTCAGTATGATAATCTCTAGGTCCAGCCATGTTGCTGAAAATGGCATTATTTCATTCTTTTTAATGACTGAGTAATATTCCAGGTCCTTTTTCCTTCCCCCCTTAAAGATTTACCCTGACTTTTGCTCTGGTCCTTTGGTTTTGGTAGTGTCCCTGTGTCCATCCATCCGGCAGCACCTCCACGCCCAACACAGGTAGCTCCATTTCCAAGAGGATGAGAAATAAGCACTCAGGATGGGAGCATGGCTTGCAAAGGGGGCCTCACCCAGGCCTGGGTGCACGAGATGACCCCATATTGCCCCCCTCCAGAAACCAAAGACCGAGACACCTCCAAAGGAAGAGATATTAAGGCTCCACTTTCCTTTGTCATCAAATAAGTGTCGTTTCATTTTCATGCTCTTTATTTTATGGGAGGAGCTAGCATGAGGTTGAGGCCAGGGTAGTTTAAGCCCCAGTAGGTGTTGTAGGTCCCACTGGTGCAGATGCTGCCTCTGGCTGTGGCCATCCTTCCAGAGAGGGGCTGCTCTGTTGTTCCTAAGCCTTCTTTTTTTTTTTTTTTTTTAAGGTCCTTGCTTCTTCTCATAAATACAGAATTCCATTCCCTACTTCTCTATCCCTCATTATCACTACTGATAGATCTGTAAAATTTTGAGAGCCTGTCACATAATGATAACTTTAAACAACCAATAGTAAATGTTTCTTATGATAATGTTACATTTTAAGACTCCCATGTTCCTCCCTTTTGACTGGAGTGAATTCCTTAATTAACAGAGATGGCCTCTTTTAAGAGTATCTTCTTACTCAGCCTTGCCCAAATATATTCTTAAATATTTGTGGCCTTCATATCCAGTTTTTTACTGTATTTGTGGCTTTACCATTGTCTTATTTCTTATGCTTCTTGAATGTTGGCCATCTGGCTGCTTGTTAACAATTTCAAATGAAACAAGGGAGAGAAACACAAGCAACTTAATGTTCTATGATAGTTCCCATAAATGATTTGGGATGGTTTCAAGTATTGCTCATAAAAATTAAGTAACAATTTTATGTTATTATAATTTCTGGTATCCCCAATGTGTATTTCTTTACTCAGTCAAGAGAGGAACCACAGAATCTAAATATGTGTTCATCTTACTATTATTAGTCTCCCTTTCCTTTTTACCTTTTCTAAAATAATGAATGTTTATGCAGTCCTCAAAGTACAAAAGAAAAGAAAATACCCTGCACAGCTGTGCACACCCTAAGTCCTTGAAACTAGGCATGTGTAGAGCTAGTATATATGAATTAGAAAGAGGGATAAATGTTCACCCTGGTGATAATCACAGAAAGCTGAGATCGATGCCTCCACTGTGGATCAGTAGAAGGTTCCTGGGTTTTTAGTTCTGAAATCTTTCTGCTCTTTAATAGTTGCATTTGAAGAGCCATATCCTTTTCACTTTATATTCAGGGCTGTGCACATTGCTGGCATGTTTTGATTGGTTTTGATTTTCTGCTTATAATAATTACAGAATCTCTGTCCACCCCAATTAGTGGTGTGTGTGTGTGTGTGTGTGTGTGTGTGTACGTGTGTACAAAGCTGCTCTTAAGAACTGGATTCTTTAGATGATTGGGAGCTTCTTACCCACAGAAAGCACACTTACATCACAACACATGTATCTCCTTTATTCAAAAACAGTGGCATTCAATAAAGACAAGTTAATATTGTTTAAGAGAATAAAAAGCAAGGTAACAAAAAAACATTGCCTTAATTTAGAGTTGAAAGAAGGAATAAGCTTCAGGGAAATGGATTTGGTCCGATAGGAGAGAATTTCCTAAAAGCCTCACTTTGGACCGTTTTGAAAGGAGAAGTCTCCTGAAGATGTCTCTAAACCTCCCTGAGTCTTGCTTTCATCCTAACTAAAAGGGTGATTAAATTTTGTCCAGGATTCAAACTTTCTATCCCCAGAGACACTAGGTTTACTTTCTAGTCAGTAATTTGCTTGAGTGGTAAATTCAGGGTATCTCACCTCACAAAGATCCCGTTGGGATGTACGGCAGGGCTGGTGAGGAGTGGGGACCGTTGAGGGAGAAGTCCGGCTGTCCCTGCAGTCACTCGAGTGACACAAGGCGAGTGAGTCCTTGTCGGAGAGGGAGGGCTTGGTTCTGCTGGGCTCAGAGTCCCAGCACCCCGCCCCCGCCTTCCCCCCAGGACGTGGTGCTCTGTCCAGCCTGGTCCCCTTTGCAGGCGCCAAGGACACAATGGGGTGCAAGCTGATCCCCCTCTCTCGCCCTCCCCCATGACTCATTTGATGTTCCCGTCACCGTGGCTTCAGCACGGCCCCCGGGACTGTCCTCAGGTCAGATTCTTGGCTTCATTTACAGGTACATCACCACTTAAAAATAATGCACTCCGGGGGCCCGGCCAAGAAAATGAAGGCAGAATAAAGTTAACCTGAGGTGTCAAGAGGACAGCTTTCTCTCTGTTTAGAAATCTGTTGACCAGCAAGAATTCTCCTAATTCTTCCTGTGATCTGTCAGAGAATAGCGATCATGTTTGCAATGCTGAACAAAACCCTGAAATACCCTGCTCACTCTCCATTATGTCTTTTTTTTTTTAATTACTACCTATTTATTTTGAGCCTGTGTCCACTTTTCTTCATGTCACCTGGGAAAGTTATTCTTCATTTTCCCTTCTAATAGTGAACTGGACTATCACGATGCTGTGAATGTTAATGATCGCTGCCAGAAAATCTGTGACCAGTGGGACCGGCTGGGAACGCTTACTCAGAAGAGGAGAGAGGCCCTGGAGGTGAGTCTCCAGGCCACCTATTGGCATGACACCTCCTAATAGAGGTTCCTTTACTAACTCACTGTTATTCATTTTGTTTTTCTGTGGCATGATGTGTATAAACCAAAACAGATTGTCTGTGGACTTCCCTGCTGCCCCAGTGGCTAAGATGCTATGCTCCCAATGCAGGGGTCCCAGGTTCGATCCCTGGTCAGGGAACTAGATCCCACATGTCGCAACTAAAGATCCTGTGTACCACAACTAAGACAGAGCACAGCCAAATAAAATAAATATATTAAAAAAAAAAAAAAGCATGTATAGTGAACAGAGCTTCTACAGAGAACATGAAAAGCAGGAGAACAAGGAAAATGGAAAGTTGGTAGTTTTGTTGTCATTTATCTGTATGGCAATGACATGCCCTTTTGAACTAAAAATACAAAAATCTAGTAGTAATGAGATAATGGTATAAACTCACTTTTGTGAAATAATAATGGCAGTGAACTTCCCAACGTCCTTATCTAAGAGTAAATTGAGCTGAGACTGAGTCAGGAAATAAGGAAGAGTGGAAGTTGAGACGTTCAAAGGGAAGATGGCAACACATGTTGAGGTAAGTAAAAATGGACGTGAAACAGAATCAGGATGAATCTGGCCTTATTCAAGTATAAGACTTGGAGAAACAGAAGTAAGTGGCTGGTTTTTAGCTGAACCTAATCATCTCTCAAGATTTCCCCCGTGGTTCAGTGGTAAAGAATCTGCCTGCAGGGCAGGAGATACAGGAGACTTGAGTTTGATCCCTGGGTCGGGAAGATCCTCTGGAGGAGGGCATGGCAACCTTCCAGTGTTCTTGCCGGGAGAATCCAATGGACAGAGCAGCCTGGTGGGCTGTGGTTCATGGTGTTGCAGAGTCAGACACAACTGACGCGACTGAGCGCGCACACATGCAGTCTGCTCTCACCGTGGAAGGCTCAGACGACATGAAGAAAGAAGCAGGCAGCAATTTTCTGAGTCTTTTCACCCTGACTCTCATGAAACTTTTAACATGTGTAATATCAGGTTTCCTAGATGTGAACCAGCTATTAATATATTCACTTAAAGAAAAATGTTGAGAGAAAGGAAGGACCGGGCATGTGACAGAGAAAGCTCAAATTTTTTGAACAGGAGGAAAAGTGACTCCAACTATGGAAGAGTTTTATATTCCAGATACCTCCCTGCCTGCTTGCCAGCCTCTCTGCCATAGGAAACGAGCATAGTGTCGTTTTCTGTGACTTGAAGCCTTGTGCTTTCATGTGCCCAGAAAGGCAGAGAGGTTCTCCAAGTTAAATCCTGAATGAGGATGTAAGAACATGAAACTGTAGTTCCTCCTGTCCTCTAGGTAGGTGACTGTTGGGAAAGGCACAGTGTTATCATAAAATGAGGACGATACCGTGAATTTTCTGTGAACCAGCATGGTTAGAGAACCAAGTCCTCTAACTTCTAAAGTATGCTTTAGCTGAAAGCGCCTTACTGCATACTCTATGTGGATTCTCAGCCTTCAAAAGGTAGGATGTGGGGACTTTTCTGGGGGTCTAGTGGTTAAGAATCCACCTGCCAATGCAGAGGGGACATGGGTTTGATCCCAGGTCCCTGGGAAGTTCCCATATGCCACGGAGCAACTAAGCCCGTGCCACAGCTATTAAGACTGAGCCTGTGCACTGGAGCCCATGCTCTGCAATAAGAGAAGCCACAACAATGAGATGCCTGAGAACCACCACGGAGAGGAGCCCCCACTTGCCACAACTGGAGAAAGCAAACTCGCAGCAAAAAAGAGCCAGCACAGCCAAGAATAGATAAATAAATAAAAATCAAAAAATACAAGAGTAACGTGTAGTAGAGTATTTTAAATACTTTCAGAACATTGTGACTCTGGATGTAATTAAATCCACCTCTGATTCAGAGGCACTTCAGAGACCTGCAGGGCTCAGCCTAATCATTTGGACATCAGTTAATCTTTATGTATACATATGCTAATGATGAGAGGGTTGTGATGGAGGAAATGTCAGATAATAGTTTGTTGCTCTGGAGTGCATCTTTACATGTTCCGAGAACTTTTTATAATTTAGCCTATGATAACACTGGCTCCTATTTCATCTTCAGAGAACTGAGAAATTGCTGGAAACCATCGATCAGCTTCACCTGGAGTTTGCGAAGAGAGCAGCTCCTTTCAACAACTGGATGGAAGGCGCCATGGAGGATCTACAAGACATGTTCATTGTCCACAGCATTGAAGAGATCCAGGTAACTGAGCACAACTCTGTATTCCCACTACTAGAAATGAATTGTAATTTCAAAAGAGTTCTCTCTTTTGTTTTGTCTCATTTTTTAATTAAGAAAAATGTGGCTGGGACATCCCTGGCAGTCTAGTGGTTAAGACTCTGAGCTTCCACTTCAGGAAGCAGGGGTTTGGTTTGCTCCCTAGTCAGGAAACTAAGATTCTGCATGCTGTGCAGCAGGGCCAAAAACACACACGCATATATAGGGCTAGAAAGCCCAATGTACCCTTTGACCTTTAGCTTAAAAATGTGTATACTGCTCTGCTACAGCTAAATTAACATCAGCCAAATAAAGGAAAATATGTCTAAAAGGGTATGTTCTTTAAAATAGAATGTGAAATCATATGAGCAGAATAGACATATATGCTCTTGGACTTAGTCACAGCAAATTATGAGTTTATTGGCTGCTAAGTTACCTACTTTGCAATGTTTGCATTTACTGTTCATTAAAATCTATAGAATTTCACCAGACCATAAAGCATAAAAAAAAAACACAAATTAGCACCTCCACCTCCCACAATCCGAAATGTTCTGCTTTTGATCTCTTCTGGAGCATCAGAGTTACAAATAAGACTTAAAAGTGACTTAGGGAGGTTAAGTTCCTCTCAAATAGCCAGGACCCAATTTATTTAGAGACCATTTGATGTATAATGTAATATAAAGAGAAAATACTGTTAGATTTTTTTCTGATAGATAATAGATAGATCATCAAAAATAATCTAGATATAAAAGATATAGTGAAGGTTGGGATTTGAACCCAACCAAGGAACAGGAATTCCTGCCAAGGAGCATTCTAGAAGGGTTTGTACCTGGTTGTAAGGGGAATGAAATTACTTCCTTGAACAAGGCCTTTGTCTTCTGAAAGAAGCTGTGACAGTGTTTCTTGCATGCACTCTTAAGCAGAGGTTGGCAATCTGAAATTGCTTCTGGAGTAAGTGAGACATCAAAATGTGCCTTGGAAGCCATACTTGATGCGTGAAGTAGTCTCTTCAAATTTAGTGAAAGGTGTGCTGGCGGGTTGCAGCATCTGTCCTGAGTATTAGCATCACCCTGGAAGGTGGTCCCCATGACATCTGCACACAACTGAACATAAACAGCTGCTGTCTCACATGCTAGGGTCCAAGGATAGCGTTGTTAAGTGGAGGCTTTATAAAGCCTGAGGGGAATGAGTTGGTTTCTGTGGCCTTTTCTTTTGCAGGAAAGGGATGTACTTCCTGGTGGTCTGTAGGTATAAAGGCAGCAAATGGCAGGTTCCTTTTGAGGGGCTAAGGGTAAATAAACCCTGGTCATTAGAAAGGGCAGCTAATCTAAGTTCTGCATGTTGCTGGCAAGTAAGACCTAAACAATAGCTGAGCATCATGATTAAATGACTTATGATTTTTAAAAGAAGAAAACAATTATTTTTTAAAGTTTTTGGATTAATAGACACCAGTGAGTCATCAGGAGGTCTTTTTTCCCCCCCATTTCGATGAACTTGACTTGTGTGTACCAGATAGCTTTTCTGAGACATTCAGAATTTGTCATCCACTGGAGAGTCCTGCAGTTGTAAAGTTATTTATGTGCGTGCCGAAGGGAAGAGCAAACCTGTAAGATTCACTCTGAGGTAAGTCAGGCTTTCTCTGCTTGTCTCTGGCTCAGAGCTTGATCACTGCCCATGAGCAGTTCAAGGCCACGCTGCCCGAGGCCGACGGCGAGCGGCAGTCCATCTTGGCCATCCAGAACGAGGTGGAGAAGGTGATCCAGAGCTATAGCATCAGGATCAGCTCAAGCAACCCCTACAGCACCGTCACCGTGGACGAGATCCGGTCCAAGTGGGACAAGGTGGGCGACTGAGGGTCCAGGGGTGGGCGAGGAGGGTGTGGGTGAGGCGGGCGTGCTCAAGCTGAGGTGGAGAGAAGAGGTGAGCCCCTGGGGAAGTTAGAGTGACTCCCTGGTCATCAGAGTTGTGTCCTTCACCCCAAATTTCACAGCTGTGTTAAAAGAGAAACTGAGGCATAGTAGCAATTTTAAGGTTTTTTTGAGCAGAAGTCAGTTCGACTGGGCTGCATCCAATCTAGCAGACAGAAGGGAGCTCCATGTACAAAATGAAAGACTTTTATAGGCAGAAAAGAGTAGGAACAAGGAAGTTACAGGGCCAAAAAAAGAAGATTGGTTATTGCAAAGTTACTTCCCTTTAGGGGTCTACCTGGCAGATGGTCTCACTAGTAACTGATCAGGTGATTCCTGGTTGACTGGTTTTTAAGATTCCATTTCTGGGAGAGCGGAAACTGTATTTAAGTCTGGGTCTGGTGGAGTGGGATTTAGCATAAGCGACTCTATTTTGGGCCTGTTGTCTTGTTTTTCACAGATGAAATATATTACACTCTTCAATACCTAAATACATTTAGCAGTTTCTATGATCTGTAAGACAGTAGAAATGATTGCCCTTAAGGAAAATCTTATCAGTGTTAGCAAACTCAGTACAGGTTATGATGCTAAAACTATTTTTAAAACCCCAGCTGAAAATTTGGTGGAATCCATTTTCTGCTGGTGCTTCATCAAAGATTTTTAAGAATATGGGCTAGACATGTCCCAAGTGTGTGTGAATTTAAAATGTGGGAAAATTACTTAGGAAACTACATATGGGGAACAAAAGAACTCCTTGCTAATTTACTGCCACTTATATTCTGGGAAACTGTACAGATTTAATTATAGTCCAGTGGGATCATTTGAACCCTTTTATCTCATTCTTAAGAAAGATTTATTTTCATGGTTTAAATTGTAGCATGGTTATCTTGGTAGGCTGCTAAGTCTTCAGTGAAGAAGTCCACCAAGTGGATTTGAGGTGGCTTGCTATAAAAACACATGTAACAACTGTTTAGTTAATAAACCATGCAAAAGAGGGGGAAAAGAAACAGGGATGAGAAAGAGAGTGTTAAAACTGACAGTTAGTTCTTGTTTCTGACCTTAAAATTAGCTCTGGTCTTCTGACAGTCAGAGTAAAAAGGAAACTGTTGAGCTAAGTAGTTTCCTTGGCAGGGGGAGGGGGGGGGGAAGGGAAATATGTCATTTATTTTCTTAAAATTTATTTATTTATTTTTTAATTGAAGGATAATTGCTTTACAGAATTTTGTTATTTTCTGACAAATATCAACATGAATCAGTCACAGGTATACATATGTCCCCTCCCTCTTGAGCCTCCCTTCCTTAAAGTGATTTTCTGCCATCACTAAGTTATAAAGCAAAATTTGCCAGAGGGAGTTTTGTGAAAGGGACATTGAATAGTAATGTCTTTTTGCCAATACACACAGAAAAAGGCTTCTGAAGTAGCTCTTTTGTCTGTGGATTCAAAGAGAACTCAGGCATAGCATAAAATGTAAATCACAGGGTACAAATGGAATGGAAAAAAATGTAGACCAGGTGGGATCCCTTCCGGTGGGCCAGCATTATACAGAGTTGAGCTCATGAACCTGGCAGGGCTTCCCAACTTTTTTGTGTCTTAGATCCCTTTGGTAGTCCAGGGAAGCCCGTGGATCCCTTCTGATAAAAATATGTATAAATTCCATATACACCATGGAATATTACTCAGCCATTAAAAAGAATTCATTTGAACCAGTCCTAATGAGATGGATGAAGCTGGAGCCCCTTATACAGAGTGAAGTAAGCCAGAAAGACAAAGAACATTACAGCATACTAACACATATATATGGAATTTAGAAAGATGGTAACGATAACCCTATATGCAAAACAGAAAAAGAGACACAGAAATACAGAACAGACTTTTGAACTCTGTGGGAGAAGGCGAGGGTGGGATGTTTCGAGAGGAATCGGGTGGAGAGGGAGGTGGGAGCGGGGATTGGGATGGGGAAGACGTGTAAATCCATGGCTGATTCATATCAATGTATGACAAAACCCACTGAAATGCTGTGAAGTAATTAGCCTCCAACTAATAAAAAAAATTAAAAAAAAAAAAAAGTAGAGCTATAATAACTGTCTACAAAAAAAAATGTATAAATTCATAAAAAACATTAAAGGTTACAAAGCAAATAAATTACATTGAAAAATAGTTATTAAAATATATATGTATATAACTGAATCACTTTGCTGTACAACTGAAATTAGCACAACATTATAAATCAACTAAACTTCAATAAAAAATAAATGTTAAAAAAGACAAAAAATAGATATATGTATTTTTAGAGTTGGAATATACTACCACATTTTAAACCAAGATCTAATAGCAGGTCTAGTAAATGTGAGTGGTGATGAGTGTCCATCCTATTTTGAGAGGTAGGCAGTAACTAGTGTATATAAGAATGTGGTTTCTGTTGTGATAAAGTCACAGTGGGTTGGTGTCCATATTCATAATCGAAGGAAATGCTCATTTTCTGCCGGAGCTGGGGAAAATAAGGATGTCAGTTTGGTTCATTCAAGTTCACAAATCCTCTGCACTCTGGACCCAGCCCTGCAACCCTCCCTTCCCCCCACCCAGGTTAGTGCTGCAGGCTGGGCACCCCAAGCTGGACAAATGGTCAGCGGTGCAGACGTAGCCTTTCGGCAGGCACTGGTGGCGCTGGGTGGCAATCAAGGCTAGACTGAGCTCCCCCCTTAGTCCCTAAAGTAGGGAGCACATGCCCCTTCCTCCCCCGCCTCCTCCCCTCCTCTCCCACTCTGCTCCCACCGCTGCCCTCCACCCACCACCACCTATCTTGGTCACTCTCCCTGGACCACCACTGGCCTCTAACCCCTGTTGTCCTCAAATCCTGGCAGGTGAAGCAACTCGTGCCCATCCGGGACCAGTCACTGCAGGAGGAGCTGGCCCGCCAGCATGCCAACGAGCGTCTGCGGCGCCAGTTTGCCGCACAGGCCAACGCCATCGGGCCCTGGATCCAGAACAAGATGGAGGTGGGTTGGTGCTTCAGAGAGAGCATGTCACGGTCCCCAAGCTGCCACAACCACTGCTCTCCACTCAGTGCCGTGAGAACACTGTCCAAGTCACCTGGGTCTTACCCTGGGTGGGCCCTGGGCTGTTGCAGCCTGTGCATCAGTTTAGGGGGGTTGGGGTGAGGGTGGGGTGCTGGGGGAGGGTGCACACCCACCAAAGGCAGGCAAGACTGTTCTCGCTGTCATCCATTCATCTTGTCATTAAAAATGCTGATGGGTCTCCTTCTCAATTTTCAGCCTCTGCAGGACCTAGATTTTAAACCATCCATCCCTAAGGAGGATGCGTGAAGAGTCACAAATACTTGGCATTTTCAGAACCTTTAAGGAAAAATAATCTTTGAATGACACTGATTTCTGGGTTCATTTTATTACCAAGAACAGCCAAGAGACATTTCTTAACCTACTGTTTTTTTCTTTGAATCCCCCCTTATGGTGATAAAATGTTAGCCTCTTTCTTAAGAGGAGAACATCTAAAAATCTAGGAAATTCTTTTGACTGCTCATGAAGCATCCAGTGGTCTGAAATCTCTCTGGCAGCCACATTCCTGCAGACCATCCCCCGGTCTCCTCGAAAAGAGGCAGCTCCAAGCATCCGTCTTCATTGGAAGAGGCTGAAAGGCCTCCTTTCTTCATGGATCTTGGTCGATTTTTTTCTTTTCCTATTCCCTAGATAGATTAGAACTAGGGTACTGCCCTATTTCCTACTTCATCTGAAAAATAAGGGACTTTGGCTGCCGCCTAAAATGCTGGCGTAGCTGGCATCAGAAGCAGAGCCAGGAAGGATGCCGCCCACAGAGTCACTCTGGGCCGGCTCACCTTCCTCCTCCCCTGCCCTTGCCTCCACCAGGAGATTGCCCGGAGCTCCATCCAGATCACGGGGGCCCTGGAGGACCAGATGAACCAGCTGAAGCAGTACGAGCACAACATCATTAACTACAAGAACAACATCGACAAGCTGGAAGGCGACCATCAGCTCATCCAGGAGGCCCTGGTCTTCGACAACAAGCACACTAATTATACCATGGAGGTACAGCTGCCGCGAGGCCTGCGGTGCCCTGGTGCCCACTCGTCACCATTTCACCCAGTCGGGGGTTTTCTGCCCACGTTTGTCTCTATCTGTTCCTGTTTGTTCTACAAGTTTGACAGTGAGGGGTCATTAAGCCTTTACTGTCGCTTTATGTGAAACAGTTTTGTGAACTAGATCAAGCACTGTGTGTGGGTGATCAGTCGCTCAGTCGTGTCCAACTCTTTGCAACCCCGTGGACCATAGCCTGTCATGCTCCTCTGTCCCTGGGATTTCCAAGTCAAGAATACTGGAGTGGGTTGCCGTTTCCTCCTCCATGGGATCTTCCTGACCCAGAAATTGAACTCATGTCTCTTGCATCTCCTGCATTGGCAGGTGGATTCTTTATCACTAGCGCCACCAGAGCAGCTCAGATCAAGTGCTATGTAGTTGTTATTTATCAACATCATCCTCAACTTTGTCATCATTATTATCACAACAGTGAATTCACTGCACTCCCAGGAATGGGACTGTTCCATTTCTACCAGTTTGGTCCAGTTTGATCTTTCTGGGAGCCAGTGGGTATAATCCAGGTCCCATCCTGCTACCTGGTTAGTGACAGAAAGACTGTACACTGTACATTTTATTCTACAAAGTGCTAGTTGTCACTGTTAGAACCCTGCTCCTCACTTGTGAGTATTTCCCACTACAGAATCTTGAAAAAGAGTGGAAAAGTAGAATTAAAAAAAAAGTATATAGAAGTCCTACTTGTCTCCCTTTGGATTGACTCTCCTGTTATGAAAATGAGCAGGCGAGACTGACCTGCTGGGAGAATCTGGAGCTGATCATTTTCTGTTTTCCTTGGTAGCACATCCGTGTGGGCTGGGAGCTGCTGCTGACGACTATCGCCAGAACCATCAACGAGGTGGAGACCCAGATCCTGACGAGAGACGCGAAGGGCATCACCCAGGAGCAGATGAATGAGTTCAGAGCCTCCTTCAACCACTTTGACAGGGTACCTCACTCCTAGTTATTTGAAAGGCAATGCTGGGGACATCAAAAGACGTATTTGAAACAGCACTCATGCTGTTATTTTTAAGTTGCCATGTCCTTAAAATTTATTGAGAAACAGGATGATTAAGGCCAGAGGAAAAGAGCCACTGAAATGAAGTGTGCTAAGTTCTCATGTTGCTCAAGGTGACATCAGACAAAGTCTAGGTTTGTGGGCCCTTTTATACAGATCACGTAACAAATGCCTTTGTATTTGGGAGCAAAGCAAGATTTATTCTAAGTGAAAGTGTATCCTTAACAGAATATAGTTGAAGGATTTAGGTCATTTTCTAAGCACTTAAATACAAAGCTCTAATGTACTTTTCCTAATGAACTACTTAGGTGAAGCACCTGATGAAAATTAGCCTACTCTTTTGCCATAAAACTTAATTTTCTTTTTTAATGAACAAAATCAGCTCATGAAATGTTATGAGGAAAATGTATCAACAAAATGATGATCATATAAAAAGTTTAGTGCTACTCAAAATATTATCTAATATTTTGATTTAAATATAATTAGGTAAAACCAGTTCTTCACAAGAAAATGCCCAGTTTGCTTATCATTTAGTTAACAGTGACTCCTAAGGCCACGTTCCATTTGTTAAAAGATCCCTAAGTATATTTCATTCTTTTGCTCAGGACCCTGTGTATGATTTACAAATATTAGTCATATGGTTCTTAAAATGCCTATGGACTAGACCAGCCGTATTCAGGCCTATTAATGAGTTTAGAAGGTAGACTTCTGATCAGGGAGCTGAGGCATAAATAATTATATACAGAGATGGATACTAAAGTTATTTTGGCTTTGGCTACAGACAGACAGCTGTACTGTCTATGCTATAACACTGACCTGACTTCCTTCAGGTTGGGTCATTTTCCTCCCATGGAGGGAAATAATTGACCATTGTTCCTGCACACATCACCTGGGCTTGTAGGAGGACAGCTCCGCTTGTTTGGGCCGCTTCAGAGAGGGAAAAATCCACATCTGTTTGAATCCAGGGTAACGATTGTCTTTTGCAACAAAAGTCCAAAGGAGGACAATGCAGAACCTGCCAAGTTTAAAAGTTTAAGTAAAGCAACTATAGTCCAATAAAAATTAACTAAAAAACAAAAAACCCAGCTTCCCAGTCTCGGTGAACAATTTACATTCACCTAACAAGAACTCCTTTCATACCAGCTTTCCCTTCCCGCCCCCAGTAAACAAATTAATAGAAGTTTAAGTTAAGGATTCTGTGTCTTGGAGGGACTTGGACCTGAGAGTGGCTGCAGGGTAATGCAGCATGAATCCTAGCCCTGCTGTCATCTTTGCGGGGATTTTACAAGCGAGGTCTGCCTGGGGTCTTAAGAGTGTGAGGCTTTCTCAGAACACTTAACATTGTGTTTGGTCATCGATGGGTGGCAGTGGGCAGCTTCTGACGTGGTCATCTTCAGTAGCACTGGGTATTCCTCCTGCTTTCTTGATGGTGTGGTCTCCATTTCCGAATGCTGTTTACCCTCCTTCCCTACTTTTTCCTTTTTAAGAAATTATTTTGTGATGTAATGTCCCTATGTTGAGCCTGTCCTTTCTGTAAATCAGACCTTTAAAAATTCTTTGGCAGATGTCACAGTGTCCCTTCTCTTGCTGGATTTTGTTCCCTGGTCAAGTTGAGTTATTTATTTTGCTTCTAACACTCAACTTCTTTCTTCTTTCTTTTTGTTGGAAGAGGAAGAATGGTCTAATGGATCATGAGGATTTCAGAGCCTGCCTGATTTCCATGGGTTATGACTTGGTAAGACAGAAGTTGAAATTTTATTACTATGATATTCTACTGAGCTTATTTAGGTTTGTATTTTAGAAGACAGCTGCCTTAAACTATGGCCGCCCACTTGGGTGGGATTGTTTCATTTACCAAGGCTACTAGGTAACATTGAAGGTTTGCCTGGTACCATATGAAAATAACTTCCCGGAGTCAGAACATATATTTTCATTCAGTCATTGGTCAGCTGGTTTTTTTTGTTGTGAAGGAAGATAACATAAACTTTCCTGATGGTTTTTAAACAGCATTATTTGAGAGATAACTTACATACCATACAGTTTTCCCATTGAAAGTAGATACTTCAATGGCTTTTCCTGGTGATTTTTAAAGTGCTTTTTCCTCTAGTATTTTAGAAGGTAAAACGTTTTTAGTGGGCTTCCCTGGTAGCTCAGTGGTAAAGAATCCACCTGCCAATGCCAGAGACACGGGGTTGATCCTTGATCCGGGAAGATCCCACGTGCCTTGGAGCAACTGAGCTCATGCACCACAACTACTGAAGCCTGTGCGTCCTAGAGCCCGCGCTCCATAACACGAGAAGCCACCACCATGAGCAGCCCTTGTGCAGCTAGCGAGTAGCCCCCACTCTTGGCAACTAGAGAAAAGCCCAGGTAGCAATGAAGATCTAGCACAGCCAAAAAATTAATACATTAATTATTTTTTAAAAAGTTTAAAATCAGCTAAGAAATCTTACATTTCCCTGTGGGTGATGAGTACCTGTATTAACCTCACTTCTCTGTTACCTGTTAACACATTACTGACCAAAGACATATTACTATGTCTTTTGTTACCTGAACATTATTGACTGGAGATGTGAGAGTGATAATAATTTACATCATCATGCGAAGCTGTTAGAGCTTAAAATTGATCAAGGGTTCATTATGCAAAACTTAACAATTGTTGTTGTCATTCACATTTTGCCCCATTAGCTTCTTGTCCCAACTTGTGTATATTATAAACACAAGCTTATTACCAATTTTCAAAAATGATGCGTAGCGAAATTTTGAGTGAAGAAGAATTTTTCAATGCATTTTATGCAAATTCTTTCTCTGATTGTCCAAGTGACATAGATACTTTAGTGTCTCATAATATGATAGTTCTTCCAAATATAGTTCTGATTCAGACGATGTGAAAATTAGACCAACAAAATGACAAAATATCTTAGTGATTGATTCTGATATGGAAAATGAAAGTGAAACTCACTGTGCTGGAGAGATTTTATAGGTGTAATTATTGAATGTAATAACCTGCAAAGTGTTAGTGAAGTAACAGTATTAATTTTTGGCCAGTCAAAGCAAAAATCACTGTCCCACAGGCATTAGTTTCTGTGAAAATCCCCCAGTCAATAATGACTTAATATGTAATGTTGAACATGAACTACTTTGATGCTTCTCCCCTTTGAAATAAGCACTGTGAGAGCCCGCCTCTAACCTGCCTTCTCTTGGGCAGTGTTATTCTTCTCAATTATAGCCTGAAAAAAGGCCTAAGTCTCTGAATTCTTCTTCCATAATCATGTTAAGTCCCAAGGCAACAGGGCTTCCCTGGTGGCTCAGCAGTAAAGAATCTGCCTGCCAGGGGAGGAGATGGGAAATGTGGGTTTGATCCCTTGGTCAGGAAGATCCCCTGGAGAAGAATATGGTAACCCACTCCAATATTCTTGCCTGGGGAATCCTATAGACAGAGGAGCCTGGTGGGCTGTCACCTGGTGGGGTGACAGAAAGAGTCAGACATGACTTACAACTAAACAACAACCCAAGGCAACATGGATCAGAGAGAGAAAGGAATTCTGACATCAGGAGCTTCTGGGTTGGTGCTGTAGCTACACTTCAAAATCCTTCAATGGCAGTAAACTTAAGTCGCCCATAAGGGGAATCTGTTCCAAAAATGGAAGGGAAGTGCAGGGGATATTTAAGTTTTCAAGCAAAAAGGGACTTGCATGCCAACAGGTAAAAGCGGGAGAGCAGCACAGTTAGGAACTGTGCACTGTGGAAGTCAGTGTCTCCTTGCAACCTTGCCTCAGGGTGAAGCTGAGTTTGCCCGCATCATGACCCTGGTGGATCCCAACGGGCAGGGCACTGTCACCTTCCAGTCCTTCATCGACTTCATGACCAGAGAGACGGCTGACACCGACACTGCCGAGCAGGTCATTGCGTCCTTCCGGATCCTGGCTTCTGACAAGGTCTGCATCGGCAGGTTTTCTTCTGCCTATCTGACAGTTTACTGCTTTATTCCAATAAGAATGGAAACAGTGTTGCAAATAATAATGATTTTGATACTCCTGCATTTTATACCACATCTGCCCTGAATTCTGAAAGCACTTAAGCAGAGCAGTGGTGTACTCAGAACAGGTTAAACACAGACATTCTGTCCTGGCATTTGTGCTTGGTCCTTATGGGGAGTTTTACAGAAGGAACCAACAGTATGAATTTTGCAGGTGTTTTCTTTGTGTGTTTTTCTGGTTCAACCCTACTTTACATTCAGGATTGGTAGATAAGATTTCTGAAAGATGAAGCAGTGCAATTCAGATGTTAGAAAACCAAGAACCTTCTCTCAAGGATCAATGACACTGACTGTGCCCAGCCCTTGGAGCAGAGTTAAATAGAGCCATTCATTCTTCGTAAAAATTGGCAAGTTTTTCATTACATGTAACCTAGAAATTGAGTAGGAGTTTAATTGCAAGTGTAGAATTTTAAATCTCCCAAGACAATATTAAAACATTTCAGTATGTATAAATTCAATTTGGGATATGATTCCTTTGCCTTGCGTTCTAGCTGAAAGGGAAGGGAAGTTAGGATTCTAAAACACATCAGCTTGGCCATGTTTATTACCTTAAAAAAATCTTATCTGACAACATAAACTATCTTTAAAATAATTATGTTTGTTTTAAAATGAATCCTTTATCTTGTGGATAGGGGTTGCGGGGAGAAAGTCCAACTGATGTAGGAGATAACAAACGAAGGCTTATCTAACACCCCTAAAACCCTACTATATATTACAATACATTTGCTCTTTATTTATCTGGACCTATCAGTCTCTTTTATGAGAATTATCCTATTTTCTCTTGGACATTTGCCATTAAAAACAAAAACAAAAGACTCCTTTGTTCAGTGTCAGTTTAGTTTTGCTTTAGAAGGAGTTTTTCAACAGTGGCAACATGCCTCTAGTTTTTTAATAAATTGTGTAGGAAAGCAAGCACATATCACATATATTTTTTAAAAACCACACTGATCATTTTAAATTAAATATTCCTATATTTTCATCAGTGTATGGTATAAACCAGCCTCCCCTTTATCTTTCTGTATGAAATTTACATCGTAGTATTCTTCACTAACATTATGGCTCAGTTTGAGAAGTGTTGATCGCATTGCTGTCTTTGCCTCTATGAAGCATATTAAATTGCCCACTGGCCAGAAGACAAGTTACAAGTAAAACTAAGCCTTTGGTTGGCTTCGGGTACTGTGCCCCTTAGACTCCCTACCTTTAGTCTTTTATTTTTTTAACCTTTATCTTATATTGGAATATAGTTGATTAACAATGTCATGTTAATTTCAGGTGTATAGCAGAGTGATTCAGTTAATCCTTTTTTTAACAATTAAGCAAATGCAAGAAGTCTGTCAGAATTTAAACCATTCAAGTTCCAGTGTGTCCTGCCGTTGATTTTTCAAACGTGTGTGTATTGTTTTCCAGCCATACATCTTGGCAGAGGAGCTGCGACGGGAGCTGCCCCCAGACCAGGCCCAGTACTGCATCAAGAGGATGCCCGCCTACTCAGGCCCAGGCAGCGTGCCCGGAGCCCTGGACTACACCGCCTTCTCCTCTGCGCTCTATGGGGAGAGCGATCTGTGAGGCTGGGGTTTTGTAGTCGCTGATCAGAACGCAATAAAAGCTGAAGTCACAGTTTGTTTCTTGGAAACTTTGACAAACTTTATTAGATTATTAGAGGGAGAACACTTTTTTCTCAGCTCAGTTATTGCCAGCAATGTAATATGGCTGAAGTTAAGTTTTTCCAGTAGATGACTTAGCATACTTTATAAGTAGGTTTCTTTACTTCTGAGTTTTTAGCTAAATGCAATGGAACATCAGGGGTTCTGCTGGTTTCTTTGATAAAACACAGCCAATCCTTGAATAGTGTGAAGTTAGGAAGACCTAAGGATAGAAGGAACATACAAAATGGGAAAATTTTGAAATATCCAAGATTCAAGACCAGAAAAATAATAGTAAATGTTTGACATTAAAAAAAAATATTCTTCATATATATAATATGTTTATATGGTTATCTCTTGGGGAATATATTTGGGATACTGGTGTTTTACTATCTGGCTTATCCAAAGATTAACTGTATTTAAAATAAATGGTAACTGTCACCTTGTTAGCTGAATTGAATATTGTGAACTTCCAGAGAATAGAAACAGACACCCCAAAAGACTTATAGCACTTAAAACATTTTAGGTAGAAATCATAGTCAGCTCTTCATTATTTAGGACTACATAGTCCAGTTAGTGGATTGCAATGCCTTACTCATACTGCAAAGCAGGAACCTCGCCATGGAAGTTAGTTTCACTGCCAGGGAGGAAGATGGAATCACTAGGTAAAATGTGTTTGGGGAGGATTATTTATTGATTCCAGGTTCCTGTGCTTTTTTTAGAGCTTGTTAGTACGTTAGAGTCTCACTAGATGACCATATAGAAGTGCTCTGTTTTTAAACAAACAGGCATCAATAGCAATAGTTGGGGGACAAGTCAAAAGCTGCTATTTTTTATAGCTCTCCAGGCAGAATTTCTCCATTTTTGCCTTTTAGTGTTGTTATCTGGTAAAGAGAAGGTTAGAGGGAAGAGTTGGTAGGAAAGGACTGATTCTCACCAACAGTAGAGGTAAGTTCTTTAACTGCAGAACCTTTACATACTTGAGGTGAATTCGTTTTGTGTAGCAGGAGTTCTTGATGTCTCTGCCAGCTCTGGGTGAGTGTCCCCACTGCGACTGGGTGGGGCATTGCCACACATCCTTCCGTGTCTATGGGGAAGCCCCTTGCAGAGGGCACCAGTGGCTCCTGCCATCCATGTCTGTCAGCTTTCATTCATTTTCCTGCTCGTGCTGCTGTATGCTGTACTCCCCTGTTTTTCCATCTAGTTGACAGCTTGTAAAGATTTATATCTGAATCCTTAACGATCAGATGAATTAGAAACAAACAAAAACAATTGTAAACAGCAATTGAAGTGTTACTAGAAAAACAGTCATGTGCCTGTTAACCTATAGTCTTTTTATTCAGATTTTTGTAGATTTCCACCAGTAGCTGGAAATGGGATATTTTCCATTCATGACTGTCCCATAACTTAATATTTTTACATAGTTGGCCCACTTAGAACCTTCAGCCTTTGTAAGTTTCATTTAATTTGCTTCATTTTATTAAGTAGCTGATAGTTTACAAATTTCTGAAATCTGAGTCCTTGAGTTCAATGCCAGACACTTTTGGGGTGGTGTTTAAATGAACTGTGACTCCTTATTCTACTTCATGCAGGTGCTATATTCCAGCTGTATAGGGAGAAAAATGGGAAGATATTCTGCCTTTGAGGCTACTAGTGGGAATTTGTGGTGTTTTACGATTGGTATAGGTAGTTCATCTTCCTAAAATTTTAGTTTCTTTACAACATTCAAGCAAGAGAATGGATCAACACTATCTGCTAACAAATGAAAAAGGGAAATAAACTCTGAAACACTTAATAAACATGTTTATACTCTCATTTTAGAAGTTATTTTTATTTCTGAAGCTGAATTATTGATTAAACTTAATTTGTAAAAGAAAAGGAATCCCTGTTTTATTATTATTATCATTTGAACTAATAACCAGTTTCTTTGGTTAACCACAAGCTTTCCTCACTTAAAATTTCCATCATCACTTAAAACTCTCATTTGGTTTAGCATTTGTCTTGTTTAAAGAATTAGAGACTGGCTTGTTGGGTAGAGGGTAAATTTGAGATGAGGAATTAAGGTTGGCTCAGTTAGAGGTGAGTGATGAATGGACTAGGGAACGAAATGGACTAGGAAGAAATTTTTACCCCAGATATCATTTCAGAATCCACAGTAGGTATTTTGAAAATGTATGGCACCCCCATACTTCTAGTTGTGGAGGTCTGGGTTAAGACCGGGACATCTGCATTTTTTGAAAGCTCCATGGATGATTCTACTAACTCTCAGTTGAAAACCACTGGATTAGAGGTAATGGAAAGGGTTATTAGTAATCAGGAAGTGTAAAACAGATAGAGAACCTCTTACTAGAAAGGTTAATAGTTGAACCACATGAAGGTCCAGGCCAACCCCTGTACCATCTGGTTGGTGATATACAAATATTGGCAATGGCTAAATTTCAGATGGGTACACTTGGCTTCATATTCTTTTCTGCTGCATACCTGATTGATACATATTCATGAAACAAGCTGGAGATGAGCTTTTTACAGCCTTTAAGTGAAAAGAAGCAAATCAAAATGATATCAAGTCTGAAACTTGTAATTCTTTTTTAATTAATTTTAATTGGAGGATAGTTGATTTACAATGTTGTATTAATTTCAGGTATAGAACAAAGTGGATCAGTCATACATACACATATATTCACTCTTTTTAAGATTCTTTTCCTATACAGGTCATTGCAGAGCACTGAGTGGAATTCTCTATGCCTCTATAGTCGGTTATTATTAGTTACCTGCTTTATATATAGTAGTCTGTGTATGTTAATCCCAATCTCCTAGTTTATTCCTCCCTGTCTTTGTATTTTAAGAAGTAGCTAATTGTTACCAAGCTGACAAAGACTCACCCACAGTTGCCCTGGGTTATTTGACAAGAAGGCACTGAGTGTGTTCAACTGTGTCCATGAACTTTCTTAGATACCCAGGAGCCTGTGTAGAGTGTTAACTGCCCTGTGTGCGACCTTCTCATATTTCAGATGGAATCAGCAGAGAAGGAGACAAGCTTTTTTCCCCCTTTTGGATTCACTAATTAATAACTCAGTACTTAGTGTGTTAGTCACTCAGTCATGTCCGACTCTTTGTGACCCCATGGACTGTAGCCCGCTAGGATCCTCTGTCCATGGAATTCTCCAGGCAAGAATACTGGGGTGGGTAGCCATTCTCCTCTCCAGAAGATGTTCCCAACCTGCAGATGGATCCCTGGTCTCCTGCATTGTAGTCAGATTCTTTACCATCTGAGTCATCAAGCAGCTGACAAATCATCATTCTTTTTAAGCTGGGAGCTGGAGAGGGTTGTGATCCATCAGTGGGAATCCATAACCAAGGATTCCCCAGGACCTTAAACTCTTTTTGAAGTAATCTCCAAAGTACTGCAGACTTCCGTGTTGATAAAACAAATGGGCAGAAGTGATGGCAAATTGGAGTATCAGTAAGAAATAAATGGCTTTTTTCGGTCATGTATTTAAACATTAGGAATTCTTTTCAACTACTTTCAATAATAATACTTAGAACAAAGAAACAATCCAACTGAAAAATGGGCAGAAGACCTAAGCAGACACTTCTTCAGTGAAGACATACAGATGGCCAACAGGCACATGAAAAAATATTCAACTTCGTTAATTATTAAGAAGTGCACATCAAAACTACAATGGGGTACCACCCTACACTGGTCAAAAAGGCTGTCATTTAAAAGTCTACAGATAACAAATGCTGGAGAGAGAGTGGAGAAAAGGGAACCCTCTTACACTGTTAGTGAGGATGTCAATTGGTACAGCCACTATGGAAAACAGTATAAAGGTTAGTCAAAAAAAAAAAAACAACAAAACAGTGGCCATAAGATCCTGCAATCCGACTCCTCAGCATATATCCAGAAAAAACTAATTGGAAAAGATACATGCACCCCAATGTTCACTGTAGCACTACTCACAACCATTCACAACGCCAAGGCATGGAAATAACCTACATGTCTATCGATGAATGAATAAAGAAGATTAGTATACATACACAATAGAATACTACACAGCCATAAAAAAGAATGAAATAATACCATTTGAGGCAACATGGATGGACCTAGAGATTATCATCCTAAATGAAGTAAGTTAGAAAGAGAAAAACAAATACCATATGATATCATTTATATGTGGAATCTAAAATACAACACAAAGAACTTGCCTATGAAACAAACTCACAGAACAGATTTGTGCTTGCCATGGGGGAGGGAAGGACTGGGAGTTTGGGATTAGGAGATACAAGCTATTATATATAGAATGGATAAACAACAAGGTCTACTGTATAGCACAGGAACTATATTCAACATCCTGTGATAAATGATAATGGAAAAGAATATGAGGAAGAATGTATATATATGTATAACAATCACTTTACAGTAGAAATTAACAGAACCTTATAAATCATTACAATAAAGAATAATCCTTAGAATGATTTAACTTTAGTTGCTAGGTCTGTCCAACTCTTGTGACTCCATGGACTGTAACCCACCAGACTCCTCTGTCCATGAAATTTTTCAGGCAAGCATATTGGAGTGGGTAGCCATTTCCTTCTCCAGGGGATCTTCCCAACCCAGGGATAGAACCCAGACTCTTTACCACTGAGCCACCAGGGAAGCCCTTAGAATGAGTTAGCCAATTAGAAAAGCACCTCTGAATAACTGGTAACAAGGCAGCACAAATGGATAACAAGAATGCTTTCTGAGACAACCACAATTGTCAAGTTTCACTAGATAAAAGTTGTGGTAATTGTTTACATGATTTCTTTTAGATTTGATGTGTATTACATGAGAAAACACTTAAAACATATTTATCCAAGCATATAAAATATTCCCATTACAATCTTTGACTTACTTCACCTTATAAAATATTTAGTATGTACTACTTCATGTTAGCTAACATATAATTTATGTGGATACCAGACCAATTAATTTTTGATAGTTTATATTTTACTCTTTCATTAAATACTTTGAAAAAGTTTGATCAGAATGTTTAAGAAAATGGAATTATTTCCTGATTTTATACATGATTTTTATATAACTATTCCCAAACACGACTTCAGTACACATAAGCACACACACTTACCAAAGAAGTTCCACTCCTTTTAGCATCCCTCCCCTTGTTTTATGAAAAACTTTAAAAGTGTAGCTACATATTATACTGCACAAATGAGAAAGATTTATGTAATAAGAATTTTAATTCTATTAGCACAATAGCATTTTAATCTCGACTTAACTGCTTTTATAAGATTCCGTGCAATATTTATTTCTCAGTGGTTTTTTTTTTTATTATTATTATTTTTTTTTTGTCATACATTGATATGAATCAGCCTCTCAGTGGTTTTTAAATTATTTCTCAAAATAAAGATTTGAGTTTATTTGAATTGAAAATGAAGTCAGGTTTTTTTTTTTTTTTTAACAACAGGAAGTACTGATTTACTTAATCATTTAGCTTTACTTGGGTAATTAGGCTACATGGGGGACATTTTCCATCTTTTCAATTATCTAAATCTGAGGCTCCAATGTTTTGATGAAAACATAATTAAAACACATGATAATATAAAAGCATTTTATTGAAAGAAAAAAGGAATTGGCAAAGTTGTGTTAAAACTAACAACTTCCCCTAACTTTTTCTGAATACAGTGGACTAAATAAGGAGTCTTTCAGTTGAGTTCAGTCGTGTCCAACTCTTTGCGACCCCATGCATCAAGCATGCCAGGCCTCTCTGTCCATCACCAACTCCCGGAGTTTACCCAAACTCATGTCCATTGAGTCGGTGATGCCATCCAGCCATCTCATCCTCTGTCGTCCCCTTCTCCTCCTGCCTCCAACCCCTCCCAGCATCAGGGTCTTTTCCAATGAGTCAACTCTTCCCATGAGGTGGCCAAAGTACTGGAGTTTCAGCTTCAGCATCAGTCCTTCCAATGAACACCCAGGACTGATCTCCTTTAGGATGGACTGGTTGGATCTCCTTGCAGTCCAAGGGACTCTCAAGAGTCTTCTCCAACACCACAGTTCAAAAGCATCAATTTTTCGGTGCTCAGCTTTCTTCACAGTCCAACTCTCACATCCATACATGACCACTGGAAAAACCATAGCTTTGACTAGATGAACCTTTGTTGGCAAAGTAGTGTGTCTGCTTTTTAATATGCTATCGAGGTTGGTCATAACTTTCCTTCCAAGGAGTAAGCGTCTTTTAATTTCACGGCTGCAGTCACCATCTGCAGTGATTTTGGAGCCCCCAAAAATAAAGTCTGACACTGTTTCCACTGTCTTCTCCATCTATTTCCCATGACGTGATGGGACCAGATGCCATGAGCTTAGTTTTCTGAATGTTGAGCTTTAAGCCAACTTTTTCACTCTCCTCTTTCACTTTCATCAAGAGGCTTTTTAGTTCCTCTTCACTTTCTGCCATAAGAGTGGTGTCATCTGCATATCTGAGGTTATTGATATTTCTCACTGAAATCTTGGTTCCAGCTTTTGCTTCTTCCAGCCCAGCGTTTCTCATGATGTACTCTGAATATAAGTTAAATAAGCAGGGTGACAATATACAGCCTTGACGTACTCCTTTTCCTATTTGGAACCAGTCTGTTGTTCCATGTCCAGTTCTAACTGTTGCTTAGGAGAAAAGTAACAGGAGTCATTCCCAGTTGCTAAGTTCAAGGAATGGCACAGCTACAGCTTAGAAGAAATCTGAGTTTCTGTTTGAGAGAACACCCCAGTGATATGGGCTGCTCCACTCAAAACTGCCATGTGGAAACAGAAACTTGTGTGTTTTAAGCTGTACTTAATTCTGTACTTAGAATATCTGTTACAACATCTTGGCCTTACCTGAAATAATGCAGTAATAGTAACCTTGACAGCTTCCTTACCTAGCTGTATAGCTACATTTATGATATTTTAGATATACTAAACATTTTAACTTTTACCTTTTTATTTCTCAACTTTATATCAGTTTTGATAAGGAGAGATAATGACATTTTGTACCTAATTCGGCACATTCATTCATTCGTTTTACAATCATTGTATTTTACAGCCACTAATATCCAGAATGCTGCGTGGTGTGGCCAAAAAAATTATTTAATAAAATAATACTAGCACATATCAAAGTGTCTTAAATTCAATGAAGTATAATAATATAGGAACCAGAAAAATTAAAATTAAAATTTAGTTCCTCTTCACTTTCCAGACATGGAAGAGGAGCATATAGTGATTTGGAGAAATCAGAATGAGGTGAAGAGTTTAGACAGCAATTTTTAAAAAAGATCTGACAGAAAAAATGGAGGGTAGGTGACAAAAGGATGAGAGGAAACTAACAAAGCAATAGCAGAATTAAAATCTGCATCAGAAATGGCTTTTATAAAGACAGCAATTATTTTGCAAAAATCAGAAGTGGAGGATGGATATCTAAGTTAAATGTTTTTAAACCCTAAAAGTTATAATTATTCTAGAAGTAACAGAATGGTTGAACAGAAGCAATAATCAAATATATCACTAAATAAGATTTTCTTGAACTGAAAAAAGGATTTAAGCATGCAAGCAAAAGAGCACACAGTATATTAGGCAAAAATCAATGAAGAAAAGCTAACACCTAGACATATTCTGCCATTCAAAAAAGATAATTTTCAAGATAAGAAAATAATGTAACCAGACCAAAAAATGACAATCAATAAAACATAAGTCATCTGGGCTCAGACTTCTCTCTAACATGAGATGCAAGAAGATAACATGGGAAAGATGGAGAAGATTGAAATAGCTATACCTCCAGCAAAAAAACAACTGAATTGACAGGGGCTGTCTGAAGCAACTAGTTTGGAAAGCTGGGCTGGTAGAAACTTGCAGAGTCTATTGAAGCAGCTGAATCTCAGGCAGTACGAGGTACCATCTCCTGTCCTTCAACCCTGTGGCAGGCAGCTGTGAACATAGGCAAGCGTTCCTGGTGCAGCTTGCTACAGTCAAGGTGGGTAACAAGGAGCTTATCCTCCAAAAGTCAAGGCCATGTGTTTTGAGTGCTAATTGCTGCTTTTGATCACTGAGGCGCCAACACAGAAGTCAAGCATTATTTCAACCCACATGGGCTGAAGTGGCTTTCCACCAAGGAGGGGACTCAAAGATGGGATCTATTTTTCACTTTATGGGAATCAGACATTTAAGGAAATCTTTGTAAGGCCAAAGACAACTGCAGAGATGATGGAAGAGATCAGTGATCTTACCTAACACACAATACAAGGGCTGCAAAGTTAGTTTGGAAAATTCCCATGGCTCTAGCCCTCAACCAGCAAAAACTAGCAATCCCTGAAGAGAGGGAGAATTCGACTTCCAGAATTACTACATTATACTCAGAAGGTCTAGGTTTCAACAACAACAAAAAGTGTAAAACATACCATAAACAGGAAAGTATGACCCATTCATCGGAAATAAAAAACTTGAGGGACTTTCCTGGTGGTTCAGTGGTTAAGATTCCTTGCTTCCAATGCAGGGGGTGTGGGTTCAGTCCCTTGTTGGGAAACTAAGATCCCACATAGCACATGGCACAACCAAATAAACGAATAGAGTCTTAGAAAAGATGACATTTAAAAAGAGAAAAGCCATCCAGATTAGAAAGAAAGTGAAATTATCTCTGTTCTACAGATGATATGATCTTATGTGTAGAAAATTCTAACAAACCTACAAAAATTTGTCAGAGTCAAAAGAATTCAGCAAGAAGATTTAACATCAACACCTCAAAATCAGCTGTATTTCTACACATTTGCAATTAACAATCTGAAAAGGAACCAATGAAACAGTTCCATTTACAACAGCATTAAAAAGTAATACCATTTTCCTTCCTGCCCACTTGTCTTACTCCATCTGGGCTACTCTAACAAAATACCACAGGCACCTATAGGTAGGGTATTAACAACAGATTTATATTTCTCATAGCTCTGGAGGCTGAGAAGTTCAAGCTCATGGTGTTAGCGTGGTTAGATGAGAACCCAAACTTCCCTGTATATCCTCACATAGCAGAAGGGACAAGGGAGCCTTACTGGACCTCTCTTACAAGGTCCCTAACTCTCTCTGATGGTTCCATCTTCACGACCTAGCCACATCCCAAAGCCCCTAATACCAATGAGTATTAGGATTTCAACATATGAATTTGGAGGGGACACAAACATTCAGCCCATAGCACCATTATTTTTTCCTTACATTGCAGTCCAAACCTATCTCTTTACATTAATTTCTTGGGTTTTCATATTTTGAATGAACTTCTTTCTTCTCTCTAGTCACTAGCTTTCCCCTTGTATTTCTGTTATTCCATTTATTATGACCCACTTTGTCTTATTCACTCATAATTTGTCTTGCAGGATCTTTGGGGAGCAAATCCTATTCTGAACAGCTTTATGTTCCCCGAAAGCATCTGACATGGTGCCTACCCACTTTGGGTACTGAACTGGCATTTATTTGATAGAACTTTCTAATGCTCTGCTGTCAATATTAATTATACACTTTGATAATCTGAAGAATGTCATAGGTTTCAGTTTCTTTGAAATTCATTTAGTTCCTAATTTTAAAAAAATCCAAGATTGAACACACTACAGGACTAACCTTGCACTGCACATTAATGGTTTTTGACAAATTGAATAATTGGTGATTACATATTTACTTGAAGAAAAATACATTATTTAATTTTAATGTTTTCAGGCTACAGTTCATTTCTGTGTGACATCCAAACTGATGGTTTTAATAAGGTTTATATTAAGGTTCTTAATACCAACTGGCTGGCCAAGTGTAAAAATCACCTCAAATACTATTAGAAGTACATGATCCTTATACATGGGTATCCTTAATCACATATCCTTAATCACATACCAGGTACAGTACTTTTACACTTTAAAGGGGGACAGCAATACCAACATGGTTGTCCGTCACCAGAGAAAGACTGGCTTTCTAGAAAGACTGAGGCAATACTTGAATGACTTTGAAAACTAGTGTTGTCCAGTCATTATAGCAGAAGATACGCAAGCTCCATTATAGATACCAGCTGCACCTTCATCTCGGGAACAGGGTTAAAGATCTCAGCAGCCAGGTGAGCATTCCTGAGTTCCTTGGTCTACGCCTGCATTCCTAACCAATACTTAGTCCCACCCTCCCATAGTGGCTGAGAGGCAGGTGTTTCTTTACCAAGATGAATAACTTTAATCAAGTGACAGTCAGCTTGACCTAGGGATTATTTTGCTTTATTTAATGTTAACACTAGTGAACTTTATCTTGTGTGTGTGCCAAGTTGCTCCAGTTCCATCCCGCTCTTTGTGACTCCATGGACTATAGCCCGCCATGCTCCTCTGCAAATGGGATTCTCCAGGCAAGAATACTGGAGTGGGTTGCCGTGCCCTCCACCAGGGGATCTTCCCTACCCAGGGGTCAAACCCCACCGTCTCTTTTGTCTCCTGCATTGGCAGATGGGTTCTTTACCACTGGCACCACCTGGGAGATTTATCTTACCACTGGCAAATAAAGGAATCATATTTCCAGTTTTAGAGAATGATTACAGCTTTCAAATTACATCCTGGTTAAGCCAAAACGAAACAAACAAACAAACAAAAAACCCTCTTTCTGCCAGTAAAAAGTCTGCTATGGAAGCTGTGTTAGCAGTGTTCATCAGATAATGTCCAAAAACTGATGGCTGCAATATTTCTCCAGTAATTTACCCTTCTGAACACTATTTAGTCACATGCCACCTTGTGCCAGGTATTAAATGTTACTGTGGCTATATAACAAGGCCAAGACAGAAAAAGTCTGTCCTAAAGTAAGGTTTTATTATTTTTAATAAACTTATTTACTGCCTATCGTCTGCGTATGTGCTCTGCTTAGTCTCTCAGTCATGTCTGACTCTTTGCGACCCCACGGACTGTAGCCCACCAGGCTCCTCTGTCCATGGGGATTCTCCAGGCAAGAATACTGGAGTGGGTCGCCATGCCTTCCTCCAGTGGATCTTCCCAACTCAGGGATTGAACCCTTGTCTCCTGCATTGGCAGCTGGATTCTTTACCACTGAGCCATGGGAAGCCCCAACCCTTTATTTATTTATCTATCTTTGGCTGCCCGGGGTCCTTCGGCGGTGAGGTGAGGTCTCTCTCCAGTTGAGGGAATGAGGGCTTTCTCTAGTTGGTGATACATGGGCTTTTGGTTATGGTGCCTCCTCTTGTTGCAGAGTACAGGCTTCAGGCACACAGGCCTCATAAGTCGTGTCAAAAGGGCCCTAGAGCACATGGGTTTCAGTAGTTGTAGAGCACTGGCTTAGTTGTTCCGAGGTATGTGAGATCTTTCTGAACCAGGGATCTAACCCATGTCCCCTGCATTAGCAGGTGGATTTTTAATCAAGGGACCACTGGGGAAGTCCCCATTAACCCTGTAAACATTAAAGTTTTATCTGTCCCCAAACACCAAGTAGGAATATCTCCCATTGAAATTATAGAATATTTACGATTCCAGGGTTTCATGAATGACAACAATGTTTGTTTAATGTTAACAGTGAGGCAACATTTTATAAACTCACTTCATTCTGTAAATTAAGGTCAGGGAATCTGAGTAACAATGGAAATTGCAAGCAATTTGGTGTGTCCATTTTTCTGGAAAGAGGGCTCTTTCATCAGTTGTTCAAAGGAAGTATTAGGGCTTAGCGATAAACAGGAGGAATGTTGAAACCAGTTTTCCCAGGTTTGAAGCCCAGGTTTACCGCCTCTTAGAAATGTGACCTTGGGCAGCTTGTTTAACTTCTCTGGTTTTTTTTTTTTTTTTTGCCTTTTTCTTCTAGGTTAGTTAAGTGAAGCAGTGGGGGTGGAGAAGAAACAAAGAAATCTGCAACTGGTTGTGATCAATGAATTGTAAACAGCACTGCACTCTTGCCCTCTGATCAGTCAACCTCTCTTTTCTTTGGTTTTCTCATCAGTAAACAAGGATGATGACAGACACTAGCTTATAGAGATCCTCCTCCAGGGTACTAATCTTGCTTTATAAAGATATACTTGATTATCATTTGTCCTATCCTCTAGGCCAAGGGTCCCCAAACTCTGGACCAAGGATCAGTACCTCCTGTCAGATCAGCGACGGCATTAGATTAGAAATAAAGTGTACAATAAATGTAATAAGCTCGAATCACCCTGATACCATCCCCTGCCCCCTGGGCCATGGACAAATTGTCTTCCACGAAACTGGTTGTTGTTGTTCAGTCGCTAAGTCGTGTCCAACTCTTTGCGACCCTGTGGACTGCAGCATGCCAGGTTCCCCTGTCCTTCACCATCTCCTGGAGTTTGCTCAAACTCGTCTACTGAGTTGATAATATCATACTACATCTCATCTTACACAGCTGTCCTTTATTTTCAGATTCTCTCAAGTGCTGTTTCTACCCACTAGTTTCTCTCTACTTGGCCTTAACTTGGCACACACACTCTCTTTAGAACCTAGCTTCTCCTTTGAACTCTTCCCCCAACACCCTTGGGGTTCTGAGTTTCTTTGGTACGCTACATGTGATTCTTTTTCTTTTTTCTGTTAAATTATTCTTAATCAGATTGTGAGTTCTTCCTCTTAAGAGAAAGGTGGGAATGCGCTGTAGCTTGTCTGTCTTTGCATTCCAAGCATGTAGTCTAAAGTCTGACACATAGTGTGTGCTTAATGTTTATTGTCAAAACGTGACAATTAACATGCATAAATGTACTTCAGAGTTTCCCAGCACATTCACACGATCCTACTACTAATCCCTACAACAACCTTGTAAAATAGTAATTATCACCACCCCATCCATCCTTTCCTATTTTATAAAGTGTAGAGTGGAGCCTGAGATTATCTTGCCCAAAGCCAGTTAATAGTAAAGCGTGACTAGTACCTGCTCTTCCAGACTTCAAGTACCAGCCTCTTGACATCATATTAATACATTTTGAAGTCAGCGCCAACTTTGCACCAGGATTTAAATTTGGGGAGACCACTGGTGGCCACAGTTTCAGACGCTGGGCTGAGATGAGCAAAACCTCAGAGGGGCACATGGGATCCTGAACTACATCTCCCAGAAATCCTGGGGAAGGGGGGCGACAAAGCCTCATGTGAGTGGTTGAATCGGTCAGCCAATAGCGTTGCTACGAGCTTCCTATAGCCCAATCGCGGGCCTGAAGGGGCGGGACCTCCCATGGCGAGGCTGGATTGCGCGCAGAATAACAGTATTCTTGAGTTACACAAACCCACGGGGGCACTGCGAGCTTTGGCCCCGCGCCTCGGCCGCCACGTCGTCCTCCTCTTCGGGTCCAGCCCGCGTCCTCCTGTCGACTCGGCCGCCGGTCGCGCTGGTTTAGCTGCCAGGCCTTTGCCTAGGACCGGCCAGGTGACCGAGAAGAAAGCACGTGTATGAGCAGCGGTCTGGGCAGGGGACCCTCCTGTCAGCGCCGCGCGGCGCTCGGGCCCTGACGGAAGTCCCGCTGTCGGGTCTGGTTGCGGGGAGACCCCTCAGTATCCCTGGGACCCCAACCTTCTGTGAACTACTGGCCCGGCGCTGGCTGGCGTGGCTCTGGGCCGTCACGTGCGGACGGCGCGTCTTCCCCGCCGCGTCCCCGGCCGGAGGAGAAGACTCCGCAGTATGGCCCCCACGCTCCAGGACCTGACGCCATCTGGTAATGCTGCGACCCGCTCTCCGCGCTTCGGTGGTTGATTACCTCCTAATCCCTAGGGTGATTCAGTTACCACCAGGAGACACCTGGTTAGCTTTCCCCGGGGGCGGGCGGCACCTCCGAACGTGCGAACCCTGAGGTCCCGTGTTTTCTCGCTGCCTGCGTTCCTTCTCTCCCCGACCCACGCGGCTTCCTCCCAAGGTAGACAAACCATCAAATCCATAAAGCACACCCCGACCTGTGCCCCCGAAACATATTCTGAGCGCCAGGTTAACTAAACTTTTCAGTTTGATGTACCGTATTCCGTCTGGGCCTTATAGAAGTTTTGCATGATTGAACGTTCTTATTCAATATATGTTTATTAAGCATCTAAGCCAAAGAAGGTTCAGGTGCTGAGAAATAAGGAAGCCCAGAAAGCTATTTAAAACTGCACTGAACTTTTATTTTACACCTCGGGGTGACAACAGTAGTCCTGCCAACTCTAGTGTGTGTAAAATCACTGTTAGAATAGATGAGTGGGTACTCAGTAGGTTGGGATAAGGGGTAATAATTCCAGGTGATTTTGATGTTGGTGACTCTCACATTGACAATGAAGAAAAAACTAACACAAGAATTAAGTATATCAATATTTTCAGTTTTAAAATGAGTTCTAGGTCTTGAATGCCCTCCCTGATTGTAATTTGTGAACAAATACACCTATTAAAACTTGTGAGGTATGAAGTAGCAAATGAAGAAACAGGAGAATCAGTAACAAGGACATAACAGTAGATGTGACAGATAAGGATCTTCAGCTCAGGAATTACATAACTCTGAAATTTTTCAGAGGTGAGCTAGTGACCCTTTTGATTCTAAGGTCCTGATAAATGGAACCGTTAGAATTGTTCATGAAACCGGTGGATATGTGATTAAGAAACATTTTATCACTGTTGCTGTAAAGTGAGACCTATATCTCCCACAGGGGTATCATTTACTTATTTGAGCAGTATTTTTTACTGATGACTTCTGACCTTCCTTTTCCCATGTAATTTAAAAAGGAAGTATGTGATTTCTCTGTTATCTTAATGTATCTGGAGCAAAAACCCCTGCAGATTTAGAATAGTTTGAATAGTGATCTTTTTACAGCAGATGAAAGGAAAATTGCTAAGTGTTTGAATCTAGCTCACCTTTCTGACCCCAAGGCTCACCTCCACAGATGAACACTTCAATAAAGTTAAATCAAGTCTTGGGCCCTATGCTTGGGCCTAGAAAAGACTTCAAAATTATTCTGCTTCTCTTTATGTGGGGAGCCTGTATGTTGGGATGAAAGTCAGTTTTAACTTCCTAGAAACCCTTACTTATTGATGTCCAGTCTTAGTGAAGCTCTTGGATGAATAAAACTGGCAATTCCTGAATCTCAGGGTTGGGCCTTAAGCCTGAGTGTCCATGACCTCAGGCCATGGTTGTGGGCTGGCGAATACTTCTTGTGAGAAAAGTTTTAACTATAGCGTGTGAAGATTGCTTAGTTTCATCGTTGCTTACTGGTAGTATGTACTGGGTTGGCCAAAATGTTCGTTCAGGTTTTTCTGTAAAATGTTATCTGGAACTCAGTTGATAAATGATTAATGAAAGAGTGAGTAAATGAGCCAGTGAATTGCTGTTAGCCAGTTACATGTTTCTAATTCTTCCCGGGCTCATTAAAATCAAAGGGGAAATAGTATATTTCAGAAATGGAATATTGCACAAGCAAAGAGATGACTACAAAATGTAGCAAGTTGGTGCAAACTAGAAGTTAGAGATTCAGAAATGAAGTGTCTTGCAAGGGACTTATAGGGTAGTAGTAAGATAGTCTTTAATAGAGTCAAGTCAGGAAACTGCTGAGAACAGTGTTGGGATCATTTGTTTGAATGCAGAATTCTTTTCTTTGCTCTGTTTCCCCCAGGCAGTGCAGTGGGTGTGGGAGTCCTAAGTCAATCATAGCTACATGGGATCATTCTGTCTACAGAGTAAATGTGTTCTTGACAGTAATTTGTTACTTAAAATCATGTGTATTTGGGGTTTATGCCATCATCAACTCTAGGATGGTTCTTGTCTTAAAGAACCATTATTTAGGATGGTTCTTAAAGGCCATACTATCTGACTTACCCACCTCAAAACCTAATAGGTCTTTTAACCAGTTAATCCCATGTTTGTTTACTCTTTGGAGCATTTACTATGAATCGCATTATCATTACTGGGAAAGAAAACATTAGTTCAGTTCAGTTCAGTTGCTCAGTCGTGTCTGACTCTCTGCAACCCCATGAATCGCAGCACGCCAAGCCTCCCTGTCCATCACTAACTCCCGGAGTATACCCAAACTCACGTCCATTGAGTCGGTGATGCCATCCAGCCATCTCATCCTTTGTCGTCCCCTTCTCCTCCTGCCCCCAACCCCTCCCAGCATCAGGGTCTTTTCCAGTGAGTCAACTCTTCGCATCAGGTGGCCAAAGTACTGGAGTTTCAGCCTCAGCATCAGTCCTTCCAATGAACAACCAGGACTTATCTCCTTCAGGATGGACTGGTGGGATCTCCTTGCAGTCCAAGGGACTCTCAAGAGTCTTCTCCAACACCACAGTTCAAAAGCATCAATTCTTCAGCGCTCAGCTTTCTTCACAGTCCAACTCTCACATCCATACATGACCACTGGAAAAACCGTAGCTTTGACCAGACGGACCTTTGTTGGCAAAGTAATGTCTCTGCTTTTTAATATGCTATCGAGGTTGGTCATAACTTTCCTTCCAAGGAGTAAGCGTCTTTTAATTTCATGGCTGCAGTCACCATCTGCAGTGATTTTGGAGCCCCCAAAAATAAAGTCTGACACTGTTTCCACTGTCTCCCCATCTGTTTCCCTTGAAGTGATGGGACCAGATGCCATGAGCTTAGTTTTCTGAATGTTAAGCTTTAAGCCAACTTTTTCACTCTCCTCTTTCACTTTCATCAAGAGGCTTTTTAGTTCCTCTTCACTTTCTGCCATAAGAGTGGTGTCATCTGCATATCTGAGGTTATTGATATTTCTCCCAGCAATCTTAATTCCAGCTTTTGCTTCTTCCAGCCCAGCGTTTCTCATGATGTACTCTGCATATAAGTTAAATAAGCAGGGTGACAATATACAGCCTTGACGTACTCCTTTTCCTATTTGGAACCAGTCTGTTGTTCCATGTCCAGTTCTAACTGTTGCTTCCTGACCTGCATACAGGTTTCTCAAGAGGCAGGTTGGGTGGTCTGGTATTCCCATCTCCTTCAGAATTTTCCACAGTTTGTTGTGGTCCACACAGTCGAAGGCTTTGGCATAATCAATAAAGCAGAAATAGATGTTTTTCTGGAACTCTCTTGCTTTTTTGATGATCCCGTGGATATTGGCAATTTGATCTCTGGATCCTCTGCCTTTTCTAAAACCAGCTTGGACATCTGGAAGTTCTTGGTTCACGTATTGCTGAAGCCTGGCTTGGAGAATTTTGAGCATTACTTTACTAGCATGTGAGATGAGTGAAATTGTGTGGTAGTTTGAGCATTCTTTGGGATTGCCTTTCTTTGAGATTGGAGTGAAAACTGACCTTTTGCAGTCCTGTGGCCACTGCTGAGTTCTCCAAATTTGCTGGCATATTGAGTGCAGCACTTTCACAGCATCATCTTTTAGGATTTGAAATAGCTCACCTGGAATTCCATCACATCCACCAGCTTTGTTCGTAGTGATGCTTCCTAAGGCCCACTTGACTTCACATTCCATCTGGCTCTAGGTCAGTGATCACACCATCATGATTATCTGGGTCATGAAGATCTTTTTTGTACAGTTCTTCTGTGTATTCTTGCTACCTCTTCTTAATATCTTCTGCTTCTGTTAGGTCCATACCATTTCTGTCCTTTTTTGAGCGCATTTTTGCATGAAATATTCCCTTGGTATCTCTAATTTTCTTGAAGAGATCTCTAGTCTTTCCCATTCTGTTGTTTTCCTCTATTTCTTTGCATTGATTGCTGAGAAAGGCTTTCTTATCTCTCCTTGCTATTCTTTGGAACTCTGCATTCAAATGGGAATATCTTTCCTTTTCTCCTTTGCTTTTAGCTTCTCTTCGTTTCACAGCTATTTGTAAGGCCTCCTCAGACAGCCATTTTGTTTTTTTGCATTTCTTTTCCATGGGGATGGTCTTGATCCCTGTCTCCTGTACAATGTCATGAACCTCTGTCCATAGTTCATCAGGCACTCTGTCTGATCTAGTCCCTTAAATCTATTTCTCACTTCCACTGTATATTCATAAGGGATTTGATTTAGGTCATACCTGAATGGTCTAGTGGTTATCCCTACTCTCTTCAGTTTAAGTCTGAATTTGGCAATAAGGAGTTCATGATCTGAGCCACAGTCAACTCCTGGTCTTGTTTTTGCTGACTGTATAGAGCTTCTCCACCTTTGGCTGCAAAGAATATAATCAATCTGATTTCGGTGTTGACCATCTGGTGATGTCCATGTGTAGAGTCTTCTCTTGTGTTGTTGGAAGAGGGTGTTTGGTATGACCAGTGTGTTCTCTTGGCAGAACTCTATTAGCCTTTGCCCTGCTTCATTGCATACTCCAAGGCCAAATTTGCCTGTTACTCCAGGTGTTTCTTGACTTCCTACTTTTGCATTCCAGTCCCCTATAATGAAAAGGACATCTTTTTTGGGTGTTAGTTCTAAAAGGTCTTGTAGGTCTTCATAGAACCATTCCACTTCAGCTTCTTCAGCATTACTGATTGGAGCATAGGCTTGGATTACCGTGATATTGAATGGTTTGCCTTGGAAATGAAGAAATCATTCTGTTGCTTTTGAGACTGCATCCAAGCACTGCATTTCAGACTCTTTTGTTGACTGTGATGGCTACTCCATTTCTTCTAAGGGATTCCTGCCCACAGTAGTAGATACAATGGTCATCTGAGTTAAATTCACCCATTCTAGTCCATTTTAGTTTGCCGATTCCTAGAATGTCGACGTTCACTCTTGCCATCTCATGTTTGACCACTTCCAATTTGCCTTGATTCATGGACCTAATATTCCAGGTTCCTATGCAATATTGCTCTTTACAGCATCGGACCTTGCTTCTATCACCAGTCCCATCCACCACTGGGTATTGTTTTTGCTTTGGCTCCATCCCTTCATTCTTTCTGGAATCATTTCTCCACTGATCTCCAGTAGCATATTGGGCACCTATTGACCTGGGGAGTTTCTCTTTCAGTATCCTATCATTTTTCCTTCTCATACTGTTCATGGGGTTCTCAAGGCAAGAATACTGAAGTGGTTTGCCATTCCCTTCTCCAGTGGACCACATTCTGTCAGACCTCTCCACCATGACCTGGCCGTCTTGGGTGGCCCCACACAGCATGGCTTAGTTTCACTGAGTCAGACAGGACTGTGGTCCTGTGATCAGATTGGCTAGCTTTCTGTGATTATGGTTTTAGTGTGTCTGCCCTCTGATGCCCTCTTGCAACACCTACTGTCTTACTTGGGTTTCTCTTACCTTGGACGTGGGGTATCTCTTCATGGCTGCTCCAGCAAAGCGCAGCCGCTGCTCCTTACCTCGGATGAGGGGTATCTTCTCACGGCCGCCCCTCCTGACCTTGAACGTGGGGTAGCTCCTCTTGGTCCTCCTGCGCCCACGCAGCAACCCGCTCCTTGGAGATGGGGTAGCTCCTCTCGGGCGGGGCCCCTGACCTCAGGGGTGGGGCAGTTCCTCTGCCGGCTGCGACGGACCTCGAAGAAGCGCACCGGCTGCGACGGACCACGCAGAAGTGTGACCGTGAGGAGCTACCCCTCGCCCAAGGTCAGGTGTAGCGACCCAGAGCGCCAGGCTGCGACAGTGCAGGAGCAGCGGCCGAGAAGAAAACATTAAAGGGTAGAAAAAAAATCACCCAAGTAAAGTACATTGACTAGGTCCTCTCGAGCTGGGAAAAACTTTGTGATCTCTTAGGTTCACTAGACAAGGACATTCTTTGTGTCTTTCTCTTTTAGACTGTGTTATTTATATATATCATCCCAGATGGTACCTGCAATGCAGGAGATGCAGGAGACTCGGGTTCTATCCCTGGGTCAGGAAGATCCCCTGGAGAAGGGCGTGGTAACCTACTCCAGTATTCTTGCCTGCAGAATCCTATGGACAGAAGAGCCTGGCAAGCTACAGTCCATAGACTCGCAGAGTTGAACAGGACTAGAGCAACACACTTAGATATCTTAAACATAAAAATACTTCTCAGACAGTGTTGTAACTAGTCAGATAATTGAAGAACCTGCAAAGATATATTTTTATGTTCAGTTGTGAAAGATGTTAGGGAGAGTCTTTGCTATTTAGAACCTAACTGCTGCTGCTGCCAAGTCATTTCAGTCGTGTCCGACTCCGTGTGATCCCATAGACAGCGGCCCACCAGGCTCCCCCGTCCCTGGGATTCTCCAGGCAAGAACACTGGAGTGGGTTGCCATTTCCTTCTCCAGTGTGTGAAAGTGAAAAGTGAAAGTGAAGTTGCCCAGTCATGTCCAACTCTCAGCTACCCCATGGATCGCAGCCTACCAGGCTCCTCCATCCATGGGATTTTCCAGGAAAGAGTACTGGAGTGGGGTGCCATTGCCTTCTCCGTTAAAACCTAACTAGTTAGGAGTAAAATATATAGAATGTTCTGGACCTAATGAACTGAATAAAGATAAATACCAGTTTTTTATTTGTTTTACTTGTTGCCTGTGGAAGAGCGACATTCCGGTGTCTACTCACCCTGTCAAGGGAGGAATTGTTCAGGTGACTTACTGTCATAACAAGGTTCTGGAGGAGCACTGGTGATTAGAAGCCAGTGACAGCTGATCTCCTACTGGAAAACATTGGGGAACAAACACATAAAGATTAGAACAGTGAATGATTATACCAACACACATGGGAGGAGGGTTTTTTAGTTTCTCTTACCTTAAATCGTATGTTATCCCCTAAACGATAAATAAGGACATGGAAAAGGTAGAAGCATTGGATTTTTAAGGACCTCAGTTGCAGAGGAGTTTTGTATTCATCCGTTATAATTCCCACTCATATTTGTTTTCATATGTGTTCCCTTTTACCTCTATTTTCTGTTCATAATTCTCTTGCTCCTGTTTCATGTATTTGTACATCATATTTGTACATTTCCTTGTAGATGCTAGTCTGTGTATATATTTTTCATTTATATAAATAGAATCCCAGTAGTTAGCCATTTCTGACTTCCTCACTCAATATTCTTTTCTACAATAGAGCAATACAGTGGTAGTTCTGGTTACCACTCAGTAGTATTCCACACACGAGCATCTTGCACATTTGACTTTGCCATTTCCCAGGGTTGTCTCCAATTTGCAACTTCTCTAATATCCTCTGATGTGTTCTCTATGCATCAGTGGAGCCTTTGTTTGGGAAATACACTCAGGAGTGAGATTGTTGAGTTTTCCACATGCTTAATTTTACTGACTCTTGCTAGGTTGCTCTCCAGAATGACTGTATCTATCTACGTTCCAAAAAGCAAGGGTTCTGATTTTCTTTGGTATTATCCAATCTTCTAATTACTGCCCATGCGTTGTATATATATTGGTTTTGTCTTGTTTTAATTCATGTCTCTCTGATGGCTTATAGTTGGAGCATCTCTTCATATACTTGTTGAGTATTCAGTTTTTCCTTCCCTTGATTTGCCTATTCACATCTTTTGCCCACTCTTCTGTTTAATTTCTTATTGATTTGTAGGAGCTCCTGGCATATTATAGATTTTAGTCTCTTTCAGGTTTTTTTTCCTTCCTTTGGCTGTGCTGTGTGGTTTGCAGGATCTTAATTCCCTGACCAGGGATCAAACCCTGGGCCCCAGCAGTGAAAGTGCAGAGTCCTCACCACTGGACTGCCAGGGAAGTCCCAGTACCTCTCAGTCTGACATTGCAGAATCTCCCTTCAGCTGATGATCTGTTTATTACTTTTGTCAGTGGTGATTTTCATCTGTCAGAAATCCAAATCCTTTGTTTTTATGTAATCAAATTTACTTTTTTAAAAAAAAATTATAGGTTGAGCTGTTTAAATCTAGATGTCCTGCCCTGTGCTAAGTAAGAAGATATTCTATATTTACTTTCCCTATTTCATAATATCTTGTAGTATATAATAATATTTGATAGGCCAGGTAATCTCTTTCTACTTTTTTAAAGTTAGCCTAGCTCTTTCTGGGCTTTTAGTCTTTCACATAAATTACAGATAGGTTGGTCAAGCTTCTTATAAAAAAAATTACATGTTTTGTTTAGGCTTTTTAAAAAACCTTTTGTCTCTTACGTATATGATAACTCTTAACAAGCTATCAGAATTTGTGTGGGGATGGGGTTGTTTATGGTAAATGGTGAACTATCTTAAAGATTGAAAAAATTTATATTTCTGATTTGAAAAGTGAATACATTAGAGGCCTCTTGGAAAAATGCTTAGACCTTTTTTGAAAATAGGACACTTGGGGGCACACTCCATTGTCGGATTTGCAGTGAGTAGAAAAATGCCAAACCAACTCTGATGAAGGATACCAGGGTGGGCGGAGGTGGGGCATTTCTTTTGTTGGTATATTAACTTTCCTTTCTTATTTCTATCTTCTTAAACTCCTGTGTACTTGGTCAGTGGAGGAGATAGAAGTACAAAGACATGTAAATCATATGGTTATTTACTGATGATTTTGGTTGATGGCGATGGTTTTACTTGCTAAGTCTGACTCTTGCGACCCCACAGACTGTAGCCTGTCAGGCTCCTCTGTCCATGGGATTTTTCAGGTAAGCATACTGGAGTGGGCTGCCTTTTTCTTCTGCAGGGGATCTTCCTGACCCAGGGATTGAACCCCAGTCTCCTGCATTGCAGGTGGATTCTTGACCAACTGAGCTACCTTCCTGATAAACTACTGACCATTTTGCTAATGCCAAAAGACATATTTCTTTTTTTTTCTTTGACATATTTCTTTGTAGAAAAAACTGGGATTTTTTTTTTTTTTCCTCAAAGGTTTGAATACTTTTTTGTTTATTTTTTAAGACTTTTTTTCAGTGTGGACAACTTTTGTTTTTTTAATTTATTTTTTAATTGGAGGAAGATTGTTTTACAAAGTTGTGTTGATTTCTGCCATACAACAGACAAGAATCAGCCATAATTATACATACATCCTCTCCCTCTTAAAGCCTCCTTCCCCTCCCCCATCCTACCCCTCTAAGTCATCACAGAACGCCAGGCTGGGCTCTTCGTGTTATATAGCAACTTCTGTTTTACACTTTGTTGTTATTCAGTCACCAGGTTCTGTCCAGCTCTTTGCAACCCCCTGGACCATAGCATGCCCAGCCTCCCTGTCTCTCACCATCTCCTGCAATTTGCCCAAGTTTATGTCCATTGAATTGGTGATACTGTATATATGTTGATGCTGCTTTCTCCATTCATCTGTTCTCTCCCTTTCCCACTGTGTCCACAAGTCCATTCTCTTTATCTGCGTCTCCATTCCTTCCTTGCAGACAGGTTCATCAATTCTATTTTTCTAGATTCCATATATAAGCATTAAAAATGATACTTGTTTTTCTCTTTTTGACTTCCTTTACTCTGTTTAAATAGGTTCTAGTTTCATTCACCTTACTAGAACTGACTCAAATTCATTCTTTTTTATGGCTGAATAATATTCCATTGTTATTTATGAAACACATCTTCATACATCTGTGGATGGACATCTAGACTGATTCCATGTACTGGCTATTGTAAACAGTGCAGCAGTGAATATTGGGGTACATGTGTCTCTTAGAAATGTGGTTTTTCTCAGGGTCTATGCACAGTAGTGGGATTGCTGGATCATATGGTAGTTTTATTCCTAGTTTTTTAAGGACTCTGCATACTGTTCTCCATAGTGCCTGCATCAATTTACATTCCCACCAACAGTGGAGGAGGGTTCCCTTTTCTCCGCATCCTCTTATAGCTTTTATTGTTGGTAGATTTTTTTGATGATGGCCATTCTGACTGGTGTGAGGTGACACCTCATTGTAGTTTTGATTTATACTTCTCTAATAACTAATGATGTTGGGCATCTTTTCATGTGTTTGTTGGCCACCTGTATGTCTTCTTTGAAGAAATGCCTGTTCAGGTCTTCTGCTCATTTTTTGACCAGGCTGTTTGTTTTTCTGATATTCTATTGAGCTGTATGAACTGCTTATATATTTTGGAGATTAATCCTTTGTCAGTTTTTTTGTTTGCAATTATTTTCTCCCATTCTGACTGTTGTCTTTTCATCTTGTTTATGGTTTCCTTTGTTGTGCAAAAGCGTTTAAGTTTAATTAGGCCCCATTTGTTTATTTTTGTTTTTATTTCTGTTACTCTAGGAGGTGAGTCAAAGAGGATCTTGTTGTGATTTATGTCCAAGAGTATACTGCCTGTGTTTTTCTCTAAGAAGTTTACAGTTTCTGGGCTTACATTTATTTAAGTCTTTAATCCATTTTGAGTTTATATTTGTGCATGGTGTTAGGAAATGTGCTAGTTTTATTCTTTTGCATGTAGCAGTCCAGTTTTCTCAGCACCGCTTATTGAAGAGGCTGTCTTTTCTCCATTGTATATTCTTTTATTCTTCCTCCTTTGTCAAAGACAAGGTACCCATAGGTACATGGGTTTACCTCTGAGATTTCTATCTTATTCTGTTGGTCTGTATTTCTCTTCTTGTGCCAGTACCATACTGTCTTGATGACTATAGCTTTGTAGTATAGTGTGAAGTCAGGAAGGTTGATTCTTCCATCTCTCTTTGTCTTTCTCAAGATTGCTTTGGCTATTTGAGGTCTTTTGTGTTTCCATACAAATTGTGAAATTGTTCTAGTTTTGTGAAAAATACCATTGATAGTCGATAGAGACTTCAATGAATCTGTAGATTGTTTTGGGTAGTATGATTATTTTCACAATATTGATTCTTCCAATCCAGGAACATGGTATATCTCTCCGTCTTGTGTCATCTTTGATTTCTTTCATTAGTGTCTTACAGTTTTCTGCATACAGGTCTTTTGTCTCTTTAGATAGGTTTATTGCTAGTAATTTTATTCTTTTTGTTGCATTTGTGAATGGGATTGTTTCCTTAATTTCTCTTTCAGATTTTTCATTGTTAGTGAATAGGAGTGCGGGGATTTTTGTAGATTAATTTTAGATCCTGTGACTTTACTATTTTCATTGATTAATTCTAGTAATGTTCTGGTGGCATCTTTAGGATTTTCTATGTATAATAGCATGTCATCTGCAAACAGTGAGGGTTTTACTTCTTATTTTCCTTCTGGATCCTTTTATTTCTTTTTCTTCTCTGCCATGGCTCTGTTTTCCAAAACTATGTTGAATAATAGTGGCAAGAGTGGGCACCTTTTTTTGATGTGGACCATTTTTAAAGTCTTTATTGAATTTGTTACAGTATTGCTTCTATTTTATGTTTTGTTTTTTTGGCCCTTAGGCACGTGGGATCTTAGCTCCCCAACCAGGGATCAAGCCTGTGCCTCCTTCGTTGGAAGGCAAAGTCTTAACCACAGGACTACCAGGGAAATCCCTTGAATACCTTGGATAGCCAACAGGGACTGTTGTATAGCACATGGAACTCTGCTCAATGTTCGGTGCAGAGGAGGGAGGTTTGGGGGAGAATGCTCACATGTATATGTATGGCTGAGTCCCTTTCCTCTTCTCCTGAAACTACCACAACATTGTTAATTGGCTGTACACCATTACAAAATGTTTAAAGTTTGGGGAAAAGAATTAGATTGCATGCATGCACCTACTCCCTCCTCCAGCTTCCCTCCACCACCACCATGTCCACACCCTGTGTTCCCATCAGTTGGGTGATTCAGTCACACATGCTCTCATTTTAGGAAGGGTTGCAGCTACATTCTTTGAAAAAGAAAGGAATTCAGTTGAGCATATAGGTTAGAGTTTTTAATCTTTCTTTTGATTCCCCATCTGAAAGGATCTCTGTGTAAATGTTTTTGCTGATTATTGTGTTTGCTCTGCCTCATTCAGGTTCATCTCTAAACCTGAAAACATGCCATTCCTGCCTCCTGCCCCAACATGAACAGAGCTGAGCGCTTCAGGCTTCCTTGATGCTTTTTCTTAACCCGCTGGACTTGTAGAGTATAGAAAGCAACCTTTAGAGTTTCGATCCTAGCTCTACTTTTTATTAGCTATGCAATAATAATGACATAATAGGAGTCGCTAACATTTGTGGGGTGATTATGCCAAGGTTATATGTCTCATTTCATGACTTTTATGATATGAGAGTCCCAGTTGTTAACATCTGGAACATGCCTTCAAATGCATCATCTTGTTCTGTTGTCACATGTCCTGTGATAAGGCAAAACACAGTCTGTCTAAAATCCCATAGCCACCTTTGAGAGCTGGGACTAAAACCCAGATTTCTTGGCTTTTTTTGTCCTGTCCCCATTAGCTTAATCATATCACATTCTGGGTGCTTCTTAGCTGAAGGACAGCCACATCATGGAGTGTCTAAATTAATGCCACACCTGAATTGCCTTTGTTGACACTAACTGGAAATGACCAGACCACTTCCTGGTTGCCTACCAGTCTTTCTAGTATACATGTCTCATTAAGCCCTGCCTTTTCTTCACACTTTCAGGAAGTGGTTTTTTTCCTTTGGTGCTTGAGGTACCACTGCTCAGATTTTTGGATCTTGACTTTGTTCCTTTTTCAGGAACAGTTTTCTTTCCCCTGTTAGCTCAATAAACAAAATTAGCCAGTGAGTTAGTTTTGGAAAGGAATAGTAAACCCTGAAATAAACATAATGTCCTCTAGGAAAGAAACCACATACCGACAAATTTACTTTACAGCTTGCTAGAGCAACCTTTCTGAAGCCTATTAAGGAGTAATTCAGTCAAAATAACTCTATAGCTACCATCCATCCCCTTTTTCTATGTAGAATACCTAAGACTGTGGACAGTAAGAGCTGGGTTTTAAATTTGCACCACTGCCAGTTTACAAATGTTCATACGTTACTGGTTTGGGGCTTAAATGACCTTCTCTTGTCATCTTTCCTCACTCTTTTGCTGTGCCAGTTTAGGAAATACTTACTGAACACTTAAGTGCTGGATACTGTCCTTGGTGTTGCTAGGGATACAGATGAGTTGGCCTAATCCCATTCTTCCTCCAAGAGGCTCAAAGAGCTTAGAGCCAGCTGCATTTTACTCCAGCTTTGCTTCCCTCTCAGGGAGCACAGAAGCACATGTTGACAAGAGAGGTGGGTGTCATTGTGATTTGTTTTGAATAACTTGTAGTAAATTTGGTAGGCAGTAGGGAATTGTTGAAGGTTGGAAGCATTGGAAGCAACTGGTTTAAACATGCTTTTTAGGAAGATGAATCTGGTGCATAGGATGGATTGAAACATAGGGTGACCAGGTATAGTCACCCTGGTGGTTGAGATGACAGTTTATATGACACTTGATTTTTTTTTTTTTAAACAAAGCATCTTTGTGTCTGATCTCCTTTAACCCATAAGACAATTCTGTGAAGTTAGGATGAGCCGGCATTGTCTTTCTTAGTTTTCATGGATGCAGACTGAAGCTCAGAGAGGACCTGTAATGGCTGGATGTGTAGTAATGTCTTGAGGAAAGGGTTGGCACTGGAGATGGAAGGTGGACGTGATGTGGATGGCATTTTGGATGCCAGAGCTATGGGGCTTGAGATCTGAGTAGATATTGATTATCAAGGAGAATGAGGGGTCACATAACACTGAGATTGTCAGGTCAGTCTTCTGGGAAGGATGATGCATTCACAAAAGTAGAGAAATCAGACAGGGAATGTGGCAAATTTGGTTTTGGATAGTAGATTGAGGGGCAGGCTGTAACAAGTGGACAGCTTGGAATTTGAGTCTTAGATTGGAGCCCAGTGTTTTTGATAATTAGAAGATCATGTGTGACTTTAGGGAGTGATTTCAGTAGCGTGTGGAGGAAGAAGCCACAGCATGAAGATAGGTTGAGGTAGAATTGCTGGAGGTGGGAAGGGGTAGACGGGAGGGACAGTGGGAGGTGTGGGTGGAAGTGATCACATGTTCTTCTTTAGGTGCAGAGGGAACCAAGGTGCAAGAGGGTTTTGTGGTGTGTGTGTGTGGGGGGGGGGTGAATTTGAGGAGCTCCCCAAAGAAGACTCTTTTGTACAGGATTAGGTGAAGTCACCTCTGAGTTAAAAGGATGAGAAGGATTTTGTGCTAAAGGCAAGCAGAGGTCTGGGATAGCAGGTATGGGAAGTGTTGTTCAGGGAGCTGAGGAAAGGTAAACCGAAGAAAAGGCTCAAAGTTAGGAATTTGCGGTGATTCCAATCAGCATGGTTTTGTGGCTTTCCAGTAGTTCTTGGAGACCAGAAAATAGGATTGGAAGGAGTAGGCTTTAGGGCTTTTCAAGGCCGGGTAGCCTGTCATGAGTTCTGGTGGTAGGTGGAAGAGACTGTCAGACTTAACAGTCTAAATGGCAATTTGGAATTATTGATGGCTTTCGGTCATCAAACCAAATCTTCTTATGTCTTATTCTGGGCACATGCACAGAACCAACGGGGAGGGAGTCCTGCAGACCTCCAGCAGCTGGCCTGGGCTTGGAGCAGTTGGCTCTTTGCTGTCTGTTGTGCTCATCTTTGAAACAGGAATAACTACAGCCTACCTTAACCTTGGTATAGTGCTATACCAGTGATTCTGTGCTGTGTACTGCCTCTTGTTTCATTAAGCATTGTTGTAACTTAATGAAAACATTTTGGGGCAGCCTTTTTGAAAGGTGACAGGATTGCGAGAATATATTTATGAACCCCACTTACTCCCTGTTGTGAATTATTTTAATTTAGTCTGCAGTCCCTCTCCACACCTTGTTTTCCCCTTTCATTTTGGAAACTCAGATTTTCACTTTCTTTAAAGCAGGGATGGAGAAGACCCTGCAAGATGAGATTGAAGCCATCCTGCGGGAGAGGATTATGGTGCTTGATGGAGGGATGGGGACCATGATCCAGCGGCACAAGCTGAGTGAAGAAGACTTCCGAGGACAAGAATTTAAAGATCATGCCAGGCCCCTGAAAGGCAACAATGATATTTTAAGTATAACTCAGCCCAGTGTCATTTACCAAATCCATAAGGTAAAGCTTCCTTGAGTTCTTCTATTTTTATTTATCATTCTGCAAGTCCTTTGGTGTCCTGAGGGCAGACCACTGTGCTGAGTGCTCTGGGGGAGACAGAAAAGGGGGTGATTTATTCAGAAAGCAGGTTTCATTCAGTTTGGCTGCTCAGTCATCTTGGCGACCCCATGGACTGTAGCACGCCAGGCTTCCCTGTCTGTGACCAGCTCCTGGAGCTTGCTCAGACTCATGTCCATAGAGTCGGTGATGCCATTCAACCATCTCATCCTCTGTCGTCCCCTTGTCCTCCTGCCTTCAGTCTTGCCCAGCATCAGGGTCTTTTCCAGTGAGTCAGTTCTTCGTATCAGGTGGCCAAAGTTTTGGAGCTTCAGCATCAGTCCTTCCAATGAGTATTCAGGCCTGATTTCCTTTGGGGCACCTAATTCACTACAGCAGCCCTGGTGGTGTGAAACGGAAAGGTAATTGTTATTCTCGTTTTGTAGATTTGAAAACTGAGCATCTCAGAGATTAAATAACTGGCGATACAGAGGATTGCTGACTTGAAATCCCATGTTCTTCCATCTCATTTTTCTGTCTGGCTAGTCAGCATAAAGTCATAAAGTCAGCATAAAGTCAGAAGCAAGTAACTGGGTATTGCTAGACTTTTAAAAATAAACATAAAACTAAATTGTTTTATAGGTTATAGGAATTTTGTAGAACTATGGCTAAAAGAAATAATAAGTTGATTTAATCTGTTTTCTTGGTCTAGATTCAATTTGAAGGACAAAGTGACTTTAATGAGAAAATTTTCTCTTTGGAGTAGGGCATTGTTATAGGGATTTCAGACTTTAAAAAATTGCAGTGTAGCTGACAAATAACATTAGTTACAGGTGTACAGTGTAATGATTAGATATTAGTATATGTTACAAAGTGGTCACCACAGTAAGTCTAGGTAATATCTGTTACCATACATAGTTACAGTTTTTTTCTTGTGATGAAGATTTTTAAGATCTACCTTCTTAGCAACTTATAATAGTATTAACTATAGCCTTCATGGTGTGCGTTACATCTTCGTGACTTATTTTATAACTGGAAGCTTGTACCTTTTGACCCCCTTCATCCGTTTCCCCCACTGTCCACTCCCCAACTTCTGGCAACCACCTTTCTTCTTTTTTATAGCTCAGTTATATTCCATTATGTATACATATGACATTTCCTATTTTCCTTTATCTGTCAGTGGACACTTGGATTGTGTCCATATGTTGACAACTGTAAATAATGCTACAGTGAACATGGGTACTTCTTTTTTAAAAAAATTTATTTAACTGAAGGATAACTGCTTTACAGTAGTGCGTTGGTTTCTGCTGTACATCAGCATGAATCAGCCATAGGTGTGCTCTCGTCCCCTCCTCCTTCAGCCTCCCTCCTGCCTCCCCCCAGAAGTTGTCACACAGCCCTGGGTTGAGCTCCCTGTGTCCTACGGCAAATTCCCACTGGCTGTTTTACATACGGTAATGTATATGTTTCAGTGCTCCGCTTTCAGTTCACCCTACCCTCTCCTCCGGCTGTGTCCACAAGTCTGTCCTCTGTGCCTGCATCTCTGTTCCTGCCCAGCAATAGGTTCATCAGTACCACTTTTTAAGATTCCATATATATGTGTTAATATATGATATTTGTTTTTCTCTTTCTGACTTACTTCACTCTGTGTGACAGACTCTAGGTTCATCTGCCTCTCTAGAATGGACTCAAATTCATTCTTTTTATGGCTGAATAATATTCCATTGTATATGTGTACCACATCTTCTTTATCCATTCATCTGTTGCTAGACATCTGGGTTACTTCCATGTCCTGGCTGTTGTAAATAGTGCTGCAGTGAACACTGGGATATATGTGTCTTTTAGAATTGTGGTTTTCTCAGGGTGTATGTCCAGTAGTGGGATTGCTGGGTCATATGTTGTCTTATTCCTAGTTTTTTAAGAAATCTCCATAATGGCTGCATCAGTTTACATTTGCACTAACTGTGCAAGAAGGTTCCCTTTTCTCCACATCCTCTCCAGCATTTGTTGTAGATTTTTGATAATGGCCATTCTGACTGTTGTGAGGTGATACCTCATTGTAGGTTTGGTTGCATTTTTCTAATAGTAAATGGTGTTGAGCATTTTTTCATGTGCTTATTAGCCTTATATGTCTTCTTTGGAGAAATGTCTGTTCATGTCTTCTGCTCATTTTTTGATTGGGTTGTTTTTCTGATATTGAGCTGCATGAGCTGCTTGTGTATTTTAGAGGTTAATCCTTTGTCAGTTGCTTTATTTGCAGTTATTTTCTCCCATTCTGGGTTGTCTTTTCATCTTGTTTATGGTTTCCTTTGCTGTGCAGAAAAGCTTTTCAGTTTAATTAGGTCCAATTTGTTTATCTTTGTTCTTATTTTACTCTAGAAGTTGGGTTATAGAGGATCTTGCTGTGATGTGTGTCAAAGAGTGTTCTATCTGTGTTTTCCTTTAAGAGTTTTATAGTTTCTGGTCTTAACATTTAAGTCCTTAATCCATTTTTAGCTTATTTTTGTGTGTTGTTAGGAAGTGTTCTAATTTCATTCTTTTACACCTATCTGTCCAGTTTTCCCAGCACCACTTATTAAAGAGACTGTCTTTTCTCCATTGTCCATTCTTTCCTCCTCTATCGACGACAAGGTCCCTCTAGGCTCGTGGGCTCATCTCTGGGCTTTCTGAGAGAAGCAAGCCACTGAAGGAACCGTAGCTGATTCTGTGAGCCATTCACAGTTTCACTGTCCTGACTGTGTGCGCTTAGACGTGCATGGCTTAATATTTGAAACAAGCATGCTACTGGCAGAATCAACCGAGTATCTTCTGTCTTTTTCAGTTAGTGTTTTTGTTTTATTTGGATAAAACCCGGAAATAAAATTGCTGGGTCATATAGTAGTTCTATTTTTAATTTTTCGAGGAGTCGCCATTCTATTTTCTATAGAGGTTGTGCAAACTTTACATTCCTGCCAACAGTGTGCGAGGGTTCCCTTTTCTGTATCTCTTCACCAACACTTGTTATTTCTTGTCTTTTTGATAAAAGCCATTCTGATAGGTGAGCTCTGATATTGCATTGTGATTTTGATTTGCAGTTCCCTGATGATTAGTGATGTTGACTGTCTTTTCATGAACCTGTTGGCCATCTGTATGTCTTCCTTGGAAAAGTGTCTGTTTTAGTCTCCTGCTCATTTTTTCCTTTTTGACCATGCCATGCTGCATATGGAATCTTAGTTCCCTGACCAGGGATTGAACTATACCCCCTGCAGTGGAAGTGTAGAGTCTTAACCACTGGACTGCCAGGGAAGTCCTGTATTCTGCCCATTTTTTTTGAATTGGTTTGTTTGTATTTTTTTTGTTAGTTGCTGAATTGTATGAATTCTTTATTTTGGATATCCACATCAGATACATGATTTGCAATTCAGTAGATTGCCTTTTCATTTTATTGCTTGTTTCTTTTGCTCTGTAGATGCTTTTTAGTTTGATGTAGTCCCACTTGTTTGTTTTTGTTTTTGGTGCCTTTCAGACTCTTCTTAAGGAAATCACTTAAATGAATGAATGATTAAATGATTCATTGAGGGTGGAAGGAACCTTCTCTTGGCTGGTCAAGACTTTGTTCTAGATAAGATGCAGAATAGTTTTCATTTGAAGAAAAACTAGGAGTGCCTTTCTTTTGTTGTGATAGAAATTGTCAGTACTAGAAGATTGAAAATTGGTTCTTGAAGAGGTTGATTCTACAAGTTTTTCTGCTAGGCCTTCTAATATGTAGTCAAATTACATTATAAAATTCCAGTACATTGTAGATTGGGAATGCCATCATGGGTATGAATTGCTTCATACAGTTACAGTTATGCATGCATGCTCGGTCGTGTCCAACTCTTGGCGACACCATGGACTGTAGCCTGCCAGACTCCTTTGTCCGTGGGATTATCCAGGCAAGAATACTGGAGTGGGTTGCCATTTCTATCTCCAGGGATCTCCCTGATCCAGGGGTTGAAGCTGTGTCTCCTGCATCCCCTGCATTGCAGGAGAATTCTTTACACTGAGCCACCAGGGAAGCCCAACATGGATACCAACATCAGTTCTTATCATGCAGTTGGTGAAATCACCACCTTTCCCCAACCGTTAGCTTCCTGAGGGCACTAATTCATGCCTATTTTTCACTACTGAATTCCAACTGAGAACAGTATCTTGCACAAAGTAAGTCAGTAAATGTTTTTCAAGAGGGTGAATCTTTGTCTTCTGTGTTAGATAGGCAACTAGAAAGAACAGCAAGTTTCCCAGGATAGGGACATGAATCAAAATGGCAGTAAGTACAGTAAGGTGTATCTGGCTGTCCCATTTGTGTGGGATATTGACTCGCTGGAGTTCTCTGGATGTAGAGACCATGTCGTGTTCGTGGATGAGGAAGGGAAAAAGACTAGGCCTTTTCACACTTAGTTATTTCTAGTAGTGTTACTGACCATAGAGCTGATCCCTTGATCCTTCATTTTAATGGAATGTCCAGGCTCTATACAAAGTGCAAGTCCCTGACACTAGGCTGTTTTGGTTGTAATGTAGGTGCCTGACTTTCAGCTTCTGGTTGGGGAGGCGTCCGTTTCAAACGCATCCTTGTCTGTAAACACCCTGAGACAGCCATATGAAACGGCTGCTGCTGACTAACCGACTAGCAGCCAGGCTCCCCCCACCGTGAAGTTCCTCTTGGAGAAAGCCCTGGGTGACCTAAATGAGGGACCCTGCCTCTTGCTTCCTGAGTCCTAATTCCTACAGGTTTTAAGCTCTCCAGTAAAGAGTGAACCCACAATATTCTAAGCATCTACCTTGATCCCAATGAAGGCAGAACCCTGGCTCTCTCAGTTATTTCCCTCCAACCCCCAGCTACCTCACTGTGTGGCCTGAGCATGCCGCACCCTTCAGGACCTGTGGATAGCAGGACTTTTTTGTTTTTTCAGAAGTTCCCTGATAGTAATTGCTGAGGTGAGTCTTACAATTGTGAATGTCCATGGCATTGGCCCCGTCCTGGCTCAGCACTGGGGGTAAGGGCCCAGATGAATGCCTCATGCATTTCCTAGCCCACTGATGCTGTTAGGCTGAGACCTACAGGAACTGACATTTAAAACACCTGCAGGTAGCCTCGGCTGTGTTGTCATTAATGGCCGCCTCTAATCTTGACAGCTTTTACAGAAGAAAATTGAGCAGAGTGATGAAGCAGCTTGCCCACATCCATCTGTGTTTTTTTTGTTTAAACTTTTAATTTTATGTTGGAGCATAGCTGATTAACAATGTGATAGTTTCAGGTGCAGAGCAGAGTGACTCAGCCATACGTATGTGTATCCATTCTCCCTCAAACTGCACGCCCCATCCTGGCTGCACGTAAGATCGAGCAGAGGTCCCTGTGCTACACAGGAGGTCCTTGCTGGGTATCCATTTTTAATACAGCCGTCACACGTGTTTTAATTGGTGAGAATAGGTTTGGAATCTTGGGGTGTCATATCCTGAGCCCATGAGTGTGATATTATTCCAGGAAAGAAAGTGGAGAGAGGAGGTGAAGAACTAGAAGAAACACCTTATAAACTTCATATTATGGAAAATTTTAAACCTACGCAGAATTGGAGAAAACTGGGAATTTAGAAATACTCTCTGCCTAATTATAGAGATAATATGTGTTCATTGTTACAAAAATAAAATGTCTAGCTCAATAGAAAAACATAAAAAAAAATAAAAACCACCTGTAATATCAGTATGTGTATTTATGCTCACTCAGTCATGTCCAGCTCTGCGACCCCATGGACTGTAAATTCACTACCAAGACATACTTGCCATTCACATATTTTAATTTATATTTCAGACTAGTTTTCTGTATTTGAGTTTTAAAAATTAGATTGGGATTATTATTACTCCATACTATTTTATAATTTGCATTTTTTAACACCGTGAGTATTAAATATTCTGAGACATGGTTTTAGTAACTTTGTACAAATTTATTCTATGCATATATCACCATTTGCTTAATTTAACCTTATTCTTAGGCATTAAGGTTGTTTTCAGTTTTTCTTTCTCTTTTTTGAAAAGCTAAATTTTAATTTGTTCTGATAAAACAGAACCCATAGTTAAGAATAAATTACCTTTTAACCACTACTCCAAATTTCTATTTTTTCCCCAGAGATAACCACTTATACTAGTTGGTGTATGTCTTTCCAAATCATTTGTTATGCTTTTATACATAAGTGTATATATATATATGTATACTAGAAAACTCAATACTATTTGTATGTGTGTATATTTTAAATTTAATGGTGTCATATTTTGTTTTTCTATTGCACAGTATTTTTAGAGATGTTTCCATATTTGTAGATATTTATAGACAGTGTTGTGGTTTTACCTATTTTTTGGCTGCTTGTTGCATGCATGATCTTAGTTCCCCGACCAGGGATCACAGCCATATCCCCTGCAGTGAAAGCAGAATCTTAACCACTGGACCACCAGGGAACTCCCCACACATGGTGTTTTTTAGCTGCCACATAACACGTAATAAAATGGACATATTATAGTTTATTTAGCCGTTTCCCTATTGATGAGTATTTAAGCTGTTTGTGACTTAAAAGTGTGTAAATTTTGGATTTTATTTCCAAATTTTTCTGCAAACAGTGTCTTATCTGTTTACTTGGGGTTGAGTTTACTCAGTGTTGGAAAATCAGGAGATTCCAGAGTGTTTATCAGATTGAGACAGAGTGAAACAAGGAAGAAAGATTTCAAACAGGGAGAACAGGAGGACACCAAGGTCCTCGGGGTTTAGTGAGGGTTCTGATCTGGCTCAGAGGGGCCAGGGGCCGTGGGCTGAAGCAGCTGTGGTCAGAAGTGAGATTGCAGTGAGAGGGCCCTTCTCAACAGAATCCTAGTTGTGCTGAAGCTGGGACGTGGCAGAGGAGCAGACAGAATGTTTGTGGAGGGCCATCGTGTCCAGAAGCTGAATGTGCGATCTGTACTATCATCTGGCCACTGACGAAGCAGGGCTGTAATAATGCTTTCAAATGAGGAAACTCAAACTCAGAGTTTAAGGAACTCGACTCAGTTCACACCACATTTGAACTTTGTCTGACCTCAAGTTCCGTTTTATTTATACCACATGACTTTCTGTGAAATCCCTATATCCTTTTGTGTCTCTATTCTGTATCTAGTGCAGTGCCTTGCACTTAGTAAGTAGTCAAAAAGTATTTGGTGAAGATGGTGAGGAAAAGGCAAGTTTACTGTTAGGGGGCAGGGATTCTGTAACTCATAGCATTGACATGACCTCTTGTTGCAGGATTACCTCCTAGCTGGGGCAGATATCATTGAAACAAATACTTTCAGCAGCACCGCTATTGCCCAAGCTGACTATGGCCTGGAACACTTGGTAAGGATTTCATTTTTCCTTGTATTTAAGATAGTCATGAGTATTTGCTGTATTGGTAGTTGCTAGTGAGAAAACCTGCCAAACCTGCAGGGTCAAGCTAATGTCTAGTTATCTATTGTTTGTGGTCAGACAGAGGAAATGGTTGGAATCTCTTCTGATTGTAAACATAACTGTCCAGTCATTTTCCAGGTGGCTTCTTTTGTGGACTAGTGATAATCAAATAAAAATGATGCTTATTATGCAGTAATTGAATAAAAGCATAATGATTGGCCGTGTGTGCAGTTTTGTAAAGCCTTTTTAAATTGAGTGACAGATCTGGTTTCCTCTTTTTAAAAAATCGTGGCAAAATACATGTAACATAAAATTTACCATTTTAACCATGTTTAAGTGTGCAGTTCAGTGGCATTACTTACATTCACATTGTTTGTTGTGCCACCGTTACCACCGTCTATCCATGGAACGCTTCATCTTGTGTAACATAAGCTCTGTACCCATTAAACAATAATTCCCAATTTTCCCTTCCCCCCAGCCCCTAGAAACCACCATTCTGCTTTCTGTCTTTGTGAATTTAGCTCCCCTAGTTGCCTTATGTAAGCAGATTATCAGTATTTGTCCTTTTGTGACTGGCTTATTTCACTTAATGTCCCTTAAGGTTCACTCATGCTGTAGCATGCATTGGAATATCCTTCCTTTTTCAAAGTTGAATAGTATTCCATTGTATGGATATAGCATATTTTGTTTATTCATTTATCCACTGTTGAATACTTAGGTTGGTTCTACCTTGGCTATTGTGGACAATGTTACTCTGAGGATGGTGTACAGACCATCTCTTCTGCATCTGTGCTTGCATTTCTTTCGAGTGTATACCCAGAAGTAGAGTTGCTGAGTTACACAGTAATTCTGTTTAATTTTTTGCAAAACTGCCACACTATTTTCTGCAGTACCTACATCATTTTATATATCCACCAACAGTGTACAACAGTTTCCAGTTTTCCATCTTTGCCAGCACTTGTCCTGTTTCTGTTTTGTTTTTTTTTTTTTAATAATTTTATTTATTTATTTTTGACTGTGCTGGGTCTTCACTGCTGTGCAGGCTTCTGTCCAGTTGCAGCGAGGGGGAGGGCTACTCTCTAGTTATGGTGCTCAGGCTTCTCATTGCGGTGACTTCTATTGCAGACCACAAGAGAAGTGCGGGCTTCAGTAGTTGCAGCTCCTGGACTCTAGAGCACAGAATTAATAGTTGTGACACATGGGCTTAGTTGCTCTGAGGCAGGTGGGATCTTCCTGGTTAGAGGATCAAACCTGTATCTCCTGCATTGGCTGGCGGATTCTTTACCACTGAGCACCAGGGAGGCCCTGATTTTGTTTTTGTTTTGTCGTCATAGTAGGCATCTTAGTAGGTGTGGGGTAAAGGATTTGGTTTCTTTTTAATCAACACCATGCTTCCATATTCAGATTTTGTAAACCTGATGAAAATAGGTGGTAGATGCTGAGATTCCTATTTCTGGGTGGAATTTTTCCCAGACCTGTCTCTGTGTTCAGGCATGTAGTCCTGAGTGCCTTGACACTGATTTCCCTCAGTGTTGGGGCTTTGTGAAATCACTTGCCTTTGGGGTTATCAAGGGAAAATCAAATTGCGTCATAATTACTTTTGTGTTATTTTGGGGCAGGATTGGCAAACTTTTTCTGTAAAAGGCCAGGCAGTAAATATTTTAAGCTTTGTTGGCACATACAGTCTTTGTTGCAACTGCTCAACACTGGCATTATGGTACGAGAGCAGCAATAGACAGCACGTAAATGAATGGGCTTGACTATACTTCAATAGGACTTGTGGACACTGCTTTGGACGTTTGTGTATGCTTGCCTTTTAGTCATAAGGAGAGGGTTCATGGCCCTTCTCCAGATTCTCTAGAGGTTAATAATCTACGAAAAGTTCAGACCCAGTGTCCCCAGCCATTGTGTGGTGGTGGAAGCCAGGGCCTGCGGGAGTTGCTGAGGAAACCACCTAGGCAGGTGGTGGCAGAGCTGGTTCTGGAACCCAGGTGTCCTCTCTCTGAAGCCCATGATTCCCCATTACTGTGTTTTTGTTTTTGTTTTAATTTTCAGCCTATTTCGTGACATCAGCTTATTCTGATGTGCCAGATGTCCAGAGATTGCCCTTTTTGCCAGCTAGCTCATGGTTTTGGGGAGGAATGTAAAAGCAGTTCCCAAAGACTTGCCTTTCCTGTTGGCTGCATTGCTGGGGCAGCTGGTAGGCCTTATTGGCTAAGATTTTATTCAGACCTCAAATTAATTCACTCTGAATTTTCTTACTGAGTAAAACTGAGTTTTAGAAGGTCATGAATTCCTTACTTATTTTATGGAAGTAAAGAAGTACAAACTAACACTTGCCATTGATGTATTAGGCCTACCGGATGAACATGTGCTCTGCGGGAGTGGCCAGAAAAGCAGCCGAGGAGATAACTCTCCAGACAGGTAAGGAACCTTGTTCTCCTTTTTTTTTTTCCTTTAAAAAAAAAACAAAGCTGCTTCCTTTGATATTCTTAGCTGTAATAATCTGTGCTTATTGCCGTTTTTCCTTCCGTGACAGCTGGCCCAGAGCAACGCTGCAGATGCCATCATGTACTTGTTTGTAGATTCCTTCTCTGCAGTTTCATAATTAGGCATTCAGCGTCTCTCTGAATGGACCCTGTCTCCATGGGTCTGTCTGTCTCATGCTCTGTGTTTACTCGATGTTATATCTTGATTTTATTACCAGGACCATGGCTTCCCCATCCGTCTACAGCTAAGATGATTTCTCTACCTTCAGAAGCACATCTTCAGGTTGTTGAGGCACAACCGAGTGCTCTGGTCATAGTGGTGATCATTAAGATATTTGATCTTATCCCTGTCAAGCGACCCTCATCCTTGAGGTTTTCCTTACCTGGGTAAAGAGAGATTCTCTTTCGCGTGTTTTCCACTTCACACCACTCATGTCTTTGAAGGCGCTGTTGTGTAGCACAGAAGAGGGTGACAGTAGCATCAGGCTTGCTGGGGTTTGAAAAATGGCTCCCCAAAATAGCTCACCTTCTGGCTGTCTGCCACAAGAACACTTGGGCACCAGCTGGAGGGGAGGCTTTGAGGGTGGGAAAGGAATAGAAGAAATACATGGAACCCCTTAAGATTTGGAAATGTGAAATTGTTGCCAACAGGAAAGATGTAAAGCAAAATTGTTAGGAAGTTAGACACAGCATACTAATGAAGACTGCAGCAATTTATAGGAACTCTGTTTCTGAGAGATAATGTTAAATGTGGAAGGGCATAGACTATTGCCCTAGTAGAGTCACAGAGCAGAGGATATTCAGTCAGCCAAGCAGGGGAAGATAAGAACGTTTTTCTTACACCAACATTATTGTCCAGCTTGGGGGTGGGGCGGGGGTAAAGAATATTGTAACCTGTTAAAAGCTGGGTTATCGATTGGTTGGTAAATGGAAAACATAACTATTTGGGTAAAATCACCACAGGTGATGAGCAGTGTGCCCCCTGCTTCTGTTAGGATATGTAAATGAACACAACATGTCAGGCTCTTAGGAGCACCAGGACTCTAGCCTAGAGGAAAGATTATTCAGGAATGCTTAAAGAGTTATTAAAGTAAGATTTGATCTCCTTTATACTTTAATTTCAGGCTTTGTAATTACCCACCGTGATTTAATCTTTTTCCCCTGCAAAGGCCCTGCAATACAGCAGTGGCGAGCATTTCAAGATCAATGCTACTGTGAGGAAATTTTGCAGAACCTATGTTGATGACCTTCAAGGTTTCTTAAGGGTAGGGAGAAAGAGAATTTGTCCGAGTATAGCTGTGGTGATGCTTCCATGGTAGCTCAGATGGTAAAGAATCTGCCTACAATGCGGGAGACCTGGGATCGATCCCTGGATTGGGAAGATCCCCTGGAGAAGGAAATGGCAACCCACTTCAGTATTCTTGCCTGGAGAATTCCACGGACAGAAGAACCTGGCAGGCTACAGTCCATGGGATTGCAAAGAGTTGGACGTGACTGAATGACTTTCACTTTCACATAGCTGTTGTGATAGAAAAGGATTACTATCTGAAACTCTTTGAAGCCAGATATGAGAATTCAGTTTTTGCATTGGCTTGGAGGTCACATGTGCACTTCATGTTTCATAATTTCCCCAGTGGGGTCCAGGATGGCCCTCATAATCAAATATCTATTTGCAGTAAAATCTATGAATTGTCTACTAAGTGGAGTAAAAACTGTAAATAGCCTCTTGTAGTTCAGGTAAGGTCAAGTTTTGTTGTTGAATTAAGGGAAAAAGTGAGGCTTTTGTGCTTTTTTGACTTTCAGAGTGATGGACAAAGAATTGTATTCCTGTGTTTTGGGGAAAATCTCATGGCCTCTTGACTCACAACAAAAAGGGCAAGCTATTTAGGGATTTCACACTTGTTTTTCTTTTCCCAAAGGAATTAAGAGGTATGTGGCAGGAGCTCTGGGTCCAACTAACAAGACACTCTCTGTGTCCCCATCTGTGGAAAAACCAGATTACAGGAACATCAGTGAGTATCATATACAATCATTGACCTTGGGCAAGTACCTCAGTGTTTCAGTAATCTTTTCATCTGTAATATGGGGCCAGTGCCAGCTTCTGTTTCGGGGTTGTTGTGACTTAAGGGCTTAGCAGTCTCTGGGATGTGGTAGACATTTAAATAAAAGTGAGCTGTTATTAGTCATTGGATTAGTATTATTTATCTTGAGTCTGTTTTCAAAGATCCATGTTGTTATGTTTGGGCTTCTTTATTAGCTGTGGAAACAAAACCAATCAAAATGAAACTTTAAACTGAGAAGTTGAGCAAATATAGATACTAGGCCTTGGTCAGTTTATAGAATAGCCTGCTAGACCCCACTTTATTTGTCAGGGAGCAGTTATATACAGACTAACATTATACACCAGCATCTGTAAGCATACATGCATTGAAATTTTATGAGGAGGCTAGAAATCTAGGTCGGTTTAAGCATTAGACTGCAAAAAAACAAAAAGAATTAAATGGTCGGAGCTGAATAGTAGTGATACCATGTGTGGTAATGAATTCTGTGTCGAAGACAAGTTCAGGCAAGCGCAATTTGTAGATTTTGGTTCCAGATACCACACTTTCCCACTAGGAGTTGCTCATTCTGGGCTGACATGTGGCACGAGCTTCTTTTGGTCTTAGTGTGGCAGTGGAGAGCTTTCCTTTCTCTTGCACTATGTAAGATGAAGTAGGCTACTCTGTTGAATATATGTGCATCTTTCCTTTCCTGGGTGAGAGATAAAATGGGGAGTGGGATAACCTCTGAGATGGAAATAGATGACATTTTGAACAAAAATTTTGCCAAGGAGCAATTGTACCCTTTTGTGTCCGAGACTGAAATTGCACACCAGGCAGGTTTCTTCTCTGACAGAGTTGGTGTCAGAGGACAGGAGCAAAATCGACAGAACCGCGGACTTTCACCCCAGAAGGTGTGAGAGAATGTGACTCGACCAGTCATGAATCCAGATCAGTGTGACACGTTTCTCTAATTATTCCTCACAGTCTTCCCTGAATTGATTGATTAAAACCATCCCTGGAAAGATCTGTTTTAAAGATCTTAAAGTAAGAGCCAGGGCTCAAGAAATGACGTCTGTCCCCGCCCAGTGGCTCGTTCTCTGCTCACGTGGGAAGTGAGCCTGTGTGCTGAGTGCTTAGGAGTGTCAGTGTTTAGTTCGCTGGTTTAGCTTCCATCACTGCTGTGTTTCTTACAAAATGTGGTGCTGCCCTTAAATTATGCCTATGAACCAGCAATGGGTAGTTCACCTGGAGCCAGGCCTGAATTTGGTGTGTCCTGGGCTTTCAAAGGACACTGATGACTGATGTCCTGGGTATGGTTTGTTTTCTGCAGCATTTGATGAACTTGTTGAAGCATACAAAGAGCAGGCCAAAGGGCTCCTGGATGGTGGAGTGGATATCTTACTCATTGAAACTGTTTTTGATACTGCCAATGCCAAGGTGAGTTAAAGGAGGAAAAGGGGGCTGAGCTGGGGTGTGCGCTAGGGTGCTTCCCCTCATGAAGTGAGGAAATAGAACATATTTTATATATTGTCATATAACATAATAAACATTATTCAAGTTAAATCAAATTCCTCAATTCTGTTTTATTCTCGAGTATTTTTAACTGAGTCCAGTAGAATGAAGGAAACTTTGAAAGGCTATCTTTCTTCTAAAAAATACTTTTTAATTATGAAACTGAATATTTTCATGTATAGCTACTGTATTATGTGCATGGATGCATAGGTCAGATATATATGCACGATTCTAAAATTCAAGATAAATGTATGGAGTAAAAAGTAAATATCCTCCCTGTCCCCATTCCCTGGTTATCTAGCCGTCTTCCCTGGGGACAGCTGCTGTTACTGGTGTGGCGGCCCTGTGGAGATTCCATTCAGAGAAAAGTATGTGTGTGAGTGTGCAGATGTGCTTGTATTCCTTACATATGCACAAAGGTACATAGTGTGTGGAATAAAAAGTGGCTATCCTCATGCATACGTTTTTGACAGTGTCTCTAAGTATAAATTTCTACACGTGAAATTGCTGCATTAGAGAGTCTGGGCACTGTTACTTTCGATCTCCAGCGTCAAAGTACCCTCCAAGATTGTACTCATTTATCCTCCAGTCAGTGAGCAGTTCACAGGAATGCTGCTGCTTTCACCACACCCTCTCTATTGAACTTTTTGGTCTTTTCAACTCTAATAGGTGAAAAATACTACCTTACTATAGTTTTTAGGTGTGCAGTATCTGTGTCTGTGGGTTCTGATATGGAAGAGCTTTGGGCATTAGAGGACCTTAGTTTCTGGTCTTGGAACTTAAGAAAACATGAACAGTACAGATTAACACAGCATTTGTGTCTTTACAGCCCATTCTAACTCATATTCTTTTTTGCAGTGACAAACACTGTTGGCTCATGTACCTACCTTGTTTATGTGAGGCTGTGGAAGTAGAGGCTTCATATTTTTCTCTTTTTAGTTTTGATTGTGAGAAGGAAGAAACAGAGTAGCTCTTCAGCTCTTCCTCAGGAGAAATATTAGTTCATGGGTGGACTTCCAGTCAGCGTTTGTTTTGTTGTAGTATGTACAGTGGAAGCACAAGCTGGAATCAAGATTGCTGGGAGAAATATCAATAACCTCTGATATGCAGATGACACCACCCTTATGGCAGAAAGTGAAGAACTAGCCTCTTGATGAAAGTGAAAGAGGACAGTGAAAAAGTTGGCTTAATGTTCAACAGTCACAAAACTAAGATCATGGCATCTGGTCCCATCACTTCGTGGCAAATACATGGGGATACAGTGGCTTGACTTTATTTTTTGGGGCTCCAAAATCACTGCAGATAGTGATTGCAGCCATGAAATTAAAAGATGCTTACTCCTTGGAAGGAAAGTTATGACCAACCTAGACAGCATATTAAAAAGCAGAGACATCACTTTGTCAACAAAGGTCCGTCTAGTCAAGGCTATGGTTTTTCCAGTAGTCATGTATGGATGTGAGAGTTGGACTATAAAGAAAGCTGAGCAGTGAAGAATTGATGCTTTTGAACTGTGGAGTTGGAGAAGACTCTTGAGAGTCCCTTGGACTGCAAGGAGATCTGACCAGTCTATCCTAAAGGCAATCAGTTCTGGGTGTTCATTGGTAGGACTGATACTGAAGCTGAAACTCCAATACTTTGGCCACCTGATGGGAAGACCTGACTCTGGGAAAAGTCCCTGTTGCTGGGAAAGATTGAGGGCAGGAGAAGGGGACGACAGAGGATGAGATGGTTGGATGGCATCACCGACTCAATGGACATGGGTTTGAGTAAACTCTGGGAGTTGGTGATGGACAGGGAGGGCTGGTGTGCTGTGGTTCATGGGGTCGCAAAGAGTCGGACATGACTGAGCGACTGAACTGAACTGAATATGTACAGTGTTACCTTGAGAAAGGGGTGTGGGTATTGTATGTTACATGGAGGACTTCTTTCTTCTCCCCAGAGAGCATGATATGTGTCTTATCTGAAGAGGCCTTGGTAAAAGGAACATTCTGATCAGCCTGTTAGACTGTGACCTTTGACATAGTCTCTCTTAACAAAGATGTCCTTTTTCTCCCTGGCAGGCAGCTTTGTTTGCAGTCCAAAAACTTTTTGAAGAGGAGTATGTTCCCCGGCCTGTCTTTGTAAGTTCTAAAGTATTTGCATGATGAATTTTGTGGTTTTTTTTTTTTTTTTTTAATATCATCATTTTGAGGGTGGGGTTTTAGTTTTCCTGACATAGAACTTTGGAGAGTATTGATCATCTTTTAGGAACCAACTATTTTAACTTCCTCTGTTTACCTTCTTCCTACCACCACCTTCAGACCAATAGCAGTCTTATCTGTGGAAATGTGAAGACAATGAATCTAGAGGTGGTTGATGAAAGGCAGGCTGTTCCAAGGAAGCCTGGCTGAATTGGTCCCCCAGAGTCAAAGGCGCACTGTCTCTAGGGCCCCCCCACCCCCAAGGAGGGATGGACTTGAATCTGACCATGAAGTGTCCACCACCAGAGACAGCAGACTGCCAGTTCACTGATGCACTAGGCAGGCCCACACTGCTTGCTGAGAGTAGATTAGAACCCACAGGGTTGTTAGACGAATCAGACGTTGAACAGCAAGAGAGCAGGATGACCTTAAATATCTGTGGAAAGTCTTCTCCAAGAGCACTGGCGGTGTGACTCCTAAAGCCTCCCTGACTTTCCCTTTTCTCTGTTTCTGTGGCTTTCCAGCCCCTCCCCTGGGCACTTTGCATTCATCTGTTTCCAACCATGATTAAACAGTGTTGCCTTAAAGTTGGAGTGCTACAGTTCTCTTTCATTTTTTTTTTAAAGCTTTTTAATTTTATTTTGTTTTTGAGACTGTATTCTTAAGTCTATGTGGTTGACTGAGTTTACTTTGTCAATTCAGATTTCAGGGACAATTGTTGATAAAAGTGGGCGGACTCTCTCTGGCCAGACTGGGGAGGCATTTGTCATCAGCGTGTCTCATGCAGACCCACTCTGGTGAGTGATCATTCTTTCCTGCTTCCATTCCTTTTGGGGTTCATCTCTTCTGATGAGTGCAGTCTGTGACGGGAGTGAATGGCTTCTTCATATTCCCACAGTATCACTTGTGTGAAATATTGACTTTCCTTGAGCTATATTCTGACTGCTCTGAGGACGTCAGAAGACCACAGCCTAAATGAATCAATTTGAGTTACTGGTAGAGTTCCTATACTCCTTGGACAAGCCAGGAAGTTGCCTTTTGGTCTGTGAATGTCCCTCTTATAGTTTAAGACTGCCTTGGCCCAGTAAAAACACTTTAAATCTGTTATCAGCACTTAAAAACTGCAAGGTTTTTTCACTCCCTGCTTGTGGAGCAACCAGAAACAGCCTAGTTTGGAATAAGGTGAAGCAGCCTAATTTGGAATAAAGTAGGAATTCTAAAACTCAGATTTTTATCTTTAAAATTAACATGGCTGGGACTTTCCTGGTGGTCCAGTGGCTAAGATTCTGCACTTCCAATGCAAGGGGCCTGGGTTCAAACCTTGGTCAGGGAACTAGATTCCACATGCTGCAACTCAAAGTTCTCATGCTAAACCAGTTTGAAGATCCCGAGTGCGACAAGTAAGACCCATCACAGCCAAATGAATACATAACTATTTTTAAAAATTAGCATGGCTTTTACCTTGTATTTTAAAATATCTCTCTATTTTTCTGATCAAAATGGCGATGAGATGGAAGCTCCTAGAGTATACAGTTTCCTCCTGAGCCTTGTCCATGCGTGTGCTCCTTCTGTCTGGAGGCCATGCCTGCCCCGCACTCTCATCCCCACACGTGAGCCTTTCAGTCCGTCCCTAGGGTCCTCTCCAGGGACCCTTCCCTCTCCTACCAGCCCAGGTCAATGTTCTTGTCAGAGTGCTCTGTGAACTTTTATTATAGTCTTGGCCATAAAAATAAGAGTCATAGACATGTATTGGAAGTCTGCTGTGTGCCATGCTCAGTTCTAAGTGCTTTATGCTCTCTTAATTTTGGCAACACCACCTTGAAGTAGCTGTTTGCTCTTCAGATCTTTTGTTTATTTTTTGAGTTGGGTAGTTTTCTTATTGTTGAGTTTTAAGAATTAAAAAAAAAAATGTGAATACCATATATGTGTTTTACAAGTATTTGTTCCCAGCCTATCTATGGCTTGTCTTCTCATGCTCTTCAAGTCTGCTCTTTCATTGGACAGAAGTTTTAATTTTAGTGAAGTCCACCATATCAATTTATTTTTCTTTCATGGAACCTGCTTTTGGTGCTGTATCTAAGACACATTGCCAAACCCATGGTCACATAGATTTATCTCTTATATAATCTTTATATTCATATTTATATCTTTGATAGTTTTGCAATTTACAGTTAACCATGTTGCATTAATTTTATGAAAGATGTAAGATCTGTGTCTGAATTAAGTTTTTCAAATGTGAATATCCAGTTGTTCCAGCACTATTTCTTGAAAAAATAATCCTTTCTCCATTGGATTGCCTTTGCTTCTTTGTCAAAGGCCAGTTGATTCTGTTTGTAGACTCTATTCTGCTGCATTGCTCTGTGCTCTCATCAATACCAGAGATTCCTTTAGCTTTTCAGTGCATCTTGAAGTCAGGGAGTATCAGTCCTTCAACTTTGTTCTTCTCCTTCAAGAATTGTATTAGCAATTCTGGGTCGTTTACTTCTTCATGTAAACTTTAGGATCAGTTTATTGATATTCACAAATAACTTGCTGGATTTTAATTGATGTGTGTGAATGTATATAAAATTGGGAAGAATTGAGGTCTTTAGTATAATAAATCTTCTTGTTCACGAACTTGGGATATATCTCCATTTATTTAGATCTGCCTTGATTTCTTTCATCAGAGTTTCGAAGTTATACCCAAGTATTTCATTTGTTTTGGTGCCATTGTAAATAGTGTTATGTTTTGTATTTCAAATTTCAATTGCTTTATTGCTAGTGTATAGGTAAACAGTTAACTTTTGTATATGAACCTTGTACTTTACAGTTTGGGTTCAAAGAGCGTTTTAGATGATTCGTTGAAATAGTAATAGATAGTCTTACCTGTGAACAAAGACAGACTTGTTTCTTCCTTTCCAATCTGCATACCTTTTATTTTCCATCTTCTCTTACTGCCCTCCTAGGACTCCTACCATGACATTTAGCAGGAGGTGAGAGAAGTCATCCTTACCTTGTTCCAGATCATGTGGGAAAAACACTTAATTCTACATCATTAAATAGATGTGCTCTAAAAAAAAAATAGATGTGCTTTACCAATGTGAGAAGTGTTCTTCTTTTCCTAGTAAACTAGGGGTTTTTATCACAAATGAGAGTAGTGAATTTGTTAAATAAACTGTTTATTGTGGAATAATTTCAGATTTGCAGAAAAGAGGCACATGTGGTACAGAGAGTTCTGTATGCTCTTCAGCTGGTTTTTTTTTTTTTTTTATCTAGTTTTTTCTAATGTGACATCTTGCATTTAGTTTGCAAAACTAAAAACATATTACTGTTACCTAAACTCCACACTTTATTCAGGTTTCAAGTTTTTCCACACTCTTCTTTTTCTGTTCCAGGTTCTAATCTAGTATATCACATTGCACTAAGAAATCATAATAAAGGGAAAAAAGTAAAATATGAAAAAAATAAAAGATGACATAGTCCCAGTCACTTCATAGTTAATTCTTGAATTCCTGAAGGCGTTGGCAGCTCCCACTGAGAGTGGCTTTGGAGGGGTTTAGCAGCTCTGCTTTGATCTGTTTTGAGTAACTTTCATTTGCAAAACACAGAGCTCCTTGGTTAGAAGTCAACCCACTTAATTTATAAGATGACAAATTCTAAGTCGAAGGTCATGTTGCAAGTCAGTTGGAGCAAGGGCCAAGTCTTGATCTCCTAGACTCCTAAAGTGTCTTCCATATACCATTAATATTCCATCTACCTGCATGATTTTCCTTTTTCTTTCTCTTCAGTATTGTTTTTCAATCAGTGTTTATTAGCAGTGGTAATTTGCAGACATTTTTGTTTCGTGGTATACCAGTGATGAAACCGTGAACTTATTTTTTTATTTATAGTCTGGATCCTTAAGCTGTAAGGTCATCTAATGTTGCAGACATGGGTGGAAATATTTAGTGCTGCAAGGAACATCAGTGAGGTGGCTTTGACTGGAGCTGAATTAAATGTACTTCAAATCAAGAGATTTATTATCTGCTTGGTTTAAAATATACTGCTTTCCTCATCATAACTTTGTATATGTATAAATATTTAGCATAAAAGAGGGTGCTTCTAATCTCTTCTTTTTGTTTTTTCAGCATTGGATTAAATTGTGCTCTGGGTGCCGCTGAAATGAGACCTTTTATTGAAACAATTGGAAAATGTACAACAGCTTATGTTCTCTGTTATCCCAATGCAGGTATGTGCTTCAGGGGAGTCACACATAGGAGACTGCAGATACACAAGACTGAGTAGATAGGGAAACAGATCTGGATTAAAAGAGTTTGTTTCGCAGATCTTAGGATATAGTCAGCTTTTAATAGGAATTTTTTAGATGAAGAATACTTGGGTCTGGACAACTGTTTCCCTCTAGATATGAAGGAACAGTTTGGCTGAGCCTGAAAGTGTCAGAAGTGGACAAAGCTTGGGGGAATGAGGCCTCATTGCTTAACTGACCAGAGTCTTGGAATTGGTGACAGTGCCTGCCGTGTGGGCATGGCCAAAGCGATGAGTGCAAAGGCCCTGTGTGAGAGCCTGCTTTGTTCCACTGTGTCAGCAGATGAGCAGATGAAGAGCCTGTTACTTTTCCTCCTTTTAAGTTAGGACTTCAAATTTATGGTATATAAAAATTCCTAAGGTAAATGTAGGCAATTTTTAAGCTGTCCGTTTGATATTGATAATCCATCCTGGGTTAACCAGATTTCCTGGTGTATGTTTTTGAGCATTAGGAGTAAGATAACTAGAAGTGGATAATAAATAAAACAGGAAATTGGATAATTAGATGCTGAAGTCTTACTTGGGAAAACTTACTTGAAAGGGGATGGGTTGTATTTTGGTTGTTTTTAATTGCATGCCTAGTGCTTGATAGTTCAAAGGATGTGTGGTACTCCCTCAAACCTTCCCCTCTGGCAGCTAGGTGACTAGAATTAATTTCCTTTATAGGAAGGGGAGGGCTAGAGGTGGGGAAATTCTGTCCCATGTAGTAGTGATACTTTTCTTTGAAATGAAAAAAAATAATGGATATTTATTTTCCTCTGTGATTTTGTTGCTGTTCGATATGTTGTCTCTGTACTTAGTATGTTTAATATTAAGAATTCTTATTTTTTTAAGTAATCTTGCTTTAATTATAAATAAAAAGTTTTCTAACCTTTTAACCTAAAGCCTTTACAAATACTATATCTGTTTGTGAAAATAATTTCCAGTAATGGTTGAAATATGCTTTCTTAGGTCTTCCCAATACCTTCGGTGACTATGATGAAACTCCACACATGATGGCCATGCACTTAAAGGTCACGAATCCTCTTTCACTTGGTTTTTAAGAGATAAAGAAATGGAATTTTTGATTTAGAATATTTAGACATAGACTTTGCCTCTAAAGAAAACCCAAAGTATATATAAGAAATAAAAGCTTAAGATGAATGAATATGATGGAGGCAGAGGAAGGGGCTTGCTGTCAGCATCCGTCTCCATAGTGGAAACAAGTGGACTCCCAGTGGAGTCCAACCCAGACTAACTGAAGCCCGTCCTCCGAGTGCTCCCCAGTGGTCTTCTCCACCCACCAAGCTGCCCGGTGGGGTTGACATCTCTTTGCTCCCATTGTCATTTCCCCCGCTCTGCTTCTCTTCATACACCTTCCATCTTTGAAGTCCTGGTTCACAAAACTGTATTGCCCACAACTCCTCCTTATTTCTAAACCCTGGGTCTCTTTTCCTCCTTCCTTGGATTTTTAGCTTCTGGCTTATTGACGTTGTCTCCTAAAGTATTTCTGACTTAATTCTTATGATTTCAGTACCTTATGTAGAAGCTCTTTCCAGTACTGTCACTTCTCAGTTCCTTGAGTTCCTCTCTCGGTTATCTTGTCCTTCAGGCCAACTGTGGTTAAACTCCAGACCCACATTATGCATTATGTAACCTCTATCACTTGTGGTCATTGGAGTACTTGAAATGTGGTTGTTGTGACTGAGGAATTGAAATTTTGATTTTTGCAACATGTGAATTTAAACTTAAAAACTAATAACTTACATGTTATTGGAAAATACATTATTCAGTTCACATTCATTCTGCTCAGCATATGGGTAAAGAAAATTTTTATTATGATCAGATAGGCAGATTTCTCATTGCATTTCATCTGAACTGTTCTTTGCTTTTAACCTTGTATCTGAGTCTTGTGAAGGCTTGATATCTAGAGTCAAATATGTTTAGCTCTCTTTTAAATGTGAACTTAGTTATTCAGGAAATGTGGATGGTGGTGAACTTAGAATTGATGGTGGTGAACTTAGAATTCGTATGAACTTTCTGAAACTTTTTCATTTTCTAAATGCAGGATTTTGCTGTTGATGGCTTGGTCAACATAGTTGGCGGATGCTGTGGTACGACGCCAGATCATATCAGGTGATAATCACTTCTAAGTGTTTAATTTTTTTGTTAATGGGATGAGTTGTGTCCCCCTCAAAATTCATAGATCGAAGCCCTAATCCCCAATTCTGAATATGACAGTAATTAGAGGTAGGGTGGTTAAGCAGGTAATTAAGGTAAAATGAGGTCGTGTGAATAGATCCTGATCCAGTGTGTGACTGATGAGGACACAGACACACACAGGAGGGGACCCTGTGAAAACACAGGGAGAAGAGAGTTGTTTAGGAGCCAAGGAGAGGAAACCAGTCCTGCTGATGCCTTTACCTGAGACTTCTAGCCTCCAAAACTTTGAGAAATGGATCTTGCTGTTTAAACTCCTCAGCCTGTGGTATTTAATTATGGCAGTCCTAGCAAACTAGGATACTTTAATTTTTATAAAGTACAAAAATTAATAAAATGAAATCCCGTGTGACTAAGACATAATTTCCATAATTTTCAGCATTTTGCTATTCTTATTCTATCTATTCTCTAACTTCTTTTTCCCCCTTAGATGATTATAAGCAAATCCTAGCTATTTTAACATTGTACCTTTAAATACCTGATTAATATTCCAATGTTCAATTCCATTGCTCAAGGAAGGACAGCTTATATGTGGAGAAATACCTGCCTCCACTAGATTCTTTCATGGACGGAAAAGACAGTAAGCAGCAAGCACCTTGAGGTCAAGAAGAGCATCTTCACCTCGCCTGGCACAGTCACGACTTAACCCATGTTGTTAAAGGTTGAGGAAGGGAGTGTGAGACAGGACTTGGTGAAGGGTGTGGTGATTAATCCTCTTACAAAGAGGATTGAAATTGAAAAACAACTGGAGTAAAACATAGTTGAGGACTGTTTCTGTTTTTATTTTTTTCCCCTGAAGTGACTGATGATCATATTTTGAGCCAGTCACCTGACTGTTCTGCGTCTGTTTCGTACGTATAAAATGTTCACTGTATGAATTGCCTAATGTTGCGCCGCTTTTGTTGACCTCTGTGATAGACTCTATTGAAAGTGAAAGTGAAGTTGCTCAGTCGTCCGACTCTTCACGACCCCATGGAGCCCACCAGGCTCCTCCATCCGTGGCATTTTCCAGGCAACAGTACTGGAGTGGGTTGCGATTTCCTTCTCCAGGAGACTCTATTAAGAGTCTATAATTTTTTAAACATCTTTTAAATACTATCTGAAAGCTATTAATAGTTGAGGATCTCTTTTTGGTTTTAAGGTTATCTCCTCCTTTATAGGGCTTCCCTTGTGGCTCAGCTGGTAAAGAATATGCCTGCAAGGCGAGAAATCTGGGTTCAAACCCTGGGTTGGGAAGATCTCTCGGAGGAGGGAACAGCTACCCACTCCAGTGTTCTGGCCTGGAGAATTCCATGCACTGTATAGTCCTTGGGGTCACAAAGAGTCGGACACGACTGAGCGACATTCACGTTCACTTTCCTCCTTTATAAAAAGAGTTGCTTTAAAAATACCTGTGTGTGTGTGTGTGTGTGTGTGTCTGTTTATCTATCTCTGTATATGTATATTTGCTGCTTTTATTTTGTCATTCACATTAATTTGGGGGGCTGTAGTGAATGGTTCATACTGGTCCTGATCAATTTAGTAGATTTTTCGAGGCTGATCAGAGACATATTTCATTGAAGCCGAGAAGGTTCCAAAGAGTATGAATAACTAAAACAAATTTCCAGGAGCAGTTATTTTGGAGTTTTAGTGATGTCTTACTCTGAATCCTCTCTACTGTGTGTGTGTGTGCTTGAGAATAAAATACCTAAAGGATTTAATTTCCTTTGCTCCAGGCATCTCCTCTCCTCTTTACTCTTCCTTCTCAACAGTGAAGCCTTTTTTTCTTTTAAATTACTGTGTGGATTAAGGACATCTTCAGGTTTGGGAAAGGGATGGAGGAGATTTGCTGTTTGCATTTGTGTAAACTGTCTCATATCTGTAGGTGCATGTTTGTAGGTTCACGTCTGTGAGCATAGAAACTGGTATAGTCAATACACAGCAGGCAGGACAGATACAGAAATATGAAATATTATAGATTTATTTTCTGCATTACTGAGAAAACTAGAAAGCACAGTTGCTTCTGCACATTTGGAACTAGGTATATAATTATGTTAAACAGACTTAATGTCATAGCTGGAAATTATCTTAATTGAATTTTGCTCTGAGTTAATGGATATTGTGTTTTCTCTTTTAACTCAGAGAAATTGCTGAAGCTGTGAAAAACTGTAAGCCTAGAGTTCCACCTGCCACTGTTTTTGAAGGGCATATGCTACTGTCTGGTAAGTCGTAAAGATGTGATTTTTTTTTTTATAATTTCAGAAATCCTTTGTAGATTAAGTTTGTATGTTTAGTCTATGTGGTAGTGATGTTTATGCCAAGGAACTTGTTTATTAGGTCAAAGAAGACTATGTATTTTTCTTGGCACTTAAATTAATTCTGATAAAGAACCCTTTGTTCTTTTTAGGGATGGGAGCAGGAAGGTACTGACTTCAGGGAAATGTGAATGAAGGCACAGGTAGTGCCCTTGGTCAGAATTATTCTGCACTGCTTTGAAAATGTACGTGGGCCACAGCCTAACAATTTTAATTGTCAGATTTGTTGCTAGTTGCTAAAAAATCTAGCCCAGGCTCAAGGTTTTTTAATGATGGTAGTCTCTTCCTAGAAAATTTTATGTGCTTCTAAAATATTATTGTCATGCTCTTATGTTGAGTGTGTGTTCAGGACTTAACAAAGAGTTGTAATATCTATTATTCTGTTTTGTTCTCAATAATCCTCTGGGGTGAGCAGCTTCCCTTCTTCACAATAAGCTTCAATGTTCAAAAGAGTGTTGGTAAAATAGGTTATCATGCCAACTATTAGAAAAAAAACTTTAAATTTTATATTTTTTCCCACAACACTTTAATGTTGTATTCTTAGATAATATCTTTAAGCCAAAAGGAAAATGTATATACAGTTTCTTAGAGAACCTGCAAATAGCACACACAAGGAATTATGCACCCTAACTGAGAAATTTAACATTTCTCTAAACTGATGTATTTTTGTTCCATGTGTTCTCCTAAGAAAAGTGAAATAAAGTACAGTAAAAGTAATACCTACTTTTTTCACTCAGAACATGTTACATAGAATTAATCCCAGTGAGTGAGATGAAGTTGAGTTAAAAATACACCTCTTCAATCAACCCTTTTTTCCTTTTTATTCTCCAGAAGACAGGATAAAATTAGAAGAAGAGGGATTTGTGATTTATGATACACCCCCTACCCTGAAAAAGGGGCTTTTATCAGAGAGAGGTGTGGTGGAATAGTTTATTTCATCCATAGATCTTACTTCGGCCAAAGTGTTAGTTGTTCAGTCATGCCCAGCTCTTTGCGACTCTGTGGACTGTGTCCTATCAGGCTCCTCTGTCCACAGAATTCTCCAGGCAAGAATACCAGAGTGGGTTGCCATTCCCTTCTCCAGGGGATCTTCCCGACTCAGGGATCGAACCTGGGTCTCCCATATTGTAGGCAGATTCTTTACCATCTGAACCACTTAGCCAAGGACTAAGTTAAAATGGTTAACCTTTGCCACAACCGAAATAGGAGATAACAATTTAGTTATGATTTTTAAAGAGTTTATATATGTAAGAATGAAAGAATTCTTTCTTCTGATTTGAATTTCATGTGCTATTTCTAAATTGTTTTTAAAAACCACCTTCAATCAGATTTTAGAAGAATAACATCAAACATACTCTCTTTAATTGTTCTTTTCTAAATTGCAGGCTTGAGAATAAATGTAGTTTTTCTGTCAGATAGTTCAGATTTGTAATAGATCAGAAGTGTGTTGTGTGAAATGCTTCTAGAGCAGTGCAGCAGGGCCTCTCCAGCATTTAAATGTTGGCAGCCTGCCTGTGTGCCCTGGGATCTCCAGGTTCTAACTAAAGAGCAGGGGTGCTCAGAGGCTGCCATGGGGGAATGAGGCCGTGAGGATGGTACCAGTGGGGAAGGAAATCACTGGCCCAAACTGGGAAGTGGTAGTCTTTCAAGTCAGGGAACAAAAGACCTGGAGTCGTTTGGTAAGCTCAAGTCTCTGAGACAAGTCCCCTGGGGTGTTGACTAAAATGGCTGTACGGGGCTCGTACCCCGGGACTGACTGTTCGCAGAGCCTGCCTGTGACCATCTAGCAAGGCTTCTGCTCCTAATACTGTAAATATAAGGGTAGAACAAAAACAGTTAAAGGTCATTTCCTCGGGCAGTACCTTATACTGCATGTTGCTTTTTTCCTCAGTGTAACATATGCACAGTAATTATCTGATATTTGCCCCTAATTTATCAGCTTTTAACTGGGAGATGCTATTGTCCCTTGACAAATAAAGAGGAGCAATACAAATAAAGAGGAGCTACTTACCAGTGGCTCACCGAGGGTCAGCTGTCTCACAGTGTTCAGCCCGAGTCCTTCCTCGTGACCCTGTTGGGCCTCAATGATTATTGGTTCTTGGCCTCTGGATCAAAGAGATGAGATAAAACTCTAAATACACTGTTGGTAGGATTAAGAAAGCTTACTCCATCTGGTTTCAAGCCAATGTCTGAATGGACAGCTGGGGAGCATTCCTTTAGATTCTAACCTCATGGCTTTTGCCCCAGACTCTTGGTTACATAAGAATATGTTGATAATTTTGCCTTATTACTCAGAGCTGGTTATGATTCAGCGCTTTAGAGAAATTTGCAATTTAAAACCCTGAAATACTTCTTCTTTTGAGAGTTCTGGTTGTAAACATAGAGACTTGTACTCTGTTTAAATATCCCTAGGGGAAAAGGCCATGCCTAGCTAGTCAGATGGAATGTGGCATAGAAACTTCTTTTCTAGCTCATGACAACATTTGTTTGCTGTCTCTTGTTGTTACATGTATTTTCAGAAAATTCTCAAAATACTTCTCCTTTTAAGGTCTAGAGCCCTTCAGGATCGGACCATACACCAACTTTGTTAACATTGGAGAGCGCTGTAATGTTGCAGGATCCAGGAGGTTTGCTAAACTCATCATGGGAGGAAATTATGAAGTGAGCATCACTAATGAGACCCTTGAGGCATCCGCCATGTGTTTTGGCTAAGACAGCAGCAGACAAAGCTGCTCTGCCTTTGATAGCATTTCTAGCAGAGCTGCTAGACAGTGTGAGAATGGCAAAGTGTGTTTGCAGCTGACCGGGCTGGTGGGAGGATGAGGCTTAGAGAAGCGAAAGCTGCTCTTGTTGATATTTGTCAAAAAAAATGCACCCGAGGTATGAAATGGGATGAGATGGGAAGGACCCAGGTTCTAGCTGTTTCTATTAATTGTGAAATTTTAAAAGTTTGAAGATACTGTTCATTTCAGCTTCTCACAAATCCTTTAAAGAAATGGAAAGCCAAGAAAATTCCCATTTATTTTCTCATGACCACATCAGATACTAACCAGCATGATATTATTGATTCTATTTACTGTAAACTACAATAAACAAGCAAACACTAAAGAAAGAATAGGCCCTGCCTTGAAAAATTTTGCCCTAGTGTTCTTAGAATTTAGTCCAGAGAGAGCCCACCAAGGACAGACTTCTTTTTTCTTATGCAAATATGAAGTTAAAACATGGAGGAATCTGATCTGGGCATTAATGATTTTATTTTTTTCATTAACCTTCTCTCATTTTAAGATTTTAAAAACCTTTACATCTTCCAGCAATCAGTATCAAAGTAAACTTAGTTTTAGTCACAGAGAAAGTGTGCATTTATCATCCTTTATGAATGTGTTAATGATTGCTCTGTGGTGTCCCTTGGAGGTCTGTTCTGCAGGTGCATCAGTTATGTGGTTATATGGTTCATGATGGTTCCCGTCTGTCCTCTTCCCTTCATTCCTGCTACTACTCAACCAGCACATCCTGCTGCCATGGTCTCACCCAGTTCAGAAGCTTTCATGGGGTAGCTTTTTCTGCACGTGGGATGCAACCCAAACTCCCTAGGCCATCATCCAGTCCTCTCCAGGTAGACACCAACCTGCCTTCTGTCCTGACCTGTCATCTGAATGTTCCAGGAGGCGTTCTTCTGCCTCCAGGCCTTCATTCATGTCTACTCTTATGAAATCCCTACGACCATTCATGGTGGTGTAGAGTTCTGCAGTGACGGTGTTCTCTTTGTGTTTTGATAATTAAAACCATTCTGTGGTGTTCCTTTCAGTCTGGGATTTGATAGATTTGCTAGTGAGAGCAGACGGCATTTCAGGAAGAAGCAGGCAAGTGGGAGTGGTATCTGTCACCTCATAAGGTCTTACTACATGCCTGTCACTGTCCTCAGCACTTTGCAGCCATTTTTGACTTCATCTTTTCAGACCTGTGAGAGAGGTGCTGTTATCATCTCCATTTTACAGATGCCCAGCTGGAGGCTTGGGGGAGGTTAAACCACTCGCCTGTTGTTTCACAGCAAGTGAATGTTAGACCCCAAGTCCTCCAAGCGCATACCCTTCACCACTCTGCTGTCTCAGCAGGGATGGGGCTGGGAAGTAGGAAGTGGGTGGTGAGGAATGACTCCTCGCTGGATTCTAGTGCACCTGTTGAGTGCTCCCTCAAGGTTCTGTGGTTACGTGAATGAACACTGACCTGAGAGAAGGTCCAGTCCAGTCTGTTTACTCAACTTGTACATCTTTAAACAAATGACTTCATCCCTTGGAGCATGTGTGGGAAGTTGGACTCCTGAGCTGCTATTCTGTTGCTCTTCTGATGTAGAAAGGTCAGGCACTAGCATCTCTGTTTTGTGTCTTTTGACCTCTGGTCTAAACAGGTCACTGCTTACTGTCTCCCTCTGCTTCCTCCAGTTTGTTTCCCAGGGGCAGCTGAAGCCACTCCCTCTCAGGTGGCCTTCTCTCTTCAGTCCTCAGAGATCTCGCCCTCCCAGGTGTTTAGGCAGGACATTTGACTCACGTTGTATGGCAGTGTCCATAGCTTCTCCTATGATTGTCGTATGCCCTCAACTAGATGTAAGCCCTTCAAGAACAAGGACTATGACTTATGCTTCTTTTTATTCTTTATAGTATTTAATGTATTGCTGATATCAAAACACTTTTTGATTTGCTGAATCTCATTGCAACCCTTTTTTCTGTGTAATGTTGGATCATTGTGAATGGAATTCCCTCGAGCCTGTGCCAGAGGGTCTCATGCCTCTTCTCTCATGATTGCTAAAAATTTCTATTTGATTTTCTTTGGCTAAGAAAAAATTAGGACAACATTAGAATCTACTGTTGATTTTATCCCTGCTTATTTTATTACACTATGAAATGTACAACAAAGACTTAAAGTCTCTACTGTACCAGTCAGTTAGAAAACTTTATTGAACACATCTGTTTTGCCTGTCATTGTTCAAACAAGAGTGGGAGATACATAAGACCTTTCTCAATTTTCCAAATGCTTAAAATCTGTTTCAGAGAATAAGCTCATATTTGTGAAACTGTGAGGAAATGGCAATGTCATATACTATGTGATAATGTTTATAATTGTTGCAGATGTTTAGAGGCAGCCAGTCATTGTGGAATAAGCAGTGTTTCCCAAAGTGTGTTTTCTGGAACGCTGATCCTACAGCATACTCCTTAAATGATCATAAGTGGGAAATGCTGTGTATTGTATTTTGTACTTGGAGATTTACAGTGTATAATAATGTATTAATGGATTTGAAAATCCTTTTAGCATAAAAAAGTTTAACTTATATTTCATGTAACTGCTGTCAGTAGCCTGCAGTGAATGCTTTGCATGATTTGGTGAATATTGAAGAGTTAGATAAGTTTTGGATGGTTTCTGTCATGAATTTTCTTGAAGGAGGTGGGACTTGAGCTGGGTCTTAAATAGTATAGAAAGGGAGGGATTGTATTTGAAGCAGAGGGAACAATGTGTGTGTCACAGGTAGAAGCGGATTTGGCTGGGTGAAGTATGCCAGGGTTTAGGGAGATGTTGAGTTGGATAAGAAGATGGGGCAGGTCCCCAGGACCTGGAACACCATGCTGAGGGACTGAGATTCTTTACCGGAGGAATCAGAGCCTCTGTGGGTTCTGAGGAGTGATGAATTGTGATGGAAGAGATTTTTAGGAAAGGTTCATCTGTGATGGTTGAGAGCAGCTCAGGGTTGGGGTAGAGGGCGGCGCTGGTGGTGAGGTGCTGGCTAGCTAGCCTAATGGAATTGGAAGGGACTGCCCGGGATGGTGAAGGACTACTTTTGTCAGCCTTTTCTTGAGTCACCCTCTCCTGATGCTGCTTCCTCTTGAATTCTTTCCTCAGGAAGCACTGAGTGTTGCCAAAATGCAGGTGGAAATGGGAGCCCAGGTGTTGGATATTAACATGGATGATGGCATGCTGGATGGTCCAAGTGCAATGACCAGATTCTGCAACTTCATTGCTTCCGAGCCTGACATTGCCAAGGTTGTACAGAACTTCGATTCATCAAGGGAATTTACACGTGCTGCTCTGTCGCTCATTTGACTTTGTCACTTTTCCCTTTGTCTGTCATCTCATACACTGGTTTTCTGTTGTACTGTGTTGAAAACCCAGTGGTTTCTGATTGTCTGTTTTCTCACATAATGGCAGCCTTTCATTATAAACCAGACTTCAGAGAAAAAGGTGTGACAGTAGTGCGACTGTTTCCAAGGCTTCTGGAATTGGTCACAAGGATTATTGAATTTCCTCTGGTGTCTGGATAGGCTAAGAACTAACTTTTCATGTCTCTGAAAGATATACTTACCTGTTGCTACCAAATCATTAGTTCTGTTTCTACCACAGACTAGGGAACTCAGATAGTCCTTCCTTATTGCAGGAAGAAGGGACCTTTTTAGGCATAGCAGAGTAAGACAAAATTACAAAACAAGATTAAATTGAGGTATTAATGTCAGCTTTTACATTTGTTCTTTAAGATGAAAGTTAATTTTTGTGTCACGCTTTTCAAAACTTTCAGATGGGTTCTAAAAAGTTAAAAATGTTCATTTATTTACCATTGAATTTGTGATGAGGAGTGAGTTTTGACTTTTGTTTTTGTTTTTGTTATTCTTTTAAGGACACTTCCTAGTGCCTTAAGAGCTAGGGCTGTCATTTTTTTGTTAAGCTTCAGCAGATGTTTAAGTGAGAAGTCCTGTGGTAAGCACTGAATTACATTAACCCATCCTTCATTTGTGTCTTAAAGCTTTGCACTTAAAAGCCTCAAGGCTTCTCTGGGAGTAAATATTTTGAGAATTTAAGGTGAAGAGAAGCTAAATGACCTGTTTAAAATCAGAATCAGAGGGGGCAAAATGACCCCAGTGAAAAGACTTCTGTGCTCTCATTCTGATATTTAGCTATGATCTTTTGAGTTACCAGTTTCTGGCCCACACATGAGGTCTCTTTTTAGACTGGAATTATTCCAAATATTTTGGTATTTAGGAACAAGAGTAAGATTAAAATCCTATCTCTGTCACACTGCTGTTATTTGTTTATTGTTTCCCTAAAGGAGAAAGAGGGAATATATGAGAGTCCTTGGAAGGGGATTTGTGGTGACTTGCTGTGTTTCTGTGATGTCTTGCCTTTCTGACCTCAGGTGCCCTTGTGCATTGACTCTTCCAATTTTGCTGTGATTGAAGCCGGGTTAAAGTGCTGCCAGGGAAAGTGCATTGTTAATAGCATCAGCCTGAAGGAGGGAGAGGATGACTTCTTGGAGAAGGCCAGAAAGATTAAGAAGTTTGGAGCTGCCGTGGTGGTTATGGCTTTTGATGAAGAAGGACAGGTAAGTGATTTCTTTTGATCCGACTTCATTGTGTTACACAGTGGCTTAAAGCAGTGGAAGAGAACTGAGTCCAAAACCGATGTGTATACCGTATGTACCATACATATGTGTACACACACATGGGCATACCTTAGAAATACCATGGGTTCCATTCCAGGCCACTGCAATAAAGCAAACATCGTAGGAAAGCCAGTCACATGAATTTTTGGTTTCCTAGTGCATAGAAAAATTATGTTTGCACTATACTATAGTCTATTAAGTGTGCAGTAGCATTGAAAGTGAAAGTGTTAGTCGCTTAGTCGTGTCTGACACTTTGCAACCCCATGGACTGTAAACCACCAGGCTCGGTCTGTCCATGGATTTCCCAGGCAAGAATACTGGAGTGGGTTGCCATTCCCTTCTCCAGGGGATCTTCCCAACCCAGGGATCAATTGTCTAGGAAAAAAGTACATACCTTAATTAAAAATACTTTATTGCTAAAAACTGCTATCATCTGAACCTCCAGTGAGTTATGGTAGTAGCATCAAAGGTCACCATAACAAGTAGAATAATAACAAAGAAGTTTGAAACATTGCGAGAATTACTGAAATGTGACATAGACATGAAGTGAGCAAATGCTGTTGGGAAAGTGGTATCAATGGATTTGCTTGATGCTTGGTTGCCACATACCTTCAGTTTGTAAAACAACGCAGTATCTATGAAGAACAGTAAAACAGGGTCTGCCTCTATATATACGTATATATATGTCTGTGTATATATATACGTGTGTGTGTGTATACACCTATTTACATCTATCTATATATGAAAATTTGATTATATAGTAGTCTCTACATCAGTTGAAAAAGGAATTATTCAATAAATACTATTGGATAACTGGCTATGATTTTGGAAGAAAGTAAAAGTTGAGCACAATTTCCCACCATATACCAAAATAAAATATACATCAATTAAAGGTCTAAATGTTTAAAAAAAAAAAAAAAAAGTCCAAAGAATATATGGGAAAATATTTATCTAAATTTAGGAAGCCAGAAATAAAACTGATAGATCTATTTATATAAAAATGTAAAACTTTGTAGGACAAAACATATGGTTTATTTGCAGAATGAGTTACAACAGTGGGTTAGTACCCCTAATATGCAAAGAGTTTCTATAAATCAGAGAGTAAAATACCCCTATCAAGTCAGTGGAAGAATGAACAAAGAAAATGAGCCCCAAATTATAGAAAAAGAAACACAAAATAGCCAATGAATATCCTAAGTCATGCATTCATTTTTCCCTTGTAGAGTGATTTTCTTAGTTGGTAAAAGTGGAATGGCTAGGTCAAAGAGTGTGCACATGTGACATTTTGATATACATTGTTAAATTTTCCTTCTCAAAAGTCATCTTTGCTACTAGTTAAGTGTGTTAAGGCCAGGTGGCATAATTTTTATTTTTTTACCAAAGGTATGACTATGCAGATAGTTAAAGAGACATATCTTGCTTTATGAAAACATAAAACATATATTGTTTTATGAAAAACAAAAGCCCTAAGCCTCCAGATCCCCAGACAACCACTTACAACTTAGCTGATTCTTGTATCATTTACCTCCTCATCTTCAAATTCCAGTTTTAGTTATTATTTATTGCTGTTCTAGTGGTTAAGGACTTGACTTTTTCATCATCCTCTACCCCCACTCCATCCTTTTATCCCCCCATCCTTCCAGTGTAATTTCAGTTCTAACTATTTTTGGCACTTATATTAAGTAGTATAAAAGTACTTAGAGCTGCCAGAACTTACACAGGACTGGGATAGACTCTTGGAGGGCACAACAGAAGCTTGTGCACCAGGACCCAGGAGAAAGGAACAGTGACCCCACAGGAGACTGTTCTGTGGGTGTCTGGAGTGGGTCCTGGAGTCTCCGGCGGAGGCGTGGGTTAATTGTGGCCTGCTGCAGGGTTGGGGGCCCTGACTGTAGCAGTACAAGCATGGGATCTTCTGAGGCAGGTCACCATTTTCTTCATTACCTCCACCATAGTTTTGCCGCAGGTAAATAGCAGGGAGGGAACACAGCTCCACCCAGCAACAGAAAATTGGATTAATATTTACTGAGCATGGCCCCGCCCATCAGAACAAGACCCAGTATCCCCCTCAGTCAGTCTATCCCATCAGGATTGCTTTCATAAGCCTCTTATCCTTCTCCATCAGAGGGCAGACAGACTGAAAACCACAATCACAGAAAACTAACCAATCTAATCACATGGACCACAGCCTTGTCTAACTCAGTGAAACATGTAGGGCCACTCAGGACAGACGGGTCATGATGGAGAGGTCTGACAAAATGTGGTCCACTGGAGAAGGGAATGGCAAACCACTTCAGTATTCCTGCCTTGAGAACCCCATGAACAGTGTGAAAAGGCAAAAGGAGGACACTGAAAGCTGAACTCCCCAGGTCAGTAGGTGCCCAATATACTACCGGAGAAGGTGGAGAAATAATTCCAGAAAGAATGAAGAGACGAGACAAAGCAAAAACAACACCCAGTTGTGGATGTGACTGGTGATGGTAGCAAGATCCGATACTGTAGAGAGCATTATTGCTGTCTACAACTTGGGAGTGTGAGGTCCATGAATAAAGGAAAATTGGAAGTGATAAAACAGGAGATGGCAAGAGTCAACATCAACATTTTAGGAGTCAGTGAACTAAAACGGACTGGAATGGGTGAATTTAACTCAGATGACCATTGTATCTACTACTGTGGACAAGAATCCCTTAGAAGAAATGGAGTAGCCATCATAGTCAACAAAAGAGTCTGAAATGCAGTGCTTGGATGCAGTCTCAAAATGACAGAATGATCTCTGTTCATTTCCAAGTCAAACCATTCAATATCATGGTAATCCAAGTCTATGCCCCCACCAGTAATGCTGAAGAGGATGAAGTTGAATGGTTCTATGAAGACCTACAAGACTTTCTAGAATTAACACCCAAAAAAGATGTCCTTTTCATCATAGGGGACTGGAATGCAAAAGTAGGAAGTCAAGAAACACCTGGAGTTACAGGCAAATTTGGCCTTGGAGTATGCAATGAAGCAGGGCAAAGGCTAATAGAGTTCTGCCAAGAGAATGCACTAGTCATAGCAAACACCTTCTTCCAACAACACAAGAGAAGACTCTACACATGGACATCACCAGATGGTCAACACTGAAATCAGATTGGTTATATTCTTTGCAGCCAAAGGTGGAGAAGCTCTATACAGTCAGCAAAAACAAGACCAGGAGTTGACTGTGGCTCAGATCATGAACTCCTTATTGCCAAATTCAGATTTAAACTGAAATAAGTAGGGAAAACCACTAGACCATTCAGGTATGACCTAAATCAAATCCCTTATGAATATACAGTGGAAGTGAGAAATAGATTTAAGGGACTAGATCTGATAGAGTGCCTGATGAACTATGGACAGAGGTTCATGACATTGTACAGGAGACAGGGATCAAGACCATCCCCATAGAAAAGAAATGCAAAAAGGCAAAATGGCTGTCTGAGGAGGCCCACAGATAGCTGTGAAACGAAGAGAAGCAAAAAGCAAAGGAGAAAAGGAAAGATATTCCCATTTGAATGCAGAGCTCCAAAGAGTAGCAAGGAGAGATAAGAAAGTCTTCCTCAGTGATCACTGCGAAGAAATAGAGGAAAACAATAGAATGGGAAAGACTAGAGATGTCTTCAAGAAGATTAGAGATAACAAGGGAACATTTCATGCAAAGATGGGCTCAATAAAGGACAGAAATGCTATGGACCTAATAGAAGCAGAAGATATTAAGAAGAGGTAGCAAGAATACACAGAAGAACTGTACAAAAAGATCTTCACAACCCAGATAATCATGATGGTGTGATCACTCATCTAGAGCCAGATATCCTGGAATGTGAAGTCAAGTGGGCCTTAGGAAGCATCACTACGAACAAAGCTAGTGGATGTGATGGAATTCCAGTTCAGCAATTTCAAATCCTGAAAGATGATGCTGTGAAAGTGCTGCACTCAATATGCCAGCAAATTTGGAAAACTCAGCAGTGCCCACAGGACTGCAAAAGGTCAGTTTTCATTCCAATCTCAAAGAAAGGCAAGGCCAAAGAATGCTCAAACTACTGCACAATTGCACTCATTGCACTCATCTCACATGCTAGTAAAGTAATGCTCAAATTTCTCCAAGCCAGGCTTCAACAATATGTGGACCGTGAACTTCCAGATGTCCAAGCTGGTTCTAGAAAAGGCAGAGGATCCAGAGATCAAATTGCCAACATCTGCTGGATCATCGAAAAAGCAAGAGAGTTCCAGAAAAACATCTATTTCTGCTTTATCGACTACACCAAAGCCTTCGACTGTGTGGATAACAATAAACTGTGGAAAATTCTGAAGGAGATGGGAATACCAGACCACCTGACCTGCCTCTTGAGAAACCTGTATGCAGGTCAGGAAGCAACAGTTAGAACTGGACATGGAACAACAGACTGGTTCCAAATAGGAAAAGGAGTACGTCAAGGCTGTATATTGTCACCCTGCTTATTTAACTTATATGCAGAGTACATCATGAGAAACGCTGGGCTGGATGAAGCACAAGCTGGAATCAAGATTGCCAGGAGAAATATCAATAACCTCAGATATGCGGATAACACCACCCTTATGGCAGAAAGCCAAGAAGAATTAAAGAGCCTCTTGATGGAAGTGAAAGAGGAGAGTGAAAAATTTGGCTTAAAGCTCAACATTCAGAAAACAAAGATCATCGCATTTGGTCCCATTACTTCGTGGCAAATAGATGGAGAAACAGTGTCAGACTATTTTTGGGTAGCTCCAAAATCACTGCAGATGGTGACTGCAGCCATGGAATTAAAGGATACTTGCTCCTTGGAAGAAAAGTTATGACCAAGCTAGACAGCATATTAAAAAGCAGAGACATTACTTTGCCAACAAAGGTCCGTCTAGTCAAGGCTGTGGTTTTTTCAGTAGTCAGGTATGGATGTGCGAGTTGGACTATAAAGAAAGCTGAGCGCCAAAGAATTGATGCTTTTGAACTGTGGTGGTGGAGAAGACTCTTGAGATCCGTTGGACTGCAAGGAGATCCAGCCAGTCCATCTTAAAGGAAATCAGGCCTGCTTGTTCACTGGAAGGACTGATATTGAAGCTGAAATTCTAATACTTTGGCCACCTGATGCGAAGAGCTGACTCATTTGAAAAGACCCTGACAAGGCGAGAACAGAAGGGGACAACAGAGGATGAGACAGTTGGATGGCATCACCAGCTCAATGGACATGAGCTTGAGTAAACTTCGGGGGTTGGTGCTGGACAGGGAGGCCTGGAGTGCTGCATTCCATGCAGTCACAAGGAGTAGGACACGATTGAGCAACTAAACTGAACTGAGTGTAAAAGTGGAGCCATGTAGTATACCATGATTCCTCTTCCTTTCCTGAATTCTGTTTGTTTTCTGTGAAGTTAATACTTAACTTTGTGTTTACTCTGTTTTTATATATTTTCAAACTATTCCCTAGTTGTGTAAATTTCCAATATCCAGTGTATCCAGACACATTAAGTAGACTGTCATTTTAATTTGTTGAATAATTCTCTCTCCAAGTCTTCTGACATAATCTGGAGTGGTTGCTCAGGAGGCTGACTGCATAGCTGTCACTGTGATATGTCCCTCTCCATCATCCTGACAGTTCTTTTCACCTCTCTCATAGCTGTTTAGATTTCACTTTCCTCATACTTGGTTTAATCTCTTATTTAGTGAAGTGTATCCTCTGGTGAAAGAAGACATGGAAGTAAACATTTTGAAGCCTTATGTGTCTGAAAATGGCTTTATTTTACTTTTATACTTAATTGAAAATTACATGAGTACAAGCCTGAAATTATTTTCTCTATGTTTTGAACTCATTGATCTGTTGTCTTCTAGTTTCAGTTGGTATTGGTGAGAAACTCAGTGCTACTCTAACCCTTGATTTTTTTTGTGAAGCCTATTCATTGACCCTTTTCCTGGATGCTGCTTTTACCTGCTGTGTCCATGGTTTTCTGAAGTCTTGTGATCATGAACCATTCATTGTGTTAAGCCCTCAGTAGGCCCTGTCAGTCAGGATGCTAATGGCCACAGTTGCAGGAAGTTTCCTTGAGTAGTTTATCCTCTTGTGGCCTGTGTATTATTCAGAAACTGGATGTTTTGGAAAGATTGCCTAGTTTTTTTACCTTTTCTCTCCAGTTTCTCAACTTTGACATTTGTGAAATTTTGACATCTACATTTATCTTCTCTTGAGTTTTATGTTTTCTTCTTCCAGGAGCCCTTTTTTGTTACCTATATGTTCTTTTTCAGATTTATATAGCAGCCTGTTTAAAGGAGGCAGATGTCTTCTCTAATTCCTTCAAGTGTATCTTGAGCACCTAATATGTGCCAGGCTGTGAGGAGTTAGCAAGGAACAAAACCTAGTCCCTGCCCTTGCACAATTTGTATTCTTAGGGGGCAAAAGGAATAAGGAAAAAGACAACATAGAAATACACACACACCCCTGGATAGTGTTGAATACAATGAAGGGATATGGGGACGATAAGGCTGACAGGCATACCACCGTGGGAGACACTGTTTTATATCGGGTGGTTGGAGATGGCCTCGTGGATAAGGTGACATCTTAGCAGAGAGCCATAGGGAACCAAGGAATGAAACATGTAAAGATGTAGGGCAGAGGGAGCCTTGAGATAGATGCCTGCTGGTCATGTTTGAAAACCACAGGGAGGCCGGTAGAGCCAGAGCAGAGGGGAGAAGAGGTGATCAGGGGAGGACATGAGGTTAGAAAGGCTTCAGGTCAAATTGCCTAGGGTCTTGGAGACCTTTGTTAACACTTGGACTTTTCTCCTGAGTGATCTGAGAAGCCACTGAAGGGTTCTGTGCAGAGGAGTGAACCTGGTCTGAGTTGTATTTCAAAACCACTCTGTTTCTTTGTGGAGAAGGGTCTGCGGGGACCAAGCAGAACCATTGGAGGTAGTTCAGATGAGAGATGATTGTGACTGGGACCAAGGTGGGAGCAATAGAATATGTGAGGGCTCATCTGTTTCTAGATATAGTTTTGAAATAGAGCCAGTAGTATTTGCCTTCATGGAGGTTGTGAGCCGTGAAAGAAGGAGGAGTCTGGGAAATTTTTAGGTTTTTTTGGCCTGGGCAGTTGAGATAGAACGATGGTGAACAGCCTATTTGGATGCGGTTGACTAGAAGTGTGTGTTTGGACACATGTTTGTGTGTTAAGTGTGTGCTTATGTAGATGAGTCTGGTTTTCCTGGCCATAGTCTGGCTTGAAGATAAGATTCCCTTCCTTGGGAATTATTTGTGCATTGATGATACTTAAAGTAGTGAGACTGACTTCACCAAAGGAACGAAGGTAGATAAAAGGTCCTAGGAACAAGTGACTCTTGGAACCACAGTGCTTAGTGGTCAGGAAGAAGAGATGATGCTTTCAGAAGGACTTAGGAAGGAGACGCCTCCTTGGTAGAAGAGGAACCAGAGGAGAGAGTTCACCTGGAAGCTAGGTGAAGAACAAGCTTTCCGAAGGGCATGATGAGCTCTGGATAGATCAGGGAGGAACAGACAAGTATTTACCCTTGTATTTGGAAACAGAGTAGTTTCTAATCTTGCAGAGAATGGGGGGGACGGGGGCAGGGGGCAGCAGATATAAACCATTTGAGAGGAGTTTTGCCATAAAAGGGAACAGAAATAGAGTGGAAACCAGGGATGCATGTGAGAGTAAGAATGAATGTGTGTGTGTGTCTGTATGAAGGTAGATGATGTGACCACATGGCTTTGTAAGCTGGTGGGAATGATCTGGTAGAGGGACAGGGAGGAATTGATGTGCAAGAGAAAGAGGGCACTTGCTGGGCCCATGACTTTGTGGGCTGAGGACTGGCAGCCAGTCTGCCCAGGGAGGGGAGTTAGCATGCTCACAGCGCAGGAGAGAAGGCAGAGCCGAGAATGCTGGGGGCGCCTGTGCTGCTGTTTCCTCAGTGAAGCAGGAAGCAGGGTGAACTCTAGAACGAGTGGAGTGCTGTGTGCCTTGTGTATGTGCTGCTTCCCTAGGAGTGTAAAGCGGAAATGTTCCCACAGGGAAGGACAGTCACTGCCTGTGCTCTTAAAAAGCATACGTAGCCCTGGGTTCTGCCCCTTGAGTTTCTGACTCATTTGGCCTGGGGTAAGATCTGGCTTCAATAATTTTTCAGCGTTAGAGGTGATTCTCATGAATACTCTGGCTGAAAACCACCAGCAGAGTTTATCTCATTTAGTCCTCATAGCAACCACGTGGGGTAGCTGTCGTCCTATTTTACAGTGAGCCAAGGTCAAGTGGCTGGGACATAACAGAGCCACATTTGGATCCCTGGCCTGCCTGGTTTGAAAACTGATACAGGCTTCCAAATCCTGTGTTATCTCTACTGCAGAGTACTTGATCTTGGCTAAGAACAGCCGTTCCCAATTTCCCAAATTAGATTTGAATGTGTCCACAAATAAAAAGCAAATGTAGAAGAAATTTTTTAACTTGGCAGTTATGAGAAAAATACACGTTAGGGCAATATTAAGGTAATGGTTTGTCCTTACTAAGTTAGCAAAAGTACACTTTAAAATCATCAAGATCTCTGCTGGTATAACAGTGGTAAAGAGAAAGTCTTGTTCATTGTAGAGTGTAGCATAAATTGGGATAGTCTTTTTTTTTTTTTAAAGTTCTACCAAGTTTATTGCACCAACCCATCTCCCTCCACCCTCATGCCCGTGTGCTCAGTCATGTAACTCCATGGACTGCAGCCCGCCAGGCTCCTCTGTCCATGGACTTTTCCAGGCAAGAATACTGGAGTGGGTTGCCATTTCTTTCTCCAGGGATAGTCCTTTTGAATGAGCCTGTAATACCTAAAGACATAAAAATGTTCATACCCTTTGAGATAATGATCTCATTTCTGGGACATTATCCCAATAAAAGCATTAACAGCATAAGAATACTGTATATGCAAAGATTTTTCACTAGCTATTTATTGAAGATATAATAACTTTAATATCCAATTGGGTAGATACTGATAACTTATGTTACATCAGTCTGTTGAAATATTATTCAGAGTATTTAAATATTAATTATGAAGATTGTGGAGCAGCATAACAGTGCTTTCAAGATATAAATAAAACCATAAAACAGTAATTACATAGACACTGCATGTATACAGCTACATAAAAGCTCCATTTGGTAAAGTTTGGAGGAAAATGCTGTAAAGGAGAATAATTGTTAGAGTGAGATTGTGAAATTAAAGGTGCCTTTTTTGAAACTGCTTTTCCTAATTAAAAATATTTTTCTGTATGACTATAGACTTACTTGCTCATTGAAGAATTGTGGTATTTAAAATTATAAAGAGCAAAGCAAAAAATTCATATAGTTGAAAAGTTCAGGAAGGAACAATGCAGGTATTTTTGTGCAAAGGCATTCTTCTGTCAGTAGAGTTCACAAAACGATTGAGTGTAACAATCAGTTAACAACCAAGATTTGCTTTGCTTGACTGATACCACAGGTTATAAGTAGGAAAGCTCTCTTAAATGGAAAACCATTGTTGCAACCAAATAAAGCAGAGGAAATCACAGGTACTTTTGTTCCAGTACATGATGGCTATCTTTGCTTTATGCTTGTGATCTATATTGCGATGACAACCTCAAGGTCAAAGCAAGGTCAAGGCCAGGTATGACCGAGAACTGGTCTCCAGACTTCTGGATGAGAAGGCAAATAAGGAAGCATTTCTGTGTTTTTTGGTTGATGTTAATAGTTTAAATCAACTTATTTTAAATTTTTTTTATAATTTTACTTATTTGTTTTAGGTTGTGCTGGGTCTTCATTGCCGTGCACCAGCTTTTTAGTTGGGACAAGTGAGGGCTGCTCTCTAGTTAAAGTGTGAAGGCCTCTTATTGCTGAGGCTTCACTTGTTGCTGAGTACAGGCTCTAGGGCCTCTGGGCTTCGGTAGTTGTAACACAGAGGCTCAGTTTCCCTGCAGCATGTGGGATCTTCCTGGACCAGGGATCGAACCAGTGTCTCCTACGTCGGCAAGTGGATTCTTAACCACTGCCAGGGAATTTCTTATGTGATATTCATAAACTATAGTAAGAAACTTCTGTGGGGAAAAATAACTATCACTACTCACTTTCTAGATTGAATTCTCCTTTTCTAATTGAGATGATTATTTTTATATGACAGTTTTTGATTTTGTAAGGTTTCTTAGAAGTACAGTTAGCACATAATAGAATAGACTATATTATTTTTGCTTATACATGTATAAACTATATGAAAGGATAATCAGTATTGTCCTATAAAAGATTCATTCAATTCAATACATTTTCCTATGTTAAAATGGTTTGAAAATAAGTTTCTAATTTATAGAGAAATAAAACTCTGTCAGGATATTGATTAAAATTAACTAATCCTAATCTTGAAAACTGGAGAAGGGCATGACAGCCCACTCCAGTATTTTAGCCTGGAGAATTCCATGGACAGGGGAACCTGGCAGGCTACAGTCCATGGGGAAGCAAAGAGTCAGACACGACTGAAGTGACTTAGCACCCAATCTAGAAAATAACGAGGAATCTGTATCTGGGAGTCATTCAGGAACATGATATGTCTTTCCAGTTACTATTCAATCAAGTTTTATAGTTTTGCTTTAATAGGAAATCTCAAGAGCATTCCTGTGTATTTGTGTTGTTTCCTTTTTGTGATTTTGGCTTATTTTTCCTTTCGTAAATATTTTTCCTCTGGTAGTAAGTTTTATATTTTTATTTCATCAGCTTTTTAATTAAATTCAGATAAGTTGATACTGGTTTTGAGTTGAATAGCTTCTGTTTTCCAGTAGGGTGTGTACCAGTAGTTTTGTTTTCCAGTAGGGTGTGTACCAGTAGTTCCAGGAAACCAAAATCACCTTTACTTTTACTTTGCCGAAGGTAGTTGACCTCAGCCAAGAAGCTGATTCTCAAGTTTTCTGCTCTGACACTCTTTGAGCTTTGTTAAAATCTGATGTATATTTTCACATTTCAAGAGACTTCTTTTTAGTGGCTATAGAGAGGTTATCCCTCTCTGGCTAAGATGGCATGATTGAGTATTTCTCTCCTTTAGCCTTTCTTTATAAGATGGATTGTATTTTAAATTCTTTGTAGGAAGGAGACTTGTCCAGTACACCTTCAGAGGTGAGAGTTTGTTGTAGGAATATGAGGAGCATAGGCCTCCGACCCATGTTTGGTCTTACCTCCATGCCTGGGGTGTTCATCCTGTCCTCCAGAAATAATAGCATGGCATTCAGTTGGCATACCTCCAATGCCGAGGGTCCCAACTGCCCGGAATGCACCTGGTGCCCCTCATCATGAGAGAGATTTAAGTGGATTCATTTGCTCCTGTTGAGACATAGTGTTGCTTCATCCAGCCTGTAGCATTTGGCTTTGCGGAGTAGGATTTTCTAGCTAACAGCCTCTCTCTCTCTCGTTTCTAGAGAAAAGCCTTAAAGAGACATTGGCTCATGATAAAGACCATTCAGATGGGTCTGCTTTCTGATCTCCTCACCTGCTATGTCACTGGTGGTTCTTCTAAACCAGTAGTTCTCAAATGCAGTGATTTGGCTACCCCAGGAGACACTTGGCAATATCTAGACAGATTTTTGTTTTTTGTCATGACTGGGTTGTTGGGAGGGGATGTCCTTCTGACATCTAGTGGGAGAGGGCAAGGATGCTGCTAACAACCCTACAAAGCACAGGGCTGCCCCCACAGCAAAGAATTATCTGGTCCAGACTGCCAATAATATCTTTTTGAACTGTGGTTTACTCTGGATGTATGCCCAAGAGTGGAATTGCGAATCATGTGGTAGCTCTGTTTTTAATTTTTTGAGGAACCTCCATACGATTTTCCACAGTGACTGCACCAGTTTATGTTCCCCTTTCTCCACACCTTTGCAGCATTTGTAATTGTAGACTTTGTGGTGATGACCATTCTGACTAATGTCCGTCAGTGGCTGACTTTATTTTTCTGGGCTCCAAAATCACTGCAAATGGTGATTGCAGCCATGAAATTAAAAGATGCTTACTCCTTGGAAGGAAAGTTATGACCAACCTAGACAGCATATTAAAAAGCAGAGACATTACTTTGCCAACAAAAGTCCGTCTAGTCAAGGCTATGATTTTTCCAGTAGTCATGTATGGATGTGAGAGTTGGACTATAAAGAAAGCTGAGTGCTGAAGAATTGATGTTTTTTGAACTGTGGTGTTGGAGAAGACTCTTGAGAATCCCTTGGACTGCAAGGAGATCCAACCAGTCGATCCCAAAGGAGATCAGTCCTGAGTGTTCATTGGAAGGACTGATGTTGAAGTTGAAACTCGAATACTCTGGCCACCTGATGCGAAGAGCTGACTCATTTGAAAAGATCCTGATGCTGGGAAAGATTGAGGGCAGGAGGAGAAGGGGACGACAGAGGATTAGATGGTTAGATGGCATCACTGACTCAATGGACATGGGTTTGGGTGGACTCTGGGAGTTGGTGATGGACAGGGAGGCCTGGCATGCTGTGGTTCATGGGGTTGCAAAGAGTCAGACATGACTGAGCGACTGAACTGAACTGATTCTTATTAATGTGAGGTAATACCTCATCATAGGTATTTTGATTTGCAAATTTTGATTTCCATTTCTCTAATAATTAGCAATGTTTGGCATCTTTTTGTATGCCTTTTGGCCATCTGTATGTCTTCTTTAGATCTTTTGCCCATTTTTGATTGTGAGTTACCCAATTCTTAATCCAGGGCAACTTCTTTTCTGCAATTCATTTTTCTCTCTGATGTTATCTGGCTGATGGAGAAAGGACAAATAAGGTTTTTATATTTAATCCTCTTCTATCTGCCAAGCGTTGGCTCTGGGCACTGAGGATATATAAGGGCCAGTAGAGGACCCAGCTCCTTGCAAGATTCAGTGTCTTTGAGAGGTTTTGGTGAAAGTGGAAGAAAGGCTTGATGAGGCGGGGAAAATCTAGGACAGTAGGATTCCAGAAAGATCTGAAAAGCAGGGAAAGAGTTCATTTTTAGGGCTTGGAGCACTACCTGGGAAGCCCTGTTAAAAGGAAGGCAAAACTAGATAGGTTATAGGTCTTACCTAAATATTTGGGGGTATTTGTTTTAAATACATCTCTCGATAGTAGGTCAGTCTTTTTTTGTTCTTCCTGGGAGCTGTTTCTTTCTACTGTATCTGCTTTCTCGTTTTCCCTTTGAAGGTACTAAAGCAGACCCATCGTCTGCTCTTTCCAGGGACTGATAGGTGTACTAAGAATGTCCTTCTTTGGAGAAGGATATGGCAGCCTGCTTCAGCGCTCTTGCTGGGAAGCCCCGTGGACGGAGGAGCCTGGTGGGCTGCAGCCCCCGGGGTCACAGGAGAGGCGGATACAGCTGAGCACATAGGGGCAGGAGCGCTGGGGTTTCGTCAGTGTCGCATCCCCAGGCAGTCGGGCTGGCTCTGCTGCTGCCTGGCCGCCAGCCTGCCTCTGGCTGGCCTGACCCATCGGCTGTGCTGTTCTCAGTGGTGTTTGAAAACAGTGCCTTAGAAGGTGTAACGTATGAACCTTCTCCCTGCAATTTTGTCTACACCAATCCCTTGCATGGCAGACTGCCTCTTCATACTTGGCTCCAAGGTCAAGTCTAAGCGATCAGAAATTCTCAACTAATGGAGAAATATTCAACTTCCCTTTTTCTGGGCAGCCTCTGCTGTTACCCCTCCACTAACACACACCCCGCCCCCAAATCCCACTTGGGGAGATTTATTCTCTCTCCTTTGTGCTTCCCCAGGGCTCCTCCTTGCTGTCCTTCCGTCCATGGCACTGAGCATCTGTGTCCACTCCACCTCCTTCTCCCACCCTTGGCCGTGAACTCCAAGCGAAACTCATTTTCACATCCCCTGACCCAGAAGCAACTATGCTGTTCCTGGCCAAGTTATGACCATCAGATGAACTTGAGAAACAAAAACGAAATGCTGATGGGAAAATGCAGCCCTCTTTTCCTCACCAGGTTGCCTCTCAGTGTTGACTTCATGTCTGAAATCCTCTCCATTTCCCCCTTAATCCCAAGTGCCTAGCATCCACGTTCTGCCTCAAGTGTGAGTTCTGCCAGGGGCACAGCCTCCATTCTTTCAGGTGAGGAGTGAACCGGGAGACATTCCAAGGTGACCTCGCGTCTCCCAGCAGCTCAGTGCTGTCCCCTGAGCTTCATCCCCTGCCTACATTTCTGCCCTCAGGCCTGCTGCTTCTCCCTGGGCTCTGGATGTCCTCACACTTGCCTTCAGCTTATGTTCACACATTAAGTACAGTAGAGAAGCCACTCCGAGGATTTCTGAACAAAGTCTGTGCCCTCAGTGATTTTGTAAAGCCCAGATGTCTCTTGTCTTGTGTTTTCCCCCTTCTCAGCCTTTTTCTTTCTGACTTGTCAGTGCTTGTCTGATGGTGGCACGTGCATCTCTTCCACCACTTCCATTTTGAACTCTGGCAGCAGAATGGCCCCTGCGGTATTCCCTGTCCCATGTTAAGCTGGGTCAGTCATTTGAAACCTTTAAGCTGCCTCTGAAGTTGGTCTCATTCCTTCTCTGCTTCTTGTTAGGGTGCATTTTCACAGAATCTGGGTGTCTTTGATCCTTTTTCTTGCTTTCTTATAGTATCAGCCTTGATAAATAAATCAAAAATTATTTTTCATTCATCTGATTTCTCCCTAAGTTTCTGATAATCATGCTGAGGCTGAGCAATGGATTTATTAATGAAGCCTCTACCTACTGATGGCTATCTAACTTTCCTACAGCTTAAGAATAAGCCTAGTAAATTGTAAAATCAGAGAAGATATTTACTCCTCCCTCTTGGCCCTTAGATTTGCAGTATTGTCACTGAAGTTTCTTCTAACTCAGCCTAAGAAGGTTTATGTCACCCATCAGTGGTTCTCACCTGGGCTGTATGCTAGGATCACTAAGAGCCTCATTTCAGGATTCTGATTTAACTGGTCTCGAGGAACAGATATTAGTATTAGGAAACAGAAATCCCTCCGGGTTACTCAAATGTGCCAGCAGAGTTGAGAGCCGTCTGGATCTGTAAAATCCTCAAGCCTTGAGGCTTATTAGCATGTTTGTGTTACCACCTTGGCTGAGGAACAGGACAGAGGGAATCTTGGAGAATCTAGCTTGATATGCTTATGGCGAAGGCCTGTCCTTTGCAACTCTGTGCATTCTGAGATTTGCTTGTTTATTCAACAGATGGTAGTTCCTTTCTGTTAATGTGGCAGGTAGCATACTAGGTGTTGGGAGAACAATTTGAAAAGGCCTCATTCTTATGGAGCTGATGGTTGTTGCTTCACTTCTGACCTAGTGATGGATTCATGACTCCGATGAAAGAAATGACCAGGACCTACCAACCCAACTTCCCTTGTGGCTCAGCTGGTAAAGAATTCACCTGCAATGCAGGAGACCTGGGTTTGATCTCTGGGTTGGGAAGATCCCCTGAAGAAGGGAGAGGCTACCCAGTCCAGTATTCTGCCCTGGAGAATTCCATGGACTGTACAGTCCATGGAGTCGCAAAGAGTTGTAGATGACTGAGCAACTTTCACTTCACTTCACCAACCCAAGTAGGTCACTGTGAAATAATAACAGCACTGGTAGTCTCAAACCCCTGTTCCTTCTCGGTTAATGAGCTTAGCTGGGCCATTAACCTAGAACCTAGACCTCTGTTTGGCCCTCTGGTGAACAGATAACTGAAGCCCAAGATGAAAAGGTAGCCCTAGGTGACCTGCTCCTGACCACTTTCTTCTGGGCCCACATGTTGATTTTAACCTTAACTTTATCACTAACTGAAGGGAGAGGTAAGAAGTTGTTGAAACATTCAGTTAAGGAAGATGAGAGTCTGCCACCTTCCCTAAAGCCTGGAACAGTGGGGCTACAGAGCCCCCTCCTTTGGTCCTTTCCCTAGGCCCCGTGATCTGCTAAGTCACATCCCAGCAGGAGGTGAATTCTAACCTGAGCAGCCACAGGAACAGGGAGAAATTAGAGACCAACAGGACCAGTTGTGAAAGAACACCAAGGTAGGCGAGCAGTCAGAAGCCTAGATCTGAGCGAGTTTTTTTTTTTTTTTTAATTTATTTATTTGGCTGTGCCAGGCATTAGTTGCTACAAACGTGATCTTCAATCTTTGATGCAGCATTCTGGGTCTTTAGTTGTGCCATGTGATATTTAGTTCCATGACCAGGAATCGAACCCAGACCCCCTGCATTAGGAGTGCAGAGTCCCAGCCACTGGACCACCAGGGAGGTCCCCTGAGCGAGTTTTTTGAATGTTCCCCCCACTATGCTTTGCCTGTCAAGAAGCAGTCGTCTTCTGAGTTCATGGTGGCAGTGATTTTGGAGCCCAAGAAGAGGAAATCTGTCACTACTTCCACCTTTTTCCCTTCTATTTGCCATGCAGTAATGGGACTGGTTGCCATGATCTTAGTTTTTTTAAAATATTTAGTCTTAAGCTGACTCTTTCACTTTCCTCCTTCACTTTCATCAAAAGGCTCTTTAGTTCCTCCTCACTTTCTGCCATTGGAGTGATAGTGTCTGCATATCTGAGGTTGTTAATGCTCTCCTGCCTGTCTTGATTCCAGCTTGTAACTCGCCCAGCCCAGCGCTCCTCATGATGTGCTCAGCTCACAGGTTAAACACACAGGGTGACCGTAGTCAGCCCTGTCGTGCCCCTTTCCCCATCTTGAACCAGTCAGTTGTTCCACACAGGGACAAACCTAGACAGTGTCTTGAAAAGCAGAGACATTACTCTGCCAACAGAGGCCCATATAGTTAAGGCTATGGTCTTCCCAGTGGTCACATACAGTGTGAGTGCTGGACTGTAAAGAAGGCAGAACACCAAAGAATTGATGCCTTCAAACTGTGGTGCTGGAGGAGACTCGTAAAAGTCCCTTGGACAGCAAGGAGATCAAACCTGTCAATCTTAAGGGAGATCAACTCTGAATATTCCAATGGAAAGACTGATGCTGAAGCTGAAGCTCCAGTATTTTGGTCATCTGATGTAAACAGATGACTGTTGGGAAAAGTCCTTGATGCCGGGAAAGACTGAGGGCAGAAGGAGAAGAGGGTGTCAGAGGATAAGACGGTTGGATGGCATCACCGATACAATGGACATGGACTTGGGCAGACTTCAGGAGATGGTGAGGGACAGGGAGGCCTGGTGTGCTGCAGGCCACGGGGTCGCAGTCAGACGTGAATGAGTGACTGAATAGCAGCAGCAATACCATGCCTTTCTCTGGGAGATAGGGCCTCACTAAATGTCCTTGAACTGCATGGAGTATCCTCACCCCCCCTCCCGGTGGCCCCTGGAGAGCTCCCCTTGGAGGTGAAGGTATGTGTGATCAGGAACTGATACTTGACCACTCAGCACTCACATCCAGTCAAGGGTATCCTGCCTCCAAGTACTTAGCTTGGAAGACTCAGCACTTCATTCAGTGGTGTTGGCCATTTTTCAAAAACATTTTGCTTATTTACTCAGAATTGTATGTTACTTCTTTTTTCGGAACTTCTGTAGCAATAGCAAGTATTCATTTTTTCTTTAGAGCAAATCTGGTTTTTTCTGCAACCAGAAATCATTCAGCATGTAATTCATTGAATAAGCCTTGCATTGAAATTATAAATTTGACCTGAAGACAGTTTCCCTGACAAAGTTCAGAAAGCTCTGAGTCACAGGTACATTCATTCATTCAGCAGAAATATTGAGCACATCCTCTGGCAGGCACTGCTCTAGGCTCTGGGGGTACAGCGAGACTGATTCTAGTCCAATTAATCATATATAATAAAACAAGTAAAAAAACCAATAAACAAGATGCCAAATAAATATATTGGGTTGACTAGAAAGTTCATTCAGGTTTTTCTGTTACATGGAAAATAATTTCTAGGAGGAGAGATGCTATGAAGAGGGGTGGAGGAGGCAGAAAAGGTGGTGGTGGAGCTGGTTTAGAGATTGTGATTAGGGAAGGCTTCTCTGAAAAGGGGACATTTGAGCAGAGGCCTGCGTGCTGGGCTGTGAACCACAAAGCCATGTCATTGTGTTCCAGGCAGTGGCAGCAATGGATAGGAAGGCCCTGAGGGAAGACGGGCTTGGTGGGTCTCAGGAACACCAAAGGAGTGGTGTGGGGAGAGGGGAGTAGATGAGGGGGAGATGTTTCATCAGCACAACAGCCACACTGCTTCTGTAAAAATAAAATCTTAAAACTGGAGGTGTGGGGCCTGATTCTGAGGGAGATAGGAAACAGTGGGGGGTTGGGCCTTGCTGGAGTCAGTGCTTGGCTTCCTAGGGTCACTGTTTTGAAATATATTCGCTAATGCTGTGATGGGTGGGGTTGGAGGTGGGTAATAAATGCACGTCTTTGAGTCTATATAGATTTACTATAGGAAGGTCCAAGAAAGCCTGGCTGACAGTGCAGGCAGGTCCAGAGAGGAGGGGCACTAATTTTGTAATTTATTTGAATTCTTATCACTTGTGTGTTTTTAAGAAACCTATTTATTAATATACCATATGTGTGTATATTTGATTTTTGTGAGATTTGATTTTTACATATGTGAGATTTGATTTTTACAGAAGCATTATAGCTGTTGTGTGGATGAAAACATAAAGGGACTTTAAACCAATTCCTCCTCGATGAGATAATTTGATAAATGTTTAAAGGCTGCTTGGCATTTGGATTTCTATGAAATCCAAGCATTGGTATTAAGTGCTTTTGACAAGTGAATGGTCCTTCCATTTTCATAGATAACACCTCATTTTTCTATTTAAAATTACATCTTTTACCCCTTCCCCAGGCAACAGAAACAGATACCAAAATCAGAGTGTGCACCCGGGCCTACCATCTCCTTGTGAAAAAACTGGGCTTCAATCCAAATGACATCATCTTTGACCCTAATATCCTCACCATTGGTACTGGGATGGAAGAACATAACTTGTATGCTGTTAATTTTATCAATGCAACAAAAGTCATTAAAGTAAGTATGAACATTTTTCTCCTTTCTACCCAAGACATTGCTTAGATTTATCACATGGCTTCAGTGAATCACTTGAGCTCACATATATATTTATTGGCAAGGAATATTGACATTCTTATTCTTGTAGCAAATTAGTTTTCTGAAATTCAGGGGCTTTTAAAATTTTTTTCTATGTTATTTTATATTGTAATGTAAAATACACACACACTGGGGGATATATAAAAGATACAGAGTTTGATAAATGATTATGAGGCATATAATAGCTTCCACTTGGGACTTGAAATAGAAAATGGAAAGTGCCCCTGTTTCTCTTCCTTTCTGATTATACCCTCATTCTGAGTTTTATGGTACTACTTGTTGCTCTTCTATATAATTTTAATGCTTCTATATACACAGTCAGTCCGAATTATCCTGGGTTTTTTATTTGCAAATTCACCTACTCACTAAAATTTATCTGTGGGCTTCCCTGATGGTTCAGGGGTAAAGAATTTGCCTGCCAATGCAGGAGACACAGGATTGATCACTGATCCAGGAAGGTGCCACATGCTGGTGAGCAGCAAAGCCGGTGCACCACAGCTGTAGATCCTGTGGTCTGGAGCCCAGGAGCTGCAGCTACTAAGCCCATGCACTGCAACTCCTGAAGCCCGTGCACCTAGAGCCCGTGCTCCGAGACAAGACAAGCCGCCACAGTGAGAAGCTCATGCATTGCAATGAAGAGTAGCCTCCGTTTGTGGCAACTAGAGAATGCCTGAGCAGCAACAGAGACCCAGCACAGCCAGAAATTTAATAAGTAAAATTATTAAAAAAAAAAATTATTTGTGACTCCAAAATCAATACTGACGGTTCTTCTGCAGTCATTCACGGGCACGCACACGTGCAGAGTGGTGAAAACTTTGAGTGCCTGACCCCTGTGATCCAGATGAGTCATCAGAGGCATGCCCTGCATCCCTGGGTTCAGCCCTCATTCTGTAAACAGGCACCCTTTTCATGGTCTGTTTAGTACCACATTTTTCACGTTTTTGAGCTTTTTTTTTTTTTGCTGATTGAGTTCTCTATTTGAATGGCCTGTGCATTGTGCTGAGGTGCTGTCCTGTGTCCCTGCGTGCACAAAGGCTGTGATGTGCTTCATGGAGAAAACAGAAACGTAGAAAACAGGGTTATATGCTGATCAGTGATGACGGTTTTGTGACCAGAGTTTCACAAACCTGACCCTGCATTTCCTGTGGGAGCAGTGGTTTTCAGCATCCCCCAGTTCAGTGTTTGCAGGAACTTCATGGAACATAAGGACCACAAATAGCGAGAATTCACTGTAGAAATAGTATAGTTAGTTTTGCACATTTTTGAACTTCATGCTAATTTAAACAGAATCTTAAGATCCTTATGCCTTTTTCCTTACCCGTCTCACTTTAAAGATCCACCTGTGTTGTAGTTGTGCTTTGTTCATTGTTCAGTTTTTTTGTTCAATTTACTAATGTATAATATTCCATCATTTACCTTTTCCATAATTAACTGTTCTGTGGTTGACATATGCTTGGTTTGTTTCCAGTTTGGGCAAGTTATGAGCAAAACTGTGTGTATACATTTCTTGTGTATATCTCTTCATGAGCTTCCTTGTAGCATATATCCAGAAGTGGAAGGGTTGAGTCCAGTAGTAGATAAAGGCAGCTCTCGCTCCCAAAATGCTTGAACTAGTTTGTACCCTATCTAACAGGGATTAAAAATTCCTGTTTTACATGCGAACTAATGCTTCATATGTCATAAGGTGTGGTGGGGACCTCAGTTTCCTTTTGTCCTTTTAAAATCAGTCAAGTTTATAGCAAACTAGGGAGCTTGTTCGTTTAGGCTATAGAAGCCTTCTCGTAGCTCATGCTTTCCGTGAATAACCAACTTCTCTCTGTTTGTCCCCTCTGGTTTTCCTTTTGTTATCTGTCACTGTTTCTTTTTCTGTTATTTATCCAACAGATGTGTGTGTGTATATATATATGTATTTAGCTGCACCATGCGGGATCTTAGTTTCCCAACCAGGGATTGAACCCCTGCCTCCTGCAGTGGAAGCTCAGCGTTTTAACCACTGGACCACCAGGGAAGTCCCTATTACTTTATGTCACACTCACCATGTGTTGTAGCTATAGCACGGTTGCTGTAGAAGTACACAGAGATAAAGCAGAAGTTTTTCTTTTCCCTTAGGGAGGTTATAGTAGGAAAAACAATGAAGCACTGCTTTCGTGTCTCCCTGATAGCAAGTTGTGGTCTGTGTCTAGGCACAAGAAGCTCTGAATTACTTTGGACTTTATATATTTTTTTACTTTCCATTCTTACTTTAAAAAGCTTAAGGAACAGGATTGCTGCTTTTGGCAAACTAGGGAAATCCTTTCATATTTAAATTTTTTCCAGGAAACGCTGCCTGGAGCCAAAGTCAGTGGTGGTCTGTCCAACTTGTCCTTCTCCTTCCGAGGGATGGAGGCCATTCGGGAGGCGATGCACGGGGTCTTCCTGTACCATGCAATCAAGGTAGAGTGGGGGGCCCTGTTTGCCTTGGACACCAGCCTTTACTGAGGGCCAGCGTTTGCAGACCGTGGCCCGCAAACTAACCTGGTCTGCTGCCGTTTCTCTGTGAATAAAGCTTTATTAGAACAAAGCCACTTGCTCTCACTTGCATTCTGTCTGTGACTGCTTTTATGCTGAGTTGAGTGGTTGTGACAGAGGCAATGGCCTACGGTTTTTTTTATCTGGTCCTTCACAGAAAGAGTCACTGATCCCTGGTTTAGAGTATCGCTGGAAATCCTTATTTTTCTTTTTATTGTCCTTAGTTTGGTATGGACATGGGAATAGTGAATGCTGGAAGCCTTCCTGTATATGATGACATCCAGAAGGAGCTTCTCCAGCTCTGTGAGGACCTCATCTGGAACAGAGACCCTGAGGCCACCGAGAAGCTCTTACACTACGCCCAGGTAGGGAGAGAGGTTTTGATGGTTGGCTTTTCCTTTTTTCCTTTGAATCTGTCTTCAACATACAGTTACTAGTCCTTCATTGTAGAATGGAAGAAAGGATACCACCATGTCTTTGGATCACTGAGGGTTTATAGAGAGAGGTCCAGAGAAGGTATTTTCATTAGGGCGAGGAAGGAGAAACAAGCCTTAAATATCTGTTTCAGTACTCTTAATTTGTATTTCTGTAAGTTTATTTTGAAATGTAAAATTTATTTTTCTCATACTGAAGTAACACATATTAATTTTTAAAAATTTATAAAATAAGGGTAAGCAAAAGAAGAAATAGAAATTATTCATAATCCTACTACCCATCATTAACCACTGTTAAGGTTTTATTATAGCCTTCTATTCATGGTTTTGGTTTTATTTTTCTGAAACGAAACATGCTAATAAGTATGTTCACATGTGTACATGCACACACATAGTCATGTACATTTTTATAAAAATCTAATTTTTCTTGATGCTTTTTTGGTAACCTGTTTGTTTATCAGTATACTGGGAGAATCTTTTCATTTTATTAGGTACTTTTCTATCTCATACTATGAATTGACTCTTTTGGAGTCCTTCCACTCTTGTGTGGCCATGTGGTTACCTGGTACCTATTGTTATATCTTTACATTTTTATATATACCTGTTTGTTAGGATCTAGTCCAGTCTACATACAGTTCAAGGCTTGAGGTCTGCACACTTTTGATCTATAGACATAAGAATAATTATAGTTTATCCAAAAGTCAGTTCCTTGTTTCCATTTATTATGTATTGGGCAGTCCTAGGTATATTAAGTATCTATCATGGGTGTTGCTTTCTAGAATTTCAGTTTAAGGAAAGATGAAATCTTTTTTCGAGAAAACTTACTTTATAATTTATTTCAGAAAGCGATGGCAAAGGAAGACATTTTTCTTACAGAGCATGCCAGGAAAGTGGCAGAATGCCTTTGTGTATGTTGCCACCCGGGTTAATGTTCTCTAGGTTAAAATATGAATTTAACTTTGGCAGAACTGCTGACTTTTCCTGTTCCTTTGAAGAGTACTAAAATGTTCTTGGAAAAGGATAGGACAGCTTAGGGTTAATTGCATCCTTGATTTGTCCATGTCAGAGATGGCAAGATTTTGATTTCTGAAACCACCTATGTTAGCCTTAGGTTCACTCACCAAAGATGAGTTCAGACTCAGTGCCAGTGAGCACATGACCTTCCTCTCAGTTCCTTAGGACGTTTATAATTTCTTACATGGACGCAGGACAGAATGTCCTGGATCTTGACTGTTGAAAATGTAAACAAGTTCTTCTTCTCAGTTCATTGCATAAGAAACAGTGGCTAGATTTCCTTCCCTATTTCCATGATTGGGTCTACTCAGATAGACAAAGTGCTGAGCCATTTCTTTGGACACCAGGATACAAGTATGAAACAATATCCAGCTTTTTTTCTTAGCCTGCCTTCCACTTGGCAGGAGATTGTTCATTAATTGCCAACTAAGACGGGGTTCTACTGAAGACCAGAGGGGCATCACAGCTTCTACTCAAGCATTCTTAGTTAACCCATAAAGTGATGCACTTTCTCATTTTCTTCTCCACTGTCCAGGTGAGTCAGCTCTCACTTAGGAAAGCTAGGGCTCCTTATTTGTGAGACTATTCTCATTTAAGATTTTGTTGGTTTTGTATTTTATAGCAGTCATTCTTTTCGGTCTACATTCACTTCCAGTATTTGTTTATAAGTTTTTGTTTCTTTATATCTTGCTAAACTGCCAAGAGGTTTTGCTCCTAAGGGACAGCTGAAGAGTAGTAAGAGGGAAAATCTTCATAGCAATTTCAAGGCTTCATCAATCCATCATATAAAAAATTGCCTCCCTGTTTATGTAACCACAGGACTTATTACAAGCCACCGACCCCATCTGTCAAGTAGGTTAACTGTCTACATTCAAGGTGACTTCTGTTGCTGTTAAGGAATTAATAACCAAAACAAGTATGCTTTCATCACTGCCAGGAGTCGCCAGCTCTTTAACCATTCCTCAGGGCACACCTTTTGCAAACAGAGCATGAAAAGCAGGAATATTGTGAGGCAAATAAGGGTTGAGGAATTTTTTTCTTTATGAGAGAATGATTCTCTCTTTTCATTGTGAAATAATAAGGTCTACACTCAAGTTTCATCTGATAGATTATTCAATACTGTTGTTGAAAAGGGTAGGAAGAATCTCATCTCTGACCTTCCTAAACTCTAATGGGCTTAATTGAAAAATAATACCCTCGTTACGGGGTAGGCTGACCTGTGGTGACTAAATTATCTTGGGTAAGAAGTTCCAGGTAACATGACCATGTAACTCATGTGAAGTTTGTTCATTGGGCAGTACTGTTTGGGTGTTAACAGGGACAATCTCTGCGTGTGATGGCTCTTGAATGGCCTTGGATTGTGAGAATACACATGTCCCCAACTTATGATGATATGCAAGCAGTAAGCATTCAGTAGAAACTGTACTTTGAATTTTGATCTTTCCCTAGGCAGGCAATATGCAGTACCATCCTCTCTTGTGATGCTGGACAAAGGCAGCGAACCGCAACTTCTGTTCAGCCGCCATGATGAGGGAAACAACCCCTGACAACCACTCTGGACCCACACTGCCATTCTGTTTTTACTCTTGGGACAGTATTCAATAAATCACATAAGATAGTCAACATTTTATTATATATAAAAAAAAAGCTTAGTGTTAGATGATTTTGCTGAAATAATAGGCTAATGTCAGTGTTCTGAGCGCATGTAAGGTAGGTGAGGGGCTAAGCTATGATGTTTGGAGGGTTATGTATGTAAGTGCATTTTCAGCTTAGAATCTTCAACAGATGATGGGTTTATCAGATGTAAGTGTTCTTGATGCTTTTCTAGAAAAAAGATCCTCTCTGTTCCTTATCTGGCCTTGGTTTTCTCATTGCTAGTGGGTGCTCATACTCCCCTTTGGTTTTCGCTTGAGCAATTTCCTCCCTTGATGCTGCTCCAGTTTGATATCAGAAATAAAACACATGTCCTCATGAGGCACATTGCTAATCGGGAGCTACTCTTGAGCAGTAGAAGTAGCTGAAGGAGCAGCCAGTTGAGTGGTTGAGCAGCCACTGTGCTTGGCAACTTCCTATTTGATGACCTTTCTCCACGTGTCTGGTGTCGGGCTGCTCAGTGTGTGAGGCTGCAGAAACTTACGTTTGAATCAGGAGTGCGTCCTGCCAAATAGCTAGTTGGAAAGCAGATGGACTCAGTATGCCGGGTCGTGCTTCTGAAATAGCTCCTCTTAAATGGTACCATTTAGAATATTGATTTTCTGAAGCACGTCTATCATTTATCAGGTTTGGTAATGAAGGTCTGTACACGGTGAGAAATCCTCACACACACTGCATCCTTGCTTCCCACTGTTCACAGACACACAGCATCGCCCCCCCTGCCCCTTTTGTGTGGCGCACGGCGGTTTTTCTGTGAACACACCGGGCCTTTTCTCCAAGAGTGTTTGGAACACTCTGCCCTGTTTTTACTTACCAGACTCCATCCCACAGGCAGGAATTGCCTGATTGTGTGGTTAACAGGACAAATGATATTTACATAAATCAAGTGATGAGAATGTGAGCTTTAGAAGCACTCTTTTTTGGGTGGTGGGGAGTGTCACACTGCTCTAGTTTTGTATTTTCTGTTAAATAAATGTCAGAGTATATAATCTATGAAGTTTATAATTTTTAGATCTAAAAACTGAGATATGATTAGCATATATTAGTGTTAGATGTATAACATAATAATTTGATATCAGTATATATTGTGGAATGCTCATCACAGTAAGTCTGGTTAACATCTATCACCACATTTGTTTCTGTTTTTAGATTCCAAATGTAAGTGAGATCATACGGTATTTGTCTTTCTGTCTGACTTATTTCACTTAGCATGTTGCCCTCAAGGTCCACCCATGCTGTTTCAAATGGCAGGATTTCCTTTTTTGTGTGGCTGAATAATATTCCATTATATATATAGTATATCACACTTTTTTTATCCATTCATTCACTGATGAACACATAGATTATTTCTGTGTCTTTTTCTATTATAAATAATACTGAAAAAAAAATTTAAATTGCCATCTTCTTTAAGGTTTTTCATCATATGATAGCAGCATTAGTCTCTTGACATGTGAGAGTGTCATCAGTTACCACCCCAGCCCTCAATCCTGGAGCTCCTCCCAGTCCCTTCCTTTTCTTCTTCCATGCTGTCCATTAATACTTTTATGTTTGTCCTTTCCTTCTCTTCCTGTTCCTACCACTATAGTTAAGGCTTTCATCGTGAACTATTAAAACATTCTCCCCTTTCTAGGATTCTCTTAAAAATACTACTTTGGTGGGAATTCCCTGGTGGTCCAGTGGTTAGGGTTTGGCACTTTCAGTGCAAAGGACCAGGGTTCAATCCCTGGTTGGGGAACTAAGATCCTGCAAGCCGTGTGTCTCACTCCCTCTGCAAAAAAAATACTACTTGGAATGTTACTCTGAAGCTTCAGAATTTGTCATTCCCCACCTCCACCCTTGCCACAGTTGCCTGGAAGGTTAACTCCAAACTCCATGGCGTGGATTCCTAGCACTCTGTGGCTTGGCCTCTACTATCCTACACAAACATTGCTCTGGGAAATGGGTTCTCATTTGGCTTTAAATCATTCAGCTAATAGTTACCCAAGTTTTGTTTTCTGCTTGGTGCTTTCTGAACTTAGAGGATCTAACTAATAAGAGAGGCATGCCCCTGTAGACCCTGCAGTGCAATGAGACGTGCACAAGTATGCGGAGGCGTTTGTCATCAGGGGGGTGGGCAGATGCTGTGATGAGGCATGTACAGGATGCTGTAGACTGCTTAGGAAGGACACGGAACCCAAAGGCAGAGGTGGTTAGGAAAGCCTCCCAGAAGTGATGGGTTGAGGGGGCCTGAGAGCTCAACAGGAGTTAGCCAGGCTAAAGTTTGGGGTTGGGGTACAGTACTGGTATTCTCTGCCAGAGGAGGGGTGTCTGCAACTAGCTGGGGCCTTGCCTTCTGGTAGGTGCTAAATAAAAGATTGCTGGATGCGTAGATGTGAAGAAAGGGCCAGGGATGAGAGAGATGAGAGCATAAGGAACTGAGATGTTCAAGGCGGGCTGAGTTCTTCAGGAATGGCAGAACATGAAGCTGGGAGAAAATTGGTTCAGGACGTTGTCCAGGATGAAAAGGAGTCAATACGACATTCGGAGAGCAGTAGAGAGCTTACAGTGAATCTTCCCGTGGGGGCAGTTTGATCAGCTTTGCTTTTTGGAAAGGCCCCTCTGGCTACAGTGTGGAGGACACACTGGGGACCAGGCTGATGTTGGGCTGCAGGTACCAGTTAGATGCTTGGAATATGAAAGTGGAAGCAGAGTACAGAGAAATATTCAGGTGGTGTAATTGTTAGGGCTAGGTAATTAACTGAATGCAAAGACTGGATGGAGAGTCAAGAGTGATACTTAGATTTCAGATTTGGGCAATGAGTGACGTCAGTTGAGATGGAGGAAACAGATGTGCAATTCACCTTCCATCCGAGGATCATCACGATTTTGTCCCTTTGCTGAATCTGTCGGCATCTTCAAAGTCCCTCTTCAACACTCCAGTTTGTGATGATCACTCTGTCCTCAAAATTCTGAGCCCTGTCTGTGTCATCTTCTCATCAGCGCTTGGCACAGGCTTTCTCTTGTAGCTTACCTTTCTCTGTGTATTTCTGTCTGCCTTATGATACGGCAAAGCCCTTGAGAGCGTGGTCTGTGTCTTGTTCCTCACAGTGTGCCCACCTCTAAGACTATTTCTGACTTGCCTTTGTTACAGACTCTTCACATATCTGGGTATGATGGTCCTATGTGAGAACTTTAAAAGCTCATCAGATATGAGGTTTAGCTTTTCTTACTGTCCTGGAAATCTTTGGTCCCAAGATGCTATCTTTTAGGAAAGAAGGAAAGGAAAAAAAAAAAATGAATTTTCACTCTGTCTCTCTACTGAACATTCAAATCCTAGTGAGGATTATTTTATAATTATAGAAATACTGAATCACTATACTGTGTGTCAGGAACTAAAATTATAGGTTGATTATGCTTAAAAAAAAAAAAAAGAAAAAACAACTCATAGGAAAAGAGATCAGATTTGTAGTTACCAGAGGCAGGGGGTAACAGGAGGGGAAAATTGGATGAAGGGAATTTCTCATAAGATGCATAATTACTAGGGATGTAATGTATAATCTGATAAATATCATTGACACTGGTGTATAATATATATGACGGATATTAGAATAACTCAGGAGTTCTCATCACAAGAAAAAAAGTGTTTTTTTCTATTTTATTTTGTACCTATATGAGATGATGGGTATCAGTTCAATCATGCAATCATATATGACTCTTTGTGACCCCATGACTGCAGCACACCAGGCCTCCCTGTCCATCACCAACTCCTGGAGTTTACTCAAACTCATGTCCATCGAGTCAGTGATGCCATCCAGCCATCTAATCCTCTGTCGTCCCCTTCTCCTCCCACCTTCAATCTTTCCCAGCATCAGGGTCTTTTCAAATGAATCAATTCTTTATATCAGGTGAACAAAGTATTGGAGTTTCAGCGTCAACATCAATCCTTCCAATGAACACCCAGGACTGATCTCCTTTAGGATGGACTGGTTGGATCTCCTTGCAGTCCAATGGACTCTAAAGAGACTTCTCCAACACCACAGTTCAAAAACATCAATTCTTCAGTGCTCAGCTTTCCTTATAGTCCAACTCTCACATCCATACAGGACTACTGGAAAAACCATAGCTTTGAGCAGACAGACCTTTGTTGGCAAAGTAATGTCTCTGCTTTTTAATATGCTGTCTAAGTTGGTCATAACTTTTCTTCCAAGGAGCAAGTGTTTTTTTTTAATTTCAGAGCCACATTCACCATCTGCAGTGACTTTGGAGCCCCCCAAAAATAAAGTCTGTTATTCTTTCCACTGTTTCCACATCTATTTGCCATGAAGTGATGGGACCAGATGCCATGATCTTAGTTTTCTGAATGTTGAGTTTTAAGCCAACTTTCTCATTCTTCTCTTTCACTTTCATCAAGAGGCTCTTTAGTTCTTCACTTTGTGCCATAAGTATGGTGTCATCTGCATATCTGAGGTTATTGATGTTTCTCCCAGCAGTCCTGATTCCAGCTTGTGCTTCATCCAGTCCAGCATTTCTCATGATGTACTCTGCATATAAGTTAAATAAGCGTATAAGTTAAATAAGCAGGGTGACAGTATACAGCCTTGACACATTCCTTTCCCAGTTTGGAACTGGCCGGTTGTTCTATGTCCAGTTCTAACTGTTCATTCTTGACCCGCATACAGATTTCTCAGGAGGTAGGTAAGGTGGTCTGGTATTCCCATCTCTTTAAGAATTTTCCACAGTTTGTTGTGATCCATACTGTCAAAGGCTTTGGCGTAGTTAACAAAGCAGAAATAGATATTTTTCTGGAACTGTCTTGCTTTTTTGATGATCCAACGGATGTTGGCAATTGGATCTGTGGTTCCTCTGCCTTTTTTTAAATCCAACTTGAACATCTGGAAGTTCATAGTTCACGTACTATTGAAGCCTGGCTTGGAGAATCTTAAGCATTACTTTGCAAGCGTGTGAGATAAGTGCAATTGTGCAGTAGTTTGAGCATTCTTTGGCACTGCTTTTCTTTGGGATTGGAAAGAAAACTGACCTTTTCCAGTCCTGTGACCACTGCTGAGTTTTCCGAATTTGCTGGCATATTGAGTGTGGCACTTTCACTTCATCATCTTTTAGGATTTGAAATAGCTCAACTGCAATTCCATCACTTCCACCAGCTTTGTTCATAGTGATGCTTCCTAAGGCCCACTTACTTCACATTCCAAGATGTCTGGCTCTAGGTGAATGATCACACCATCATGGTTATCTGGGTCATGAAAATCTTTTCTGTATAGTTCTTCTGTGTATTCTTGCCACTGCTTCTTCAAATCTTCTGCTTCTGTTAGGTCCATACCATTTCTGTCCTTTGTTGTACCCATCTTTGCATGAAATGTTCCCTTGGTATCTCTCATTTTCTTGAAGAGATCTCTAGTTTTCCCCGTTCTTTTGTTTTCCTCTGTTTCTTTATAGTGATCACTGAGGAAGGCTTTTTTATCTCTTCTTGCTATTCTTTGGAACTCTGCATCCAAATGGGTATATCTTTCCTTTCCTCCTTTGCCTTTTGCTTCTCTTATTTTCTCATCTATTTGTAACACCTCCTCAGACAGCCATTTTGCCTTTTTGCATTTCTTTTTCTTGGGGATGATCTTGATCCCTGCCTCCTGTACAGTGTCACAAACCTCCATCCATAGTTCCTCAGGCACTCTGTCTATCAGATCTAATCCGTTGAATCTATTTCTCACTTCCACTATATAATCCTAAGGGATTTGATACAGGTCATACCTGAATGGTCTAGTGGTTATCCCTACTCTCTTCAGTTTAAGTCTGAATTTGGCAATAAGGAGTTCATGATCTGAGCCGCAGTCAGCTCCTGGTCTGGATTTTCCTGACTGTATAGAGCTTCTCCATCTTTGGCTGCAGAGAATATAACCAATCTGATTTCGATGTTGACCATCTGGTAATGTCCATGTGTAGAGTCTTCTCTTGTGTTGTTGGAAGAGGGTGTTTGCTATGACCAGTGCGTTCTCTTGGCAGAACTCTATTAGCCTTTGCCCTGCTTCATTGCATACTCCAAGGCCAAATTTGCCTGTTACTCCAGGTGTTTCTTGACTTCCTACTTTTGCATTCCAGTCCCCTATAATGAAAAGGACATCTTTTTTGGGTGTCAGTTCTAGAAGGTCTTGTATGTCTTCATAGAACCTTTCAACTTCAGCTTCTTCAGCATTGCTGGTCAGGGCATAGACTTGGATTACTGGGATAGTGAGTGATTTGCCTTGGAAACAAACAGAGATCATTCTGTCACTTTTGAGATTGCATCCAAGTACTGCATTTTGGACTCTTTTGTTGACTGTGATGGCTGTTCCATTTCTTCTAAGGGATTCCTGCCCACAGTAGTAGATATAATGGTCATCTGAGTCAGTTAGTTCAGTCGCTCAGTCGTGTCCGACTCTTTGTGACCCCATGAATCGCAGCACACCAGTCCTCCCTGTCCATCACCAACTCCCAGAGTCTACCCAAACCCATGTCTATTGAGTCGGTGATGCCATCCAGCCATCTCATCCTCTGTTGTCCCCTTTTCCTCCTGCCCCCAATCTTTCCCAGCATTAGAGTCTTTTCCAATGAGTCACCTCTTCGCATGAGGTGGCTAAAGTATTGGAGTTTCAGCTTCAACATCAGTCCTTCCAATGAACACCCAGGACTGCAAGAAGATCCAACCAGTCATCTCATAGGATATCAGTCCTGGGTGTTCATTTGAGTTAAATTCACCCATTCCAGTCCATTTTAGTTCACTGATTACTAAAATGTCAGTGTTCACTCTTGCCATCTCCTGTTTGACCACTTCCAATTTGCCTTGATTCGTGGACCTAACATTCCAGGTTTCTATGCAATATTGCTCTTTACAGCATTGGACTTCACTTCCATCACCAGTCATATCCACAACTGAATGTTGTTTTTGCTTTGACTCCGTCTCTTCACTCTTTCTGGAGTTATTTCAACACTGATGAAAGGTTGTTGCTGAACGATAAGACGCGGGATTCTTGGCCTCCGGAGGAGACGAATTCAATCCGGGGCCAGAGACGAGGCTGGATCGCTCGGAGCTTTTGTGTAATAAAGTTTTATTAAAGTATAAAGGAGATAGAGAAAGCTTCTGACATAGGCAGCAGAAGGGGGCAAAAGAGCGCACCCCCCTCCTAGTCTTTAGCTGTATGTTATATAGTCACTCGCAGTCTGTTAATGAAAAGAAAGGAATGTCATAAAATTTAGAATGGCACCAGATAATTCATCCCTGGCCATAAAACGATTGACCTGAATCTTGTAGAAGGGCAGAATACCAACAAATAGTTTCGTTTACATAGATTAGTGGAACAATACCTGAGTAAGTAAGTTAGGCCATTTGGTGGAACCAACTTGAAGATAGAGTCTGGGGTATATTAACATAGCTTAAGACAACATTTCCATAAGAAAAAGAAATGTATTGGTTAACTCTAGGTTTGAGAGTAGTTAGCTTCAGGTGAGACCAGGTGTCATGGCAAGACAGCATTTTAAGAGAAACCTCCTTTTAAATTTGTATAGAGAAGGAAAAACATATCGCTGATTTGTTTCTTCCTGCCGCTTAAGAGAGATAAAAATGTCTGGCACTTGCAGCCTCTTTCCTCCATTTGGAGACCCCTGGCCTTCCTGCCTGTTACCCTCTCACTGATAGCCAGTAGCATATTGGGCACCTACCGACCTGGGGAGTTCATCTTTCAGTGTCCTATCTTTTTGCTTTTTCATACTGATGGATATACATTAAACTTACTGTAGTAATCATTTCATTTGTACATAAATCAGCTCTTTATGCTGTACACCTGAAATTTGTACATCACTGTGTGTCAATTATGTTTCAATAAAACTGGAAGGAAGAAAATTTTTAAATAAAAATTCAAAGCCTATAAGATTTCTCATTTCCTCTGTCTTTGAAGTGAAGTGAAGTCACTCAGTCATGTCCAACTCTTTGCATTTCCATGGACTGTAGCCTACCAGGCTCCTTCGTCCATGGGATTTTCCAGGCAAGAATACTGGAGTGGGTTGCTATTTCCCTTTCTCCTTACCGCAAGCATTTTCCAAAGATTTTATTCATGCTGACACTCTACTAGGGTCTTGAAACGTAAGAGAAGAATAAGACATCGTTTTTTTCTGCCAAGTAGCTGAGTGAGTGACCTGTTGTACCATCTCTCTATTCACATTTCAATCCAGACTCAGGTCAAAGGAGGGAAGAAAGTCATCCAGAGTGATGAGTGGAGGAATGGCCCTATTGAAGAACGCCTTGAGCACGCTCTTGTGAAGGTGAGTGTGGGCTGGAGGCTGGTTGCTGGTCCTGGTGGCTGATGGCGTGGCTGGAGGAGAGGTGCTGGTAGCAGCTGACAAAGGAGATCCCGTGGACTACTCCTGAGTGATTTGCCCTCCATCCTACCCCCATGTCTAGTACATTTGGCAGTATCTGGAGATATTTCTGGTTGTTCTGACTGGAGTGGGAGGTTTTTACTGGCATCCAGTGACCAGGGATACTGGTAAACATTCTACATTGCACAGGAGAGGCCTGCACCACAAAGAATGATTCAGTGCAGACTGTCAGTAGCGCCAACGGTGAGAGTGCTATTCTAGACCATGCGGCTGTCACCTCATCAACAGATGAGTTCTGGCTCTTCTGTTGCAGTTGGAGTTTTAGTCCAGACAGATAATCTCTTGGCTTCAGTTTCCTCATTCCTGAGTCTGAAAAGTTCAGGTGTCTTGGGGGGGTTTTTTTGGTCTCTAGAATTTAACTTTTGATTTCTTGGAACTTTTGAGATTCACCTACTTCAGGTTGTGGAGCTAGTCACCCACCTCTTTGGATCCTTGACCTGGGGACACTGGAGGATTTAGGGCTTGATCAGTGAAGGCTGTATCCTCCCTGTCACATTACAGTGGGAAAACACAGTGATTTCACAGGAGATATTTGTTTATATGTAATCTGTTAAACCACTAGGATAAAAAGTGTATTTTATTATGAATTTGAACTTATTAGTACTCCTTCTGTCACTAATTTTTCACTTTATATCAATAAAATGCTTTATGTCAATAAAGCCATCACTTTACACATTTAATTCTCAAAATAACCATATGAGGTTGGTATTGTATGATTATTAAATGAGGAAACTGATGCTTAATAAGTTGTCTGAATTAGTGATAAGAGCCAGGATTTGAATCCATGCAGTCTGATTCCAAAACCCACACTCTTAACTATTTATTTGTTGTTGGGTGTTTGAACTTAAGCCAATTTTTCCTGTGAATTTTCCCTAATTTTTTGTTTTTCTGTAGGGCATTGAAAAATATATTATTGAAGATACTGAGGAAGCCAGGTTAAACCAGGAAAAATATCCCCGACCTCTGAATATAATTGAAGGGCCGCTGATGAATGGCATGAAAATTGTTGGTGATCTTTTTGGAGCTGGAAAAATGTTTCTACCTCAGGTTGGCAAGTGGTGGGGAAAAAGTTTCACAATTGAAGGAAAGAGCCTTTATCTTTTAATAAATAGTAAATTTGAGTCTGTTTCTCTGGTTTTAATTTTGATAAGAGCCCAGGGGCATTGAGGTGTGATTCTGTTCATTCTTTCTCTGAATGCACTTTTAGGCATAGTCTGAAAAGTCCATCTAGGGTGATGTGGAAGTTAGAGGTCATCTGGACATTCCCAGCATTAGTCTTCATGTTCTGGGCTTCTGTACCACCTCTTACCCTAGCACAAGTCGTTCCCCCCCCCCCCCCCCAATCAAAATAAAACCTGATTACTGTAAAGTTAATCTTGTTAAGATTTGGTTTGACCAGCCAGTGTTCATCCTTAAGGATGAATATGTTGAAAAGATCATTACCATTTTAAATAATGATATACATTAAATGTTTCAAGTAAAACCAGTAGTCTTACTCTTATTTTGATTTACAGTTGCTACCGACCACATTGATTAACATTGGTACTTTTTGAGACTTCTGGGTTCAGGTCTGTGAGGCATACAAAAAACAAAAAGTCCCTGTTCTTTTTTTTTTTTTTTAACTTTTTAAAATCAAAGTGTAATTGATTTTTAAAATTCATTCTATATTTAATTATTCATTGTCTATTCCCCATTTTCCTTCATAGCATTTATCTTTTCTTATAGATTTACTGTTTTATAATTCACATGCAGTAAAATGCGCATGTTTAAAGGATGCAGTTTGATAAGTTTAACATGTCTGTACCTGTGAAACCATCACCACACTCAGGGAACATTCAGTTGTCCTGTGTTAGTCTCCCCAAGTCTGGGACAGTCCCACAGCCTTTGTTTTTCATGATGTCAACTTATTGTTTTAACTTCTTATGTTTGAATAAACTTTAGACTTACAGACAAGTTGCAGATGCCGTTTAAGTGATCATGTATCGCCCTCAACATATTCCCCTAATGTTAACCTTTTCACCTGATCATAGTGTAGTTATCAGAACCAGGAAACTAATTCTGATATAATCATGTTAACTAATGACCTTATTCACATTTCACCAGCGTTTCTGCTACTGTCCTCTTTGTGTTCCACAATCCCACACTGCTTTTATCTTGAACAGTTCCTGAGTTTTTCCTTATGACCTTGACTTTTGAAGAGTATTGTACAGTTTGATAAATGATAGGCTCTCTCTCAGTTTGAATTTTCCTGATGTTTTCTCTTTTTTGGCAAGAATAACACAAAGTAGTGCTGTGCCCTTCTGATATCAGGAGGCCCATCGTGTTGCTGTGTCTCATTCCTGGTGAGGTTAACTCTGATCATTTTGTTAAGAGTGTCTGCTACGTTTCTCCACTGTAAATTCTTTTGTAGGGAGAAACTTTGAGACTGCACAAATACCCTGTTTTGTCATCCTGCTTCTGATGAATTTTAGCATACATTTCATGAATTTTATGAAAGTCTCTGTTCTTTTTTGTCTGTTTAACAAATTTGACATATTACATTTTGTAAATTTGGGGTATACAGTGATACATATTTTAATATGATTGCCATTGAAATAATATTTATCGCACTATATCATTATAGTACATTATTGTCTATTCATTATACTGTGTGTTAGATCCCTGTGGCTTATTTACTTGTTACAAGTTTGTACCCTTAAATATCATCAGACTTATCCTCCCATCCCTATCCCACGGTAACCACAGTTTCACTCTCTATTTTGTTTTGTTTTTTCTTTCCAGTTTGACTTTTTTTAGGTTCTGTATATAAGTGAGATCATCCAGTACTTGTCTTTCTCTTTCTGATTTATCTTGCTTAGTATAATGTTCTCAAGATCCATCTGTGTTTTTTTGCACATGGCCGGATATCCTCTCTTACCATGGCTGAATGATACTCCATTCTGTATATATACCACGTCTTTTTTATCCATTCATCTGTTGATGGGCATTTGGGTTGTTCCATGTCTTGGCTGTTATAAATAATGCTGTGATAAACCTTTTGAAATCCTATTTTCATTTCCTGTGAGTTTATACTGAGAAGTGAAATTGCTTGATCATGTGGTAGACTTATTTTTAATTTTTCAAAGAACCTCCATATTGTTTTCTGTTCCCACCAACAGTGTATAAGAGTTCCCTTTTCACCACATCCTCACCAGCACCTGTTGGTTTTTGTTTTCTTGATGGTGACCACTCTAACATATGAAAGTGAAAGTTGCTCAGTTGTGTCCGACTCTTTGTGACCCTATGGACTATACAGTCCCTGGAATTCTTCAGGCCAGAATACTGGAATGGGTGGCCTTACCCTTCTCTAGGGGATCTTCCCAACCCAGGAATCGAACCCAGGTCCTCCCACATTGCGGGCAGATTCTGTACCAGCTGAGCCACCAGGGAAGCCCAAGAATACTGGAGTAGGTAGCCTATCCCTTCTCTAGCAGATCTTCCCGACCCAGGAATTGAACTGGGGTCTTCTGCATTGCAACGAGATTCTTTACCTACTGAGCTATCAGGGAAGCTCTGAGCTATCATGTGTGAACTGGTATCTTAGTGTGATTTGTATTTCCCTGATGATTAGTGATGTTGAGCATCTTTTCATGTGCCTACTGGCCATTTTGATATCCTTTTTGGAAGAATATCTTTTTAGTTCTTCTGCTCATTTTTTTAATCAGATTATTTGGGGTTTTGTTATAAAGTTGCATTAGTTCTTTATATATTTTGGATATTAATCCCTTATCCAATTTATGTTTACAAAATTGTTCTCTAATTCTATAGACTTTAAGGCTCTTTTTTCCTTTTGCATAAGCCTTAACTATAAGTGAATTGTGACACTGGGGATTGAGAAGAGAAGGCTGAGGAGGGGCTTTTGGAGGAGAAGCTTGACACTTGGAGGATGTGAAGAACTTCAGGAAATGATAAGAGGACCTTCTAGGTGGAGGAAAAATAACATGCAGAAGTTCAGAGGACAGAAACTGCAACATTTGATTTCCAGCCTTGTTTTTCTTCTTCTGTACCTGACTGATTAATTTTCCTCTTGGTGAGCTCATTCCTCACCCACCCACTGTCAAAAATGGACTCAAGTGTGGCTGACCTGAGGTCAAAACATGCATGATAATTTGTGCTAAAATTTCACAAGCAGCCATGTGTAATCATCCAGGTGTTTTGGTAAAGATGCCTGACTCTGTGTATTTTACTCAGGTTATAAAGTCAGCTCGGGTCATGAAGAAGGCCGTGGGTCACCTTATTCCCTTCATGGAGAAAGAGAGAGAAGAAACCAAAGTGCTTACTGGCAAAATAGAAGATGAGGCAAGTCATTTTGTTGGGGCCTGTGGACCTTGTGAGAAATTGGCTCTGGATACTCTTATGGGGCTGGGGGGTAGGGACCTAAGCCATTGGGCTTGACTGTGTCATTGAAGATGAAGCAGAGAAGTGAAACAACTTTTTTTACCAAGTATCAGAATACCCTGGGATTTTCTATAGAGCGTGGCTTTATGAAATGTTTAATAGAAACATTATTTTCCAAACAAAGCCATGATTTCAAGATAAAACCAGTTCATTCATTCAAACATCTACCAACTGTTTACAGAGCTCTTATCACGTGCCAGGTAGTGTGCTCGACTCTGTAGCTAAAAAAGATCAGTCCCTGCCCTTGAGATACTGTTTGGTTTTGGAAAACCTCTTACCTGAATATTCTCCATGTGCCGGTCATGTTCTTGGCACCACTGCTGGATTCAGTTCCCTTCTCGTTGGCTGCGCCACCGCAGCAAATCATTAAGCTTTTGACCTTGTTTAGCTCCCTGTGAAGCTCAGTCAGCTTTGGCCCCTAAGATTCTGAATTCTTAAATCTGTCTGTGTTTGTGCATGGCTCTGACGGTAGTGTTCTAAAAATCCCCATTGCCTTGCATGTCTTTTTCTTTTCTTTCTTTTTTCTTTTTTTGAGGGAGGAGATGATGACGGAACAACAGTGTTGAAGAAGATCATCTGAGCCCTCCTGCCCTGGGCTATTGTGGTCCTTCCCACTCTGATGGGACACGTGCAGTTCACCACAGCCTCCCTCTCCTTTTACTGCTCACATTTACTAAACATTTATCAGATAGATTTGGGGGTTACAAATATGATCTTCAGTGATGGGGCTGTTTTGTATTTGAACTTAAACTGTTTTTGAGATGATGGAGCACATGATCTGGGTTGAAGCCCCCTCAGTGAACCACCTGGGGGGTTGCTGAGGCTTACAGCCTTCTTTGCACAGAGCACGAGGCTTGGGTTCCGGGGCCATCTTTGAGGGTTGCCTTGGTTGTATTGAATTGCTTTCTGTGTCAACACCTGTCTGGCTCCAGAGAACCAGGTGACCCTAGCAATGCTGAGCTGTTTGACTTCCTCTCCAGGACCCTTACCATGGCACCATCGTGCTGGCTACTGTTAAAGGTGACGTACACGATATAGGCAAGAACATAGTTGGAGTGGTTCTTGGCTGCAATAATTTCAGGTAAGTTAGGACCCACCTTTCTTACCTGAGCCCCTTTCTTGTTTAAAGTAAAAGCATTAATAGGTGATTTGTCTTTGGGCGGGGAGGGCAGGGTAGAACTGTGGATGTTAGAGGTTGTTTTTCTTTTTCTTCACATGTTTTTGAATTTTCTGCATTAAGCATACCTTTTCAAATGAAGTAATTTAGTAATTATTTAATGGTGTACATTCAGTAAGGGCAAAAAGAATAGAAAAGAGTATTCAAGCAGGGTCAAACCACCCAGAGGCTTCTGGGGAATTGACTTCAGGCCAGAGGCTCAAACATTGGGCCCCACCCCATGGCCGTATTTCCTTTTTACTCTCAATAAGCTGCCAGATTTTAAAGCTAAGATCTTATTAAGACCTTGGCTAAATAGAGTTTTCTAAGAAGGCTTTGACTGTTCTTTTTCCTTTGCTTAGAATAGAACCATGCATGACTCTTAGTATTAATGAAGCTAGTTTTTGAATGTTGTGTACAAGTAAAATCCCTTTCTTACATCTCTCATGATAGTTGAATAATTATTCAGCGCCAATTTATTTCTGTATGAGAGCTCATGACCCTCAGTAAGAGCATGTTTTGCTCAGATTTCAACATATTCTTGTAATGAAAAGCCTGATAAAGCTAATGTCTTCTCTGGTCCATATCCAGCCAACGGTCCTTTTGAGGCATAGACTTCCTTCCATGTGCTGTTTTCTCTGTAGAGAGGAGAGACAGCTGCAGCTGCAGCTGGGCCCCCTTGGGGTTAGGGTTAGGCAGTTCCCATTGTCAGACAACCATTGCCCTCTAAGCCCCTTCCTGCTTTCAAACTGTTCATCCATGTCTGCGTTCGAGGTTAATTAAACGCAGCTAAGAAAGGCTGGAGATGAAGGAGCATTGGCAGCGGCACCTTCTTCCTCTGACTGTCTTCTCAGGCACTTCTCTTTGGCCGCCTGTTCACTATCAAAAGACGGAACATTCTCTCCTAGGTCCAGAAACAAGGAATATTGTTCTTGGAATACATTTATTATTTTTTTAAAGATAAATGTACCAGAGAGACAGTGGAGGTTGTTACAGTAAAATTTTTACCTATAGAATAAGTATTTGGATGAGGAATAAATATTTGACAAGGTGTTGGCTTCCTAAAATCTCTTGACATTTCTGCTGTTGTCTCATCTTTTCAAACCCTATGCTGTTAATTTCTATTTGCATTCATCTCAATTAGTTCAAACTCATTTCAGCTAGTAAATGTTTATAGATCATCTACTACATACCATGCATTGTATCAGAGACACCCAGATGATTTAGTTGACTTTTCTCTATTCAAGAACTTCACTGTTTTTCAGGCTAAAAAGCCAGGTACATATTCAATGATGATAACAGGACAAAAACTATTGAAAAAAGGCAATTTGTAGGCAAACTCCCTAAAGCAATTCCTGAGATATCATTGTCTGTGTTTATCCTTTTGTATTATGAAAAATCAGTAAGTAGCTGAGAGAATCATACCAGTAATGTTTCTTCCTCCAGTAAAGGCGTTTTAAGAGGTCAGGGAGAACTGTGGCATTTCTCCAGGGTGCTACTGGAGCCCGATGTCATCAGTGAAAGCGACTCATCAAACCCAAACGCTTTCCTCCAGCACACCCATCTCCCTCTGGCTTGTACACTGGAGGGTTGCTTATTTTTTGCTGGCTTCCCAGGTGACATAGTGGTAAAGAATCTGCCCACCAGTACAGGAGACACAAGAGACCTGGGTTCGATCCCTGGGTCAGGAAGATTCCCTAGAGTAGGAAATGGCAACCCACTCTAGTATTCTTGCTTACAGAATTCCATCAACAGAGGAGCCTGGTGGGCTACCGCCTGTGGGGTTGCAAAGAGTCAGACATGACTGAGCACTCACATAATAATGGCAACTGGAGAAACATCTTCTGATAAAATTTTATTCTTTTTGTAAAATAAGTGAATGTGCAAACCTTTTTTCTTTGGGGTCAAACCCCCCTTTGGGTCTTGTGTCTCATAATACATGGACTGTCAACACTGATGGGTTTAATGTTATGATGTCAGGTGGTAGACAGATGCCCCTGAGACAGGCCTTGTGCAGTGAAATGTATACTTTTACTGTGTGTACTTTGTATCTGTGCTCCAGGCTAATGCCTGGGTGAATCACCCAGCTAGTTGAGTGAGTCTAGCAAACCATCTCGTAATACAACTTTTTCATTCCCAGCTCTTTGTCGCTGGTCAGTAAATCTCATGAAATGCTAAGAGTTCTTTGTGGGGAAAAAAGAAGTAAAAAGGACTCAAAGTGATAGTTCTGTCTAGGCAGAAAAAGCACATTTTTTAATGGGGATGATGCAATAGAATTTGCAGATTTGAGAATTTGAATAGATCTGGGGATATGTCCACCTTAGGTATTAGAGTTTACTAATACCTAACATTTATTTACCACCTCAGAATTTATATAGTGCTGCTTTTATATAACTGATTTTTCCTTTTTTTTTTCCTTTGTATTTTTTTCCTAATTTCTTTCTTTCTTTTTCTTTTTTACTGTCCTTCATTCTTTTTTTACGGTTTTGATCCTGCTTTGCCTGCCTCAATTATTGTACTTCTCATTTTACACAGCTAGCAGGTGGCAGGCCCTCCTCGGGGCTTTTGAGTCCAAAAGTCAGGATTCTGTATTGTGTCAGTTTAGCTTTCAGTATTTGTTCCAGTTTTAAGCAACTTTAACTGTAATGTCTAATATTAATATTCCAGTTTAATTCCTCTTTAGAAATAATTTAGAATATTTAAACATATTTTGATCAGATATTTGATTACATTAAAGTTGAGTTTAGAATACTCTAATAATTATTATATAAAAAGACAAATGTAGACTTTTCCCATTTAACATAATGCACACTGTTTAATTGGATAAGAAAAAATAGGATGTAATAACAAAATTTTAAATTAAATATCATACATCTAGTACTTTTAAAAATATGAATCTGGTGAAACAGATAATGAGACGTATTTTCGTGTTAATCAGTGGTTCTTAATATAACTGTCTAGGATGGGTAAATAATATATAGTTAAGAAGGGAACACTTTAAAACTGTATAATGCTAGAGTTTTCAGCTAAGTGAGGAAAAGGAGTGTATTTAAGTCAAGGGCACACTAATCCAATTTTTCCTAGCACCTTACGGGTTCTCTTGACAATTATTTGGGTGCATTCAACTGTTGCATTTGTGTGTTTTGCAGCTTAATTGAAATAGAACTGATCTACAGCATTGTGTGAGCTTGAGGTATAAAACACTGATTTGATGCACTTCTATGTTGCGGTGTGATCACCGCATAGTGTTAGCTAACCCATCACATAATTACCGTTTCTTATTTGTGGTCAGAATGTTTAAGATACACTTTCTTAACACTCTCGAGTATAGCGTGCAGTGTTGTTAAGTCTGTTCAGAGTCCTGTGTGTTAGATCCCTAGAACTTAGTCATCTTCCAGCTGGGAGTTTGTACCCTTGACCAGCATCTCCCCATTTCCCCCTACAGCCCCTAGTAGCACCTCTTCTGCTCTCTTTCTGTGCATTCAGCTTTTTAGATGCCACATATAAGCCTATATCATACAGTACTTTTCTTTCACTGTCTGTTTTATCTCAGCATAATGCCTTCAGGGTCCATCCATTGTTTCAGTGGAAAGATTTCTTTCTTTCTTATGGCTTCTTAATGGTTTCATTGTATGCATATATCACATCTTTATCCATTTATCTGTTGACACAGGGCTTAACCACAGGTTGGAAAGTCTTGGTTAGGACTGCAAACTGCTACAGTACTCCCATCTAGTGGTGATAGGTGTGAATTGCAGGATCAGAAGACTGCCACCTTTAACTTCACCTAATGGATGTCAGGCACTCTAAGAAAAATTAGTTTTTAGTTTTGCTTTTTAGTTCTTTCTGGAGAGTAAAAGAGGCTTTATCTATTACAAGATTTATTTTCAAAATTTTATATATTCTTAAATAATTTTGGATGCCTTTGCTAAGGCATTTGGTGCAGCTTACCTTTTTGTCCGAATTAGAAGCCCAAATTAAATGCTTGTGTTTACAGCTCTGTTATAATCACTTTAACATGATGATTGTAAAATTTTGAAATTTCCATAGCATTCATTTTTATTTTCTTTAATTTCTCATGTGGCAAAATAAAAGAATGTGTATTAAGAAGAGGCTTACAGACATGGGATATAGCTCAGAGTGCAGAAGGGAAATCGAGAGAAAGCCAAGGGAGGTGTAGAGGCATGTGGGGGAAGCAGGGAATTGTAGTAAAGGGGAGAGAAGATAGGGAGGGGTGGTGGGAAGGATGGCGGCAGGGAGGGATGGCATTGACCCAGGCTTCAGATCCTTTCCTTCAGCCAGAGTTCCCCAGCGCCAGTTGTTCATGATTCTAGACTTCCGTTGCACTGGTCTTTACTGAATGGCCCTCTTCTTTCCTTCACCTGGCTAATACTTGCTCAAGATTCAGCTGATGTTACCCTCCCGGAATCCTTCTAAAAAACTGTTGTCCAGGTTAGATGGCCTCTCACAGCACACTGTAAAGGCCTCCTTCCTGGCACTTATCACACTGTATTCTAATTCAGAACTTGCCAGCAGTTTCTCAACTCACATGTGCCCAGAAACAGATCCCCTTCTTCCTCCAGGATGTGACTGAGGACAACCCCAGTCCTAGATTGGTTGACGCTGGTGGCGAGTAGCCTCCTTCCTATATCCCAGGGCCATAAGTACTATTTTCTAAGAATGGAAAACATTATAAAGTGCTCCTCTAAGCAGTGATATATTTGACTGTTTCCCAACAAAACTCCTTAAAATAGCCTAGTAAGTTGGAAGTTGAACTTGTCATACTCTAGGCCCCTAGTTCACGGTGTCCAGATGTTACAACCTGCCGTGCCCCGTCATCAACCCCTGCAGCATGTTTTCTAATGGATTAGTGCCCTGAAGAGCGTCATTGATTTGAAATTGTCCGCATCTGAGGGTTCTCTATGTGCTAGTGTATTTTTTTTTAAAGAAATTTAATATGATAACAAGCTAAAAAATCCAGCTTACATATAAACAGGTATATAATGAGAGCAACGTTCCTTCCTGCCCTTGGTGTTCACCACCCACTGTTAACAGCTGCTGTGATGTCAGGTGGTGGTTCTTAAGCGTTGTTTTTTTTTTTTTTTAATTTAAAATCATTTTGTCTGTTTCGTTATTTAAGAATTGTTGACATTAGGAAACAAAGGAAAATGTGCACTGTAATTTTTAAAACATCTTTATAACCAGTGCTCATGTTGAAATTAAATTGTCAAAATGATGGACATCCTTGGTACTCTAAGTCTAGAATACAGGAGTAGTTTATATAGCATTTTCCAAGGCTAAAATCCCGTTTTCTCTGAGATCCAGGACGCCGTCTCCTCCCTGAGCTGCAGCTTCGTGGAGTCGCTCTGTCTGAGCGCGCTCCAGGCTCCCTCTGCCCAGTCCCCCTCTCCCCGTGTGCCCACCGTGGTCTGCTCTTCCTTTGAGTCTCGCTCATGTCTTGTGGTAGCTGTCCTCTCATTTGTTCTCCCTCTCCTTTGACTTCTGGGAGATTCCATTCTCATCAGCTTTTCATGTACAGGAACTGATCTCTTCTTCCTTATCCTTCCTGTTGGCTTCCACGTAGGGTATACTGTTCAGTAGATATTTATGGAGTGAATTTCTCTAACGTCTTTATTGGCCTCCATGGCTAACAAGATGAGTTTTCGTGTCAGATCCTGGTTCAGACCCCAGCACCACTACTAGTTAGTTGTCTGGGTGGACAAAATGCTTAACTTCTGGGCACATGCTTTTTTGGACCATTCCTTATTAAAAATGTAAAAATCATGTTTTCAAGACTTTAAAAAAAAAAAAGCATATTCTTTGGTAAAACCTACCTCAAAATCAAATTTAAAATAGGAATCAAACATCATAAAAATATTGTTATTGTTTAATGCAATAATCCCATTTATAATAGTCCAGTGTATATATTTGGATAAATACATGAAATAAACATATGAAAACACCTCCCCCCGCCCCGCCCAGAAAAAAATACACAGGCCCCATGATCGTGCTTCCATATACAGTTCCTGTGAGGGTTAAACAAGATTGTTTATATATAGAAGGCTTAGCATAGTGGAAATATCCCAGGTGTCCATTGACAGATGAATGAATAAACATCTGGCACATTCATACAATGAAATATTATTCAGCCTTAAAAAGGAATGAAGTTCTGACATAGGCTACAGTGGGGGAGGAACCCTAAAGACGTTAGGCTAAGTGAAATAAGCCAGACCCAGAAGGACAAATGATGTATGATTCCTCTTGTAGAAATATCCAGACAAGGCAAATTCATAGAGATAGAAGGCAGAGTAAAGGTTACTTGTTGCTGAGGGATTATAGAGTTTCTGTTTGGGGCAATGAAAGAGTTTTGAAATTAAATAGTAGTGATGGTTACACAACATTGTCACCAACTAGTGACCGTCAACTGTACACTTAAAAACGGTTAAAATGGCACGTTATGTGTTATATATATTTTACCAGGGCTTAGATAGTAATGTCCTCTACCAAAAGCTACCTTAAACGGGTGAATTAGATGCTCTGTAGATTGTGTCAGCGAAGGTCTTTAAAAAAGCCCCTGCCCATGGTCAGTTCCTAATCAATGGCAGTCATCGGTGAGTTGGTTGTCAATGTTTGGTGAGCTTCTCAGTGTGATTCCAGTTTATATGAGAGCAGTCTTTAATGGCTAAATAGAAATGTTCCTTTAGCTTCTTTGATAACTAATGGGATCTCGTTACTTACCTCATATCTCGTTTCTGTACCCCAGAGTCATTGATTTGGGAGTCATGACTCCGTGTGACAGGATACTGAAAGCCGCTCTGGACCACAAAGCAGGTACTGTGCACGTGGGCTCCCGGGCGTTTCAGCGAAGCGCGCTCTCCCAGAGTCCGCTGGCGAGGGCCGTGCCCCAGCCCCGGGAGGCTACCGGGACATGCGGACCTGAGTGACATCTCCTGCCTGGAGGGCTCTGTCACTGCCGCTTATAACGGGGGCTAAAGGGGTGAACAGGTAACTGTGAGACTCCTTTGTAGTTCCGAGGAAGGGGTGTGGGGACACGCTTAGAACAATTTGTATTCGATTTTATTTTTCTCTGTGTGTATTTGTTCTTATATTTCTTCTGACACTGTGACATATCCCATCTGGGAAATCATGAACTAATAGTCTCGTGGCTTTTCCCAAAACAGTGGCAAGCAGATTATTGCAACTTGAAGTTGCAAATCATATTTACTACCAAAAGCAAACAATAAATTGAAAACCCCCAGTTAGAAAAGAAGTCTCAAAATTATTCATAAAAATTGGGAATTTATCTTCTGGCTTGTGGTCTTTATTACAGAGTTTTGAACAGGAGTCTTCATACTTTTACTCTTTTTCTCTCATCCTCCTTTTCATTGTTCTTTTTTTCTTTTTTTGGAATAATAGATATAATTGGCCTGTCAGGACTCATCACTCCGTCCCTGGATGAAATGATTTTTGTCGCTAAGGAAATGGAGAGACTGGCTATAAAGATCCCGTTGCTGATCGGAGGAGCTACCACTTCCAGGTGAGTCATGCTAATGAGCTTCGTGCCTCACTGAAATTTCCTTAGATGCTAATGTTTAAAAACAGCGGTAAAACCTGAGGTTTTTCCCTATGCGTAGCGCCTTGGCTCCTTATTATATAAATACGCGAACTTTCTAGTCTTCGTGCCACAAGAGCCAGAATAATTTGGGGGCCTGCTGCAGGGAACTCCTCCATCAGTGCCACCCCCGACACCTGTTTTTGGATTCCTTTGGCCTATAATCCTCTTTCCCTTAATCCTCTCACCTCCTGTTCAGTTCCAGAGACTTCTAATGAACACTTAGAGCTCCTGCAATCAAACTGAGTGAAGATGTGTGTTTTAGCACAAAGGCATTGCTTGAACTTTAGCCCACTCTCTGTCTTGAAGCAGGTGTCTGAATAATTACAGGCTCTATTGAGGAAACTCTGACCTTGTAATAGTTGAGATAGAAAGCTGACTGAGAGAAAATGAATCAGAGGATCACTTTGGGAAGTTGTTTCTGAAAAGGAGACCTTTTGGGAACCTCTGGGTCAAATAATTTAAAGAAGAGAAGGTTCAAATTTGGTCGCACGGTCATTATTCATTTTGCCATATATCTCCTGGGGTCACGATCATAATGATGTTCAGTGAGAGGTATGTTAGTTAGAGGTCATAGACTTTCATGACACATTCCTTATGCCCCACGTAGTTCACTTTGGCAGGGAGCAGTGCCCAGGTAGAGCACTGATCCTGATGGTCGCACAAGCGTGTAGTTTGTTTCTGATACAAAATACAGTAGATGGCAGGTCAGAGCTATTCAGAGTTCCTTTCACACTAGAAACAGCTGTATGTTAAGCCACTTGTAGTAGTTAGGAATCTACAAGCAGGATGTGTGTCTGTACATGGGGCATCGGGGGAGGGAGACAGAGAAATTGATTTTAAGGAACCATCTCAGGTGATTCTGGAAACAAGAACGTCTGAAATCTGCAGAGCAGGTGGGCCTACTGGAGGCCTGGCAAGAGTTGTTGTGAATCTTGAGTCCAAAGGCAGCCTGGAGGAAGAAGGCCACCTTCCTCTGGGAACCCAGTCTTTTCTCTTTGTTGTTGTTCAGTTGCTCAGTCATGTCTGACTCTTTGTGACCCCATGGACTGTAGCACACCAGGCTTCCCTGCCCGTCACCATCTCCCGGAGCATGCTCAAACTCATGTCCATTGAGTCCGTGATGCCATCCAACCGTCTTGCCCTCTGTCGTCCCCTTCTCCTCCTGCCTTCAATCTTTCCCAACATCAGGGTCTTTACGAAAGAGTCGGCTCTTCGCATCAGGTGACCAGCATACTGGAGCTTAAGCTGCAGCTTCAGTCCTTCCAATGAATATTCAGGGCTGATTTCCTTTTGGATTAACTGGTTTGATCTCCTTGCAGTTCAAGGGACTCTAAAGAGCCTTCTCTAATACCACAGTTTGAAAGCATCGATTCTTTGGCGCTCAACCTTCTTTATGGTCCAACTCTCACATCCATACATGACTATTGGAAAAACCATAGCTTTGACTGTACAGACTTCTGGCAGCAAAGTAATGTCTCTGCTTTTTAATATGCTCTCTAGGTTGGTCATAACTTTTCTTCCAAGGAGGAAGCGTCTTTTAATTTCATGGCTGCAGTCACCATCCACAGTGATTTTGGAGCCCAAGAAAATAAAGTCTTTCACTGTTTCTATTGTTTCCCCATCTGTTTGCCATGGAGTGATGGGACCAGATGCCCTGATCTTAGTTTTTTGAATGTTGAGTTTTAAGCTAGCTTTTTCACTCTCTTCTTTCACTTTCATCAAGAGGCTCTTTAGTTCCTCTTCACTTTCTTCCATAAGGGTGCATATCTGAGGTTATTGATATTTCTCCTGGCAGTCTTGATTCCACCCTGTGCTTCATCCAGCCCAGCATTTCTCATGACGTGCTCTGCATATAAGTTAAATAAGCAGGGTGACAATATACAGCCTTCTCTTAAGGTCTTCATTTGATTAGATGAGGCCTGCCCATATTATGGAGGGCAATCTGCTTTACTCAGAGCCTACTGATGTAAATGTTAGTCACATGTGAAAAATATCCTCACAGAAACATCTAGATTGTTTGACCAAAAACCAGGTACCATGGCCTTGCCAAATTGGCACATGAAATTGACCATCCTCCCACTTATAATCTGAGTAGAACATTTTCATGAGTGGCCACAGTGTTCTATCTCCACTAACTGCTTTTCATACTTGGAGAACTCAATAGTGTGGTTATTATTGCTCACGTTAGAAAACTGGCTTTGTTTTTCCACGGAGAACTTAACCTGCTAGGATTATGTGACAGATTGTTCTCCAGGAATATGACTAACTGTCAATAACTGGGATTTCAATGAGCATAGTTTGGGTAATTGAATGATTATAGTGGGAATATTCATTAGCTTAGTAAAGAGAATGGTAAGAGAATCTATAGATTATTGTCAACATGAAAGACCTTTTAAAATCACAGTTATAAAATAGGAACAAAGAAATATTTAAATGAGCAGACGTAATGAAATGCATTATGAGTTATGTGAATGTGATGCTAGTTTCCAAATAAGAAAGATTTTATGAGGGCTCTACACTTGGAAGTTCAGTATCAGGAAACCACATCCTGCTACTTGTTCAAGCTGGAACACTGTTGTTGTTTAGTCTCTCAGCTGTGTGCGACTCTTGTCACCCCGTGGACCATAGCCTGCCAGGCCTCTCTGTCCGTGGGATTCCCCAGGCAAGAACACTGCAGTGGCTGCCATTTTCTTCTCCAGGGGATCTTCCTGACCCAGGGATCGAACTTGCGTCTCCTGTGTCTCCTGCATTGGCAGGCAGGTTCTTTGCCACTGAGCCGCCAGAAAAGCCCAAGTTGGAACTTCACCAGTAGTTAATTCTATTACATCTCTCACCAAGTAAGAGCCACCAGATTAAAGAGGTTCCTTAAAAAATAAGAGAAAGTAACATGACTAACCTCTCAAGATATATCATTGGCAACATTAGCCATAAATGAATCTTAACAGTTATAACCTGGTATATCAAGTTAAAATCAATCAGATCAGTAATGACCCACAGTCTTCATGCTCTTGTAGAATATCTGTTCTCTTTGTCTGGAAAACTGAAGGCGTCCCTGTCAGGAGACAGACCTCTGGTTCCCATGATCTCTTTAACTCCAGTATTCTGTTTCTCGATGAGTTTTTCTGGCTCTCTTCCTTGCCTGTTACAGTTTCTGAAAAATCATTAGAAAATAACAGCCAGTAGTCGTGCTTCCAGGTAACCCTCTCTTTCTCCAGTTTGGCCTGCATTTCAGCTTTGTATAAGTGGATTCCATTGATACTACTTACATACTTAATCTACTGTGTATGTTCTTCTGTGTCCAGCTCAACATTATGTCTTTAAGGCCCAAACTCATTGTTAGAGTAGTGGGGGGCTTTTGGTTTGATTTTTTTTTTTTTTTCACTTTGTGGTAAAATATTGAATTGTATAATGCCCTCTGGGTTATTTATCCTTGCTACTGTCATGGGCATTTGGGTTTTTCCAGTTTGGGGTTGTTACGTGGAATGCTGCTATAAATGTCTATCTTCCCTGAAGCAGACTTGCTGGGTCACAGAATGTACATATGGTCATCTGCATTCCATGGACAGAGGAGCCTGGTGGACTATAATTCACAGGGTCACAAAAGTCAGACACAACTTAGTGACTATATGGCAGCAACATCTGCATTAGATATTTATTGCAGGATCTTTTTCCAAAGTGATTGTACTAATTTATACTCCCACCAGCAATTATGAGGCTTCTGGTTATTCTACACCTTTTTCAGTGTTCGCCATTTTAGTATGTACGTAATAATATCTTAATAAGATCTTCATTTGTATTTCTCTGCTGACTAATGGTGTTGAGTACATTTTCACATGTATATTGACAATTTGGATATGCTTTTTGAATTTTTTCTTTTTAAATTAGGTATTTCACTATTTTTCTTACTAATTTGTATGCATTCTTTATTCACATTGGATGCAGCTCTTTCTCAGAAAGCGTTAGTCTCTCAGTGGTGTCTGACTGTCTGTAACCCCATGGACTGTAGCCCCCCAGGCTCCTCTGTCCACGGAATTCTCCAGGCAAGAATACTGGAGTGGGTAGCCTTTCCCTTCTCTAAGGGTTCTTCCTGACCCAGGGATCAAATCCTAGTCTTCTGCACTGCGGGCAGATCCTTTACTGTCTGAGCCACCAGGGAAGCCCCTGTCAGATGTTCATGAAGTCTGATTTCTGCATCTCTTCCTTTATGGTTAATGCTGCTCGCATCTGTAGGAAGCCATCTACCCTAGGAGAGTCAGCTTTGCCAGAACGCATTCAGGAGTTTGACTGTCTCAGAAGCCATCTGAGAACCTTATCATCACCTCCTACAGATCTGTCGAGGGAGGGCTTAGCAGTGGCCCAGTTCTTTCCTTTACTAACTCCTTTCTGAGCAGATGGAGGCTCAGGACTTCCAAGTTCTCGTGAAAGCAGATTTCTGAGGGGAATAGCAGCATGGCTTTTCCAGTAGCAAGAGAGAATTAGAACTGTTCCCCCAGACACTCAAAATGAGACTTGAGGATGGATCCTTGGAGAGGCTGAAAGGGTTATACAGATTTGGAATCATTTGTGGGTAGAAATGTGCTTGGAGGGGCCCTTTTAAACCTATAGCAATAAGAGAATAGAAAACTGAACAGTTTACTGTCTGTAATACAGATGATTTTGTATCACAAACTAGAAATGACTTTACTAGAAATCTGGCCCTTTTAGCTATAGAACTTCTCAAGGGCAAAAGTCTGGCAGTTAGCTCTCAATTTTTAACTGGTTTAAAGCCAATAGCTGCAAAATGTCCTTTTCTATTATCTTTTGTGTAATTTAACTTGGAGAATTCAACAGGAAGTCACATTGCCCAAAGTGGAAGGTAATTTTCTGAGTTTTGTTTTGTTTTTTTAAATTGCTCTGAAGTATGGTGCTGAATCACATAACTGATAATATTTTCCTCTGTATAGGATTTCATGGAATGAATTTTATATGCTAATCTCACTCCTGATTCTATCTTAATTTTCCTGAAATTTATTTTCCATTTTCTTTCATTTTTCTCTTCACATTTTAAGTTTTGGTCATGCTGCATTTATGTAAAACATTAATTCTGGGATAGGATATGGCATGAAATAGATGCTTGGAGTATGTGTTCTTTTTCAGAATGTGAAAGAATTTCTTCTTATGCCCTCTTAGATCAGCTCCAGCCTGCAGCTGGGGGCAACTTTGTGCTAGCAGCCCCACAGGCTCGGGGAAGACCTCAACATTAGACACCTCACACAGATGCGGCCTGATCCACACTGGTAGCGAGGTGGGAGACCTTGGGCTAGGGCTGGCATTGCCGAGGTTAGTCGGTCACTGTGGGAGGTGACTAATTAAATCCTAGATGTTGACTAGTGATTTAGCAGAGATGCATTTGAGATTCAGCCTCAGCCTCTACCCCTTTGCTCTGGGTATGTAGGAAGGAGAGGAGAGATTCCAATGTTTTGCATTTTTTCAGACTTCAGAAAGAAGTCTTCTTCCACCTGGAGAAGTTTGTATAAATGGAGGCTTAGAAAAAAGTGGAATCAATGTCAAACCAGGAGCATGCTTTTTTAAAAAATTAATTAATTTATTTTAATTGGAGGCTAATTACTTTACAGTATTGTAGTGGTTTTTGCCACACATTGACATGAATCAGCCATGGGTGAACATGTGTCCCCCCTCCCACCTCCCTGCCCACCCCATCCCTCAGGGTTGTCCCAGTGCACCGACTTTGAACGCCCTGTTTCATGCACTGAACTTGGACTAGTGATCTGTTTCACATATGGTAATATACATGTTTCAGTACTAAGAATTCTCTCAAATCATCCCACCCTTGCCTTCTCCCACAGAGTCCAGAAGTCTATTCTTTACGTCTGTGTCTCTTTTGCTGTCTTACATATAGGGTCGTTACCATCTTTCTAAATTCCATATATATGTGTTAATATACTGTATTAGTGTTTTTCTTTCTGACTGACTTCACTTTGTATAATAGGCTCCAGTTTCATCCTCCTCATTAGAACTGACTCAAATGTGTTCTTTTTAATGGCTGAGTAATATTCCATTGTGTATATGTACCACAGCTTTCTTATTCATTCTTCTGCTGTTGGACATCTAGGTTGCTTCCATGTCCTAGCTCTTGTAAACAGTGCTGCGATGAACACTGGGGTACACGTGTCTCTTTCAATTCTGGTTTCTGTGGTGTGTATGCCCAGCGGTGGGATTGCTGGGTCGTATGGCAGTTCTAGTTCCAGTTTTTTAAGGAATCTCCACACTGTTCTCCATAGTGGCTGTACTAGTTTGCATTCCCACCAGCAGTGTAAGAGGGTTCCCTTTTCTCCACGCCCTCTCCAGCATTTATTGCTGATAGCTGGACAGACTCAAACTTCATGCCTGTGCTCATCCAGCTTGGGCAGTTTTTATGTTGGAAAGGAGTACTTTGATTTGCTTTTTTTAAGTCATGAAATCCATCCATTTCTTCTCAGTGCCCTTTTCCAGACCATCAAATAGACAATGACCAGAATTGCACAAACCTTAGATACTTACTAAATATCAATTATGTTGATGTAAACATTTCAATTTTTACCAACTAGCTTTAAAAGAAATGTCACTGAAGTCACGTCGGGCCTAAAATATTGTTTCCTGGGGGAGCTTCATGGAGGAAAAAGACATAGGTATATTTGTGTGTTTCAAGTTGCTGAGGAAGCGTCTGAGGAAGAGGAAGCATACGGAGTCTGACTTGTGTTCTGTTTTGAAGCTGGAAGCAACTCCTTCTTTATAACTTTTCCTCCTGTTTGAAAATCTTCCCCGCATCATAGACTACCCAGGGTAACTTCAGAATCTGTGGTCTCCGAGCACACCGTAGGCACAGAGGCTCCTGAGGAGGCCCTGGCAATCCTTAGGCTGCTCGAGGGCAGCGGTGCAGCGCCCCCTGCTGGTGGCCACCCCAGCCTCCCAGTCCAGAAGGTCTCTTCTGCGCTGGCTGGTCTAGGCTGAGCTCCATCTTACAGCCCAGTTCTGGTGGCTTATGGCTTTCGTCCTTTGCTTTCTATTTCTGTAGAGAAATATGCTGAGAGACGGGACAGGTGAAATGTTAGAGGTTTTGTCTATCTCATTGTGAATGAGTTTTTAGAGTCTTTCCTTAGAAGCCTATTAAAAACACACTCAGATATTATACCTATAATTTTTTTTTTTTTGTTTTGTTTTCAAAAATTGCCTCAGTAATTCACAATTATTAGAACATGTCAAAGAATTCATAAAGTTAAACTTTTGTCTCTTCCTTCCCAGATTCAGTCCCAGTTCTAATCTTCATGTAACCAGTGCTGACATTTTGATATCTCTCTTTGCTTTTTCTATTATACAGCCACTTTAAGGTTGGTTGGTTGGTTGGGGCAGGTTGAGGGTGTTAGTATTTTGTTTTGGTTAATTTTTAAATAAAGTTCTTTTAAACAAACTGTTTTTGCTAATTTGGTTTTCCCCCGTAAAATAGCACATTCTGGACATCTTTCCAAATGGGAATATAGTTTAGTTGAGGGGAAAGAATATGAAAGTATGTGAGTTAGAGAAAGCTGCTGCTGCTTTAAGGGGAAAGGAGGAGGAGAGAAGACTGGAAACACTGTCCTTTTAGTGGGAGTGGGAACTACTGTTATCACCCGTGTACATGGAATTGTGGCAAAGTCTGCACTTCTGTCCCAGCCTCAGGGCCCTAGATTAACCACATGCAGGAAGGAAGGATGTGTATATCTTCAATTCTCACTTTAATATGTTGTGCTTTATACTAAAATAGCAGATATGTAGCCTGTGCTATTGATATAAACATTCAGCAATCAGAGGGCAATTTGTTAGTAAAATCAGGTGATTTTAAGCATTAAAGAGTGTTTCTTCCTCAGAACTGACATTTTCTGGTTTGGCGAAAGAAATTGGGGGCTGAGCCAGTGTTAGGATAAGATCTTGTTGCTTTGACCTCTCTCTATTACTGTGTGTTGAATTTATTTAGGTCCAAGTTTCCTTCCGACAAGTAGAAGGTGGGCTTGGGTTGGAGGAGTGTTGGTGTCTCTTGGTGGGAGGCGGGAAGCAGCAGCTGGGGACTGGTCCCGTGTCCCCTGCCACTGTCTGCTTCTCCAGGGACTCTGGCTGGTGGCCCAGTTCATCTGCAGGAAAATACTCCACTTTGACCTTTATGAAAGCAAAGTGCAGTCACCAGGCCAGTCTGATCCCATTGGCAGAGAGCTGAGGACATTGCCCTCTTTTGACCCTAGACTTCTTTGTTGGCTGGGCCAAAAATCCATGTCTTTTCCCCTTGGCTTCCCCATATTAGGGTGGGGAGAAGGTCATTCTCGCTTTTGAAGGGATATGCAGTATTTATAAGTACCGTGAGATTTTTCTCTGGAAAGCACTGTAGAAACATTATCTCCAATGGTTCTGAACAGGAGTTGTGTAGCAACTGTCAGCCCTGACGGATGTGTTTTTTCCCCGACCCCTCTTTTCAGAACCCACACAGCAGTTAAAATAGCCCCAAGATACAGTGCACCTGTGATCCACGTCCTGGACGCGTCCAAGAGCGTGGTGGTGGTAAGTGTGGGCCTCATGTTATTGCGGATCTGTTGTGATGAGAAAATGAGAGCATTGCGAGTTAAGGGTATTGCCCAAGACCTTCTGTTTATTTTTGTCCTGTTCTACTAAAAAGAATCGTCAAAGACTATCCCAGGGCTTGTGGTAGGGTCACTGCAGGTGTCCGCATTGCCGGAGGAGGTGGGTCAGTGTGTGCTCTGCCTTCTGGGGCCTCTGCCTGAGCCGGCATTGGCAGTGCTGGTCTGAGCAGCAGAGCAGTGATGCCAGGACGCCAACCCAGAGGGGGTTTCAGTCATTTACAGTATTTACAAATATGAATGGGCACTTTCTTAACTCCAACTAAAGGAATGTAGAATTTATCAGTTTTTTTTAATTGAAGTATAGTTGATTTACAAAGTTGTGTTAATTTCTGCTGTACAGCAAAATCAAGTCACACATATTTATACATTCTTTTTTTTTAAAATATTTTTTCTGATTATGGAATGTAGTTCCCTGTGCTGGACAGTGGGACCCTGTTGTTTATCCATCCTACACATTACCAGATTACATCTGGTAATCCCAACCTCCCGATCCATCTCTTCCCCCATTCCCTCTCCCTTGGCAGCCGCCAGTCTGTTTTCTATGTCCGTGATTCTGTTTTTGTTTCAGAAATATATTCACTTGGGTCCTGTTTTAGATTCTGCATGTGAGTGGCATCATATGATATTTGTCTTTTTCTGACTTCACTTAGTATGATAATCTCTAGGTCCATCCATGTTGCTGAAAATTTCATTCTTTATTGTGGTTGAGTAATAGGAATGTAAATTTTTTTAAATAACCCATTTCCAGATAGAAAAACGTTTAAACTGAAATGGGCCAATTGACCCTACCTGAAGACAGAAAAACATTCACAGATATATGTTGAAAACGCAGAATTTAGTGAATATGATAAACAACTTACCTTAGTGGTTTTTTCTGCTTTTCTCTATCATGAAGCCTAACATTCTCTCTTGTTATGTGTTTCATTATATTCATTGAATAATGGGACATAAAAGCTGTTGGGAATCTGAGTGACCATGTGGTCCAGTGGTTTCCAAGTATGTTTTTGCCACAGAAACCTTTGCAAGTGACGTCTTTTCTGGAAACTCAGTGGGCAAACCAGAGTGACCCCTTCCCCTCCCTCATCCCACTCCTGTTTCTCATCAAAACGAGAACAATTTAAACATCACTCATCTAGTCTAGGGATTCCCAGGTGGCTCAGTGGGTAAAGAGTCTGCCTGCAGTGCAGGAAACCTAGGTTCAGTCCCTGGAGAAGGGCATGGCTACGCACTCCAGTATTCTTGCCTGGAGAATCCCACAGACAGAGGAGCCTGGTGGGCTACAGTCCTTACAGTTGCAAACAGCTGGACATGACCGAAGCAGCTGAGCGCACACAGCAGTCTAGTCCAGCCTTCACATTTGCAGGCAAGGAAGGTCGCTGAGGGGCCTGGCGATTTGTGACACTCCCAGGCGCTGTCCCAGCCTGGATGAGGGCCACCACACCTCCCAAACCACTTTCCAAAGGAATTCTTTCAGACCTGTGAATTAAAGTTGTTCAGTAACCACTAACATTATTGAACATTTACAGTGTGCCCAGCAGTGTGCTGAGTGCTTTACATGGACTTTTTATTTAATTCTCATGAGGTAGATATTTTCATTATCCCCATTTTAGAGGCGAGGAAACAGGAACAGAGAGGTCAGTAACTCTTGAGGCCACAGATCCCTCAAGCAGCAGGTGTGGATTGGAACACAGGTGGTCTTACTCTGTGCTGCATTAGTTAAACTTGTTCTGTTAATGTTTAATAAGTCTCCTTTATTAAGGATACAATTAAATTGGGCTGAAATCATAAAATTGCAGTTTTTTAATTTGCCATTGACATAGACTAATGTGCAAATAAAGTACATTTGTACAACTCAATTTTGAAAAACACTATTTATATCTTATATTTGGATTGTATTTCCTAAGGAGCTTATTTCAGGTCCATGGTTGAGTATCCAGTGCAACTCTCTTTAAGGCTAGTGGCTATTTTCAAATGCTAATGAGCGACGGAACACTTCCCATTTGAAGACCAGGCTGTTGAACCCATTTGAGTACACAGGACTGATAAAGCCCCTACAGGTTAGGGTGCACTTTAGCTGGGAAGCACTTGGCCCCTTGATTCCATCTCTAGGACACTCTTCCATTGTCTTGAAGAGCTTAAGCACCATGGGCCCAGCTGGAAGCCCGCAGAGGAGGAGGCGGGGGCATCTGTGTTCTTCACTGTGTGGTCCAGCCGACTGTGGTTGGTTCTTCTCATATACAAAGGAACAGCCACCCTTTAAAATCACTCAGATATAGTCTGATGATAAGTCAGTTGGGTAACTGCAGGTGACACGTTTGGGGAGTCATTGGTAGAGTTTGTTTAGGCTGACTTGTTTAGATTGATAGTTGGTTTAGAGTCTTTTGATCTCACTGCAGTGAGTACAGCACAGGCTTACACTCTGGCTACTGTCTCATGTATTTATTTGAAAGATTCCAAAATACCGTAGCTGCTTAATAGTTGGAGATTTACGTTGGGGGATGCCCCCTTGCTTTTTTCCTTTTTTTAAAAAATAAAAAACAAGATGCCCAAATTTATTTTCAATGTATTCCCTCTCATTGTGCTGTGATTTGCTATGAGAAAGAAAAAGAGGATAAGAAAAGCTGTACTGTGTCTGATGGTTGGCATGAAAACCCAGGTTGACTCTGATTTTGTGATTGATCATATGGAACAGCCCATATAATTGGCCATGAACTTGTTCTTATTGAGCAAGTCAGCCTGGGCAGGGAGGGGCTTGTCGCCACAGCTCTGGGAGCAGGAGTCCCATGGGGGTGTGGAAGGGCCAGCCAACGGAAGCAGCACCTTCCACCTCCCCAGTAGTTCCCACTGGGTGCTGTCAAGTTTTGGAAATAGGGGGGCTCACCGGGAGCTGGTGATGGACAGGGAGGCCTGGCGTGCTGCGATTCATGGGGTCGCAAAGAGTTGGACACGACTAAGCGACTGAACTGACTGACTGACTGACTGACTTTCCCAGAGTTTAAAATCTAGCAGAATGTAACAGTGTTTTAAAATCTTCAAAGCATTGCGTGCATGTGCTCTGGGGACTCGGGAGTAGGCATTCCTTCTTGTTTTCGTGAGTTCTGCTGAGTTTGCTAAAGGAGAACTCCACTGAGGCAAGGCCACATCTTTCTTCTTGGTGATTATATTTTCAGCTTTGGTGGCAGCGATTCTTCTACCAACTTGGTAATCATAGTCATAAATATACTTGGCTGATTCTGTTCTATAGTTTACTGAGTAGCCTCACACTTCCCAGACAGTCAGTTTCCTTTCTTGTTTTAACAGAAGCTCATGGTTGACTGTGAAGATCAGCCTCATTCTGTCAGCAGACATCCAGTGAGGATGCACCTTCTGTGTGCAGTCCTACCTCCAAAGGGCCTGTCTTAGTAAGGGAAGTAGACACGTAGACAGATGCTGGGAGCCTGTGAAAAGTGCAGTGATGGAGAGGTGAAGAGTATCTTTGAAGCCCTGAAGAGGGGGTACCTACCCAGTGTGTTGTGGATCCCCAGAACCCCCTCAGTTTCAGTGATTTATTCAGTGACTCACAGAACTCAAAAATGCTGTTAAACTCACAATCACCGTTTATTACCGTGAATGGATACAGATTAAAATTGAGTAAGATTTAGAAAAGGCCAGGCCCTAGCTTCCAGGTGTGTCTCCCTATGGAGTCATATGGACAGGGCTTGATACTTCAACTAATGATGTGTGATAGCCTGGATGGAACATTGCCAACTAGGGATGCTGCCAGAGCCTGGGTGTCTGGGGCTTTAAGTGGAAGTCAGTCACGTAGGTGCGGCGTGCTCACTTGACTGACCCAACTCACTCAGTCCTGAACCGCTCCAGGGGTCAGACAGAGTGCAAGCCAGGTGCCCCCATAAATCACATTGTTAGCATAAACAATCTGGGATGGCCAAGGCCCCAGGTAGACGAAGACACTCTTTATCACTGAAGGCTTAGTATTTACCTCACAGGATCTGTCCTCTGTTTAGAATGTGCAGCAATGAAGCGCCCCCGGCCTACTGAGTTAACGCTTTACTGTACAGCCAGGCAGAAGCTAGCATAACCGGTAAATGGAGAGGAAACGACATGACCATGGGAAGGCCTCCTGAAGGTGGTGACCCCAGGACTGACCCTTGTTTTGCCTGTTTTATCTTCTTTCGCTGCTCTGTGGTCACTGAATTTTGATCTTGCATTTCCAGTGTTCTCAGCTGTTAGATGAGAATCTAAAAGATGAGTACTTTGAGGAGATCCTGGAAGAATATGAAGATATCAGACAGGACCATTATGAGTCTCTCAAGGTAAGTAACAAAAACAGGTCCCCTCTTGTTTGGGCAATAGAACGATCCTACAGTTATTATTGTGATTTTGCTGTTGGAGGAGGGGAAGGTTTGGGATCCTTTTAGAAAAGTCCTACTTTCTGCTTCACATCAGCCTTCTTTACTGTTCCCAATAATTTTTGGCTATATTAAAATTGATTTTATTTATTCCACCAAACATATATTGAGTAAGCTGTAGGTGTTGGGTGCTGTTTGCTACCCGAGTTATGAGAATGAATAAAACATGAGCTCAGAGGCAGCAGCAAGACAGGAACTGAGACAGTGTGCCGAAATGACTCCCACAGATCCTTATTCTTAAGGAAATAATGGAAGAGAATGAAGACATTAGGAACATTGTAAGCCTCTCTCCCTGATCATCCAACACACTCTGTGCAGAATAATGTTTCGAGAACTATCCTTCTCTAGAGGAGCTTCAGGGGATCTATGGAGATCAGGCATGATTACTCTTTAGAGGTTGTCAGGATATTTCTTCCTGGTTATCTGCTTACTGGGCTTTGTGTTATGGGTAGGGGATGAATTTTGGGGATGGCCCGGCAAGTGAAATGTGATGACCAACAGTGAGAAAGGAATACGTTCCTGAGGTGTTGGCTGGACCAAGACACTGTGGTTGGCTTGCCCGCTCCGTAATCTGCCCACAGGTGGCTGTTTCTTGGCTCTGCCTTCTGGGCCTCAGGGCAGTTGGTGGGTGGCCCCAGTGAACCCCAGCCTCAGGTAAAGTCCGGGCAGGAGCCTGCCCCATCGCACGCTTACTTACCTTACAGTTGGCTGCAGGCCTGCCTTGCATTTATGTAGCCATGTGTGCGGGATGTGTATTGCATCTTTACTCTCTATTGTTCTGGTGCTGATGTGAAGCCATTTTAGATGTAACAGGAAGAGTTTTCTAGAATATGAATTTTCATGAATAAGAGCGTTTGCTTTCTTGCAAAATATATTTACTAGCTTCCTTGGACATACTTTAATAGTAGCAGCTGAAAATCTGAGTCTCTGACTGAATAACTTTTCTTTTTTTCATAGGAGAGAAGATACTTAACCTTAAGGCAAGCTAGAGAAAATGGTTTCCATATTGACTGGCTGGCAGAGCCTCCTCCAGGTCTGTTGGGCTATGAGTTAGAGAAAAGCAGATGTGATAGCTCTGAGCTGAAGAGAGGTTTGCATTTTCAGGTCAGCAGACTCAAACAGGCAGCTGGAGACTCTTCATTATGTTCAGTAGTGATGATGAATGACAATGATGATTGAAAATGAAAGTCAATAGGTGCCATTTATGGAGAACCAAACACTGTCCTGAGATTGAACTGCAGCAGCTCTGAGTCCTTGACACAACCCTAAAATGAATGTGTTCTTATCTCCGCTTTAATTTGAAGAAATGGAATTTCAAGCGACAGCTTGAAAGGTCACTGGCATTCAGTCTCTGCCGGGTCTTCCACACCCTCGTCCTGCCCCTGTGCTGTGCCTCAGTGGGCCTTCTTCATCTGAAGCCGAGACCTGCTTGGGTGGCAGTGTCACCGCCTTGGCCTGGGTCCCAGCGGGCCCAGGCGCAGACGTGGAACGTCTGAAATCGCAAACTCCTGCATGTTGAGGAGACCAAGACATTGCCGCGACGCAGGTGCTTCTGTTCTGCTCACTCTTATTCTCGCTCGGACGCTTCCCTCTTGTGGCTTCTTTCCCTTCTGGTTTCTAAACTTTCTTGCCCTGCATGGGTGTTCACGATAATGTGTAAGACATTCTGACAGGTTCAGAGAGGCATGAGATATGAATGCAAAACTGAGACAGGGTGAACAGGGGTTATATTAATTGAATCCACATTTCCAAGGTAATACCTCTAATCTGCTTTCATTGCTCACCTCACCCACGTTCCACACATGCTCAGCAGAGTGATGGGTATTAAGCTGGAAACGTAGGTGAGCTGGGTTCTAGATTTAGTCCAGCTGTGTTTAGTGTGGTTTAGCGGGAGGAAGGCACATGGAGAGTTGGGTTCTAATCCCAACTTGGCTCCTGGCTCTGAATCCCTGAGTGACCCTGAGCATCTTATTTCCATGTTCAACAGTTTCTAATACATAAGAAAGGAGTTACTTTATGGAAATGTTGTAAGGATAAAATAAGATAATATGTATAAACCTTTGAAAAATATGCATTACTATACCAGCCCAATCGATGATTTTGTCTTTAGCTTTCACTATGAAATTGGAAAAATATTGCAAGGGGAGATCCATTTTAGTCAAGTCAAATGTCCAGAATACATCTCAATAGAAATAGTTCCCTCGTGCTCGCTTCGGCAGCACATATACTGAAATTGGAACGATACAGAGAAGATTAGCATGGCCCCTGCGCAAGGATGACACGCAAATTCGTGAAGCGTTCCATATTTTAAAAAAAAAATAAAAAAAAAAAAAAAAAAAAAAAGAAATAGTTCCCTCAAGGTTCACAGTTCCAGGCAGTGGTGGTGGCAGTTTTCAAGAGCTCTTTAACCCCCTTGCAGGGCCCCTCAAGGACAGCCCAGTCCTGGCGTATTTTCAGGAAGTCAGTAAAAGGAAAACGAAGGGTTCTTCTTTTCTAGGTCTTTGGTGGTAAACCTAGAAACCTCAAACAAACCTCCAGCTCTGACCAACAAGCTCATTCAAGAATAACACCCTTCAGTCACCCGGAAGCAGAGTGTTTCCCTGCCTTTCTAGGCAAGAGGACACTTCAGTCAGGAGAACAGCTGTAGTTTCTTTTTACTTACCAAACTAATCAGCAGAATAAAATACTTAAAAGGAAGGGATTGTCCTGTATAGTAAAAAGATGACCAGGAACACATGAGAAAAAACTACCATGGGTGGTATAAAAAGGTAGAGATTTCCAGGCGAAATTAAGAAGCTGTGCATACTTTTTCTATACTTTGACCTCTCACTTATACTATCGAATGAGACAAGTTTCACACTCCTGAAACTTTCTGTGTTATCACTGAGCACCAAAGCATGGTGGTTTAGTTTAAGTTCTCTGATCCCTGTTTGCAGATCAGGAAACTGAGGATATGAGGGCTGGGAAGCGGGCAGCACAGTGATCACCTCGGACCCTGGCCTGACTCACCCCAGGCTAGGTGGTGCGCAGGGGGCAGCGTGGTGTCCAGGAAGCCCAGGGGCACCGTCTGTCTCTGGAGTCTTCACCAGTATTTCACTTATGACTTACAAGGCAGTATAAAGAAGAATGTATTGAATATCCATGTACCCCTACCAGTCACTTAAGAAGTAACCTACTGCCCATTTTAAAAAGACAGAGCAATACATAGTAGTAATTCCTGTGAGCCCGTGCCTCCCTGGCTGGACCCTGAATCTGATGCCTGGTTTCCATGCATTTCCTTAGACTTTGATCATGTGCATATGTATCAGTGAAAGTGAAAGTTTCTCAGTCGTGTCCAACTCTTTGCAACCTCATGGACTATGCAGTCCATGGACTTCTCCAGGCCAGAATACTGGAGTGAGTAGCCTTGCCCTTCTCCAGGGGATCTTCCCAATCCAGGAATTGAACCCAGGTCTTCCACATTGCAGGCGGCTTCTTTACCAGCTGAGCCACAAGGGAAGTGCAAGAATACTGGAGTGGTTAGCTTATCCCTTCTCCAGCGGATCTTCCTGACCCAGGAATCGAACCAGGGTCTCCTGCATTGCAGGCGGATTCTTTACCAACTGAGTATGAGGGAATCCCATGTATGTCAGTAGGCAATATGGATTATTGATCATGTTTTAAAACTTGATGGACGTGGCTTCTTCTATGTGTCTTTCTCTTATGTGTTTTCTTTTAGCGTTACCTTCCTCTGTACAAGTGAAGGTGAACCCAGTCTGTCTTTTTTCTTGGGCATAGGGGAGGGGAAGGGGTTGAGGGAAGTTTCCAAGGGTCATGTAGTCAATCAGCTGCAGGAGAAGAAGAGTTTTATTTAAGATGTGCTGCAGAATTGGTCCCTCTCCACAGTAGTTTCTAGTTTCCCTCTTTGTAAAACAGCTCCTCTGGGTGACAGGAGGGAGGCAGAGCATGGAAGCTGACAGAGCAGGAAGGAGCAGGCCAGGAAGGCTTCTCATAGGAGGCTCTGGGCACGAAGGGAGCTGGGCCACAGGCCCGCCCTGGCATCATCGGGGTTGACGGCTCATTCCTTTCCTGCAGTGAAGCCCACATTCCTCGGGACTCGGGTCTTTGAAGACTACGACCTGCAGAAGCTGGTGGACTACATTGACTGGAAGCCTTTCTTCGACGTCTGGCAGCTCCGGGGCAAATATCCGAACCGAGGCTTTCCCAAGATATTTGATGACAAAACTGTAGGTTAGTTTTGTAAGTGCTTCTGTCCTGCACTGACATTCGAGACATTGTCTTGGGACCTTGAAGATGAGATTAGGTAGTGGAGTGGTGGGTTTGGATTATGCCGGATGGAGTGTTTTGTTTTTTTGTTTTTTCTTTTGGCTGCACCTCAAAGCTTGTGGGATCCTGACCAGGGATCGTACCTGGGCCCTCCGAGTACAGAGTCCCAACCACTGGACTTCTAGCAGAGTCCTAGAGTTCATTGTTTCCATATGATATAGGATATTGTTTACCTGCTCAGTCCTTTGATGGTTTTCAAACTGCTGGGTTGATTGTTATTTATTGAGTAAACTTGGCATTTCGTTTACTCATTCTGAACTGAATCTTTGTTGACATCAATTACTTGCTGGGCACTGGGGATCCGCAGAGAAGACGTATCATGGCCGCTATCTGGTACCTGCTGACTGAGGTAGCAGTGGCGGGTGATTCCCATATGACAGACCAGGCTTCTGCTTCAGGGCTAAGCCTGGACCTCTGTGGACACCAGGAGATGTGCTCGAGCTCAAACTGGAAGATCAGGAAAGGCTTCCTGGAGGAGGTAGTATTTGGACTGCTCTTTGAAGATTAGGTGGGAGTTACTGAGGCTGGGCCTGGGAATGTGAGATGGTGAAGGAAGGACCCTCCAGGCTGGGGAGATCGAGTGAGAGGGCACAGACGTGTGAGCTGATCTGAATGCAAGGAGTCCGTTGTGCCCAGTGGAGGTGAGGGCTGGGGGCGACAAGCCAGTTGATTGATAATCTACTCTCCCTGCTTCTGTCTTCCAGCCCTGCCCCAGAGACATGGGATCTAAGCCCATGAAGGCTCAGCCCTTCAACGGGTTCAGTAACAGCCAGCTCAGAGTGCAATGAGCAGTGGACTGCTGGACATGGGGATTAGGGCTGAGGGGAGCCTGAGAGAGCACCCCTAGCCCCCCTCCTGGAGGGATCTCTGGGGTGCATATTAGGATGCTGGGATACAGCAGCTCTCAGGCTCCCCAGGGTGCGGTAGTGAGAAAGGGGTGCTCGTTCTGAAGCGCTCCAGAGTGATGACGGGGCAGTAGAGAGGCCACGGTGGAGCCGGCCGGTCCAGGCCCTGGTGAAGGCACTCAGGCCCTGCTGGCACCACCGGAGTCAGGTGAGGCCTGCGGGGTCCCCGCCTGCCGCCCAGGAGCCGCGCCCGAGCCCACTTCGCTCTGCAGGCTGCTCTGTGCCCCAGGGGTCACGGCAAGGTCAGGGGGGCTGTCTGTGCACAAGGAGCGCGGTGCTGGAAGGATCTGGCCTGCTTTGTGTCACTCTGTCTGACACGTTTCTGCAGGGCGTGAGAACTGGCGCCCTGCCTTTTGTTAAATGGAAAAATATGAGTGGTGTGAGCTGGTGGAGCCGACTGTATCTGGGAGCTGTACTCAGCAGAGCCACCGAACCCTCAGCTACTGCACCTGGGGCTGTGCCGACTGCAGACACGGACTTAAAGTATTTGAGAGGAGAAGAGGGATAAGGAGGGAAACTGGGGAGAAGCAGTGGTTTTAAAAAGCTTTCTTTAGTGGGTGTTATTGGCATACCTAAGTGAATTCTTATGATATTTTCCTAATAGGTGAAGAGGCCAAAAAGGTCTATGATGATGCCCAAAATATGCTGCAGGCACTGATCAGTCAGAAGAAGCTCCAGGCCAGGGGCGTGGTTGGGTTCTGGCCGGCACAGAGCGTTCACGATGATATCCACCTGTACGCGGAAGGCATGGTGCCACAAGCCTCGGAGCCCATAGCCACCTTCCACGGGCTCAGGCAGCAGGTATGGAGGCCGTGCTGCCAGCGGACACGTAGCCCTCTTTGGTTTAAGCACTGAAAGATCATAAATAAGATTGGCATAAGTCTGAGCTTTGTGTTAGCATGGCTCCACCCTGCGTCACCCCAGATGACCCATCGCAGTCCTGAGTCCGAGGCTTTGTGATGGAGAGAATGGACCAACACGGGTTTAGAAGCTGGGCCTCAGGCACCAGCAGGAGGGAGGTGTTTCCTGTCAGGTTGGACGGGTGAGGAGAAACACTGCTTTTGCCTCGGGGTCACACACAGGTGGACATTCACTTGCTCAAGAACGTCGGTTTGGGTCCAGGCCTGTTGTTAAACCAGGCTGGTGGCCCCCTTTCTCAAGGGGAAACAGGTGGGAGCAGACTTCTGCTGCATGTCTACTGGGGGCCAGCTGCCTAGTAGAGCGCTTGCTGGACCATCTTGTTTAATTTCCACCCAGCTTGTTGGCAGGCAGTGTCTCTGTGCAGAGGAGAACACGAAGGCCTGTGGAGGGTACGCTAAGCCCCACAGCTTGGAGGGAGCCCAGCGTGTGCACACCCCCCACACCACTGGCCCCTCCTGGGTCAGAGAACAGGCTCTTCTGCACACGGCTCCCTCTCTGTGCCCCTGCCTCTAAACATGCAAGTTTTCCAGCATGTCCCTTCAGCTGCTATAAAAAAACAAGGTGTCCTAATCAACTGGAACCAGAATTCTCCAGTCATTAACAAAGTTATTAAATAAGTTACTTTTGCAAGGTCTTAACTACCATTCTCAGTCCTTCAAAATGATAGTATTGCTTTTCGTCATAACCACCATATAATTCATAATGACAGATATTTTAGCTGTGACGATATCTGAGGGAGTTCTTAAGCTAGGGACATTAAAAGGTACCTTAACAAGTTAAATGGGAGTAGCTACACCCTTGCTCTGTGCACCCAGGCCCAGCACATCCTCACTGTGCACTCAGGCCACAAGACACAAGAGGATTCTGATGTTAAGTTCTTGCCCCTCCTCACCAGGGAATTAGTGACTTTCCTTTTACCTAAGTAACTCAGTTCAGAAACCTCCTCCCTGGCCTGAAGTTCCCTCCTTCAGTCCTGTGTCCTCTGATCTCTTTTTACACCCAGCACCATTCCTGTCCAGGCAGTCTGTGATGGACGGTATTAGGGCATTTAATGTAATGACCTCAGTACGTGTGTACTTACCCGGATAGATATTTCTAAGGAGGTGCTTTTTTTCCAGTACACTGGAAAATTCTGACGGTAGCGACTCACTGCACTGGGGGGTCTTCTGTTCTGAGTGGCTCTGATCGCTGTTTGTCTGAAAGTGCTGTGGGGCTCTGTGACCTCTCTCTCCTTATGGTGCCAGGAAGCTTTGTCTCTCCCTCTGGCTTTTGTTAGCAAAGAGCAGTTGATGGACAGAGTACAACTGGCAGGCAGCTCCTCCCTGCAGGGCTGGCCCTGAGTCTGACATTCCCATGTGCCTTTGTCAGCTACCTTCTTGCCTGCAGTCACTTAACCATTTTCTGCCCAGTGTTGATTAAACTGTACTTGTTTCTAGAGCTGGCAAGCAAATAACTGTGAAGCTTCTGGCTGGCCACTTACTGATTATTCGTCTGTCCTAAGCAGTGCTGCCTAGTGGGCAGGAGCGTTGGTTGTGGATCTGACCTGCGACCATCTGGCCTTGAACTAGTTCTTCAAGTCCTCACTGCCTCAGATTTCTTGTCTGTAAAATGGAACTGATGGTATCACTTACTTCACAGGGTTATCGAGACAATTTAATTAATTAGTTCATATAAAGCACCAACTAATGCTTGACGTATAGTATGCACTCAGCACATATAAGTCATTCACTGTTTACCTTCTCAGCAAATATGTGTTGATTGTGAAACATGTGTAAGACTTTGCTTGTCAGCTTAGCAGCAGGAAGAGTCAGTCATCATTTGAAGATGGAAAGTGGGGAGGATGGCTGCCTGGCCTGAGAGAACCCCAGAAGCAGATCCTGCTTTGTTTGATTTCAGGCTGGCCCATCAGTGTCCTTAGCTGTCTCCTGACCCACCGCCCATGGCGGGCAGCATGTGGCCCTGTGTTGCTGACCTTGGCCGTTTGTTGAACTGCTTCTGTCGATGCGAAGTAGAGGCTTATATACCAAGTGGACCACTTTTGAACATAACTTCAGGATTTAATGTTGATCTCTAATTGACAACACTTTTGGGAAAAAAAAACAAAAATCTTCTGTGGCTATTTAGGGTTCCAGTTCCAGTAGGCATTCAGTAGATATTTGTGAGTGTGTGAGGTTAACTGATTTCTCAACTATGTGTGTATGTCATATCAGATAAGTCTCGTTCCATTTGTTTAGTCAACATGTGTCTATTGAACACTCTATATATCAGACACTCTTCTAAGTACTGGGGTGAACACGACAGACAGCCCCATTTGAAGCTTGTATTCATTGGAAGATGCTCGATTGCTGTTTGCTGTGTGTTAGTGCTACATCCATGCTAATGGCCACTCCACCCGCTCCTTGCGTTTCCAGGCCGAGAAGGACTCTGCCAGCTCGGACCCCTACCTCTGCCTCTCGGACTTCATTGCCCCTCTGGACTCGGGCATCCCCGACTACCTGGGCCTATTCGCCGTTGCCTGCTTTGGGGTGGAGGAGCTGAGCAAGGCCTATGAGGAGGAGTGTGATGACTACAGCAGCATCATGGTCAAGGCGCTGGGGGACCGGCTGGCCGAGGTAGAACCGTGGTGCCCTGAGGCCAGGGGCCAGGGCTAGGAGCCGGGGACGGGCACGTGTGTTTATGCTCGTGTGTGCGTGTATGTGCATGTACTCCTGACTCTGACAACACATGCACTCTTAAATCGTGAATTCTTGAGTTGCTCTCATGCCTCATCTTTGGGCACAGAGCAGCCTTCAGCAACGCCATAGTTAGAATGACCCCCCCAGAGCCTTGATACAGTGTTGTCCAGAAGAGCCCGAGAAAAGCCAAACAGATTTCTTGATTCAGAGCTTCTCGTTCTGATGTTGGACTCTTCCATAGATCCCTCATCTTCCTCTGTGGGGTGGGGCAGCCTATGTGGCTGTGGGGGCCACTTCCCTTTTCCCAAGGCCACTGTCACGATCCCCCCTCTCCTGGCCACTGTAAACCAGAACCTGAGAGTCAGGGGCAAGTTTGAAGGGCCTCGGATCTCAGATCATGGACTGTGATCCTTCAGAGTCCAGTGGAGACCAAAACTGAGCCCCAGAGCCGCTGACGACACTACAGATGAGTTGAGACTGTCATCTGTCACCTGTCCCTCTGTGGAGCTTCGCTGCCTGCAGGGCGAGTGGGATAGCAGGCAGGGTAGAGGCAGGAGAGGGGCTCCCGCCTCTGCCTGAGCTGTGTGTTCCGTGTCCTGGTCCCAGGCCTTCGCTGAGGAGCTGCACGAGCGGGTCCGCAGGGAGCTGTGGGGTTACTGCAGTGGGGAGCAGCTGGCTGTGGCTGACCTGCGGAGACTGCGCTACGAGGGCATCCGGCCGGCGCCCGGCTATCCCAGCCAGCCTGACCACACTGAGAAGCTGACCATGTGGAGGCTGGCGGACGTGGAGCGGTGCACAGGTCAGTGCTGGAGAGAGGCGGGAGTCGTCCTCGGGTTACACGCACAGTAGCGAAGGAGAGGCACGAAGGGGTGACGGGGAAAACATGGACAGGGGCTTAGGGTAAAATCCCCAGTCCCATCTTTCCTCACCATGTGCGTGCTTGCGTCATGTCCAGCTCTTCATGACCCCATGGACTGTAACCTGCTAGGCTTGTCTGTCCATGGGATTCTCCAGGCAAGAATACTGGAATGGGTTGCCATGCCCGTCTCCGGGGAATCTTCCCAACCCAGGGATTGAACCCACATGTCCTGCACTGCAGGCAGATTCTTTACCACTGAGCCACCGAGGAAGTCCTTTCCTCACTGCTCGTGGTCTGTTCTAGCACTTCACCTCCACTGCATTATTATTTTCCAGCAAGAGGAAAAGAAACACATTTTAATTTCTGCACTTGGAGGTCCTGTAGAAATGGGATCTCTTCCCTCTGTATTATCAAGTGGTGGTCTTACATCACCATCTTTAGGTTTATCAGTTTATTATTTCCTCTTCACCCACAACAGATGGGAGCTTAGCTGATTCATACCAGCCCATACATCCCCATTCCCTAATACACGTGTGTTACTGTTTTCAGCCTCTCCACTGGTGAGTGACCTCTGTAACCTCTAGTAACACACTTCACATCACTCTGTCCTTCCATTCCTTCCAGGAGCATCCCTGGACTTCTGTCTCACAGAACTCCCGTCCTTCCCTTGCACTCTCTTCCTCTTTATATCTATACTACTGTTAATGCACGGTTTTTAGTGGAGTTCATCAGAAGCGTGCCATCCACGCTGGAGAATAACAGAATGTAGGTGTACGTGGGGAGCTGTGAGGCTTGTTGAATCTGGGCTGGCAGGAATAGCACGGCCTCAAGAGTCAGGAGGGTGGGGACTTAGGACCCATAAGCCAGCTGGGTGACCTTTGACAAAGCACCTAACCTTCACACTGCTCTGTTGCCTTGTCCAGAAAGTGAATAACGTAGACTGGGTAGCCATGACGTGGGCTCATGCTTAGTGGGGCCCAGCTGAGGTCACCCCTAGTGACCTTGGCCCACCGGAGCCTCTGCAGGCCCAGATGGTGTCCTCAACTCCAGGGTTGGGGTCCTTGTCTAGAAGGCGTGGGTGTAGCCTCTGTGACTGATCTTGGAGGGCGGGAGAAGCATGTAGAGTCTTCCAGGCCTCCTCCCTACCCCTGCCCTGGTCACAGGAGATCTGCATGTCCTAAGTTTGTTCATCCCCTTGGTGGGAGTTTGCTAGACTACTCTACAACATCTTTCGTGCCACGTCATGTTGTCCATCTAAAAGGCACAAGTTCACTCTCATTCACTTGTAAATAAGACTTTATTGGGTGCCTACCAGCCGGCAGGCCTGTCTCAGCACTGAATAAATGAGCATTTTTCCTCATGCTGCTCTCCTCAGGCATTAGGTTAACAGAATCGCTGGCCATGGCACCTGCTTCAGCGGTATCTGGCCTTTACTTCTCCAACTTGAAGTCCAAGTATTTTGCTGTGGGGAAAATTTCCAAAGATCAGGTAAGTTAGCTGTTTCATTGTAGGTGGCGTCCCTTGGTGCCTGCCTTGTTTTAAATGGAACTGTTAAACCTGTTTTATTTTACATGTGAATGAAAAGAAAATGAGAGGCAAAAGATGAAGGAATTTACCCCCACTAATGTTTTGCTTCGATTTCAACTCATTACTCCAATTCTTGTCCTCCCACCGTCCTCTCCTCTACCCCCACCCCAGCCAGGCCTCTAAGCACCAGAGAGTTACTACATATTGTTTTTCTGCCCAGAGAATAAGGCACCCTAGTGAATAAATAAATATCTGTGTCTGCTTAACTCAGTGGATCACTATTAATATTAAGATAAGACATGGAAGGTACTTAGAGTATCTTAGTGATTGCTGTGGGAACTTTAGTTCAGAAAGTCATATCATTTTGTTTTAACAAACTGCCTTTAATCTTTTGCAGATTGAGGATTATGCTTCGAGGAAGAACATGTCTGTGGCCGAGGTTGAGAAATGGCTTGGACCCATTGTGGGATATGATACAGACTAACTTTTTTTTTTTTTTTTTTTTAAACTTGTCTGTACTTGGTGATCCTCAGGGAAACAGTCCAAAGAGCCTTAATCATAACAGCGCAATGGCCAGGAGCCCATCTGCATCTGGTTGCCCATTGCACCACTCCAGGGTGCAGACGTTTGGGGGGACCTTATAGAAGACCAGGGTCTTCCTGCAGTTCTTTTAAAACAAGCAGCTGTTTTCCAGGGAACTTTGAATAAAGAGCAGCGGGTAAGACTCCAGGGTTGTCCTTGGTCCCTTGGGGGCTAGAACAAGCTGGAGATGGAGGCCTTTTGCATTTCAAAGCAAGTCAGACTTTTTTCATTTTTTCTCCAGACCTAGGAGGTCACTTCTTTTTTCTCTCTCTCTCTCAGAGAAAAGCCTGAAAGTCAGTTGAATAGAGAAATATGACCTTGTGGCACTAGTGATGCCGTGAGCAATGGGACATTTTGATCTGAGTGGTTAGAGCAGTCACTCTGACAGGGAAGAAGCATCACTCTGCTCTCTCTCCCAAGACCTCCTTTACTGAAGCCTCAAGGAGGTGCTCGAAGGCGTCCCTTTAGCCAAAGGCACACTCTGCCTGAGGCTTATTAGAGGTGCTCAGGCCGCTTGCCCTGGCCAGTCAAATATAGTTGCATTCGCCAAGCAGTTTGTTCTCTCGTAATTTCCTATTCCCTCGCCCTGAGGGGGAAGAAGGAGGTAGGCAGAGGGAGTGGGTGGCCGCTAAGGGTAGTTAACATCCTTGGGTCGTTTTCCAGAATTGAGCAGGCTCAGCTGCATGTCCTATGCAGAGTGGATGGATGGGCAGCGTCACTCTTCCCAGTTCTTCCTTTTCTGCACTGCCCCAACTCCACACGTGTACGGTAAGGGAACAGCACGTGGACTTGTTCATGGTTATTGCAGGGAGATGGTTAAGAGCGTGGGCTTTGAAGTCAGACACACCCGGATTCAAGTTTCAGCATTGCCACATGCTTGTTGTATGACGGAGGCAAATTACTTCAGTTCTCTTAACAGAATTTTCTCATCTGTAAACTGGGAATAGTGATACTAGCTCCTCTCTTGTGGGCATGAGATGTGGATTAAACGAGATTACGCATGTAAGGCAGGTAACATGGGTCTGGCATATAGTGAGAGCTTGATAGGCAGCAGCTTCTGTAGAGGTCTCTCGCGCTCAGCACAGGGTAGGTGCTCAAGGAAAGGGAATAAGAGACTAATGGGGGTGAAGTGCACGTGGGGGTGACTGGTTCAATATACGAGATGCCCTTTCTGGAATTAGAGCCCCGCTGAACACAGTGACTGGAGTGAGAAGCTACTTTCTGTGTCACTGGCATCATCAGATCTCATTTTCTGTAAGACAGTCCCCCCTCCCCTCGTGGTGTAAGCTGGCCTCGTCCCAAAGCAGTTACATCAAACAGACACTCAGGTATATTGGAGGTGAAAGGGGGGGAAAAGCTTAGCAGTTGGTAATCCTACATAACTTAGCATGTACATGTGTTCCTGAAGAGTAACATGCGTTTTCGGGCATCACTGGCCCTTAAAGAGAGAATTATATGCTTTCTTTAGGATCCATTTAATCTGTGCTGGATTGAGAATGGGGCTCAGTTTCCTGAGATGCTCAGTTGGAGGACTTAGTTCTCTTCCGTACCAGCTCTGTTACTCTAGGCGTTGGCACATCCTGCTATATAAGAAAGAATAACCTCTTCCTAATATTTTAATGTATTTTATCTGAATCGTAGTTGTTAAGAGTCTCCCAGTTCATTAAATGTTTAGCATATCTTTTCTCAACTCATTATGTGACAGAACAACTTCCTTCATTGTACTGTTGATCTAATCCTGTGATGGATGCCTTTTATCTAAAGACAAAACCAGTTTGTTCACGTTTGAGTCCCTGTGTTTTCATTAAAGAACACAGATGATAGCTTGAGGAAAACCCCTTCTTTAATTTGTGTCAGGTGACCTCAAAGGCAGGAAGGTGACCATGCTGTACCCGGAGTCTTTCTGTGTCTCTGCCCACACATCCAGAACGTCACCTTGTCGTCAGCATCCGTGGCTCTCACATCCACTTGCTCACTCTCATCGTTCCCATTAGGGATCCCATGTTTATTTTTCCCTCTAAAGAAGCGCTTGTTTGGAAGCTTGCTTACTCTGCTACCTGTGTATGGGATGATGGTTGCGGTCAGGCCTCATAATGTGCTGTTTCTCCTCTGAGACATTCTGCTGTTCCTTCCTTTCACAGCTGGGCTCCTTCAGAGAATAGCCTGTCTTCTCTGTTTCTCTCGAGCTTGTCTTCAGCAAATATCCGAGTGTCTTCATTGTGCCAACCACCTTTTCCCATTCTCTCCTTAACTCGGTGAAGTTAGGTGTTTTTTTTAAAACCCATCTCTTCTGTCATAAATGACCTCTTAATTGTTAGATCCATTAAGATCTAACATTGGCTATTCTAGTGATTTTTCTTCTCTGGATTTGGGCAATGTTGACCACTTCAGAAATCTTCTTTCCCTGTTTCCTCCTGACTTCACTTTTCTGGTTAACTTTACATGTTTCTTTTTTCTTAGCTTCTTCCATAATTTTCTCTTCCTCTACCCATTTGAATCCTGGTCCTCACGATCCCATCACTAGTTACCTTCTTAGTCATATAGTTTTAGTGGGAAATCTCATCCAACCAGTATCTTTATCCAGACTCCTCTGTCCTGAAGAACATAGCATGTCAAGCATCCAGTATACAAGAGACACCTCAAACCCAGTATCATCTTACTCTTCTCAAATTCTTGATATATTCAATAATGAAAAATTCCACCATCACTCCAATAGAAACCTCAAACTCACCCCAATTTGCACATAAAAGAGACACTTTTAGTTGGGAAGGTGAAATACCTTTCCCAATACCTTAACCAAATGGTTAAGGCAGACAGTGTTTTAGGTTAAGGCCTGATTTGGGACTTGAAGGATAAAGGTGAAGAAGCTAGGTAGAAACAAATGAAGATCTGTCTTTGTTCATGAATACTGAAGGTTTTAAGGGTGTTAGATCTCCTCCTAAATTATCTATAGACTCAATGCCATTTCAAGCAGAAATTCCAACAGAGGTTTTGTTGAATGTGATGAGCAGATATTTAAATGTCTGTGGATTAGCAAAGGACTAAGAGAGCTGGATGCTTCTAACTGTGAAGAGATTGAGGAGACTTACAAGATAGTAAGTTTTATTGTAGAGTCTGTGTTGTATGTGGTACAGAGGTAGGCATTCTGAGCAGTGCAGTGAAATGAGGACCCTGGAAAGTAGCCCATGCATATATACTGACCTTTGAGATATGATGAGATGACAGATCACTGGGGGAGGAAGGGTGACTCCATAACTAGTTGTAGAAAAACTGTTATCCTTACAGAAAAAATGAAGTTCGGTTTATGCCTCACACCTCACCTAGCAGTCAGTCCCAAATACGTTAAGGTCTGAATTACAAAAAGCAAATATTTAAATGTTTGCATGAAAGAAAAATCTTTGGGCAGGAACAAATCTCTTGAGACATGTGCTAATCATTAAAGATGATTAAGTCAAATATATTCAAACTAGCACTTAGGTTAAGCTAATAAACAATTTAGTGTAGTAAAAAGACAAACCAAGACTTGATATTTACAATACTGTTAACTGAGAAGGAAGTAGTAAGAAGAATATAGAGAGAATTCCTATTTTTTAAATAATAGGAAAACAGACTTCCTCTTCCCAGGATGGTATCTAGAGGCATTCAGGATGGTCCAGCATTTGATATACCACTGTAGGCTTTCCTACAATACAGCCTCTTAGTAAGACTAGGCTGTCCTTAACCCCTGGTAATACAATTGTTTACCTTTATACCAAGAAGGTTGGGATAGCACTAAAATCCACATGTGGTGTGTGCCCAGGCCAGCTTCAAGGAGTTTGTGCTGTGAGACCTGAGGTTCTTTATGAGATTGTCTGAAGCAAGAAGACATGTCAGCCAGGCCTGGTTTTCTGGATGGTGTATATGTCTGTGACAGGATCAAGTGCACTTTGCTTATTGAGGAGCAGAAAATCATTGTGAAAGTGTTAAGAGCAGAAGCACAGAGTCAGAAAGCTAAATTTAAGAAATGAAGCTTTTTTGAGTAATTTTTAAAAACCAAAAAGAAGAAAAATAGAAAAGACTTGAAGAGGCATTTCACAGAAGAGAAAATACATGGGGCTTATAAATCAATAGAAACCTTGGAGATATGAATTACGATCACAATTAGCTTGTAAGTTACATTCATAAGATTTATAAAGTTAAGGAGTCTAACAGCACCAGGTGCTAAAGAAGATCCGTGTGAGCTCATTTCATGATGTGTAAATAGGCGCCCCTGCTTTAGAAAACAACCGTACCTCACCAAGTTGAACATTTGCACACTTTGGGCTCTAGCTTATGACTCCACCTTCCAGCTGTGTATCCAGTAAATGCGTGCATTTGTGTACCAGGAGGTATGTACAAAAATGTTTACAGTAACATCTTCATGATAGTTATAACTGGAAAAACTGAAATGCCTTTCTGTCTACAGGACAGCATTTAAGTAAATTGGGTGTATTAACAGTAAGGAATATTATTCAGTAGTAAAAAAAAAAAAAAAAATAAGTGAACCACAGCTATACCTGACAAGAAGAATGAATCTCTGAAAATACTAAGGAAAAAAAAAAAGAAGCAAGTCCCAGGATATGATTGACACTATTTTTATTGACCTCAAAAGCAAGCAAAACCAAAGAGCATCTTCTCAATGCATGCATAAATGGTAAAACTAAAACTAAAAAAAAAAAAAAGATAAGCCAAAATTCAGCCTAGAAATCACCTCTGAGAGGGGAACAGGGAGCAGATGTCACGGACACGTGGGTAGACACTGGTTATTAGTAATGTTCAGGTTTTTGGGTTGTATGTTAGGTTTATGGTTGTTTATCATGTTATGCTTCACAACTAGCTTTATATTACAGAGTTCTGTATGTATTACATATGTTGTACTTATGTATTATAAAAATAATAAAGGAAAATGGAATAATAAGCCAAAATCTGGGGTGCTGACTTTGTAGATGTTTTTTATGTGTCAAATATGTTTTTTAAGCAAAGGAAGGACAAAGAGCACAGTGATGCAAAGGTGGGGGGTGGGAGCTGAGAACTGAGCATCTGTGCCCGTGTCCAGCGAGAGCCAAATGTGGCTGCAGATAAAGGCTTTGAAGGATAATCACTGGTGGTACCCTGGGCACAAGCGGAGAATGTAGACAGAAGAGAGGCATTCTGGGTAAATGGGCCCTGACGGAATAGAACAGTTGGACACCTGACTTTGGAGTTGAAAGAATGACTGGCAAGTTTCATCATGGAGGTGGAGGCATGGGTGGGATGGCATCTAGAGAATTTGAAGAGAAGATGGACTTGATTCTGGGACCAGGGAGGAGGGAGAGCCAGCGGAGGAGCCGACATGTGGAGTAAAGGAGACCGGGGGAGGGGGCCACGTCGGGCAAGCGAAGGGAGAGAGCTCAAGATCTGACCACAGAGCCTGGCGCTGCCGAGAGCTCTGGGAACAGGACCCCTCCATGGGTGACCCTCGTGGAGCAGCTGGGGGCGCTGTGGGGACCAGGGGCACACTCGCTAGGTTGTGAGGCAGGTTACTTGGTTGTCTTAAGAAGATGGGATGGGAAGATAGAATTGAAAGTGTTTAAGATAGAAAAAGGCTTTTATGCTGAGGAGTAAGTACCAGGTAATGCAAAAAAAAAAAAAAAAAATAGACTATCCTCTACCAATCACCAACATTTTAAACCTGGGAGTTATTCCAAAACCTGCCTTTTTTTTCTTTCAAACTTCACATCCAGATGGTCTTACCCACTAAATATCCATGCCTGGTTTAGGGTCTCATAATTTCTTCTCTGGACCCCTCTGCCACAGTCTCTGGGTTAGTTTCCTGGCTTCCTTTAGCTGTAAATGTGAGTGCTCTGATGCTTTATGCCCACACCAATCCTTCTGCCTAAACCAGTCCCCCCTCCGGCCCTCGTTGTCTCAGATACATGCGTGTGAAAAAACCTCTGTGTTCTGACCCTGCTTCGCATGCTTCAGCAGCCCTAAACTGCTGCAGTGTCCCCGCCTGTCCTGAAGGAGCTGTCTGCTTGTGTTGTCCCCTCTGCCTGAAATTATCCCACCCTTGAGCTTCAGGAAAGCTTCCCAACCCTCCTCTCCCCTCCTCCTCAGAGCTAAGTGAAATGACACCTCATCTTACCTCCTTAATAGCAGGGTGCATATTTCACCGTGTTCTCACGATAGCAACAGTATATGTCGCCACTGGAGTCTGACCCTGGTCTCTGAAGGACAGGTTTGGAACCTTGTTCATCTATGCTGTGTCTAAAATAGCTCTTGATTTGTGACAGGTGCTCAGTGAAGTTTGTCTTCAAGGAGAAGCAGATGCTTTCTGGGGACAGTGGTTTGTGAGGAGAGCAGAGTGAAAAGCTCCCGGAGGGCAGGAGCCAAGCCTCTGACTGGGCTCAGAGTACCCAGAGCCTCACTCAGCACCTGCCATGTAGTTTGCTACAGAGTTTTCTGAATGAGCAGAGGGAAGCAGTGATTTCTCTTGCTCAGAAGGAGACTGGGACATCAGAGCCCTAGCACCCTCCACACCCAACTTAAATTTTTTTAATTACCAGTAAAGATGGCACGCTGGCAGCCCTGTGGGAAAACCGCCTCACCGTAGCTTCTTGCTGTAGATCAGCTCTATGTGTGGTCAGATTGCAGAACAGAAAATATACTATGATTCCGTGTGTGTGTTTTCAAGAAATGTATGCAGTGAAAATGTCCACGAAGATAAACAAAATCCTTAAACCTCTGGGGGTTAGGAGCAAGGGGTGAGCACTTCATGGTGTAGGTATGTCTCACTTTCTGCACTGTTTCAAATGTTTACAACAAAGATACTGTAAGAAAGATTAGCTTGGCAACAAAATCCATCTTGAAATAAATGCTATTTTGAATAATCTGCATGAAAATTTTTTGCATTTAAGTGAATTAGCCCCTAAATTCAGTGTCATTTCTCAACACTTAGAATATCTAATTCCATTTACATTCTCCCATCTTCAAATGTAACTTTCAAAGATATATTTTGCCTCGTCCCTTGCTTTTAAGTGTTATGATGGTCTTTTGGAGACTCACAAAGCAAGCAATGTCTAGAACTGTTGTCTAGGAAAGGATTACAGATTAAATGGTTTTTGAGAACCTTGAGATTAGATATTCCATGAAATGGAAGAAACAAACCTCAGACAGACCCATGAATGATATTTATCACAGTTTCTGTCTCCCACAGTGCAGATACATATGGCAACCTACAGAGTATGAAGCTTGCAGCCACTGAGAAAAGAACTTTGAACTTTTTACTATTCTGTTTTATTCTTTCATCCAGAGAGAAACCAGAATGAAGTGACATTTCATTCCAGATTATCTGAAAGAATTCCAATACTTACTTCTCTTTAATCCTGAGACATTATCCTTTTATAGAAAAGAAGAGGCTGGAACTTCCCTGGTGGTCCAGGGGTTGGGACTCCACGCTTCCAATGCAGGAGTCATGGGTTCAATCCCTGATGTCGGGACTAAGATTCAACATCCCACTTGGTGTGGCCAAAAACAAGAACAGGCATTTATTTTGTGCATGTTTTCAATGAAAATATGTTAAATCCAGTTGTCTTGGTGAATAGTGCTAAATATCATCAGTGAAAATTACTTTAAGATCTGGGAAGACATGGGGCCAAGTGGCAGCAACTCAGACATCTGAGCTGCGGCTGCTGAGAATGGGCCCATGAGACACATAATCAGCGTGCCCAAGGCTTCTCAGTGCATGCAGAATTTATGGATAGTGTTTGAGGTGGGAGGCCGAGGGAAACTTGGGAGAGACTGATATTAACAAAGGTGAGCTCTCCTCAGAGATTAAATATAAAACACCTCAACCTAGAGGAGAAGTATGTTTTATGCAAGCCTTTGATGGTGGAAGATTGGCTGGGCGGATCTTAGCAGAAGCAAAAGAAGATGGTATAGAGATGGAGCTTTCTATATATGAGGCCTCTCTTGGAATGTGATGAAAGGATTTCTTCCTCCTCCTGTAAAACCTTCTAGTGTAAAGTGTAGGATTGTTACATCCTAAAGCAAGATCGGCTTCTTTTTAGGGGGGGATTGAAAGAAATCCAAGAATCTGGTGACAGAGGCCTGGTATTGAAATCTAGAGCAGAGTAATATTGCAAAAATTCTATACTTTTCCTGAACTTTGCTTTAGTTTTGTATAATTTGGCTTCTGAGTTTGATTGAATTTGAGTAATGAATCTAAAAATCCCGATTTTCCTTTTCATTTACTTAAATGCACATATACATGAATATACGCAAACACATGAGAGCAAAGCAGGTTCATTTTTAAATTATATATGCGTGCGTGCCAAGTCATTCCGGTCGTGTCCGACTCTTTGCAACCCTATGGACTGTAGCGTGCCAGGCTCCTCTATCCATGGGATTCTCCAGACAAGAATACTGGAGTGGGTTGCCATTTCCTTCTTCAGGGGATCTTCCCGACCCAGGGATCAAACCCGCGTTTCTTGTGTCTCCTGCATTGCAGGCCGATTCTTTACCATCTGAGCCACCAGGGAAGCCCATACCGTAATCTGTAAAATTCAGCCAGCATAAGCTACATAGTGCACATTAAAATCATTGTCTTTATTTTAACTCTTCTTAGAATTAGTTGCTATTAAGATACTAACCTCAGTGTACTTAGAATGAAACCATAAATATTGCTGTTAAATCAGTGATAAGATTCAAAGGTAGCAAATTTATTTTAAAAAGGAAATGTGTGTATAGATCAGTGTCTTTCAAGCCTGTACCCCTTTTAAAAGGCACGTATTCTCACAGACAACCCCCATCCACCCTATCTCTCCCCAATGTTATACTAGTTTTATTTATTATAACATTGCTTGCATGTGTATTGTTATAAAATCAGGGACAAATTCTTCAAGCTTATTTCACCTATACTGGTATAAAACCAGAATAGAACTATACAAATAAGATTACAAAACTTAAAATTTTCAAGTTAAAAACAAAGAAAAGGAAATGTGTGAATGTTATATTCTGCTTTTCTCAGAAGGATCAACTGTCCAAAGTTGATTATAGCATAAAAGACATCATTAACTATAAAGTATATCACTCCAGAGCCCCTGAAGTTTTTTGGTTAGCATGTTAAACATATTCCTGCATGATATAACTAAAATACCATTTTATATTTTAGAACTTTTAAAAATAAGGTATTAGGTGTAATTGGCTTAATTTTTCAGTTGCGATACTTTGGCTTAGTGGCATTGCCATTTCAATAAATTTAAAATATTAAGTAAAGAAAATGTTTAGCCTGATATGACAGATTGTTGCTGGTGTTTACCTCTGCTGAAATGAGCACATCAAGAAAATTTCAAAAATTCCAGTGAGAAAATTCTTAGTGTCAAAAGTGCTTGGTCATTTTTTAAAATAACATAACTTTTTACTGAGAAGTAGCAATTATCTTTGAGACATATCTCAATGGCTTGTCTTATATAAAGCCTTCCATCTGGTGGTCATCTGATTTCTCCTAACATTGCTATGGGCAAGTACTAACACATGCTCTTTAAAACTGTTGAGGAAGCTGAAGGACTAGCTTGGTCTTTAGTAGAACCAAGGCTGGTTCTAAATCTGTAGAGTTCTATTTCCCTCCACTGCCTTTAAATTAATCATCTTGAATAAAGTCAGGAGTCAAATGTTAATGAGTGGATATATCCTACCTTCACCCCCCCTTCAAAAAAAAATTGAGCTATATGATAGAAAGAAAGAGGTGGGATATCTCTATACAAATTTTTCCCCCCAATATAAATTTTTGAGTCCATTCCACTTGGCAGAGGGATGGGTTTGGGTGAAATTCTCGTTTGTAGTTAGAAAAGTGATCAGTAAGGTGAAAATAATTAAAAAACAATCCCGCTTCACACTGTGTGTGTTATCACCCAACAGACAGATAAGACCAGAGAAAGACCTCGTGAGACTTCTATTCCATCGGCTACAATTAACCGATGTGGGGAAAACAGACAAAACCAAAACTTTACCAGAAAGTTGAAGATAGGTATAAGGTACTCAGTGAACTTCCTTGATCATTTGTAATAGTTAATGCTGATATCATCCGGGGTTCTTGGCCTTCCCCAGTCAATAGAAATTGACTAGAGGCCAGACAAGAAATTCAGGCAAAGCTTTACTGGGGCCATGCTGCAGCAACGGGGGAGCAATAGCAAGTACAGGTCCCCTTGCTTGCTCCTCCTGCAGTGAGCTGGTTCTTTATATGGGGTGATGGGAGGGTGTGTCCATGGTCGGGCCAGAGGGGTGGCTTAGGCGGTTTGCCCACCACCTTTGGTGGTGTTGAGTGCAGGGGGCACATGCCTGCTTTCACTCCTGACACCCTGCATTTGCTCCTGGCTCTTCAGAAGTGGCAGTTATTGGTGTTTTGTTTTGTTTTTTTTGTCTTTTTGTCCATAATTTGCCCCAACTGCATATGCACGCAGTTATTTTTAGTGCCTTATAGTTTCTTTGTATTTTGTTGCTCCAGAAGTAGCTCATCCAGGTGCAACCACGGCAGTACAGTGTCCCGGGTCCCAGCCCGTCTCAATGTCAGAACCAAAATTTAGAAATTCTACTAAACACATTGTAGAAAACTTAAATATTTGTTGAATGGATGAAATCATTATAGAGGACTAAACACCAAGAAACCAGCTAGGAAATGAGAGGAGAAACAAATACTGTGTGATATCACTTATGTGAGGAATCTAAAAAAAGAAGTCAAATCCCCACCCCCCTCCCCCCAAAAAAGAACAGCTTTTCTATAAAAACAAAATTGGATGGTGGTTATCAGGACCTAGGGCTGGGGTGCAGATGGGGTGGGAACTGGGGCGATCTTTAAGGGTACAAATTTGCAACTAGATAAGTTTTGAAGATCTAAGGCAACACATAGTGATTATAGTCAACCATACTATATTATAAATTTCAGAGTTGCTAAGAGACTAAACATTAACTGTTCTCAACACAGAAATGATAAATATATGATGTGATAAAGGCCTTAGCTCACTGCCGTAGTAATCATATCACAATATAGAAATGTATCAAACCAACACATTGCACATCTTAAAGTTACACAAGGTTATATGTCAATTATATCTTTTTTCAAAAAGCAGCTAGCTCCAGAGAGCTCTTCCAGCATCCAGAGACATGCTGTATATGACCAGTGCAAAGAAACAAGAGCAGAAAGCAAATCTGCATCCATCAGTGACCTTTCCAAAGCCTACAATTCAGTGATCACTGATATCCATAATGATGAGTCGTAAGTATTGTAATATTCCCTCACCCTCCTTCTTCATCATCCAAGACTCATGGAAATCCAGTGGCACTTCAGTATTGGGTACATTTTACCATATGCATTACTATATCTGAAGGCTGGCCTCCCAAGGATGATAGTGTGATTCCTTTCCTATAAGCAGAAGGTAGATGAAGAGAAATCCTTCCCTCTCCTGTTGTCAGAAAACAGAGTTTCTCTTTGTCGGCTCTCACCCGTGGCAGAAGAGCCAAGCCTGACATGGTTTAAACTAGAGAGAGGGGTGCTGAAGTCGAGGAGGTTCACTGGGGTGAATGAAAAGATGTAGAAGGAATGTGGTTACAAAACGAAGGAGTGTGTCGTGACAAGGGTGTCAGCTCAGACCCTGGCAGCTGAAGGGGCAGGTGCCTGGCAGGGCTGAGTCACTTAGTGCTGCTGGCATTGAGGGGAAGGCAAATGCTAATTTTAGATGGTTTGTATTGAATTCGCAGGAGGCTCTGACTTCAGAAAGCAGAGTAATTATTGGGTTTGATTAAGTGAAAACTGAGGTTTGACTTTAGATGCCACCCTTAAATTTTGACTCACAAAGTATGTGGTGGGGAATGTTAAGATTTCTGGTGGTGGGAAGCAAGAATGAGCTTTACAAAGGGTTCGGTCTTGTAAGTAGCCAGTATTTGTGGGCATACTTGAGGGCAGGGAGCAGGGGGGAAAGTAGGAAAGAGTAATGCTCCATTTAAAGCAGAGAAATGTGGTGAGAGTAGAAAGAATTTAGAGGGACAAAGCCTTCCTTCTGTAGAAAAAAAAAAGATGTGGGTGCTTATTCTAGTGGGATGGGTATGTGGCCAATCAACTCTGATTTTATGAATACAGGCCACTTGGATGACTCAGGTAAGAATCTGAAAAACCTTGCTTATTTTGTAGATTTAATTGGAACCTTGCTATCAAGGTCCTGCTAAGATTTGCTGTAACAGGGGGAAAACCACTTACATCTACCTTGTAAACTTCTCTTCCCATGAGCTCAAACAGTGCTTGTGCTGTTAGAGAAAATGCTGATTGGGCAAATTACCTCTCCTTTTGCTTTGGCTGAGATCCCCAAAAGGGAAGATACTTATATTCATTCAGTCCATTCATCTATTTGTTCATTTATCAAACATTTATTGGGCCAGGTCCTGTTCTAAGGGCTAGGTTGCGATGAGTCAACTTCCCTGGCCTCCTAGAGAGTAACATTCTCTGCAGAGTTTAGAGCGACTATGTCACCAGTACTTTGTATCATTCAGTTTTTGTTTTTATTGGAATATAATTTCTTTACAAAGTTGTATTAGATTCTGCTGTACAACATCTTGAATCAGCCATATATATACATATATCCTTTCTCATCCCACCCTTCTAGGTCGTAACAGAACCCAGAGTTGAGCCCCCTGTGTTACACGGCAACATCCCACTAGTTATTTTGCACGTGGTAATGTATATGCTTCAATGCTACTCTCTCGACTTGTCCCACTTTCCCTGCCATGTCTGCAAGTCTGTTCTCTATGTCTTCGCCTCTATTCCTGCCTACAAATAGGTTCCCTAGTACCATTTTTCTAGATTCCATATATATGTGTTAATATACGATATTTGTCTTTCTCTTTCTGACTTACTTCACCCTGTTCTAGGTTCATCCACATCACTTCAACTAGCTCAATTTCATTCCTTTTCGGGGCTAAGGTGTGGTGCATATATCATTTAGGTTTTGAAGACCTTCCACTGCAGATTCAAATATATTATTTTGAGGAATATTCACTCATGTTTTTTATTTTTTAATTTTTTCTTGGGATATAGTTGCTTTATAATGTTGTATTGAATTCTGCTGCACAGCGAAGCGAGTCAGCTATATGTTTAAATATATACCCTCTTCTTTGGATTTCCTTCCCCTTTAGGTCACTGCAGAGCATTGAGTAGAGTTCCCTGAGCTATATAGTAGGTTCTCACTAGTTATATATATATATATATATGTATATAAATATTATATACATGTCAATCACAATCTCCCAATTCACCCCTCCCTCTTACCCTCCTTCATGTCCATACATTTGTCCTCTATGTCTTTGTCTCTATTTCTGCTCTGCAAATGGGTCCATCTGTACTGTTTTTATAGATTCTATGTATGTGTATCAATAGTTGACATTTGCTTTTCTCCTTCTGACTTCTTCACTCTGTATGACAGTCTCTAGATCCATCCATGTCTCTGTAACCCATGTTTTTAATCGGCCTCTTTGCCAAGATTTGACTTCAGTTTCTGAGTGCAACTCCCAGCCGTTAGGGAACTGTAACCTTCCTTACACTCTGTCACCCTAACCACCTCACGTTTTAGGCTTCATCAAGCAAGCCTGGTTTTATTTCTCCTTGCTTAACCCAGATTGAAATCAGTATGCTGTGTTCGACTGTGGAAAACACTGGTACAATGCCTTGGGGACAGAATTTTTTTCTGAACATTGATCTTATTGCTGCGCCAGAATCAGATAAGACGGGTGTGTGCATGTGTGCATCACGTGTGTATAAACATCACTCTATCTGAGAAGGAAAGGTCTGGGATTAGCAGTGAGCCTCCACTGCTCATTGTCAGCTCAGCATTGCTTTGCGAATACAGGTCCAAGAGCTGCTGTCAAGCTTGGTTTGGTGTGGTGTGATAGCTCTTCAGTCACGTCCAAATCTTTGCAACCCCATGGACTGTAGCCCGCCAGGCTCCTCTGTTTATGGAATTCTCCAGGCAAGAATACTGGAGTGTGTTGCCATTCCATTCTCCAGGGGATCTTCCCCACCCAGGGATTGAACCCCGGTCTCCTACCTTGCTGGCAGATTCTTTACCATTTGAGCCACCGGGGAAGCCTGCTGTCAAGTTTCCCTCCTCCTTACCTGGTCATGGCCTTTGGGGAACAAAAGTGCCCAGACATCTCCCCTTGCAGATGAGCTAGCCACAATGCTGACAAGTATTTACCAATAAACATCCACCTTCCAAAGGGAAAGCATTTATTCAACAAACTGCTCTTCAGAGATTTATAGATGCACCTTGCCTTCCTGCCATTGCCCTAAATCACAATTCCCTTTTTGTCTTCCTCTATTTTTCTTTTCTAAAAATTTGCTTTTTGAGACTGGTGCACCAAAGAGTCAGTCAATTCATGGCAACATACATTTGTAAAAGTTCCACCTTACTTTAAAACATCATTTCTGTTCAGTCATTCAAGGATATTTATGATGAGTAAAATCAACTGAAGAACCCTGGCTTATCACATTAAACCCCTGTGCCTGGTAGAGATAAATGCCTCTAACTACCAACTACCTGCTATAAAGTCCCTCGTTGGTGCTGAGGCAGAGTCCAAACGTGGGTGGAAAAGAATTTCCCGACACAGGGCATTTCAGAAGGGAGTGCGTCTGTTAAGAACAAAGAGCAGAGATAATGTTTTGCAGGCCGCTGTGAGTGCAGCAGGCTGGCCTCCTGACAGACCGGGGAGAGGTGACGATTTTCAAGGGTTAGTAGCTGATTTTTATGGCCTCAAGACAAAGAAAATTCCTGCTGGAAGGTTGGCATTAGGTGATTGGTTCGAGTGCTCTAGGGTGACTACCAGGGTGGGCATTTTTGCCTAATTTGGGGTCAGGAAGCCTGCTGGTGATGTTCAGGGGGGCTTTTGGCAATGGCTACAATGGGACTCAGTCAGCTTTGGAGGTGATCTTGGTTCTGGGCTCTGCTTCTGTGGCCTTGAGGCAGGACATCACAGTTACCACTGCTTCAGTCTGCAGATCTTTGTCCTTCCTCTGTCATGCGTGTGTGGCATTTTTGAGGGTACACAGTATCACTTTGTAACTCTACTCCCATCGTAGGGTATATGTATTATGTCTCCAGTTCAGTTGCAGGATATTGAAAAGGGCAAGAATAATCTTCTCTGCTTTCTTTGTGTGTTTGTCAATGAACTGTCTGACTTGCAATGAACAGTTTTGTCTCTCAGTGGACAACTGTGTGATTAGCTGTCATGTAAGCTCTATGTTCTTCACCCATGCCCCCCCCCCAACCCCACACTTCCAACAGTTACTAGCTGGGTGACAATGGACAGCTTACATGGCCTCTGTAGGCTGCAACTTCTCTCTCTGTAAGAGGACCATGATGCTGGCCTTCACCTTGCAGGATAGAACAGGAGCTGGGATGAAGTCCTCCACAGAAGGCACCCAGCATGTGCCTGGCTTAACACAAAACATCTTCATTAACTAACGAATGACAAGAAAGACGCTTGGGAGATGTTTGATTTTTTTCCATGCTTTATGAAAAAATTAATACAACACCACATCAAACATACCTCATTTATAGACAATGCATGTGAATCTAGTTATGAATGCTGGAGGTGCAAGGGAAGTTCAGGGACAAGAAACATAATCTTGGTGATACTGGGAATTTTCCAGAGGGAGCTATAAATATGGATGAGCCAACTGGGTGCCAGTCAAGGCCGTTGTGGATTAAGAGAAGGTGATTTGAGTTTTGTCAAGTTATCTTATCAAATGTAGCCTCACATTTTTGTATGTTAATCTTTTTTTTTATAGAAATTTCATTTTAATTTTGACCAGATTGAATAGACATAAGTGGGGAACTTATTTTGGTCTACAGTTATAGACAATGTTCCTGTTACAGGATTGACATTTTACAAATGAATTATTCCAGTCATGAGAACGAAGGGTAGGTTAGTGAAATCCATCCCTACCTGGAAAAGCACCTCAAATACACTAAAAAAGCCATGTTTGAATTAGCTAAAGTCCACTTAAAAATAGGTAGCATTTATTCCATTTTTGGCCATGCCACACAGCATGTGGGATCTTAGTTTCCTTGCATTGGAAGCACAGAATCTTAATCACTGGACCATCAGGGAAGTCTGAAAATAGGTAGCATTTTTCATTATAAAATTTGTTCATTGCAAAAAGCTTGTAAACTATACAAAAGTATGCAGAGGAGAACAATTCATATCTATAATCCCTACTTAGCTACTACTAATGTTTTATTATATTTCTTTTCATCATCTTTACTTCTTTCTTTCCTCCTATCCAACCAAGTGTGGGTAAGCTGAATAATGGCCCTGAAAGATATCCATGTTGTAATCCCAGAACCTGTGAATATTACCTTATATGACAAAAGATGGAATTAAGTTAAGAACATTGAAATGGAGAGGTTGTTCTGGATAATCCAGTGGGGCCTATGTGCAATCACACATATCCTTAGAAGAGGAACACAGGCAAAGATTTGACAGAAGAGGAAGCAAAGTCACCGCTGTAGCAAGTCAGTGTGCCTCTAGCTTTGAGGATAGAGGAAAGGGCCATGAGTCACGGAACAGAGGCAGCTTCCAGCAGCTGCAAGAGAAACAAGACATGGATTCTCTCCAGAGCCTCTGGAGAGAGGGTAGCCCTGCTGACACCTTGATTCTGGCCCAATGATACTGATTTCTGACCACACAGAGAACTGTAAGAGAATAAATGTCCTGTTTAAGCCACCAAGTTCATGGTTATTTGTTATAGCAGTGAGAGGAGATTAATATATCATGAATCTATCAGTTTCTGTATCCATCAACCTACTTACCACATATCTTTTTTAATATGACTTATATATTTCTGTATATGTAACTATACATTCATATTATATATACTCCATGGACTATATAGCCTGCCAGGCTCCTCTGTCCATGGAATTCTCCAGGCAAGAATACTGGAGTGGGCTGCCATTCCTTTCTCCAGGGAATCTTCCTGACCCAGGGATTGAATCTGGGTCTCCTGCACTGCAGGAAGATTCTTTACTATCGAAGAGAAGCCCCTATATACATATAATACACATACAAATATTATATATATATATCTCCATGTACCAGTATTTTCGTTTTGTTAAGATATGCATAACGTAAAATTTACCATTTTACACTTTTAACTGTACAGCCTGTGGCACAGAGTACATTCATGTTGTGTGACCATCATTACCATCCATCTTCTGAACTTTTTTATCTTCCCCAACTGACCCTCGATACACACTAAACACTCCTCGTTTCCTCTCCCCCTACTCCCAACCCGTGGCGATCACCATTCACTTCTTGTTTCTATGAATTTGGCTCCTCTAGGTACCTCAAATATTTGGAATCATACAGTATGTGTCCCATTGTGACTTACTTCACATAAAGTAATGTCCAAAAGGTTCATCTGTGTTGTAACACATGTCAGAATTTTCTTCCGTTTTAAAGCAGAATACTTCATTGTATAAATATACCACACTTTATATATCCATTTGTAAATTGATAGAGACTTGGGTTTGTTCCACCTTTTGGCTATTTTGAATAATGCTACCATGAACGTGGGTGTACAAATATCTGATTTCATCCCTGCTTTCATTTCCTTTTGTTATACAACCACAAGTGGAATTGCTGAATCATTTGGTAGTTCTATGTTTAATTTTTTGAGGAATTTCCATACTGTTTTCCACAGCAGCTGAACCATTTTACATTATCACCTCCAGTGCACAAGGGTTCCAATTTCTCACCAACATTTGTTATTTTATTGTTGATAATAGCTATCCTAGTGAGTATACAGTGGTATCTTATTGTGGTTTATACATATCTATTTTTATATTATTTTTTCCCACCATTTTATTTTTGTTTTAAATCAGTCTTCAAAGATTTTTTTAAGCCTACATAACAAAATGTTCTAAATAGATACTATAACTTATAAAACCATTCCTCCTTATAGAACATTTGGCTCTTGCCAGCTTCGCCATTGAAGGTTACAAAAGTATGAGACTAAATGAACACTACACCTCTGTCCACATTTCTTAGTATGTCCTAAGGCTAAACTACTCAAAGAAACAGTACATTGAAAACTATTGGTATGTTTAATCAAATTACTTTTCAAAAGGCTGTTCTGATCTGCAGACAATGAGAGTGCTGAAAAGCACATTTGCCAATCCCCCCCTTTTTTAGGTACAGGGTATGTTTAGAATACGTGAACCGTGAACTTCCAGATATTCAAGCTGGTTTCAGAAAAGGCAGACGAACCAGAGATCAAATTGCCAACATCCGATGGATCATTGGAAAAGCAAGAGAGGTCCAGAAAAACATCTATTTCTGCTTTATTGACTATGCCAAAGCCTTTGACTGTGTGGATCACAGTAAACTATGGAAAATTCTGAAAGAGATGGGAGTACCAGACCACCTGACCTGCCTCTTGAGAAACCTGTATGCAGGTCAGGAAGCAACAGTTAGAATTGGACATGGAACAACAGACCGTTTCCAAATAGGAAAAGGATTATGTCAAGGCTGTATATTGTCACCCTACTTATTTAACTTATATGCAGAGTACATCATGAGAAATGCTGGGCTGGAAGAAGCACAAGCTGGAATCAAGATGCTAGGAGAAATATCAATAACCTCAGATATGCAGATGACACCACTCTTATGGCAGAAGGTGAAGAAGAACTAAAGAGCCTCTTGATGAAAGTGAAAGAGGAGAGTGAAAAAGTTGACTTAGAGTTCAACATTCCAAAAACTAATATCATGGCACCTGGTCCCATCTCTTCATGGCAAATAGATGGGGAAAAAGTGGAAACAGTGGCTGACTTTATTTTTGGGGGCTCCAAAATCACTGCAGATGGTGATTGCAGCCATGAAATTAAAAGACGCTTACTCCTTGGAAGGAAAGTTATGACCAACTGAGACAGCATATTAAAAAGCAGAGACATTACTTTGTCAACAAAGGTCCATCTAGTCAAGGCTATGGTTTTCCCAGTAGTCATGTATGGATGTGAGAGTTGGGCTATAAAGAAAGCTAAGCACCAAAGAATTGATGCTTTTGAACTGTGGTGTTGGAGAAGACTCTTGAGAGTCCGTTGGACTGCAAGGAGATCCAACCAGTCCATCCTAAAGGAGACTGGTCCTGGGTGTTCATTGGAAGGACTGATGTTGAAGCTGAAACTCCAATACTTTGGCCACCTCATGCAAAGAGCTGACTCATTTGAAAAGACCCTGATGCTGGGAAGGATTGGGGGCATGAGGAGAGGGGGATGACAGAGGATGAGATGGTTGGATGGTATCACCGACTCGATGGACATGGGTTTGTGTGGACTCCGGGAGCTGGTGATGGACAGGGAGGCCTGGTGTGCTGTGGTTCACGTGGTCGCAGGGGGTCAGACACAACTGAGTGAACTGAACTGATATTTAGAATACAGATGAGAATATCTATGAACTTGAACAGCCATATGAGCAGAATCCACTTGCTTCTTTGGGTTCAAAAGTCTCATTGTTTGATGTTGGGGTAGATTGTTCATTTTAAAGACAATTTTTTAAAGAGTGGTACAATGAACATTGAGGTACATGTGTCTTTTTCAATTCTGGTTTCTTTGGGTATATGCCCAGTAGTGGGATTGTATTATTTTCTCCCATTCTGAGGGCTGTCTTTTCACCTTGATTATAGTTTCCTTTTGTGCAAAACCTTTTAAATTTAATTAGATTCCATTTTATGTGTTTGTAATGGGTTTGTCATAGCTTTCCTTCTAAGTAGCAAATTTCTTTTAATTTCATGGCTGCAGTCACCATCCATAATGATTTTGGAGCCCAAGAAAATAAAATCTGTTACTGTTCCCTTCTATTTGCCACAAAGTGATGGACCCGTTTGCCATGATCTTAGTTTTTTAAATGTTGAGTTTCAAGTGAAGTGAGTTTTTTCTTTATTTTTTTAAATGCCTTTTCTTTTTTTTAAAAAATTTTTTTATTGAAGGAAAAATTGCTTTACAGAATTTTGTTGTTTTCTGTCAAATCTCAACATGAATCAGCCATAGGTATGCATATATCCTCTCCCTTTTGAACCTCCCTCCTGTCTCCCTCCCCATCCCTCCCCTCTAGGTGGATACAGAGCTCCTGTTTGAGTTACCTGAGCCATACAGCAAATTCCCCTTGGCTGTCTGTTTTACATATGGTAAAGTAAGTTTCCATTTTACTCTTGCCATACATCTCACCCTCTCCCCCGCCAAGTCCGTAAGTCTATTCTCTATGTCTGTTTCTCCATTGCTGCCCTGTAAATAAATTCTTCAGAACCATTTTCTAGATTCCGTATATGTGCATTGGAATATGATATTTATCTTTTTTTTTCTGACTCACTTCACTTTGTGTAGTGAAGTCCTAGGTTCTAGGTTCTAGAAGTGAAGTTCTAAGTTCTAGGTTCATCCACCTCATCAGAAGTGAAGTTCTAGGTTCTAGGTTCATTCACCTCATCAGAACTGACTCAAATGCATTTCTTTTTATGGCTGAGTAATATTCCATTGTGTATATGTACCACAACTTCTTTATCCGTTCATCTGTCGATGGACATCTAGGTTGCTTCCATGTTCTAGCTATTGTAAATAGTGCTGCAGTGAACAGTGGGATACATGTGTCTCTTTCAGTTTTGGTTTCCTCAGGGTATATGCATAGGAGTGGGATTGCTGGGTCAAATGGTGGTTATATTCCTAGTTTTTTAAGGAATCTCCATACCATCTTCCATAGTGGCTGTATCAATTTACATTCCCACCAACAGTGCAAGAGCGTTCCCTTTTCTCCACACCCTCTCCAGCATTTATTGTTTGTAGACTTTTTGATGATGGCCATGCTGACCAGGTGAGGTGATATCTCATTGTAGTTTTGATTTGCATTTCTCTAATAATGAGAGATGTTGAGCATCTTTTCATGTGTTTGTTGGCCATCTGTATGTCTTCTTTGGAGAAATGTCTGTTTAGGTCTTTTCCCCACTTTTTGATTGCGTTTTTTGCTTTTCTGGCATTGAGTTGTATGAGCTGCTTGTATATTTTAGAAATTAATCCTTTGTCAGTTGTTTCATTTGCTATTATTGTCTCCAATTCTGAGGGTTGTCTTTTCACCTTGCTTAGAGTTTCCTTTGCTGTGCAAAGGCTTTTAAGTTTAATCATGTCCCACTTGTTTACTTTTGTTTTTATTTCTGTTATTCTAGGAGGTAGGTCATAGAGGGTCTTGCTTTGATTTATGTCATCAATGTTCTATGTTTTCCTCTAAGAGTTTTATAGTTTCTGGTCTTACATTTAGGTCTTTAATCCATTTTGAGTTTATCTTTGTGTATGGTGTTAGGAAGTGTTCTAATTTCCACTCTTCTTTCTCAAGATTACTTTGGCTATTCGAGGTTTTTTGTATTTCCATACAAATTGTGAAATGATTTGTTCTAGTTCTGTGAAAAATACCGTTGGTAGCTTGATTGGGATTGCATTGAATCTATAGATTGCTTTGGGTAGTATAGTCATTTTGATAATATCGAGTCTTCCAATCCATGAACACGGTATATTTCTCCATCTGTTTGTGTCCTCTTTGATTTCTTTCATCAGTGTTTTATAGTTTTCTATGTATAGGTCTTTTGTTTCTTTAGGTAGATATACTCCTAAGTATTTTATTCTTTTTGTTGCAATGGTGAATGGTATTGTTTCCTTAATTTCTCTTTCTGTTTTCTCACTGTTAATGTACAGGAATGCAAGGGATTTCTGTGTGTCAATTTTATATCCTGCAACTTTACTATATTCATTGATTAGCTCTAGTAATTTTCTGGTAGAGTCTTTAGGGTTTTCTATGTAGAGGATCATGTCATCTGCAAACAGCGAGAGTTTCACTTCTTCTTTTCCTATCTGGATTCCTTTTACTTCTTTTTCTGCTCTGATTGCTGTGGCCAAAACTTCCAACACTATGTTGAATAGTAGTGGTGAGAGTGGGCACCCTTGTCTTGTTCCTGATTTCAGGGGAAATGCCTTCAATTTTTCACCATTGAGGGTGATGCTTGCTGTGGGTTTGTCATATATAGCTTTTATTATGTTGAGGTATGTTCCTTCTATTCCTGCTTTCTGGAGAGTTTCAATCATAAATGGGTGTTGAATTTTGTCAAAGGCTTTTTCTGTATCTATTGAGATAATCATATGGTTTTTATCTTTCGATTTGTTAATGTGGTGTATTACATTGATTGATTTGCAGATATTAAAGAATCCTTGCATTCCTGGGATAAAGCCCACTTGGTCATGATGTATGATTTTTTTTTAATGTGTTGTTGGATTCTGTTTGCTAGAATATTGTTAAGGATTTTTGCACCTATGTTCATCAGTGATATTGGCCTGTAGTTTTCTTTTTTGGTGACATCTTTGGTTTTGGAATTAGGGTGATGGTGGCCTCATAGAATGAGTTTGGAAGTTTACCTTCTGCAATTTTCTGGAAGAGTTTGAGTAAGATAGGTGTTAGCTCTTCTCTAAATTTTTGGTAGAATTCAGCTGTGAAGCCTTCTGGTCCTGGGCTTTTGTTTGCTGGAAGATTTCTGATTACAGTTTCAATTTCCTTGCTTGTGATGGGTCTGTTAAGATCTTCTATTTCTTTGAAATATTCTTAATGTGAACACTGTTCCTCTCTGCACACAAAGCCCCTTCCCCAAATCTTACAGATGTGTTCCTAAGTCTTAAGGTTTTGAGGAAGACTTCATGCCCGCTGTCAAAGCATGAAGTTTACAAAGGAGGGAAGACAGGAGGACTAATTCCTTTCCCCACCCACAAGACATCAGTCTTCTGATTTTCCCTCATCGCCTGTTTCTGTATTTATTCCTTTATTCCTTCATCTCCATGTCAGCATTCAACAGGAACAAGAGTGAGTCATGAAGTTTACTTCCATTTCCAAAACTTTGGAATGAAGAGGAGAGGAAAAAAAAATTTTTTTTCTTTTTTTCTGAGCCCTCAGTGTAAACCAGCCAGACTGGTCTGTAAAATGATCACATCTCTCGACACTCCAGTGACTGATTTGCCTGGTGCCAGATGAGTGTCTTTTCCTCTCTTTCAGTCAACTCAAGTAAATATACAACACTCAGTCAAATTATATCCTCTAGCAGGAGGAGAGGCTTTAAGATGCTTTCTTGTTAACTATTTACCTTTATCTGTCTGTTCACGGTTTTGGGGACAGAAGAGGTGTACCATCAGAATAGTTACTAAAAGGATTTTCAGGGGCCAGCAGGGGACAGGCTGCAGCTGGAGGCTTGTTATGTAACTTTTGTTACATGTCTCTTTTCAATTTCAAGGTGTTCAGCAGACACTGACTAATTAAGATGGGAATTGATTTATGTGCTTGGGTATCCCACTCTGCTGTGATAAGAATTAATGCTCTGAGCTGGAAAACATTCTTATTGCTTCTTTGATAATGCTGAACCCTCATTGGATGATAATGATAGCCCTCTGTTGTCACCCTGTGAATAATGGAGTAAATGAGAACATGACGCACACTCACATAATCCTCTGGATGGAGGGACCCCGGACCAGTGGCTTCGACACATCTTGACTGTCCCTGGACATGTCCAGTGACAGCCAGTTCATGACTGTTGGGCAACTATTTGCTGTAGTTCGACAGGGTCTGAGTCAAAGGGATTTATTCACACAGGGAATTCTTTGAGAGATCCCAGTGGGAGACATGTAACTCCAGGTGGTACCTGGAAAGACTCTCATTCAAATCTGTTCTTGTCCAAGTTCAGAATTCTCCCATCAGAGCTTGCTCTTTTGAGGTTAAGAGATTGTCATCATTTTTCCCTTTATTATCTTTTAGCAACCATGTTGTGCCAGCCATTGTGTTATCCTCCAAAACCCAACTTCAATAAGATCTATTTTTTGTCCATCAGTTCAGTTCAGTCGCTCAATCATGTCTGACTCTCTGCGACCCCATGAACCGCAGCACGCCAGGCCTCCCTGTCCATCACCAACTCCCAGAGTTTACCCAAACCCATGTCCATTGAGTCGGTGATGCCATCTAACCATCTTATCCTCTGTCGTCCCCTTCTCCTCCTGCCTTCAATTTTTCCCAACATCAGGGTCTTTTCAAATGAGTCAGCTCTTTGCATCAGATGGTCAAAATATTGGAGTTTCAGCTTCCACATCAGTCCTTCCAATGAACACCCAGGACTGATCTCCTTTAAGATGGACTGGTTGGATCTCTTTGCAGTCCAAGGGACTCTCAAGAGTCTTCTCCAGCACCACAGTTCAAAAGCATCAATTCTTTGGTGCTTAGCTTTCTTTATAGCCCAACTCTCTCACATCCATACATGACTACTGGGAAAACCATAGCCTTGACTAGATGGACCTTTGTTGACAAAGTAATGTCTCTGCTTTTTAATATGCTGTCTCGGTTGGTCATAACTTTCCTTCCAAGGAGTAAGCGTCTTTTAATTTCATGGCTGCAATCACCATCTGCAATAATTTTGGAGCCCCAAAAAATAAAGTCAGCCACTGTTTCCACTTTTTCCCCATCTATTTGCCATGAAGTGATGGGGCCAGATGCCATGATCTTAGTTTTCGGAATGTTGAGCTTTAAGCCAACTTTTTCACTCTCCTCTTTCACTTTCATCAAGAGGCTTTTTAGTTGCTCTTCACCTTCTGCCATAAGAGTGGTGTCATCTGCATATCTGAGGTTATTGATATTTCTCTCAGCAATCTTGATTCCAGCTTGTGCTTCCAGCTTGTGCAGCCCAGCGTTTCTCATGATGTACTCTGCATATAAGTTAAATAAGCAGGGTGACGATATACAGTCTTGACGTACTCCTTTTCCTATTTGGAACCAGTCTGTTGTATCACGTCCAGTTCTAACTGTTGCTTCCTGACCTGCACACAGGTTTCTCAAGAGGCAGGTCAGGTGGTCTGGTATGCCCATCTCTTTCAGAATTTTCCACAGTTTATTGTGATCCACACAGTCAAATGCTTTGGCATAGTCAATAAAGCAGAAATAGATGTTTTTCTGGACTTCTCTTGCTTTTTCGATGATCCATCGGATGTTGGCAATTTGATCTCTGGTTTTGTCCATCAGGAGCTTACGATCTAGTTCATTACATTTTAATTACTTTGAAATGGGCAAAACAGTACTGGTCATTTAAAATAAATAGTTATGTTTATTTGGCTGTGTCGTGTCTTAGTTTGTAGTGTACAACATCTTGAGTTGTGGCACATGGATTTTAGAGCACTCGGGCTCAGTAGTCATGGTGTGCAGGCTTAGTTGCAGCATGTGGGATCTTAGTTCCCCAACCAGGGATCAAACTCATGTCCCCTGCATTGCAAGGCAGATTCTTAACCACTGAACCACCAGGGAAGTCCCAATGTTTGTCATTTATAACTTTCATCCATCACACATTAATTTATTCAATGAAAATTTATTGACTAGAAGTTATAGTCTAGTAAGAAGAGAATCCTGAATAAATCATTGTAACAGAAACTTACAAGTGCTGTAATAAAGCACCACTTAATATTCGATCCTTCTTAAGGTAACTGGGCAAGGAGAGCTTTAGAAATGTTACTGCAGAAAACCTAAGGGCAATGAACACCTGTGGAGATGAGAGAAGGATGCTGCCAGAAAGATCGCTAACTCTCTGATTCTGGTCAAGAGTAGCTCAGCCTTGATGACAGCTGATTGACTCCAGGAGTCTTTGCACAAGAGCTATAATCATTTTCACCCATGAAGTTGATGTGGCTAATGAGAGGTCTTGTGGTGTTGGCTTAATGAAGTGAAACAATTAAGCTGTAATTAGCACATTTATTATTTTCATATGAATCAATGTTTCTAAAGCCCCTGAAAAGAATTTAATCTCAAAAATAAATTAAGCCCTTTCGCCAAGCCCCTTCATACTATTAAACATGCCAATTTTTTTTTCTTGGTATAAATCACAAACTTCATCCTTCAAATAGTCCCAAGCATATAAACAGCCAGGCTAAAAGTAATTATGTTTTATTGTAAATTGTTCTCTGGGCTTTTCTGAAAATCCAAAGGCAAGGCAAGGAAGAGTAGATATCCTGCTAGAATCTAATTCTGATGAATCAGGATGACGGAATTATGTTTTTGGTAAAACCGGAGATGATGCTTTCTGGCCGGAATTCCTGCCTGAACCAGCCCAATGCAGGCAGGCAGGCAGGCTTGTGTTTTCTCCAATCACTTGTTGCCTTTGCACCATCATCCATCAGGCTGAACAGAGAATCAATAACTAGTTGCCTAGCAGGATTTTTTAAGGTTATCACTCCCAATCCTTCATTTGATGGATGCTTAATGTTGATCATATTGACTGAGAGGTGAAGCGTTGCCTTCTATTGCAGGTTTGATGAGTTACCATTTTGTGCCAGATAAAGAAGTTTCTACAAAGAAAGAAAAATTGCTTTTCTGGGATCTGCTCTTGCTCTACAGAAACAGAAATGTAGCTAAGAGGTTTAAAGTGGAAACACCAGACAATTCTGGCTGCTCCAAGGACTGTGCCTACTTCTGACAGAAAATTCCTCTTGTTTTGTGCATACATTTTGAAAATCACTGTTCCTTTTCATTGGAAAGAATTTTTAAAAGATATTTTCTTTGAAAATTCCAAAGCAAAGCAAAATCTAATAGATACCTGGGTTATGGTCTTAGAATAATTCTAAGTAAGAATCAGAGAATATCCAAAGATGTAACTCTCGAGATTCTGATTAATTTTACAATGAATTCTCATTTATCCAAAATGTTTCCAAATGTTGGCATGTTTTTTAAAATTCAGATTAAAAAGATACCAGAGAGTGCCAGCTTTGGCGATGGTCATGCCTCCTTTCCATATTTGTAATTGCTTTCTCCAACAGTGAGAAATGTGTATTTTATTAACAAAAGTGGTTTTATTTCAGTTTTATTGAGGTATAATTGACAATTACAATTTATCCCCATTTTCCGCACTTCCGAGCCCCTGGGTACCACCATTCTACTCTGTTACTATGAGCCTGATCTTTTTTGTTAACATTCCACTAGTAAGTAATATCATGCAGTATTTGTCTTTCTCTGCCTGGCTTATTTCACTAAGCATAACTTTTGTCTATATTGCTGCAAATGGCAGGATTTCCTTCTTTTTATGGGTGAATAATTGCTCTCTGTGTGTGTATGTGTGTGTGTGTGTGTTTGTATTCTATTCATTCTTCAATCAGCGGAAACTTACGTTGTTTCCATACATTGACTATTATAAATAGTGCTGCAAGTAAACATAAGGACATGGAGATACAGATATTTCTTCAAGATAATGATTTTATTTCCTTTGGCTAATTACCCAGAAATAAGACTGTTGAATCATATATTAGATCTATTTTTTAAATTTTTTTAGGAACTTCCACACTTTTCCACACTTTTCCACACTTTTCCACAGTGGCTGTACCAGTTTGCATCCCCTCTCCTAGGGTACTAGGGTTCCCTTTTCACCACATCCTTGTCAATACTTCTTTGTCTTTTTGATGCTAGGTATTCCAACAGGTACAAAGTGATATCTCATTGCGGTTTTCATTTGCATTTCCCTGATAATTCATAATGTTAAACACCTTTTTAGATGCCTGTTGTCCATTTTTATGCCTTCTTTGAAAAGTGTTTATTCAAGTCTTCTGGCTATTTTTTAATTCGTTTATATTTTTGATACTGAGTTGTTTGAGCTATTTATGTACTTTACATTCTATTAATCTTTTATCAGATATATATCATTTGCAAATATTTTCTCTCATTTAGTATGTTGTCTTCCATTTTGTTGGTGGTTTCCTCCACTGTGCAAAAACTTTTAGGTTTAAGGTTCTATTTGTTTATTTTTGCTTTTGTTTCCCTTCCTTGAGGAGACAAATCCAAAAAAACAGTGCTAAAACTTACATAAAAGACTGTACTGCCTATGCCTGTTTCTAGGAGTTTTATGCTTTTTGCTTTACATTTTGGTCTTTAGTCCATTTAAAATTTATTTTTGTATATAATGAGAAAAAATGTTCTAATTTCATTCTTTTACATGTAGCTGTCCAGTTTTCCTAATACCAACTATGGCAAAAACTGTTATTTCCTCATTGTATACTTTAGCCTCTTTTGTTGTAAATTAATTGACCATATATACATGGATTTTTTGCCTTTTCATACTGTCCGTGGTGTTCAGGCAAGAATACTGGATTGGGTTACTTGTTTCTTCTGCAGGAAATGGATCATGCAAGGGAATGCCAGGAAATATCTACTTCTGCTTCATTGACTATGATAAAGCCTTTGAATGTGTAAATCACAACAAACTGTGGAAAATTGTTAAAAAGAAGGGAATACCAGATTACCTTACCTGTAGTCTTACCTGTCTGTCTTACCTTACCTGTTTGTCTCCCAAGAAAGCTGTACATGGGTCAAGAAGCAACAGTTAGAAGTGAACATGGAACAGTGGACAGGTTCACAACTGGGAAAGGAGTATGACCAGGCTGTATCTTGTCACCCTGTTTATATAACTTATATGCAGAATACATCATGTGAAATCCTAGGCTGGATGAATCACAGGCTGCAATAAAGATTGCTGGGAGAAATATCAACAACCTCAGATATGCAGCTGATACCATTCTAGCAGCAGAAAGTGAGGAGAACAAAAGAGAAAGAGCCTCTTGATGAGGGTGAAAGAGGATAGTGAAAAAGTCCATTTCAGCCTCCACGGAGCCCTGCCTGGTACGCTGATGCCCTTCCCAGGGGCCCCACTGGACCTGGAAGCCAGGGCCTTCCTTAAGAAGTTGCTGGAGCAGAGCAAGACTTCTTCCTTGGTGGCAACTTCTTGCGCCATCTCCCTGACCTGCCCTGCAAACCCTCTCAGCCTCCTACCTTTGGTCAACCATGTTCCCTGCCCTGGGGACGCTAAGCTTGGTGGCCACCTGGAGAGACAGTGAGACCAGGGCAGGAGATGCAGACACCTGAAGTTTCAAGGGAATATTGGTCTGTCTCCAACCAGGAAGCGATCCCTCACCAGAACCTGACCTGCTGCCAACTTGATGGTGAACATCAGCCTCCAGAACCAGATCAAGCCCTGAGCCTTTGGAGTGGGAGCACTGACTCCAAGACCCTAGACCACCAGAGAACTAACCCTCAGTTCAGTTCAGTTCAGTCACTCAGTTGTGTCCAACTCTTTGCAATCCCATGAATCACAGCACACCAGGCCTCCCTGTCCATCACCAACTCTCAGAGTTCACCCAAACTCATGTGCATCAAGTTGGTGATGCCATCCAGCCATCTCATCCTCTGCCGTCCCCTTCTCCTCCTGACCCTAATCCCTCCCAATATCAGGGTCTTTTCCAATGAGTCAACTCTTCGCATGAGGTGGCCAAAGTATTGGAGTTTCAGCCTCAGTATCAGTCCTTCCAATGAACACCCAGGACCGATCTCCTTTAGAATGGACTAGTTGGATCTCCTTGCAGTCCAAGGGACTCTCAAGAGTCTTCTCCAACACCACAGTTCAAAAAACATCAATTTTTCGGCACTCAGCTTTCTTCACAGTCCAACTCTCACATCCATACATGACCACTGGAAAAACCATAGCCTTGACCAGATGGACCTTTGTTGGCAAAGTAATGTCTCTGCTTTTTAATATGCTATCTAGGTTGGTCATAACTTTCCTTCAAAGGAGCAATTGTTTTTTAATTTCATGGCTGCAATCACCATCTGCAGTGATTTTGGAGCCCCCCAAAATAAAGTCTGACAGAGAACTAACCCTAGCGAGTATCAAATAGTGAGAAATTACACAAAGGAAACCACATGAATACAAGACCCGACATCACCCACCACCAGTAGCACCCTGAGCAGGATGCCTTATCTAAGCAACAAACAAAACAATTATCAGCAGACAGGATTACCCCCTCACTCAGCCTTGCCCATCAGGAAAAACAAATGAACAAACAAAAACTTAGCACAAATCTCACCCTATATGAAGCTTACACAAACCACTGGACCAAACTTAAGTAAGTAAGTAAAGTCGCTCAGTCGTGTCCAACTCTTTGCGACCCCATGGACTGCAGCCTACCAGGCTCCTCTGTTCATGGGATTTTCCAGGCAAGAGTACTGGAGTGGGTATTTCCTTCTCCAGGGGATCTTCCTGACCCAGGGATCGAACCCGGGTCTCCAGCATTGCAGACAGACACTTTATCATCTGAGCCATCAGGGACCAAACTTAGGAGGGCAGAAACCAAAAGGAGGAAAGAATTCAACCTTGAAGCCTTGGAAAAGGAGACCTCAAACTCAATAAGTTAAAAGAAAAAATGATGAAAAGGCAGAGAAATAAAGCACAAATGAAGGAACAACTTAGAAACACAGAAGTCCAAATAAATGAAGAGAAAAGAGGCAAACTACCTGAAAAAGAATTCAGAATAGTCACAGTAAAGATGATAAAAAAAAAAAAAAAAACCTTGAAAACAAAATGGAGAAAATGCAAGAATCAATTAACAAAGACCTAGAAGAATTAAAGAATAAACACACAGAGACAAACAACACAATTACTGAAATTAAAAATACTCTAGAAGGAATCAACAGCAGAATATCTGAAGCATTAAAACAAATCAGTGAGCTGGAAGATAAAATGACAGAAATAACTTCTGAAGAGCAGAATAAAGTAAAAAGAGTGAAAACAACTGAGGATAGTCTCAGAGACCTCTGGGACAATATCAAACACACCAACATTCGAATTATATGGGTCCCAGAAGAAGAAGAGAAAAAGAAAGGGTATGAGAAAATTTTTGAAGAGATTATAGTTGAAAATTTCCCCAACATGGAAAAGGAAATAGTCAAGTCCAAGAGGCACAGAGTCCCATACAGGATAAACCCAAGAAGAAACACACCAAGACACATAATAATCAAACTAACAAAGGCTAAACACAAAGAAAGAATATTGAAAGCAGCAAGGGAGAAGCAACAAGTAACATGCAAGGGAAACCCCATACGTTCAATGGCTGATCTTTCAGTAGAAACTCTGCAGGCCAGAGGGGAATGGCAGGATATAGTTAAAACACTGAAAGGGGAAAATCTACAACCAAGATTACAGTATCCAGAAAGGATCTCATTCAAAACTGATGGAGAAATAAAAAGCTTTTCAGACAAGCAAAAGTTAAGAGAATTCAGTACCACCAAACCAGCTTTACAACAAATATTAAAGTGATGTATATAGTCAAGAAATACAAGAGAAGGAAAAATATCTACCAAATCAAACCCAAACAATTAAGAAAATGGCAATAGGGACATATATATCAATAATACTTAAAATGGATTAAATGCTCCAACCAAAAGACACAAGCTGGCTGAATGGATAAAAAAACAAGACCCATATATATGCTGTCTATAAGAAACCCACTTCAGACCTAAAGACACATATAGACTGAAAGTGAGAGGATGGAAAAATATATTCCATGCAAATGGGAAGCAACAGAAAGCTGGAGTAGCAATCCTCATACCAGACAAAATAGGCCTTAGAGAAGATTACAAGAGATAAGGAAGGACACTACATAATGGTCAAGGGATCAATCCAGAGGAAGACGTAATAGTTGTAAATATCTATGCACCCAACATAGGAGCACCTCAATACATAAGACAAACACTAACAGACATAAAAGGAGAAAATGACAGTAACACAATAATAGTAGGAGACTTTAATATCCCACTCACACCAATGGACAGGTCATCAAAACAGGAACTAATAAGGAAACACAAGTCTTAAATGACACATTAGATGAGATGGATCTCACTGGTATCTTTAGGACATTCCATCCAAATGCAGAAGAATACACCTTCTTCTCAAGTGTACATGGAACATTCTTCAGGATAGACCACATCCTGAGTCACAAATCAAACCTCAGTAAATTTAAGAAAATTGAAATAGTATCAAGCATATTCTCCGATCACAGCACTATGAGACTAGATATCAATTACAAGGAAAAAACTGTAAGAAACACAAATACATGGATTAAACAATATGCTTATAAATAACCAACAGGTTACTGAAGAAATCAAAAGGAAAATAGAAAAATTTCTAGAAACAAATGACAATGAAAACATGATAGCTCAAAACCTATGGGACGCAGCAAAAGCAGTTTTAAGAGGGAAGTCTATAGAAATACAATCCTACCTCAAGAAACAAGAAGAACATCAAACAGACAACCTAACTTTACAAACCTAAAACAACTGGAAAAAGAAGAACAAAAAAACCCAAAATTAGTAGAAGGAAAAAAATCATAAAGATCCGAGCAGAAATAAATGAAAAAGAAATGTAAGAAACAATAGTAAAGATTAATAAAACTAAAAGATGGTTCTTTGAGAAGATAAACAAAATTGACAAACCTTTACGTAGAGTCATCAAGAACAAAAGACAGAAGAATCAAATCAACAAAATTAGAAATGAAAAAGGAGAGGTTACAACAGACAATGCAGAAATACAAAGGACTATAAGAGACTATTATGAACAACTATATGGCAATAAAATGGATAACCTGGAAGAAATGGACAGATTCTTAGATAAGTTCAGTCTTATGTCTGTGATCAAAATCTCCCAAAAAAACAAAAGCCCAGAACCTGACGGTTTCACAGGAGATTTCTATCAAACATATAGAGAAGAGCTAATGCCTATCCTTCTAAGACTCTTTCAAAAAATTGCAGAGGAAGGAACACTTCCATACTCATTCTATGAGGCCACCATCACCCTGATACCAAAACCAGACAAAGACAACACAAAAAAAGAAAACTACAGGCCAATATCACTGATGAACATAGACACAAAACCCTCAACAAAATTTTAGCAAACAGAATTCAGCAACACATCCAAAAGCTCATACAACATGATCAAGTTGGTTTATTACAGGAATGCAAGGATTCTTCAATATATGCAAATAAATCAATGTGATATACCATATTAACAAATTGAAAGGTAAAAATCATATGATCATCTCAATAGATGCAGAAAAAGCCTCTGACAATATTCAGTACCCATTTATGATTAAAACTCTTCAAACAATGGACCTTTACTCCCTCAACATAGTAAAGGCCATATATGATAAGCCTACAGCAAACATTATTCTCAATGGTGAAAAACTGAAAGCATTCCCTCTAAGATCAGGAACAAGACAAGGGTGTCCACTTTCACCACTGTTATTCAACATAGTTCTGGAAGTCCTAGAGACAGCAATCATAGAAGAAAAAGAAATAAAATGAATCCAGATCGGAAAAGAAGTAAAGCTCTCACTGTTTGCAGATGACATGATACTGTACATAGAAAACCCTAAAGATAGTATCAGAAAATCACTAGAGCTAATCAGTGAATTTAGCAAAGTTTCAGGATACAAAATCAATACACACAAATCACTTGCATTTCTACATACTAACAATGAAAAAGAAAGATAAATTATCAGAAAGAGAAATTAAGGAATCAGTCCCATTCACCATTGCAACAAAAAGAATTATATATCTAGGAGTAAACTTACCTAAAGAGACTAAAGAACTATACACAGAAAATTATAAGACACAGATGAAAGAAATCAAAGATGACATAAGCAGATGGAGAGATATTCCATGTTCCTGAGTAGGAAGAATCAATATTATGAAAATGACTATGCTACCAAATGCAATCTACAGATTCAATATGATCCCTATCAAATTACCAATGGCATTTTTCACAGAACTAGAACAAAAAATTTCACAATTCATATGGAAACACAAAAGACCCCAAATAGCCAAATTAGTCTTGAGAAAGAAGAATGGAGCTGGAGGAATCAACCTTCCTGACTGCAGATTATACTACAAAGCCACAGTCATCAAGACAGTATGGTACTGGCACAAAGACAGAAATATAGATCAATGGAACAGAATAGAAAGCCCAGAGATAAATCCACAAACCTATGGACACCTTATCTTCGACAAAGGAGGCAAGAATAGACAATGGAAAAAAGACAACCCCTTTAACAAGTGGTGCTGGGAAAACTGGTCAACCACTTGTAAAAGAATGAAACTAGAACATTTTCTAACACCATACACAAAAATAAACTCAGAATGGATTAAAGATCTAAATGTAAGACCAGAGAATATAAAACTCCTAGAGGAGAATATAGGCAAAACACTCTCCGACATAAATCACAGCAGGATCCTCTATGACCCACCTCCCAGAATATTGGAAATAAAAGCAAAAATAAACAAATGAGACCTAATGAAACTTAAAAGCTTTTGCACAACAAAGGAAACTATAAGCAAGGTGAAAAGGCAGCCCTCAGATTGGGAGAAAATAATAGCAAATGAAGCAACAGACAAAGGATTAATCTCAAAAATATACAAGCAACTCCTGAAGCTCAATTCCAGAAAAATAAATGACCCAATCAAAAAATGGGCCAAAGAACTAAACAGACATTTCTCCAAAGAAGACATACAGATAGCTAACAAACACATGAAAAGATGCTCAACATCACTCATTATCAGAGAAATGCAAATCAAAACCACAGTGAGGTGCCATTACATGCCAGTCAGGATGGCTGCTATCCAAAAGTCTACAAGCAATAAATGCTGGAGAGGGTGTGGAGAAAAGGGAACCCTCTTACACTGTTGGTGGGAATGCAAACTAGTACAGCCGCTATGGAGAACAGTGTGGAGATTTCTTAAAAAACTGGAAATAGAACTGCCATATGACCCAGTAGTCCCACTTCTGGGCATACACACCGAGGAAACCAGATCTGAAAGAGACACATGCACCCCAATGTTCATTGCAGCACTGTTTATAATAGCCAGGACATGGAAGCAACCTAGATGTCCATCAGCAGACGAATGGATAAGGAAGCTGTGGGACATATACACCATGGAATATTACTCAGCCATTAAAAAGAATTCATTTGAATCAGTTCTAATGAGATGGATGAAACTGGAGCCCATTATACAGAGTGAAGTAAGCCAGAAAGATAAAGACCAATACAGTATACTAATGCACATATATGGAATTTAGAAAGATGGTAATGATAACCTTATATGCAAAACAGGAAAAGAGACACAGATGCACAGAACAGAATTTTGGACTCTGTGGGAGAAGGCGAGGGTGGGATGTTTAGAGAGAACAGCATCAAAACATCTGTATTATCAAGGGTGAAACAGATCACCAGCCCAGGTTGGATGCATGAGACAAGTGCTCAGGGCTGGTGCACTGGGAAGACCCAGAGGGATCGGGTGGAGAGGGAGGTGGGAGGGGGGATCGGGATGGGGAATACATGTAAATCCATGGCTGATTCATGTCAGTGTATGTCAAAAACCACTACAATATTGTAAAGTAATTAGCCTCCAACTAATAAAAATAAATGGAAAAAAAAAAGAATATTTCAAATTCTGACATTTGTACTTCATCAGCAAGAAGAAATTTGCTTATGTGATTGTGAAAATACCACAGGAGGCACCCCATGGAGTGGGTACAGGCACAGGTGTGTCCCTGGGAAACTCATGCCACAGAGAGAAAGAGAAATGCATGCAGGAGCAAGAGAGCAAGGAGAGTATAAGCTAATGAAGACAAATGATGAAGGAAGAGGAGCTTGTGCAGAAGGGGGAGAAGAGCGGGAAAGGACACGGGTGTAATTCCTCCTCTGTCTCTCTTTCTGCCTCTGAATGCTCAGCGACCTTCATTGGAAGCACTATGCGCCCCCCCCAACTCCGCCCATCCCCACATCAACAGATGCCCCTCCAAGGTCAGACCCCAATCCTTGTCCCGCTTTTCTCTCACACCTACATCTCATCCATCGATCTCATTCCTCAAAACCCCCCAGTGACTTCTCTCCTTGAGAATCAGGTCTAAACCCCGTGTGACTTGGCCCCTGGGTGCTTGTCTGCCCTCGTCTCCCACTGTGCTCTCAGCCTCCCTGGTCCTGCTCTCCCCTGCTGAAATGTTCCCCGCACAGAGTCCTGTGGAACAGTCCCCAGTGTGACTCAGGTCCCTGCTCAAATGTCCTCTCTTAGAGAGACGTTACTGACTGTCTCGTAAAAGGACAGCTCCTCTCTCCTCCACCCCATCACTACCCAGCTTGCTAACCAGATTTTGGCTAACACACATCACCACCGATATTCTAGTCCACTGGGTTCTCTCTCTGTCTCCTGTACCAGAGCATCCGCTACCCAAGGGCAAGGATGCTCTGCCTGCTGTTGTACCTGCCACACCTCCGTCGTATCGGGCGCCCGACCAGGTCCCATCAGTGCATTCTGAGTGGACGTGTGACTGAATCACTGCACCGTGCACGGCCGCCTCTCTTTCCCTCGGGTTTTGTGTCTGAACCTCTGCGCATCACTCTCTTCCCTCTCATGCTCCACACAGTGCCTCCCACTTGGGGAGGTCCAAATGCCCAGGAAGAAAAACACCGGTTGTCTTAGAGCCTCCTTCTGTGTGTCAGCCACTGGGAACTGCCCTTTGAACTGTTAGCAGTTTCTTAATAATTACTTGGTTAATGAACATGTCTGCTGCTGCTCCCTCAGTTGTGACTCTAGCAACCATCTGGACTACAGCCTGCCAGGCTCCTCTGTCCATAGGATTTCCCAGGTAAGAACACTGGAGTGGGTTGCCATTTCCTTCTTGGGGATCTTCCTGACCAAGGGCTTGAACCTTCATCCCCTGCATTGCAGGCAGATTCTTTACCACTGAGCCTTCAGGGAAGCCCATGACCATGTCTACTGGCTGCTTTTATTATGAAGTGAGACTGGGTGATGGGCAGCTGGTTCTTGGGGCTGCAACTGAGGGAAAAGCTTCTATTAAGAGCTCTGATACCCGGGACTCCTGAAGACCCATCTGTCCATCACACTCACTTTGGTTTCGAATCTAAAGAACTGTTTCTTTACAGTGAACATTTCATAGTTAAAGACTTGCCTCCACAACCTAAGGAGGCTTTGGTTGGTGGGTTTCCTCCCGCAAGGGGTTTCTTCCTCCCAGGCAGGAAGAGCACCAGCTGGATGATGTCCAGGTTCACAGGGGAGCCTCCCCATCTGGCACACCCCGGCTCAGGATTCAGCAGCCCTTCACCACTCTGCCACTTCAGTCTCAGCCCTGACAGTTTCTCGCTGACAAACCCGTCCCTTGCCTGAGCATCTAATGTGGCTGATAGACCAGGACGGGCCTTGGTTGATTGGACGGTGGGGTGGCAGCAGGTCTGCGGAGCTGATAGTGACTTTCATTAGCACTCCTCCAAGCTGTGAAACCCCATGACTTGAAGCTAGTGACACCAAAATGGTTTGAGAATCTTCAAATCCACCCAATCCCTTCTTGAAAGCACAAGATGGGCCAGTGTGACCATCCCCGTTGTGTGTGTGTGTGTGTTATAAAGTTGTTTTGTTGAAATGGTGGCCTTGGTGCTGAATGGCCCCACTGGACTACTCCCACAGTCCCCAAGTCCTCTGATCCTGAGACATTTTGTGTACACACTGGAGAGTTTATACTCACAATACAACTTGGCAGTGTTGGGGGAAAAAGTAACTAGATATCCATCCCGGCTTGTTGATCATTTGGTTTTGCCCAGTGCCTCTTGACTAAAAATGCTCATGCTCTCAGATGTATTTTCTGCCCCCTTCTTTCTCTAAGATAGTATGTGGAGCGGGTGAGGCGTACATGCCTCTCGTGTGGTGGGGAGGGTTTTGGGAGTGCTTAGCAGTGCTCTCTACTTTGGGGGGTGACGTTTCTCGTCCATCTGGGAGCTGCTGTTGTTTGCAGCTGAAATCTAATTTGTGAATTGGTCTCTCTCTGTCTGGTTAGAGCCTGGTCTGGACATATTCCTTCTGAAGCTTGGCTGTGCCTCCCGCTGGCCTGGGCATCGAGATAACCTTTCAGAGCCTCCTCATCCCTGCTATTGGGACCTTTCTGCTCACCCCTCTCCCCAAAGATGCTGTCAGCCGTGGGGATCTCGTATATTGAAGAGGAATAAAATATACCACCCCAAATGTGTCTCTTTGGCATAAAGATTAGCTTGAGCTGGTTTTTGTTTGTTTGTTTTTCTTTTTTTGGTTACACTGTGTGGCTTGTACTAAATAGGTTCGTATTTTCACCACCAGGAATTGAACCCAGGCCCTGGGCAGTGAGAATACAGATTCCCAACCACCGGACCACCAGGGAATTCCTGAGTTGTTTATTTTTAAGGAACAGCAGAGATAGGAAAATCTTTGAAAATGAAAACTTACCTTTTTGTTGTTTTTCAGTCACTAAGTCATGTCCAGATCTTTGCGACCCTTTTAGGAAGAGGTGTTTATATTTCTAAGGGACATCTCCATTGTAAGATTGTACTGGGAAGAGGAGAATGACCCAGTATCTGGAAACGCTCATCAGTGGAGATGACAGCAACTTAACCTGCATAACTTCCGCTTCCCAGTTTACTGTGCTCTGCTTGATAACCTCCCACAACTGGCATCCCCTGCCCTGTACCCCCAGTATCTCCTTTCGTCTTTAACTGGAGATGATATTTAAGGTGCTTGGTGTGGGCCATTTCAGGGAGGTATCCAGTAAACCTGTTACTAAGCTTCCATTTCTTTTGCTCCTGCTAATCTGTCTTTTCATTACAGGGACATAGGCTAGAACCTAGAAGGGTAGAGGAAAAATGAAAATTATTTTTCCTCCCTTAAAACATACCTCACTAGAACCAAGGAAAGCCCAGACAACAGGTGCCTGAGGCCTGCTCACCTCACCATCCTGTGTGGCAAGTCTGCTGGGCCATCGGGCATACAGTCTGGTCCAGGGAGGCCTCTTACTGGGCCTTCTTCCGGAGCCCCAAACCCGGAGAGCAGAGGAGCTTCCCTTTCTTCTTCCTCTGGCCCTTCACAGTGGAGAGAAAGGATCATCTTTTTCTCTTCCTCTGTCATTGTTTTAGTTTGCTAGGTCTGCCATAACAAAGCACCACAAACTGAGTAGCCTAAACAACAGAACATCTGTCATCTCCCACTTCTGGGGGCCAGAAGAAGCCTGAGATCAAGGTGCTGGCAGGAGCAGTTCTTTTTGAGAGCTGTGGGGGGAGGGTCTGTCCTCAGCCTTTCTCCTTGGCTTATGGATAACCATCTTCATGCTCCCATGGCCTTGTGTAGCTGCCTGAACAGATTTCCTTCTATAAAAGGACACCAGTCATGTTAGATTGGGCTGCCCTGGTGGCTTAGATGGTAAAGAATCTGCCTGTAATGCAGGAGATCTGGGTTCCATCCCTGGGTCCAGAAGATTCCCCATAGAAGGGAATGGCTACTCACTCCTGTATTCTTGCGTGGGAAATCCCAGGGACAGAGAAGCCTGGTGGGCTACAGAGTGGGACATGACTGAGCCACTAACACACACACATTAGATCAGTGTTCACCCTATTACCTCATTTTAACATGATTACCTCTGCTAAGATCTTATTTCATAAATAAGATCACATTCTGAGTTATAAACTGAGGTTTAAGGACTTCAAAACATGAATTTGGAAGGTGGACACAATTCAACTTAGAATGGTCATATTCTGCTTCTTCTAGAGAGGAATGCAGGTTCTCAAGTCATTCCCACCCAGTAACTGTGAAGGACAAATGGATTTGCCTTTTCTTCATTAGATGGATGACTCTATGATCTGAGTCATCCAGACTTGATGGTTAATATGCCAGTGGATGAGAGGAAGGTATCTATTAAAGCTGTAGCCTAGTTGCAACACCATTGCCTTAGTAGTTAATCCTACTTTACATGTCAAAAGCTGAATATTAACTAAGTCTTTCTCTCTGCACTTTTTCTGTGACATTGTTCATCTTCCCCCAAATATCCCCTTCTTCCAATTTGTGCCTGGATGCTCTGGACCAGCTGGGAGAAGGCCATGCAATTAGAAAGGTAAGAGAAAAACCATTGCCAAGTTTTAAAGCAGTTCTGGGTGTTCATTGGAAGGACTGATGTTGGAGCTGAAACTCCAATACTTTGGCCACCTGATGCGAAGAGCTGACTCATTTGAAAAGACCCTGATGCTGGGAAAGATTGAGGACAGGAGGAGAAGGGGGCGACAGAGGATGAGATGGTTGGATGGCATCACCGACTCAATGGACATGGGTTTGGGTGGACTCTGGGAGTTGGTGATGGACAGGGAGGCCTGGCGTGCTGTGGTTCATGGGGTCGCAAAGACTTGGACACGACTGAGTGACCGAACTGAACTGAACTATTGCAAGAAACTGATGGGTGATGGCAGTCATCTTTGAAAAGAAGATAATCATTTTGCTCTTTCATTTGCCAGGCTGATTTTTATGAGCGTTTACTAAAATCCATAGATCTTGGTTTGGGCTTCCCTGATGGCTCAGTGGGTAAAGAAACTGCCTACCAATGCAGGAGACACAGGAGACGCAGGCTCGATCCCTGGGTTGGGAAGATCCCCTGGAGAAAAGGTGGCAACCCACTCCAGTCTTCTTGCTTGGAAAATTCCATGGATGGAGGAGCCTGGTGGGCTATAGTCCAAAGGGTTGCAAAGAGTTGGACACAACTCTTAGTGTGGACTAAGTACACACACACACAGATCTTGGCTTACAATAATATTAATTGAAGAGAGAATCTGATATTCATGACGGAGAGAGGTAGCTATGAAATCAGAAAAAAAAAATGTAATTTGAGGGAGGAATCAATTGAGGGAGTTAAAGAAATAAGCTCAGCTTAAGACAAAACTTTAACAGCAAATAGAGACCAAAGATGAGTTGGTTGGATATCTTTCCTTACCATTTTCTCCCCTGCATCCCCACTTCCTCAATTCTTTCTTCTTTCCTCCCTGCCCCTTCTCTCAGTTTGATTTTCCTTCTACAGAGCCTTTCTTCAGGCTCTAGAACCAGGGATGGAAATGATTAGTGCTTAGATGAACTACCTATGAGTTAAAAGGTTTTTTTTTTTTTTTTTTTTTTTTAATGCATCAAAGTAGAGAGCTAACTAAAATCTGCATTGCTTTTTGTTTCCATTTTAATTTTAAAATTAGCATGGCACCATCAAAAGAAAACTTTGGCCATATTCCTACTACTTTAAAACACCTAATTTCATTTTTCTGCAACACCCTCCTGTATGCCCGCCTGCAGAAAAATTGCTGTAAAATTATCAGGTTGGTCCACATACCAGATATATCTTCCAATTCTTTCACTTAACGGCATATCACAAATATTTCCCATATTATATCATAATAATCACAACTGACAAGCCATAACATGATAGTAAATCATGATCATTGTTTAATAGTTGCATAATGTCACAACACACTGATTTCTCTTAATTAACCATTTTTCTTTGAGGCACAATTTGTCAATATCCAGTTCTGCAGTTTAACAACAACAACAATCATTGAACATCCTGGCTCTTTTTTTCTCACTGAATTGGTGGCTTTAGGGCACATTCCTTGCAGTGCTATTCTGGGGTCAATGATTAAAAACACTTGCATGCCTTTTGATATGTATTTACATCATGTATTTAATTGGAAAATGAATGCTGAGGTTTCCAAACAAACTGCCACACAAAGTTGCATCAGCTTGCTGGTTTTAAAATATATATTGGCTATTCTGTATTGTGTTCATACTATGTAAATGTATACTTCTGTGTACAGATAAGCCAAATTTATCAGTCTTCTTATGAAGAGTGTATTCTTAGCAGTGGGGAGCTATAATATTGTGCACGAGGGCAGGATTCCTATTCTCCTCCATCCCCTTTCAGTTCCTGGGACACTCTCAACCTACTGAGAACACCAGTGAATGCACCTCGCTGGGTTCTGGTTGCAGGGGAGAGGTGGTGCACTAACGCCTTTTTCCAGAATATTCCTGTAGGCGGAAGGAGTAGGAAGTGTTGTCAAGGCCTGAGAAACAGGACCCAGCTGCTTCTCAGAGCTCTGTAAGAAGTGGGGAGGTTGCCTTGTGGGCTGCTGTCTGTCCTCTTTCAGGTGAAGCCACAATTTAAATATCTCTGGAGGAACAGAGATTTGATTTCCTCACTGTAGCCTGCTGCCAACTCTCAGCAGCTGGCAGCGCTGCCAACAAATGCGTCCAGAGATGGATTTAAAAGAGGAGGAAGATAGAAATGGTTCTTTCTTGCCAGCCTGCCTGCCTTTCTTTTTTATCTTTCTCTTTCCTTTCTGAAGCATTAAAAAAAAAAAAAAAAATCTGAACATTATGCTTCAGAACAAGATGTGTAGCTTTACAAGGAGCAAAGATCAAGTTCCAGCTTCCAGGCCCCTCCGCAGAGGTGCGTGTTGGCAGCCCCGCACCTGCCCTCTCCCAGGCTCTACCAACTGAGATTAACTTAACCTGGAAGCCGGAGTAGGCTCCAGGGAGGGATGGAGGCAGGGGCTTGCCTCACAGGATGGCATCTGTTTTCTAATCAGCTGTGGAAGGAAAATTCTGTTGTTCATCCTGAAGTGGTAGGTGATGAGGCTGGGCTTGGCTCTGTTAAAGAAGTGACCGTGCCTTTTTTTAAAAAATTCTTTTCCCTCGTGGTTTATCACAGGGTATTGATATATAGTTCCCTGTGCTATACAGTAAGACCTTGCTGTTTATCCATCCTGTGTGTTATATTGTGCATCTGCTAACCCCAACCACCTAATCTTTTCCTCCCACCTCCCGCTCCCCCTTGGCAACCACAGGTCTATTCTCTGTGTATGTGAGTCTGTTGCATAAATATGTTCATTTGTGTCATATTTTAGATTCCACACATAGATGATATCATATGGTATTTGTCTTTCTCTTTCTGACTTACTTCACTTAGGATGATAATCTCTAGGTCCATCTGTGTTGCTACAAGTGGCATTATTTCATCCCTTTTTATGGCTGAGTAATAGGCCATTGTATATAAATACCACATCTTCTTTGTTGATGGACATTTAGGTTGTCTCCATGTCTTGGCTATTGTGACTAGTGTAGCTGTGAACATAGGGGTACATAAACTAAGGCTATTACAAATAAAACCTTTGGGAAAAAAAAAACAAAATTTTTAAAGAAATAAAGGAAGGTGTCACATCCCCAAAGCTGGTGATTATGAAATAAGGACATGTAGCTTTGGAAGGAGACAATGTGGATATCTTGAACACAAAAACAGTTTTGCAAAAGCGACAGATTCTTTATTGGGAACTTTGGAAGTCAGGATGTGAGGGAAGACTACCTAAGGGAAAAAATGTGAAGTGTACTTGTATATCTAGCCAAATAATCATTTTAAAAGTGGGAGCAAAATAAAGACATTTTAAGTCACATGAAGCCTTTGAGAAGTTATCACGCATATTTTCCACTGAAAAACCACTAGAGGTTGTGTTCCTGTTAGAGGTTGGAAGAATGCAGCAACAAGAAGGGTCATACAAGAGGTAGCAGTGAGAAAAAGTAAGTAAAATGTACTCTTGCTTCAAAAACAGCATTTTATTAGAAACATGGACCTAAATTTGCAGATAATATTCAGTGTACAATGTCGAGATGAAGGAAGTGGGGCTTGAAAATCTGTGTACCTAAGGGAGATAAGAAATGTGTTACAGATCCTGGCTCCTGCTGGCGGAACCTGTTGGACCACATGAAATTACTAGTTTTTGTAAATTAAAAATGTCCCAATGCTGGCAGTTTCACGTGGGTCAACTGAATTGATACTGCTTTACTCTGTAGATGGAAAGATTAGAAATGTAATGGATGACTTTCAAATCAATAGAGGGAGAAATGAGAGGATTTCACAGAGAAGGAAACAGAGATGTTTAAGTTGCTTTGGATGGAACCCTGGCCCAGGTCCCACGTGAGACCTCCAGGTCCTATGTTCCCACTGGAATTTATGTCTTTGGTGCCAAGAATCACCCCCTGGTGGTTCATATGGACTCTGATGTTTCTCCTTTGGCAACCAGAAATGTATGAGTGGTGCGGATTGAGGAGCTGGTCATATACCCGAACCTCTGAGATTCCCTCCCCTCTGCTGTCCAAGGGGCAGAAGCTCAGATCTGCAGGAGAGGTAAAATGGAATCTTTGGTTACAGACCATCCCCCTAGCCCCACATACAAAGGGCTGGAGCTTCTTGTGGGAGGAGTTGGGGGACTGTCAGCCCCCCATCTTGTGCTCTCAAGTGCTCTGAACAGGTAGAAACAGCCCCGGTTTGGGCAGAAGTGGCCCTCCACCCCAACCAGGAAAGGACAAATGGAGATGAGGGTGGGGCCTGGAGAAGAGAGACCTGGGCAGGCCCCGAGGAGGCCTCTGCTGGAGACCGAAGGTGCTCCAGGGGGCTCACTCCATGTGCATGAGCAAGGATTCTGCAGAAAAACAGAACCAGTAGGAGATATAGATTGGGGGTGGGGGGGGGGGTTGTGGAGAGAGAGAGAGAGAGGGCAACTTTTAAGGAACTGGCTTACAAACTTATGGAGGTTGGCAAGTCTGAAATCTTCAGGGTGGGCAGGGAGGCTGGAGACCCAGGGAAGACTTGATGCTGTAGCTCGAAGACAATCTGGAAGCAGGATTCCTTCTTCTTTGGGGCCTCTCAGTCTCTTTCTTGAAGCTATCAACTGATTGAATGGCCCACCCACATTATGAATGGGAATCTGATTAACTCAGAGTCTACTGATTTAAATGTAAATCTCAGCTAAAAAAGATACCTTCACAGGGGCATCACAACAGATGACCAAATAGCTTGGTACTGTGGCCCAGCCAGGTTGATCATAAAATTAACCATCACCTTATGGTTGGTTCCAGTTCATCCGGGGAGAGGTCAGACGAACCTTTCCTGTGCTCCTTGTGACTCCGAGGCTGCAGAAAGCAGGGAGGTGAGAATTAAGGCTTGCAAGTCGTGCTCGTGAGATCTTACATGAGTACCTGAGTACCGAGAGTGCCTGACTCTGCCTCCCACCTCCCTCCCACCCTCCCTGCCTTTTCCGATAGAATACAGCAAATGTCCTCTAACCACATGGGTTTTAGGAGGTAGCCACCAGGAGGTGACTCAGACGGTAAAGAATCTGCCTGCAGTGCAGGAGACCCAGGTTCGATCCCTGAGTCGGGAAGATCCCCTGGAGAAGGGCATGGCAACCCGCTCCAGTATTCTTGCCTGGAGAATCCCATGAACAGAGGAGCCTGGCAGGCTATAGTCTATGAGGTTGCAAAGAGTCGGACATGACTGAGTAACTAGCACTCTCACACTTCGCGATGCACAAAGTCCACAGGATTTGGAGACCTGGCTTTAAATTCCATCTCCACTATTAGTCTTGCGACCTTGAGTAAGTGACCAAATCTCTCAAAGAATCAGGTTATTAAAAATAAATGGTGGGGTTTGGTTAAGATAATATGGGTGGTCCCTGGCACAAAATAGGCAATCAACAAGTACCAGTTTTTCCACTTATCTGCAAGGAAGGCTAGGAGAGCTCTCTGGGGCCCAACAGTGGGTCCATGAAAATTATTTGGCTGTATCAAGGAAAAAGGTAACACACAGAATTGTTAACTCAGGTGATGTAAATATTGGTCTTTGGGGATGAACAAAATTTCTTTGGAGATTTTCTTTTCGATGGTCTATCCCTGTCTCCACAGAAAATTTGTAGCTCTGGGATGTGTATACTGGACAGCACAAAGACTTTAAATGGAGACGCCTAGGTTTATTGGTGAACTTTATCTGTAACTGGCAGTGTGGCCTCAGCTAAGGACTTTCACCTTTTGGGGACATCTGTGGGCCATGGTGTTTAACTTCCTCTCCAGATGTAATATACTACAATGCTACAAACAACTATTTACATACTAAAATAAACAACGAAGCATGTCATCTGAGAGTTGGCATCAAGCTGTGTTTAGGTGAGAGCTGTGATGCAGTGTGACTCAGCAATAGGACTGCATGGCTGCAGCTGCAATATCAATTATTCCTGAGAGCAGGTGTGGGTTATTAATGAGTTTTGCCTCTTGAGTGCATGTGTGCTAAATTGCTTCAGCCATGTCCAACTCTTTGCAACCCTGTGGACCGCAGCCCACCAGACTCCTCTGTCCATGGGATTCTCCAGGCAAGAATCCTGGATTGGATTGCCATGCCCTCCTCCAGGCGATCTTCCCCACCCAGGGATCAAACCCGCATCTTTCGTCTCCTGTGTTGGCAGGCAGGTTCTTCACCACTCGCGCCAGCTGGGGAGCCCCATTTGGCCTCTTACTGCTCTTTTGTGTGTGTATTGGTACCTCCTTCTTCCCCTACCTCCTTTTAGTCTGTATATAAAGAGTCTAAATTCTATCGACATAAAGTATGTATTCTGAATTCTTTTAGAAATTTCAGCTTCTTTGGAAATCCTGAATTCTCCGACATTTTTTTTTTTTTAATCTTTCAGAATAATCCCTGGCTCCCCCCTCCCCCTACATAACCCACCAAGAATTCCTTTCAATACTGCCATTTTGAATTTGAAATCACCAACTCAACATTATGAAGAAGAGGATATTTTCCCTCAGGGGGATACCAAGCACCTAATCTTATTTCATAAGAGTGTAACATTCTCGGGTATTTATTTGAGTTCTCTCCGCTTCTGAAGCGGCCAGGACTCAGCCTTGCCATCCTGCGGTTTGGGCAGGCCCCATCTGGCAGTTCCAGGCTGAGACGGGTGGTGTGAGAGGAGGACGTGCCCACGGTTTGGAGGGGCAATGCCTGCCCTAGGCCGGCGCTGCTCACAGGCTGTGGTTCAAGGACACAACCCCCAGGCCACAGAATGACGAGCGTGGGCAGGTAAACCCAAGGGCGAGTGGGCCATCGACTCACAACTGAGTCTTTTTCTTTTTTTCCAGACTCCAGTCTCTCTGAAAAACACTGCAGGTTGCAAAGAGTCGGACATGACTGAGCAACTCACACGTTCACACCTGGCGATGCACAGAGTTCGCAGGGTTGGAAGACCTGAGCTCCTCCAGTTTGTGCCTTGATTCTGACTAACTCTGTGGCCTTGAGGGTGACAGCCAGCTCCTCTGAACATCCGTTTCCTCCTGTGCAGGTAGGAACAATGGGCTAAATCGGGGCGAGATTTAGTGCACGCCACGGACTGCCCAACTTGCACAAGGGGCAGACATGACTAATCAACTGTAGCACTGCCACCACTCAGGAAGCCATTATTAGCTGATTGGAGTCAGCACAGAAAAGGGCATCTATTCGTTATGCTTGCACAAAATAATGTCTAAGGTTTTCAGTTTGTGTAAAGTAAATAAAAGTGGACTAGGTTGCCAATGGGCCAGACTTTCCTCTACCTAGAATTAGCAAAAGTCCTACTTGAGGCGGGGGAATGGGTAAAATGACCTTAAAATTTCCCAACATATCTATAATCGTGTAGCAATCAAACTCAAGTAAGCCAACATTTATTAAACGTGTACAGTGGTTAAAGTTTGCTATTCGGTGACACTGTGATACAAAGATAAATGACAGCCTCTGGCCTCAAGAAACTAAAACTCAACTAGAAGAAGCAGATAGAAAGGGAAGGCAGAATGATCTGAGGGTAATCAGATCATTACCCTCTGATCATAGCAATCAAAGCAACATGTGGGAACCAAGATTTTAAAAATCATCTCTTACCCCATTTTCAATACTTTAAGGACAAAATCTCACTTGTATTCATTTGTACTCATTGTAACATAATCCTCTCAACATCTCTGTGAGGAAGTGTTTTTATTATTGCAATTTTTCAGGATGAGGAAACTGACTCAGTGAGATTTTTTAAATTCCTCAGATTTATACCCCTAGTTAGTAGCAAATTAGGACTAAAGCCCAGGTACCCAGACCTCAGGAGGGAATTTCAAAGGGATTAGGGTCAATGTCACAGAGAGTAGACCCCTGGCTTGGAAAATGAGAATGATTTTAATGGGCAAGAAAGACAGCAGGGGGAATAGAGCCAGCCCTGGGCAGAGTCACGGGAGGACACAGGGGCTCTGGAATGGACTCAAAAAGGACTAGAATGAACCATGACTTCACAGGCTCCTGTCCCATGACCAGCATGCCCTACCAGGTGCAGGGTCCCCGGCTTTCGCAGAGGCTCAGTAAATGTTGGTTTTAAGCAGGGTTGGTGGGATGAATTATAAGATGAAGGGGTTGGGGGTAAATCTGGAGACAGATTTTGCAGGATTTAGGATGCAGAGCTACTGAGTATTGATCAGGGAACCAGTCCTGTGGGGTTATGAGAAGACCTGTCACAGGGCTGACCTTATTTCTGGATGTGGATTCAGCACTAATATGATGAAGGCAGATAGGGCAGGAGGCGCATAGAGTCGTTTGGGATCAGAGCAAAGGAGGAGACTCCAAAAAGCACCCTTGGGGACCTGAGGAAAGGATGCAGGCTTGTGGGTATGTGTGTGTGTGTGCGGGCAAACTGAAGATGACCCCAGTTTGTAATCTGGGTGACAGGGAAGATGGGGTGGGCAAGACACACACACACACATGCACACACACACACACACACACACACACACACACACACTCATGCACACATACACTCACTGATCTAACACAAAACCATTTACTACCCTAGTGGAACACATTTTAAGGCAATGAGATCTGATTCTGCAATAGACTGGCTCGTCAGATTTACAAACTGGAAAGTGAATCTAGCCAAATACAACCCCCAGAGTTTGAGTCACTGAAGCCGACACCATGTAATGGTGGGTAGGTCCATACAGAGACAGAGCCGGGGTTAACGACAACTGGACATTCCCTTCTAGAAGCTGCAGACCGTTGCCTTTGATTCAGTGATCTCAAGCAGCACATTTCCAAAGCAGTCAGGGAAATCTGCCTGAACACACAGCCAATGCCAGGAAGCAGCGAAACAGTACAGAGATAAAGGTAATGTAATAAGCTGTCAGAATCCACCTCAGCAGCAGAGAAAACCTATGAGCTGAGCAGCTCCGGGTCCAGCTACCATGGCTGGGTCTAAGCACTTGTCCTGGGAGGGCAACAATGGGGTTAGCCTCCCTGGGACTGATTCCCTTGGAATCAGAGATTCCCTCCATCTCTGTCAAGATGCTCAGACAGGGATGATGCGGGCATCAAGTCCTGGCTCCCCCCACTTACTAGCCATGAGAGTTTGGCAAGTCCTTCAAGTTCAGAGCTTCAGCTGCTTCTTTCATAACACAGAGATGTTAAGGAACAGTCCTCCTAGGTTGTTGTGAGGATGATGTGATTGTACGGTTGGCACACCCAGTTAGGACAAAAAAACCCACGAGCCGTGGTCAAATTACCAGACTGATTCACAGTTCACGTATGGATATGTTGACTACATGCTTTAGATCTTAGACAATTTTCAGGGAGATTTTTATCCATCAGATTTTGGTTTATTTATAATAGATTCTGGCAGGAATCTTAGAGAATGAATCCAGAATATAACTCATGTGTCTCTACTTGTATTTCTTATACAAAGCAAGTCTTTGCATTGGGAGTGAATAAATAGCACACATGGACATGAAATGGTTAAATAGCAAGCCCCAACAAGGAGAAGGTGGGCAGTTTTCAAGCCAGCTCCTCCAGCCAAGTGGATGGTTGTGACAAGCACAGGACACTCTGGGTAGACACAGGTCTTGTGAGTCAAGAGATTTTTCTGGTAGCCTTCAGGCTACAATTCATTGCCAACAAGATCTGGGGCAGGGAGGGAAAGGGAGAGGGAGAAAAAGAGGGGAGGGGAAAGGAGGAGAAAGATTGATTTTACCCCGCTAGGAAGAGACGTTTGCAGTACAAACACTGAAGATGACCATAAACTTTCTTAAACTCTGGGATTTTGGCCAAAATTTGCAGCAAATAAGAGCAGAGACAGCCAGAGCTACAGAGATGCTGTTGATAGAAATTCGAGGTTTAGCATAAAGACATGCACCTGTTGGCTGGGCTCTGTCACTGGGCTCTTCTGGCTGCGAGCTCCACCCTAACAGGTTTGGGTTCTTCCGCACCGGCCGCCAGAGGGCGCTAGTTAACCCAGGAGGTTAGATCCCTGTCCGGCAGGCCCTAAGGGGGTCTACAGGGATCCCGTCCTCTCCCTTCCTGAGTTCCCAGTTTTCTTCCGGTTTCTCAGCGGGAAAAGGAGTTGGCTCCTAAGCCCAGCTCGGTTGACCAGGTCCCTGAGCTCTTCCACCAGTTTTGGGCAGCTCCTGCTCCATGGGGTCTGTGCACCGCTCCCAGCTGTCCTGCAGCAGTTTTGCACCAAACTCCCTGGCTTCTCACCCTGGCCCTCCAGTGACAGTGAGACTCTCTGCTGGCCAGGCCTCTTTCCAGACCCTCCTCTGTTGACTGTGGCCTTGAGCGTGATTCCAGCTTAGCTACCCCACTGGATGCAATGACTGCATTTAGGCCTCGTCTTGGGGCCCTCCAAGATGAGGAGGCGCCCGCATTTAGGTCAGTGCTCCTGCCTCACCGCGGAAACCCCCGGGTGCGCTTCTGAATTACAGACCCCAAGTCTGAGAATTCTCTGCAATTTATATATCAGCTCATACACAGATAGGGCTTCCCAGGTGGTTCAGTGGTAAAGAATCCACCTACCAATGCAGGAGACGCAGAAGAGTCGTGTGCTATCCCTGAATCAGGAAGATCCTCTGGAGGAGGAAATGGCAACCCACTCCATTATTCTTGCCTGGAGAATCCCATGGACGGAGGAGCCTGATAGACCACAGTCGATGGGGTTGCACAGAGTCGGACACAACTGAACAGGCATACACAGAAAAACATTGAGGCCTCTCTCAGGACCATGGATGTAATTGTGAGGCCCAGTGCAAGAAGGTGAAAGGGTGGGATTCCTTGTTCAAAAATTATAAGAAATTTCAAGATAGAATAGAGTAATAAACCAAGAACTGGGCCCTTCTGAGCCAGCCTTGGCCTCACTGAAGGAGGAGGACACAGCCTCATGCAGGGGCTGAATCAGAACTGTATCCAAAACCACACCACACTGAGATCGCCTGTTCTTTAGCGTGGCATGTGGTGTGTGTGCGCGTGACTGTACACTTAGGATAACTTTATTAAAAGGCGTGCTAAAGGACCCTGCCTTTGGTAACTAGCTTTGTTGCTGTCACTGGAAGTCCCGTGTTGAAGAACCTCTTCAGATTATTGTTGCAGTGAAGTGCCTACATTGGGTGGCTCTGATCACAGCTCTGGCCGAATTTCCGTTGCAGGTGGGCCGGCTGAGCAGCCACCCTAATTCTAGACCAACACAGGAGGAAACTGGCCAGATGGGTGACCAGGTCATTGATGACCTTCAGGCTGCAATTGGAAGGATATCTGGAGTCAGTCCTTGAATGTGCTTTGAATTAATCCAGACCTCACTTTGGCAAGAAATAAAGCAGGGTCATACTGACTCAATCAGCAGATATTCCACTCATCCAGGGACTATTTCCTAGGCAAGAATACTGGAGTGGGTTGCCATCTCCTCCTCCAGGAGATCTTCCTGACCCACGGATAGATATTAGGTGTTACAAGGACTAAAAAGAATGCTATTAAACCAACTTGGGTCCTCTTACCGTGTGTGTGTGCTACGTTGCCTCAGCCGTGTTTGACTCTTTGCGACCCCACGGACTGTACCCCACCTGGCTCCTCTGTCTATGGGACTCTCCAGGCAAGAATCCTGGAGTTGCCATGCCCTCCTCCAGGAGATCCTCCCAACCCAGGGATCAAATCCGCGTCTCTTGCGTCTGCCTGCATTGGCAGGCGGATTCCTTACCACTAGGCCTGCCTGGGAAGCCCTCTCACCTGTGCAGTAAAGCCAATTTACTGACACCTGGTGGCAGTGTAGGAAAGTGCAGCATTTACTGCAGGGCCCCAAGCGAGGAGTACGGAGCAGCTAGTGCTCAAAGGGCGCGACCTCCCTGATGGATTTCAGGGAAGAGTTTTTATTTTTATTTATTTATCTTAAAAATTTTTTTTAAAAATTAAAAAAAAATTTTTATGGGGAAAGGACTTTGATTTTTTTTTAGTTGCACAGGTTTTTATTTATTTATTTATTTTTATTTATTTTTAAAAATGTATTTATTTATTTATTTTACTTTACAACATTGTACTGGTTTTTGCCATACATTGACTTGAATCTGCCATGGGTGTACATGTGTTCCCCATCTTGAACCCCCCCTCCCGCATCCCTCCCCATCCCATCGCTCTGGGTCATCCCGGTGCACCAGCCCCAAGCTGTATCATGCATCGAACCTGGACTGGCGGTTCGTTTCACATATGATAATTTACATGTTTCAATGCTGTTCTCCCATATCATCCCATCCTTGCCCTCTCCCACAGTGAGGTACTGTGGTACATAAGCTGTGGTACATATACACAATGGAATATTACTCAGCCATTAAAAAGAATACATTTGAATCAGTTCTAATGAGGTGGATGAAACTGGAGCCCGTTATACAGAGTGAAGTAAGCCAGAAAGAAAAACACCAATACAGTATACTAACGCATATATATGGAATTTAAAAAGATGGTGATTGTAACCCTGTTTGTGAAAGCAAAAGAGACACAGATGTATAGTCCTTTGGACTCCGAGGGAGGAGTTTTTAAAGGTAAGATGAGGGAGACAGTCTTAGGGAGGGCTTGTGCACAAGTCTCTGATTGGTTGGTGGCGAGGTCACAGGGTGATGTCACAGAGGTTGACATCATCAGTCCTCAGGCTCCAGGAGGCCTGGGGGCTATATGCTCATGGTCATCATGTAGTTAATTTCTTCCATCTGATGAGGATTTTAGTATCTGTAAAACAAATCAGGAATGTATATCAGACATTGTTATCTATGTCCTTCAGGGAAGAACTAAAGATTCTGTGATTCTGCTATATGGCTGATCGATTACTTAAATTGTTACCAGTTCTCCTGGCCCAATGCCACCTTTTGATACTATTACTACATGCTCACATTCTTCCAGTCCTCAAATCTTGAGCCAGCCTTTTGTGGCTAAGGGGAGGTCCGGGAGACAAAAGCTTTTCTACAAACAAGAGGCAGGGGAGGGAGTCTGCCCCTAAAAGGACCTATAGGGTTCTGCTTGGTTACAGAAGGACTAAGACATAGCCTTGGCTCTCAGCGGGGGCCAGGTGCACTTCAGCAGGCTGCAGTGTAAACCTGATGGGTTGGAGGATGGTTTGTCTCTTTGTTCCTGGGAAAGTGCAGATCGCACAGACTGGGGTTGGGGGGTGGAGAGGGAGGGTGAGAGGTACACTGTAGGGAAGCCCGTGAGATGTACAGGGTCAGATGCAGCAAACTTGGGAAGACAAAGATGTTTGTCTTTAGCGGGACTCAATGGTATTATGTTTGCATCTAAGTTCCGGGGTGACGCTTCATCTTTCCCTCCTTCCAGTTCAAGACATTAGCCTCCCACCGGCTCAACTCCCTTATAATCCTTTGGGAATCTTCTCCAGAACTTCTCTTCTGGGGAAGGCCCTATTTCCATTTTCCACTCCAAACCTCGATGAGTTGGCAAAGAGTAGAGTTGGATAAACTCATTTAGGGATTTTTTAAAAATGTATTTTACTGAAGTAAAGTTGACTGACAATGTTGTATTAATTTCTGCTCTACAGCAAAGTGACTCAGTTATACATACATACATACATACATATATATATATATACATATATAGACACACACACTCTTTTTCATATCCTTTTCCACTATGGAAAAAGATATTTAATGTAGTTCCATGTGCTGTACAGTCGAATCATGCTGTTTATCCATCCTACATGTAATAGTTTGCATCTGCTAATCCCAAATTCCCAACCCATCCCTCCCCGGCCGCCTCTCCCCCTTGGCAACCAGAAGTCTATTCTCTATGTCTGTGTGTCTGTTTCTGTGGATAAACTAATTTACATTAAGGACTGTATTCATTTGCTGGGGCTGCCATAATAAAATACCACAGATGGAGTGACTTAAACAGCAGAGATTTATTTTTGCATAGCTCTGGGGGCGGGAAGCCCAAGATCAGGTGCAGATAGGGTAGGCTCCTGAGGCTTCTCTCCTGGGCTTGGGGATGGCCGCCCTCTGCAGCCTTTTCATGTAGTCTTTGCTCACGCACATCCCTGGCATCGTTCTGTCTCTCCAAACGTCCTCTTCTTACGGGGACACCAGTCAGACTGGATAGCGCCCGCCCACATGGCCTCATTTAACGTTCATGACCTCCCTGAAAGCCCATTCTTGAAACACTGTCACATCCTGAGGTTCTGGGAGTTAGAGCTTCAGCATATGAATTTGGAGGGACACAATGCAGTCCATAACAGAGTTCAGGAGAAAGGATCTTCTTCTCCTAGAATTCCTCGCATTTGTAAAGAGGATGCAGAAGGAGGGAACCCTGTAAAGGAAAGGATGATGGGATGAAGGATGGTAGATTTTAGCATCTCAGGACCAGTTGGGTGCAGGGGGTGGGGGGTTGGGTTTTTGGCTGCGAACCTTCCTGGCACCCTTCACAGACCAACATATAGGCAGCCACCTGCTCTGCCCACGAACACGGCTGGTGCTGGGCAGACAGACCACATTTCATTTTCTTCCCGGATTCCAAAGAAATCTACCGGTCTCACCTCCTTGCCTCTAAGGAACACCAGGATATTTTAAAATAGTTCGTCGGATGGCAGCTGTTTCAGTTCTGCCTGGAGAACTGAGCCACCATCCTCACCAACTGTTGAGTGTTACAGGGAGAGGCACGATGTGGCCCCAAGGAGCTAAGAATGCCAGCGTGTTCTCCAGGGCAGGGCCCAGCCTAAACCAGCTGCCCCTCCTTGGAGTCAGGACCCCTCCTGCGCTCCAGCTGGGTCATGCTGTGGAGGTAAATTGCTGCTAGGTCCGTGTGGGGAAGTGAGAAAGAAATGGGATTTTGAACTTTTGTGTGAAAAGAGCAGGGTTCCTGCCATGGGGCACTCAGAGACTGAATGCTGGGAGATGGGATACAGAACTGTGGGCAGAGGACCGCCAACTGAGCCAGCAGGGACCAGTTCCCTTCGGGGGAGGAACTCCACCTGTCCCCCGAGGAGACCGGGCTTCCTCAGACGCTCTCTGTGACTCATCCTCATGCCTGGAAAGGACAGAAGCCTTTCATTATCCTCTTGTTTGTAGAAAATGGGTCTGTGTGTTTAGCAACTGTAAGGACTGGAATTCAGAGACCCACTGAAGCTTTTAAGAACACAGTACTTGACAAACACAAAATCATCTTCTCTGGCAAATCAGAGAGGATTTCCTTTACCCTTGCTGATCCGAGAGGTATGCCCTTTGTAATCTAGATACACATCCAGGCTGCTAGTTTCGGGCATTAAAAAAAAATAGATGAAGCCTTTTGCTTCAGCCTCTGTCCTTGTTCACAGAACAGGATGCTCGCCACCATAAGAAGGATCTTCCTTCTCAGTTTTCTTCTTCTTCTTCTTTTTTTTTTTTTACAGTAGAAGGATATTTAATCACATTGAAATGGCCATAGTATATTTTCATGTTTAAAATATTAGATTATAAAACAGTGCTTATAGTATAATCCTTTTTGAAAAAAAATTACCTTTTTTTTCACATTTAAAAAAATTTTCATCGGAGTATAGTTGCGAAGAACTGACTCATTGGAAAAGACCCTGATGCTGGGAAAGATTGAAGGCAGGAGGAGAAGGGGATGACAGAGGATGAGATGGGTGGATGGCATCACCGACTCGATGGACATGAGTTTGAGCAAGCTCTGGGAATTGGTGAGGGACAGGGCAGCCTGGCATGCTGCAGTCCATGGGGTCGCAAACCCCCATGGAGGTTTGCAGTCCATGAAGGCCCGCAAAGAGTTGGACACGACTGAGCGACTGAATTGAACTGATAGCTGCTTTATAATGTTGCGCTAGTTTGTGTTGTACAGAAAAGTGGATCAGCTCTATGTGTACATCTATCCCCTCTTTTTTAGATTTCTTCTTTGTTTTCATACAGTTCTCAAGCTATCATCCAAAGCCTGTGGTTTGTTTGTTTACATTTATCACATGCCAGCAGCCTGCTAGGTGATGGCCCAGAATCCTTAAGTGACTGCAGCCTCCGCCAGTAGGATTCACCGGCTGAATTCGCCTCTCACACAAAACCTGGAGCAGCTCCTCTCCGTCTGCCAGCAGTGGCAACCAGAACTGCTGCAGAAAGGTTGAAGTTCAGAGAAGGCTGGGCTTCAGACAGCCAGAGAGATGAGGAAGTTAGATTTTCCCCTAAGATAGGGTTTTTAGTCATTTGCCTGAGAAATTTCCATTGCTGTGTCAAGCTATAGCTATCTGGAACAAAGGAAGTAGATAAAAGGTACATTCTTAGAAATGAAAGAGATGTCCACCTTCAGTAAAGAGGAATAGGAAATAAGAATAGAGGGACTTCCCTGGTGGCCCAGTGGTTAAGAATTCACCTTCCAATGCAGGGGATGCAGATTCAAGTCCTGGTTGGGGAGCTAAGATCCCACATACCACAGGGTGACTAAGCTTGCATGCCTCAACTAAGACCCAATGCAGCCAAATATATAAGTTTTTTTTTTTTTAAAAGGAATATATATATATATATATATATATATATATATATATATATATAAAAGGTCCTAAAGGGAAAGAAATATTCTATTGCCTAAATTAAAGAAAGAAAATATCTCCTGATGGCTTGGGTTGGAATAGGAAGGAAATGGTGACAACGAGATGGAAAAGGCAGGTGAAAAGGACCTGTGTCTGGGTAGGCTGTGTTACACAGTGGTAACAACTCCAGGGTTTCAGTGGCTTCAAACAGCACAGGTTTCTCATGTGTTAAGTGTTCCTCGCAGATTGGCAGGAAGCTCTCTGCCTCTGTGATCACCTGGAAACGGGGCTGATGGACGCTCTACGTTGACACTGAGAAAAGGAGACAAGAACATATGTTAAATCTATCGTTAAGACAAGCGATGGTCACATGTCATTTCCAAGGCAAGGCACCTGCTCACATCTGACTTCCAGGGGACAGGGAAATGGAATCCTACCGTGCTCAGAAGGAGAACCAGAAATTCTGGGGAAGAGCACTATTGACTCCCACAGCAAACATCCCCAGACTGAGAGAAGGATAGGAGGGAGACGTGGGTGACCCTGATGACTGGGGGGTGGGGGTGGGCTTTGGATGGGGGCTAAAATCCTGAGGTCAGTATAGCTTTGCTCCTGTAGGCTGGTGCATGGCCACAGAATTTTTTTTGACTGCGCTGACTTTCTCTAGTTGCGGCATAGGGGGCTTCTCTTGAGTGGAGCACGCACTCAGTAATTGCAGTTCAGTTCAGCCCCTCAGTCGTGTCCGACTCTGCGACCCCATACACTGCAGCACGCCAGGCCTCCCTGTCCATCACCAACTCCTGGGGTTTACTCAAACTCATGTCTATTGAGTTGGTGACGCCATCTAACCATCTCATCCTCTGTCGTCCCCTTCTCCTCCCACCTTCAATCTCTCCCAGCATCAGGGTATTTTCCAATGAGTCAGTTCTTCGCATCAGGTGGCCAAAATATTGGAGTTTCAGCTTCAGCATCAGTCGTTCCAAGGAATATTCAGGACTGATTTCCTTTAGGATGGACTGGTAGGATCTCCTTTCTGTCCAAGGGACTCTCAAGAGTCTTCTCCAACACCACAGTTCAAAAGCATCAATTCTTCAGTGTTCAGCTTTCTTTATAGTCCAACTGTCACATCCATACATGACTGCTGGAAAAACCATAGCTTTGACTAGATGGACCTTTGCTGGCAAAGTAATGTCTCTGCTTTTTAATATGTTGTCTAGGTTGGTCATAACTTTTCTTCCAAGGAGCATGGGCTTAATTGCCCCACGTCATGTGGGATCTTAATTCGCTTATCAGGGATCAAATCCATGTCCCCTGCATTGGAAGGTGAACTCTTTTAACTACTGGACTATCAGGGAAGGCCCACAGCCATAGACATTCTCTCTCTCTCTCTCTCACACACACACAGGCAGCCATGGATTCTCATCAGCTAAGTAATATCTCTTCAAGCATTACTTTTGCCCCATTCCTTTTCTGTTTCCTATCTGGGACACAAGTTTGACTATGTTAAAACTTTTCACCATGTCCTTTTTGTTTTTTATTTTTTGTATTCTCTTTTTGTCTGGTTTTCACTCTAAGTATGCATTTTTTGGCCTGGCTTTTACTTTATAAATTCTCTCTTTTGTTATGTTGAATCCAATGTTAAACCCACCCATTATCATGTTAATCTCAGTCATAGTAGTTTTCCATATTAGAATTTACATTTGGTTCATCTTTTATAGTTTTGAATCATGATTTCCACTTATTCATTAAAATTCTTATTCCTGTCTTTTACATTCTTAAATATATTTATCATGGTTATTTTAACATTTGTATATGCTTTATTAAATGGACCTGGTGTAGGTCTGTTTCTATTTTTCCCTTTATTTTTGGTCATGCTTTATCTTTCTACATGGCTAATTATATATATATGTATATATATGTGTGTATATATATATATATATATATATATATACATATATATAAGGTAGCTTTGATTTATTAAATTGCATGTTTCACATGCACATTATATTTCTGCTTCTATACTACAGTGTACTTACCACCAAAATTGAGTTTCCATCCATCACCATACCATCTAATTATGTTTTAATAAGTGCCAGATATTATACATGAAAATATAGAGGGCTAATTTGGGACTTTTAATGCTGTTATAGTCTTCCAGAGAGGATGTACTGCTTCTGGCAGGCATCTAAATTACAAACACTCATAATTCCAGATTGCCTTAATTGAATCACGGATTTAAATTATTTGAAGCTGACCTTCAGATCTTGTGAAGCCTGGCCTCTTGGTTCACACTTATTCCCAAAGTAACTAATAGCTCAGGATGTTTCCTAGACCCCTCCTCCTCAGCAGTCTCTAAAGCCCATAGTGTTTTCCCCTTTCTTTCTTTCTTATTCATAAAGTAGTACTGTATGTTTTAAGGAAGAAACATAAAAAGACTGATTGTTGATACATCCTGCTCATTGCTGTGGGTTAGTAGAAATTATCTTTTATTAAATTTATTTATTATTTTTTAATTGAATGAAGGAAGCCTATGATTTCTCTTTTTTAATTTTATTTTTGAATTGAAGTATCATTGATTTACAACGTCGTGTTAGTTTCAGGTGTACACCAAAGTGATTCACTTATCTGTATCTGTATCTATATCTACCCTTTTTCAGATTCTTTTTCCTTGTAGATTATTGCAAAATATTGAGTTCTAAGCCTTGGTAGCTTCTTGCTGCTTCCACAGAGATGCAGTTCTATCTTTACCAGTCTTCCTTGGGCTCTAGAGTAGGTCCTTGTTGTTTATGCATTTTGTGTATAGCAGTCTGTATATGCTGAGCCCAAACTCCTAGTTTATCCCTCTTACCTTTCCCCTTTGGTAGCCACAGCTTTGTTTTCTGTCTGTGAGTCTACTTCCGTTTTGTAAATAAGTTCTTTTGTATCATTTTTTTTAAAGATGCCACATGTAAGTGATATCATCTGATATTTGCTTTTCTCTGTCTAACGTCACTTAGTATGATAATCTCTAGGTCCCATCCGTGTAGCTGCAAATGGTGTTATTTTGTTCTTTTTATGGTTGAGTAATATTTCATTTATATATGTGTGCCACATCTTCTTTACCCATTCATCTGTTGATGGAAATTTAGGTTGTTCCCATGTCTTGGCTGCTCAAATAGTGTTGCAATGAACAATGGAGTGTATGTAAAAGAAAGTACTCTTAAATGACCTTTAGTTTCTTGGTATGTGAACTCTGCTCAGCTTGTCAGATGCTCAACTTCCACATTCAGAATTCTTGTATGCCTCTGAGAAGCAGTGGTCCCAGATGCCAGACTTATCTATAGCCACATTTCCCTCTTAGACCTGCAGTTCTAAACCTTTGTAGCTTCTTGCTGCTTCCACAGAGATGCAGTTCTATCTTTACCAGTCTTCCCCATTGCTCTCAGGGGAAGAGCCATTTCCAGAAGTGTGAATCCAGGATGAGACATTAGGACTGAGACCTGAGTGGGAAAATTATCAAAATCGTAGGGAAGAATGTCTACAGTAGGGGAAATAAAATATCTTGTGGTGAGTGAACTTGTGATAAGGAGCAGCCAGGCCATGGTGGATGGCCACAAGTGGCCAAGGATGAGACCAGAGGGTAGCAAGGATGCAGAGCCAGAGTGGGAGCTGCTGGAGGTGTGGAAAATAACTTGGATCTTGTCTTAAAGAAAATTCACAGGGAAGTGGACACAGAGTACCATATGCATGTGTTGAGCTGGTCCCTGCCTTCATTGAGCTCTCATTGTAGAGAGGGTCATAGACTGTGTTCAGGTCCTAGGAGCTTGAAACAAATGATCCAAAGGCCCTGCTTATAGATCTGAAAACTAACCAAGATTCCTAAGTTTTTGGTCTATCCATAAACCAGGCAGCTTACTGGCATCAGGGCCTGTGGATATCACAGAGCAGCTTCAGCAAATGGAAACCAGCAAGAATGTCAGTCATCCGCACATGGTAGATGCCATGGCTCTGGGAGGATGGCCGTCAACTGGATGCTTTCCCACTCTCCTCCTGTCTTCTCTGCCTTCTTCCTCTCCAGTGCCTCTTGCTTTCATGCCACTGAGTGTGCCTTTCAAAGTCCCCACCATGTCCAGGCCTTCCAGGGGGCCCGAGCCAAGACTCCCGTGCCCTGAGCACTGTGACCCCCATATACTTATGGACCTCTGCCTTGAAAGGTAATAAATACGCACTGAATAAATGAATGAGTGAATATCTGTACAAAGTAATTCACAAAAAGCTGACTAGACTGTATGCTCTGGAGAGAATGTCTTTACCCTAATGAATTCATCATTCCTAGGTGGCTCAGCGGTAAAGAACCCACCTGCCAATGCAGGAGACTCAGGTTTGATCCTTGGGGTTGGGAAGGTTCCCCGGAGAAGGCAATGGCAACCCACTCTAGTATTCTTACCTGGAAAATCCCATGGACAGAGGAGTCTGGTAGGCTATAGTCCGTGGGGTTGCAAAGAGTTGGCCACAACTGAGCGACTGAGCCCAAGCACAAGATGACGTATGGGAGCTAATTTTGAGCAGGACTTCAAATTGTTTGTCTTTTTCTCAGGAATCTTTCAGGGAATAGAAGGCCTGTTCTCAGCACAAAACCATTAAGTTATTTTAACTCCCTCTGCCTCCCCGCCACCGCCACCATTTGGAAGTAGCTCAGTGCCTCCCAAAGCTCGGGAAACAAAGGTTACTACTTCTGGGGAGAGGCTTTGGTGTGGGAAGGGAGGAACTAAAACATTCAAAATTGGAAATCAGGTCTCCATGAACGCAAGGGGCTCACACATTGCATTCAGGTCATAGGAACTTGAAATCAGTGATCCAAAAGTCCTACTTCTAGAGTGAAGACCTTATCCAAGACTCCTGAGTTTTTGGCTTATCCCCAAACCAGGCAGCTTAACTCCATCCAAACATACAGATACATACATATAGCAGCAGAAGCCACACCTGGCCAGCCAGACATCAAAGAACCTGCCTCCTGGCTTGTGCCCCTAAGATCCTGCTGATGTTTATCAGGTGATGCTCAGCAGGGCCGATCTTTTACATACTTGAGGTCTCCCTTTCATATAGTCAGAGCAATAGGTCTAAATACAGGAACAGATATTTGCAGGATTAGAAGAAGAAAAAAAGGAACGTATCTTTTTTTTTATTAGAAGATAATTCTTTTGCAATATTGTGATGGTTTTTGCCATATGTCAACATGAATTGGCATTAGGTATACATATGTCCCCTCCCTCTTGAACCCCCCTCCCACCTCCACCTCCATCCCACCCCTTTGGGTTGTTACAGGGCACTGACTGGGTTCCCTGCATCATACATCAAACTCCCATTTGCTATCTGTTTTATTTCTGGTAATGTGTATGTTTCAATGCTATTCTCTCATATCGTCCCACCCTCTCCTTACCCCACTGTGTCCAAAATGTCTGTGTCTGCTTTTTAATTAACATTTTCTCAAATGGAGTTTTCTAGCAATGCATCCTTTAGGCACATCCCCCACAAAGTGAAAAGTTTTTGCGCTTGCAAATCCATCTTCGGCAGACAGTGCAACCCATCCATCTAAGGGGTCCAGCGTGCCTTGCCTTGCTGAGCTGGGGGTTTCTCACCTCCCCTTTTCACGAAGATGTGCCCTCAACACGGCCATGTGTGCAAGCCGCTGTTCTCTCAACTCACTCACTCATTCTCACACCAGTACCCTTTGTCGAAGACTCTACTCCTGTTTTATTTTTTCCTGTGACATGTTAGGTGAGCTAGGCAGCATCCTGACCGTGTCATTCCAGGTTTACCAGGAGTGTGTCTCAATACTGAGCCCTTTGACAAGGGAATTGGGTGGCAGAAATTTTCAAGGACAAGCAGCTCTGGACTCCAGAAATGGTGCTGTTTTTCTTCCCCATGGCTCCAGCTCAGGCAGTTAAGATCCCAGATGGCAGAAGAACACAGGGCCCCCCTGAGAGCATTCTTAAATCTAATTCTAGGTTCTAGAATAAATACAGTCGTTGCACAGGAAGTGCCTGCTGACAGACGTCTTGTATCTGTGAGGCTGAGGCTCTTTTCACTGACTGCCTTGCTTCAAGGGCACGTGGTCCCTCCATCTCAGGATGGGAAGGTGAGAAATATCTTGTGGGGAACAAGTGGACAGTGAGAGGTAAAGTGACTTACTCAAGATCCCTTTGCAAGTTAGTGCCAAATATTTCTGGAAAAACTGGAGATATTTTCTGGAAAATATTCCTATTCCCCAAGGTCAAGATATAGAAGCCTGCTGTCAGCTAGCACCTAAGGGGGCTGATTCATCCATTCATTCAACAGTTTGTGTGTTGGGGAAGGGAAATCAACTAGACCATCACGGAAGAAAGTGTAATGGGAAAGGTTATGCCGGCTCAGGGCTGAGCCCTGGAGCACTTAGAGTTTAAAGGACTTGCAGGGGACGAGAAGGCCACAGGGTGAGTGCAAGTATACTAGTTTCCTATTGCACTCTAACACATTAAGACATGGTGTTGACAATAATACACAGTTAGGCTCTTTCGGTTCTGGAGGTCGGAAGTCTCAAATCAGTGTCACTGGGCTTAAACCATACTGTCTGCTGGATCGCACTCCTTGGGTGGAGAGGCTCTAGGGGAGAATTGTTTCCTTGTTTTTTCTAGCTCCTAGAGCTGCACTTCTTGGCTCGTGGTCCTTTTTTCCATCTTTGAGGTTAGCGGTGTAGCGTCTTGCTGAGCTGTGACTTCACCGTATTCTTCAGTAGTCATATCCCCTTTTCCTTCCGTCCCATAAGGACACTTGTGATTACATTTAGGGCTCACTTAGCTAATCCAGGAAAATCTCCTGTATCTCAAGATCCCTGTATCTAATCACACCCACGAAGTCACTTTTGCCACATAAAGTAACATACTCAGAGTCTGGGGATTAGGACACAGATATATTTGGGAGGCTATTTTCAGCCTACCACTTACTGTCACCAACAAAGTAACACCCCAGGAGAACATCATAGAAGCTGAAAGAATAGTTTTTCAAGAAGCAGAAGGGGTCCTCTGAGGGTGGAGCTGCTGTGAGACTAAATAAGATGGGAGTAGAAAAGTTTTCCATTGCTCTAGCATGAAAGAGACTGTTGGTGATTTTTGGTAGGCTCCTTGACCTGGGTTTTGACAATGTTATTTTTGTGTGGGACACCAAAACAAGGCAACCAAAACAAAAATAAGCAAGTGGGACTACAGCAAATGAAAAAGCTTCTGTACAGCAGAGGAAACCATCAACAAAATGGAACGGTGATCTGTGAATGAGAGAGAATACTTGCAAACCATGTATTCATTAAGGGGTTAATATGCACACTATACAAGGACTCATAAAACTCAATAGAAAAAAAACCCGATTTTAAAATGGGTAGAGAAACTGAATAGACATTTTTTTCCAAAGAAGACATACAAATGGCCAACAGGTACATGAAAAGATGCTCAACATCACTAATCATCAGGGAAGGGCAAATCAAAACCACAATGGGATATCATCTCCCAGCTAGTAGAATGGCTGTCATTAAGGAGACAAGAGATGAGTGTTGACAAGGACGTGAAGAAAAGGGAGACCCTGTGCACTGTTAGTGGAGTTGTAAATTAGTGCGTCCACTGTGGAAAGCAGTGTAAAACTAATTTTTCAAAATATTAAAGATAGAACTGCTGTATGATCCAGCAATCCCAATTCTGGTATATATCCAAAAGAAATGAACATGGAATATTGAAGAGATGTCTTCACTCTCATGTTCATTCCAGCACTACTCACAGTAGCCAAAATGCACAAATAACCTAAGTATCTGTCAGTGGATGAATGGATAAAGAAAATGTGATATGTATATGCATAGAGGGGCTTCCCTGGTGGCTCAGATGGTGAAGAATCTGCCTGCAATGCAGGAGACCTGGGCTTGATTCCTGGGTTGGGAAGATCCCCTGGAGAAGGGAATAGCTAACGCTCCAGTATTCTGACCTGGAGAATTCCATGGACGGAGGAGCCTGTTGGGCTACACTTCATGGGGTCGCAGAGTCAGACATGCCTGAGTGACTAACATTATCACTTTCATATATATATATATATATATATATATATATTCATTGTTCTGAGTACTTTTTATTCATTTGCTTATTTTTCTAAGTACTTTTAGTAATTCAATCTCGTAGTCCATGGCAGTTATCTAAATCTCCTCTTAAAACATTTACCCACATCTGATAGTCTGTCAATTTGTTCTCCTTGAATGAGTCCCTGCTGTAGGCATCTTTCAGTTGGGTGGGCTGACCAGCTGCCATGCTGGGATCTCCATTAACCATCATTCTGAGGATCCTGTTGACCTTCCTCCTCTTGGGGCTCCTAGTATCCCATGTTTGGTTGTCTCCATCCTCTTTCTGAGCCATGCCCTTGTTTTCCATTGTATTTCTTTTGGTTGGTTTATTGCCTTTTTAAAAATTTTGCTGCCTCGGGTCTTAGCTGAAGCATGCAGCATCTTCCTTGTGGCGAGCGGATCTTTTGCTGTGGTGCATGCACTCTAGTTGTGGCCTGAGGGTCAGTAGCTGAGGCACATGGGCTTCGTTGCTCTGAGGCATGTGGAATCTTAGTTCCCCAACCAAGGAATGAACCTGAGTCCCCTGCACTGGAAGGCAGATTCTTAACCACTGGACCACCAGGGGAGTCCCTATCGCCTTGTTTTGATTGAACCTATCCTCCGAGAGGATCTGCCTGAGGAAAGATGAACTTTATGACATTATATATATACACATTTTGGAAATGTTTATTTATTTATTTATGTATTTGGCCTCACTGGGCCTTAGTTGCAGCACAAAGGATCTTCAATCTTCGTTGATGCATGTGGGACCTTTAATGGTGGCATGAATAGTCTTAGTTGTGTCATGCGGGATCTAGTTCCCTGACCAGGGTTCAAACCTGGTCTCCCTGCATTGGGAGCTTGGAGTCTTAGCCACTGGACCACCAGGGAAGTTCCTATGACATTATAAATTACTGTAATGGTATATCTGGATATTACAGGGCAAGCCTACCACCCCAGCCCAAACGTCCTCTTCTTCAGAGATATCATGGTCATTCCTGGCACTTCATTTTCCCATAAGTTTCCATTCTTTCATTTATTAGTCAATAAATATTTATGAAACGGCTGTTCTACAGGGACTTTGCTAGGCTCTGGATGCAGCAAAGAAGACAGACACATTTCCTGCTTTAATGGAACTTAAGTCAAATGGAGAATACAGACAATGAACAAACAATAATATATAAAATTATAAGATGATGTCATTTTAAAAATGAAGCAGAATTGAGGGATTCAGAGTGATAGGGATTAGATGGGGTGTTATTTTGCATAGGAAAGCTTCTCTGGGGGGGGGCAGTGTTAGAGCAGAAACCCAGATGAAGTAGTGGGACTAGCCTTGTGAAGATGTGAGAATGCCAGGGGGAAAGAACCTACATGCCAAGGAATCTGAGATTCAAGGAGCAGAAAGAAGGCCAAGAGAGTTACCAAGATAGAAAGAGTTAGGAGATGAGATCAAAAAGAGAGGTTGGTCAAGTCATAGAAGACCAGATAGGGTTTCTAGGGTGCAGTGTGCATCCAATGGGGTTTTAGCCCTGGAAGGACACTTTTGATTTTTAATTTAATTTTTTATTTTGAAACAACTTTAGATTTACAGAAGAGTTGTATAGAGAAGAGAGAATTCCTGTCTACTCTTGGCCCACTCTCCAGCCTAGCTTTCCTCTCACATTTGGGTGATTTAAGAGGCATGCAGGAGCCACTGTGGGATTAGGGCACAGTGACCCAAGGGACAGTTCCATGTAAGAACCTCTGCTAAACATAGGTCAGGATCTGCAGGTAGATCTCGAAGCTCTCCCTACCTCCTGCTGATTTCTAGTTTGTACAAATTCCCAACAGGAAGGGGCAGCGTCCTCTCCTGTCTGCTTTACTCAGGGAATTTGTTGTCAGAACTCTCTTCCTGCAGTCCCAGGATGTCAAGATTTCAGAAAAGGGAAAGTTCCTTCTCACAAACCATCAGGATTTTCATAGTAGTAAAGCTATGCTATTCTACTGTGCAGTTTTTCTCTTCTGGGCTCAATGCCTTCCTAGAATTCTGGACACTCTTCCATCCTTCTTTCCTCCCTTCCTTATCCTCTCCCCTCCCCTCCTATCCTCCCCTCTCCCATTTTTCCTTCCTTCCCTCTTTCCCTCCCAGCTTCCTTCCCTCCCTACCTGGGATTCACATGCTCAGTGAAAAGGTAGGAGGACTCAGCAAGTTAACTGCTAGACTAGCTGGCCCACCTCGATGGTAAACTAGGCGCATCTATGGCGCCCTGTTGTGGAGTGTTCACAGTGATGATGAGAGAAATTTCACTGTCTCGTGGCACTCCACATCTCACAGCTCACATCTATTGAGTTCTTTGCTTTCCTGGCTTTTGTCAGTCAGTCACAAACTTTGAGGGTTCCCTTTTCCTCATTCTGGCATAAGAGGGGGAAGCAACAAAAGTTGGGAGAAGGGAAGTCTATATTCCACAAACATAGAAATATGAAGATGAAGTGATGAGAAAATAGGAACACCCTGGGGGCAGAGTTCCTTGTAGGGGAAGAAACATTGTTTAGCAAAACTGCCTGATAAACCATTTGGCCTGTGAAATGACAGCTCTCAGAGTATGACTTGAATAGAATAAGAGAGAGATAAAGACACTTTGAAAGTCTCTGAATAGAAGGTTGCACATTACTAGTCAGAAAATAGATAAACAAGAAGGATCTACTGTATGAGAAGGGAGGGAATAGCCACTGGGTTCCAGGGAATAAAAATGAGAAATGGATTTTGAGCTGAGTTTCATAAGGCTGTTAGTTTAGGTCTAGGATAACTTGGCATTTTTAGAAAAAATACCTGAGACGAGAATCAATGGCAGAGTAGATGTAGGTGGTACCGGCAGAGGAGCTCCCATCACTGGAGAGATCAAAAACAGACTCCAAAAGGTTAGGATATTTGGTGATCACTGGGCAGGAAATAACAAGAAAGGATGAAGCCAGGAAAACTAATATAATTGTAAATTTTGTAAAGAATGCGTTAGTGCTTCAAAGATCACTGGGTAGAGATGTGGGCAGGATGTCGATAAATTAATAAATGAGGCAGGTTTTGCACAGACTTTACATCATAGCACAAGCACCTAAACTCCTGGAGCTCTTCCTTGACCATACTGGGTTGGAGAGGGAAGAGCTGGTGGGATTAATTTCTTGGAGAACTTGGAACCAAGGTGAGATGGAGTTACCTTCCTAACATGTATGCCTCCACTGACTCCATAGAAAAGCCTTACCCTTTGCAGGGAGGAGGAGCTGTTACTGACTTCCTGATACATGGGGTCCTCTGGGAATGAGGTATGCTACCTTAATCCCTGGGAAGACACTGTTGCTTTTCTTCCCGTTTCCCTGGAATTTCCTGGAGCCGTGGAGGTAGGGACAATGACAGGAGGGGAGGAGAAGCCTGGCGACAGCAGCCTGTTTGTAAGCATCCTGAGATGCAGTAGGAAAGGGTTTACTCCACAATAATTAGGTCCAAGAAAAGGCACCTAGCTTTATTTTTATTTTTTTAAATAATTTTTTAATTACTTTTAAGTTTAGCTCCAACTTCCTATTTATCAGTCTTGTGAATAATTCAATCTCAATTGTGTGTTTTGAGGGCAAGAAAGATTGTGGGGGAGGCTACCACTTTCTAAGATCATTTAGGAGTTCTTGAGGGTTAAGACATATGCTTCTCAGGACATTGAAAGGAAGATTGTATAAGTTTCCTGTAGCTGCTGTTACAAATTAACACAAACTTGGTGGCTTAAGAAAAAAAAGCACAGTTTTCTTTGCAGTTCTTCTAGCTGGAAGTCCTAAAGCAAAGTTGTCAGCAGGACTGTTTCCTCTGAAGGCTCTAAGGTAGAGTCCTTTCTTGCCTCTTCCATCTTCTGATGGCTGTTGGCACTCCTTGACATCTGTGGGCGTGTAGCATCACTCCAGTCTCTACCTTCATCTTTTCATCACCTTCTCGTCTGTATCTTCTCTTTTCTGACTTCTCTTTCTCTTATAAGCATTCTTGGGTTGGCATTTAGGGCTCACCATGATAGTCTCAGATTATCTCCCCATCTCAAGATCTTTAACCGCATATGCAATGATCCTCTTTCCAATTAAGGTAACATTCACAGGCTCCAAGGATTTGACAGGGATGTCTTTTGGGGAGCCATTTTTCAGCCTACCACAAGGACCTTCTGCTTCTTTGTCCTCTTCTGCACTGTTGAGATGCAGCACTGTCCCAGAGGGCATGTCCTTTTCAAAGCTTGCACACAGACAGAGCTCTCCTAAGCCTTTGTGTTGGTATCCTGTCATTCCAGATCCCTGATACTTAAGAAAACTCCGCTCTCACTCCCCTGTTCAGTCTCAGAGATCTTTCTGCAGAGCCTAGTTTCTTCACTGCAAGCCCTGTCTCTATTCTCCATGTTTATTCCTCCAAAAGAACTAGACTCCCAAACAGACTGACCCTTTCTGGCCACAGAGAACAACTTGGAGAGCTTGTTTGGCTTACTTGGTCAGCCAAGAACTATATGAGCTGAGAAGTGATAGAAAAAGACTGAGCTATAGAAAGACTAAAAGACCCTGCCATAATGTGCTAGCCTACTGATCCTTGAAGGTACTGGAAGACAAGCCAGCATGGATGGCAATTACTTAGGGTGGATGAATTGGAATAATGACAGGAAGATAATAATAATGATGACAATAATAATAATGTTTACAATAATATTACATATAATAATATTAATGTATAATATACATGTTATCACATAATATGTATATTACATATTACATAATATTACATAAACATTATAATATCTTTATGTAATAATAATACATAATATTACATATGTAATAATATTGCATATTACATAAACATATTATATAATATTGTAATAATAATAGTAATAATAATAGCTTCTACCAGATAGTGACTATTAGTTATTACTATACTCTATGCTAAATACTTCTATAGGCACATTCTTGGTTCATCTTCAGAACTTCTCATTTTTACAGAAGAGAAAAGTAAGACTCAGAAAGACTGAGTAATTTACTCAAGGTTGCTCAGTTAATAAGGCAGAACAAGGATTGGCACTAAGATTTGTATCTTTCCATAGACTGTACTTATTGGCTAATTGTGAAGAATATTGCTTTCCTATGAAAGCCACTGTTTTGCTTATCACATATAGCTGACTGATCCAAATATTTTCCTCACTGTCTTGATAGGTTCCAGGAACCTAGGAAGCCCTTAAATGATGTGATAATGGGCACAACTCATCCAGTATTCCCACTGAAGCTCCGAACTTGCTGCTCTTTTTCATCCTGAGTGTTTAAGCTCCTCTAAAGCAAACAATGAAATTCCACAAATCATTACGGAAAGTAGAAGCCCACATCTTCAGAGCTCTAAAACACTATTGGCTCTGCAAGCACCACTTTTCCTTATCAGTAAGGGAATATAGAGGGCTTCCCTAGTGGCACTAGTGGTAAAGAGCCTGACTGCCAATGCAGGAGACACAGGAAACATGGGTTTGATCCCTGGGTCGGGAAGATCCCCTGGAGGAGCGTATGGCAGCCCATTCCAGTATTCTTGCCTGGAGAATCCCATGGACAGAGGAGCCTGGCTGTTCATAGGATCACAAAGATTTGGACATGACTGAAGTGACTTAGCATGCATGCATGCACAAGGGAGTGTAAAAGTCTTCATATATATGAATAAAATAATGCTGCTAAAACTCATACTAATAAAGAAATAACATTTACTGGGAAATGACTTACTGGCATCCTATGGTTGAGGTCCTGGAATGTAACTTCATCTTGCTTCCAGCTCTGCCTCTGACCCAGTCAAGTGCTTAGTTGCTCAGTCATGTCTGACTCTTTGCAACACCATGGACTGTAGCCTGCCAGGCTCCTCTGTCCCTGGGGATTCTCCGGGCAAGAATGCTGGAGGGGGTTGCCATACCCTCCCCAAGGGGATCTTTCCAGCCAGGGATTGAACCCAGGTCTCCAGCGTTGCAGGTGGATTCCTTACTGTCTGAGCCACCAGAGAAGTCATATGACAGAGCTGAGCCCTGGGCTCTTACGAGCTTTGGTTGTTAGGAAAGCCTCCTAGGCTATGGCCACACTACCCTGAATGTGCCCAATCTCATCTGATCTCAGAAGATGAGCACAGTTGTGCCTGGTTAGTACTTAGTACTCGGGTGGGAGAAAAGGCTTCTATTACAGAGTAAAGAGAGAAAATGAGGAACCCAATTGGCCTCAGGCCTAAGTGCTGTGAGCCTGGAAAGTTTAGACTGTTAGACTTTAAAGCTTCTCAGGATATGGTGTTGGTTTTTTAATCCATTCTTAATTTCTCATTTTAAAGATAAATGCTTTTTATGTGGGTTTATGATACCAGTCCATCCTAAAGGAGATCAGTCCTGGGTGTTCATTGGAAGGACTGATGCTGAAGCTGAAACTCCAATACTTTGACTACCTCATGCGAAGAGTTGACTCATTGGAAAAGACCTTGATGCTGGGAGGGATTGGGGGCAGGAAGAGAAGGGGACGACAGAGGATGATATGGTTGGATGGCATCACTGACTCGATGGACATGAGTTTGGGTGGACTCCGGGAGTTGATGATGGACAGGGAGGCCTGGCGTGCTGCGATTCATGGGGTCGCAGAGGCATACACGACTGAGCGACTGAACGGAACTGAACTGATGATTTAGACAGAAATGGGAGAGACCAAATTTGGGTGCTTTAGTTTTTATAAACTGAAGTAAACTTGCTTTACAATGCTGAGTTAGTTTCTACTGTATAGCCCAGTGAATCAGCTGTGTGCACACATACACGCCCTCTTTTCCAGATTTCCTTTCCCTCTAGGTCACCACAGAGCATGTAGAGTCCCCTGTGTGTACCTAGGTTCTCCTTTCTTATCTGTTTTACACACAGTGTCAGCGGTGTATATATGTCAGTCCTGATCTTCCATTTCCTCCCGTCACCACCTCTTACCCCCTTGGTGTCCACACATTTGTTCTCTACATCGGTCTCTATTTCTGCTTTGCAGATAAGTTCATCTATACCAGTTTTCTAGATTCCATGTATTAGTATATGATTAATATGCCATACTTGTTTTTCTCTTTCTGACTTCACTCTGTATGACAGTCTCTAGGTCCATCCACATCTCTGCAAATGGCACAGTTTCATTATGTTTGTTTTTTGTTTATTTTAGTTTTTGGCTGCCTCGCTGTGCAAGGCTGGCCTTCTCATTGTGGCAGCGTCTCTTGTTGCAGAGCACAGGCCTAGGCACGCAGGCTTTGGGAGCTGTGGCACGTGGCTCTGGGGTGAGCAGGCTTCAGTAGGTGCGGCTCACAGACTCAGGGGTTGGGGTGCACAAGGTTAGTTGCTCCACAGCACGTGGAATCTTCCTGGACCAGGGATCAAACCTGTGTCTCCTGCATTGGCAGGTGGATTCTTGTCCACTGAGAACCAACAGGGAAGTCCTCTCTCTCTCTACATATATATATATATAAAGCAAGATTCTTGTGTCTGAAAGTCACACAGTGGAAGAGTTTGAGACCCTTTAGAGAGCCCTGGCCCCATTCTCCCATCAATCTGATGATTGAATGCCTTCCCTTTTAAGACTAAAGTGGAGAATAATGTCAATCTGTTAGATCAGTTTCATATTTTTAAGAGATCAATGAGAGTGAAATCATCTCCCAGTTCATATTTGTTTCAAAAATTATAAGGATAATTTTGGGTAGGAGACAAGTTTAAGCAAAACTGCAATGGATCAGTGACAAAATAGAGATGATGTCAGATTGCTAAAAAGAAAAAAAATCACAAAGGAGTGTGATCCTGCTCTCATTTTTTAACGTGAGAATCATAACTGTGAGTGCCTATTAGCAAAGCCTGGAGGAACTTACATTGAATGTCAACATGGCTTTACAATAGCTCAGTGGTGGAAGGATGGTTGTTTTTATTCTTCTTCTTTCTGTTTTCCAAATTTTCTTAAATAAACACGTACACTTCTAAGTGCTTCTAACATGGACAGGGACAGTAAGAAACACAGAAAATAAGTAAGTGGCTGTCTCCTCTGGGGTGCTTCCTGTTCGCACTCAGATGTTCTGACCTCACTCAGGAACCTATAAAGGTGGAGGTTTTTTGGGAAAACCCACTTTCTGGGATTAGGTGTTGACAGTTCAAGTTGCAGAGACCCCATGGGTGACCCTGTCGGTTGTAACTGAATCTCCGTCTCCCACGCCTCACTAAGGCATCTGCAAATCCTGCGGTATCTACATTAAAAAAACATCCCCAATCCCATCTCTTATCCCCTGTAGTGATGTAGGCATCACTTCTCTGGACTCTACAGCAGCCTCCTACTCACTCTGCCTGCTTCTGCTTTCACCCCTTCATTTCATTGACCATAGGTGTAAAGGCAGGCCACGTGGGCCTCTGAAGATGGAAAGTAGACCACTTCTTTCTCTTGCTCAGAAACCTCTGGGGTCCTCACCGAGTCCTGCAAGACCCTAGTGTTCACTCTAATGCCACGTCCTCCTCATATTCTCCTACGACCTCCTCTTCTGCCCTCCTTGTTTTCTTCAGAGCCCCTGGGGTGCTCCTATCTTTGTGCTTGTCTTTTTCTACCTCAAAATATTTTCCTCTAAATACCCACCTCTCAGAAAGAGAAAAATAAATACCACATATGAAGGCATATATGTGGAATCTATAAAAATGGAACAGTAAGCCTATCTGTAGGGAAGGAATAGAGATGCAGATGTAGAGAGTGGATGTGTGGGCACAGGGGTGTAAATTGGGAGACTGGGATTGAAGTATGTGCACCGGCATGTGTAAAACACATAGCTAGTGGGAAGCTGCTGTCTAGCACATCACTTGGTGCTCTGTGATGACCTAGAAGGGTGGGATGGGGTGGGTGGGAGGGAGGGACAAGAGGGATTGGCTATATGTATACTTATAGCTAACTCACTTTGTTGTACAACATTGTAAAGTAACTATTTGTTGTTGTTTAGTTGCTGAGTCATGTCCAACTTTTTTGTGACCCCATGAACTGTAGCCTGACAGGCTTCTCTGTCCATGGGATTTTCCAGGCAAGAATACTGGAGTGGGTTGCCATTTCTTTCTTCAGGGGATCTTCCCAATCCAAGGATCATTTAACCTGCATCTCCTGCATTCTTTACCACTGAGCTACCAGGAAAGCCCCTATAAAAAAAACTAATAAATTTAAACGTTAAAAAAAAAAATCCACCTCTTTTATCCTTTTTACATGTCCTCCAACATCACTTCTAAGAGAAGCTATCCCAGACCTTCCACCCTCTCTCCCTTCTTTGTTCTGTTTCTCTTCAGAACATATCTTTCTTCTGCGCCTAAAACAGTGCTCAATACATCTTGTTGATTAAACAAATGAATGAATAATTAATATATAATATATGCACTATTAATGCTCAAATAGATCAAAGTTGTGCTTTATGTTTCCTTCAGAGGAAAACCAGTATGTACTTATTTTCTATCATAAAAAGCAGTGTGAAATAAAGTAATTACTTAGCCTTTCCATCCCAGGGACAAGTTTTACCTAGATGACCTAGAAAATTGAGATCAAACTATATTTTGACCCAAATATAACAAGAACTGCTTCAATTTTCTTCCTCATTTCATCTGTGACAGCCACGCCCTACTTTTCCAAGATAAATTAGTTTTCAGCAAAATGCAGTCATGGATCACTGGCCTAACTAATGATAAATAAACGACATTTCCATTTTATCTCTTTTTAAAATGAAACCTTAGATTTATTCTCATAGTTGTTCATGTACTTCAACTGACTGTATATACCCCAAATTATTTAAACAGAGAGTTTTTTTAAGTCTCGAGTAATCCTATTCATGTGTTAAATTCTTTGTCTAACTATCCAAAGAGCTCCTAGTTATTTGTTTACCCATTATATATGTGACTGAGATCTGCCTCTTCTGTATTTTTGAGGGTATTTTTCTCAATTGTGTTTGAAAAGATGGAGTTTGTTCATAGAATTTCTGTTCTAGATATTAAAAAAAAAAACAAACACAAATGACTTTTGATAAGAGAATAGATAAATTGTGGCATATCCACACAATGGAATGTCATACCACAGAGAAATAGCTGAACTCCAGCCACATGCCACAACTTGGGTGACTCTTAGTTATGCGATGTTAAATAACCAGGAAAATTAAAAAACATATTGATTATATAGTTATATATATACATACATAGGATAAAGCAAAAGAGAAGTATGAAAGGTAGGAATGATAAATACAAATTCAAGGTATTAACTGCCTGTAGGAGGCAAGCTGGAAAGTGAGATGATAACAGGTAAGCACACAGATAGGTGTGTATCACTGGTACATTTTTTTTTTTTTTTCATTTTTAACACTTGGGTGAGATTGGCTTGGCAGTGTTTGTTATGTAATGTAACTAAGTAACACAAGTAGGAAGGACTAAGTAAGGACCAAGGGTGATTACATGTCATGAGCCAAGGAGTATACTTAGCACAGTTCCATGAACTTAACGTGCAGCATCGTACAAAGCAGAAGGTTACGCTGAATGTTTTTATGAGAATGGAGACAAAATATCCGGCCTCGTCAAGAAAATAAGAGTTGCATTCGGGGGTAGCATCCAGCACGCAGATAGAGGGGTGCACAGTAGCATTCCAGGTGGAGGCCTTTCTCCTCCTCAGAGTTTCCTGTCTAGCCCCAAGCTCCCCTTAACTCACTCCTTGCCCGGCTCTGTTCTCTGTCCTTACTCCTCCATGCCCACGGTGGCAGACCTCCCAGACCATTGCTTGTCCTATGTCCACAGTTCACTCATTCCTCATATCACCATTTTATTTCCCTGTAGCCACTTACTTCTGAGTTCACATATGATTTTGGTTTTGCCTCAGAGCTTTATTAATTATTAATCATCATAATTTTCAGAGTAACCCACAGTCAAGCAAAGTAGGTAAAAGCAAGAAGGCAAGGAAGTAAGCTTGCTGGCCAAGATTCCCTCAGCCTGATCAGTTTCTCACCTTATGCCTTTAGGTAAGAGAATATCTGATATTTTTTTTCCCCAGCAAATTGAACATAACAAGGAATCTGGATAGTGGCAGTTCCAGAGATGGTTAATGCACTGGTTCAACCAAACCAGGACCCTGAATCAGCCCCTCTGTGTTGCTTTTGGCTCTTCCTTTCTGGTGCCAGAAGGTAGCTGCAGTGCCCAGCACCAGGGCATCGCTTGGCAACACCTAGGCCAGAAGGAGGAGAAGTGTGTTTCCTCCTAAGGCTCCCTTCTTATGTCAGTGAGGAATATCCCATCGAGAGACTGGCCACCATTCCCTGCAGTGCTTCACTTCTGGTGTCATAAGTGTGAATCGGCTCACCTGCTTGTCTCAAACCAGCAAAGAAGCGACAGGATTTCCATGACTCCTTTAAATCAGTCGTGATTATTCCTGGGTACCAGACAGAAAGCCACCTGCTGCCTGAACACAACTGGGATTCAGTGAGCAAGGTCGGATCTGGGCATGGGTGCTGGGAGGGCAGACAACAGCCTCTGCTGCCCGAGGGCTCTTGTGTACTTCCCAGTTGGCATCATAGTGGTAACAATGCTGTGTCTCACAGCACTTCACAGTTTGCAAAGCATTCACATCCCTGGTTTCACGCAATTCTGGCCAACCAGGAGAGATGCAGGTGTATCTCTGAAAGGAATGTGACAGAAAGGGAGACTGAGGATGCTGAGTGGGGAGTGATTCACTTGCGCTCTTACAGCTTCTCAGAGCTGAAAATCAAACAGGTGTTTCTCACACAAATGTCCAATGTCTTTCCAGCCCATTCCAGGGTAACTGGCAATGCATAGAAGGAACTGGACTGTAAGTTCTGTATGAATTTCCTCTACAGGCCAGTGGCCCATGTGCTCCCAGCAGACGTAGAGTTTGACTGAGAACAGGTGCAGTTTTGGTGAAGGAGTAGGTGGCAAGGCAAAATTTCTACATAGACACATCTTGTGCAGAGTAAGTGATGCCCACACAGAGGGTGATAGCCCATAACAGAGGAGCAGATGGAGGTTGCAGTTGTGTGAAGCCTGTGTCCAGCCCACATGAAATGCAAGAGCTTCAAAAGGCGTCTGGGCAGTCCAACTCTCTGTCAGATTCAGCTGCTCAGCAGCGTTCAGCTCCTGGCTTACACTTAATGATTTAAACCCAATAAGATAGAGGTGATGGCTCTATCACGGCAAATAGATGGGGAAACAGTGACAGACTTTATTTTGGGGGGGCTCCAAAATCACTGCAGATGGTGACTTCAACCATGAAATTAAAAGGTGCTTGCTCCTTGGAAGAAAAGCTATGACCAACCTAGACAGCTTATTAAAAAGCAGAGACATTACTTTGCCAACAAAGGTCTGTCTAGTTAAAGCCATGGTTTTTCCAGTAGTCATGTATGGATATGAGAGTTGGATTATAAAGAAAGCTGAGAGCCAAAGAATTGATGAACTGTGGTGTTGAAGACTGTTGAGAGTCCCTTGGACAGCAAGGAGATCCAACCAGTCAATCCTAAAGGAAATAAGTCCTGAATATTCATTGTAAGGACTGATGCTGAAGCTGAAACTCCAATACTTTGGCCACCTGATGTGAAGAACTGACTCATTTGAAAAGACCCTGATGCTGGGAAAGATTGAAGGGGGGAGAAGAAGGGGACGACAGAGGTTGAGATGGTTGGATGGGATCACTGACTCAATGGACATGAGTTTGCGTAAACTCCGGGAGTTGGTGATAGACAGGGAGGCCTGGCGTTCTTCAAATCATGGGGTCGCCAAGAGTTGTACACGACTGAGCGACTAAACTGACTGACTGATGGCTTTAAGAAAGTACTTGGGAACACACAAACAAGGAAAGCGTTTAATGACTTTAAAACAGAGGACTGAAGCCAGTGAGAGCTTCCAGGATGTACAACCTACAAATGTCTTGTCATTGCTTCACATCTGGTCCTCAGACCTGATCTTCACCCCTAGGAATCAGCTGGAAAACTATCTGATAATGCACCCAGGCATTGCTAGTGACAGCCTACACTGGAAAATTCTTTTTCATGTCAAGAAGCATAAAAATGTTAAAGTCACTTCAACCATGGACCCCACTCATGAGACCGCATAGAAAGGAAATAACTCAAGTGAAAGAAAAAAGCTATAGGTCTGGTGATAGCTGCTGTTTTATTACTCATGTGGGAGTGAAGAGTTGGAAGCACCCTAAATGTTCAGCAGCAGGAAATAGCCACATTATCTACTCAATGGGATCTAAGCATCTGTTAAAAGGTGTAATCATTAAAGATGATGATTCATTCAAAAATATTTATTGAATGCTTACAATATGCCAAGCACTATTTTAGACAGTGAAACAGTGAGCAAAACAGACTGAATACCTGCTTCCACTCAGTTTATCCTCTAGTATGTGTGGTGAAGGGGAGCTGAAGCAACAAGAAAAAAAGGTGATGATTCAAAATACAGTGAAAAATGCAGAAGAGAAAAATATGTATAATGTTATTCTTCCTACTGTATAGCACAGGAAACTCTATTCAATACTCTGTAATGGCCTATATGGGAAAAGAATCTGAAAAAGAGTGGAGATATATATATGTGTGTGTGTGTGTGTGTGTGTGTGTGTGTGTAGTGTCTGTAACTGATTCACATTGTTGCGCAGCAGAAGCTATCACATCATTGTAAATCAACTCTACTCCAATAAAAATTTTAAAAATATGATTCTTGCTATGCCATGCATTCAACTCTATGAGCAATGATGGAAGGAAGCAGGAAATAAAGTGGATGGGATGATGCAGTTGTGAACAATTTCTTTCTTTTGTTGTTGTTCCAGTGTTTTTAGTACAATATTTTTTAAAAATCAAAATGGGGACAAAAATCATCTGATACTTTTAGCATTTGCACTCCCATATTTCAAAAGAAAGGTGTCCATCTAACTTTGTAGAGGTCAAAGAAAAAACATAACAAAAACTTGTTTGAGGAAGGAAGAAAAGAGAGAGCAGGAGGGAGAGAAAAGAGAGAGGGAGAGAGAAGAACAGATGCAGCTTTTATACTTCTTTCTGGCTTTAATCAGACCGCACCTTTGGTTCACCCTTGTCTTTTGAGGCTCCAAGTCTATGACACTGAAGTGAAAGATCTAAAATGTCATTCTGACTTAAATTCTGATTTGTTTGAATCAATATAAACCCTGAATATTCTTTGGAGGGTCTGATGCTGAAGCTAAAGCTCCAATACTTTGGCCACCTGATGCAAAGAGCTGACTCATTGGAAAAGACCCTGATGCTGGGAAAGATTGAAGGTGGGAAGAGAAGGGAGCAGCAGAGGTTGAGATGATTGGATGGCATCACCGACTCAATGGACATGAGTTTGAGCAAATTCCAGGAGACAGTGGAGGACAGAGGAGCCTGGTGCAGTTGAGGTCACAGAGTTGGACATGATTTAGCAACTGAACAACAACCACCATAGTGAACTAATGAAGGCCGGTAAAAGCAAGTTTTCCAAGCAACTGTAAACTTAGCCAGCATTTTGTGATGATCTGCAACCAAATTTGGTCACAACCTGTAAGTTGCAAGTATAACCCTAACTATGGAAGTTGTGTTTGTCTTCATGAATGCCTATTGTCCTAGCCTCAGCCATTTAGCCACCTTGACACAGATGACCGTAGGTAGACTTGACTGTTGGTGTTGGATGGCTGTGATGTGTGTTTCTTTAAAATAGATAATTTTTTAATTTAAAAAGTTTTATGGAAACACAGTTGATTTACAATGTTGTGTTAGTTTCTGCTGTGCAGCAATGTGAATAATAAGTTACGTGTGTGTGTGTGTGTGTGTGTGTGTGTGTGTGTGTGTGTGTGTGAAAGTGAGTCACTCAGTCATGCCTGGCTCTTTGGGACCCCATGGACAGACAACAGTGCATGAGATGGTTGGATGGCATCACCAACTCGAGGGACAAGAGTTTGAGCAAACTCCAGGAGCTGGTGATGGACAGGGAAGCCTGGCTTGCTGCAGTCCATGGGGTTGTAAAGAGTCAGACACGACTGAGTGACTGAACTGGACTATACAGTCCATGGAATTCTCCAGGCCCGAATCCTGGAGTCGGTAGCCTTTCCCTTCTCCAGGGGATCTTCTCAACCCAGGGACTGAAGCCAGGTCTGCCACACTGCAGGCAGATTCTTTACCAGCTGAGCCACCAGGGAAGCCCAAGAATATTGGAGTGGGTAGCCTGTCCCTTCTCCAGGGGATCTTCCCAACCCAGGAATCAAACCTGGGTCTCCTGCATTGCAGGCACATTCTTTACCAGCTGAGCTACCAGGGAAGCCCCGTGTGTGTGTGTGTGTGTGTGTGTGTGTGTGTGTGTATGTGTATACATATATATACATATATATGTAGGCTTCCCTGATAGCTCATTTGGTAAAGAATCCACCTGCAATGCAGGAGATCCCAGTGTAATTCCTGGGTCAGGAAGATCTGTTGGAAAAGGGATAGGCTACCCACTCCAGTATTCTTGGGCTTCCCTGGTGGCTCAGTGGTAAAGAATCACCTGGGTTTGATCCTTGGGTTGGGAAGATCCTCTGGAGAAGGGAAAGGCTACCCACTCCAGGATTCTGGCCTGGAGAATTCCATGGACTATATAGTCTCAAAGAGTCAGACATGATTATATATATATGTATATTCATACAGATGTATTGAGTTGGCCAAAACGTTCATTTGGATTTTTTCATCATGGATAGAATACACATATATACATATATATAATATTCTCTTTTAGATTATTTTTTATTATGTTTTATTACAAGATATTGAGCATAGTTCCCTGTGCTATACAGTAGGTCCTTGTTGGTTATCTGTTTTATATGTAGTAGTATGTATATTTTAGGAATTTGGGGTTAAAATATCTTTTTGATTGTTTTCTAGATCTGTTAGATTGTTTCCAGATCTGTCTGTTCCAGGTTTTAGGCACTTTGGGTCAGGAGAGAATCCAGAACTCTTTGGGTAGAGGTAAGAGTCTGAAGTCCCTTTCCGGCTCCTCAGCTTCTATCATCTGCTCCTTATATATACTTCAGCTGCTTAGAATTGCACCTGCTGACCCACCTGCTAGGTCATTTGTCTTTAAGGTCCTGCCTGCACTCCTCTGTGGCATCGCCCTGGACTGCTGAACAGCTGCTATTTCCAAGCAGGCTGCATTTCTGTGAGCTGCAAGATGGTCCTTGCAGGTGGCTGGTGCAGGAATTTTCAGCTTACCAAATGCTTTGCAATAAGAAGCTAAAAATACTCATGTGCGTGTGTGTGTGTGTGTGTGTGTGTACATGATCATTGTCAGTGATTATGAGCAGCAAGGAAAAAGTGACAAGGGAATATATGCTGTTGAGAACTGCTGCCTCATCATCAAATAATATTTATTAAGCAGCTTCTTTGTGGCTGATGTGGAGGGCTTGCTGGTTCCCATGAGATGAAGACTGGGCTTTTCTTTTCTTCCTTTCCTTGCATCCAGCCTCCCACATTGCTTCCCCTATACCGGATCTTGACTTAAGGATATTGTTTTTGCTTCTGTCCTGGGAGTTGAACAGCTAGTGTTTTGAAGGAGAAAAGAAGTGCTATGGTCACAGAGGGGTGGCTTTGCAAGCTCATGAAGCTGCCCTCCTCCTCGGAAAGAACTCAAATCCAGGTGCACCTGAGATTGGGACTTGAGCCCACAATTTCTGACTTAAGAGGGGCCTTGAACCCACTGTATTTTTTTGGCTGTGCCAGGTTTTGTTGTGGCATGCAGGATCTTTGACCTTCGTTGCTGCATCTGGCATCTAGTTTTCTGACTAGGGATCGAACCTGGGCCCCCTGCATTGGGAGCATGGAGTCTTAGCCACTGGATCATTGGGGAAATCCAAAACCCATTGTCTTTTAATTAAAACCACCTACTTGGTATCAGGTCTTAATTGAAGCTCAGGTTCCTTTGTCTCAATGCAGAAAGAATTCAGCATGAGGCAAAGGGGCAGGTGAAGAAAGAGTTTATTAGCACAGGATGCTTGTGAGAGATACAGACAGGCAGGCAAGGGAGTGCAGCCCCCAGAACAAAGAGGGCTACGTTTTTATAATCAAAAAAACACTGGGAGGGGAGCAGGCCCTTCTTCCTCATTTTTAGGTAGACATCAAGACTCACATCATTAGTTCCTCCTTTAACTCTATGTGGTCTAACTGGAACTGTTAGATACCATTTAAATCATATGTATATTAGCAAAAGGGCGATTGATGCTTTTGAACTGTGGTGTTGGAGAAGACCCTTGGACTGCAAGGAGATCCAACCAGTCAATCCTAAAGGAAATCAGTCCGAATATTCATTGGAAGGACTGATGCTGAAGCTGAAACTCCAATACTTTGGCCACCTGATGCAAAGAACTGACTCCTTTGAAGAGACCCAGATGCTGGGAAAGATTAACGGTGGTAAGAGAAGGGGACGACGGAGAATGAGATGGTTGGATGGCATCACCGACTCAATGGACATGAATTCGAGTAAGCTTTGGGAGTTAGTGATGGACGGGAAAGCCTGGTGTGCTGCAGTCCATGGGGTCGCCAAGAGTCGTACACGACTGAGCGACTGAACTGAGCTGATGATATGTACTCACATACAGTAATTCATCTCAGGTTTCAGTAAACTGTCCTCTTTCACCCAGTTTCTTTCACTGTTCACCTGTATTCTTGCCTTGGCTATGTGGAGAAATGCTACTCTTCAAGGAAAGTAACTCTCTGACTTCATGTAACAAGATTCAGATCCCAGATCTGTTGTCTGTGTTTTAACTATCAGGACCTGTGGCTTGAGTGTGTTGAGACTTGGATGCACCTTCAGGGTAGACTAGATTGTTGCTAGGTTACTAGATTCTTTTCTTGAGGGGTCATTAGCTTACAACAGTCTCCCAAACCCCCTTAAAATTCACTTTCTCTCTTTCTCTCTCTTTTTTCCCTGTTTTTCCATTCCTAGTGGAATTTCAAAACTAACTAATTATCCTACCCTACCCCTATCACGCAAGCTTTTTCAAAGAGCAGGAGAAGGTAGGTGTTAAGCCTAAGGAGGCCCTGAAGTGAATATTGTCCTTTCCCATGGGTAGGAGATTAAATACTAGGAGAGGGTTTCTGCTTTGAAAAATGTCCTGGAAACTCCTTCCAATGAAACATTGTGATGGAGCTGGAGATGCTTCACCAGAACCCCTCTTGAGAAAGGATTTTGGTTGTAGTCGCTAGGGGTTTGTGGGCAGACGATCAGGGTCACAGCCTTCCTATGTGGCTCACCTCTAGTGAAGTTTTAGGCTACAGATAGAAAGATGTGACCAGTTTGGATCCACATGGAAAAGGACTGTGTCCCAAAGAGGCTGTAAGGTCTTCCCAGCATCTTGCAGCTCCCAGCTCCCCAACAGGAGCTTACTGATTACATGTGGTACTGTGTTCTGAGAGTGTCTGATCAAGGAGACCTGGACATATCATTAGATAAGGTAGGCTTTGGTGACAAAAGTAGATTGCAGAGAGTTAAGGAGATGGATACTAGAACATGGGACCCTGCAAGAAAAAGAGATGGGCAAACAACAAGAATACCACTCAGTTTATACCATCAGAAGAAAGCATCCCAGCAAAAAATCACACTCCTTGCCAGTTCACAGACCTGACCAGATCTTGGATCTGAAACCCATTAGCTGAAAGAGACTCTGTGTCTTCAAAAGGAAGGACCCAGAACATCATGACAGATGTCCATGGCACATCCAACACATAGGGAGTGATCATGGAAAAAATACCAGACATTTCAATAAATGACTGTAGGACACAGAGCCCTACTTGGCATTTAGATGTTTGCCCCACCCCCACCCCCGAATCTATATGTTGAGATCCTAACTCCAAATATGATGGTATTGGAAGACTTTGAGAGGTAATTCCGGTTATATGAGGTCATGAGGTAGGGCCCTTGTAATGGGACTAGTGTTTTTATAAGAAGAGACTCCAGAGTGCGTGTCCTCTCGCTGACATGTGAAAACATAGCCAGAGGTGGCTGTCTGCAAGCCAGGCAGAGAGCCTTGGCCAGAACCCAACCATACTGACACCTTGATTTTGGACTTCCAGTCCCCAGAACAAAGGGAAAAACATTTTTTGTTGTTGTTGGTTAAGCCACCCAGTCTGTGTTACTTTGTCATGGCAGCCCCAGGAAGCTAAGACAATACTGATACTTGAAGACCTAAGCTGTCATCATGGGCCTCCTGTTTGAGCGAGGGCATATGGGAGTTAGGTGATAATATTAAATTGATTTGTAAGAACTCTCTTTTTTATTATGGATATCAGTCCTCAGATTACTATATATAACAGGGAGATTTCCCTAGTTTTTTGTTTGCCTCAGTTTTTAAAAATTTTATTTGTTTTGCCGGTTGGTATTATTTAATTTTTATATTGTCAAATTATGATTCTTTTTTTTCTTTTTATACCAAGATTACAGAGATTTTCCTATCTTGAGATGATAAAAATACCCATCCATATTTTCTTTAATAGTTTAATTTTAGAGCTCATTTGATGTTTTGTAGGATTTTAAGTGTGGAGTTTTTAAATAATTTATTTATTTTTATTTCAGCTTAGAGTTTTATTTTTTCCTCCAAATTTTTACCAGTTGTCAAAACATGTATCTGAAAAATAATTTTTTAAAAATCTATATCTTTAAAAAAGAGGTTCTCCAGCTGCTTTGGAAAAGAGTCTGGCAGTTCTTCATATGATTAAACATAGAGTTACTTTATGACCCAGCAATTCTACTCCTAGGCATATACCCAAGAGAAATTAAAACAGGTCCACAAAAAAACTTGTGCACAAATGTTCACAGCAATATTATTCATAATAACCAAAAGGTAGAAACAACCCAAGGGCCTCTTGTTAGCTCAGCTGGTAAAGAATCTGCCTGCAGTGCAGCAGACCCCGGTTTGACTCCTGGGTTAGGAAGATCCCCTGGAGAAGGGAGAGGCTACCCACTCCAGTATTCTTCACTTTCCCTGGTGGCTCAGACAGTAAAGAATCCACCTGCAATGAGAGAGACCTGGGTTTGTTGGGAAGATTCCCTGGAGGAGGGCATGGCAACCCACTCCAATATGCTTGCCTGGAGAATCTCCATGGACAGAGGAGCCTGGCAGGCTAGAGTCCATGGGGTTGCAAAGAATCGGACACGACTGAGCAATTAAGCACAGCAGAGCACCAAAACAACCCGAATATCTATCAGCAGACAGGAGGATAAATGAAATGTGGCATAGCCATATAATGGAATAATATTTGGCCTTAGAACAGAAATGAAGTCCTTATACACGCTGCAACATGATCTTTGAAAAGTTGTGCTAAGTGAAATAAGCCAGCCACAGTGCACATGTTATATGATTCTATTCCTATGAAAGTCCAGAGTAGGGAAATCTATAGGGACGGAAAGTAGGTTAATGGCTGCCCAAGGCTAGGGTGGGGTGGCGTAGGAGGGATAGGAGAATGACAGCTATAGGGTTTATTTTTGAGGTGATAGAAATGTTCTAATGTTGACTGTGGTGATGGTTGTATAACTCTGTGAATATACTAAAAACCACTGAATTGTATTGATACACTTAAACTGGATGAATTGCATGGTGTATGAATTCTATCTCAGTGAAGTTATTTTAAAAAGTAAAGGCAAGAAAATTTAGGTACAGACAGCTTACAGAACTAAAAAAAAAAAAAAAGAGAGAGAGAGAGAGAGAAAAGAGGACTTCTGCTAAAATTGAGACATAGCTCTGATCTTGGGTGAAATAAGTAGGTATGGGACAGAGGGACTTATTCCTCCAGATGGGCATCAAGCACTGTCTAAAGGTGATCTGATTATATTGTTGGGTGAATGCTGTACATTTATTGGCATCCTGGATGACACATAGCAGTAAGATTCATTGTGAGAGAGAAAGAAAGGGAATCTTCTGCTAGACTCACCAAATCAATGACAAAAAGGAACAAATATCTGCTTTCACAGCTGGATGACCTCTGCAAAACAGGCTGGACAGATTTCCAACAGGCCAGCCTAAGAAACAGACTTTTCTGGGCAGCATGTGTCTCTACTGCCTTCCCTTCTCACTTCTTAAAGGGCACTGGAGGTTATTTTATAGAAATGAGTGGTATTTTCTTGGGAGACACAATAATAAGGAAAGCAGAGATCCTTAGTTGTGAAGTTGGCTCTGTCACCAAAAAACTTCAGCTTCTTAGGAAAATTAATTTAATCACATGTTAAGATTTTTGGTTTTCCTTATCTAAAAGTGGAGAGGATAGGACCATGTGGTATCCTAGCCCCTTTTAACAATAATATTCGCTTCTGTTTTATGAAGTACCAGAGAATATGTTTGTCTGATGTTGCCTCAGGCTGGAATACGTGTACGTAGTGCCCTACCCTGTAGTCTACAGTCATTCTGTAAGACTGTGCCGAGCGTTATTTGTCGAGAAGGTGCTTCTGGCTTTGTCCTCTTGTAAAGCCAAGAGCAGTGAGTTGTCGCATTCTGTAGTCCCAGCGCTTAAATTTTGATCTTAGGACTCTGGATGCCACTCCAACTTTTCCTAAAGAACTATTACTTCAGAATTACTGAAGATCTCATAATTTTCAATAGCATTCTAGTAGTTATTATTGTCTTTTCAGCAATATTCAATGCCATTACACCCCAGTTCACCCTTGAAGCTTTTCCATTCAGTGGCTTTTGACGCTTTTTACCTTCTATTATCCTACTTATTCTGGGCCACTCCTTTTCAGTCTCCCTGGATCCCTCTGTATTTGTCTCTCCATAAAAGTACACATTCCTCAAACTTTTGCCCTTGGCCTCTATCTCTGCCTCCTCCATTGACTTCCTAAGGAGATGATTCACTCTTACAACTCCAGCTGTTACTTGTGTGTATCTCTCTCCCAGAACCCATCTCTACCTCTGACCACTTTCTGAAATCCTGAATTTCTAGTGGCTGTCTAAGCATCTTCACCCAAATGTCTTACCAATATGTTGAATTCAACATATTCAAAATGGACATAATCAATATCCCCCAAAGCAGTTCTGTTTTCTAACCAGTGTTCTTCAGGCACTAAGTTTCAAAACTTTGAAGGCATCTATCAATTACCCTTGATACCTCACTTCCCTTCAGGCCCCACTTCCAATTTGGCCTCTGCAGTGTCTTGGCAAACTTCTCAACTTCTGGACCTTCCACAGACCCACTCAGCTGTATACCTGCAGTTCTTATCCTCATCTCATCTTTTCCCCCCCTCATGCCCATAGGTGGGAGGCTTTATTCTTGCTGTAGATAGTTTCTGTGGTGCTGCTCTAGATTCTGTCCCATCAGCCTTTTAAGGGGCCTTTTTTCCATCACTTCCTCTATATGAGTCCTTTCTTCTGTCTTCAAACTTTGTCTTTGTCAGTGTTGTAACATCCTTCAAAGCTATGGAGAAAGAGTTGTTAATGTTATCTTTATCATCATCTTCTTCTCATTAATTTACTTTTAATTAAAATATAATTCACATACTATAAAATTCACCTTTTGAAAGCATACAGTTTAGTGGTTTTTTACTACTTTCATAGGGCTGTACAAAAATCATCCCTATCTAATTCCAGAATATTTTCATTACCCTGAAAGAAATGGCATACCCTTCAGAAGTCACTCCCTATTCTTTTCTTTCCCCATTTCCTGGTGAGCACTAATCTACTTTCTGTTGCTACGGATTTGCCTATTCTGAACATTTCATGTAAATATAGTGATGCACTAGATAGTCCTTTGTGACTGGCTTCAAATTCACTTAGCATAATATTGTCAAGGTTCATCCGATGTTATAGTGTGTATCAGGATTTCATTTCTATTTTATGGCCTACTCATATTCCATTGTTCAAATATACCATATTTTGTTTACTTATCTGTTCATTGATAGACATTTGGGTTGTTTCCATCTTTTGGATATTATGAATAATGCTGCCATAAATATTCATGTAGAAGTGTTTGTCTGAAGTGTTTTCAGTTCTCTTGGGTATATACCTAACATGGAAGTGAAATTATTGGGTCTATGTTCAACTTTTTGAGGAATTTTCTGCTGTTTTCAGAGTGGTTGTTCCATTTTATATTCCTACAATCAGTGTACAAGGGGTCCAATTTCTCTGCCTCCTTGGTAACACTAATTATTGTCTTTTTTTATTCTGGACATCTTAGTGAGTATAAAGTAGTATCTTATTGGGGTTTTGATTCACATCTCCCTAACGACTAATGATACTGAGTATGTTTTCATGTGTTTATTGGCCATTATTATGTCTTTGGAAAAATTTCTAAATTCTTTGTCCATTTTTATGTCTTTGGAAAAATGTTTATTTAAATTCTTTGTCCATTTTTCCTTTTATAAGTTTAAAATCTTAAACTTGACTTTTTCTTTTCTTGAGTTGATATATAATTTGACATTTAGCTTTATATTAGTTTCAATATAATTATTCACTATTATACAAATATTAGAAAATGATCACCACAATAGGTCTAGTTAACATCCATCATGATACATAGTTACAAGTTACATTTTTTTCTTTTGTGATGAGAACTTTTAAGGCCTACTCTCAGCAACTTTCAAATATACAATACGGTATTATCAACTATGTCACAATGCAGTACATAACATCCCCAGTACCTACTTATTTTATAACTGGAAGTTTGTACCTTTTGACCACCTTCACCCGTTTCACCAATCCCTCACTCCCTACCTCTGACAACCACCAATCTGTTCTCTGTATCTATGAGTTCAGGTTTTGTTTTTTGGATTCCACATAAAATGAGATAATGCAGCATTTGTCTTTCTCTGTCTGACTTACTTCATTTAGCATAATGCCCTGGTGATCCATCCATGTTGCTGCAAATGACAAGATTTGGTTTTTTATGGCTGAATAATATTCTTCTCTGTGTGTGTACCTCACATTTTCTTTATCCGTTCATCCATCGGTGGGCATTTAGGTTGCTTCCGTGTCTTAGCTATTGTATATAATGCTACAATGAATGTTGGAGTGCATACATCTTTTTGAGTTAGTGTTTTCATATCCTTTGGATAGATACCCAGAAACTGGATTGTTGAATCATATGGTAGAGAAACAAAATTGCTGAATCATATGATAGTTCTATTTTTAATTTCTTCAGGAACCTCCACATTGTTGTTCATAGTGGCTGCACCAATTTGCATTCCCACCAACAGTGCAGACATTTTCCCTTTTGTCAACATTCTTGCCAACCCTTGTTATTTCTTTTTTTTTTTTCCTAGTTATAATGATTTATTATTATTATTATTTTTTTTTTTTGGTCATACATTGATATGAATCAGCCATAGATTTACACGTATTCCCCATCCCGATCCCCCCTCCCACCTCCCTCTCCACCCGATTCCTCTGGGTCTTCCCAGTGCACCAGGTCCGAGCACTTGTCTCATGCATCCCACCTGGGCTGGTGATCTGTTTCACCATAGATAGCATACATGCTGTTCTTTTGAAATATCCCACCCTCACATTCTCCCACAGAGTTCAAAAGTCTGTTCTGTATTTCTGTGCCTCTTTTTCTGTTTTGCATATGGGGTTATCGTTACCATCTTTCTAAATTCCATATATATGTGTTAGTATGCTGTAATGTTCTTTATCTTTCTGGCTTACTTCACTCTGTATAAGGGGCTCCAGCTTCATCCATCTCATTAGGACTGGTTCAAATGAATTCTTTTTAACGGCTGAGTAATATTCCATGGTGTATATGTACCACAGCTTCCTTATCCATTCATCTGCTGATGGGCATCTAGGTTGATTCCATGTTCTGGCTATTATAAACAGTGCTGTGATGAACATTGGGGTGCACGTGCCTCTTTCAGATCTGGTTTCCTCAGTGTGTATGCCCAGAAGTGGGACTGCTGGGTCATATGGCAGTTCTATTTCCAGTTTTTTAAGAAATCTCCACACTGTTTTCCATAGCGGCTGTACTAGTTTGCATTCCCACCAACAGTGTAAGAGGGTTCCCTTTTCTCCACACCCTTTTTGATAATAGCCATTCTAACAGGTGAGAGGTGATATCTCATTGTGGTTCTGATTTGTATTTTCCTGATGATTATTGATATTATTTTTTCATGTACCTGTTGGTCATCTATATGTCTTCCTTAGAAAAATGTCTATTCAAATCCTCTGATCATTTTTTAATTAGATTGTTTGGATTTTTGCTATTTGGCTATAACAGTTCTTTATGTATTGTGGATATTAACCTTTCATCAAATATATGATTTGCAAATAAGAAATAAAACATCACTAATATCTTTAAAACCCTTGTGTACTTATGGCTGATTACCCTCTTCTATATACTCTACTCTTTCCCCAGGCTATTTTACTTTAAAATTTTCATGAATATTATTTTTATGTTTCTAATTCCTTAGCAGTATCACTTTAAAGCTTTATTTCAGTTGTATCATATGTTTTCTTAAACAAGTTGATATTTTCATTTAATCTTATGCTTATAAAATTCATCCATGGTAATATGCTTAGTCCATTTATTTTTATTGCTGTGTGTTATTTCACTATGGAAACACACCACAATACATTTATCCATTCTTCTGATTTGCCTCCTCCAAGTACCTCTCCACACTACTGCTAGAGAGTTCTTTGTAAAGTGTGAAAGTGAAATGAAAGTCGCTCAGTCACGTCCAACTCTTTGCGACCGCATGGACTATAGTCTGCCAGGCTCCTCTGTCAGTGGAATTCTCCAGGCTAGAATACTGGAGTGGGTAACCATTCCCTTCTCCAGCGGATCTTCCCAACCCAGGCATTGAACCCAGGTCTCCCGCATTGCAGGCAGATTCTTTACCCTCTGAGCCACCAGGGAAGACCAAGAATACTGGAATGGGTAGCCTATCCCTTCTCTGGGGATATTCCCAACTCAGGAATTGAACTGGGGTCTCCTGCATTGCAAGCAGATTCTTTACCAGCTGAGCTACCAGGGAAGCCCCTTGTAAGTGTAAATTCACTCAAATCATTTCTGTTTAAAATCCTTTAGTGGCTTCTCTTTGTCACTGGGGGGAAAAAGCTCAAACTTGTTTATATAGGGTATAAAACTTGTGATCTGCTTCCTCTTTACCTCTTCTGGCTCATCTCTTTGTCTAGCTGCTTTCAGGATTTCCCCTTTATCTATCAGCCGCTTGAAATGCCCAAAGTGTATTTGTGTGTATGTGTATTTTATTTATACTTCCAGAGTTCTCTGAGTTTCTTGAAATCATAATTTGTTGTTTTCTCATGAATGGAAAACTGGTATTCACTGTATATTTAATTATCTCTTGCACCTCTTTCTCTGTATTGTTTTTCCCCTGAGACTCCAGTTTCTAATGTTTTAGACAGTTTGACATTGTCCAACTGTTCTTCGATACCCTCTGCTTTTCCCCCCTCAACTCTATTTTCTCTTTTTGTTTCATTTTGGATCATTTTTTAAAACTATAAATGCAAGTTCACTAATTTTCTCCTTTCTTCTGTGTTTGATTTGCTAATAAATTCATCAAAGAAGTTCTTCATATCTGATGTTGTGTTTTCCATTTCTAACATTTCCATTTGATTTAATAAAATGCAGTTTCCATCTCTCTGCTTAAATTTCCAGTCTGCTTATGCCTTGTTTCATCTTTTCTACTACATCTTTTAACATATTAATCAGCTACTTTAAATTCCCTGTCTAAAAGTAAATAAATAAATTAATTCCCTGTCTATGAGTTACAACATCTGCGTCATCTCTGAGTCTGATTCTGCTGATTGCTTTGTCTCCTAGCAATGGGTTTTTTTTCCCCTTTGCTTTACCGTGTGTCTTATAATTTGTTGTGAATGATAGGCTTCATGTATAGAAGAGTAGATGGGCTTCCTTGATGGTTCAGATGGTAAAGAATCTGCTTGCAGTTGAACCCCTGGGTCAGGAAGATCCCCTGGAGAAGGGAATGTCTTCCCACTCCAGTATTCTTGCCTGGAGAATCCCATGGACAGAGGAGGCTGGCAGGCTACAGTCCATGGAGTCACAAAGAGTTGGACACAGCTGAGTGACTAACACACACCCTGTCCCCAAGAAGCAGACAGGTTTCTTTTTCCTCTTCTTCAGCAGAGCTAGGAGTAAAGGGGAGATCTGTTGCTGCTTTCCCACAACTTAAGGCTTTTATTTCACAAGAGAAGAACATCTTGGGAAGCAGGTGGTGTTTTGTGCCTGTCCTCTAGAAGCTGCATTCACCTGCCACATCTCTGCTGAAGAGGGGAGCTCACCCAGGTCCTCTGGGTGCCCAGTCAGTTCCAGTCACTTGTGAACCATGAGTGGAGTTTCATGGAAAAGTCTTGGGATGCACGCAAACTTTCTGTGTACCTGGAGCTACAAGTTCTAAACTGATAGACTAGCTGCATGTGGCCTTTAGGAATTTGTTCACTTTCCAGCTTCTTTCTTGTTACCCACTTGTGACTCAATCTCTTTTTCCTCATGCGCTCTTTCAATGGTGAAAGTTACTCTGTCCCAGCTGTCCTTGGAAGAATTTGTCACTCTTTGAGGAATCCAGTGCCTTTATTTGCCTTGACATCTTTTCCCTCTGCTGGTTCAAGACAAGTTATGATTTCATGGACTGTCTAACCTTTTCTCTTATTAGGATAGGCGCGGCGTTGCCTTGGGGCTTTCTTTGCACAATGTAAATGGAAGCCGGACTCCCATTTAGTCTTGCTGCTTACCTGTTGGATTTTTCAGGCACTGAATTCGTAAACTTTTGAAACAAAACAATGTATAGTTTTCCTATTTGGGAGCAAACTCTATTCTTGTGAGCACTATTAAATCTTGTTTATAAATATGGTGACTTTCTCTTAATATTTGCCCTATGTCAGAAGGAAATAGCCATGTGTTCAGCATGAGACAATGCCCTTTAGATTGTGCCTTCATTATTAAATATGTGATCATGTCCTCTACTTTCAAATATCTGGAATGAGGTTCAGAAATGCATCCTTCACTGTTTACAGTGGATTCAGCTGAAAGCAGAAAAATCTAGGATGAGATCAAAGGGACACTGGTATTTTCTGACTTTTACAGAGCCATCTGTTTCTTTTCATTCAGAACAAAAAACAATTTATATCACTTTAAGCACTTAAGTATTAAATATGAAATGGAAAAAAAGACCCTGCCTTTTGCTCTGCATCCTAAGTCCTATACCAAACAGAACATTCTATGATGCTAAGGCAATGCCAGTCCATTCCCTCTGTTGAGAATGTCCTGCCCAGTACTCTCTTGCCTTGATTTTTGTTATTTTATATAAAAAAATTTTTTTACAACATAATTTAAAAGCAATTATTTTAAAAGACTTATTGCCAAACACAGAGGTCTCCTTTTCCTTCTTTCCTAGAGGATAATGCTTTCAACTCTTTCAGATGATTCTTTGGGTATGTGACTTCATAACATTGCTAGATGGCAACTTCTCAATTTTTCAGTTTTAGATAATATCAATTATATTCTTTTATGGAAGATAAGGACATATCTCTCTTTCACTCTTTCCTCCACTACAGACATCCACCTATTTGGTTCCTCTACCCCCACTTCCGAAACTATTTACCCATGAACTTTGGTAAGAGCAATATTTAGAGTTTACTTTAATATGACCTTTAAAATGCTACTCCAATCTGAGCCATGAAGTAAACTATAATGATTTAAACTTTCCTCTAAAATATTTTGCTTTCCTTAGAGTAAATGAAAAGTGAAGGTGACAGTGTTAGTTGTTCAGTAGTGTCCCACTCTTTGGGACCCCATGGACTGTAGCCCCAGCATGCTCCTCTGGCCACGGAATCCTCCAGGCAAGAGCACTGGCATGAGTAACAGTTCCCTTCTCCAGGGGATTTTCCTGATCCAGGAATCAAACTTGGGCCTTCTGCATTGAAGGCGGATTCTTTACCATCTGAGCCACGAGGGAAGCCCTAGAGTAAACAATCGTCTTGTTTTCTTAGTTTCTGTCTCTAATACAATGCTAATCATTAATGTAACTCTAAACTCTGTGCCAAATGTCTCAGTTCTTTTCAACATATTTAGATGCATTATATCAATTCCATCTTCTTTCTGATGTGCTCCAGTCTGGACTGACTGGCTGTGTTCCATGCCTGGTGACTAGTTGGACTTGCTTGAGTCTTGCTTCACTATCCAACAACCTGTTGAGTTTCCTGTGTCTTTTTATTTTTTGGTTTATTTCAGTGTGTTGATGAAACACAAAATCAAATAGTGTCCTCAGGTAATTGATGCTCCCGGGGTTTATGCCAGATAAATTTCTAAGACTTTGCTCATCAAAATATGTCTTTATTCTACCCTGTTATCTGATTGATCACTTGACTTGATATCATGTTCTATGTGGCAAATAATATTCCTTTCACATTTTAAAGACAGTTTGACATTGTCTTTAGTTTCTGGTGCCGTTTTGATTTCTGTGCCATTTTTTGTCCTTGGCATTCTGAAATCTTACAGTGTTATCCTTGGTCAGTCAGTCAGTTCAGTCATTCAGTCATGTCCAACTCTTTGTGACCCCATGGACTGCAGCATGCCAGGCTTCCCTGTCTTTCACCATGTCTTGGAGCTTACTAAAACTCATGTCCATTGAGTCAGTGATGCCATACAACCATCTCATCCTCTGTCATCCCTTTCACCTCTTGCCTTCAATCTTTCCCAGTATCAGGAGGCCAAAGTATTGGAGCTTCAGCTTCAGCATCAGTACTTCCAATGAATATCCAGGACTGATTTCGTTTAGGATTGACTGGTTTGATCTCCTCGAAGTCCAAGGGACTCTAAAGAGTCTTCTCCAACACAACAGTTCAAAAGCATCAATTCTCCAGTGCTCAGCTTTCTTTATGGTCCAATTTGATTATCCTTCATACTTCCTTTCAAATGGAAACTCATGTCCTTCAATTTGGAGAAATTATATTGCTTTGTTCATACTTTCTTCCTTTTCCCCTCTTCTCTCTTTCTGCGACTGCTATTTGGGTGGTAGACTTTCTAAATTGGTACTTCAAATTTCTTATCATTTCTCTCCTATAATCCATTTCTTTTTCTTTCTGCTTCACTTTCTGAAAGACTGCCTCAACTTCATCGTTCACTTCTTCTGCTCAGCTTCTCATTTTTGCTCTCATATTTTTAATTTCCAAGAGTTCTTTATTATCTGCTTGTTCCTTTTTGAGAACATTTTGTTTTTGTTTTATGGAAGCAATTATCTTCTCTCTTGGTTGACATTAAAGAAAAATTGTTAAAGTTTATTCCCTTCATATAGTCTTTGTTTCTTTCAAGTTCTCTTCTGCTGTCTTTTAAATTTTTGGTTTCTTGCACCTATTCTAGAGGCTTTTATCAACTATCTAGTAACTCTTGGTTGTCCACATTTAAGAATAGGGTACTAAGAAGACCATTGAGAGCTCTAGGTTTGTTGGTGGGGCTTGTGAAATTGTGGGATTCACTGTAGGGAATGTACCTGGCTGTTTCATTGAGAAACTCTGTTAAGCATGTCTTACAGAGAGGCTAGTTCCTCAAGGATCTTCCAGTCTTCTTCTTCCAGTATCCTGAGAACTGATTTGGGAAAGACATCTGGGAATCTCAACAACTATTAATAAATGCTCACCTAATTCCCTTGCTTTCAGTATGGTGCTCTCCCCCATGGCTGGACCTGGATTCACCAGTCTAGAGACCTTCTTCAGAGAAAAGCCTTTAGTTTTTTTTTTCTAGGGTGGGGAGTTGGGACTAGATCTCAGGCTCTTCTCGGTAAGCGATTTGGTGCCATTCTGTTTAGATCTACTTCATTCCCTACACCCCCCTCACATCCCTGTCTTCTGGAGGGAACCAGTGACCCCAGCTCCTGAGCCTTTGAGGATGCTCTGATATTAACTGGATGCTTTTTAACTTTTTTCACTGCTGGTTTAAGGTTCAACTTTCTCAGGTCTTCTGTGTAGTTACACTACCCTTCCAACAGCTTTCCAGCTACCTCGCTTCTCCCACCTGTTAATGGGAGTTTTTACCTTATCACTACAGATGGGAACAAAGGTAAATGTGTAGGTTCAAACTGCCATCTTTTAAAAAAAATAGATGTACAGTTGATTTACCATGTTGTGTGAATTTCTGCTGTACAGTTATACATATGCATACATTCTTTTATAAATTGTTTTCCATTATGATTAATCACAGGATATTGAATAGTTCCCTGTGCTATACATAGGTTTTGTTGTTCAGTTGCTAAGTTGTGTATGACTCTTTGCGACCCCATGGACTGCAGCATGCCAGGCTCCTCTGTCCTCCAATGTCTCCCAGAGTTTGCTAATTTATGTCCATTGAGTCAGTCCTTGTTGTTTATCTATTCTATATATAATAGTTTGCATCTGCTAATCCCAACCTCCTAATCCTTTTCTCCCACCTCCTCCTCCTTGGCAGCCACGTCTGTTCTCTGTGAGTCTTTCTGTTCTGTAGAGAAGTTCATTTGTGTCATATTTTAGATTCCACATATAAGTGGTATCATATGTTGTCTTTCTCTTTCTGACTTACTTCACTTAGTATAAAATAATCTCTAAGTCTGTCCACATTGCTGCAAGTGGCGTTATTTCATTCTTTTTAATGGCTGAGTGATATTCCACTGTGTCTATACACTACATCTTTATCCACTCATCTGTTGATGGACTTTTAGGTTGCTTCCATGTTTTGACTATTGTGAACAGTGCTGATGTGAACACTGGGGTTCATGTATCTTTTTGAATTATACTTTTCACCAGATATATGCCCAGGAGAGGGATTGCTACATCATATGGCAACTCTATTTTTAAATTTTTGAGTAACCTCCATACTGTTGCCCATAGTGGTTGCATCAATTTACATTCCACCAACAGTGTAGGAGGGTTCCGTTTTCTCCACACCCTCTCCAGCAATATTATTTGTAGATTGTTTAATCAAACTACCATCCTGTCACAAAGTCTCCAGCCACCTGTCTTTACGTGGATGACTTCCACCAGTTCATCCCTCGAGCCTTCTCAGATTCTTCTCCAGTACCCCCTCTCTGCCCTTCTGGGTCATGTGCTTCTGTAATTCCTCCTATGACATCACAGAGAACTCTGAGGTAGGCAGGGCCGAGGGCCCTTGTGAGATAGTCCTGATGGCCTTTTTACCGGAAAGTGAGACAGATGTCCAGGCTGGAGCCCAGTGTATTTGGCCATCATGGAGCCTCTGGTCATGGTTCTCTCTTGTAGGATGACCAAGCTCCCAGAACAGACACATAGGTATTTGGGGTCATCAGTCTCCTCTGGAGCTGCTCCAGATTCCTCAAGGTGCTCTGAGGAGTGAGTGTGCTGGGGACACAGGACAGACGGGGAGTCACCCGTCACTCAACGTGATTGGTGATGAGGCCTTTGTAGGCAGAGGTTTGGGGGTGGAATATTATGAAAAGTCCAGAAGTGAGAAACCATCTGTGACCCTCAGATGTCCTTGTCCTCCTGACTGTATTTCTGGCCAAGTCAGTCACCCAACTTTGATGACCCCCAGGCCCAGCTTCCCTGAATGGAGATGCAGAGCTGTCAGTGTCAGGAGTGCCTGGCCCCTCTCGTGGATGTCACCTGCTCTACGTCTTTTGTCACCCTCCCCCTGCTGACAGCACTGTGCTCACAGCTTTTTCAAAGCTGGCGAGGAGAGGAGAGCTTCTTATCCCTTGGACATGGAGGCAGCACCTCTGTGGGGTGTGGGGTGGCCCTTGTGATGAGCCACTGTCCTCATTTCTCCCATGGACCTCAGGATGACTGGCATCCCATGGCACTTGGTGAGCTCACATGGCATGAACCGGGGAACAGGGTCCATCATGCCGTGTTCTTTCTAACTTCAGGGCTGAACTTTCACCATAAGAACACTTTGCAGAAAAAAATAATTTCCCCCAGACTCACGGGGAAGAAAACACTGCTGGTTCAATAAAAAAGCCTCAGAGTGTGTGTGTGAGTCACTCAGTTCCGTCCGACTCTTTGCGACCCCATGGACTGTAGTCCACCAGGCTCCTCTGTTCATGGAATTCTCCAGGCAAGAATACTGGAGTGGGTTGTCATTCCCTTCTCCAGGGCATCTTCCTGACCCAGGGACTGAACCTGGGTTTCCTGCATAGCAGTCAGATTCTTCACCGTCTGAGCCACCAGGGAAGCCTCAGAAATCGCCTTCAATAGAGCACCGAGAGTGAGCCCTAATGTAAACTCTGGATTCTGAGTGATGGTGACGGGTCAGTGTAGATCCATCCCCTGAACAAATGTCCCACGCTTGTGGGGGGATTGTTGACAAGTGGGGAAGGGGAGCTGTGCATGTGTGGGGTAGGGGCCATATGGGAAAACTCTGTACCTTCCTTGCAATTTTGTTGTGAACCTAAAACTGCTTTAAAAAAGTAAAATCTGCGTTTTCCAAAGTGTGGTCAATTCCCAAAGCAGGTTGGATGGGGAAGACGTGTAAATCCATGGCTGATTCATATCAATGTATGACAAAACCCACTGAAATGTTGTGAAGTGATTGGCCTCCAACTAATAAAAAAAAATAAAATAAAATAAAAAATAAATAAATAAAAATAAAAAACAGTTTAATTTATAAGACTAAATAAGGCCAACTGACTCCGTGCCTAGAAAACTCAAGTGGCTCAGAGAAATATCAATGTATGACAAAACCCCCCCCCAAAAAAAAAGATGATAGATTACCTAAAAAAAAAAAAAAAAGAAGAGTTTTGTCATGATTACCTCATTTGTGAGTGAATTAGCCTAGACTGGCCATGGACGTGCCCTGCCACCCCAGAGTGCTCAGAACTGCAGGCTTGGAGCAGTCCCAGGGCACCCTGGTCTGACTGTGCCTCCCAGATTCTCCTGGACACCACCACCAAGCAGGAATCCAGGCCTGTTGGTTCTGTTTACTCCCAAGGCCCAGAGGATACCAGTGTGCCCAGGGGGCCAAGCAGGAACCAGGCGCTGGGTGAGCCTGGGTTAGCTTTTTTTTCTCTCTATTCCCCCTTGGGGCTTTTCTTCAAACGAAAAGGCGCTGCCACGAGTCACCCCATGACACACCTCCTCATGGGCTTTGTGAGGCTGGAGGGCTTCCTGATCCTGACTGGTAGGGTCAGAGCTTATCTCAAGGGGTGAGTCTCAACCAAAACTCTGCCACTCAGCCTGCGGTGCTGGTGACTACATCACTGAAACTTGGAACATCCGTTTCCCTCTCTGCACAGTTAGGGGACCTTAAGGGGCCTTCCAACTCCAAATATTCTGTAGTTCTCATGGCTGTCTGGCCATCCAGGGGTAATGCAAACTTCTATCCTGCCTTTTATTGGCAGGAGCCGAGACAATTTTATTGATTGGGTTTGGTCTGGGGAGAAAAGAAGCCCAGCCTCTCAGATTCTCCTTATTAATGTTTCATGTTCCCCGGGCAGACATCCCTCCCACAACAGGGGAGGCTGGGCAGCCAACTCTCTGACACTTTTGAGTGTCAGTTATCAGTAGAGCTCCCTTGCCTACTGGTCACAGGGTCCCAGGGCACCTGGAGTGGGGACACAGTGGTCCCTCTGTGTTCTCAGAGATGGTGTGGCCGAGAGGAATTGGGGAGGGAGGTGGTGGGGGGGAGGGGACAATGTCTGGAAGAGTTGAATTGCCATCTACCTTCCTGAGATGAAGCCCCACCCACCTTCCTAGGCTCAGAGGTGATGATCTTTTCCCAATAGAGAACTTCTGAGGCCCCAGGGGGCCCAAGGCTTCCTCCAAGTAGCAAATGGCTCCTTGCCCCTAGAATTCCTGTTGGTTTTCTTCACTAGGTAGAGCCGCCTAGTTTTAACCTTTCCAGATCGTCACTGGACATAGTGATGTGCATCACTGTTTGCTATAATTGGATTGTTTTCCCTTATTGAGGAGTCCTGTGGGTCTTGTGCTCGGGGCTAGGGAGGATGCGGTTGGCAGGGGGCACACCTGTGCTGGTGACCGCCCCACACTCTTCAGGTGTTGTTAAAGCACCAATCGCCCTGTTGTGACAATGCAGGCTTTGAATTCCCCACCCTAGACTGTAAACTTGAAAGAGGGAAATCTGTACTATTTGTCTGGTTCCCTGGATCTCCTCCAGAGCCTGGCACACAGGAAGTGGCCATTAAATAGTTGTCCAAAGGGTGGGAAATGAAGGAAGGTAAATATGAGCCTTGCTGGTATCTTCCCGGGTGCTGAGCTGCAATGCGTGGGCTGAATTGTTACAGCTCATGGAAGTTGATTCTGTAGAACTGTGGCATCTGAGGACAGGGAAAGGGGAAGGGGGAGCCAAATAATGGCCCTTCCACATATCAACTGCCCTGAGCTTCATTTCCGGCCTTTTGACTGTAGCTGGGAAAGGCCAAAGTGGACTTCAAAATGATCTTCTTTTGAAGAAGATCAGCTAGTACAGTTCCCTCATTTTCTCAAATAAGGAGGCCCAGAGAAAATAATTTATCAAGTTCCCCACTGGTAAGGGCCCCAATTAATGGCTTACTAGGAATCCTGCTTTGCAATCCTACTTTCCTTTCACCCTTTTACCCTGACTCCCTCTTGACTTGCTTCTTTAGAGAATAGAAATGGTATGGAATTTAAAGACTAGACATTGAAAGACAAGTGTAGTGAGTGGGTAGTAAGGAAAATATGTAAGGACTTGCTTCAGAATGTAAGTACTCAGCTTTGTGTCTTCTACTGGCTATCCAGGTGGGCCTTGCAGCTGAAATTTTTCTGTATAGGACAAAGGAGACTATATATATTTCTGTATAGGACAAAGGAGGTCTATATTCCTATATCTCCTCATTTCTTTCTCTTATGCTTCTGAATTCCTGGAGAGTTTTTGTTTGATTGCTTTGTTAAGTTTGTTATATTCATTTCCCCCCCCCCCCCCAGTTTTTTAAAAATTTATTTTTGGGAGGTGGGAGGGGGAATCGGGATGGGGAACACATGTAAATCCATGGCTGATTCATGTCAATGTATGGCAAAAACCACTACAATATTGTAAAGTAATTAGCCTCCAACTAATAAAAATAAATGAAAAAAATTTTATTTTTTATCAAAGTATAGTTAAATTACGATGTCGTGTTAATTTCTGCTCTACAGGAAAGTGATTCAGTTACACATGTGTACATATTCTTTTCCATTATGGTTTATCCCAGGGTATTGAATCTCATTCTTTGTGCTATGCAGTAGGACCTTGTCGTTTATCTATTCTATATGTACCAGTTTGCCCCTGCTAATCCCAAATTCCCAATCCATCCCTTCGCTAGCCCCTTCCCCTTTGGCAACCACAAGTCTATTCTCTCATGCTTTGCCCTTTTGGAAACAAAGTAACTAGTCCTCTCTCTCTTTTTTCTCCATACTTCCCCAGACTGGGTCTCTGCTCTCCAGGGGAAGTCTGGCCCTTGAGCTACATCCTTCCCATTTTCCTCTGATTATCAGTGAGGAGGAGGAAGATGAGGAGAGGGAAGATAAGGAGGAGGGAAGAAAACCAAGCTCCATCCACTGCCACCGTATGAGCAGGCCAGGCTGCCAGGCCGTGTGTCCCCCGGGAACATCACTGTCATCGTGGTGAACATGGGTGGAGTCCCTGGGAGGTGCAGTAATGGCCTCAAGCTCTGGGCCGCCCTTTGGTTAAGAACAATGGAGCAAAGGGCAGTCTTTCGCTGTAAAGTGCCACCTTCCACAGATACCCACCAAATTGCCCTCCTCTTTCTCCTTCCGTGATGGACCGGTGGAGACTTCATTATGAACCTGCATCTGGAGACAGCACTCTCAGAAGTAGCAGAGTTCCTCTCTGTTCAGGCATTTAGGATCTATGATAACTTGAGAGATGAGCCCTCAAGGGGGTTTGGGGATCTGACCGCCTGATGCTTAGGCCACAGGAAGGGACTGAGGCTACTTGTGCTTTATACAGCAATTGCCTGGTGTGGCTCTCAGCCTACAGGTAGCCATGCCTTCAGCTGGCAAGGTCTGTGGTGCTCGCCTGGGCCTCTGTGCCTCTCACTGGGATTTCCAGAGCCAAGGTTGTGGCTGGACCAGCCCTTCCTTGTGGTTCTTAGTATAATTGCAGGACGCCCCTCAGCAACCATCATGGAACTTCGAGGACCAAGATCTGTTAGTTACAGGCCATGGAAGGTACACGGCATACCCAGGTCACAGGCAGAGAGACAGCGTGGGCCTGGGGTCTGCCTTGGTCAGGATCCAAGGGTGGGTGTCCAAGGTTAAAGGAGGGCACTCTTTATTGGCTGATTTGAGGCCCAAGAGTGGGAATGAGGATGCAGGCAGGGAGAAGTGGGCCCGCTATTAAGTATCTGGGTTCCCAGGGTTTTCTGAGAGGGGGCTTCTTGGCCTAACTCCCCCTAACTCCCCCTCTGTGTCCCACAGCTGGCAGGGCGTTTATCTGAAGCGGATGTCTTTGGAAAGGGGTGCCTCTACAATCAGTGTCTTAATGTCAGGCACTTAAACTATAATCAAAAAGCTTAATGTCAAGCAGTTACACTACCATTCAAAGCTGTGCTGCATCGGAGATCTAACAGGAGCGCTGACATGCTCGGCGGCTTTGTGTGATAGAGAAAGAGGAAGCTTGAGAGGGCCTGCAGGGAGGGAAGAAGGGAAGCTGGGGGAGGAGAGCCAGGGCTCCATGAAAGCCTCCTGTCTGCCTGTCTGGGGCTCCCCTCTTCCAAGGACAGACTGAGGCCTTGTTGGGGAAGCCTCTGATGGCCTCCAAGCAGAGCCACAAAGGGGAGCTTGGAGGCAGCTCTGAGAGTTTCCCACTCACCGCCCCCTTCTGGGCTGGAGGATGAACTAACTGTGTTTTTTGCCCACACTGGATGGTTGGTCTTGGTTTCTACTCTTTAATCTCTTGACAGTTTATAAATGTTCCTTTCTCTCTTGCAGCTGTGGAATGACATACCATTCTTTAAGGAATGTCAAATCACTTTACCCAAAAGAATATTTCTCATCATGTTGACACACATAAGCTCCCCTGTATAATTTTGTGGCTATGCTTTCTGACCAGATATTAGTAATATTCTGAAGTGGAAGGCATACAAGAGAGTTGTTACCACTGAGATGCGAAATGTGTGTAAACACTTTAGGACCCAGTGATTTTTGTCAGGCTTCTGGGAAGCCTTGCCTCTTGCTTTTGCAACATAACTGAAGGATGAATCTGAAATTACGCATGAATGCCCCAAGTAGCACTCTGAGTTTATTTTATCCTTGTTTTTAATGCTATTAAATCCTCTTACCATGGGGATTCTAATTTATTTTACAATTAACTTTCCAGGAACTGAACAGACTTGTTAGTCTTCTCTTTAGTTCAAATCTTTATTTCATGGCTTTTAAAATATATATGTACTAGTGCTAAAAAATAAAATACAAGACACCATATTTCACACATAGAATGTTGGTTAATTCAGCTCTAAAAACAGAATAGAATGGTATCCCGTGTTCAACTCTATCCCAGGGCCTACTGATAAAACATTCAGTGTATATTTGCGAGTAATTAAATAAATAAATGAATAAGTTAATGTAAACAATTAAGTCACTTAATTATGATGTTTACTTTTGACTGTATTTCTGCACTCTAGGGTGAGGCTGGGACTTTTGTCTGATTGGTTCACAGGTTTATGCAGAGCACCTAGCCCAATGCCTGGCGCACAGAAGACACTCAGTAAACATTGCTTGAACAATTTATGAATCTGAGGTTATAGCCACAGGTTCCATTCGCCTCATCTAAGCTAGATGATTCTTTTTTAAAAGATTCTTTTTTTAAAGATTCTTTTTTAATTGAAGTTCAGTTGATTTACAATGGTGTGTTAGTTACAATGGTGTGTTAGATATACAGCAAAGTGATTTAGTTATACAGACAAATAATTGTTTGCATCTGCTAATCCCAAACTCCCAGTCATTTCCTACCCTGCCTCCCTTGGCAGCTACAAGTCTATTAGTCCTTTTCTACTTCAAACACAAGTTCATTTGTGTCCTGTTTTAGATTCCTCATGTAAGTGATATGATATGGTTTTTTTTTTTTCTCTTTCTGACTTACTTCACTTAGTATGATAATCTCTAGGTCTATTCCCGTTGCTGCAAATGGCATTATTCCATTCTTTTTTTAAAAATAACTTTTAAAAATTTTATTTTAAATACTTATAAAATACACATAACATAAAGTTTAACATCTTGACCATTTTAAATTGTACAGTTCAACATTAAGTATATTCACATTGCTGTGTAAAGTTTATTTATTTTTTTAACTTTTTATTTTATGTTGGAATATAGCCAATTAACAGTATTGTGATGGTTTCAGGGCTTCCCAGGTGGAGCTAGTGGTAAAGAACCCGCCTGCCAATGCAGGAGACCAAAGAGATGTGGGTTCGATCCATGGGTCGGAAAGATCCCCTGGAGGAGGGCATGGCAACCCACTCCAGTATATCTTGCCTGGAGAAGTCCACGAACAGAGGAGCCTGGCGATCTGTAGTCCATGGGGCTGCCAAGAGTCAGACACGAATGAAGCGACTTAGCACGTGATGGTTTCAGGTGCACGGAAGAGTGACTCAGTCATACACATACATGTAGCCATTCTCCCCCAGACTCCCCTCCCATTCAGTCGCCACATAGCACTGAGCAGAGTTCTCTGCGCTATACAGTAGGGTCTTGTTGGTTATCCATTTAAAAAATGAGTGTGTTCAAGTTGATCTCAAACTCCCTAACTATTCCTTCCCCCCACCTTTTCCCCCTGGTAACCAGAATTTCATATTCAAAGTCTGTGAGTCTGTTGCTCTTTGGTAAACAAGTTCATTTGTATCATATATCACATGATATTTCTCATTCTCTGCCTGACTTACTTCACTCATTATGACAGTCTCTAGGTCCATTCATGTTGCTGCAAATGGCATTATTTTATTCTTTTTTAGTGGCTGAGTAATATTCCATTGTATATATGTATGACATCTTCCTTAAACATTCATCTGTCAATGGACATACAGGTTGCTTCCATGTCTTGGCTGTTGTAAATGGTTCAGCCAGACGATTTTTTAATCTATATCTTTGGTCACAAAGGGAGTTGGGAGAAATATTTTAAATGTGTTCAAGTATGAGAACAGATTGCTCACTCTTCCTTGCTCACTTTACACAACTGTAGCCTGCCCATGGGAGCCCTTGTTGGGTATGTGTGAAAGGCAGTGTGTGTGTGTGTGTGTGTGTGTGTGTGTGTGTTTATAGTTGTTAGGAACTCTTCCAGATCATCTGTGATTTATTTGTTTTAAAGTTTCTCACCTTGGATTTCTTACTTTTTGATTCCTCAGTCCCAAAGGATTCTCAAGAATCTTCTCAACACTACATTTCAAAAGCATCCATTCTTTGGCATTCAGCCTTCTTTATGGTCCAACTCTCACATCCATACACAACTACTGGAAAAATCATAGCTTTGACTAGATGGACCTTTGTCAGCAAAATAATGTTTCTGCTTTTTAATATGCTATCTACGTTGGTCATAGCTTTTCTTCCAAGGAGCAAGCGTCTGGTAACTTCATGGCTGTAGTCGCCATCTGCAGTGATTTTGGAGCCCCCAAAAATAAAGTCTGTCACTGTTACCATTGTTTTCCCATCTATTTGCCATGAAGTAATGGAACTGGTTGCTATGATCTTTGTTTTTTGAATATTGAGTTTTAAGCCAATTTTTTCACTCTCCTCTTTCACTTTCATCAAGAGGTTCTTTAGTTCTTCTTCACTTTCTGCCATAAGGGTGGTGTCATCTGCATATCTGAGGTTATTGATATTTCTCCTGGCAATCTTGATTCCAGCGTGTGCTTCATCCAGGCTGGCATTTCACATAATATACTCTGCATAGAAGTGAGATAAGCAGGGTGACAATATATATCCTTGACATACTCCTTTGCCAGTTTGGAACCAATCCATTGTTCCATGTCCAATTCTAACTGTTGCTCCTTGACCTGCATACAGAATCTCAGGAGGCAGGTAAGGTGGTCTGGTATCCCCATCTCTTTAAGAATCTAATCTCTTAATATCTTAAGCCAAAAGGTAGAAGCAACCCAGGTGTCCAACGATGGATGCATGGTTAAATAAATGTGGTATATATACAATGGAATATTATTCATCTTTAAAAAGGAAGGAAATTTTGACACAGGCTACATCATGGATGAACCTTGAGAGCATTATGCTAAGTGAAATAAGCCAGACACAAAAGTACAAATATTGTATGACTCTACTTTTATGAGGTACCCAGAATAGTCAAATTCATCCAGACAGAAAGAACGGTGGTTTCCGGGGGCTGGGGGAGGAACTGGAATGGGGAGTTAGTGTTCGATGGATACATTCTCTAAACTTAAAGGTTTAGGAAGATGAAAAAGCTCTGATGATTGATGGTGATTGTTGCACAACAGCGTGAATGTATGCACTGCCCGTGAACCATGCACTTAAAAATGGTTAAAATGGCAAATTTCATGTTGTACATATTTTAGCACAATAAAAATCCACTCACCTCTATCCATTTTGGTTCTGTGGTTCAGCTCATGACCTTCCCCTGGTCTTGGGTCCTTTTTTGGTTAAATTCCAGGCATGAATCTCAGTCTATGATCACTTTGTCTCAGGTGTGAATGGCAATCTCAAGGAGTCCTAAGCTGTCACGTAAGAAGTCCAGTGACCCTGAATCCATCATACTGGACAGGCTGTGTGTTGGGGGTTCAACCCAGAGTCCAGGTGAGCTTTCCAGCCACTGTTACTAAAGCACTGGACAGATGATGGAAGCCATCTCAGATCAGGCTACCTGCTGACTGAGGACCACCAGGAGACCTTAGTCATTGCCCTGGGAACAGGAGACTGTCTGACAGAGCCCTGCTGGAATTCCTGACCCACAAGGCTCTGAGATATAAATTAAATGGTTGTTGTTTAATTAAAATGTTGTTGTTAATTGTTACTAGGTTTTGGGTTCCTTTGCTAGCTTTGTGCTTGTTTTGTTCTTGTTTGTCTAGTTCTTTGAGTTGTCAAGTTGTTGGAGTTTTTATTTTTTCTTAGTATAGGCATTTATCATTATACAATTCCTTCTTAGCACTGCTTTTGCTGTATCCCATACGTTTTGGTATGTTATGTTTCCATTATTGTTTATTTCAAGATATTTTTTTAAATTTCATCTTTGACCCATTAGTTGTTTGGGAGAGTGTTGTTTAATCTCCAAATATTTGCAAAATTTCCAATTTTCCTCCTATGATTGATTTCCAGTTTCATACCATTGTGGTTGGTTGGAAATGATACTTGTGATTTCAGTCTTCTTAAATTTGCCAAAGCTTATCTTGTGACCTATCATGTGCTCTATCCTGGAGAATGGTCTGTGGGTACTTGGGATGGCTATGTCTTCTGCTTCTGTTGGATAGAATGATCTGTATGTGTGTTAGGTTCATTTCATCTAAAGTATAGTTCAGATCCAATGTTTTCATATTGATATCCTGTCTGTGAATGTTGGTTCTCATCATGGGTGCTCAGCAGTGCAGGCTAGTGTCAGGAGTCAAGTTAGGAGCATGCAGGTATATAGCCTGAGGGACTGTCTGCAGGTAAGTCCAGTGGGTACAGGCCTGGATCTGGGCCTATGGAAGTTGCAGAGGCCCTGGCTATCACTGTGCCCTCCTCTGGCCACACAGTCTCCCCACCAGCATGTACATAGTAGTGAAGGCCAGAAATGGGCAGAGTGGGCTTGATGTGTGTAGGGGTGCAGATGGGGGAGCTGGTTACAGAAGCCCAGTGGTATAGGCTAATGACAGGAAAAGGGGAAACCCTGGCCCGCACGTGCTTGGTAGGCCTTGGCTATCAGGGCACACTTCTCTGGTAAAATCTTGCCGTCGGCGCACACATGGCCTTGGAGACTGTGCCAGGTGCCATGTATGCTAGTGCGCAGTGGAGGAAGGGGGCTGCAGGCGCTCTAGGCTGGCATCTTGCCCTTCCACAGGCCTGAGCTGGCTGCTGGTGCACACGGTCTTGGTGGAGGCTGGGGTGGGTTTAGGGGTGGGCACAGAGGGACTCAGGCAGCTGACATTAGTGGGTATGAATACCTATGGTCCCAAACCAGTGAAATCTGCAGCTGGTTGCTGGTTTCACTGGAGGCAGAAGCTGCTGGGGTCCTCTGCAGAGCAGATAACCGGGACCTCTGGTCGCTTTTTCTTTGAAACTGATTGGGGTACTGCTCTTCTTCCTTGTTCCTAGCCATCTCTCTGCCTCTCAGCTTGGCCAGTCTGGGTGGGGTGAACTCAAAGTGAGACCTTTGGGCTGTGCCCCTAAAGGCTGGGGAAGCTAGTCACTCACCCTGGTCTCCCTTTGTCAGTTAGGGGAACTCTTTGTAACTGGGAGCTCCCTCTTGGCATAAGCAATGCTGGCTTGGGGGATGAGATGATGCAGCAAAAGGTAGCTTCTTCCTTCTCTTCTAGTGTGGTTACTCTCAGGTTTTTTTGTTCCTTTGTGCTGCTTGCTGAGGTTTCTTAAGTGGACTCCAGAGCTCTCTCAGAAGTGTTTTCATTTGTGGATGGCTGTCTAATTGTTGATCTTTGTGGGGGACAGTGACTGGAGTCTCCTACTCCACCATCTAGGAGGTATCACCCCTGCCCCATCAACTCTTGATTTTGGAGACCTGATGGAGCTATCTCCCTGGCATCCACATCAGTCTTCTTTAATGCAAGTTTCAGACTGTAGCTTCCTCTGCTCACTCTCTCTCTCTTTTTTTCTTTCTGTTCAAATATTCCGTATTCCAGAATTTGTCAACAATTCTACTTCATTGATAGCTAACTTTTCCCATTTGTTGTACTATTTTGTGTTTGTTCCATTTTTATCTCTTTCTTTTGCTCTCCAATGAGTGGGATTTGGGAGAGAAGGACAGTAGTTATTCCATTCCATTTATTTTCCATCCTGGAACTAAACCACAAATTCACTTTTGAATGTTGTCTTGGTTTAACTCAAGGGCCAGCATATGAGAGCTATTTTTCTGATTTGGTTGATGTTTTCAGCATTATTCAGGTACCCACCTAGGAGAGGTTGAAAGATTCATAGAAGCAGAAAATAATTAGGAACATAGATTATAATGATTGTACTATTAAGATATTGCTACAAATAGGAAGGAATAAATATCTTATTAGAATATGTATGTCAATGCACACATATAGCTTTGAGTCTATATAAATAATTAGGTGACTTGTACATTTGCTTATGTGTAATCCTCTAGCATGTAAATATTACGAAAGCAGGAATTTTTGTCTTTTTTATTCATTATTCTATCCCCAGTGCCTGATAGAAACTAGGTGCTCAATCAACATTAATTAAGTGAATGAATGAATAAATTTTACACACACACACACACACACACACATTCTCAGCCTCTGGCTTTTTGCTAAAAAGTGGTTTGTGTAGAGAAACCCAAATCTATTAGAACATGTGGCCTTGGATAGGCTTTTTTTCTCCTAGCCAAGCCATAATTACATACTGTTGTAAAGGGCATTGTCGCTCCATTCTTTGGAAGGTTGTCTTCATTTTTACCTGGTTTACCAGTTCAGATCAGTTCAGTTCAGTTGCTCAGTCGTGTCTCCTTGCGACCCCATGAATCACAGCACGCCAGGCCTCCCTGTCCATCGCCAACTCAAACTCACATCCATTGAGTCGGTGATGCCATCCAACCATCTCATCCTCTGTTGTCCCCTTCTTCTCCTGTCCCCAATCCCTCCCAGCATCAGGGTCTTTTCCAATGAGTCAACTCTTCGCATGAGGTGGCCAAAGTATTAGAGTTTCAGCTTCAGCATCAGTCCTTCCAATGAACTGTACAAAGAAAAATTCAGTGCTTCCTTCCTTTATATACTCAAAGCATAGCTACTAGCATTCTTAAAATTCATTTTCCAACCTTTTCATAAAATTGAAAGCCGGCACATGGTATGGAAAGGCAGAATTATTAATTCTTAATGCTTTAGGATCCTCATGGCAATATAACAATTATTATTTAAGCTGATATAAAAAGTTATGTAGATTTTTTGGATGTATTTAAGACATATGTAATGCAATAATTGCTGGTGTTAGTAATGCCAGTTTGTGTGCAGCACCCAATATTGGTTAAGCATGATATAATTAATTTTTTGTTAGTTCACTTTAGGTCATTCCTCTCAGGAAAACATGTGACCATGTATTGCTAATCCGCATAGCATTCTTGGGAACTAAACACTGTAGCCAGATGGTAATAAATGTCTCAGATAGTAAATGATTTGCCATAAAAGTAGAGGACTAAAAATTCGGGAAAATGGAAGATTGTAGTGCAAATATTATGAACTGCTATGACAGTCCTGGAATTTCTAGCCCATCCATTTTGTCAAGCAACTATGCCTGTCTTTTCTTTGACTTTAGTTCTTTTTTCAAAGCAAGGTTGAGCTAGACTCTTTTTAACCCCTCAAGCAGTGAGTCTCAGCTTCTTTGAGGCCACAGCACACATACTGGGTTTTAAGCTCCGCAGTGGTCTGGGACTCCCTCAACGTTAGGAGAACAGAGGAAAAGGCGAAAGTGACTTCAGTTTTTGAATCCCCTCCTGAGCTCCACAGCACTGAAGGGGTTAGAGAAATCACCTTCTAAGGGCTTAAGCAGCTGAGCAAAAGACGAAACTTACCTGGAAATGATACAGGGAGAGAGCAAAAGTAGGATGAGCAGGAAGGTGTTCTGGGCGGGCCACCGCTCTCCTTGGCTCCCCTAAAGCGTGGTACCTTGATGTCTTTGTATTCCCTGTCTCCACTGCCTCCCTCTTTCCAGGCTTCATGTCAGTAACAGGAAAGGGAAACTGGGACAGAAGAACTACTGAGGGTTGAGATACCAAAATACAGGAAGCAGACAGGGAAGGCTTGGTTCTTATTTTTCTCTGTTTTTAAAAATTGGAGTATAATTGCTTTACAATATTGTGTTAGTTTCTGGATGTGTGACAGAATGAATCAGCTATATGCATGCACATATCCCCTCCCTCTTGGACCTCCCTCCTATTGCCCCCCCCCCCCCCCAGGTCATCAGAGAGCCCCGGCTGAGCTCCGTGTGCCACGCCACAGGTCCCTACTAGCTGTTTCACATGTAGCAGCACACGTGTCACTTCTGATCTCCCACCTCATCCCACCCTCCCCCTTACGCACACTGCGTCCACATGTCTGTTCTCTATGTCTGTGTCTCTATTCCTGCCCTGGAACTAGGTTCATCTGCACTGTTTTTACTTACTCCAATTATTCACTACTGTCTCTCTCTGTTGTCTTTATGTGTCTTTTTCTTTTCCCCACAGAGGCTCTTTAACATAGCATTAAAAATCTAGTTGTTGGAAGTCAGTTTGTCTATGCAAAATAGGTCTGTGAGGTAAACAGGATGCTCAGTCTCTAGCCACCTGAGGACTATAGTCAGGGAAGGGAGGAAGGCCGCAAATGGCCATCAGCATCCATTGAGTGGCTGTCTTTATCAGGCGGGTAAGTAGCAGAATTAGACTGAGCAACTTGACTTTGTCCATCGGGGGCCAGAGAAGACCTAGCTGAGATTAGGAATCCACAGGCAAAGTGATAAGGCCACAAATAGAAAGGGCTTCACACGTAGTTACTGTTGCCACTGCCCAGAGAAGAGTCTCAGCACATTAGCAGTGGGGCTGTGGCTGAAGTGTTGGCATATATTGTTTGTGTTCCCCAAAATGGTGTCATCTAGAGTCAGAAAAAAACTATGTGTGTCTGAAATGAAGCATAGAGAAATGAAGTTGCAACCAAAAGGACAGCAGCCTATTCATCAATGTACCAAGTAAAACATTGTCTGATTCTATGTCAGATATGTGTTTTAACTTCCCTTTATTATTTTTAAAATATTTATTTATTTGGCTGCACTGGGTCTTCGTTGTGGCATGTGGGATCTTTAGCTGTGGTTGTGAACTCTTAGTTGCAGCATGTGGGATCTAGGGATCTAGTTCCGGGACCAGGGATCGAACCCTGGCCCCCTGCATTGGGAGCATAGAGCCTTAGCTGCTGGACCACCAGGGAAGTCCCTAAAATTATTTTTAAAACAATTTCTCACATCATCTGACAACAGTCCTATAAAGCAGGAAGGAAATTATTCCCACCCTCATTTGTCCAGTAGATCTGTGAAAGGCCCTGCCCAGGTCACCTGACAACTATCTCCATCTTTGGGACCAAGGACCACCCACTCACCCAGGCTGGGAACCTCATTTAAATTTCATGCCTGCCGTTTCTCCAAATCATCTATCAGTGTAGAACTTCATCATAAACGGTCTTACTGGGTGCCTCTGGACCTTTGGTTTTAATTTCGTGACACCGACTAGCTGCTAAATCACTTGAAGGAAAGGACCAACCTCCTCTTCTTCCCTTGTTTACTCCGAATTGTGCTGTGGTGAAGACTTAACACATTTTAACTGACTCGTCCAGAGCAGGAGACTAGAACTCAGGTCTCCAGTTCTCTTTCCACAAAGCCACTATTCTAGAAGTGAAAGCTCTTATGCCTGCATACTATGATATTTTCCATGTTTAACCAGACGATGTGACAATTCTATTAGTCAAGGAGAATCAGAGTTATGTCTTCTTATTTGACACTCAAGGAAAGTAGTTTGACTTCAGTTGTTCTTATAACCAATTTGACCACATTTGGAAAAAGAGATTATTTGTACTCAAAATCACTTCTAACATTAATACTTATAAGATATTTGAGGCTTTTTTCTGTTTTGAAAAGGAGATAGACAAATGGAAACTTTTTCTCTGGTTCTGACTGTGATTAAAAGTCATCTAAATGTTAATATTGTCTGCTTTCTAGATACAATCATCTGAAAGTTGAGGTAATCTGGTCTGGTTTCATTTATCAATCATGTTTTCATTTTAGTCTCTGTGGAATAATTTTGAATATTTGTGGAGTCATACATAGAGTTCCATACTTAGCTGTTGGGTATATAAATAGAACACTATCTTAAAAATACTTTGAACTGGGTGACTAATCCAACAGAGAGGTGAAACAACTTCAGCCTAAGTGGATTCTGCTGCTTTACAGAGGCAGTGACAAGTTTCCTCATCTCATTGCCGGTCACCCCGCTTTTCTTTTGCATAGTTTCCTACAAGCGGGCCCTGGACCATTCTCTCAAAGGCCCAACACAGCTTCTATTTCTCAACTAACCCACACCCAAGGCGGAAGGTGTGAACAGTTCTGCGCCTCTTGTCTTATAGCCCAATTCAGAATGAAGGTGGTAAGAGGAGGTCCTGAGCGACAGTGGGGCCCCTAGGGGGAACCAGGCAGCTTCCTTCAGTAGAAACTACTCCCTGGACTCACCACTTTCCCTCACAGTTTTGGAGAATTCCCTGGAGTAGATTTTGGCTTACCCTACCCAGGCCATGTTCTCTGCCCTCTGGATGAGGTATTTGTTATAGTTGCTGCTGCTGCTGCTAAGTCGCTTCAGTCGTCCGACTCTGTGCGACCCCATAGACGCGTTGGGACCTAATAAATCCCAGGATAATTGGTTAGAGCCAGGCATCCCATTGAATGGTTCCCAGCTGATGACTGAACAAACTCACAAGGTAAGAACTTCCCTCTCCTTTTTACGTTTGCAAAATCAAGGTCAGTAAGTATAGGTACTTGGCAAGGACCTATAACAAGTAAGTAAAAGTTGAAATTCAAATCCAGGGCCACATGGAGCCAAGCCAATACTGTTAACTATTGGGTTGGCCAAAAAGTTCATTCAAGTTTTTCCATAAGATGTTATGGAAAAATTCAAACAGCCTTTATGGTCAACCCAATATTAAGATGTGTTGACTTCCATCAGGAGTTTTAGGTTTTATTTCCTTCCTAACACTACTTTTTTTTTTTTTTTTTTTAAGATTCAGGAGTTAAAATGTGTGGGTCATATAAGCATGAGTTTATTTGCCTTATTTGCATTGTGTCTTGGCCAGGATAGGGTAGAGGTTTTGTTTGTTTGATTGCTTTTGTTTTTTTAATATTTCCAAAGTCCTTGGTTCAGTGCTATGCACAGTTGGTCCACAGCAGTGGCTGACGAAATACTGATGGAGCCATGTTTCATAAACACAGAGGTAGCAGAGATAATGGAACCCAGCTCAGACTCTGCCCCAGACTCTGGCCCCATTGGTAAAATCACGTCCTTGACAGCACATCAGTGTCTGTGGACATGGCCACGCCTGTACCTATTGTATACAAACAGTGGTTCAACCAACAACTGCCCTTCCTAGGCTGACGTTGAGCCCTATGTAAACATTTCTTTTTTAGAACTGGCTCTTAATTCCTGCATCCCTTGGTTTATCGCTAGTTTCTTGAGAAAATAATCTGTCGACATTTCTCCAGTCACGGGATGATGACTCAGGCCAGGGATCCGGGCCATTTTCTGGGCAGTAGCTGGACTTCTGGCCCCATCCTGTTAGGACCTGAGCCAGCACGCCACAGCGAGGCGCTCCTTCCACCTCCCCGCCACCCATGCCAGCCCTTCTGCTCCTTTCTTCCTGCCTACTCTTGCCTCTGTGGTTGCCAGAGTAACTGTGAAAATATTACTCCACATGCTCTAGGAACAAAATGTCAGGGCACTTTACTATTGTTTTAATTTAAAAACTTAAGTGTTTAATATAACTCCAGCATGGAAGAAATTCTCTTACTGGCAGACAGCTCTCTTGGAAAAGGAGAGCTACAAATGCAGTATGAACAGCTCAGGAGTAGCAAAGGGACTCAGGCTTGTTAGGAGAGCCTAAAACCTCTGTCTAGCAATGACACTGTCTCAACTTCTCCCTTTTTCTGGTTCCTCTTTCATTCCTTCCTTTAAATCGATTTTGCTTACTATATTGTTTCTCTCACTCTCCCCCTCCCTCCCCTACATCTTATGCTTATTAGTTATACCTCCATTTTATTATTATGACTTTTTATATACTTATTAATTTTTGCTCGGATTGAAAAGATACATCTTTAATTTATCACAGTTCAAACCTTCAAATGTCTGTCTGCTAAGCTGCTTCAGTCGTGTCTGACTCTTTGCAACCCATGGACGGTAGCTTGCCAGGCCCCTCTGTCCTTGGGTTTCTCCAGCCAAGAGTACTGGAGTGGGTTACTGTGCCCTCTTCCAGGGGATCTTCCTGACACGGGGATTGAACACACATCTTTTTTATGTCTCCTGTATTGGCAGGCAGGTTCTTTACCGCTAGCACCACCTGGGAAGCCCAAACCTTCAAATAGTATCCTAGCATTTGGCACTTAGGATAAGAACCGTGTTGCTGTAACTTCCATCATTCACTCCCCCACCCTGCCCCTAGTCATCCTTTATTTTTGTCAAACATTTCACATCACATTGTAGCATATTATAAACTCCACAATACCTTGTTCTTAGTTTTGCTTTAAACAGTCAACTATCACTGAAAGCAATTTAAAAATGAGAAAAATAAAAAATGTTTCTTATTACACAAAAAATCAGATCATGTTACTTCCTTGCTTGAGACCTTTCAACAGTTTCCTATTGCCCTTGGAATTAAATCCAAATCCAACATGTCTCACAACTTAAATCTAATTAGGGGAAGGGAACGTGTTTCAGTATCTAGTTCCAGGCCAATTTCATGTGGTTCTCAAGACATGGTAGCTAGTTTCATTATTAACTTAATTTCTCTCTGTGTAATTTATATGCCCCAAAGAGGAGTAATTAACCTAAATGAGTACCTAGCAAAAAAAAAAAAAAAAAAAACCAACAGCAAAAAACTCCCTTCCTTCCTTCTTCCCTTTTATTATTCTTTACTGTTTCCCCACCCCCACCCCTTTGCTGTTATCGTCCAGAAAAAAAAAATAAAAATAAAAAAACCACTCTGCCACCTATTCATGTAGGATTTTTGTTGAAAAAATATGATCTTTTGGACGTGTGATGTATCTCATTTGTCTTGTGCTTTTAATAAGGTGCTTTGGAAAAGGTAGAGATTTTCTGCAAGTCATTTGCTCTTTTTCTCCTAAGGCTGCTTTCTTCACTGCCAGTGCTGTGTTTTCTGGTGGGAGGGATTGGTTTGTTCCTGTCTTCAGAACACTGAATTTAATTGTCTTGTGATTGCTGTTGCTCAGAGCTACTCAGCACCCGTTTCTCTCACCAGTTCAGTGAACAGCCCAGTACCTTCCCTTTCCTTGGGGGCTCTGAAACGACTGCTTCTTATCCCATACCTCACCCACCCCTGCTCTAGAGGAGGCAGTCCATGTGTGGGCTACTGAAGTTCTCCATTGATACTTACTGACCTAGTTTGCCATTTCCCCAGGGTTTTCCCTGTTCAGTCTGGAGGTTGCCCTCCTGGGCTTGGGTTTACCCCCTCTTGGTGCTCTGCCTCTGCCCCTGGCCTTTTCTGTCTGTCCAGCCTTTCCACCTATCCACTGAATTGTAAGGGCACAAACATCTTCGACCTGCATGACCTGATCCTCCTTCCAAACAGGGCCCCCATAATACCCATACCAGGAGAGTTCTTTGTTTCCTTAGGCGCTCATTCGTTCTTTCTTTCAATCGATGGCAATTGTCTTCCTCCAATGTGCCAGGTCTTGGGGGAACGGGGATGCTTCAAGTACAATGAATTAGATACCTCTCAACAACCTGCTGGCCTTTCAGGGGTTATCACTGATGTTCTAACTTGGTTCTGCCTCTTCTAATTATGAGAACAGGGCTAGGGCCCCACCTCCCCATTACTGATGATGCTACATGGTAAGGACCTACTGCTCAATGGTTTTGCAACTCTCATGTCAGTCTGTGTATTGGTCCTGCTTGGTCTGTTTGGACTGCTGGTGACCCCCAGTACTTTCTGCCCACTGGGACCTGGGCTGCTTAATCAGCACATTTTATTAAAAATAGCAAACACTTCGTTCTCCCAGAAGCTCAGATAGAGATTACACATAGAGTAGAGCAAAGGTTCCTCATGCCGTTTCAGAATTTCTACTTAAAGGCTTCAATTCTGTATTATTGTTTGATAATTTGTCCCCTTTATCTTCTCTGTTCTCTCTCTCTTTTTAATCAATATTTTCTTTATTGAAATATAGTTGACTTATAATGCTGTGTTAATTTCTACTGTATGGCAAAGTGATTCAGTTATCCATTGCATGCATATGTGTTGAGTCACTCAGTCCTATCCAACTCTTTGCAACCCTGTGGACTGTAGCCCGCCAGGCTCCTCTGTCCATGGGATTCTCCAGGCAAGAATATTGGAGTGGGTTGCCATTTTGTCCTCCAGGGGGTCTTCCCAATCCAGGGGTCAAACCTGTGTCTCCTGTGTCTTCTGCATTGGCAGGTGGATTCCTTACCACTGAACCACAAGGGATTCTATACATACATATATATTATATGTGCATATATATTATATATGTTATATATATATATTATGTACAATATTATATTATTATATATATTATTATATATATTATATATATACATTCTTTTTTAGGTTATTTTCCATTATTGCTTATCACAGGATATTGGATACAGTTGTTTGCGCTCTTCAGTAGGACCTTGTTGTTTATCTCTCTCTTTGTAAAACTATTTTGAACAAGATGCCTAGTCTCTTGGATCAAAATCTCATCTTTCCTAGTTTCTTTTTTAAAATTTATTTTATTAATTTTATTTTTGTTGTTTTCTTTCTAAATTTTTATTTTTAATTGAAAGATAATGGCTTTATAATATTGTGTTGATTTCTGCCATACATCAATACGAATCAGCCACAGATACACCTATGCCCCCTCTCTCTTGAATCTCCCTCTCATTACCCACCCCATCCCACTCTTTTATGTTGTCACAGAGCATCAGATTTGAGCTTCCTCCATCATACAGCAAAGTCCTACTGGCTATCTATTTTACGTACAGTAATGTATCTGTTTCGATTGTATTCTCTCAAATCATCCTGCCATTTCTCTCCTATTTTCTATCTTTGTCTTTGTTCTACTTCTAGGAAATCTCATCTTCACTTGCAACATTTCTGTTGAAATTGTTATTTTGGTTAACATTTTGAATTCCCAAGAACTGTTTTTTATGTTGTTGTTGTTATTATTCTGTCCCTTCTTTATTCTTTTGTCAAGTGTGGATAAGGACACTGGAGCTAGAATTTCTAGGAACTCTTATTTGTTTTCTTGTTATTCTTTTTGCAGAGCTACCTGTTCTTGTTTTAGGGATGCAGCATTTTATTGTTGCTGTTATTGCCATTATTTAGCTTAATTTCGCATCCTGTATTTTCTTTCATTTTTTAAGTCCTTTTTTCCTGTTTATTCTAGTTGTGGCTTCGCTAAAATATCTACTTATCTGTAGCTCTGAATTCTTATTTAGGATTAAGAGATTGGGTAGTTTAGGGGTCATGCTCAAGTTTCTGTGACACAGAGGCCCCAAAAGTTCAATTGCCTAAATAAAATAGAAATTGTCTCTCTCATAGGCAGACTGGAAGTGAGTGGTTCCAGCTGATTGATGGCTCTTCTCTTCTTTGGCGTTAGAGTCCAGCCAAAGGTGATGGTGGTGGTTATTGCCAAGGATTGGGGGTGGTGCAGTGGAGAGAGGAAACAGACAATGGAGAGGATAACACATAAACAAAAGTTCTAACAGAAGAGAGAGGAGAGAATGAGTGGGGTTGGTAGCAACTGGAAGCACAGGTAGGGAGATCATCAGCCACAACCAGCCAACTGGAGTCTCGGGCAGAGCTCCCATGCCGGAGTAGAGCCTGAAAAACATGAGGTACAATATCAGTCTAGAAAGAGACAAGGAAGGGGTCAAAATAGGATTCAGAAGCAGGCCCCAAGCTGCTGAGCCTGGAATGAAGGTCCTAGAACCTTAGTGAAGGTTTGCTCCAGACTACGCGGCCATAGCTGCCTAGTGCTTCTTGTCTTAGGCTTGTGATGGACTGAATGTTTGCTTTCCTCTCCAGGTTCATGTGCTGAAATCCTAACCCTCAGTGTGATGGCATTAGGAGGAGGGTCCTTTAAGAGATGATTAAGTCATGAGGGTGGTGCCCTCTTGGATGGGATTAGTGCCCTTTAAAGAGACCCCAGAGAGCTTCCTCTTTCTTTCCACTATCTGAAGACACAGTGAGAAGCCAGCCATCTGCAAACCAGGAAGAGGGCACTCAGAGATATGGGATCCACTGGTACCTTGGCCTTGAACTTCCAGCATCCATAAATGTGAGAAACAAGTGTTTGTTGTTAAGCACCCCATCTGTGGTGTTTTTGTGATAGCAGCCTGAACCAACTAAGACAGACTGATTTAGGGATGCAGTGAAGGGACCAGCGTCCATTTGGGGTTAAATGATTCCTGCTATGAGGCTGTAGTTCCCTAAATAATAAGCTGATGTTTTTGCTGCTGCTGATTGTTGGAAACAAGGATTTTTTTTTATCTAAAGATATTTTATACTAAACAGATTAAGATTGATGAGCAAATAATTAAAATGCATTTTTAGGATATGCAAATTGGATTAGTATAGACTGAAAAAGAAATAAAAATTGAAGCCAGAGCAAGAAGACTGGACATTTTTGCATATGCTTTATGAAGAACAAAAGAGTAATTTCCATACTTGGAAATAGAAGAATGGAAAATGAAAACAAATTGACTAAGCAAAATACTTTCTAGAACATGGAATATAAATGACAATCTTACAGGAATGAAAGTGAGGCAGTTTACCAGGAGAAACCTGCAGAATGCTGGAAGTTAGTAGGTATAATGAGAAAACTAAAGCAAAGTTCCTACAGGAAAATTGAAAGACTAAATATCTTAGTAATGAGATATATAAACAAAGGTATTTTTACTTATTAGGTAAATTGCATGGAATTCTCCAGGCCAGAATACTGGAGTTGGTAGTCATTCCCTTCTCTAGGGAATCTTCCCAACCCAGGGACTGAACCCAGGTCTCCCACATTGCAGGCAGATTCTTTACCAGCTGAGCCATGAGGGAAGCCCAAGAATGCTGGAGTGGGTAGCCTATCCCTTCTCTAGCTTATCTTCCCAACCTAGGAATTGAATCAGGGTCTCCTTGCAGATGGTTTCTTTACCAACTGAGCTATCAGGGAAGTCCCTTAACAATTATTTAATTCCTATTTATATATTTATTTTTGGCCATGTGGCATGTGGGATCTTAGTTCCCCAACCAGGGATCAAACCCAGGCCCCCTGCATCAGAAAGCAGAGTCTTAACCACTGGACCATCAAGAAAGTCCCAATTTATTAGGTAAATTTTAAATGATACCTATAGGACAGAAGTATTAAAAAAGAATCCTATCAACTTGTCTATCCATCTATGTTTCTGTATTGGAACAGTACTGTGTGGTTTTACTTTGGAGGTATAAATTGAATCTAAAGTAAGGAAAAAATCTGAGTTATATATATTCACAAGTTTGGTTATTTACAGTTTAAAGTACTGAGTAAGCATTGGTTCCATGTTAAAGAATCTGTGGAGGGGACGTTTGGACATTAACAAAAATAATGTCACACGTTTATGAGAAGAATAATCTAGATGTCTTTAGACTGATAAATACAACCCTCCCTAACTGGAAAGAGGGTGGAAGAAAATAATCGTGAAACTATTTTATAAATATTTTAATAAGAGCAATAGTAAACAGCATGGCTTTGTAAAGAACAAATCCTGTCAAACTAAAATTATCTTCTCCTATGCAGAATGACAAGTCTGTTGGGTTGAGGGGGAGGGAATAGATATTAGTTTTCATGACTTCAGCAAGGATTCTGATTTCTGCTTGGGACACAAATACATAAGATAATTTCAGGTAGTGATAACCAGCTACAAAGGAAATAAAGCAGAAGAATGAGGAAAGACGTGATGGGGGTGATGGCTGGTGCCTTACAAATGGTCATCGGGGGATTCTTGAAGAAGATGCTTGAGCTGAGATCTGAATAGTGGTGAGTAGCCAGTCATGAGTCAATCCAGGAGAGAGCGCCCCAGGGAGGGGGCAGCTAGTGCATGACCTTGGCCTCTCTGATGGGTGGAGAAGGCTAGTGGGGTTGAAATGCATTGAATATAGAGAAGGGCAAGTATGAAGAGAGGAGCCAGAAAGGACAGAGAATGCAGGACCCTGAGGACATGTGACAAAGGGCATGGATTTTCTTTATGGGCAAAGGGAAGAGGGCTGAGGGGTTTGGGGCAGGGGAATGACATAGTCCAATTTTTGTTTGTAAGAGATTCCACAGCTGTGGTACCGGGTGGAGTAGAGTGAGCAAGAGGGGAAGCAGAGAGGCTGCTGACATAGAGGAGAGGGTGGAGACTTGGCCAAAGATGCCTCCAGTGGGCATTGTTAGGGGCACCAAACCTGGAATATCTTTAGAGGTAGGACTTGGCAATGGATAAGACATGGAGAATAAGGAAAAAGAGTTGATCCAAGGATGATGCCTGGGTCTTTGGACTCATCAACTGAGAACTGTAAGCTGAAATGGGAGAAGTCTTAAGAAGGACAAGTCTGGGAAAGAAATTTGAGAGTTGCCGTCTCTGTGTGGGAGGCACTGAATTTGGTACCCTGCTGTCCATCCACATGGAGGGATTGAGTAGTTGTGTGTGCTTAGTTGCTCAATAGTGTCTGACTCTTTGTGACCTCATGGACTGTAGACTGCCAGGCTCCTCTGTCCATGGAATTTTCCAGGCAAGAATACTAGAGCAGGTTGCCATTTGCTATTCCAGGGGATCTTCCCAACCCAGGGATCGAACCTGCAGTCCCTTGCATCTCCTGTATTGGCAGGCAGATTCTTTACCACCGTGTCACCTAATTGAGTAGACAGTTGGATTATAATTTCAGGATTTAGGCAGAGAGGTTGGCATTGGAGAGAAACCACTGAGAAATCACAGCACAGAGACAATATTGAGATGACTTCCTTGGCATCCTCACAATTTCTCAATGAAGTAGTTATAAATATAACAGTAGATAAGTGGCAGGTATGTTGTGGTCCAGGTGTGACAGGCATGTATGTAGAACCCAGAGTCCAGGATGGACAAGAGCAATGAGGAGAACAGATTACATCAATTAAGAGGGATCCCAGGGCTAATCTCTGTCCCTTTAGCATAGCCTTACCAGATTTAGCAAGTAAAAATATTGCATGGCACGTAAGTTATCCTAACAAATTTATTCTTTATCTAAAATTCTCATTTCATCAGAGGGCCTGTATTTTTTCTGATAACCCTACTTCAACATCTGCAAAAAACTGAATACTTCCATATAGCTTCCTTTTTTCTCTATTCCATATGCCCCACAATTGTAGCTCTAAATTTAGCATGTTGGGTTATAATTGATTAAAACCCCTTTTTCCTGTTAAGCTTTGTGTGTTTCCTGAAGGCAAGATGTATCATACATCTTTGTGCAACTGTTATGTTGAAAGGCAAGAGCTGACTAGAGACCCATGGAAAGCAACTTTATTCTTTTTTCTCACTCTCTTTAAAACTATTTAAAGGCTTGCTTTGGGCCGTTTCCATGAGTGAAATCTTGACCCTGTAATTTAGAGGACTCTCCTGAACCTTTCAGTTGCACCAGAGTGTTGGTTCAATGCTAGAATGTGTGGTCCGGTGTGACAGTCACGACTTCCAACTTCGTTAAAAAGTTTCCTCTCTCCTGGAGCTTGGGGGCATCTGGCTGAGAAGCCTCAAGCTGATGGACCATGAGGTCAGCTTCTCATTTCTCTGGTTCAGTCCTCTCCTCCTCTCCCTTTCTCCCCACAGGCAGCCTCTCCCCGTCCAGGTTGGAGGGGGTTGCTGAGGAAGAAGAGTAGGAAGGGTGGAGCTGAGTTACTTGCCCTTGGCAGTTCCTTAAAGGGTGCTCTCTCCTCCCCGCCCTCCTCTCTTCCCCATCTCTTGCCTCTTTGTGCTGGGCAGGAAGCCCTGTTGGTCAGGTTCCTCTATTTTATTTTAGTTTTATTTTTTTTTGTTGAAGTATAGTTAATTTCAACCAAAAAAAAAAAAAGGGGAAAAAAAACCTTTTGTTGAAGTATAGTTAATTTTGGGCTTTCCTGGTGGCTCAGATGGTAAAGAATCTGCCTGCAATGTGGGAGACCAGAATTCGATCCCTGGGTGGGGAAGATCCCCTGGAGAAGGGCATGGCAACCCACTCCAGTGTTCTTGCTTGGAGGACCCCCATGGACAGTGGGGCCTGGCAGGCTACAGTCCATGGGGCCGCAAAGAGTTGGACACGACTGAGCCAGGAAGCACACACACAGTTAATCTACAATCATGTTCGTTTCAGGCGTACAGCACGGTGGTTTAGTCACATTACAATCTCTTCTTTTCTCAGGTTCTTTTTCCTTATAGGTTATTACAAAATACTGAATATAGTTCCCTGTTTTATATAGTAGGTCCTTATTGAATATCTAGCTTATATATACTAGTGGGTATATATTAATCCCAAACTCCTTGTTTATCCTTTCTCTGCCTCTTACCCTTTGTAACCATAAGTTTGTTGTTTTCTATGTCTGTGAGTCTACTTCTGTTTTGTAAATAAGTTCATCTGAATCCTTTTTTAAAAAAAATAGATCCTACATATAAGTGATATATTACAATATTTCTCTGTCTGACTTACTTCATTTCGTGTGATAATATCTAGATTTATCCATGTTGCTGCAAATGGCATAATTTCATTCTTTTTGTGGCTGAGTAATACTCCACTGTGTATACAACAACAACTATATATATATATATATATATATTTGGTGGTGACTTGGTCACTAAGTTGTATCTGACTCTTCTGACCTCATGGACTGTTGCCTGCAAGGCTCCTCTGTCCATACGATTATCCAGGCCAGAATACTGGAGTAGGTTGCCATTTCCTTCTCCAGGGGATCTTCCTGATCCAGAAATTGAACCAGGATCTCCTGCATCGCAGGTAGATTCTTTATCGACCGAGCTACAAGAGAAACCCATAGTTTCTGAGCTTAGTCGTCAGTCGTCTCTGACTCTTTGCAACCCCATGGACTATAGCCCTTCAGGCACTTCTGTCTATTGGAATTCTCCAGGCAAGAATATTGGAGTGGGTTGCCATGCCCTCTTCCAGGGGATCTTCCCAACCCAGGGATTGAACTCTGGTCTCCTGCGTTATAGGCAGATTCTTTATTGTCTGAACCACCAAGGAAGCCTATTTTCTCCATATATATGCCCAGGAATGCAATTGCAGGATCGTATGGTAACTCTATTTTTAGTTTTTTAAGGAACCTCCACACAGTTTTCCATAGTGGCTGTGCCAACTTACGTTCCCACCGGCAGAGTAGAAAGATTCCTTTTTCTCCATACCCTCCCCGGCATTTATTATTTGTAGCCTTTTTGATGATGGCCGTTTTGACTGGGGTAAGGTGATACCTCATTGTAGTGTTGATTTGCATTTCTTCGGGCTCCTTTAATACAGGATGCTAAGTTGCAGGAAAATAGACCTGTGGTCTGTAGATAGGCAGTTACCTGCTTGTGTGGCTGTGTCTCCCCGGGGGAAAGTCTCTCACTATTTGCCTTTCTCAGGCAGGAATCAGACAGGAATCTCCAGGGAACCTATTTCACACTCTCTGAGCAGTTATCTTCTAGCCTCTGGCTTGAGATGAGAGGAATGCCCTTGTCTTTCCTGCCTGCCTCTGTTCCCCCAGACTGGGTGGGGAGGTTCAGAAATAGGACAGCCCTCCAGTTTTCTCCAAAGAAATCGTCTCTCTCTTAGCTCCTTAAATCTCTACCCTTTTATATCCTTTAGGACTAAGGGCTTCAAAATCAGTTTCCAGCACCTTCCTCTACAATTCCTGTGTAGATGTTCTAGAATTTCTCTTGAAATGTGGGAGTCTTTGCCACTTCTTTTGTTGATTTTGGCTCTGGTGCCTTAGTGGAAGCTGAGATAAAAAAAGTATCATCTTACCATGTTTTGTTTTATTCGTGTTTTTAGAACATAGCTCATATGATAGGCACTTGATAACTAGTTTTTGAGCAATTTGATTATAAACAAGAAACTACAGTAAGGTTTTTCCTATGCTCCTTAATCATGAGGACCACTGTTCTTCCCATAACCACCCCCTCTACAAACCTGGATGACACCTCTTCATCATTCAGTTTACAAGTCATTTCTTACTTATTGCCGTTGTTGGTTTATCTCCTCAACACCTTCCATCCTAAGCATGGAGTAAGCTCCAGGAAGGTCGGCACCGCCTGGTTCACTCTGCTTTCTGAGAAGAGAGCCCAGTGCCAGGCAGTAAGTAATAATGAATGAATGCATGAGTGAGTGAGGGAATGAGTGAGACAATGGATGGATGGATTGGCACCAGAGTACCAGTTGTAAAGGGCTTCCCTGATAGCTCAGTTGGTGAAGAATCTACCTGCAATGCAGGAGACCCTGGTTCGATTCCTGGGTCGGGAAGATCCACTGGAGAAGATATAGGCTACCCACTCCAGTCTTCTTGGGCTTCCCTTGTGGCTCAGCTGGTAAAGAATCTGCCTGCAATGCAGGAGACCAGGGTTTGATCCCTGGGTTGGGAAGATCCCCTGGAGAAGAGAAAGACTACCCTCTCCAGTATTCTGGCCTGGAGAATTCCATGGACTGTACGGTCCATGGGGTCACAAAGAATCGGACACGACTGAGCAACTTTCACTAACCATTTGTAAAACCTCCTAGGTTGGGCTTCATGGGTGGGTCTGAATGGCCTTCATCTCAAGGGTAGGTGCCTTTTCTGGCAACTTCATCCTTCATGGCTGAATTAAGCTCCTGTTAGGAACTTCCCTGGCGGCCCAGTGGTTGAAACTCTGTGCTCCCAATGCAGAGGGCACAGGTTTGATCTGTGGTTGGGAAACTAAGATTCCCATGTGCCACAAGGTGCAAAAAGAAAAAAAAGCTCCTTTTAATGGGTCAGCATAGCTGCTACCTGAAGTGTAAGTATAGAATTGTGCCCAAGTATCACATCACAGAGGTTGGCAAATCATTTTGGTCGTGAGGTACCTAGCTCCTTTTCTTAAACTCACATTCTTTAGGCCATCAACTTTAGAAATTTCACTGTGTTCATGATATCCAGTGACAAAATAAAAAACATCTGCTTGTATCGTAACACCATATTTAATATGTATCCAGTTAAGCACCGTAGAAGTCAGTATTAAAGTGCTCCTGAATTTTACACTCTTCCAAAAGTATTACGATGTTGGATGTGTGTGTAACCTACTCTTTTCTCACCAACACTTCCACCCCAGACAAGCCAATCTCTTATGTTCAGATCAAATTGAAGCTAGAATAGGGTATTAACTTGTGGTAAAAAAAAATCCAATACATTATATGTAAAATACATTCAGTAGGTGTGACAGGAAAAATGTGAATAAACTGGTGATGAAAATAGGGAAAAGTCTATTTTAGTAAATTCCAGAAGTTTTTTTAGGCTTTTGAGAATTACCTAGGGTAATTTCCATTTGAAGGATTAAGCAAATGATGACCTGATTTGATGACAAAAAATATATTTCTTTCCTTAAGAAATTGTAGACATTCTTGAGACCACCCTCTTAACCATAAAATTGTAACATTATGTACATATATCATATGAAAAGACAATTGTATGAAAAAGTGAAAGTCACTCAGTGGTGTCCAACTCTTTGTGGCCCCATGGACCATACAGTCCATGGAATTCTTCAAGCCAGAATACTGGAGTGGGTAGCCTTTCCCTTCTCCAGCGGATCTTCCTGACCCAGGAATCGAACCGGGGTCTCTTGCATTTCAGGAGGATTCTTTGTATGGAGGTTAAGGCCAAATCTGCTGGTTGCCTGCTCAATATTCACTTTCATTTTTTTTTCTTACCAGCAGAACCCTGATTGTCTTGAGGACTGTGATGTAACCAGCTAAAACATATTTCATAGCCTCTTTTATAAAGAGAGGTAAGTAAATTCTAGCCAATGAGATAGAAGTCAGAATTTTTGGTGTGGATCCCAGGAAAACTTCTTAAATGGTAGATTGATTCATATGGCTTTTGGCCTATTGTACACCCTCATTCCCATCTTGAACTTGGACCTGATGGCTGGTACTGAACAGCCATTTTGCAGCAATGAGACTTTATTTCATGAACTAAGGATGATGGAGCTAAAAGATAGAAGAAGGATGGCACATTAATAAAATTGTGGAGTTGCTGTACCAGTTTTGGACTGCCTAATTTTAGACAGTGTTACACAAGAGAAATGATTCCTTATGTTGTTTAAGGCCTTGCTTTTTAGGTCTTTATTACTTGTAGCTAAAAAAAAAAATTCTAAAAGATAATGGACTGTTTTGGGAAAAGTTAGTGCATCTGTGTCATAGATGAAAACTTTTCAGAGAAACTCTTTATATTAATGATAATAGAAAAATAAGAAAAAAACCTTATTTTTGAAGTTGTTTCACTAAGCATACCATCTGATTGATTTTGAGAACATAGACAATGTAAGTTTTAAATTTAGCAGTTCTAAATGTAGGTTACATACACAGGCACTCACAATTTGATGAGTGAGTCCATATTTCAGATATTGTGCTCTGCAATTTATATGCATTATCTCCTTTAATGTTCATAGCAACCTTGTGAGGTATTGCCCTCATCTGATACATGGAGAACTAGAGGTTTAGACAGTCAGGTAATTTCATAGTAAATGTTAGTAAAGAAGGGATTGAAACTGAGTTTATTTAGCTTTGAAGCCCACATTTATGACCACTACCTTGCCCAATTTCCTGGGACAGGAACAACGCATAGGTCTTTTTGTTTTACCCATTTACAAAGGGCAGTATGACAAGGAATAAATTTAATCCATCCAGTTGGACTTCCTAGAAAAGCTCAGCAGATAAAGAGAATTGATACTCAGATGGAAGGTTCCAATAACCAGAAATTTGAGATGTATACAGCAGGGAGATTCAGGGTAGATGTTAAAATGGATACCTACCTGATCTTGTTCAAAGCAGACAGAGCACATTAAACCCTTTTCCTGAAAAGAAGTGATGGCTCTTCCCACTTGGAATGAGGCAGGATATGTATGGTGTTCACTGCCTCCCTGACTTCCTTGCCCACCATCCTCCCGCTCCCTCCTCTGCCCATAATACTGCCCTTCTTGGTGTTCTTTGAACATGCCATCTGACCTCACAGATCTTTGATATACCAGTCCCTCTATGTGGAATGAACTTTCTCTAGATCCCATGAGGCTCATTCCCTCACTTGATTCAAATCTCTACTGCCATGAGGCCTTCATCAGAGATGCCTTCCTTGACTATTATATCTATAAAACAAATCCCTTTCACTACTCTTGACTCCCTTACCCTGTTTTATATTTCTTCATAGCACCAAATGCACTTGATGCATATATTTATTTGTATGTATCTACCTCCTCCCCTAGAATAAGCCCAGTGAGCATGGGGCCTGTGCTTTATTCACTAGGACATAGTAGGTGCTATGTAGGTGCCTGGTACATAGTAGATGCTCAGTAAATATTTGCTGATGGACTGAATGAATGAAGAGTGAGTTCAAAGAACCTGCTATTGTCCTGTGTTATTACATGAAATCCTAGAAGGCACTAGAAGGATGTGTTGTATTCTAGAATAGACTCTGTATTCATAAAGGTTTGGGGTTTACTTCTGTTTTGTGAGCAGTTGATAAATGATGTTCACGTAGAGGAAGTGATAGATGGAAGAATGAATGGTGTTTTAAGATAGAATCTTCTTAAAAGGAAAGTGAAACTGGAAAGTCATGTGCAAATGATAGCAGTGGGATTTCCCTGGTTGCCTAGTGGTTAAGAATTCACCTTCCAATACAGGAGATGCGGGTTTGATTCCTTGTCAGGGAACTAAGCCCGCATGTTGCCACTACCGAGCCCCATGCTCTAGGACCTATGCCACAACTAGAGAAGCCCACGCTGCTCTATAAGAGAGCCCACGTGCCACAATGAAGACCTGACACTGCCAAATAAATAAGTACTTTTAAAAATGGTAGCACTAACTAGTAGCCACTTTGCATCTAAGAAGAAATTGACTCTTAATTAGCACCTAGGAAGAATGAGCTTGATAAGCAGATACACTCTGTCTGCCTCCAGGTGGCTGTTAGTGCATTTGGGAGGATATTAGTCTCAGAAACATAACTATAATCCTGGGCGATGTAGGATGAAGGGCTGTGTTGCACCAGAGAGAGTTACAGTCTCTGGCCAGAGTAATCCAAAGCCCAGAAGGAGGTTTTGAATTACTCCTTGGAACAGATATCGACAGGATTTTCTGGCCACAGTGGCAGGAGAAACAGCATAAGAAAAAGCATGGTTGATTAATGCACACATTTTATCTGGGAATCAGTAGTTTGGTTTGGAGCCAAAAAGAGGGGGATACTTGGAAATAAATATTGAAAAGGTTTGTAGGAGGCTGTATCTCAGTGGGTCTCAAATGCCAAACTGAGGGGTTTGAATGTAATACAGTAGGTGTCTGGGAGCCATTCTTCAATGGCTCCAATTCCAAGCCAGGAAGTTACAAGATGGAAACATTATTATAGGAGGTTATCTCCGTGGGAGTCTGGAAGATGACTCAGCAGTAAATGACAAAACCAAAGAAGACTGGTTGCAAAGTTAGTGAAATAATTTGGGATATAAGGACAAGAATCAGGAAGACATCTTTTTACCCATAAAAGATGTTGGGTGGTGAAGGTGAGGAAATAACCTTAGTTTGCTTGAATGACCTTAATAAAAACGTCATAGACTGCATATCAATAACCTCAGATATGCAGATGATTCCACCCTTACAGCAGAAAGTGAAGAAGAACTAAAGAGCCTCTTGATAAAAGTGAAAAAGGAGAGTGAAAACGTTGGATTAAAGCTCAACATTCAGAAAACTAAGATCATGGCATCTGGTCCCATCACTTCATGGGAAATAGATGGGGAAACAGTGGAAACAGTGGCTGACTTTATTTTTCTGGGCTCCAAAATCACTGCAGATGGTGACTGCAGCCATGAAATTAAAAGACGCTTACTCCTTGGAAGGAAAGTTATGACCAACCTAGATAGCATATTAAAAAGCAGAGACATTACTTCTTCAACAAAGGTTCATCTAGTCAAGGCTATGGTTTTTCCAGTGGTCATGTATGGATGTGAGAGTTGGACTATAAAGAAAGCTGAGCACTGAAGAATTGATGCTTTTGAACTGTGGTGTTGGAGAAGACTCTGGAGAGTCCCTTGAACTGTAAGGAGATCCAACCAGTTCATCCTAAAGGAGATCAGTCCTGGGTGTTCATTGGAAGGACTGATGTTGAAGCTGAAGCTCCAATACTTTGGCCACCTGATGCAAAGAGCTGACTCATTGGAAAAGACCCTGAAGCTGGCAAATATTGAGGGCAGGAGGAGAAAGGGACGACAGAGGATGAGATGGTTGAATGGCATCACTGACTCAATGGACATGAGTTTGGGTAAACTCCGGAGGTTGGTAATGGACAGGGAGGCCTGGCGAGCTGCAAATCATGGGGTCGCAAAGAGTTAGGCATGACTGAGCGACTGAACTGAACTGAGACTGCATAGTTTAAACAATAAAAAATTATTTCTCTCAGTTCTAGAGGCTGAGAAGTCCAAGATTAAGGTGCTTGAAAATAGTTCATTCTGAGTCCTCTTCTTTTGGCTTGTAGGCAGTTGCCATCTCACTGTGTAATTGTATGACCTTTTATTTATTTATTTCTCTCCCTTTTCTTATAAGAGCACTAATCCCATCATGGGGGCCCCACCCTGATGATCTATCTAAACTTAATTACTTCCCAAAGGTCCCACTTCCAAGTAGCATCATTTGGGGGGTAGGCTTAAATATATGGATTTTGGGGACATACACATTTAGCCCATACTAGGTGGGGGCATCAAAGAGGATGATTAGGTTTTGGATCCGAGTTATGGTACAAGACAAATAGTCAAACCAGGAGGAAGATCTGCCCTCGGGGAGTATGCAGTAGCCACAGTGACTTTCTTGTGAAGCCACTGAGGTAATTTGGGTTAGGAATGTCTTTAGGGTGTCCATACCTCCTCAGGAGTACTTCTTCCAATAGAGACGGTGATTGATTAGTAAGCTTTCTGTCATGTAGGGTCAGCCTTCACTTTTGTCATCCATGTTCAGTTCAATCCTGACCCTGGATATCAGAATACTGATTATAGTTTGGAACTTCATAATTTTTACATCATAATCTTAAGCTCAACCTAAGGAGCTGATGAGATGGTGATGAATAACTTCCTAATCTTCAAAAACAGATTTCCCCTAAATATCCAAACTATGGAGAAGGTCATGAGTTGGGTTTTATTTCTGAGCGCATAGTAATCCTCGTCTCCTCCAGAATTTACTTGGCACTTTAAGAGCTAGCAGGACCCTTAATGTTGGCTGGAAACCAGCAATGAATCTCCTGGGACTGCCAGGCCTTTTTTAGTTCTTGCTAGTCTAGACTCTTCTTTGTTTTCCACCCTGGGATCTGGGAGGAGTAACAGACCAAAACAGTGACGAAGAGCTCAGGTTTGGCATCCTCAGACCCCTGCCTTATCATGATCTTGGTCACGTTACTTAACTTTTGTAAATCTTGGCCTCCTTTTCTCTAAAATGATGTTGCCGATGAAAAGAAACAATAAAAAGTGCCTGGAGTGCAGTAAATCGTCATTGATCTTTTATTATCACCGTCACCTACACCGTCATTACCTTTGATGTCACTCCCAGCTCTGTTGCTCCTGGAGGCCAGCTTGCGGTGAGTACCTGGTGTCTACTGGTGTTTATTTTCTAGTTCAGGTACATATGGGGACTATAGTATTTTAGAATACATAGAATAAAGATGTAAATAAAGGGAACATTTTCTGAAATTTTGGTCTGTTAAATTCTGAAAGGGGATTAGAAGAAATGCTATGAAACCTTTTCTGGAAATATTGAAACTGGAAATCTGAGTTAATGCACAGAGATAAGGTGAGAGGCCCTCTCGAACCCTAAATTTATAACAACCTACTGAAATCCCAGAGACGCCCACTTCCACATTAAGATCTTTAATTTTTATGATCTTAAGGAAAGAAGCTGAATTGAAATAATACTATTTTAGCTGATTTTAATAGAAACCTTGAAGAAGAAGTTAATTTTCTAATGCCTATATACATCACCAGTGAGCTTTATTAAATTGGAAGGCAAAATGAAAAATTTTACGTTTATTTCAATTTTTTTCTCCTTTAAGGATGTTTAGAGTTCTGCCAAGTGGACAGTGAGCTGTGCTGGCTCATTCTTAATTAGGTGACTGTAGAAAAAAAAAACTTAATTAAAAAAATAAAAAGAAATATGGTTTTCTCCCCCTCTCTTATAGGACATAAAATGGGTCATAGAGAAAAACACTCCCTAAATTTGGACTACAAATATGGAAACATTATCATCTAAACTGTGTTACATTATAATTAATAAAGACCTAAAATGGAGTGTTATGGGAAACACAACATCAGTTCCAATAAAGCAATTCTAAGATAATAAATTTCAGTAGCAAAAAGCAAAATAGACTATTACATGTAATATGCATTTTAAAAAAAGAAATATTTTATAAAAATTACAAATCTCATAAATACCAAGTATCGGACACTTATGAATGTTCTAAATAAACAAAATATTTTTTCTATTTTATGAACCAGAGTTCTGTGTCTGTGAAAATGTATACTAGCTAATCTCTTGTAACTTAAGTCTATAATAAGAATTAAAGACATGGAACATAAACGTTAAGCTGTATCTGAATTATATTTGTTTCCACTTACAAAACAGAAAGAGACTCAGACTTAGAAAATGAACTTATGGTTGGCAGAGGGAAGGGATAGTTAGGGACTTTGGGAAGGTCATGTACACACTGCTATATTTAAAATGGAAAACCAACAAAGACCTATTGTATAACACATGGAACTCTACTCATTGTTACGTGCCAGCCTGGATGGGAGGAGGGTTTGGGATACATGTATATGTATGGCTACATGTATGTATGTATGTACATGTATGTAAAGGATACATACATGTGTATGAATGAGTCTCTTCCTGTTCAACTGAAACTACCAAAATGCTGTTAGTTGGCTATACTTCAATATAAAATGTTTAAAAAGTTATATTTAAAATTGAGATTAGTTCTCATGCTATCATTCTACAATCTTGTCCATGAAAAAATTTTTTTCTTGCTACAATTGATCAGAAGACACTAGAAAATTATACACAAATGAAACCAACCAGAACAAATTTTAAAACTAGTGTAAGTAAAAATTTCCCATAGTTTTTAACAGCTTTAGTAGTTTTCTTCTAAAAATTATTTCTATTTTTATGATTATCAAATATATTAAAATATCAGAGTATCCCAAATAATATTAAACCCATATACTCACCACCATTTGGGTGCTATGTTTGCTTCAGTTTTCCTTAAAAATAAATATGGATCACTCTCAAACATGTATTTATACATTTATTAGAGGATTAGAGGCTCATAAGCTTTATAGTATTCTATTTTTGTGCTTTACAGTTCACAAAAATGTTCTGTTTATTTATTTATGTATTTTTTCAGTTCAGTTCAGTCATGTCTGACTCTTTGCAACCCCATGAACCGCAGCACGCCAGGCCTCCCTGTCCATCACCAACTTCTGGAGTTTACCCAAACTCATGTCCATTGAGTCGGTGATGCCATCCAACCATCTCATCCTCTGTTGTCCTCTTCTCCTTCTGCCCTCAGTCTTTCCCAGCATCACAGTCTTTTCCAATGAGTCAGTTCTTCGAATTAGGTGGCCAAAGTATTGGAGCTTCAGCTTCAACATCAGTCCTTCCAATGAACATCCAGGACTGATCTCCTTTAGGATGGACTGGTTGGATCTCCTTGCAGTCCAAGGGACTCTCAAGAGTCTTCTCCAACACCACGGTTCAAAAGCATCAATTCTTCGGTACTCAGCTTACTTTATAGTCCAACTCTCACATCCATACATGACCATACATGTTCAGTTCTAACTGTTGCTTCCTGACCTTCATACAGATTTCTCAAGAGATAGGTCTTCAGAAAGAATGAATTTATTTTTTATTGAAGGATAATTGCTTTACAGAATTTTGCTGTTTTCTGTCAAACCTCAACATGAATCAGCCACAGGTACACATATATCCCCTCCCCTTTGAACCTCCCTCCCATCTCCCTCCCCATCCCTCCCCTCTAGGTTGATACAGAGCTCCTGTTTGGGTTTCCTCAGCCAGACAGCAGATTCCCATTGGCTATCTATTTCACATTTGGTAATGTAAGTTTCCATGTTACTCTTTCCACACATCTCACCCTCTCCTCCCCTCTCCCCATGTCCATAAGTCTATTATCTATGTCTGTTTCTCCACTGTTATCCTATAAATAAATCCTTCAGAACCATTTTTCTAGATTCCATGTATATGTATTAGAATATGGTACTTATCTTTCTCTTTTTGATTCACTTCACTCTGAATAATAGGTTCCAGGTTCATCCACCTCATTAGAAACTGACTCAAACGTGTTCCTTTTTATGGCTGAGTAATATTCCATTGTGTACATGTACCACAACTTCTTTAACCATTCATCTATCGATGGACATCTAGGCTGTTTCCATGTTTTAACTATTGTAAACAGTGTTGAAATGAACAATGGGATACATGTTTCTCTTTCAAATGTTCCGTTTTATAACCATCCTCTTCTCTATTTCTATTGAAGACTCTATATGGTGAATGATAATCATTGGGTACTTAGGCCATTTAGCATTATATATCACTTATGTTGAGAGAAGTAGTGAAATACTAAATATAGCTCTTGTTAGAAAAGTTTACAGCCTAGTTAAAATGCCAAAATGAAAACCTGGTGAGTTAGAGTTTTTATAGTATTTTACTGAACATATGTGTAGAAGGCACATAAACTATGGATGTTTATGTTTAGTTCTTCTTCACTTTCTGCCATAAGGGTGGTGTCATCTGCATATCTGAGGTTTTTGATATTTTTCCCTGAAATCTTGATTCCAGCTTGTGCCTCCTTCAGCCCAGCATTTATCATGATGTACTCTGCATATAAGTTAAATAAGCAGGGTGACAATATACAGCATTGTCATACTCTTTTTCCTATTTGCTTTAAGAAACTGTCTATGCATATCTTTGCATAAAATGCTTGAAAAAGGGTTATTTGATACGTCATCAATTTGGAAGATCAAACTATTCAACATAAAGTGAAGAGCCAATTTCAGAATAAAGCCATTTCTCATGGTGGACTTTATCTTTTGTGAGATTCCCTGATTGTTTATTTAGTGGTTCCTAGGAGTAAAAATTCATGTAAATTATGCTTTAAGAATTGGTTAGTCTTTGGGACTTTCCTGGTGGTCCAGTGGTTGGGACTTTGCCTTCTAATGCAGAGGTGTATGTTCAATCCCTGGTGGGCTAGTTAGTATCTCACATGGTTTTTCTGGGTGGAAAAACCACAACAGAAACAACAGAAACAGTACTGTAACAAATTCAATGAAGACTTCAAAAATGGCCCATATAAAAAAAATCTTAAAAAAAAAAGAAAGAATTGGCTAGTCATTATGGGTCAATATACAAAAATATGTCAAGAACTTTGGTAATATGATTAGTATCATAAGACAGAGCAGAGCATTGCTAATCTCACCAAGAGGGACAGTATTTATAGGCATATTCTTTATGTTATTCATTCTACTGGAAATATGCAAAACTGGCTCAGTAAGTATAAAGTTCATGAAAGCTGAAAATAGGATGTAAGGTGCATAGAATCTACTATGCAGATTTTAGTAACTAGTTATATGCTGCAAAATGTGCAATGTAGGTAAACTGATGAAAACCTTCATTTGACAGCATCTGCCTCTTTGAAGGACTGGCATTTGCAGTCTTTGGTTTGCATATACTTAAAGTATCTTAAATGAAGGAGTCGTGCACTAGGAACAAGAGATAAGTGCTTTCCTGTCCAAATTGTCTCAGACTCTGCGTTTTCTTACAGCGGTTTGTTAAATGGCAATTTGGTGGGTAATTGCATGGAGGATTGCGGGAACTACATATTGATACTTGTGGTGAAATGCTCGACTTTCTTCAGAAGTAAATGGCCGTATAGCGAGGACAGAGAGTACCATAGTCCGAATTTAGACGGCCTCAATGATTCATACTGATATCTCATAGCTTATTGCAATTCATAGTTAAGCACTTCTAATAAACTCCGGTCTGTTTATACTCCAGTATCGGGCATAGGCATTCACCATGTATTTGTTGAAGGAATTTGTTACCATGCATTTTGTGTGTCTGATCTGTGAGAAGCATGGTGCACCGACATTAGATACTAAAGAATTCTCAGGATGATCGGGTAATAGAGGTAATCTAAGTTTAAAATCACCTTTACTTGGAGGTGATCCACTCCGGGCATCCGGGTGAAAGATGATTCTTGCCTGAGATCTGAAGTGCCGCGGAAAGTACTGTGGGAGCCCCTTCCGCTCCCACAGGAGAAGGAATCGTGAGCGCAGGTTTAAGGTCAGAAGCCGCAGGTGCAAGAGCCCAGGGAGACAGAAGGGCGCAGGTGGAAGGTTGCGCGCTCATCGGGTGCGCTCCGAATCCGATACCCGGAGCGGCCAGTAAGCGGCGCTGGGTCTCGGATTTGGTGGCCCCGAGGAGCCGGCTGCGGATTACCTGCAGCAGAGGGGAGCCGGCGAGCTCCTCCCCGCCCGTCCGCCCCCACTCCCCGCCCCCACCGCGGCACTCACCCGGGCTCCGCCGGCTCAGCGCACTCGCTCGGAGGAGCCGGGGCCGAGCAGTCCGCCTGCGGCAGGCGGGGCGCGCGAAGCCTGCGCGGCGGGGCTGCGGGGCCGCTTGCCCGCGTCCTCCCGGCCGGGTCGCCCTCCTCCCGCACAGTGCGGCGCAGGGAGGCTCCCGCCTCCGCCGCCCCCGCCCGCCGGCCTCCTCCTCCGCTCTGCAGGCGGGGACCGCCTGGCGCTCGGCACCCAGCAGCCTCAGACCCCTCCCGCCCCCGGCTCCCGGCAGCGGGAACAGCAGCAGAGGAGACAGAGCGAGGGGCCGCCAGCGACGCCGGGCCCCGCGGGGTTCGGGAGCCGGCCCCTGCAAGAAGGAGCAGAGCCATGGCCGATGGGGGCGAGGGCGAGGATGAGATCCAGTTCCTGCGAACTGTAAGCGCCGCGCGTCTCGGGCTGACCCGGAGTGGGGGCGGTTAGAGAGAGCTGGGGCATCCACTGGCCGGTCGGCAGTGGGACGCGCGGGCGGGTAAGGGGCTGCCTCCAGGGATGCGCGAGGAGCCGGGCAACCCCCCGGGGGCGCAGGTGTGCGAGCCGGGGCGAGGGAAGGGAGGGTGCGTGCGTGTCTGTGCGCCCGCGTGTAAAGCCCGGAGACCGAGCGTGGCCGGAGCGCGAAGAGCGGCCGGCGGCGCACCGGCTTGGTCCCGGGGCGCTGAGATCGGGAGCCTCGGAGCAGTGGGAATCTGGGGACTCGGGGGCTGCAGATCCGGCCTGACCGGTCGGCGAGGCTGGGAGCTTCGGGGCAGCTGGGGGCACAGACCGTACCGAGTGGCCGGTGGGGAGCGGGGACCGGCGGGGACGCGGTTGTTGTCCGGAATTCCGCCGCGGCGCGGTTTCTCGGCTTTCGGGTTAGACCCGCGCGCAGTCACGCAACCCCGGGATTCGCCTAGTTGGCGTGGCTGGGGTCGGGGAAGCGGGTGCAGGGTGTGCCCCGAGACTGCCCGCAAGTCGAGGTGCTGCGCAGGGGAGGGAGACATCGAGGTGCCTGGGTTCGGGCCGTTGGTGGTGCTGAGACTGCTCACACAACGTGGAAGGGATGGGAAGTGAGTGTCTGTGCACGCGCACGCGGGGGCGGCGCGGGACCTCGTGAACGCGTCGTTCTCTAAATGTTGGCTTATTGAACGCTGAGTGCAGCAAAGTGCGTGTGTGTGTGTGTGTGTTCGCGTGTGTGTAAGGGTAGGGAGGCTACCCGGAATTTCCACGCTGAGCGGCAGCAGGGAAAGCTTGGCTTCACACTAATACAGTTTTTTTTCTCCTTAAGTACCCCTTGGCAGGGCTCCTTCCTGTCGCTGATTTGTTCGAACGCTGCAGATACTTCCCTGGCTGAGGCTTTGCTCCCCTCGAAGCTGGGACTGGAGAGCCCCTTGGCAAAAGAAAATGTCGTAACTTCTGGTTAAGAATCGCCGGGGTAGCGTTTGCAGCATCCTTTCGATCATTCCTTTCCCTGCACTTGCCTCCTCCTCTCCGAAGGATATTCCCTTCCAGGATTCCCTCCACCTCCCATCCCCCTGCCAAAGACTGCAGCTTCTCCAGTCTCTTCTTTCCCCAACAGTAAAAAAGCTGTCGCTGCCCACTTCCAATTACCCCCACAGTCACAGACAATTAGAGCGAGACTTAGGTTTTGAAATATTAAACAGATAGCAACTTTTAGGTGCGAAAAGAGCCTAGATGATGTATTTGGGTCCTGAACGAGTGAAAACAGTACGTTTGTCCAAGAGCATTCTAAGTGGCCTGTTTTTCTATTTAGCTCTTCTAATTTTTTTTTTTTTTTGGCACTCATTTTTGCTTGGGGGTAGGGGCTTTAGAAAGAATAAAATCCAGAGTACACATCAGATTGGCCAGTGATTTGATCTAATAGCTGCGAGTCATGCACCATTACATATGCTCTTGGTGGTAATGCTGCTCCACCACCCAGCCCTAAAGAACCAGTTCAGGAAAACCTTGCTCATCAGGAGTATTTTAAGCCTACTAGTAAGACAGTTTACTTTTATTTATTTATTTATTTTTTTAGTGGAAAACTATCTATATGGTTTTCTGATAACTAATAAAAAGCCACGTGAAAAGCTGTTTCTCAATACCGTGAAAGCTTTTGTTTGGGTGGGTAAAATATTTAGTTGCTGTGTAATCTCTAAATTCAATTTTTCTCCATACTCCATAGGGTTAAAATTAGCTAGAAAATTTTGGAAGGCTCTGTGCACTCAAGGGCTTCCTGCAGGCTTAAATGTTAAGCCGAGCTCATGGAGGTGGTGTTATCAGAATACTTAATGGGGACCGAGGTAATGTGCTTGCTGATGGGCTTCAGTACATATAAAGTAATGTTAAGTCTGTGCCCCTGGACAGCTGCCTGTCAGCCCCAGCGACACCTTTGATAAGTGGGTCCTGGGTAGAGATCTGGCAGTCCTAGGCTGGGATTTTTCTTTTAATAAAACATCCGTAGGCTGTTGTGCTGATGATAAATGACCTTGAAGGAGGTAGCTTGGTGGAGCAGGGGAATTTTTTTGGTGTGGCATGAACATCTAAAAGGAAAAACATGCCTTTCCCTCTAAATTTTAGTTTTAATACAGAAACTCTCAAACGCTTTATCACTCCTCTGTCTGCCCTTGCTGCTTTCTATTTTATTCTCTTAACCTGAGAATGTTGTTGGTTCAGAAATGTTAATGGAATTAGGAATAGAGAGAATGTAGTTCTTACATTTTTTTGGGAGGGGGGTCATTTTTTTCTTTGTTTTTTTGGTAGCCCAGGGAGTGTTAACAACCTGCACATCTACATAAAATGGTTACAGATTATGGATAACTGTCCTGTTTAAAAAAAAAAAAAAGTCAAACTGTTAGTCGTTAAAAGGCCATAATGGTGAATTTGACCAGACATATTGTATATTCTGAGTAGAGCACCTTAAATATTTTTTTCGGTTTTTATTCAAGCACAGCAGTGCTTTGTTGAATCTTTGGCATCTTTGTGTCCACAGAAAGCTTTTCTTCTTCCTTCTTCTTGCAGAGGTTTATGATCACTGTCAAGGAAGCAAAAGTGAAGTCTTAAATGGATTCCATTCCTGAGTTATGTCTGCTGCTGTTAATTAATGAGTTGATTAATCAGTTAATTAATTCTTCATTTGTAAAGGGGAGTTTTGTCACTGTTTAGCCCCTGTTAGTCTCTCTCCTAGCTCTTTTCCATTATGCAGTTGTGAGTTTGCTAATATTCCTTTTAAATGCTTACACAGATGAAAGATCATCCATTCAGTGGTTTTCCCACCAGCCAGAAGCAAGCCTACTCTGATGTGTTTATCTGTGAGAGAAATTAAGAATATATACATGTAAATGCTTAACGTGCTGGGACACTTAGAAGAATCCTATCATGAAATACACCTTCAGCTCATGATGGATTTATTCACTATCATTTCCACACACAACCATGATTTGGGACGTGTTGTTTATTTTATTTTAAAAATGTCCTTAGCTTACCAGGATAGCGATGATGGAATCCCTTAACTGTAAGCAAACCATGATGTAAAACACCGGAGTTGATTTTTCCTAAGTACTTTGCTTTTCTTTCATTTTGTGTAAGCACAGAGGAGTTACTCTGGGGGTGTGCTGTTTTTTGTAGTTTTGCATTTATGCAAAGGTTGAGACTTCAGACTTAATCCAGGCTGCAGAAGTTCTTCCAATAGGAATGTGTCTTCCTTTGCAGAATGAGATAGTTCACCATAGATTTCTTCTCAATGCTTCCACATCTGGCTTGCTTGCTGTTGATAGGAAGCATCTCAGAAAGGATTCAGCAATTAATGGTGAAAGAAAGTGAAAGTCGCTCGGTCGTGTCCATGGAATTCTCCAGGTTGCAATACTGGAGTGGGTAGACTTTCCCTTCTCCAGGGGATCTTCCCAACCCAGGGATCAAACCCAGATCTCCCGCATTGCAGGCGGATTCTTTACAGCTGAGCCACAAGAGTGATTATAAAGTGTAAATGCCAGTGCACAACACAGGAAAATAGATCAGACTGGAATGTGTAGCCCCAGTTTGTAGAGGTCCAGGGAGGTTAATTGTACAAAGTCAGCTGCTCAGCAGTGCGGAAGCAAGACTAAAACTCAGATCTTAGGTGGATGTCTTTTCCAGGAGAGAAAGCCTTCTTTATCAGCTGCTGAAGCGTGTTTTTGGTTTACAGCAAACAGGAGACACAGTCAGTTTTCTCAGCTATGGGAATGTCACAGAGTACAAACAAGATTCTGGGTGAGCACTTTTTGCTCCCTTGATAATGAAGGCATGAGGAGCTATCGGTAGATATGCACTGTGGTATTTTTTTTGTTTTCCCCAAGTAACTGTTGGAAAACTGACCCAGGCTTATTTTTGTAGCTTATTTTTCTTAATCTAGAAATTGGTGTGTGCACATTGGCAGAAGGGCAGGATCTGAAACACTTAGGGCCCTAATTTACTTGACATTCCATCTTGTTTGTCCTTTGGCTTTAGATAAGTGTTTTTATCAAGGCTGAATTGCCAGAGAAAGGATTACAACTTCTGGGTGACTGTGCTTCTGTAAATAACCCTTGGGGAAGAGGGAGTGATGACAAGGCATACATCTGTCTCCTGAAACGCTGACATTATGGAGATTTTGTTAATTTAAAGAAAACATTTGTTGATCACCTTCTTTATGCATGGCATGATGCTAGGTGTTAAGCATTCAACATAAGGAAAACAAGTGGTCTGCAATTACACTTGCAAAGCAAAGACTTAGAGGCTGGCATGGAACAATTAGATGGAAAAAGCACATGTAGAAACACTGAGATACTTGGGTAGGAAGAGACCGTTGGAAAACATTACCTTGTCTTCCCTTGTGTCTCCTTCCCCTGTCATTTTGCAGATAAAGAAAAGCTCAGAGAGGTGAAATGGTTTGGCCCAGCATCACACTCCAGATTAGTGACTGTCTTGGCTCAGGCCCCTATAATAGAATACCATGGACTGGGTGGTTTAAATAACAAACATTTATTTCTTATGGTTCTGGAGTTTGTTGGAGCCAAGATCAAGGTGCCAGTAGATCTAGCATGTGATGAGGACTCTCTTCCTGGTTTGAGATGTCTGTCTTCTTCTTGTAGTCTTATATAGCTGAGAGAAAAATCATTTCTCCTATGTTTCTTCTATTTATTTATTTTAAAACACTTTATGTTAGAGTTTAGTGGATTCACAATGTTGTGATAGTTTCAGGTGCACACCGAAGTGACTCGGCCATACATATACATGTGTCCATTCTCTCCCAAACTCCTCTCACATCCAGGCTGCCATATAACATTGAGCAGAGTTTCCCCGTGCTATACTTGTTGATTATCCATTTAAAATACAGCAGTGTGTACATATTGATCCCCAACTCCCTAACTATCCTTTCCCCTCATCCTTTCCCTCCTCATACCCATAAATTCATTCTCTAAGTCTCTGAGTCTATTTCTTCTTGTAAGGGCACTAACCCCATTCACAAGGGTCCCACCCTTATGACCTAATTACCTCTCCTACTTCCTGATACTGTCCCCTTGGGAGTTAGGATTTCAACACAGGAGACTTGGGGGGATGCAAACATTCAGCCCATAATAGCAGCATTAGAGTAATGCAAAGTATGTGAAAATCTCTGAAAAATTGCCCATATTTCTAGTTTATTAGCACAGCATTCTTTGTATAGTAGATCTAAATCCACCTGTTCAGTTTTATACTTACCGTCACCTTCACAGGGTTCATGGTCTAAATCTACCCTCTTGTCCTAGCTGTTGACAAGGATGTTTCTTTCTTCCTTTCTGAAGTTGCAATCCCTCTTGTGTCCCAGATCACAGATCTCAGATGCTCGCTGGTCCACGATGGGAATCTTGCATGCATTCCATCCTTTCTCTGCCTCCCTCTCCACTTGTTCCCTCTGGTCAATCTTGAATCATGCTAAGTTCTCCTATCTTAAAATTTCTTTGTTTGACCCTAGCCTTCTTTCGCCACTCAACTCCTCAAGATGTGGTCTCCACCACTCCAGGTAATTCTCACTTCTGTGAGAATCACTTCTGTTAAAATCACTTGAGTAGATGATATGATGGTAACCTCCTCGATGCCAAATCTAAATGTTTCCCCCACCCCTGTTCCTTGAGACCTCACAAACTCTACCAACCTGCCTCTACTTTCGGAAGCTCCTTTGTCTGCCTCTGGAGCTAGGATACATTTTTAGTTATTTTTGTACATTTCTGGGCACACTTTTTTGGGGTTCTTTTCACTTTATCGACTCCAGGTCTTCAGTTGTCCTCAAAGATGCTGTCCTATGTCTAGTTCTCACTCTTCTGCCTTCGTGAGCTTATCTGTTCCTCACAGTCTGGGATCGTTGGACTAATAGAGTTTGAAAAGTGTAACAGTGGCTTCATCCAGCTCTGGGAGCCAGAGGAGTGACATGAACTCTCCCAATGCTGTTTGTTTGCGTAGGGGAAACCCTCCCAGATCTGCTGGCCTTTGGGCTCTCATTTCCAGCGGCCTGCGGCCTGTTTGAACTCCCCTCCTACTCTATACACGCCATCCTGAGTACATGTGCATTCTGTCCCCCGGGGGCTCTTCCTCCCAGTGGTGTGCATTGGCCAGTGGCCCTGGCCTAAACATACCAGTGTGATCCTAATCTCCAGAAGAGCACCTGAATCCACCAGGACCTAGCTTAGGGACTCAAGAAAGTTTTAAAAATATTTTCCTTAAACTCTAAAGATACCAAGTGCTTTAGTTCAGTTCTTTTTGTTCCTTTCGTTCTTTTATTTGTCGTCATCTCCTGTCACTGTTGACCTGGCCGCCTAGCTCAGGTTTGGATTTCTTTCTCACCCCAGCACTTGTTCTCGCCCTCAATTCCCCTGTCCCAGCCACTGCACTCCCCTTGAACCCTCCTGCCTTTGCAGCCCCTTAAACACCCTTGTGTTCCTGCCACCACTCCTTGGCTCTGGATTCCTGGCACACACAGTCTGACTTCTCTCCTTGAATCAGAATCATCTGATTCTTGTCACCTTACTTGGGTTCCCTATCATGCAAGGTCTCACCCTTGTGAGGAAATAATGAGAGGAAAGTGACTGAGACAGGTGAACGAATGCAAGAAAGGGAATAAAGGAGGGGCTAAGTGAGTCTGAGTGACAGGGGCTGCCGGGAGAGACCCTGGGTTCACTCCACAATCTGTCCTTCAAGTGAGAAGCTTCTAGATGGTGAGGTGACTTCCTGGGCATCACAGGGGCATCCAGTGGAGAGATTTTGTCGGCTTACTTTCGTCTTTATAAATTATGGGAGAATGTTGGGATGGGAACTTGGCTAGTAAGTGTAACCTTGGGATTGGTGAGAGTCCCATAAAAATTCTTTCGGGAACTGAAAAATGGGGAATTGTTTACCTCTGAGCGGCTCATTGCCTTGTTAAGAGTCCTAGGGTCAGCCAGACTCAAACCATTTAGAAGAATGAGTGTAATAAAACCTTGCCCTGGGACTGGACATCACATTTTTTTCACAATATCATCCATTGTCATTTATTTGTAATAAGCAATCAAACAAATGCATTAGATTCAGAATCTAGAAGCTGGAGGTCAGTTTCTTCTATATATTATCTTTTTTCCCTTATGCTTTCAACAAATATATATTTTGTACCTATGATGCGCTATGTATAACAAGCACATCAGCTATTATTGTGGATTAAAAAAAAATTTCATATAAGCCTTGGCTGCTTAGAAGTTCACAGACAAATAAAGGGCCCTTTAGCACAAGCATAGAACATCATATGTTAATAATACATTCTGAGAACAAATATTGGACATGCATACTTTGGGTGATGCTGGGGATCCCTGGGTATTTTCATCTTTGTGGATCACAGCATCAGCAACTAAACTCATAGTGATGTCTTGTTCTCCACCATCTCAGCTTTGAAGCACTTCTCTGACTTCCTTTTTTGACTTGGGCTGGTCAAGAATTGACCCATATTTCTGGAGTTTCCTAAACATTATAGATAGTTGGCCTCAAAGCCCAGATGAAAAGCTGCTCTTCCTGCTTCCAGTGGCCCAGTAAGAATCCTGCAGTGCTTGTTTCTTCTGGAAATTGAAGCTTGAAGTTTTCCATGTAGCTGACTTGGGGTGTTCAGAGGACTGGCGCAGAGTTGCCTCCATGCCCATTATCCAAGCAGAGTCCACAGAGCAAGAACCACTGACACGTGTGCCCAGATGAGACCTCCCCTAGGTGACTGTGCCGGGCAGCTCCTGTCACCAGGCAATCATCCGTATTTGCCGGTTTCCTGACGAAGACCTTAGCTCTCACTGGGGAGCCAAGGCAGATGCAGGGCACAGTGAGTGGAACAGCAGAAAGTACTGTGGGAGCTCAGAGAGTGACGGGCCTTGCTGGGTCTGGAGGGGGTTGAGGCAGGACTTACCTCCTAGGTGCTGGGAGCACTCCTTGCCCACAGGGATGAACACTTCCTAGTGTGATTGGAGAGCAGGGATTCAGAATCTGCATCAGCCTGGGAGGAAGAACAAATCTGTGGGGTCCATTTATTGATATTTGTTCTCCTATGCAAGCACTTTTATTATTCCCCTTAAAGGAGTTTGTGATCTTAAAAACTTTGTTTTTGCACATTGGTTCCACTTCTAATGCAATTGCAATAGTTTTTTTTTTTTTTTTTAAGGTTGTTTTTGTGAACTTTATTATTTTTTAAAACTACTTTTTATTGAAATACAGTTGCTTTACAGTGTTGTGTTAGTTCTACTGTACAGCAAAGTGAATTAGCTATACACACACATACGTCCCTTCTCTTCTGGACTTCCTCCCCATTTTGGTCACTGTGGAGCGTTGAGTAGAGCTCCTTGAGCTGCATAGTAGGTTCTCAGGAGGTGTCTGTTTTATGTGGTGGTGGTGGTTTGGGTGCCAAGTTGTGTCTGAATGTTTGCAACCCCATGGACTGTAGCCAGCCAGGCTCCTCTGTTCATGGGATTTCCCAGACTAGAATATTGGAGTGGGTTGCCATTTCCTTCTTCAGGGGATCTTCCCGACACAGGGGTTGAACCCAAGTCTCCTGCTTGGCGGGTGGATTCTTTACCACTGAGCCCCCTGGGATGCCCAAAAGCCCAATCTATTTTATACATAGTATCAGAGTATATATATATATCTCAACCCTAATATATGTGTATAAATATATATACACACACACACATCAATATGAATTGATATATATATATCAATCCTAATATATACATATATCCTAGTGTGTGTATATATATATATAAAATATGTATGTCAACCCTAATCTCCCAGTTTATTTCCCTCTGAATTTAGAATCAGACTCATACAGTTCACATGAACTCATGAGTTTCACTGATTTTTAATACACAACCAAAGCCACAAAGTAAAAGATTTTTTTGAGAGCACGAAGAAAAAGAGATAAGAAAAAAGAAAAATTCCAGGAACAAAAAAATCAAATCCTTAATGTTGAGTAAATTGGGGCATTGTTAACATAGGTACTGAATGTCACGCTGAGCTTCTAGTCATTAAAAGTTGTGCTCACTTGTTTTCCACAGTGGGTTTATGGTGATCAAAATATGACCTGTCTTAAATTTTACTAAAGTCTGTGTTTATCTTACACACCCAAAGACATTTTCATGAAGAAATTTTGGTCACACACACGAAAGAAAGATAGTACTCCATATTTCTTTTTACCAAATTTTGATCATAAAGTACTTCAGGGACACGTACAATTACGATCCCATTGGGTAGAGCACAGTCCTTTTAGAGAAGAACAGCATGTTAAAGGATGATTAGGGCACTTGAAAATGTCAGCAGGGACACATACTCGCCCACCTCACTGAATTGAATCCTCGGCGCTCCTTTATCACTCTCCTTGTTATCATATGGAATATTCCCTCCATCCCCTTTGGTCCTGGACACATCTGACATGATGTGTCTTTTAAGACCATGCCCACTGTTGGGAGTTATGATCAGCTTACAAGTTCTGGCTTGTTGGTTTGGTGACCTGTCAGGAGAACATTTCCTCTTGAGTCACAGACAAATGAAAAGCTGGAATGAACTGTTTCTGATTGATGGCTGTCAAAGGAGCTTAAAGCCTCCAGTTCTGCTTCTGTCCTCTTTGTGACAGTAAAGGGGACCATCATCTCCTGAAGACAGGGTCTTGTTACTGAGTTTAAAAGTCTTGCTGCTGCAACAGAGAAGGGCATCGCTCAGGAAAGCCTACAAAAATCAGCCCAGCTTCAGTCCTAGTCATGCAAAAGCAGATGAATGAACTAGGAAAGGAGAAGCAGTGATTGTGGTCCCATCCCATTCTGCTCCAGTGCCCTGTCTATTCTTTATTTTTTTTTCCTGTGAGACTGCTTTAGTATCCATCCATCTATCTGTCTGTCTGTCTGTTTGAGGTACAGTTCACAAATACCATTAGTTTCAGATGTGCAACATAATGATAGTGATATTTGTATATATTGCAAAATGATCAGCATGTTTGGTTGAACATCCATCACCACATGTAAAGATTTTATATTTTTTTCTGTGATAGGATCTTTCCTGTGATAGGAACTTTTTTGCACTCATTTCACATGCTAGCAAGGTAGTGCTCAAAATCCTTCGAGCTAGGCTTCAATAGTATGTGAACCGAGAATTTCTAGATATACAAGCTGGATTTAGAAAAGGCAGAGGAATCAGAGATCAAATTGCCAACATCCTTTGGATCATAGAAAAGGCAAGGGAATTCCAGAAAAACATATATTTCTGCTTCATTGACTACGCTAAATCCTTTGACTGTGTGGATCACAACAAACTGTGGAAAATTCTTAAAGAGATGGGAATGCCAGATCACTTTACCTGCCTCCTGAGATACCTGTGTGCAGGTCAAGAAGCAACAGTTAGAACTGGACATGGAACAAAAGACTAGTTCAGAATTTGGAAAGGAGTATGTAAAGGCTGTGTATCATTACCCTGTTATTTAACTTACATGCAGAGTACATCATGCAAAATGCCAGGCTGTATGACTCACAAGCTGGAATCAAGATTGCTGGAGAAATATCAACAACCTCAGATATGCAGATGATACCACTCTAATGGCAGAAAGTGAAGAGGAACTAAAGAGCCCTTGATGAGGATGAAAGAGAGTGAAAAAGCTGGCTTAAAACTCAACATTCAAAAAATTAAGATCATGACATCGAGTCGCATCACTTCATGGCAAATAGATAGGGAAAAAATATAAACAATGACAGATTTTATTTTCTTGGACTCCAAAATCACCATGGACAGTGACTGCGGCCAGGAAATTAAAAGATGCTTGCTCCTGGAAAGAAATGACAAAACCCACTGAAATGTTGTGAAGTAATTAGCCTCCAACTAATAAAAAAAAAAAAAAGAAAAGCCACAACAAACCTAGACAGTGTTTAAAAAGCAAAGATGTCACTTGGCCAACAAAGATCCATTTAGTCAAAGCTGTTGTTTCTCCAGTAGTCATATATGGATGTGAGAGTTGGACCATAAAGAAGGCTGAGTGCTGAAGAATTGATGCTTTTGAACTGTGATGCTGGAGAAGACTCTTGAGGGTCCCTTGGATTGCAAGGAGGTCAAACCAGTCAATCCTAAAAGAAGTGAACCCTGAATATTCATTGGAAGGACTGATGCTGAAGCTGAAGCTCCGATACTTTGGCCACCTGATGGAGCTGAAGCTCCAATACTTTGGCCACTGACTCATTGTAAAAGACTGTGGTGCTGGGAAAGATTGAAGGCAGGAGGAGAAGGGGTTGACTGAGGATGAGATGGTTGGATGGCATCACCAACTCGATGGACATGTTTGAGCAAATTCCAGGAAATAGTGAAGGACAGGGAAGCCTGGTGTGCTGCAGTCCACTGGGGTCGCAAACAGACATGACATAGTGACTGAACACCAACAGGTACTTTTAAGATCTGTCTTAGCAACTTTCACACACACAATACAGTAGTATCATACTGACTGTAGTCACCATGCTTTACATTGTATTCCTAGGACTTATCTATTTTATAACTAAACTCAAGGAGGTTTGTACCTTTTGACTTCCTTCACCCGTTTTGCCACCCCCCCCTTCCTCCCTAGCAACCACCAATTTGTTCTCTGTGAGTCTGGTGGTTTTGTTTTTAATTTTGGATTCTCATTATAAGTGAGATCATACAGTATTGTCTTTGTCTGACTTATTTCACTCAGCTTAATACCCTCGTGGTCCACTTGTATTGTTGCACATGGCAAGATTTCATTCTTTTTTATGGCTGGATGATATTTCATTGTGTGTGTCTTTGATTCATTCATATAAATTCTCAGAAATGGGATTTTTGGATCATATGGTAGTTCTTTCTATTTTAATCTTTTTTAGGATTCTCAGTACTGTTTTCCATAGTGGCTGAACCAGTTTGTATTCCCACCAAGACATTCTAATGGGGTTATGTTATAGTTCTCTGTGTTTTTTTTTTTTTTGCCATTGTACATATCTTCCTTTTTTATTTAGCTCATTGTGGTTTTGATTAATTTTTTCTTTGAGTTCATTTTGAAATATTTGTGGAGTACCTACTGTGTACTAGGGGCCATTCTGTGTGCTAGAACTCCAATATATTTGAGCTTGTTCCTGAGTTCCTTTTTGTAAAGTTTATTTTATTAAAGTATAGTTGATTTACAATGTTGTGTTAATTTCTGCTGTATAGCAAAGTGACTATACATACATGCATTCTTTTTCATATTCTTTTCCATTATGATTTATCACAGGATATTGGATACAGTTCCCCATGCTATACAGTGAGACCTCATTGTTTATCCTTCCTATGTGTAATACTTTGCATCTGCTAATCCCCAACTCCCAATCCATCCCTTCTCTCCCCCTTGGCCCGAGTTTCTTTTGTTTGGTGGGTTGGACGGGGAATAAGCAGAGAGCAGATGTTCTACTACAGAGTAGACATGAGACAGAGAACTGGTATGGGAGAAGATGGGACAGGAAGTAGGGGTCCATGTCTGGTAGTTATGATGGTCTAAGTCTTCATGGAGGAGACAGCATTTACAGTCACACAATTTTCAAATTGAAAAGGAACTTCTGGTCTAACTCCATGATTTGTAGTGATGGAAAATGCAAGGACCTCAGGTATGTTGGCTACCATTTACTTGGCTCAGGATTGCCACCATTCATCTGATTCCCAAAGCAATTCATTTAGTCCATAAAGCGGTTAATTGCTGTTGTACAGATCATGAAACTGAGCTGTAGGTAGTGAAATTACTTACTTCAGGTCAGTTCATGAGTAAGTGATGTTGGTGGTGAGCCCAAGGTCTTTCTGATGCCAAAACCCTTTTCTTTCCTTTCCTCCTTCCTTCCTCCCTTCCAGTAGTCAGGGAACATTGGGAAAGACTGAATTTGGCTAATAATGAAAAGAATCATGGGTGCCCTGTTCTCCATCAGTCCCTCATTTGAGTTATCTTTACCTTTCGTTCAGCTTTGAGCTATTTTACAACTCTTTAAGTTGTAGAAAACTAATGGTAATGGTTCCTGGATCTTGGATTCTTGATCAGAGAAAATGCAGGTTGCATCTAGTGGCATGCAGGTGTGGGTACTGAGCAGTTTTGCACTCAGCAAGCAAATTCATTTCAGGTTTCCTGATGGATGCGTATATTCACATGTTCTTTGGATTTTCCTTTGAACGTGTGGTAATGTCACACTGGTGCTTTCCTTTAATTATGAATTCAGTAAAATCTTAAACACATGTGCATTTTTGTTTGAGTGCTGCTTTTCCCAGGAAAACATTATCACTCATATACCCTTTAAAGACGGATAGGATTTTGGTGAATTGGTCTGGGGAGGTGGGCAGACAGGATGCCAGGGGAGGAGGGATGTAAGTGGAGGCGGTGGGTTGGTACTCTGTTTTCTCATCCTTGGTACTTTTTTCACTCATGTCTGACCAGGAGACGCTTCTTTCTGCTGGGTGCTGGGAGCTCTCATCGCTTCTGTTCACTGATTCAGATGGAGGCCGGGCACCAGATTCCCACTGTGGCTGGGCACTGGGTGTCTGTCGCTCTCTGCTGGGCTCCAGTGCCCTCCACACTCACTCCTTGATCTCTTCCTTCACTGCCTTTTAAAGAAGCCCTGTGAGATTGCTGTTTCTTTTCTTGGCAGGATTCTGATGGAAACAGCCGGAAATACATGGGGCCATGTTTGGGAGAGAGATAATGTGAGAGTGTGGGCTGGGCTAATCCCTGAAGGGTGGGAACTTGAGACCACCAGGGACAGGGATTTATACTAAACTTACAAGGTAAGAAAGGCTCTTGAAGTTATCATTATTTTTTTTTTTCTCCTCTCTCGTGAGGGAAATGGGTCAGAGCTGTCTGTTAGGAAGATTAATGTGGCAGCAATTTATAAGATAAATTGGGATACAGCGAGATCAGAGAGAGACCGCAGCTAAGGAGCCTATTAAGGACAGTCACCATGTACTCAGTGCGAGATAATTCAGCCTGAATTTGTGTGGTGGTTGTGGGAATGAAAAAGAGGGGGAAGGCTTAAGAGATGCTGTCCTAGTGGAAGGGTGTACAGGATTGACTGGTAACGGATTCGATGTGAGGAGAAGCAAAAGATAGGGATGAGCCTGGGAAACTCAAACAAACATGGTCCAGGTGAATGTTTTAGGGGAAGCTAGTAGGATTAGTTTGAGACATCCTGATTTTAAGGTATGTTATGGTTAGATTTGCTTCCCTCTCCAAATGTTTCCATAGGAGTCTTAAGCCTTAGGACCTCAGAATGTGGTCTTATGTGGAGACAGGGTCTTTACAGAGGTAGTGAAGCTAAAATGAGGTCATAAGGGTGGGCTCTGGGGCTTCCCCGGTAGTGCAGTGATGAAGAATCTACCTGCTAATGCAGGAGACACAGGAGACGTGGGTTCAATCCTTGTGTCGGGAAGATCCCCTAGAGGAGGAAATGGCAACCTGCTCCAGTATTCTTGCCTGGAGAATCCCATGGACAGAGGATCCTGGTGAGCTACAGTCCGTGGGTTTGTGAAGAGTTGGACTTGCCTGAGCATGCACAGCTGCAAGGGTAGGCTCTACTCCAGTATGACCTGGTGTCTTTATAAAAAAAGGGGAAATTTGGACTCAGACTTGCAGAGGGAAGCTGATGTGGAGCTATACAGGGAGCAGACCACGTGAAGACAGATGCATTGGAGTGATGTCTCTCTGAGCTGGGGGATGCCGGGGCTGCCAGAAGCCAGGAGAGAGGCCTGGAACAGGTGCTCCCTCACAGACTTGGAAGGACCCAGCCCTGCTGACACCCTGAACTCAGACTTCTGGCCTCCAGAGCTGGGAGACGGTGCATTTCTGTTAAGCCGTCCATTTGCTGTGCTTTATGACAGCAGTCCTAGGAAACAGTCCAGGGGCAAAGCTGGAAATGTGGATTTCGTGTTTGGAAGAGAGGATGGGCCTAGAGAGACCCAAGATTTGGATACCACTGGTATGATAGCAAAGCCATGGAAATGGATGGGTTCTCAGACAAGGAGGGCATCAGAAGCAGAGTTAGATGACACAGGGAGGTGTTACTGATTGATGAGGACGAGGAGGAGAGGTGGTAGCTTGAGGGGGAAGCAAGGTTGACAGAAAGCTACTGATTATTCCCACCCCACCCCCGCCCCCGCCCCCGCCTTTTTTTTTTCTTTAAGGGAGAGCCCATAATCTATTGATGGTATCCGTGCAGCAACTGCCTAGATACGGGTCAGGCTAGAGGCTGCTCCACCCTCCACCTGCTGCCATAATTGGGCGCACAAATACATGGACACATCCTCTCTTTTAGCAGAGAATTACTTACTACTTTTCCTCGTTTGAGAGCACACACTATCTTCATTTGGTTTTAGGTTAGCTTCGCAAGCTTTCATTTTCTGCTGGGAACCTTGCAGTAAGCAATTAAACTTAGAGCTTCATTGATCCTAAGCTGGGCGTGTTTTGTTTGGATGTTGCATGGTGCTGGTGATTAAATAATCCAGCCTAGCGTATCCATTAGGGTGAGTGGGAGAAGTTCATCTCGCTCCTGGCTTTATTTATTTTTTTCCATAGCTCCTGATTCAAAAAGACTGCAGGGTTTATATATGTATTTACAAATAATTTTCAGCAAATGGACTATGTTAGAACAGTTTTCTGACAGCTCAGATCAGGGGAACATGTCAAAATATCTTAGGAGACAAAATGATTCTTCTGGTAACAACTGCCCTTGGCTCTCCTACTGTGATACATAGTTTAGCTGGCTATGTCAATTTCAGTAATTTTTCAGAGAATTAAGCAATTTACATTTTTCTGAGATATTTTAATTCCCATAAAGCTTACATGTTAATTTAATTGGCAGCACACCACAGATACAATTTATAGCTTGCAAAGATCTGTTTTGAAAAAAAATTTGAGCAGTAAGTATATATAGCATTTAACTGTGCAAATCCCAGTTGGTTTCATACTTAACATCAGTGATATAAAAGTAAAAGCTTTCAACAGATGTCTGCACTTAACAACAAAGAGTTGTCTTAATCTCTTCAGGGCCTCAATCATTGCTCACAACAAGGCCTGAAAAGAAAACTCCTTTTGAGATGATGGTTATTATAGGATGTTTTCAACTAGCCAAATTGCATGCTGACCATGTATCAGACACATAATTAAGATAAAAGTACACCACCTTTGCCTCTATCAAGTTGGATCTTACCTTTTCTAGTGGTGGTGCTAGTGGCAAAGAACCCTCATGCCAATGCAGGAGGTGTAAGAGACGTGGGTTCGATTCCTGGGTGAGGGAGATGCCCTGCAGGAGGGCATGGCAGCCCTCTCTAGTATTCTTGCCTGGAAAATACCATGGACGGAGGAGCCTGGTGGGCTACGACCACAGGATCGCACAGAATTGGACACAACTCAAGCAGCTTAGCACACTGCAGCACACATAGGTATGTAATGTATATGTGTAAGCCAAATGTTAGTTAAATTTATATAGTCTGTACTTTCTTAAAGAACTTTCTGCAACCAGTAATGCACTAGGTGAAGTGTTCAGTCATGTTATCTGTTTCTTGGTCTTGCCCAGCTATGCCCAGGACTGCCAGGATTTGCTGGGCATGGGAGATCCTCATAGTTTAAAGGTCAAGGACTCTACCTTTCACTCTTCTAGGTGCCAGAATTAAACGTTAGAATGGGCTGTCACTCAGACTTACCCAATCACACCTATCCCGTTCTGCCTCCTTTCTTAGAGAATGAAATTACTCTTGTGCAAATGTAAAAGAGGATTTTGGAGATTAATGGAAGGAAAAGAGACGTTGGGCCATATAATCTAAAGGCTTCTTCCTCTCTACCCCTGGGACTCTAGCATCTTTTTGCCTGGTCATACTGCTTATGGATACTGGTCGAAAGAAGGGGAGATGAGGGTGGTAACACTCAAGCATAAATTAGAAGATGGTGAGACAGCTTCCCAACATTTTCATTGTAGAATGATAACAGTACTGTGTCTACGGTTAGGAGAACATCTTCCAGTTTTGGTCCTGCCAAGGACTTTTTCTACAGAACAACACTTTGAGAATTTCATTTGGTTGGCAGAACAAGAAATCAGGGATAAGATTTCACAGACAAAAATATGACTCTGGAGAGGCCCCCAGCACAGCCATGAATGTTGGTAGAGAAGGGTACCACCGATTCAGTTCAGGACCTCGGTTTCATGCAGGCACGCAGTGGGGACAGAGCAGGGCCATCCCGCCTCTGTCTCTCATACGTGTGAGCAGTCTGAAGCCTAGAGTTTGATAGGGGGTGGGCATGCTGGATGACTGACGACAGACTCAGGTTACAGAAATGGATTTTCAGATCTTAGCATTAGTGATGGTTTATGCTGTTGCCTTCTGATATGAATAATGGAGCAAACTAAAGTCTGACCGAAAGAGCCTGCTAAATAAATCAAAGAGAAGGATTTGCAGATCTTTGCGTAAAAGAGAAAATGAGTAATGGCACCCTCTTCTGCTTGTTCAGACCATCAGAGTCAAGAACTCTGCTTAATTTAGCAGGACAACTTCCAAGGAAGGGCCTGGTACTGTGGATAAATGGAGTCTAGTTTTAAGGTTAGATAAATTCAGCCAATTTTTATGGGTAGGGGAAAACGATTGCTCAAATCTTTTTGATAAGATTCTTCTGTGTCATGAACTGAAATATCACAAGTGTAACAGTTTTTCATGTGGGTGAGGAAGAGAGAAGAGAAGTTACTGTAAATTATAGGAGACAGAGGCTATATTTTTTGAGGTAGGTGATGAATTAAAAAGTTTTCAGGCTTTCATTTTTATTTAATTGACTTGTGGTTTCTGCAGTTCATTATGAAGGCTATAAATATTGGATTGACCATATGTTAAACTGATGTTTTCATTGAGTGGTGATATTATGAATGTATTGGATGGGACCACAGTTATCTATGTATGCATATTCCTGCATTTACCAACGATGGGTTAATATTTACTACCTCCTGTGTGTCAAGTATTTGTGGGGGGCTATTAGCTTATCTTAAACCTTTCTCCTTTGTATTTTTTTAATCACAGGCTGCCAGCAGCACTTTATTTTTTCTTTTCAATCTCCTGTCCTGCAGCTTCCTTGGCCCCTTTTGCCCAGATGGGGCTTCCGGGGAGGTGCTTCTGCATTGGCGGGTGGGTTATTTACCACTAGTGCCACTACTGAGTTTTCCAACTTTGATGATATATCTAGTGCAGCACTTTCACAGCATCATCTTTTAGGGTTTGAAAAAGCTCAGCTGGAATTCCGTCACCTCCACTAGCTTTGTTTGTAGTGATGCTTCCTAAGGCCCATTTGACTTCACACTCCAGGATGTCTGGCTCTAAGTGAGTGACCACCTGATCGTGGTTATCCTGGTCACTAAGCCCTTTTTTGTGCAGTTCTCCAGTGTATTCTTGCCACCTCTTAATCTCTTCTGCTTCTCTTAGGTCCTTACTGTTTCTGTCCTTTATCGTGCCCATCCTTGCATAAAATGTTCCCTTGATTCCTCCAATTTTCTTGAAGAGTTCTCTAGTTTTTCTCATTCTGTTGTTTTCCTCTACTTCTTTGCATTGTTCATTTAAGAAGGCCTTCTTGTGTCTCCTTGCTTTTCTCTGGAACTCTGCATTCAGTTGAGTATATCTTTCTCTTTCTCCCTTGCTTTTCACTTCTTTCCTCAGCTATTTGTTAAGCCTCCTCAGAAAACCACTTTACTTTTTTACATTTCTTTTTCTTTGGGATGGTTTTGGTCACCACGTCCAGGACAATGTTATGAACCTCTCTCCATAGTTCTTCAGGCCCTTCTAATCCCTTGAATGTATTTGTCACCTCCACTGTATAATCATAGTGAAGTGAAGTGAAAGTCGTTCAGTTGTGTCCAACTTTTTGTGACCCCATGAACTATACAGCCCATGGAATTCTCCAGGCAGGCCAGAATACTGGAGTGGGTAGCTTTTCCCTTCTCCATGGGATCTTCCCAACCCAGGGATCAAACCCAGGTCTTCTGCACTGTGGGCAGATTCTTTACCAGCTGAGTCACAAGGGAAGCCCAAGGATACTGGAATGGGTAGCCTATCCCTTCTCCAGCAGATCTTGCCGACCCAGGAATCGAACTGGGGTCTCCTGCATTGCAGGCAGATTCTTTACCAACTGAGCTATCAGGGAAGCCTGTATAATCATAAGGGGTTTGATTTAGGTCATACCTGAATGTCTGAATGGTTTTTCCTACTTTCTTCAATGTAAGCCTGAATTTGCAATAAGGAGCTCATGATCTGAGCCACTGTCAGCTCCTGGTCTTGTTTTTGCTGACTGTATAGAGCTTCTCCATCGTTGGCTGTAAAGATGATAATCAGTCTGATTTCAATATTGACCATCTAGTGATGTCCATGTGTAGAGTCATCTCTTGTGTTGTGTGTTCTCTTAACAAAATTCTGTTAGCCTTTGCCCTGCTGCATTTTGTCCTCTAAGGTAAAACTTGCTGTTAACTCCAGGTATCTCTTCCTCCTTTGCAGCATTAAGCCATGACCATTGTGGGCCAGCATCAGATGCATCTCACAGACGCAATATTAAGCCAAAGGAAACAACCGCAAAAGAGCATATATGATATCATCCTACTTATATAAACTGTAAAACAGGCAGAACAAATCTGTCCTGCTAGAAGTCAGAATATTGGTACCTTTGGAGCTGCAGGTACTTACTGGGGCGGGAGTCTGAGGGAGGCTTCTAGGTCTGATCTGAGTGATAACACATATGTGTTCACACTGCAAAAGTTCTCCAAGCTGTACTTTTCAGATATACGTACCTTACTGTACATGAATGTTTTATACTACACTTTAATTTTAAAAGTTTTTTTTAATGCACTTAAAACTTTAATAGGAAAAAAAAAAAAGAGTCTTTGAGAGGCAAATTAAGTCTTAGGAAGAGCTACTAGCGGACAAGGACTATGTGGTATATATCTGATTGTGTCCGTGGAGTCAAGTAGAATGTGCATGCTTGAGTGCTAAGGCCCTTCGGTCATGTCCAACTCTTTGTGACCCCGTGGACTGTAGCCCGCCAGGCACCTCTGTCCATGGGGTTCTCCAAACAAGGATACTGGAGTGGGTTGCCATTTTCTCCTCCAGGGAATCTTCCTGACCAGGTGATCAAACCCACATCGTTCATGTGAAATGTCATGCTGTATAAATCACAAGCTAGAATCAAGATTTCCAGGAGAAATATCAACAACCTCAGACACCCAGATGATACCACTCCTATGCAGAAAGTGCAGAGGAACTAAAGAGCCCTTTGATGAGGGTAAAGAGGAGAGTAAAAAAGCTGGTTTAAAATTAAACATTCTAAAAACTAAGATCATGGCATCTGGTCCCATCATTTCATGGCAAATAGAAGGGGAAAAAGTGGAAATAGTGGCAGATTTTATTTTCATGGGCTCCAAAATCACTCCAGATGGTGACTGTAGCCATGAAATTAAAAGATGCTTGCTCCTTGGAAGGAAGCTGTGACAAACCTAGACAGCATATTAAATAGTAAAGATATCACTTTGCTGACAATGATCCATGTATGTCAAAGCTGTGGTTTTTCCAGTGGTCATGTACAGATGTGAGAGTTGGACCATAAAGAAGGCTGAGTACTGAAGAATTGATGCTTTTGAATTGTGGGGTTGGAGAAGACTCTTGAGAGTCCCTTGAACTGCAAGGAGATCAAACCAGTCAATCCTGAAGGAAATCAACCCAAATATTCATTGGAAGGACTGATGCTAAAACTCCAATGCTTTGGCCACCTGTTGTAAAGAGTCAGCTCACTGGAAAAGACTCTGATGCTGGGAAGGATTGAAGGCAAAAAGGGTGGCAGAGAAGGAGATGGTTAAATAGCATCACTGACTCAATAAACATGAGTTTCAGCAAACTCCAGGAGATAATGAAGGAGAGGGAAACCTCGTGTGCTGCAGTCCATGGGGTTGCAAAGAGACATGACTTAGCCTCTCAACAACAGCAGCAAAAGAACAATGCCAGTTTGTGGATAGACATTGAGTTGTTTGCAGCTTTCTCTATTAGGAATAAAACTGGTATTGATATTCTCAAATACTAAATAGTTAAATGAATAGTTAAATAGTTTAATTAAATATAGGCATGCATACTTTTCAGTTGATGTACAACACCTGTGAGTGGAATTGCTGACTAGAGTATACATATGCTCAAGCTTTTTAAAACCATTTTTTAAAATTGAAGCAGTTAATTTACAGTGTTCTGTTAGCTTCAGATATACAGAATGGTGATTAATTTATACATGTCACGTATATGTATGCGTGTATATGTATATCTATTCTTTTTCAGATTCTTTCCATTGTAGGTTATTACAAGATAATGAACCCCGTGCTATACAGTAGGTCCTTGTTGTTTTCTTGTTTTATATATGAAAAGTGAAAGTGAAAGTCACTCAGTCCTGTCCGACTCCTTGTGACCCCATGGACTATACTGTCCATAGAATTCTCCAGGCAGGTCAGAATGCTGGGGAGTGGGGAGCCGTTCCCTTCTCCAGGGGATCTTCCCAACCCAGGGATCGAACCCAGGTCTCCTGCCTTGCAGGTGGGTTCTTTACCAGCTGAGCCACCAGGGAAGCCCATTTTATCTATGTTTATTATTTAATTCTTCTAGGTCTTTGTTGATTGATTCTTGCATTTTCTCCATTTTGTTTTCAAGGTTTTTGATCATCTTTACTATCATTATTCTGAGTTCTTTTTTAGGCAGTTTGCCTATTTCCTCTTAATTTACTTGGACTTCTGTGTTTCTGGTTTGTTCCTTCATTTGTGTGGTATTTCTCTGCCTTTTCATCATTTTTTTAAAACTTATTGAGTTTGTGGTCTCCTTTTCCCAGGCTTCAAGGTTGAATTCTTTCTTCCTTTTGGTTTCTGCCCTCCTAAGGTTGGTCTAGTGGTTTGTGTAAGCTTCATATAGGGTGAGATTTGTGCTGAGTTTTCATTTGTTTTTCCTCTGATGGGCAAGGCTGAGTGAGGGGGTAATCCTGTCTGCTGATGGTTGGGTTTGTATTTTTGTTTTGTTTGTTTGTTTAGATGAGGCATCCTGCGTAGGGTGCTACTGGTGGTTGGGTGATGCCGGGTCTGGTATTCAGGTGGTTTCCTTTGTGTGAGTTCTTGCTATTTGATACTCCCTAGGGTTAGTTCTCTGGTAGTCTAGGGTCTTGGAGTCAGTGCTTCCACTCCAAAGGCTCAGGGCTTGATCTCCTGGGGTCACAAAGTAATTTAGTGGAAGAGATGAAAATGAGTACCCAGCTCTCAATTTCCAGTCCAATGATCATTTTCACTGCACAGGTTCCCCTTAGAAGAGCCATTGATTCTCTACATGTGGAATTTCAAAAAGTTGTATTCATGGAAACAGAGTAGAATGGTGGCTGCCAGGGGCTAAATCACTTTTCTGAGCCTCTAAATCCAGAGCTCCAGAGCCCAGAGGTGGAGACTTGGGGGAGCCCTCCTAGCCAGCCCGCCTGTAACTCGGGAAGCCCATTTTATGTATCAGTTCAGTTCAGTCGCTCAGCTGTGTCTGACTCTTTGCAACCCCATGAATCGCAGCACGCCAGGCCTCCCTGTCCATCACCAACTCCCGGAGTTTACTCAAACTCATGTCCATCAAGTCGGTGATGCCATCCAGCCATCTCATCCTCTGTCATCCCCTTCTCCTCCTGCCCCCAATCCCTCCCAGCATCAGGGTCTTTTCCAATTTTATGTATAGTGGTGTGTATATGTTAATCCCAAACTCCTAATTTATGTACCCTTCCCATACTGTCCCCTTTGGTAACCACAAGTTTGTTACTATTTTTTTTTTTTTTTAAACAGTCACTATTCATTTAGATTTACCAGTGTGTTATACTGGTTTGTACCTTTCATTCCTTCCTGCATTACCGTGCTTACATGTGAGATCATTTTTCTCCTATCTGAAGAACTTTCTTAAGATTTCTTTTATCCTGAGTCTACTAACGGTAAATCTGCTCAGTTTTTATTTGAAAACATCTATTTCTCCTTGTTTGAGTATAGCATTGACAGTTGCTGGTGGTTTTTCTTTCAGCTCTTCTGGCTTTCATTGTTTCTATTTGAGAGATCAGCTGTAAGTCTTATTGTTTTTTTTTTAATTTGTTTAATTTTTAAAGGAGATATTTTCATTCTTTTTATTCTGTTTGGGATTTGTGGCTTGATATTGTTCATCCCTTTTGGAACAGTCTTGGCCAGTATTTATTCATACAATTGCTTCTGTTTCATGTTCTCTCTCTCTTCTCACTTTCTGGGACTCGTTTGTATTTTGCTCTTTTTATCCGTGTCTTTTTTGTATTCTCTTCTGTATTTTTGCTCCTTTCTCTCTGTGTGCTTCAGTACAGATATTTCCTTCTCACCTAGCAGCTCACAAACCTCTTCTACTTTGTCCAGTTAGCTGGTGAACCCATCTACTGAATTCTTGAATTTTCAGTATTCATTTTTTAGTAATAAAATTTGCATTTGATTCATTTTCTAGATGCAGATTCTCTTGTGATATTCTTCCTGTTTTCATCACTTGGCCATACTTGTACAGGACTATTTCTGGGTTCTATAATCTGCTCCATCATCTATTCTCTGTTCATGACTACTACAGTCCTTTTTTTCTCCAATTTATTTTTTGGTGGCATACAAGATCTTAGTTCCCTGACCAGGGATCAGACTTGTGCCCACTGTGTTGGAGGCCTAGAGTCTTAACCACTGGACCACCAGGTAATTCTCCTACATGGTCTTGAATACTATAGCCACTTAATAAGTACTGACATCAGGTAGAATGTTTCCGCCCACCTTATTCCTCTTTTTCAACATTGCTTTATCTTTGTAGTTCCTTTGCCTTTCCATATGCATTTTAGAATAGTCTTGTGTATATTTACCAATATGTCTCACTGGGATTTTGAAAAGAACTGCATTGAACCTGTGTACTAATTTGGAGTGAATAGGCATCTTGACTATATTGGGTCTTCCAAGTCATGACCGTTATACCAGGTGTTTTTGATTTGGCTTACTGTGCCATTATGGAAGGTTCTTCCTGCCCAACTTACTTCTGTTAACATTCCCTGTTTTACTCAGTGCATCGTATTTCTTTATTTCCTTTAACTGAGTCTTTTTTTTAACCTGCAGACATATTAATTTCACATCCTTTCTCCTTAATGATGACAATGAACCTCCATTGCCTTGTTCTACATTCAGTCTGTGGTGTAATTGGTCACATCATACAACTAAGTCACTAACAAATTCAACATTCCATGGCTTAATCATTTTGAATTTTTTGGTTAAGAAATATATATATTTATAATATACACACTTATATATTATATATATAACATATATGCTTATATATAAAATATAAATATATGTTTATATATAATATAAATGTATTATATATATTTATAGAATATATAAACATGTTATATATATTTATATATAATGACTCAGTCCAGGTGGCTCAGCAGTAAAGAATCCACCTGTCAATGCAGAAGCCCCAGGAGATGCAGGTTGAATCCCTGGGTCAGGAAGACATGGAGGAGGATATGGCAACCCACTCTAGTATTCTTGCTTAGAAAATTCCATTTATATATAATGTATGTTCTTAATATATATATAATATAATATATTATATATGCTATTATTATATATAACACATTATTTATATCATATTATACATATATATATTTCTTAACCAAAAAATTCAAAGTTTTGGATAAAGTAAGGCATAAAATGTTGAATTGAATTTGTTATATATAACAAATTCAAAAAAGATCTCTTCACAGTAAGCTCAATTAATGGCACTAGTACTTGGCTTTCTTTCTGGGGCCATTTTTCTCATTTCTCAGGGAAACAAAATTTTTTCTTTTTTCTCTTTTTTATTGCTTCTTGAAAATCAGCATATACGGTATGGTGATTACAGCAAAACCACACTGACAGAGACTGGGTGACTGGGTCTCACTTATCAATCAGCAAAATTTGTGTCTTGGCAAAAATACTAGTTTTATACATCGTTAACCTTTAACATGGCTTCAGAACATTTGAAATTGCTGTTGTTTCACATGTACTGTTGAAATTTTTATTATGATGGATAAAATTATGTTGGCTGTCCTTCTGTCCTCTGCCAATGTAGCCAATTGCATAAATAGTTTCTCTGTTTTTGCTGTTGGTTGGATGTTTTCTATTCTTAGGGATTAAAAAAAAGGCTTCCCATTTGTTAATTTGGTGTCATCTACCCTATATTCCTATCATAACTACATTTGCCCTGACTTTCACAAAAATGGGCTTGGGTATGGGAATTTCTGTAGGAAAGCTCTTACTCTGTTATGACTAAAGCCAATATTTAAATGAATTCTTGTTCACCCAAATACTCTGTGCATAAGTGGTTTCCCTGATTCTGTTTTCTGGCTTTTGATGTATAGAATGAACTTCCTGTTACTGTTAATAGAATCTCTTTGTGCTGTGACCTTTTACTGACATTTTCTTCTAACCTGCTCCTAGGTAAGCCAGTTGAAGAAAAAAATGTACACAATGGAGACATCTCTCATACCTTACCTCTTAAAATTTAGTGTTATAGGTACTTTAGGAGAATGATCTTTTTCTGAAAAGAGCTTATTAAAATCAAGAAAAATGTAATGATGGATGGGAGAAAATGGCTCCTTAGGATGTATGGGCTTGAGCTGTGATTTTTTGTTTTTAATGGAGTGTTGGTTAATGTATTCTTGGTTCTAGAAAAAGCCATGTAATAAATTGCAGTCTATCCCAGTTATGCATCTTTTCCTGATAATCTGGTTGTATTCTGTGATGATAAAGAGAAAGCTGGAGGAAGAATAAAGAGAACCACTCAAATATTTAGCAATGGAATTTAAAGAGAGTGATTTTAACAGGGTGATTTTAAAATGTGTATTAATATATAAGTTTACTTTTTAGCAATTTATTTACTTAAAATGTTTTTTTGATGTGTACCATTTTAAAGTCTTTGTTAAATTTGTTACAATATTGCTCCTGTTTTATTTATTTATTTTGGCTGCAAGACATGTTAGCTCGTTGACCAAGGATCGAACCTGTGCCCTCTGCAGTGGAAGGTAAAGTCTTAAACACGGGACCTCCAGGGAAGTCCTTGAGGATTTAATAATTTAAAAATTTATTTGCACCTAGTGTATGTAATACATTTCAAAATAAGAACAACAACTTGGACATTTATAGCTTGTATGATGGTACAGAGCGCACTTTTGTACTGGACTTAGTTATTAATGTCTGTCATCCAAATGGGTAAAGTAGTCCAAAGAAATCAGGAATGTTTATATAATATTTAACTTGAGACAGAAATATTTCCCAAAGAAAATCATTGATGATGCTTTTTATCAGTCAATACTTTTGACTTTCACCATTTTTAAAAAACCTAAGTGAAGTACTGAATTATCAGGACTGAATGGTTTCCTTTCCTTTTGGCAAAGTCCATTTTTTTTATTCTAACTAGTGTCAAGCAAGAATTTAGACTTTTAAATGGTGTTTTATTTTCAGAGATATTTATTTCAACTTATTTTATTAGGCCATTGCTCACAGAATATGTTTTACTTTATGATTTTTCACTTGAATATGGGTTTCTCCTGACTATGCTTTTATTAGTAAGCTTTTCTTAAACATTTACATTCAACATTGAAATGAACATAGAGTATGACATGATGTTAGTAAACATTTTCCTCTGGTCTCCTCACCCTAAATTTTTAATTGTTTTCCATTGCTCATCGTATTATTATAAACTCATCACCCACAAGGAAGGAAAATGTGTTTGCACGATGAAGTCATTGTGGGATGATTTTACATACTTATGTTTGCATTGAACTTTTTACTTTTTCACTTTTTATGTTTTCTTCTGCACCCTGGGTGACCTGAAGCAGAATTGGCTGCACATTCTGTTCGTACATCTGTCAGCGGGAAATCACACTAGGGAGTTGGAAGCTGTAGGAAATAAGAGTCCCTGCCCTCAAGGATTCTGTGCTGTAGGGGCAGAGAGAAAACTGGCCACCCAACAATGGTGAGTGGGTGTAATCGATGCCAGGAGAATTGTGACGCTTTTAAGGTCATGTGCAGTTTAGGGAATTCGACTTCTCACCAGTCAGGGTGGTCTTCCTGGCATCTGAGATGGGAGAGGGGGTGTGAGAGAGAGGTGAGGGGAGTCCTGGTGGAGTAGAGATAAGGGGGCATGAGGTTGTGACCAGGTAGCATCAGACATTTGTTTCCATCATTGTGCCGACCAGCAGGAGTGGAAGTGAATGCCAATGGGCGTGGTTAGAGATTTTCTATAGCATCTGCTTTAAAGCTGCTTGCTATGTGTTCTGAATATATTTGCAGAGTTGTATTTAATCTTAACAACTGATAGGGGTCTGACCTTTCCTTTCAGTATGTATCAGAGTGTTTTACTTTATTTTTCTAAAGTCCTTGAAATTACTTATTTTGGCTACACTGGGTCTTAGTTGTAGCATGCAAGATCTTCGCTCTTTGTTGTGTCATGTAGACTCTAGTTGTGGCAGGTGGGATCTAGTTCCCTGACCAGGGATTGAACCTGGCGCCCTGCATTGAGAGTGTAGAGTCTCAGCCCAGTGGACTGAGACGTCCACTGAGACTCAGTCCCTGAGATACAGGGAAGTCCCTGTATCAGAGCATTTTAACACAAACGTATTTAAAAATATTCACCAGGTCGTGTAGCTGGTACTCCTGAAGACACAGAATATTCACTTTCTATCTTCACTGAAATTTTGGAAATGAGGGTAGAGGATTTACAAAGAAGAAGGTGGAAGAGTTAAAGGCTCAACCTGAATATCATTTTAAGGGACCTGGGTTTCATCCTGGTGTATGTAATCAGTTGATTATTTAACATTCACTGACTGTCTGGTTTGTGGTAGGTGTTGGCAGTACAAATATGGCTGATACTTTGGGCAAGTGAGTCAGATTGTTTTGGGTAGAAGAGTCCAACTGCAACATAGAATGTGGGTGGAGAGAGTGGGCAAGGGCCAGAAAAGAATCTCAGAAAGAGAAGGGGCCTATGGAGCACATGGGGCTGTATTTGGAATAATCATTATTTAGAGGGATTTGTGTCCACCATGGTAGCCCCTCTCACCACACTTGGGTTTTGAACACTTGAAACATGGCTCATGGGAATTGAGATGTTTTGTGAGTGTAAAATATATACCAGATCTCAAAGACTTAGTGTGGCAAAAAGAATGTAAAATATTTCATTAGTGGTTTTTCAATATTGATTACATGTTGAAATGATACTACTTTAAATGTATTCAGTTCGGTTCAGTTCAGTTGCTCAGTCGTGTCCAACTCTTTGCGACCCCATGAATCGCAGCACGCCAGGCCTCCCTGTCCATCACCAACTCCTGGAGTCTACCCAAATCCATGCCCATTGAGTTGGTGTTACCATCCAGCCATCTCATCCTCTGTCGTCCCCTTCTCCTCCTGCCCCCAATCCCTCCCAGCATCAGTGTCTTTTCGAATGAGTCAGCTCTTCGCATGAGGTGGCCAAAGTACTGGAGTTTCAGCTTCAGAATCAGTCCTTCCAATGAGCACCCAGGACTGATCTGCTTTAGGATGGACTGGTTGGATCTCCTTGAGGTCCAAGGGACTCTCAAGAGTCTTCTCCAACACCGTAGTTCAAAAGCATCAATTTTTCAGCGCTCAGCCTTCTTCACAGTCCAACTCTCACATCCATACATGACCACTGGAAAAACCATAGCCTTGACAAAGTAATGTCTCTGCTTTTTAATATGCTATCTAGGTTGGTCATAACTTTCCTTCCAAGGAGTAAGCATCTTTTAATTTCATAACTGCAATCACCATCTGCAGTGATTTTAGAGCCCCCAAAATAAAATCTGACACTGTTTCCACTGTCTTCCCATCTATTTCCCATGAGGTGATGGGACCAGATGCCATGATCTTAGTTTTCTGAATGTTAAGCTTTAAGCCAACTTTTTCACTCTCCTCTTTCACTTTCATCAAGAGGCTCTTTAGTTCCTCTTCACTTTCTTCCATAAGGGTGGTGGCATCTGTATATCTGAGGTTATTGATATTTCTCCCGGCAGTCTTGATTCCAGCTTGAGCTTCTTCCAGCCCAGCGTTTCTCATGATGTACTCTGCATATAAGTTAAATAAGCATGGTGACAATATACAGCCTTGACATACTTCTTTTCCTGTTTGGAACCAGTCTGTTGTTCCATGTCCACTATTAGATGATCTCAAATATATGATTAAAATTAATTTCTCTTCTTTGTTCCTCCCTAAGTGGTCATTTAGGTTGTTTCCCTGTCCTGGCTGTTCTAAATAGTGCTGCAGTGAACGCTGGAGTATGTTTATTTTTTTTTCTGAGTGGAATATTACTCAGCCATAAAAAGGAATGAAATGCCATTTGGAGTGACATAGATATACCTAGAGATTGTCGTACTGAACAAAGTAAGTCTGATAGAGAAAGACAAATATCATGTGCTATCAGTTACATGTGGAATCTTAAAAGATGATACAAATGAACCTGTTTACAAAACAGAGTCACAGATGTAGAAAATAAACTTACGGTTACCAAGAGGGAAGGTGAGGAAGGGATAAATTGGGACATTGGGATTGACATATGTGCACTGCTGTATATAAAATAGAGAACTAATAAGAATCTTCTGTATAGCACACGAAGTCTCTTCAGTACTCTGTAATGACCTATATGGGAATAGCATCTAAAAAAGAGTGGGTATATGTGTTAGGTAGGTAGAATAGGGAAAAGGAGTCCAAAATGGTGGCGGCTAAGGGACAAGGAAGGGAAAAGCCCGCGAAAATAGAACAGAGGATGGTCAAAGGAAGGTCCCGGACCGGAGTGAGGACTTCAGGTAGAACAGCGCTCCTGGTTGAGCCCAATTTGCATAGGACAGGCCCAGGGGGAAGAAAAAAAAACACATAAAAAGAGGAGCCAAAGGGCTCCCCCCCACCCCCCCACCGCCAGGCGTCGTGCGTGCGTATGGGCTTTCTCTCTCTCTCCCGCATGCATGCTATGCTCTTTCTCTCTTTCCCCCACGCGTGTGTACGCGCTCTCTCGCCCTCCCCTCCACGCATGCATATGTTCTTTCTCTCTCTCTCTCCCTGCCACCTGTGTACACGCGCTCTCTCTCTTTCTCTCTCTCTCTCTCTCTTTCTCTCTCTCTCTCTCTCTCTCTGTCTCTCTCTCTCTCTCTCGTGCAATGGGGTGCTCTTCTTTTTGCGTCTTAGGATCTACCTGCCCTCACGCCTGAAAGATGGATTTTCCTGCTATCTTCTAAATAAAATAGAGCTGTAACACTGATTTCTCTAAGAGCTGTAACACGGTCTGTCCAAGACCTGAGAGCTGTGACGCGCTGAGGGGACTTTAATGTCCGTCACTCCAAATCTTTGTTGTGACGAGACAAAGACCGGAGGAGCATACACTCGCCTGACATATGTATTGATGTATGTGTAACTGATTCACTTTGCTGTACAGCAGAAACTAACACAACCTTGTAAATCAATTACAGTTGAATAAAAATTTTAAAAATTAATTTATATCAGAGTACTGTTGATTAACAATGTTGTATTAGTTTCAGGTGTACATCAGCTATATATATCTCCCTCCCTTCTACCCTTCCCCCTTGGTAACCATAAGTTCATTCTGTAGGTCTGTGAGTCTGTTTCTGTTTTGTAAATAAGTTCATTTGTAACATAAAAAATTTTTTTTTTTTGGATTCTGTATATACATGATATGATATATTTGTCTTTCTCTGATTAGTTCACTTAGTGTGATAATCTCCAGATCTAGCTTCCTTTTTTCTTTTTATCTTTTAAAAAGCTTTTTTACTGACATATAGTTCATAGACAGTGTTGTGTTACTTTCAGGTATAGAGCAAAGTGATTCAGTTATACATATATATATTCTTTTTTTAGATTCCTTTGTTATTAAAAGATATTGAGTGTAGTTCCCTGCACTATACAGTAGGTGCCTGTTAGTTATCTATTTTATACATAGTAGTGTGTATGTTTTAATCCCAAGCTCCTACTTGTCCATTTCCCCCTTTCCCTCTTTGGTAACCCTTCAGTGTGGCTACCAGACAACTTAAAATTATACATGTGACTTGTGTATAACAATTTGTCAGACAGTGCTGCCCTAAACTCTGTGACAGTTGTCAGGAGGGGGAGGAAACCATAGATGCTTAGGGAGGAAGGTGTGGCCATGGAGGGAGACACGTAGAGCCTGCTTGAAACTGAACCGGCCTTGAACAGGAGTCACCATGACGTCATTTGTATTCATCCAGAGTCACTTGCTTCTGTCTTTTTGCATAACCTGTATATGTGGTCTGCCCTTACCACAGCCTCTGCCTGCACAAATAGATTTATGGTGTGTGTTATGGTTGGTTTTATGAACGAGCCATAAGTACAATGCACATTCAAGTACCATCTCAGCTGTGACCAGTGTTAACCTGGGGCAGCCATCGTTTTGCCCTTGTAGAGTCTGACCTGTTCCTGGACACTTGAGAACTTTATCAGAGGTGACTCAAGAGGTTTTACATTTGTGTGACTGGAACTATGATTGTATTATTGTTCCTGAGTCCAAGCTCTGTCTGCTCACTGCACAGCAGGCCAAGAATCAGGAAATGAGGTGTTGAGGCAAGGACTAGTGGCTTGATTTGGAAAGCCAGGCATCTGAGAAGATGGCAGACTGTAGTCCTTGGGTACCATCTTATGGGTCTGGATGCTAGTTTCTTTTATAGAACAGATAGGGGGAGGAGGAGAGGAAGTGAAGTAAAAAAGCCATAAATTTTGCAAAATACCTCCTGGTTTGGCCAGCATAGGGGAGGGGATGTGTTGATTTCTTCTTTCCTGCAGCCATTCACAACTGAACAAAGGCACTTTAGTTTAACTTTCAGGCAGAGGGGCAGGGTTCCCAGAGGGGAGCCTTTATGTGTGATTATAATAACAAAAGCAAGGGAAAACAAAGTTTAAAGTAAAAGAAACAGATCCAATATGGAGTCAGATTTTATTCTTCCGTGTTACGTTATTAATAGAGGGACATCAGTGGGTGGAGCTGATTTTCAGGTCAGGATGATGTCATTGGATTTCAGGCTGGTGTATGTGTAGGTAGAGATACTAATAAAGCTGGGATTGTAGGGCAGGTCTTAGACGTGTGGTCAGAGCTGATGCTGCACTGGGGAGCCATGTTCATAGAATGGTGTATGGAAGTCTTATTGTCATCATTATCCTAGAGACCTAAGAATCAACCCTGCTGATTTAGGTTTTGTGCTTGGATGGTAATGATGCAATTTTAAAATCTGTGGCTATACGCAAAATTTTGGAAAATGTGTTTCATAATTCTGCTTATTCACCCCCTCTGCTCCTTTTATTTTTTCTACCTTCGGAAGAGAGCCGAGTCACGTATGAAATCCACTTTATGGGAAAGAATATCAGCAAAGGCCCTGAACTATAGATGTGATGTATCGACCTTGGCTTTAGTCCAGGATGCCCACAGGTTTGTGCTCCTCAGTCCTCTTGTGTTGACACCCAAGGCCCATACTTCAAGTTAGGACTGTAGATTATATTGTCTTTTCATCTTTGTATTTGGAAATCTTAGTATGTGTGCATGCTAGGTCGCTTCAGTTGTGTCTGACTCTATGCAACCCTATGGACTGTAGCTTGCAAGGCTCCTCTGTCCATGGGGATTCTCCAGGCAAGAATACTGGAGTGGCTAGCCATTTTCTCCTCCAGGATATCTTCCTCACTCAGGGATCAAACCCAAGTCTCTTATGTCTCCTGCATTGGCAGGTGGGTTCTTTACCACTGGTGCCACCTGGGAAGCTTGGGACTGCGGATTATAAAGGGACAGTGTGGACCTGTGAGAGGTCCCTCCCTTTAAACATGCATATGTGCATATGCATATACATATAACACACCCATAAAAAGGCTGAGCACTGAAGAATTGATGCTTTCCAACTGTCGTGTTGGAGAAGACTCTTAAGAGTCTCTTGGATTGCATGGAGATCAAACCGGTTAATCCTAAAGGAAATCAACCCTGACTATTCATTGAAAGGACTGATGCTGAAGTTGAAGCTCCAATATATTGGCCACCTGATGTGAAGAGCCGACTCATTGGAAAAGACCCTGATGCTGGGAAAAATTGATGGTTGGATGGCATCACTGACTCAATGGGCATGAGTTTGAACAAACTCTGGGAGATGGTGAAAGACAGGGAAGCTTGGTGTGCTGCAGTCCATGGAATTGAAAAGAGTTGGATATGACTGAGTGACTGGACAACAACCCATACATATATACATGCACATACACTTGAAGTTGGTTGCTTAAACTTGGCTACTGAGTAAAATTCCTCATGACAGTGTAAAACTTTCTCAATTTATGTGCAAAATATATGTTACATGCATGTTGTACATATATAATGTATATGTCACTCACATCTTGCATTGTGAGACCCAGCCCCAGTGACCCATCAGAACTGAAAGATATTTTTATTGGCCCTTATCAGGGATATTTTTATTTTCTTTTATTTGGTTGTGCCACTCAGCATGCAGTATCTTATTTCCCCACTCAGGAATTGAACTCACCTTCCCTGCAGTGGAAGCTTGGTCTTAATCACCTGTGAAGTCCCGTCTTAATAGGAATCTTGTACTTCCCAGAGGCTCCCATTATTTGTGTTGTAGGGAATAGACATCCAAGAGCTAAAGACACAAAAGCTTTACTCCTGGAAAATCATCAGCTTCTTCTCAGAGAGCAGCTTTTCCTCCCCTGGCTGCCATCGGTTAGTTCTTCTTTCTTTTAAACTCCACCAGGTGCTATTTGGAAATACTCCCTGGAAGGCAGGAATTGTCAGGATCTTTATTAAGGGAAGAATTAACAGCTCCAAGATCACTCTGAATTTTTAATGGAGACGAAGACGTCTTTAGAGGTGAAACTTCCACTCCTGGTCACACACTGTTTGTGTCTGTGAAGTCACCATCTGGGATTTTGGTTTCATCTGATCAACATGCTGATAAGCATTAATCAATTGAAATAGTAGGTGACGTCACTGAGACTTAGTAGGCATCAGGTCTTATTGCAAATCAGTGTTTTAGTTCTGAGTCCAAGCGTGGACTGCTCACCTCAAGACAGGCCAATAAATTGAGAGTTGTTGGGGCAAGGCATAGCCACTTTGTTCAGAAAACCAGCAGGTGGTAGACTTATGCCCCAGAGTTAGAGTTCAGGCTTATTTTATACCACAAGGGGAGGGGTGTGGTTGGTTGCTCCAGGCTTGGTGTGGGACTCCTTCATCTTGCAGCTGCTCACCTGGGTCAGGTCGTGATGTTCTGTACACCTCCAACAGCACAAAGATTATTCTCTGTTCTGCAACTTAAAGATTGTTTTTTAAATTTTCTTTTGGGGTGTAGTTGATTAATTCAGTCTGTGTTAGCTTCAGATGTACAGCAAAGTGATTCAGTTTATGCATGTACATGTATCTATTCTTTTTAAAATTCTTCTCCCATTTAGGTTATTACAGAATGTTGAACAGCATTCCCTGTGCTATGCGGTAGATCCTTGTTGGTTGTCTGTTTTAGATACAGTGGTGTGTACATGTCCATCCCAAACTCCCAATCTATCCTTGCAATTTTTAATCTTTATAAAGAATGAAAAAGTGTTATACTGTTAAAGGCCAGAGTCTTCAGAAATGGCTGATATGTGTCTTTCAGGCTACAGGCAACATTATTGTTGGAAAAACGATGGAATACAAAGGTTAAAAGTAAAAGAAACAGACCTAATATGGAGTCAGATTTGTTCTTCCCTGTTATGTTTGTGTTAACTGATTTTCTCTTCACAGGACATGTGAAGTCTATACTGTTTTTTATCTTCATTTTGACTGAGGCACAAGGAGGCTAAATAACACTGCTCTTCATTTGGATTCAGGACTTCAACATGTGCCAGAGCCTGTCGGCTAATAGCTACACTGTTCTGCTTTAAAACAGAGATCTTTGGTAGGAGACATCAATGAACTTTCATGCTAAGGATTTCTAGAGGCCTGGAAATGAAATATTAATATTGTTATTGTCAGTGCACCTCTGTTTTAATTTGTTGGTGCCACTTGCATGCACTGCCCCTTTATCTTGTGGAATTAAAACCCTGATATTAAGTGGGAAATGGTGGTGGGGGAGGTAGGGATAGTTAGAGAGTTTTGGAATTGACATGTACACACTGCTCTACTTTTAAAATAGCCAACAAGGACCTACTGTATAGCACAGGAATGCTGCTTAATATTCTGTATTAACCTACATAGGAAAATAATTTGTAAAAGAATAGATATATGCATAGCCTTCCCTAGTGGCTCAGACGGTAAAGTCTGCCTGTGGTGCGGGAGACCTGGGTTTGATCCTGGGTTGGGAAGATCCCCTGGAGAAGGGAATGGCAGCCCACTCCAGTATTCTTGCCTGGAGAATCCCATGGACAGAGGAGCCTGGCAGGCCTTAATCCAGGGGTCACAGTTGGACATGACTGAGTGACGTGTGTAACTGGATCACTTCGCTGCACACCTGAAATTAACATAATATTGTTAACTGAGTATGCTCCAACGTGAAACAAAATAAAATTTTAGTCCTAGCCCCCTCAAAGAAACCCTAGTATTAAGTACCTCCAGTTAGGGGGAAAACTATATTGGTATTATACCAAAGAGGTAATTGCCATGTAAATTGCCCCTTGTGCAATCTTGTAGTGTTTGCACGTTCGCAGTACCATACGGGTACCACCAAGTGCCTGGGTGAACAGATGTGTGTGGGCTGTGTGCTTGTTAGTTTCTCGGTGAGTTTCTGCTATGTGGAAAGACTGTCACATTGGACTCTGCTATTGTTAAAGTTCATTATTTGAAGAATTTAATAGGGCCAGTTTGTGATACAATTTGCATGTGAAATAAATGTTTCCATCCACACTAGCAGTGTCAGATGACCTTAATTCTTGCTGCTTCTTGCAAGGGAGAGAGGATTACAGAAGCCTGAATAGCGTCTAGTTGTTTATGAAACGAAGGTTGGATGTTTTAACAATTTGCCAGAGGAAAATAACTGCTTTGCATCTTTTCTTTTTTTTTTGCATGACTACTTGCATCTTTTTGTGTGTGTGTGTGTGACTGTTCAGAGTGACTTATGGGCTTCCCCGGTGGCTCAGATGGTAAAGAATCTGCCTGCAGTGCAAGAGACCAGGCTTTGATCCCGTGATCAGGAAGATCCCCTGGAGAAAGGAATGGCTACCCACTCCAGTATTCTTGCCTGGAGAATCCCATGGACAGAGGAGCCTGGCGGGCTGCAGTCCATGGGGTCGCAGAGAGTCAAGCACGACTGAGTGACTAACACACAGTGACTTGTAGCCTGTCCAGAATTAGAGCCTGATAGTGGATCCTATTTCAGTGTGGTACTATATAGCCCATTGTGTTAGTGGGTACCTGCCTGGGCTAACTTGGTCGGACCTGCAAACAGATTGAAAGTTCACAACTTAAAGGTTCATCTGTAGGGGACTTACTATAGTTTGCATGTGCCAACCCCAAATTCCCAGTCCATCCCTCCCCCACCCCCTTGCCCTTGGCAACCACAAGTCTGTTCTGTCTGTCTGTGAGTGTGTGTTTTATGCTTGCAGCACATCTCCGCGTGGACCGGCCTCAAGTTCCCAAAGGCACACAGGACGGGCCACGCTGGATAGCGGGCTCTCAGCAGTGGTTATGTCACTACCCTCCCTGGTTTCCCTTGGCTTCCAGGGTTCTCCCACTGCCTGCATGTGGATACCCAAGAATCTGGTCCTCCGTCCTCCTCATCTTCCCACGCATCCTCCCGTTTGTTCACAGCCAGCTACCAGCTCACTGTGCTGAGGAATCTACCCAGCGCCTCTTCACCATTGCACCAGATGCCCCGTTATTACCTCACCCTCAGCTTGTCCCCAGTCAGAGTCATCTGTAGGAAGCTGGCTTCTCTCTTTTGTCCATGCTTCTTTAATTTTCCTGGCTTCTAATGTTTCCTTTAATTTTCTAAATCAGGAAGAGAATGATGGTGCTGTGTAAGTCAAAAGCTGTGAATACTGAGAACCCAGGAGCTGAGACTATGGTGGAAATTGAATGGCACTCACTTGGGAAGGGCCAGCAGCTTTAACGATGCACATAATTCTTCCAGGCAGCAAGGTGACTGGGCGTATAGAGCTATTGATGAACATGAAGGTGGTTGTTGCTTTTATTCACAGGCAGAGAAACCCTTTCCAGGAACAAATAGAAAAGTGGGGGAGGGGGTCCTTTCAGCGCGCCCCCCGCCCCCCCCCCCCCCATTCCTCTCCCTGCTGCCAGGAGGGGTTGGAGCTGTTTTCATCCTCTCTCACCCCTCTTCTGTCCCTGGGAGCTGGTCTTGCAGTTTTGGGCATCTTCGCTGTTCCCAGTTTTACTGCTTGTGGACTTGGCTTATAGTCAGGCAGTTCCTGAAGACATCCATCCCTTTTCAGTTCTCGGGAAAGAAAATTAAATTAAGCTGATTTGGGCTCATTATAAGGCGAAGTGAACTGCTGATTTCATCTGCTACACCCAGGCAGAAGGTGTGCAAAGTGCCTGCCTGGAGGGGCAGGGCTGGCCGCCTCCTGGCACGTGGCCTCTGTGAGTTCGGCATAGCCTGGTCACTGGAGCTGTGTCCCCAAAGGCTGAAAAAAAAAATGGCATAAAGCACAGAACTCACATTACCTTCTTAGAGTCATTATGCTGAAGTTTAAAAGTAGGTATTTCATTGGTTTATCTTTTTCCATAATAACTACTCAAGTGTGTTAATAGTCATTTATGTTAATTTTTAGCATGATTTGTGAAAATTGAAGTGAAATTTTAGTTGTTCTGCAGGCTTAGATAGTAAATAGCATCTAATTAATACCAGTTTAAAATTAATCTCTAGGGCTATTAGGAGAGTGTTTGCAGTGGCTCCCCGCCCTGTGCCCCTAACAGAACTATTTTATAAAACATTCAACCATCTTGACTGCAGGAAAGAACTGGCTTTGTGGGGAAAGTAAGGGCTTTGAATTTAGAAATATCTGAGTTAAGTTTCTGGTTCCACTGTTGGAAAAGTTGCTTTAGCCTCTCTGAGTTGCTTCGCTTCTGCACAAGATGAAATCTGCTTAGTAAGATTTGTTGTTGTTGTTGAGTTTCTGAGTCATGTCTGACTCTTAGCGACTCCATGGACTGAACCACGCCAGGCTTCCCTGTCCTTCACCGTCTCCCGGACTTTGCTCAGATTCATGTCCATTGAGTCAATGATGCCATCCAACCATCTCATCTTCTGTCGCCCCCTTCTCCTTCTGCCCTCAATCTTTCCCAGCATCAGGGTCTTTTCCAATGAGTTGGCTCATCGCAATTCTTAACTTGCTCAGTAAATGTTAAGTATCTTCTCTTCTGTTTTTGGAAGCTGGAAGGGGGAGAAGGAAACAAAAAGAACAGTAGCCTGAAGCCATGGGATATTCCACAGATGTATTTTTGGAGTAGTGTCAGTGTGTGTGTGTGTGTGTGTGTGTGTGTGTGTGTGTGTGTGTGTGTGCGTGTTTTAAATCAGATTGCTTTCCTAATATCAGGAACCAGTGAAATTTGCAGTGAAATGCTCTGTTACTTAATTTCCACTGCGGGACTGTATAAGGTTTCCAAGCTCCTAGGGACTTGAGGAGAGAGATCAGCAGGGGGAAGACGGCTGCCTGGAAATAGGTAGGAAATCTCAACTTCTGACTCTATAAAGATGCTCTGTTCCTTCCTATGTTAATTTGCTAGGGCTGCCATAACAAAATACTACAGGTTGGACATCTTAAACAATAGACACTTCTTTTCTCCCGGTTCTGGAGGTTAGAAGTCCAAGATCAAGATATTGGGAGGTTTGGTTTCCCTAGAGGCCTCTCTTCTCAGCTTGCAGACGGCTGTCTGTGCTCACTGCCTCCTCATGTGGTCTTTCCTCCGTGTGTGTCTATGTCCTACTTTTCTCTTCTCACAGGGACGCAGATCACATTGGATTAAGGACCCACCCTAGTGACCTCATTTAACCTTAATTACTTCTTTAAGGATCTTGTCTCCAAATAAGTTCACATTCTGAAGTCCAGGGTGGTTAGGGCTTCAACATATGAATTTTGGAGAGACAGTCCATAACACTTCCCATCTTAGCAACCATGATTTTTAAACTCTGCTGTCATGAATCATCCTTTCCTCCATTCCTGTTACCCTCTATCTTACTAAGATTTGTTGGTGGAAAAGGAAGGAGTGCTGATCTCAAGAGGGAGCTTAAGCCTATTGGTTAGCTGATCCAAGCTAATCCTTGCTTAGGGGAATTTTATTTCCTGTAATATCACTGGTGCCCTGTGGAGGGTGGTGATGATGGTGGGGTGGCATGAGGTACTGGGTGGGGCCACATCACTTTATCTTGTGATGCTGGGAGTGTAGGGGCTTTGGGAGGAGAGGTCATGGGTGGTGTTATGATTTGAGGTGTAAACATGTAGGGCCCTGATCCTGCAGCAGCAGCGAAACCAGGTTGTGTGAAAGCAGTGAAAATTATGTCTTTTCAATTAAGATAGACTTGGTAATAATGCACAAGTTAATACTAATTGTGGAAAAGTTTGCCTTGCCTGTATTTGTGTGTTTATACCTAGAAAGCTCAAATTATAGTGTCTATGGCTTATTGTGGTGTGTGAATTCTTTTCTTGTCAGGCTGCCTGGTGTATTTTCATGGCCACTGGCCATGAAAACACTGTTCTCAACTTGTACTTGAGAAAGATAGGAGGGCTGCTTTCACATTACAGCTTGGATTCCCTGCAAGAGGAATGGCTTCAGGGAGAACCTTTTGCCAGATTTCTCTTCTTCCCTGACATGTTAACTTTTGCGTCCCAAATGGCACGTGAACCAGCTGAGAAAAGCGAATATTGTACTGACCAGTCTTCTTTCCTCAGGCTTGGTTTTTATTGAGTGTATTGGTGCAGCATCTCCCTCACCCACTGTTCTGATAACAAGCTTCAATCCCAGGTTTATGACGTATGCTCATTTGGTTTTCCTCTGCTGCTGTTGCTGCTGCTTTGCAAACCTGGTTACCTACCTGTGATGAATCATCCGGTTTTTATAGTCTAGTGACATCAGGATAAAAAAAATGTAAATGTTTTTGTTTAAATGGAGAGGCGCAATCTGAGAAGCGTAATGATTCACTCTTCAAGTACCATTTGCGGATGTAGATTTATTCCTAATACCAGATGTGCCAGGATGCGTTTGTTCTTTTCAACCCACGGAGATGTCAGTAAAGCAGAAATGGCATTCACGTATTTTGTCAGAGACCCAGCACGCACAAGGGAAACTGAACTGCATCTCCCCACATTCTCAGATTTGAGATGTGGGCAGGATTGATATCTGTCTCCACATCGGGGTGGCCATCTTGGGTTTCTCTTCTCACTTTCCTCCTACCACAGTCGGCTTGGTTGTGTTTTAAAAAGGAGCCTTAATGAAAATTTGAGATTCTCATGTAGTTTATGAGGTTTTCTTTAAAAAAATTTTTTTTAATTTAAGTGTAGTTGATTTACAGTGTTCTACTACTTTCTGCTTGTTCTGCAAAGTGATTCAGTTATACATATAGGCACATCTACTCTTTTTTAGGTTCTTTTCCCATATGGGTCATTGCAGACTTTTGAGTAGAGTTCCCTGTGTGATAGGTCCTTGTTGGTTATCTGTTTTAATAGAGTAGTGCGTACATGTCAATCCCAGTCTCCCAGCGTACCCTCCTCACTTCCCCTCCCTCAGTAGCCATTATTGTTTTCTACATCCTTGACTCCGCTTTGTAAATAAGTTCATTGTACCATTTTTTAAAGATCCCACATATCAGTCAGTTCAGTGGCTCAGTCGTGTCCGACTCTTTGTGACCCCATGAATCGCAGCACGCCAGGGCTCCCTGCCCGTCGCCAACTCCCGGAGTTTACCCAAACCCATGTCCATCGAGTCGGTGATGCCATCCAGCCATCTCATCCTCTGTCGTCCCCTTTTCCTCCTGCCCCCAATCCCTCCCAGCATCAGGCTCTTTCCCAGTGAGTCAACTCTTCGCATGAGGTGACAAAAGTATTGGAGTTTCAGCTTCAGCATCAGTCCTTCCAATGCACACTCAGGACTGATCTGATCTCCTTTAGGATGGACTGGTTGGATCTCCCTGCAGTCCAAGGGACTCTCAAGAGTCTTCTCCAACACCACAGTTCAAAAGCATCAATTTTTCGGCGCTCAGCTTTCTTCACAGTCCAACTCTCACATCCATACATGACCCCTGGAAAAACCATAGCCTTGACCAGACGGACCTTTGTTGGCAAAGAAATGTCTCCGCTTTTTAATATGCTATCTAGGTTGGTCATAACTTTCCTTCTAAGGAGTAAGCGTCTTTTAATTTCATGGCTGCAATCACCATCTGCAGTGATTTTGGAGCCCCCAAAAATAAAGTCTGACACTGTTTCCACTGATTCCCCACCTATTTCCCATGAGGTGATGGGACCAGATGCCATGATCTTAGTTTTCTGAATGTTGAGCTGAAAGGGCAAACAAGGTCATCACTCCAGCTCTAAATTTGAAGGTGGTATCTGTTGGCACCAACTTTTTCACTCTCTTTGACTTTCATCAAGAGGCGTTTTAGTTTCTCTTCACTTTCTGCCATTTTAGTTTCTCTTCACTTTCATCTGCATATCTGAGGTTATTGATATTTCTCCTGGCTATCTTGATTCCAGCTTATGCTTCTTCCAGTCCAGCGTTTCTCATGATGTACTCTGCATATAAGTTAAATAAGCAGGGTGACAATATACAGCCTTGATGTACTCCTTTTCCTATTTGGAACCAGTCTGTTGTTCCATGTGCAGTTCTAACTGTTGCTTCCTGACCTGCAAATAGGTTTTTCAAGAGGCAGGTCAGGTGGTCTGGGTATTCCCAACTCTTTCAGAATTTTCCACAGTTTATTGTGATCCACACAGTCAAAGGCTTTGGCATAGTCAATAAAGCAGAAGTAGATGTTTTTCTGGAACTCTCTTGCTGTTTTGATGATCCATTGGATGTTAGCAGTTTGATCTCTGGTTCCTCTGCCTTTTCTAAAACCAGCTTGAACATCTGGAAGTTCACAGTTCATGTATTGCTGAAGCCTGGCTTGGAGAATTTTGAGCATCACTTTACTAGCATGTGAGATGAGTGCAATTGTGCAGTAGTTTGAGCATTATTTGGGATTGCCTTTCTTTGGGAATCCCACATATAAGTGATATCGTACATTTTACCTTCCCTCTTTGATTTACTTCCTTCAGTATGATATTCTCTGGGTCCATCCATGTTTTGTTGTTGTTGTTTTTTCAGTCGCTGAGTCGTGTCTTACTCTTTTCGACCCCATGGACTGTAGCCCTCCAGGCTCCTCTGCCCTTGGGATTTTCCAGAGAAGAATCTTGGAGTGGGTAGCCATTTCCTTCTCCAGGGGATCTTCCCCACCTAGTGATCGAACCCACATCTCCTGTTTGACAGGCTCTTTATCACTGAGCCACCTGGGAAGACCCCATCTATGTTTAGAGCACTTTAGAAAGACACTCTTCACCCCCTTATTTCTCTGTGAATGTTGGCTTAACTTTTCTGTATATGTGCTTGTATATAGTATATTTGGTATCTGTTGGCACCGGCTGAGAAGTATGCCCACCTTCAAATTTAGAGCTGGAGTGATGACCTTGTTTGCCCTTTCAGTTTTCCAGAAAATGCTAGAAATTGATGTAAATAGATGGGAGACATGCTACTCACTGAGTTTATTCTTCCCAGTGTAAAAGTACTTGGGAGGAGCCATGTCCAAAGCCTTGCCTGGCTTATGTGCCTGGCGTGTGTGCGGTCATAGATTGGTGGCCTTTGACATTTGGGCAAAATGCAGATAGTTAGTGAGGTCCTCCTGGCTGCCATCTCTCGCTTTGTGAGCATTGCTTCTAAGTCTCAATGCCTGATCAGGAGAGATGGGGAGCAGGTACCTATCCTGTCCCTTCCTTCTCGAACTTTCCTCGCAATAGTGGACCCTCTTCATAGGTTCCTTCAACGATATATCAGTAGATGTTGGATGGCTGCTGAAATAAATGCTTTTCACAACCTCTCACCCCAAACTCCTGTGCCATACAAGAGAAAACCAAACTAAAACCCAAACCAGGGTTGTTGTTGTACCTGATTTTTCTGAGGCTGTGAATCAATGACTTATCATTCTTTCATGTTTTGGGGTTCCATTACTTGCAAAAGATGACAGTAGGACCTCACAGATTAACCTGCATTGGTTTTATGTTGTAGAAAATATTCAGGGGGTAAAGTAAGTTTTCTACCCTCAAGTTAATTCTTTCCAGTCTTGAATCTGTGGTAGGTAATGTTTTTCTCATGGTACTTAGACATGTTTAGATTAAGCTGTCATGTGATAATACAAGATAAAGCTCATATTATCTTGCATTTGAAAGAGGTAACAGGACAGTATTGTAAGAGATAGCTTTTCATTGAATTTCAGTTAAGTGTTTCTATTATTTATAAAGCCCACCTTTCTTGCCTGAGTTTATACTGTAACAGGAAAAGCCTTTTTTTTTGCTCCTATCTAGCCAACCAAACCTGTGTGGATCCTATGAAGCTGAACTGCTCATCCTTGGGTTAAAAATAGCCCCAAACGCATGGAGAAGCACCCTTGTATTTTGTGCCCTTTTCACCAGCTGAGTCTTCCCTTTAAGTACTTCAGACCTCTCAGGGGATCTCTGTTCATTCTGCTCATTTCATCTGCCTTCCACTTAACCCATTCTTAAATAGGAAACTTTATTCCATAATGGGTCTCAGACCAATTTTTCTTAGATGTAAATGAAGAAGGTTAACATCTTGGTAGGCATATATGAGAATAAGTCCAACTTCTTCTCAGGCATTTGTCAGATTTTTATTTAAAATTTTTTTTAAAAATGAAGTTTAATTGTTTTTCAATGTTGTGTTATGGTCTGCTGTAGAACCACATGAATCAGCTATATTTATACATGTATCCCCTCCCTTTGGGGCCTCTCTCCCACCGCTCTGTCAGATTTTTAGGTGTATTTCCATATAAAGTGGGCCTCTCTGGTGTCTCAGATGGTAAAGAATCCACCTGCAGTGCAGGAGACCTGGGTTCGATCCCTGGGTTGGGAAGATCCCCTGGGGGAGGGCATGGCAATCCACTCCAGTATTCTTGCCTGGAGAATCCCTTTGGACAGAGGAGCCTGGTGGGCTACAGTGCATGGGGTTGCAAAGAGTTGGACACGACTGAGTGACTAAGCATACCAATAAAATGGCAGTGTGAAAACAAGAACCATTTCTTTCCATATGCTCTTTCATTCCTTTTGAATATATTTATGTTGGAAATAATTTTTTCAGTCTAGTACTAGTTCAGATTTGTCACTTGGAGGTAATGAGTTAGTAAAAACTAACAAAAAGTTCATGCTTTTAAAGAAATAAGCTGCTAAAAGTGAGTTGAACTACAATATCTCTTGTCAAGTTTATGTGCAACCTCAGATTTTTTATCACCAAAGTCCCTCAAAGGTATAGTGAAATCCACAGTAGTTCTTGCAAATGATAATTGCATATTGTCTTATTAAGAAATATAAAAAGGTGACTAGTCAATAGTTTAGTAAAATAATTAACATTATTCTATAACTATTCCCATTGTATGCTCTCTGATATTCAAGTACGTAATGCACATTTGGAGAAGGCAATGGCACCCCACTCCAGTGCTCTTGCCTGGAAAATCCCATTGATGGAGGAGCCTGGTAGGCTGCAGTCCACGAGGTCGCTAAGAGTCAGACACGACTGAGTGATTTCACTTTCATGCATTGGAGAAGGAAATGGCAGCCTACTCCAGTGTTCTTGCCTGGAGAATCCCAGGGACGGAGGAGCCTGGTGGGCTGCTGTCTATGGGGTCGCACAGAGTCGGACACGACTGCAGTGACTTAGCAGCAGCAGCTGCAGTGCACATATGAAACTTCAGTTAGTGAGACTGTATAGTGAATTTGTAATTAATCCATGGTACTTTAGAAGGTTGCTCTTAATTAGGTAGCATATGGTAGACAGAATAACGGCCCCCACCCCAAAATCCATGTCCTAATCTATGGAACCTGTGAATATTACCTTATAGACCAAAGAGATTTTGAAAATGTGATTAAGTTAAGGATTTTACAATAGGAAGATTATCCTGGATTGTTTCGGTGAGTCCAGTGTAATTGCAAGGTTCCTCATAAGAGAAAAGCAGAAGGATCAGAGTTAGAGAAGAAGATGTGATCATGGAAGCAGAAGTTGGAGAGAGAGAGATTAGAAGGCTTTGAAGATGGAGGAAAGAACCATGAGCCAGCAGATTCTCTGTTGGAGTCTTGAGAGGGAACGCAGCCCTGCCAACCCATTTTAGACTTTCAACCTCCAGAATTATAAGATAATAAATTTGCATTGTTTTAAGTGATGGTGTTTGTGGTGATTTGCTACAGACACAATGAGAACACACAGTTGGGTACAGCAGTAGGATATTGTGATAGGTATAGTCAATGCAACCTGCTTGAATGGCTGAGACTCTGTGTACCTTTGGTTAAAAAGGACTGTTTCCTCTGATCTTCAAGTGAAGGGCAGTTTGTGATTTGACTTTTAAATGTACTTTGGTTCTTGGCTAAGAGGATGGAAATATGGAGAGGGGATGGATTAAAAATGGAGGTGTGTTTTTGGTATACGTATGTTTTTTTCCTTTTATTTTGTACTGTTTTTTCCCTTGCCCTCTCTGGTCTTCATTTGACATGTGGATATAGCTGAAATGACAGCTGCTTGATTAAAATGCCCTGAAGCACCTTTGTAATACTGATCTCCCGGGAAGGGAGTCCTTATAGAAAAGATGGATCATTAAGATTTGTGTAATGGGATTGGTCTGCCCATGTCTGGGTTGACAATGGTTTTAGTGTCATCCAGAAGCAGCATAGAGTGTTGTTAAGGTCAAATTAAGGAATATGCAAGTAAGTTGAAATATCTTTAGACAGAATCTAACTGGCCTTTTTGAAACCTTAAAAGCCCTGCAAATCAAAGAAAATTTTTTTCTTGAGAGAGAAGTTCTGCTGACTTCTCAGACTTTGCACTTCCTTATGTGTGTCTTTGCATATGTGATTATGCCAGAGAAAATGTTACTCCATTGGAAATCATGTTCTTTAAAAAATATATGTAAAAAATCCTTATATATGCAAAATATCATACAGACATAAAATAGTGTTATCATGATTTAAAAACCTAGTTCAAAACTCTCTTCCTTCACATTTTTGGATAAATCCCACTGTAACCAAATTGGACTCTTCTCTCCATGTCACTATGGCAGAGCAGCAGTATATGGGTCTGTTCCAATGTTCTATGACTCTCTGTGATGATTGGAATGTCCTTTATCTGGACTGTCCAGTACTGTGGCCACTAGCCTCCTGTGGTTATTAAGTCCTTGACATGTGGCAAATGCCAGTGAAGACCTGCATTTAAAAATTTTATTTAACTTCAACTAGTTTGAATTTAAATAGCCACATTAGGCTAGTGGCTCCCTTGTTAGGCTGCACTATTTTCTAAGGTAATTTGAGTAGAAATGATCCAACAGCTGAGACTGGAGGCTCTTTAAGAAATGTAGAGTGATTTTGGATTAGATGTTAGTGTTAAGCTGAACGCAAGTTTGCATACCTAACGCACACAGTGAGGCCAAACAATAGGAGCAGAGAAAGGTTTATTGCAGGCAATGCAAGGAGAATAGGTGGTTCATGTCCGTCCAAGCCCTGGACTTCCCAAAGGGTTTTAGCAAAGAACTTTTAAATGTAAAGTGAGGGAGAGGTGTGGTTGGTTGTTGCAAACATCTTGCTATGGTAATCCTTTGTTCTTGAAGCTATCCACGTGGGCCTGATCATGATGTTCCTGTGAACCTTCAACAAGAGAAATGTTATTCTGTGTTCTGCAACTTTTAATCTCTGTGTGAATGGAAAAGTGTTATACCCTTAAAGGTCAAAGCCTTGAGAATGGGTTATCCTGTATATTTCAAACTATAGGCAACCTTCTTGGTGGGGATGTGTGTACATGCTCAGTCGTATGCAACTCTTTGAGACCCCATGGACTAGCCTGCCTGGCTCCTCTGTCCATGGGATTTTTCCGGGCAAGAATACTGGAGTAGATTGCCATTTCCAGGGAATCTTCCTGACCCAGAGATCGAACCCGCATCTCCCACTTAGCAGGCAGATTCTTTACCACTGCACCACCTGGGAAGCCCTGTAGGCGACATTCTTGTAGCAAAAGCAATAGAATACAGAGGTTAAAGTGAAAGAAACAGATCTAATATGGAGTCAGATTTGTTCTTTCCTATTACAATTGGAGCCCATGATGATGATGCCCTGGGGAGGGAGCTAAGAAAAAACTGAGACTTTAAGACTTCAGAACATAAAAAGAGGGTATATGATTCATTCATGACATGGAGCTGCCTGGGCAGTCAGTCAAGAGAGAGATGAAGGATATGGTAGATCAAAAGCGCTTCAGAGAGACATGATAGAGTGTCCACCGCAGGGAGCTTCTGTAGGGAGCCTGGGCTGACTCTGAGCTGGGCTTCGGTGACTGGGAAGAGAGCAGTGTCAGCTTGAGGTCAGGGGTCATATAGAAACATCGCCTTGCTTCGCCAGGACCATGGACTCTGGGGGAGGCGCTCAGTCTTTTGCTGGAGGTGGAAGTGGAAATAAGCTTTGTGGTCTGGAGCGGGGAGTACGAGGTGGAGGGGGCAGAGTGATTCTTAGAAATCAGAACTTCAAGACCAGCCAGAGTCTTAGCAGGCAGGGATCCCAGCGGCCAGAGATCCCATTCAGTTCTTCTGCTGAGCAACACGATTGTTATGATTTCCCTGAAAGTTGGATAATTTGTCTGTGATGGTTTTCTGCGATTCTCCTCCTCACACCACGCAGACTAGTTCAGCTTGAAGTGTGTTGTACCAGAGTTGGGGCAGGGCAGGGTGTGGATATAGAAGCAGCGGGAAAGCAACAGTACTGGATATTTGCAGGGTGAATCTGTGAACTCCAGGTGGTGGCAGGAGTGATGAGTTTTGGTTGACAGCAGCGAGGGCAGCTGGGGGAGCCTGTGTTTGGAGGGGCTGGTGGGACAGGGGAGCTGGGCAACCCCCTTCTGTGATGCTTCTGCTTCCACTTCCGTGGCTTTGTGTGGAGAAGAATACAGCCGGCTTTACAGATAGGGTGCTCCTGAAAGGGTGAATTGGATGACAAAAAAACCAACATACAGCTGAAATGCACTTAGGAGGAAGCTTGCTACATACTGGAACCCTGTGGAAAGTTCTTTTGTTATTGCAAATAATTGCCACCTAATACTGGTTCTGTGGGTGTTCAGCTGTACTGGGTTTGTGCCTTAACTTTTGTATGATCTCTAAATGCTCTTGTGCACTTTTTAAAGTGCATTCTGTATGTCACAGACCTACTAGGTAATAAATTCCTTATGAGCAAGGAATACAGGTAACTTTCCCTTTTTTGAGGACAGGCTGGGACAAACACAAAGGGAAAGGAAAGGGAAGTCGCTCAGTCGTGCCCGACTCTTTGCAACCCCATGGACAGCAGCCTGCACCAAGCTCCTCCGTCCATGGGATTTTCTAGGCAAGAATACTGGAGTGGGTTGCCGTTTCTTTCTCCAAAGAAGCCACACACTAATTATCTCACTTACAGGGATGTCCTCACAATTAATTTCACTCAACAGAAGAACTGAATCCTCTCTTTGACCACAGGGATTCCTTGCCTGTCAAGACTCTGGCTGCTCTTGAAGCTTCAGTTCCTAAGAGTCACTCTGTCACTCCTGCTGTTTCTTGATAACACTCCTTGAATGTAAAAGACTTAGTCCACCCCAGCTGCTATAACAGAACACTAGTGACTGGGTGGGTTATAAACAACAGAAATCTGTTTCTCACAGTCTTGGAGGCTGGCGAGTCCCTGATCAAGGCTCCTGCGGGTTTTGGTGTCTGGTGAGGACCTGCTTCCTGGTTCATAGATAGCACCTGCTCGCAGTGTCGTCACAGGGAGGGAACTTCTGGAGTCTCTTTTATAAGGGTGCTGATCCTGAGGACTGATGCTCAAGGTGAGGCTCCAATACTTTCGCCACCTGATGCAAAGAGCCAGTTCACTGGAAAAGAACTGATGCTGGGAAAGATTGAAGGCAGAAGGAGAGGGAGGTAGCAGAGGATGAGACAGTTAGATAACATTACTGACTCAGTGAACATAAATCTGAGCAAACTCTGGAAGAGCGTGAAGGAAAGGGAAACTTGGCGTGCTGCAGTTCATGCGGTGGCAAAGAGTCAGACATGACTTACAACAACAACAAATCCCATTCATAAGGGCTCCACCCTCATGACTTGATCACCTCTACCTCCTAATACTGTCACCGTTGGGGGTTAGGATTTCAAACTGAATTGAAGGGAACGCAAACATCAAACCAGAGCAGTGAAGGTGCCCAGTACATATTAATTAACAAAGTGACTTCATTTTTTTATCAAGCATCCTGTAGTTTTAGAAATGCATCATTTGGTTTTGTCTTTCCAAAGGACAGTAGCACGTAACCTCAGATGCCATGTACTGAGTTCTTCTTGGGTGCCTTGTACTAAAACCCTATGACGTGCTAAGCATGTCATAGGGCTTATGTTGCATAAACCTCAGACAACTTCATGAGGTTAAATGTTATCCTAGTTTTATAGGTGAGACTTCTGAGAATCAGAGGGGTTAAGTATGTTCTTTAGCTTCTAGTTGCAAATGAAAATGTTGGAAATACTACCAACATTTCTCGCTTTGCTAAATACCCTCCACCCCAAATTCTAGAGAAAGGATGGGGGAGGTGGAGTTCCCTTCAGACTTGTCTCATTCCACAGCCCTTGTTCTTCTTCCCCACCCCGTGGCTTCAGGGACTGGACAGGTGGTTTCAGTGGGCTGGCAGTACAGAAAGGAAGCACAGTGGTGGTCCAGCTTTCCTTAGTTGGACGGCAGTCATGTGGAGTGGGTCAGGGGCTCACCTGAGGGGGGCAAGCTGAGGGCATTATGTAAAGGAAGTTCTGGGGGGCAGGAGAGACCCCACTGTGAGGCTGGGGCTGAGAGAAGAAACAGACCCAGAAAGAGGACCATCTACACACAATCAAGATGGCAAGTGAGCTGGGGTTGCCACTGGAGCATGCCTTTGGGAGATTACAGTGTTAGAAATAACACCATACAAGTAGTGAGTCTCTTCTGCCAGTATGTATTTTTTTTTAATGTTTTAGAGACAATAAAGAGACAAGGGTGTATCAAGAGTATCTAAGATCTAGTTTATATATTTAATCATTTTGTCTTGTTAAGGGAAGCCAAGCCTTGGCTTCAGCTATGGAACTTGGAATTATGTAAGTCAGAGTTGAACACTCCATAATTCTAGAATTTGGTCTCTCACTGAATACTGTTAATACTCTAAACTTGTACCACATACTTCCACAGCAGCTTCTGTGGAGCCGTGCAGCCCTCTTTCAGCCTAGAAGTTAAGGGTCCCTCTTTCTTCCACGCATGGAAGAGAAGCGTAGTGTTTTACTAGGACCATGCCTGAAATCACTCTGTAGCAGAGACGTGTTATTGAAAATGAAAGGCTTATTTATCATACTTTTAGCGGACAGCAGGGCCACTGAAATCTTCTTTCTCACTGAAAGGAAATGCCCCACTCGGCAAACTGTAGTGCATCCCACTGGCTGATAACTGGAGATCAAAGAGCTAACCTTTTGTGTTCTCTCTGTGAATGCTTTGGGAAATTTTAACAGCTAACCATTGCCCCACAGTGTTCTCAGCTGGGGAAAAGTTATATACCAAGGAGACCAATCAGAAAACAGGATGGATATGAAATAGACATGAAATAAACTACTTGTTGCATGGTTTAGTCTGACTCAAGCAACAACTCAGGCAAGAGGAGTTAGCACAAGGGATAAGGGTGTCAGCTACATATATACAGGGAAGTAGACTTGGGGTTGACCTTGAACCCTGAGCACTGTGAGCAGGAGGGACAGCATGTGCCCTGAGAAAACTAGGTTTCACATGAATTGTTCTACTTAGAATAGTTTCTCTTTTTCATGCAGAGGTCTGTGTCTTCAAATAAATTATTATGAAGCATTGGACTTATAAACTGTCACGGGAAAATGGTGAAGGTCATGGCTCCTGGAATCCTGAAAATTATTTTGTGTTTTCATAGACTTCCACAGTCTTGGATTTATGGGATGGAAGAATAAAAACCAAATTTGACAGTCTCTTCCTGCAACAGAAGGGACAGACCTTTTGGTTTGTGACATTAAGCAATGCCCTGTTGCAAATACTTTCCACTGAAGGAACAGTGCCCTTTGCTGTCCGCTTGCCAGGCTGGGAAGTCTCTTCCTGGACTTGTTTTGTTTGGGATTAAATCACATGGAACTCTTTTCTCTAGCTGTTGTCATTATACTTGAGATACTCCTGCTTCTTCCTTGTCATTTCTAAACTGTGAAGCTTTTCTTCTTCTTCTTTTTTAAACAGAAGTGAACACTTGGAGTTTATGGTTTCTTTCTGTGGGAATGGATTTTTTACAGCCTCTGAAACAAATATTTGGGACTACATTATTTTAAATTATAATTCTGATTTCCCTGAGCAGCTTTGCCTTTGGCAAAGGAAGATATTTAATACATTGGCATCTTATTTTTCTAACCATTTTTTCTAATGGTATCTGGGAGGAGTTTGACTTTTGTGCTAGTTGTCTTACCATCTGTAACCTGCTTCAGAAAAAAAAAATAATTGAAGATAATTACCTGTAAAACAAAGGCTACGTAAGTCCCACTTAGGGACTTCCCTGGCTGTCCAGTGGTTAAGACTTCACCGTCTAGGGCACGGGGTGTGGGTTTGATCCCTGGTCAGGCAGCTGTAAGATTCCACATGCCTGGTAGCCAAAAAGCCAGAGCATAAACAGCAGAAGCAGTATTGTAACAAATTCAATAAAGACTTTAAAAATGGCCCACCTCAAGAAAATCTTTAAAAATAATGAAAAAAAGAGTTCACCACTTGGCCAGGAGATGATTGTTCCACAGGAGCACAGAGGAGCTCTCTGGTCTGTTTGGAACTTCTGTGACCTTGCCACTCGAGTGCAATGTCTCATGCTCCCTTTAAATCTGCAGGCTCTGGTGCAGAAAGCCTTTCTCCTAAACTGTGTTTCATCAGAGGTCTCCCACCCAGAAGGAATTGGATGGAAGATCTGTCCCGCAGTCTGCTGTGGGATAGCGTCCCCAAGTGAAAGCTTTTCACTTGCCCTGTGACTTTATTCTATTTTAGTCCAGCCTGTTTGTTCAAAACTTTACTAAAATTGGGGCTAATGACCTTCTTAAAATTGGATCCATTTTAGCCTGAATATATATTTTCTTTTCTTTCTCAACTTCTGGATGACTTGTATTCCAACCCGTATGATTCAAGTATTCCGGTGTATAAAGGATCCAAACTATGTCCCTTATGTAGATAAATAAATAGAGAGTGGAATTCTTTAGAGCTGCCAGCCTTTTCCATCAGTGCTAAATTCTGAAAAATGGTACAGGCCTGGAGTTGGGAAGAGGCTGAGCTTTTTGAGTTAAGGAATCTGGGAGAATCTATCCTGTCTGGTTTCTTTGTTCTTGTATATTAACTGTTAATAAGGAAATGAACCCCAGATGACAGGACTGACTTTCTCTTATTGGGTGACTGTTGAAATCTATTCCATTATTTAAATCAGGTTAAAAAAGAAGGAATTATGTTTTGGAAGTCTGGCCTCTGGGTCTCTGGTATATTTACATAGATTTCTACTTAATCCTTATTTCTGTTTTTCAGGGATCCTCATGACTCTCTGGTATAAGAGTTTGCAGAGGATAAGACAGAAGGAAATGTCTTTTTTTTTTTTTTTGAAAATGGCTTTTATAATACAATTAAAGCAACTTTAAATTCTTTTGGCAGGGAGGATATGGGTTTAAGTAAAATATTTTAGTTTACTCCTTCTGGAAATTTATTAAACCAAGTGTGATAATATTCCATGTATGTCTAAGACCAGTGATGTTAGTAGTCATTAGTTGGGCTGCAGCTGTGCAGAGGGACAAACCAAGATTTCCATTCTGTGATCTCCTGGCCAGTGGATGCCCCAGTTGTTTTTTTCTTTTTTTAATTTATTTTTTTATTGAAGGATAATTGCTTTACAGAATTTCGTTGTTTTCTGTCAAACCTCAACATGAATCAGCCATAGGTATACACACATCCCCTCCCCTTTGAACCTCCCTCCCATCTTCCTCCCCACCTCACTCCTCTAGGTTGATACAGAGCCCCTGTTTGGGTTTCCTGAAACAAACAGCAGATTCCCATTGGCTATCTATTTTACATTTGGTAATGTAAGTTTCCATGTTACTCTTTCCATACATCTCACCCTCTCCTCCCCTCTCCCCATGTCCATAAGTCTGTTCTCTATGTCTGAGAGAGAACAGTGTCTCCATTGCTGCCCTGTGAATAAGTTCTTCAGAACCATTTTACTACATTCCATATATATGTGTTAGAATACAATGTTTATCTTTCTCTTTCTGACTTACCTCACTCTGTATAATAGGTTCTAGGTTCTTCCACCTCATCAGAACTGGCTCAAATGCATTCCTTTTTATGGCTGAGTAATATTCCATTGTGTATATGTACCACAACTTCTTTATCCATTCATCTGTTAATGGACATCTAGGTTACTTCCATGTTCTAGCTATTGTAAATATTGCTGCAGTGAACAATGGGATACATGTGTCTCTTTCGATTTTGGTTTCTTCAGGGTATATGCCTAGGAGTGGGATTGATGGGTCATATGCTGGTTTTATTCCTAGTTTTTTAAGGAATCTCCATACCGTCTTCCATAGTGGCTGTATCCATTTACTTTCCCACCAACAGTGCAAGAGGGTTCCCTTTTCTCCACACCCTCTCCGGCATTTATTGTTTGTAGACTTTTTGATGATGGCCATTCTGACTGGTGTGAGATGATACTTCATTGTAGTTTTGATTTGTATTTCTCTAATAATGAGTGATGTTGAGCTTCTTTTCATGTGTTTCTTAGCCATCTGTATGTCTTCTTTGGAGAAATGTCTGTTTAGGTCTTTTTCCCACTTTTTGATTGGGCTCTTTGTTTTTCTGGCATTGAGTTGTATGAGCTGCTTGTGTATTTTGGAAATTAACCCTTTGTCAGTTGTTTCATTTGCATTATTTCCTCCCATTCTGAGGGTTGTCTTTTCAGCTTGCTTAAAGTTTCCTTTGCTGTGCAAAAACTTTTAAGTTTAATCAGGTCCCACTTGTTTACTTTTGTTTTTATTTCCATTACTCTAGGATATGGGTTTTCCATTAAGAATTTTATGGTTTCTGGTTCTTACATTTAGGTCTTTAATCCATTTTGAGTTTATCTTTGTGTATGGTGTTAGGAAGTGTTCTAATTTCATTCTTTTACACGTAGCTGTCCAGTTTTCCCAGCACCATTTATTGAAGAGGCTCTCTTTGCCCCATTGTATATTCTTGCCTCTTTTGTCAAAAATAAGGTACCTGTAGGTGCATGGGTTTATTTTTGGCCTTTCTCTTTTATTCTATATGGTCTGTATTTCTGTTTTTGTGCCAGTACCATACTATCTTGATGACTGTAGCTTTGTAGTATAAGCTGAAGTCAGGAAGGTTGATTCCTCCAACACCGTTGTTCTTTCTCAAGAGTGCTTTGGCTATTCGGGGTCTTTTGTGTTTCCATATGAATTGTGAATTTTTGTTCTAGTTCTGTGAAAAATGCCGTTGGTAATTTGATAGGGATCACGTTGAATCTGTACTGTGCATTTGGTAGTATAGTCATTTTCACAATATTGATTTTTCCTACCCAGGAACATGGAATATCTCTCCATCTGTTTACGTCATCTTTGATTTCTTTTTTACCAGTATCTTATAATTCTCTGTGTGCAGTTCTTTTGTCTCCTTAGGTAGGTTTACGCCTAGATATTTAATTCTTTTTGTTGCAGTGGTGAGTTGGATTGATTCGTTAATTTCTCTTTTTGATTTTTCATTGTTAGTATATAGAAATGCAAATGATTTCTGTGTATTGATTTTGTATCCTGCGACTTTGCTAAATTCACTGACTAGCTCTAGTAATTTTCTGATACTATCTTTAGTGTTTTCTATGTACAGTATCATGTCATCTCTTACTTCTTTTCTGATCTGAATTCCTTTTATTTCTTTTCCTTCTCTGATTGCTGTAGCTAGGATTTCCAGAACTATGTTGAATAATAGTGGTGAAAGTGGACACCCTTGTCTTGCTCCTGGTCTTAGCCAGAATGCTTTCAGTTTTTCACCATTGAGAATAATGTTTGCTGTAGGCTTATCATATATGGCCTTTACCATGTTGAGGGAGGTTCCTTCTATGCCCATTTTTTGAAGAGATTTAATCATAAATGGGTGCTGAATTTTGTCAAAGGCTTTCTCTGCATCTATTGAGATGATCATATGATTTTTATCTTTCAGTTTATTAATATGGTATATCACATTGATTGATTTGCATATATTGAAGACTCCTTGCATTCCTGGAATAAACCCACCTTGGTCATGGTGTATGAGCTTTTTGATGTGTTGGTGAATTCTGTTTGCTGAAATTTTTTTGTTGAGGGTTTTTACATCTATGTTCATCAGTGATATTGGCCTGTAGTTTTCTTTTTTTGTGTTGTCTTTGTCTGGTTTTGGTGTCAGGGTGATGGTGGCCTCGTAGAATGAGTTTGGAAGTGTTCCTTCTCCTGCAAGTCTTTGAAAGAGTTTTAGAAGGATAGACATTAGCTGTTCTCTAAATGTTGATAGAATTCTCCTCTGAAGCTATCTAGTCCTGGGCTTTTGTATTTTGGGAGAGTTTTAATCACAGCTTCAATTTCAGTGCTTGTAATTGGGTTGTTCATAATTTCTATTTCTTCTTGGTTTAGTCTAGGAAGAGTGAGCTTACCGAAGATTCTATTTCTTTCAGGTTATCCATTTTATTGCCATATATTTGTTTGTAATAGTCTCTTATAATCCTTTGTATTTCTGCATTGTCTGTTGTAACCTCTCCTTTTTCATTTCTGATTTTGTTGATTTGATTCTTCTTTCCTGTTTTCTTGAGTCTGGCTAAATTTTGTCAAAATTGTCTGTCAATTTTGTTTATCTTCTCAAAGAACCAAACCTTTTAGTTTTATTAATCTTTATTATTGTTTCTTTCATTTCTTTTTCATTTATTTCTGCTCAGATCTTTATGATTTCTTTCCTTCTACTAATTTTGGGGTTTTTTTTTTGTTCTTCTTTTTCCAGTTGTTTTAGGTGTAAAGTTAGGTTGTCTATTCAATGTTTTTCTTTTTCTTGAGGTAGCATTGTATTGCTATAAACTTCCCTCTTAAAACTGCTTTTGCTGCATCCCATAGGTTTTGAGTTGTTGTGTTTTCATTGTCATTTGTTTCTAGAAATTTTTAAATTTTCCTTTTGATTTCTTCAGTAACCTGTTGGTTATTTAGAAACGTGTTGTTTAACCTCCATGTGTTTGTGTTTCTTACAGTTTTTTCTTGTAATTGATATCTAGTCTCATAGTGTTGTGGTTGGAGAGGATACTTGGTATGATTTCAGTTTTCTTAAGCTTACTGAGGTTTGATTTGTGACCCAAGATGTCTGTCCTGGAGGATGTTCCATGTGCACTTGAGAAGAAGGTGTGTTCTTCTGCATTTGGATGGAATGTCCTGAAGATATCAGTGAGAGCCATCTCATCTAATGTATCTTTTAAGACTTGTGTTTCTGTATTAATTTTCTGTTTTGATGATCTGTCCACTGGTGTGAATGGGGTGTTAAAGTCTCCTACTATTATTGTGTTACTGTCAGTTTCTCCTTTTATGTCTGTTAGTGTTTGTCTGATGTGTTGTGGTGCTTCTATGTTGGGTGCAGAGATATTTACAACTGTTATGTTTTCCTCTTGGATTGATCCCTTGATCATTATGTAGTGTCCTTCCTTATCTCTTGTAATCTTCTCTAAGGCCTATTTTGTCTGGTATGAGGATTGCTACTCCAGCTTTCTGTTGATTCCCATTTGCATGGAATATATTTTTCTATCCTCTCACTTTCAGTCTATATGTGTCTTTAGGTCTGAAGTGGGTTTCTTATAGACAGCATATATATGGGTCTTGATTTTGTATCCATTCAGCCAGCCTGTGCCTTTTGGTTAGAGCATTTAATCCATTTACATTTAAAGTAATTATTGATATATTTGTTCCTATTGCCATTTTCTTAATTGTTTTGGATTGATTTTGTATATCTTTTTTCTTCTCTTGTGTTTCTTGACTATATAAGTCCCTTAACATTTGTTAGAAAGCTGGTTTGGTGGTACTGAATTATCTTAACTTATGCTTGCCTGAAAAGCTTTTTATTTCTCCATCAATTTTGAATGAGATCCTTGCTGCATACTGTAATCTTGGTTGTAGATTTTTCCCTTTCGGTACTTAAATATATCCTGCCATTCCCTTCTGGCCTGCAGAGTTTCTGCTGAAAGATCAGCTGTTGAGTATATGGGGTTTCCCTTGTATGTTACTTACTGCTCCTGCCTTGCTGCTTTTAATATTCTTTCTTTGTGTTTAGTCTTTGTTAGTTTCATTAGTATGTGTCTTGGCGTGTTTCTTCTTGGGTGTATCCTGTATGGGACTCTTTGTGCCTCTTGGACTTGACTGACTATTTCCTTTTCCACATCGGGGAAATTTTCAACTATAATCTCTTCAAAAATTTTCTCATACCCTTTCTTTTTCTCTCCTCTTCTGGGACCCCTATAATTCGAATGTTGGTGTGTTTGATATTGTCCCAGAGGTCTCTGAGACTATCCTCAGTTGTTTTCATTCTTTTTACTTTATTCTGCTCTTCAGAAGTTCTTTCCACCATTTAGTCTTCCAGCTCACTGGTTGTTCTTCTGCTTCAGATATTCTGCCGTTGATTCCTTCTAGAGTATTTCTAATTTCAGTCATTTTGTTGTTTGTCTCTGTGTGTTTATTTTTTAATTCTTCTAGGTCTTTGATTCTTGCATTTTCTCCATTTTGTTTTCAAGCTTTTTGATCATCTTTAGTGTGATTATTCTGAATACTTTTTCAGGTAGTTTCCCTATTTCCTCTTCATTTATTTGGACTTCTGTGTCTCTGGTTTGTTCCCTCATTTGTGTAGTATTTCTCTGCCTTTTCATTATTTTTTTAACTTACGTGTCTCCTTTCCCAGGTTTCAAGGTTGAATTCTCTCTTTCTTTTGGTTTCTGCCCTCCTAAGTTTGGGCTAATGGTTTGTGTAAGCTTCTTATAGAGTGAGATTTGTGCTTTTTCTGTTTGTTTGTTTCTTGTTTTTCTTCTCATGAAGGCTGAGTGAGGTTGTAATCCTGTCTGCTGATGGTTGGGTTTGTATTTTTCTTTTGTTTGTTGTTTTGATGAGGCGTCCTTCACAGGGTGCTGCTGGTGGTTGGGTGATGCTGGGTCTTGTATTCATGTGGTCTCCTTTGTGTGAGTTCTCGCTATTTGATACTCCCTAGGGTTAGTTCTCTGGTAGTCTCGGGTCTTGGAGTCAGTGCTTCTACTCCGAAAGCTCAGGGCTTGATCTCTTAGCGTATTCCTGACAGGTTGATGGGCTCTGTCACAAGATCTGGTTGGTGGGTCGTCTTTGCAGACATGGGTTTCAAGTTCCCCGTATTCCTACCATTGGCATGCACTGTGTTTTCTCTGGTGTTGAGTATTGCTGTCTTTTCCCAGAGCTCTGTTGGCAAAGTCTTTTTATGTCAAAGCTAGTCTGACTTCTCTTTTGAGAAGCCAGACTTCGTTCCTGTGATCCATCTGCATTGCTTTTTATTGATGCACATTTGTGTGTCAGAGAAATACCTTGGATCATGATTTGAATTTCCAGTGCACTTTCCTTTACTGTTTTCTGTCTTCAAATGTACACATTAAAATTGTACTTGAATATAAAAACCAAGATCGATTCTGATGATTTCTTTTACTCCCAACTCATTTCCCACACAGTGGGAAACATTGAACTCTTCAGGTATGAAAGGGGGATTTAAGACCTTCCAAATGTAGAACATTTGGAAGAGAAAGTCACTTGTGCCATCAGAGTCTTGAACACAGTAGGGCCAATGCGTGACTCAGTCTTGACTAAAAGAAGCTCATGAGGCTTAGAGCAGCAGACCCTGCTAAATATTCAAGCAGGACCCAAGGGAGTGTCTTCCTAAGACACATCTTGGCCTTCTCTGCTCCTGAATATCACAGTGCCCCATTACATCTGATGCCATAGGTCAGTGTGCCCCATTACACGTGATGCCAAAGGTCAGTGTGCCCTGTTACATACGATGCCAAAAATCACTGCGCCCTGTTACATCTGATGCCAAAGGTCAGTGTGCCCTGTTACATATGGTGCCAAAAATCACTGTGCCCTGTTACATCTGATGCCGAAGGTCAGTGTGCCCTGTTACATGCGATGCCAAAAATCACTGCGCCCTGTTACATCTGATGCCATAGGTCAGTGTGCCCCATTACACGTGATGCCAAAGGTCAGTGTGCCCTGTTACATACGATGCCAAAACTGCACCCTGTTACATGTGATGCCAAAGGTCAGTGTGCCCTGTGACATTCAATACCGTAGGTCAGTGTACCCCATTTACATACGATGCCAAAGGAAATCCGAGTTCCTCACCTGATCGTACTCTGAGTCACATAGCCCTCGCTCCCCCAATAAACGAATGGATTTTCAAAGTTAAAAAAATTTTTTAATAAGTTTGAAATTTACTTTGCTGCACCAGGCCTTAACTGTGGCATGCAAGATCTTTAGATGTAGCACTCGAACTCGTGATTGCAGCATGTGGGATCTGGTTCCCTGGCCAGGATTGAATCTGGACCTTCTGCATTGGGAGTGCAGCGTCTTCACCACTGGACCACCAGGGAAGTCCCAGATGAATGATTCTTAACAGTCATCTTTAACACTGAGAAAATAATGTGACCATTAAGGAAAAAAACCCAGGAAACATGATATGAGTGTAAGTATAATACAAAACCAGATTCTTTACCACTGAGCCACCAGGGACGCCCCCAGCCTTTTTTTTTTTTTTTGGTACAGGCGCAATAATATGTGGTCTTACTATTAATAAGGGAAACTGTCTCTTTAGAGCAATGATTATACAGAAAACAGACTTATCTGTAATGTATTTTTTATCCTTTTAGGTAATCAGTCAAATAATTTTTATTTTTTAAATTTATTTTATTGAAGTATAGCTGATTTACAATGTTATGTTAGTTTCTGCTGTACAAAGTGATCCAGTTACACATAGAGACATTCTTTTCTATTGTGGTTTATCACAGGATATTGAATATAGTTTCTTGTGCTATACAGTAGGACTTTATCTATCCTTTATATAATTGTTTGCATCTGCTAACTCCAAACTACCAATCCATCCCTCCCCCACAATCAGGCAAATAACATTGAGCTCAAGAGATCAAAGCAACCCCCATTCCCACCACACACATAGAGAGTGAGAATTCTTACTTGTATAATGTTTTCAATCTAATTTAAAATCAATATATGCAGAAGAGGGTAATTAATAGTATAAGGCAATATCAGGTAAGTGCTAAATGGATCTCCAGACAGGCTTGTAAATACTGCAAACCTTTATTTGTACAAAAACAAAAACAGCAGGTACCTTATTGTTAATTGAGTAATTATTGCCCCACTACCAAGGAATCTCTTAAAGAATTAACACAAAATGCACTTTTCATCCGTTTCATTTTTTTTTCCTTCTGTTTTTCACTGTTTGGTTTATCAGTCACTTAACATTTATGGAGTATGTCTTCTAAGCTAAGGTGAAGAAAGACAAGGAAGATTATTTCTGCATTTATGATTTCAATCTTGTTTAAAATCTGTGTATTCCTCAGAGGTGAGTTACTGAAATAAGGTGATATCCGATGAGTCTCTCCTGGGTCACTTGACTGTGAGTGTTGTAGGAATTTTGATGTCAAGGAGCTCTGGGCTGGAGGGGCTGAGTAGACTGGGCCTGAGATGAGCCTGTAAGGATGGACAGGAGGGGGAGAATGTCCAGAAGGAACAAGGATTGGCAGAGGGACTGGATCACTCAGCCTGAGTGGAGGCTCTATTTAGGGGAGAGTGGTAGGTACTGCTTAGCCTGGAGAAGCACCCGGGAAGGTCAAAAGAGATTTCTGTCCATGCCGCCCACCCTGCACATATGCACACGTATGGTTAACGCCTCCTCTTTCTGTTTGGATTTATTTTTCTGAAGTACAGTTGATTTACAATGTTAATATCTGCTGAACAGCAAAGTGATTCAGTTACACATATATGCACATTCTTTTTCATGTTCTTTTCCATCATGGTTTATCACAGGATATTGAATATCCCTATGCTATACAGTAGGGCCTTGTTTATCCATTTTCTGTATAACAGTTGGCATCTGCTAACCCCTAACTCCCACTCCATCCCTCTCCCGCCTTCTCTGGGCCTTGGCAACCACAAACCTGTTCTGTGTCTGTTGATCTGTTTCTGTTTCATAGATAGGTTCATTTGTGTCCTATTTTAGATTGCATATGTAAGTGATACATGATATTTGCCTTTCTCTGACTTTATTTCACTTAAGATGATAATCTCTAAATCCATCCATATTGCTACAAATGACAGTATTTCATTTTTTATGGCTAAGTAGTATTCCATTGTATGTATCACTTTTTTTTTTAAAATCCATTCTGATGGACATTTACATTGTTTCCATATCTTGTCTATTGTTAATAGTAATGCTGCTTCTTAATGCAGATACATTCAGGAGATTTACACTTACTGCACAGTAAAGGAAAGTAGGAAAGTAGGTTAATAACACTGCCCTAGACAGGGGACCCGGTTGAGCACACCTGATTAGACTCTGACTGGTGGCAGATCAGAGCTAACTCAGTGTCGGTGCTGGGCTCTCCTAACTGCTTCTGTGAGTGCCTTGGCCATGGGCCTTGTTCTGGCAGCCAGCTTCCTTTGGTTCCTGCCCACTTTTCAAGTCTGATTCTCCACTTCTCCCCGTTAAAATTCTGGGAGCACCCGTCAGCATTCCAACTCAGTGGTTTTCTCTTGTTTGTGACCATGAACTCTGGCTCCCTCTGGTCTGGTTGTCTCGCTCTGGTCATCTAGGCATTTCTTGCTTCCATCATCCTGGGCTGAGGTTCCTTAAGGCTTGTGTAGTCTCCTGTGGCCATAACTGCATTTAAAAAAGATGTATTTATTTGTTTGGCTGTGTTGCGTCTCAGTTGCGGTGGGCAGGATACTCACCGCGCCACGTGGGCTCTTCACTGTGGCATGAGGGCTCGGCAGTTGCGTGTGGCGTGTGGGATCTTCGTTCCCGACGAGGATTGAGCCTGCAACCCCTGCCTTGCGAGGCAGATTCTGAACCACTGGACCACCATATTGGCCCCTCGGTGTGTTTCACCTGGACTAGGAAAGGGCGGAGAATGAAACGCAACCCACTCCGGTGTTCTCGCCTGGAGGATCCCAGGGACGGGGGAGCCTGGTGGGCTGCCGCCTACGGGGTCGCACGGAGTCGGACACGACTGAAGTGACTTAGCAGCAGCAGCGGCGGCAGGAGAGAGCTCCCCTCTCTCCAGTCCATCCTCCACCCGCCTTTTGTGGTAGTAGGACCTAGAGGCACCAACCAGTATCTGTCACCACTGGAAGGTGCCTGCTTCTGGCTTGGACCTGGGGGAGAGTCTGGCCGAGTCCCTCTTGCATCCCTCTCAGTGATCGGTGGTTGCTTCTGAGGCCACCAGCTGTCCCAGCCCTCCGGGAGCTCTGCCCCACACTCCAGGCCATTTCCTTCTTTCAGCCACCTGTGCCTTTTCTCACTGCCCAGAGCCTTTTCATCACAGCCCCTGGCAGCAAGGCCTCTTCCCTTGGGCTCCTCCACTGCTTGCCTCAGGGCTGTTTTCCTGGAAATCTGCGCTATCCTCACTCCTGCCGCCTATCCCCTCCCACAAGACCAAGCATCTCCTTCGCCTTCCACCTCCTTACTGCCCCTTGCCTATAATTCTCCAGCCCAGGGAGTGTAGCAACACCATTGTTTAAATGTGCCATGCCTTTTACAGTTTTGTGACTTTAAAGGTGCTGTTCCCTCTTCCTCCTTTCTTTTTTTTTTTTTTTATTATTTTTATTTTTTTTTTTCCAGTGGGTTTTGTCATACATTGATATGAATCAGCCATGGATTTACATGTATTCCCCATCCCGATCCCCCCTCCCACCTCCCTCTCCACCCGATTCCTCTGGGTCCTCCCAGTGCACCAGGCCGGAGCACTTATCTCGTGCATCCCACCTGGGCTGGTGATCTGTTTCAACATAGATAGCATACATGCTGTTCTTTTGAAATATCCCACCCTCACATTCTCCCACAGAGTTCAAAAGTCTGTTCTGTATTTCTGTGTCTCTTTTTCTGTTCTGCATATAGGGTTATCGTTACCATCTTTCTAAATTCCATATATATGTGTTAGTATGCTGTAATGTTCTTTATCTTTCTGGCTTACTTCAACTCTGTATAAGGGGCTCCAGCTTCATCCATCTCATTAGGACTGGTTCAAATGAATTCTTTTTAATGGCTGAGTAATATTCCATGGTGTATATGTACCACAGCTTCCTTATACATTCATCTGCTGATGGGCATCTAGGTTGCTTCCATGTCCTGGCTATTATAAACAGTGCTGCGATGAACATTGGGGTGCATGTGTCTCTTTCAGATCTGGTTTCCTCAGTGTGTATGCCCAGAAGTGGGATTGCTGGGTCATATGGCAGTTCTATTTCCAGTTTATTAAGAAATCTCCACACTGTTTTCCATAGCGGCTGTACTAGTTTGCATTCCCACCAACAGTGTAAGAGGGTTCCCTTTTCTCCACACCCTCTCCAGCATTTATTGCTTGTAGACTTTTGGATAGCAGCCATCCTGACTGGTGTGTAATGGTACCTCATTGTGGTTTTGATTTGCATTTCTCTAATAATGAGTGATGTTGAGCATCTTTTCATGTGTTTGTTAGCCATCTGTATGTCTTCTTTGGAGAAATGTCTGTTTAGTTCTTTGGCCCATTTTTTGATTGGGTCATTTATTTTTCTGGAATTGAGCTTCAGGAGTTGCTTGTATATTTTTGAGATTAATCCTTTGTCTGTTTCTTCATTTGCTATTATTTTCTCCCAATCTGAGGGCTGTCTTTTCACCTTACTTATAGTTTCCTTTGTAGTGCAAAAGCTTTTAAGTTTCATTAGGTCCCATTTGTTTAGTTTTGCTTTTATTTCCAATATTCTGGGAGGTCTCCTTTCTTTGCCAGGTCATCTCTCCTCTCTCATTCTTAACCACTGGACCACCAGCTTGGCCCCGCAGCGTGTCTCACATGGACTAGAGAGGAGCTCTCCTCTCTCCAGTCCGTCTTTCCAGGGAAGGCTGTGCACGTCTTCCATGCAGCGTTGAGCACACAGCTGTCTGTGTACACGCTTCTGTCTCTGCTGAGAGCCCAGCACCCTTGTTGGTAGGGATGGAGTCTCCCCTTAACTTAGTTCTGAGTTTCTAAACACAGTGCCTGGGCATGACAGGCCCTCTCTAGGTTTACTTTTGAAAGTGAAAGTGTTAGCTGCTCAGTCGTGTCCAAGTCTTTGTGACCCCAAGGACTCTAGCCCACCAGGCTCCTCTGTCCATGGAATTCTCCAGACAAGAATACTGGAGTGGGTAGCTGTTCCCTTCTCCAGGGGATCTTCCTGACCCAGGAATCGAACCTGGGTCTCCCACATTGCAGGCAGATTCTTTAACATCTGAGCTACCAGGGAAAGCCCTTTTGGGTGATGGATATTCGAACATACTGCTTCATGCCCAGATGCTAATAATGTGAAGGTCTCACCATGCTCTCTCCTCCCTGCAGGCCCTCTCCTGAGGTTTGGGGATGATGCTGGCAAATTCAGGCATGCTGGCTGACTTTTGAGGTGGGGGTGGGAGGGCATTTTGATGCAGAAGCTCCTTCTGGAACCTTGCAAATAAGATCTCAAATAATGGTGGCTGCCCTCTGCTTGCACGTCAGTTCTCCTCCCGACTGAAGATTCTCTGTTCTGGCAAACACAGTTGGTTGAGGAGCAGGAAGCCGAGCCAGCCCCGCTGCTTTGGTCACTGTGTTCCAGGCACTTCTCTAGTGTTTGTGTTGAACAGATCCTCTGCCTTCACAGAGCTTAGATTATGGTGAGGACGTGCGTGCACGCTCAGTCGCTAAGTCATGTCCGACTCTTTGCGACCCCATGGACTGTAGCCCACCAGGTTCCTCTGTCCATGGGATTTTCCAGGCAAGAATGCTGGAGTGGGTTGGCATTTCCTTCTCCAGGGGATCTTCCTGACCCAGGGGTCGAACTCATGTCTCCTGCATTAGCAGGCAGATTCTTTACCAGTTAGCCACCTGGGAAGCCCTGTGGTGGGGAAGACATGATAAAAAATCAACCTAGTGAGTGAATTGCATGGTATGTTAGAAGGTCCTCTAGGGAAAAAATGAGAGGTAGAGCAGGATGAAGGGGTTGAATAAAGGACCAGGGATGATTTTAAAGGCAGTTGTTAGGATGGGTCTTCTTTGGATGACACCATCTGAGCAGTCTTGAAGAGGGGAGGGGATCAGTGTAGGAACCTCCAGGTAGAAGGAACAGAGCCAATGTGAAGACTGGAGTTGGAGTGTGCCTGGAGAGTTCCAGCAGAGTGGGATGGCAGGGAAAGTCAGAGGGGCTGGGGCAGAGGCAGCAAGAATTTGAGGGCTGTTGCAAGGACTTGCCTTCCTGCTAGCAGTGACCAGGGAATTGTTGCAGGGTGTTAAGCAGAGGCAGTAACTTGCTCCTTTACCTTAAAAAAATATGTATTTATTTATTTGGCTGCACCAGGTCTTAGTTTTGGCCCATGAGATCTTTGATCTTCACTGGGGCATGTGGGACCTAATTCCCTGACCAGGGATCAAACCCAGGCCCGCTGCATTGGGTGGGTGGAGTCTTAGCCACTGGACCATCTGAACCCCCAGAGAAGCCCCTGTGCTTTCCCTGATCTTCCTTTATTCTTTCGGAGTCATCCTTGGAGAGCCTCTACTCCTTTGCCGGGCTGCTTGACCTTCAGATAAAATGTTCCTGTCCTGAGCTCATGGTCTCTGTAATTTCTCTGTAATTTTCTCCCGTGGGTGTGATTAGAGCAAAATTTCTAGAAAGTGCTGCAAACCTCTGCAGAAACTGACCCCCACAGACTCCAATTTGGTATCACAGGGAACACAATGCTCGAAAATTCTTTCAGACAGTGTTTCCCTAATTGTCCAGATAACGAGGGTCTCCTGGGCTCCTACTCCTGGGCAGCAGTAGGCTCTGATGTGGCCTCACGGAGCTGGCATTGGGGCGTGGGTGGGCCGGCCATCTGCATCATTAGACACAGCAGGGCAGGTATCCCACTGGGCCCAGGGAGGCCTGGTCCTCAGTGCTGCCCAGGCTCTGAGCAACCAAGAAGAGAAGCAACGACCAGGACAAAAAAGAGGTCAGAACGTCGCCTATTCCCTATTGGAGGCTGGACTGTGAGGCTGTCAAGTCAGGCAGCCCAGGAGTTCTGCTAGTTGCGTTCATGGATGGAGGCTGATTTGTCTCAGAACCTTGAGCTGGCCCTTCCCTCGAGGCCTGGGCCCTGGAGCAGTAGCAGAACCTGCTGAAGCTCGCTTCCAGAGGGAGCTGGCCCCCGCCCCCGCCGCCGCCTGCAGTAACTCTCCCTGGTATGTCAGATCGAGAAGCTGCTTCCTTCCCCAGGAGCGGGAGGCAGCGGGGTGAGTGGAGGACCTGGGGAGACCAGGGGTGTGTATGGGGGGAGAAGCCCTCCTCCCGGTGAGCCGGCTCCCTTCACCACCTCAGGTGATGTGCATGGCCAGGAAAATCTGTGAAGCAGGTCTTAGGACTTTTGCAGTATTATCTCTTGTTGTCTGTGATTTCTTTCTTTCTTTTTTTTTTTTTAACTGGGAAAGCCCGCTTAAAAAAATATTTTTATTGCAGTATAGTTGCTCTGCAGTGTTGTGTTATTGTCTGCTGTCCGGGGAGGTGAATCCGCGACATGTACACAGATCGGTCCTTGATTGGGTTTCTTTCCTGTTTAGGTCATCACAGACACCGAGTAGTTTCCTCTGCCAAACAGTAGATTCGCAGTCATTATCTATTTTATCTGTAGTATCAATAGTGGATATATGCCAGTCCCAGTCTCCCAGTTCATACCCCCCCTTTCCACCTTGGTATCCATACATCTGTTCTCTACATCCGAGTCTGTATTTCTGCTGTGCATGCAGATCGGTTCACATGTACCATTTTTCTCCCTGTATGTGTTCATGTATGATATTTTCTCTTTCTGACTTACTGCTGTATTCTGAGGGTGCTGGCTCCAGAGAGCGTCTGGAGTGCATGCCTGATGGTGGTGACAAGGATCTACTCACTGGCTTATCTCTGCGGTGCGCACACTGGTGATTCCACTGCTCTACACAGACCTGAGCAAGTGGGTTTAATTCTGAAATCACTAAAAATTGTAGTCTGATCTCTTGCCTTTGAGGCTCACTTGCCAGAGTCTTGAACAGACCAATCTCTTGGGGTGTGTGGCCTGTGTGTGTGTGTTGTACAACAAAATAGCCAGTGGGAAAACCTAACTGATTATATTATTTTGGAATAATTATAGATTCTCAGAGGCTCCCCAGGGGGTAGCCCATTGGTAAAGAATCTGCCTGCCAGTGCAGGAGATGTGGGCTCGATCCCTAGGTCAGGAAGATCCCTTGGGGTCGGAAATGGCAACCCACTCCATTTTTCTTGCCTAGGAAATCCCATGGACAAAGGAGCCTGGCGGGCTACAGTCCATGGAGTCAAAAAAGAGTTGGACATGACTGAGCTATTAAAAACAACAACATAGATTCTCAGGTTGCAAAGAAAGGTCTAGAGGACTGTCTGTGCACTTCTAATTTATATGTTTTTTTAAATTAAAAACTATTCTTTTTCTAAGCTGGCAAATTATGTGCAGTTAAATTCAGGCATAGATTTGCTCGGAGAGAAAATTGCCTTGAAACGGGAGATTTTGTTTTTGTGCCTTGATTTTTGTCTGTGAGGGTAACTGTATGTTTTGGAAAATTGAAAACCAGTAACTGATTATCTGCTTTGAGACCCTAAAACCAGCCAAGACCATGGATCGTGTAGAACGGCCTCCGTGCGGGCTTGTGGACGGGAGTGCCTGCAGCCGGCCGTGTGATGCCCTCTCTGCCCTGCAGCGCCCTCTCAGCTGCAGGAGTGCCACTCGATTGATTTGGGAAAGTTAAAAAATCTGTGCTGAGGCAAGTGGGGGAAATACAGAAAGCTAGATGATTGCTGATCCAAATGCTGATATTTTCCAGGTAGGATGACCTCTGTAGGGCTTTTTGCTTTAACTGTCATCTCTGCTGCACTGTTGTTACCAAAAGGTGTGGGATTCGGCTATTTGTCACCCAAAGGCCAATAAACAGGACAGATTGGTGGAAGGGAAAGTTTGCTTTATTTCAGATGCTGGCAGCTGTGGGGGGGAGTGTGGACATCTATTCAAAGGCCGACTCCTCCTGACTGGCAGCCAGTGGGGTAAGAGCTTTTATAGACAGAAGGGGCTACATGCAAAAACAGCACAGTCAGTTTCTGCCTTCCCAGGTAAGCTCTGCTCCTCCGTTTCTCTGTGTCATCACAACTTCGTTCCTTTTTCTGGGGGCCCGTGCTCTGGAACCTTCTGTCATCTTCAGATTGGTCATTGGTGGTCTGACCAGCATCATCTTGGATGTTTTAGGTACAGTTAATCTTCAGTTCTAGGGTCTGTTAGTTCCCATTTTGTTGAGGCTAATTCATGGAATTGTGGCAGCTCATGTCTTGGGTATAGTCTGGTCACAATTCATGGAATTGTGGCAGCTCATGTCCTGGGTACAGTCTGGTCATTAACGTCTTCCTCCTGGTGGAGGTTTCAGTATCTGTAGACAGCTCACGGGATCTGGCTCAGAATATTCCCTATAGCCCTTGAGAAAGAACTAAAGGTCCTTGACTGTGCTTAATGACTACATTATTATTATTTAGTCTCCTTTGACTGTTTTCCTTTGTTTCCACATTTCTCACTTCTCTGACTACACTTATTCTTTGACTAAAGTTTTGCAGAGACAGCAGGCAGGCTGAGAACATTGTGGGGGGTGGGTGGGCAAGGACCACAGGGTCCTGCTCTGTTTCACTGTGTTTTTGCTGAGCGTGTGACCTGACTCTGAGAGCATTGCCTCCTATAACAGGTTCCAGAGTTTGGTCCCTAGACACACGTGGCCGACCGCCCCCTTTGTGCTACACTTGGAAAGGCTAATCCCCTGGCTGTGCTTTGCAACAGTAGAAATGCTGGATTGTGCTATGTCCTGTATTAATTTTCCTTCCAGAACTACAGAACCATAGAACTACATGTTCTGTGCACTTGGCTTTCCTGGCTCATGGTTCTCAACTATAAGCCAGCCTCAGAATCCCCTGGAAGGCTTAGGAAAACCCAGATTTCTGACCAGGCGGGCCTGGGTCTGGGCCTGAGGGGTCTCTACAAGTTCCCAGATGATGCTGGTGCAGCTGGTCTGGCCGCACATTGGAAACTGCTGCTCTCGGCAGAGTTGGCAGATTCAGTTCGTCTAGGTTAGCAGTTCCTAACTTCCGAGGTAAGCTCTGCTCCTCCACCACTCCGTGTCTCACAACTTCCTTCCTTTTTCTGGGGGCCAGCACTCTGGAATCTTCTGTTGGGGACTCCAACTTCCAGCTTGATTTATTGGAACTGCGATGGCCAGTCAGCCTCCACTAACACCTGCCTACTTCCTTCCATGTGTTATCTGCTCTTCACACTCCCCAAGCTAGCTTGTGTAGCCTCCCTTCATGGAGACTCTGGACTTAAATGACTTTATCAAGGTAAGGTCCAATGTAATGATGGGTCTCAGGCGTTGGAGGCAGAGCCCACTGTTTGTCACTTTGCTGCGTAGTCCTTTTCAGGAGCATTTGTGTCCTGGAGGTGGTTGCTTGGAGGCTGGACGTGAGACGAAATAAATGCATGTCTACTTGGTGAGATTTCTGGCACTGGTCAGGCTGCTGAGAGGGAAAGAAGTTTGGTTAGCAGGACATTTGCAGCACTGTCCTTGTTGAATTAGTCATAGGGTGGCACATGCCAACAGTTGTATTTTGCTTTCTTTTCTTTCTCTTGAGAGTCCAGAGGATGGAGGAGAGATCATTCTCTTTGCTTCTCAGAGGAAATGATAGTTCTATCCTCTCCTCTCCCGACTTCCCACAGAGCCATCCGTGTATGACAGAGAATTGGGTGTCCTAGGCAGTGGTCCTTGCTTTGAGGATGTAGCCCAAGAGGTAGGTTTTGAGGGAATGTGGAGTTTTGAGGTCCCGGGTGTGAAGGGCAGGAAATGGAGACAGAAACCAGAAGTGTCACATGGAGGAGACTGCTGCCCTTGGGATGCTCTTAGTGTTTTGGTCACTTTTGCCTTCTTCCTGGGGACCGTTCAGGGTAAGAGAAAGCTTGTGATTTTGAGGCCAGATAAGCCTGCCTGCCTGCCTGCAGTCTGATTCTGCCCTATCGGAACTCTAGCATTGGCTCCTGGGAGAGCTGTCTGAGAGCCTGTAAAAACAAGATGATGAAATGTAATTTAGTCCACAGTAAGCTCCACGAAAATGGGCACCGTGTCAGGAACCCTTGTGGCATCCCCCTTGTTGCACCGCCAGATGGACATGCAGTTGATGATTCTCTTGGAAGTGGGGTGAACCCCAGTGGATGGTCAGGAGGTGATACACGGATGGAGGGGAGTCAGGGCCCCTGTGAGTCTATTCTTTCCAGCTGTTCCCTTTTATTTTCACTTGAGTGATTTCTTTTTAAAGTTTATTGACCTTTTCTATTAAAATCGTTTTTGCCTAGCTTATGCCAGGGAGAACCCCAACTCTCCTCTTCGTTCTAAGCTACAACAACAACAACAAAAAAAATTGGCTCGTGGCTTATCCCTTTCAGGCAAACTCAGGATTAAATGACTTACTGTTGTATTCCTTTGATGCAGGGCTCACCTTTCCAACCTCCATAGCATCACAATTAGTTTCATGTTGCTGGGGATCCAGGTGCATTTGTCTCTCGAGGAGGCAGCTGTAAGCCTCTTAGGAGTTGGGGGCCGTGATTCTTTCATGACACGCAGCTGACTTTTAAAATAACAACCGAGTTTCTGTCTCCTATTTAGTTTATGGTTCATTGTGTAATTTGCTGTCATTCTTGTGTTTAGCAGGTTTCTTCTTAATCCCGTGTCTTGGTTGTTTGCTTTCTTATCCCTAAGTGCCCAACCTCACAAAGCCTTAGCATTATATAGATATTTATTAGGTAAGCTTCACAGAATCTTACCAGGGGCTGTATTCACACATCCCAGCAGACTGTGTGCTACCCCTTTTCTGTGTCCAAGACATAGTACTCTGCAGGAATCAATAATAAATCCTTGATCTTTAGGTACTAACCAGTTCTGGGGTTCAGCTTTATAAGGGGTTCAGCTTGGAAAGGGGCCTTTCCCCTTCCTCCTGACTGTGGGGAGAGCGGATGTGTCACCCAGCACCTTGCACAGTTTCTGGTCTAGAGAGGGCACTTCATAAATGTTTGTGGAGTGACTTGAATTGCCATAGACGAGGGTAGAGAAGCTGTGTAGCACACTTGTGACAAAAGAGAGAAGAACCAGAATTCTGCAGGCAGAGGAATAGAGAGCTAGATGGTTGAATTCAGTAGACCAACAAATACCTGTTGGGTGATAAAGAGGTGAATTTCCATCAGTCAGTTTCAACATCTCTGAGGGCATTATTTTTAAGATGATGTAAGAGTGAATACTTCTTAAAGCTATAATATTGATATGCTAGTTGTGTGTGTGTGTGATAGTCACTCAGTTGTGTCCAACTCTTTGCGACCCCGTGGACTGTAGCCCGCCAGGCTCCTCTGTCTATGGAATTCTCCAGGCAAGTATACTGGAGTGGCTTGCCATTTCCTTCTCCAGGGGATCTTTCTGAACCAGAGATCAAATCCACGTCTTCTGAGTCTCCTGCCTTGGCAGGTGAATTCTTTACCACTGAGCCACCAGGGAAGTCCTCATATGCTAGTTAACACTTTTATTGAAGTGAAATGAAAACTCAGCATGCACCCTTAGCTTAAGTCAGAACAGGTAGCCCTGGGCATGATGCCCATTTGGGGTCTTCCTTGCTCCGAATACACACACAGCTTGCATCTTCCTCTCTCAGCTGTTTGCCCAACTTACACATGGTCAGGCAGGCATTTCTTTAAAAGGGATTCTTTTATTTTTTTAAACTGAAGTATAGTTGATTTACAGTGTTCTGTTTCTGGTGTAGAGCAAACTGACTCAGTTGTACATATGTGTGTACATGCTTATTCTTTTTCATTAGAGGTTTTCACAAGATGGTGAGTATAGATAGTTCCCTGTGCTACACAATAGGACCTTGTTTATCTGTATGTAGGAGTTGGTATCTTCTAATCCGAAACTCCTAATTTAGCCGTGCTGCTGCCCCCTTTCCCCTGTGGCAATCATAATTTTGTCTTCTATGTCTGTGAGTCTACTTATGTTTTATGAATAAGTTCATTTGGGTCATTTTTGAGACTCCACATGTAGTGGTTGTACTGGTGTTAGTTGCCCAGTCGTGTCCGACTCTTTGCGACCCCATGGACTGTAGCCTGTCAGGCTCCTCTATCCGTGGGATTCTCCAGGCAAGAGTACTGGAGTGGGTGGCTATTCCCTTCTCCAGGGAATCTTCCCGACCTAGGGATCGAACCCAGGTCTCCCATATTGTGGGCAGATTCTTTACCATCTGAGCCACTAGGGAATCCCTTGCTTTGTATCCTCCAACAAATTTATCGGCCTCTCTGACCTTTAGTTTCCTCATCTGTAGAATTGTTTAATAAAAGTTTTTTCATCATAGGGACATTGGGAAGATGAATGACGTCATTTCTTCATGGTCCATATCCCATTCCCTGACATGTAGTAAGCGCTGTTATTATATTATTTAAACACCCCATCATTAAGTACCCGAGGAATTACTAAGGTCAGGAATTGGCCTTCGAATTCCAACAACACTGGATATTTAGTTCCACTTAAATGTCTGTGGAAAACAGTAGCTGATTCATCTTTAAAATGCAAAGTTCTTATGAGTCTGACAAGAGGCAGTGCTTGTAAGGAGTTTAACACATACATGAACGTTGTCAGTGCTCATGAATGGTTAATGTACAGCATCAAGGTGGGTCTGAGCTCCTCCACTGAGTGACTCCATGACCTCAAATAAGTCTCTGAAGCTCTTCAAGCCCCCCTTGAGTCATTGGTAAAAGGTAAACAGCAGCAGAACTTACCCCCTAGGTTTGCTATGAAGCTCAGTGTGCTTTATACAGATCTGTATTATTCCTGTTGTTGCCATTGTTGTTGTTTTCCATGATTGGTTTTCTAAAATATATGATGGCTGAGGAGGGCTTTCCGGAATGGAGTTCTGAGTGGCTCTGAGAACAGTCTGTGTGGTGCGTCTGTGATCCCGCCGACCGCCAGTGACCTGGCGTTGCGGGCAGCGCTCTCTGCCCTGCTGCCAGGCAAGCCCCTACTGATGCTGTGGGCTGCAGCCAAGCCGGGGGCCTTCCTAGGCAGAAGGGCAAAGAAAACGGAGGAGCTTCCTTCTCCTGTTGGAATCCACACTGCAGACTTAAACTGCTCTGTCTGTGTGTGTGCATCGTTAGTAAGAACACTGTAACACCTACAGCTGGTGTGTAGAAAGCATGATACTGACTTGTAAATATGGCAACAGAAAGAATGAATAACTCAGAGAGGTGAGGCCGCTGCAGTTTGCAAACTGCAGACAAAGCCACAAGCACCATCTTTTGGGGTTTGGGTTTAGGTCAAGGAGAAAAATGAAGAGCAATTATTCAGCTCCTGGTGAAATAGGAAGAAAGCAAATGTTCTTGAGTATCAGCTTAGAGCCAAGTACTGTGGCTGGCATTTTACAGAAATTCCCCCATTCAGAAAAAATGCCATTTGCAACAAAATGGATGGACCTGGAGACGATCACACTAAGCGAAGTAAGTCAGAGAAAGGCAAGTACTGTATATCGCATATATATGGACTCAAAAAAATGATACTGTTGAATTTATCTACAGAACAGAAACAGACTCACAGACCTAGAAAACAGACTTATGGTTACCAGGGGGGAAATTGGGATTGCATGTACACACTGCTATATTTAGAATAGATAGCCAACCAAGACTTTTTGTGTAGAGCACAGGGAAGTCTGCTCAATATTCTGTAATAACCTAAATGGGAAAATAATTTGAAAAAGAATAGATAAATATATATGTATAACTGAATCACTTTGCTGCACATCTGAAACTAATACAACATTGTAAATCAACTATCAGTTCAGTTCAGTTCAGTCTCTCATTCGTGTCCGCCTGTTTGTGACCCCATGGACTGCAGCACGCCAGGCCTCCCTGTCCATCACCAGCTCCTGGAGTTTACTCAAACTCATGTCCATTGAGTCGGTGATGCCATCCAACCATCTCATCCTCTGTCGTCCCCTTCTCCTCCTGCCCTCAGTCTTTCCCAGCATCCAGGTCTTTTCAAATGAGTCAGCTCTTCGCATCAGGTGGCCAAAGTATTGGAGTTTCAGCTTCAACATCAGTCCTACCAATGAACACCCAGGACTGATCTCCTTTAGGATGGACTGGTTGGATCTCCTGGCAGTCTAAGGGACTCTCAAGAGTCTTCGCCAACACCACAGTTCAAAAGCATCAATTCTTCGGTACTCAGCTTTCTTTATAGTCTAACTCTCACATCCATACATGACTACTGGAAAAACCGTAGCCTTGACTAGATGGACCTTTGTTGGCAAAGTACTGTCTCTGCTTTTTAATTAGCTGCCTAGGTTGGTCACAACTTTCCTTCCAAGGAGCAAGTGTCTTTTAATTTCATGGCTGCAATCACCATCTGCAGTGATTTTGGAGCCCCCCCAAATAAAGTCTGCCACTGTTTCCCCATGTATTTGCCATGAAGTGATGGGACCAGATGCCATGATCTTAGTTTTCTGAATGTTGAGCTTTAAGCCAACTTTTTCACTCTCCTTTTTCACTTTCATCAAGAGGCTCTTTAGTTCTTCTTCACTTTCTGCCTTAAGGGTGGTGTTATCTGCATATCTGAGGTTATTGATATTTCTCCTGGCAATCTTAATTCTAGCTTGTGCTTCATCCAGCCCAGCGTGTTTCATAATGTACTCTGCATATAAGGTAAATCAACTATACCCCAATATAAAGTGAAACTTAAAAAAATTCTCTCATTTAGTTTGAGTCACTGAAGATAGAGAAAACATGTAACTCCTTTGCTGCTTCTGTTTTCTTGGTCAAGGAGAAGGCTGGAAAAGCTTACTTGTAAGAGATTTGAAGCCCAGGATAAACAAGGTGAAACTGAACTCCAAATGAGTTGGTTTCCTGATCTGAATAAATTAATTCCTAGGATTTTTCTAGTCTATGTTGTGGTGATTGTCGAATCATTGTCCTTAGTCATTGAGGAGCTATAGAAAGAGGTAGCAGAGGACAGAGAACTGAGTCCCACAAACTTTAGATTTTAAACTTTAGTTTTAGTCTCAGATGAATTCTGGACTGTTAATCAGTGTTAACATAAATGTATGTTCTATGAGAAGGGGAAGCATCAATCACCAGAAGTCCATCATGGGTTCACTCCAACAAGCATGGTGGGTGAGCTTGTTGGCTTTCTAAGTAGCATCATTACCTTGGGAAACATTCGCTGAATGCTGTAGCAATGGGATGTATGGATTTGGACATGTTATATTTGATAAGGCCTTTTGGTACCCTTGTAGAAAAAAGGAGTGAGGTGTTGGAGAAAGGATGGGCTTCCCAGGTGGCTCAGGGCTGAAGAATCCACCTGCCAAGATGCAGAAGACGTGGGTTTGATCCCTGGTTGGGGAAGATCCCCTGGAGAAGGAAGTGGCAACTCACTCCAGTATTCTTGTGTGGGAAATCCCATGGATAGAGGAGCCTGGTGGGCTACAGCACATAGGGTCACAAAGAGTTGGACAAGACTTAGTGACTAAACAACAACAACCAGAGAAAGTATGTTGGGTGATGGCTCGTTAATGTGGAGACAAAAGACGTTTGTCAATGGCTGTTTCCTGAAAGCGGTAGTTGGCAGGTTGGTGACCCTCCAGGAGGAATCCTGCCTTAATCCCTTTGGGGGGTCAACATTTTCATCAGTGCCTTGAATGAGTTATTGATAAGCTGATCATTTTTATGAAAAATTAAGGGTTCATTCATGTTAGCTGTCAGAAAAATGGGGTTGAAGTTGAAGGTCAGGGATGTTGGTGGTGATGATCCCAGTCAGGAGGGAAGAAACTGAGAGAAGAAGGTCATTTTAGCAGTGAAGTCCCTTCACATCAACTTTCTGTTGATTTGCAATGAATGTTGGGTTTCTAAATAAGGAAGGACTTAACAGGATTATGACCTTTCCTTTTCAAAAGATGAAAGCTAAAAGGGAACAAGCACAAAAATGATGGCATATGTAGGATGAGTAAAGGCTTATTCAGCAAATTCTGTGATCCTCATTAAATGACAGGAGAGCAGTTAGCTAACTTTTAGGCCTGCTGCCTGACACTTGATAGGAATTGCAGAAGTAGCCATTTTTGTAATGGCAGCCAAGTTTGAGCTATTTGTAAATGTGCCATCACTTTATCAAATAGTTTCTGTTGAAAGTTAACAGGTTTTCTCTTTAAATGTTTTTTAAAGTGGAAAGCTTATGTATGTAAAGGCTAAACTAAATTTTCTAGAGAGTCTGCAATGAAAAGACTTTTGTATCTTCCTGGAAGTTACTTAATGAACAAGTGTCAGGGTTGTAGCAGTTGTATATGATAGTGTAATTTGTGTGTGTCTATGTTTGTTTTTTATTAAACAGTGTCTTTGATCCACTCTAGTATAGTACTTTCAAACTTTTGGTGCTGTGACCCAAAGTGAGAACAACATTTTGCATGGTGATTCAGGGCACACACACACACACACTTTACAGAGAACTGACACAAACACTTGTGAAAAATGTTTCATATTTTTGCTGTATTTGATTCTATTGTTATTTATAAATACTGATGAAGACCCTCTCTATTGATTTTTATCAGTTTTTAAAGCCCTGGCCTAGCAGAGCCACAAACCATATTTTAATGCTACAATCATTCTTTCTTCCAAGGAGGAACTTTTATATAATCATCTCATATTGCATCATTATAATGATGTCAAGTGAAATATTTCTAGAGAGCAAGGATTTTACAGATGGAGAGCAGTTACAGTGAGTTTTGACTCATAGATGGCAAACAAGGTGGAGTCTGGTCACTGGTTTATGGCCCATTTGTAATGAGTTGCCCCAAACCTGTCAGCCACCTTATGTCTGGAAATTCAGAGGAAATATTTACTTACAGAGTCTTAGGGTTGGAAGGAGTTGTAGAGGTCACCTGTTATAACTTCTCTCCCAGTTTAGGGCCAAATTCTGTGGTATGCTGACAATAGCCCAGTCACCTTCTGCTTGATTACCTTCTGAGATGGGGAGTTCACTCTCTTAGGTTTCTATTGTAGCTGTCAGGAATGACTGCAGATTGAGTGACTTAAAACAAATTTGTTATCTTACAGGTTTGTAATTCCATGGTTTGAAATGGGTCTCACTGAGCTAAAGTCAAGGTGTTGGCAGGGCTGCATGCCTGAATGCTCTAGGAGAGAATCTGATTGAATGAATTTTAAGATCCCTTCTGGAAGTTGTTGCGTTTTTCCCTTATGCTATGGTTGACCAGCTCATCCAGGTCTGCTTGAGACCTTCCAGGTTTCATTTATTTATTTATTTTTGGCTGCACCTCATGGCATGCAGGGTCTTACTTCTCTGACCAGGGATCGAACCCACGCCCCCTGCATTGGAAGTGCAGAGTCTGAGAAGTCCCCACAGACTGTTCACGTTTTAGCACTGAATGTCCATGTCAACATACCCAGTCCTGGGCAAACCAGGACAGTTATTCACCCTAGTTGTGGTATGTCTTGTGTATCTAATAATTGACGTTTCTAGTATTTCTCCCAAAGAATTTGGAGTAGCTATCAGTCAGAGACTCACGTAAGTTAACATTAATAAAATTTAAATAATGAATCAGAATCAAGCAAAGGAAGCAAATATCTAACCACAAGCACAGATCTATTTTAGAGACTTTGTTTTTCTTGGCTTTAAATTCATAGAGGAATTTCTCATGGGACTTCATATAAGGACTGTGAGTAATATAAACAATGTCCTTGGCAGTAGTTCTTCAGTAAGTGCAAAATTTTTTTTCATGTGGCCCTTTCCTTGGTGATCTTTGATAAAAACCAAAGATAGGATATTTAGGTGTGCTGTAGCAGTATTGGCTTTATGAGGTTCTTCGCTAATGAAATACAAGTAATGGTGTTGTCCTCATCAAGAGTTACCCAGAGAATAAGCTTTGAGCAACAGAAGAAGTGGCTGTCTTGTCTCTTAGAAAAGTAGATCTCAGAGAACAAGAGAATAGACTCAAAGTTATAAGACAGACTATTAAGGATAGGCCCTCCTATTAAAGATAATTAGTTAATGCCCTCGAAATGTACTTTAAATGACAGATGTAATAGCAGAATGGTGAAAAACAGACAAGTCTATGTGTTAAGTATGAATTTTTTTTTTTGGGGGGGGGGGTTTGTATCAGTGCATGCAAGGGGCTGTAATCATTTGAAGGACTGGTTGGAACTGGAGGATCTGCTTCTAAGTTGACTCACTCACACAGTACTAGTTGTTGAACTAGTTGAACTGGTGTGTTGAACTCACACAGAACTAGTTGTTCTAGTGGAACTGCTGCTGCTGCTAAGTCACTTCAGTCGTGTCCGACTCTGTGCGACCCCATAGACGGCAGCCCACCAGGCTCCCCCGTCACTGGGATTCTCCAGGCAAGGACATTGGAGTGGATTGCCATTTCATTCTCCAATGCATGAAAGTGAAAAGTGAAAGTGAAGTCGCTCAGTCGTCCGACTCTTAGTGACCCCATGGACTGCAGCCCACCAGGCTCCTCCATCCATGGGATTTTCCAGGCAAGAGTACTGGCGTGGGGTGCCATTGCCTTCTCCGTCTAGTGGAACTAGAAGACTATAATTCCTTTTTACATGGGACCCTGTATAGATTGCTTGAATAGGTCTTCATCACAAGGTGGGATGGCTTCCCCTAGAACATGGAACCAAGCAGAGAGCAAGGCAGAAGCCACAATATGCTTTCATGAAATTGATAGCAACCTCATGAGAGATCTTGAGCCAGAACCACCAGCTGTAGTTTTTTAAGATTCCTGATCCACAGAGACAGTGCATTAAGTCATTTAGTGTTGGGTTGATTTAATACACATCAATAAATAACCAATGCAGATGGACTTGTTGGCAGACTGGACACTTCAGAGGGATCAAGAGGATCAGTAAACTTGCAGACGGGGCTGATAAAAGTCAAACCAGAGCACAAAGAATGAAAAGTATGGAAAAAGAAAAGAGAACAGCATATCTGAGATAGGACAAATATTAAACATATACAGGGAACTCAAAGAGGGGAAAGAGAGATGAAGATGCAAAAAAAAAAAAAAAAAATGCTTAAAAATAATGAGTAAGACCTTTCCAAAGTTAACGAAAGACAGCAAACTACAAATCCAAGGAGTTTAGAGAACCTCAAGCAAAGTAAGTAGGTAGGAAAAGACACCTTGGCATGTAGTAGTCAAACTGTTCAGAACCAAAGATAAGGAGAAAGACTTGAGAGTGTACAGAAAACACAGAACTATTGCAACAGAGAAATAAAGGTAATCACATCATCTGCCTTCTCATAAACTATCCAAGCCAGAAGACAGTGGAGTCATAACTTTATAGTACTGAAAGGAAAAAAAAAACCTCAAAACCCTGCCAACCCAGATGCTTTACCTAGACAAAATGTCTTTCAAAAATGAAGATAAAATTAAGACATTTTCGGACAAAGCTGATAAAACTCATTACCAACAGACAATGAGTGTAAGTTTAAATGAAGCTCACCAGGCAGATAGAAAATAATAACAGATGGGCATTTCGATTTACACAGAAATAAAGAGTGCTGGAAATAGTAACAATGTGGGTAAATAAAAACAGACATTTCCCTCTAATTTTTGCTCTCTTTGATCAATAATTGGTTGTCTGAACAGTGTACTGTGGTGTTTGTAGCATATATAGAAGTAAAATATGTGATGCCGATAGTGCAAAGGATAGGAGGTTGCAAAGAGAAGTGTACTGCCCCTTCTGTGAAGTGGAATGATTGTAAGCATTCTCCTTTTTAAATCCATAATATGTTTCATTCATTTTGCTTACTGTCTCCTTCATTTATCCAGTAGCCCCATGAAGCAGGATTCTCTCTTTTTCTTTTTTTTTTCACTGTTTTATTTTCTGCTGTACCTTCAATGCCTTGTTGTTGTTCATTTGCTCAGTTGTGTCCAACTCTTTGTGACCCCATGAACTGCAGCACGCCAGACTTCCCTGTCCTTCACTATCTCCCTGAGTTTGCTCAGACTCATGTCCGCTGAGTCAGTGATGCCATCCAACCATCTCATCCTTTGTCGCCCCCTTCTCCTCCTGCCCTCAGTCTTTCCCAGCATCAGGGTATTTTCCAATGAGTCGGCTCTTCGCATCAAGTGGCCAAAGTATTGGAGCTTCAATTTCAGCATCAGTCCTTCCAGCAAATATTCAGGGTTGATTTCCTTTAGGATTGACTGGTTTGATCTCATTGCTGTCCAAGGGACTCACAAGAATCTTCTCTAGCTCCTCCACAGTTCTGTGACTAGCCTGGCCTAAAATACATGCTTAAAAATATGACTGAATGAAAATGTGTACGTGCATGTGAACTCAGTTGCTCAGTCATATCCGACTCTTTGTGACCCCATGGACTGTAGCTGATTTGGCTCCTCTGTCCATGAGACTATCCCAGCAAGAATACTGGGGTGGGTTGTCACTTCCTCCTCTAGGGGATCTTCCTGACTCAGGGATAAAGCCTACATCTCTTGTGTCTCCTGCATTGGCAGTCGGATTCTTTATCACTAGTACCACCTGGAAAGCCAGAATGAAAACATAGATGATATTAATGAATCTGGAGATTAGAGGAGCAGCCTGGGCTGAAGATGTGCATTAGGGCATTAGGCTTGATGGAGAGTACTGAGGAAAAAAATGAGAGGATGAACGACGGAATCCTGGAGATGAAGAGGACCCAACAGACAACTGGAAGAAACGCAGGAGATTGTGGTGTGCTGAAAACCTACTGAAGAAAATCCTTCAAAGAAGATGTCACTGATGTTAGTCACACAACAATTTCTGTGAGATATTATTATCACTTTCATTTTAAGGGGGGCTTCCCTGGTGGCTCAGTAAATAAAGAATCCACCTGCAATGCAGGAGACCCGGGTTCAATCCCTGGTTCGGGAAGTTCCCCTGGAGAAGGAAGTGGAACCCACTCCAGTATTCTTGCCTGGGAAATATCATGGATGGAGGAGCCTGGCAGACCAGAATACAGTCCATAGGGACACAAAAAGTTGGACTCGACTGAACAACTAAACCACCACCACCATGGGAATCATTTTAAGGATGAGAGATCAATTGATTTACCCAGAATCACCCAAGATGTAAGTGGAGGAACCAAGATTTGAACTCAGGTGGGCTGGCTCCAGAGTCTAGACTCCTAACCACTTTGCCATGCTATGAAGTAAAAGATGGTGATTGAGAATTGGATTTATCACTGTGGAGCTTCTTCATGATCTTGACATGGGGTCATTTTTTGAACTAATTACAGTGATACAAGAGCAGTGGAAGAAGTAGTGAGTATGGACAACTCTGATAAAATGTGTCTCTAAAGGAAAGGAGAAGAATGGGATGGTAACTGGATTGGGAAGCAGGATCAAGAGAATTTTAAGACAGAAGGACTCAAAGCACATACGTATGCTAGTGTGAAGGGTCTAGTCAATAGGGAACACTTGATGATGCAGGAAATAGAGGAGTTCAATTCAGTTCAGTAGCTCAGTCATGTCCGACTCTTTGCGACCCCTTGAACTGCAGCACGCCAGGCCTCCCTGTCTATCACCAACTCCCGGAGTTTACCCAAACCCATGTCCATCAAGTCGGTGATGCCATCCAACCATCTCATCCCCTTTTGTCTCCTTCTTCTCCTGCCCTCAATCTTTCCCAGCATCGGAGTCTTTTCAAATGAGTCAGCTCTCCGCATCAGGTGGCCAAAGTATTGGAGTTTCAGCTTCAACATCAGTCCCTCCAGTGAACACCCAGGACTGATCTCCTTTAGGACGGACTGGTTGGATCTCCTTGCAGTCCAAGGGACTCTCAAGAGTCTTCTCCAACACCACATTTCAAAAGCATCAATTCTTCGGTGCTTATCTTTCTTTATAGTCCAACTCTCACATCCATACATGACCACTGGAAAAACCATAGCCTTGACTAGACGGACCTTTGTTGGCAAAGTAATGTCTGTGCTTTTTAATCTGTTGTCTAGGTTGGTCATAACTTTCCTTCCAAGGAGTAAGCGTCTTTTAATTTCATGGCTGCAGTCACCATCCGCAGTGATTTTTGGAGCCCAGAAAAATAAAGTCAGCCACTGTTTCCATTGGGTCATGGTGGAGAGGTCTGACAGAATGTGGTCCAGTGGAGAAGAGAACCCCGTGAACAGTATGAAAAGGCAAAAAAGATAGAGGAGTAATGTCATTGAATAAGACAAAGGAGGGGACAGGGCTGTGTGTTTCTACCTGAGGGTTGATTTGCCATAGCCAGGAGTGAGTACAAGTCATTTATATAAACTGGGGAGAAGGCAGGGAATATGGTCACAGATACAGCTAGGTGAGTGAGTGTGGTGAGAGCTTGTGCGATTTTTTCCTATTGCTTCTATTTTCTTAATGAAATAGGTGGTGTTGTCTTCCATTGAGAGTAAGAGTTGGGAAGATGCTGGAGGTATACAGAGAGGTGAAAAGTGAAATAGCTTAGGATGATGTGAGATAAAACAGGGACAAGTTCAGTCATTCCATCTGGTCCCACTCGGTGTTCCGGGTACATTTGGGCTGTTCCCAGGGATGATTTTGTCAGGCAGGGAGGGGGGAGGTAGGGAGGACAGGGTATACACCAGGGAGGAGTGTGATTGTGGCTTATAGACTGAAGCTGGGTGATGAGCAGAGTGAGGATTTTGGAGGAGGGGATGGGCTTGGGAGACGGTGGGATGGAGGCAGGATCAGGGATTGTAGATGCCAAGGGTCACACAAGTCACAGACAGTACGAACAGGGCTGCAAATGGGATGCTTGCAAGTGAGGTTCTGGAGGAATTATACTTAATAAGGCCTAGGGGGTGGCCCTAGGTATGAAGAATGGAATCGAGTGAAGAACAAGATCATTAGAAGGGAAGAAATGAAAAGTTTTAGAAATCCAAAGTTTTCTCAGACATTAATCTATGTGATTTAGACCTTTGGTTTAGGATGTGTTTCCTAGGTGCCTTCTTCTACTTGAGATCTGATGCTGTGCTGTGCTTATCCGCTCAGTTGTGTCCGACTCTTTGTGACCCCATGGACTGTAGCCTACCAAGCTCCTCTGTCCATGGGGATTCTCCAGGAAAGAATACTGTAGTGGATTGCCCTATCCTTTTCCAGGGCATCTTCCAGACCCAAGAATCGAACTGGGATCTCCTGCATTGCAGGCAGATTCTTTACCAGCTGAGCTACCAGGGAAACCCAGCTGGTAAAATCTGTTAAGAGTTAGTAAATGATTCATTTAATCTGGTAAAGACATGAATATTTTGCTCATGACAAGTTGGAACAGGAGGTTGGTTGACCCTCTTACGGAATGTGAGAAGTCTACTATTCCCACGTATCCAGAATGGCTTTATTACATATAATTTAGGCATGAGAAGAAAAAGTGTTAAGCACTGTGTATCTGGGCCTTTTAATACTGCATGTTCAGGGTTGGTCTGCTTCTCAGAGGGCAAGTAGGCTTCCCCCAGGTGCTTGTAGAATGAGGGAGGGCACCCTTGTTGGTGATGGTCTTCCTTGGGTTAGGAAAGGCAAGGAAGCATGTGTGCTGTTGGTTGCCTATATATCCATTTGCAGCTGTGAGAAGTGTTTTATTGGATTTGAAGCCCCGCGCTCACTAGGAGGACTTCTGTGTGATTTGTTCACTGATGGGGCTAAGTCAGCACTTGGGAGCGTGAAGGGTTTTGGGCTGCTTCCCGGGCACCGAGGTGGGAGAGCTGATGAAGCTTCTGGCTCAGAATACTGCTCTGGTACTCAGTCCTGCTCCCCCAGCTTGGTGGATTCAGTTGCTATTGGCCCCTCACTCAGGAGGAGTGGTTTTTGGTTTTCAGTTAGGTTATTTGTTTTTTTAACTTTTTGTTTTATATTGGAGTATAGCCAATTAACAATGTTGTGTTAGTTTCAGGTGCAGAGCAGAGTGACTCAGCCTACATATACATGTATCCATTCTCCCCCAAACTCCCCTACCATCCAGGCTAACCACATGGCATAACACTGAGCAGAGCTCCCTGTGCTAAGTAGGTCCTTGTTGATTATCCATTTTAAATAGAGCAGTGTGTATGTATTGATCTCAACCTACCTAACTATCCCTTCTCCCTCCAACAGTAAGTTCCTTCTCTAAATCTGAGTCGTTTTATAAATAAGTTCATTTGTATCGTTTTTTAGGTTTTAGTCGTTTTGTCTGAAGTTCTCTTAATTAGTATGTGTGTAAAGATGAGCAGGGTAAAATAGAGTTTAACACTTCCTTTAAAGCAAGTGGTCAAAGGAACTCTCAACATTTTTGACTCTGTAATAATGATACTATAATAGAGCAGGGCACGGTGCCGCCCTTAGCAGGTGGCCCTTACTGTGTGCCGTTACATCCCCCTGTTGCCAGGCAGCGGTACCACGGGGATCACTGGTGATCCAGCTCAGCCATTGGTTGGTGCCACAGTGGGCCCCTCCCCCAAGCAATCAACTGCCCAAGAGCAGCCCTGAGTGATCCTGTTCAGCCATTGGTCAGCGCTGCATTGGGTCCCGCCCACAGGCAACCGTTAGTGAGGGATTTGCAGCTGCTGGTTGGTGGGGCGGTGGTGGAAGGTTGAAGAGTGAGGTAAGAACCGGGTCTTGCCTTCAGCCATTTCCACAGGGCCCTGCAGCTCACCTGGTTTTGGGCCAGTGTGTGAGCTGGTGGGGGGCCCAGGGAACAGGCTGGGGGCTGTGTCCTGCAGGGCTCTAAGGTCACTCACTGGTCTTGGCTTTGGCCTTGAGGCAGCAGTGAACCCCTTCCCCATCCTTGCCTCTGCGACCTAATAGCAGCGGCAGTCTGCCTGGGTTGCAGTTCGTGGGGCTCCCCCCCCCACCTCCCCCAGTTTTGGTGGCCCGAGAAGCCTAAGGACCGGTTGAGTTGGGCGCCTGGCTCCCTCAGCAATGACAGCTGGCCAAGGTCTGCAGACCGGCCTGGCCCTGAGGGAGCCGCTAACTGAGATCTACCTTCTCTTAGCCTGGACCTGGGGCCTCACCCTTTCTTGTCAGAACAGAGAATAGCATTCGTTTGTTAGAGATTTATAAGAACATCGTTACCTGACCATGTTCTGACTTTAAGAGCAAATGATCTGACACCAAGAAATTTGCAACAGCTAACCATGCCCCTGCCTCACCTTTCCTAGAAAAGGGCTTTTGCTGAAAGCTTTCTGGGAGTTTGGATATTTGAAGGTTGAGCTGCCCGTCTCCCTTGCAAGGCCCTGCAGTAAACCTCTCTTTGCTCCGAACTCAGATGTTTTGGTATCAGTTGGCCTCATTGTGTGTTGGACACTTTGAGTTGAATTTCGCTGATAATAGCTAGTAAACAACTGTAAAAAAATGCTGGAGGTTGTTGTATGTACTCCACACTCATAAACTTCTTCAATCCTCAGGACATTCTGTGATAGTTTTGTTATCATCCCTCTTCCACAGATGGGGAAGCTGAGTTACAGAGCTGAAAAAAGGCAGGTCTGGGGCTCAAACCCAGGTAGTTTGGCTCTGAACACTTTGCTCTCTACTGTATTTCATCGTGGAAGGAAAAATGGAAATAATGAAGTAGAACTTGAAAAGTGGAGGCAGAGTTTGGAAAAGAGGAAAGTTAGATCACTTTCTGTTACCAAGTAAGCTGTTTGCAACATATTTAGTATGCAAACTCTGTGGTAGATGACTCATGCTTTCAATGCCTTATGTAAGGTTACTCAGTTACATTCAGTTTATTTTCAGGTATCTCCAAGAAATCTTAGCAACAGCAGCCAAGGATGATGTAGCATCACTTCTCAGTTATCTTTGTGGTATAATACCACAGAGGAAAGTGAAAAAAAAGTTTCTTTAATAGAACTTCATGGGGAACCGAGGTTTCTCATTGCTCTTTGGCTGACCAATTCCGAAGGCACTCTCTCAGCCAGGTTCATTCTGCCGCTTGTATTTTACATTGAGTCTGGATTGATGGCTTGTGGAGGATCCTCAATTTTGATGGGCTTGTCTTTTGTACAGCTTTTGCTTTCAAAGCCTTTACCTGTATGGATACCTCTAGAGGATCTTTCCAAAACTGAATGCAGTCTTCCGAGGTGACAGCATGAGGCGGAGAGCTACCTGCAGGTGTACTAGCTTTAATGGCTTCTCCGTTTGGTCATTGGGTTCTGGGGGTGCTGGGGAAGCTGCCCCGGCCAGAGGGTGGGCAGCAGGAGCCCCACTCAGTTTGTGCTCCTCTTGGTTCTTGGGAAGCAGGGTTGCAAACAAATAACTTACGTAACTTGGACGTCCATGACAAACTACCCTTCTACCCCGACCCGAACCACCAGCTTTGCCAAGTGAGTTTAATTAATGCTGTTTGGTGCAGTGAAGTAGAAGCAGCACTCTGCGACGTGTCTAGAATGCAGTTGCCATGTAAAAAAGTGATGTGGAGGGACTTCTCTGATGGTCTGGTGTTATGACTCTGCGCTTCCGATGCAGAGGGCACGGGTTCCATCCCCAGTCGGAGAACTAAGACCCCACATGTCACCTGGCAGGGCCAAAAAGAAAATGGTGTGGCCTGTGATACGCTGTAACACAGAGGTTCTTGGAAAAATATCGAGTGCAGGGCAGAGTTATATAAAGTGCTCAATAACCTTGTATTACCTGCTGTCATCTGTTTCCTGCAGTCACCTGGGCTGTGTGACAAGGTACATGCTGATCAGGAGGGCCTCGGTGAGCTCCAGGGTCAGATCAAACCTTTCCCTCTTTCTCCCTCCCTTGCTTTTCCCTACCATATGGGTTGTCAGACTCCCAAGAAGTTTGTAACGCACTCACCCTGCTTCCTCTGGCAGGTCCTGGGCAGGCCTGGCATCTTGCAGAGTGATAGTTATTTAGGATGTGTGCTCTACGCGTTGGATCTTTCCAGAGCAGGCTGTGTGTGGGAGGGAGAAATCCTGAGGGGAGGCAGAGGGTTTGCCTGTTCAAATATACCGCAGTGTGAAAGCCAATGTTCTCAGTGCATCAAAGATATAGATTGGTGGCTAAAAAAGGATGCTGAGTAGAATATTCTAGACCTCTCTAGAGTATTTTAGATCCTGCTGCTGCTAAGTCGCTTCAGTTGTGTCCAACTCTGTGCGACCCCACAGATGGCAGCCCACCAGGCTCCTCTGTCCCTGGGATTCTTCAGGCAAGAACACTGGAGTGGGTTGCCATTTCCTTCTACATTAGATCCTGCTAGCCAGTGGTTTTAACCTTGCAAATTTTTACTTTGCTTCGTGAATGACCAAGTAACAGAGTTTTGTGTATATGTCAGAGGGGCAGGGGTCTTCACTGTAACCTCTAGTTTCATTTCCCGTAAAGAACAATTCTTTGCCAGTAGTAGGCGTCTGACTGGGGAGTGTGGCATCACTCTGCCTGCTATTATTTTTAGCACCTTGTTGCCTGTGTTTATTTTACTGGACTGACCTCTAGTTAGTTCTCAGCTCTGAAATAATTGACTAGAGAGCAGGCTCTGGGCTGCTAAGCAGTGTAAATAGTAAGGCTTTTAGTGGCTAATGTGAGATGTCCTTTCTGCTGCTAATGATTTCCCAATAAAGAGAAAGAACAGGTGTGATCCTGGGGTCGTGCTCAGTTTAGAGTTGACAGATGTCAAGGAATTTATGATCTTGCAGTTCACATAGTTTTCAGCAAATTGGCAACAAATGATATTTACCAAAGGGGAGGTTATTTGGAAAAATGGATTATTATTTTAAAGCAATGCTCTTTTTAGAATAAATTAAGATATATATGTGGTCTCCAAATTAGGCTGAAGGATCAAAGGAAGATAATTTTCTCTTTTTAATTGTCAACTTTGAATGGATTTTAAGAATTTTAAGCAGTTTCTTTTCTAAAGTAAAATCTCTAAATTACTGGGAAGTTTTCATGAGCAAAAATTTCTGTTTAACTTTTCATTGTGATGTATAAAGTCTATTAGCAGTAAAGTAGTGAACACTTGTTTAATCACTGCCTGAAATAGGACATTGTCGGGCCACTACAGAAACCCCTAAGTGTGCTATACCCTTCCTGGATAACCACCTTCGTGACTTTGGCAGTGTGGTTTAGTGGCTAAGCCATGTCTTTGCAACCCCATGGACTGTGGCCCACCAGTCTCTTCTGTTCATGGGATTCCCAGGCAAGAATACTGGAGTGGGTTGCCGTTTCCTTCTCCACTGGACTTTAGTGATAATCTACTGGTTAACTTCCTAGTTTTACCACTTTCGTGTTGAGGTATGGTACAATGTATCCCTAAGGTGTTTCTATTAATTTTTTTGTTCTTATTCATCTAATTCTGATAGAAAGAGTAGGTAGTCTCAGAGATAAGACATTATTATTATCATAATTGTTAATTCTCCATCCCAGTCTAGTTTTGTCATTTAGATATTTGTATGTAGAAATAAACATATGAGGTTTGATTAGGTTAGTGGCTTCCCAGGTGGTGCAGTTGGTAAAGAATCCGCCTGCTCAATGCAGGAGATGCAAGAGGCACAGGTTTGATCCCTGGGTCGGGAAGATCACCTGTTGGAGGAAATGGAAACCTACTGCACTATTCTTGCCTGGGAAATCCTGTGGACAGAGGAGCCTAAATGATATAGTCCATGGTGTCACAAAGAGTCAGACATGACTGAGCATTATGCATGAATGGTTTCGTAGTCCTTTTTAAAGATAAAGTTGTTTATGAACCGCATATGAAAATAATCTAGTAGTATTTTGTAAGTTCATATTTATAAAATATGCTCATTATGAAATGAGTAAATGAGAAGACATTAGCACATTGGCAATATTGGTGTGTTAAAATTTGTAATTTTGTATACCTATGGCTGATTCATGTTGAGGTTTGACAGAAAACAACAAAATTCTGTAAAGCAATTATCCTTCAATAAAAAAAACAAATTAAAAAATTGTAATTAGGAGATCCCCTATTTTGGATGTAATCTTATTTTAAAGGTGTATAAAAATTGATTATGCAGTTCTTGCCTGGAGAATCCCAGGGACAGGGGAGCCTGGTGGGCTGCCGTCTATGGGGTCGCATAGAGTCGGACACGACAGAAGTGGCTTAGCAGCAGAAGCAGCAGCCAATAAGCATGTGAAAAGATACTCAACATCCTTAATTATTAAGGAAATGCACATTAAAACCACAATGAGATACTACCTCACACTCACTAGGTTAATCCTAATAAAAAAGAGAAACGTGTTGGTGAGGACAGGAAGAAATTAGAACCCTTACACATGGTGACGATGTAAGGTTATGAAGCTGTTGAAAACAGCTCAACAGTTCCTTAAAAGTTTAAACATAGACTTAACATACAACTCAGCAGTTATACTCCCAGCTATATACACAAGAGAAATGAAAACATGCATCTACACGGAAACTTCTACGCAAGTGTTCAGAGCAGGCTTATTCATAACAGCCAAAAAGCAGGAGCAGCCCAAGTATCCATGAGTTAGTGGATGGATAAACAAAATGTGGCATATCCACATAGTGGAGTGTTATTTGGTTATGAAACAGAATGAAGTACTTATATATACTATAATGTGGGTGAACCTTGAAAATACAGTGCTGAGTGAAAGACACTAGACAGCCCCTGTGTTGTATGATTTCACACATATGAAATGCCTAAAATAAGCACGCCTGTAGAGACAGAAAGTAGATTAGTGGCTGCCAGGGGCTGAGGGTGATGGGAAGTTTGAGTGGCAGCTAGGGAGTACAGTATTCATGTTGGGGAGTGGTAAAAATATTCTGAAATGGAGTGTGGTGCTGGTTGCCCAACTGTGAATATGCTGAAAGCCAGTTAGTTGTATACTTTAAATGTGAATCGTATATGCCTAACACTTAATGATCTTCTATCTCACTTATCACTAGCAACTGTATTTTTAAAATATTTCTATTTATAATCCTTTTTTATAAATAAGAGCAAAAAGCTGTACATTTTCTAATAATTTCAACTGCTCTGATACTTCTTTGTAAGTATGGCAGCCTTGACAAGTGGAACTTGCTGACTGGCAGGCTTGGTGATGTTACAGCTCAAAACATGTGTCCAGAGATGCTCCTAAGTTCGGACTTGGGGAGGAAAAGGCTGTGTCTGTGTTTGAGTTAGGTTTGTTCAAAAGCTAGAGATAAGAAAAGTTACAGGATACATTTGCTTGATTACAATATACATTTGAACTTGTATGTTTCTTTAATAAGAATTTTGATAAGTTTGAAATTTACTAGGAAAAGAAAGTAGAACCAAATGTTCATAGAAGCCTGAAGGACTATTGTAGAATGTAATTTATGAATCACTAGATTAGATCATATTTCACAACTTCCACACTTTATTATTTTAGTTTAAAGCTGCACATGAGTATTTATGTACTTTGATCCAAAAAAATTTGATGGATTGATATTTGCCAGCTAAGTCGATTAAGCAGTTGTGCTTGACTATTTGCATGATTATACAGTGGAAGTGAGAAATAGATTTAAGGGACTGGATCTGATAGAGTGCCTGATGAACTATGGACAGAGGTTCATGATATTGTATAGGAGACAGGGATCAAGACCATCCCCAAGAAAAAGAAATGCAAAAAAGCAAAATGGCTGTCTGAAGAGGCCTTACAAATAGCTGTGAAAAGAAGAGAAAGCAAAGGAGAAAAGGAAAGATATTCCCATTTGAATGCAGAGTTCCAAAGAATAGCGTAGAGAGATAAGAAAGCCTTCCTCAGTGATCAATGCAAAGAAATAGAGGAAAACAATAGAATGGGAAAGACTAGAGATCTCAAGAAAATTAGAGATACCATGGGAACATTTCATGCAAACACGGGCTTAATAAAGGACAGAAATGGTATGCACCTAACAGAAGCAGAAGATATTAAGAAGAGGTGGCAAGAATACACAGAGGAACTGTACAAAAAAGATCTTCATGACCCAGTTAATCACGATGGTATGATCACTCACCTAGAGTCAAACATCCTGGAATGTGAAGTCAAGTGGGCCTTAGAAAGCATCACTATGAACAAAGATAGTGGAGGTGATGGCATTCCCATTGAGCTATTTCAAATCCTGAAAGATGATGCTGTGAAAGTGCTGCACTCAATATGTCAGCAAATTTGGAAAACTCAGCAGTGGCCACAGGACTGGAAAAGGTCAGTTTTTATTCCAATCCCAAAGAAAGGCAATGCCAAAGAATGTGCAAACTACCGCACAATTGCACTCATCTCACACGCTAGTCAAGTAATGCTCAAAATTCTCCAAGCCAGGCTTCAGCAATATGTGAACCGTGAACTTCCAGATGTTCAAGCTGGATTTAGAAAAGGCAGAGGAACCAGAGATCAAATTGTCAGCATCTGCTGGATCATTGAAAAAACAAGAGAGTTCTAGAAAAACATCTATTTCTGCTTTATTGACTATGCCAAAGCTTTTGACTGTGTGGATGGATCACGATAAACTGTGGAAAATTCTGAAAGAGATGCGAATACCAGACCACCTGACCTGCTCTTTAGAAACCTATTTGCAGGTCAGGAAGCAACAGTTAGAACTGGACATGGAACAACAGACTGGTTCCAAACAGGAAAAGGAGTACGTCAAGGCTGTATATTGTCACCCTGCTTATTTAACTTATATGCAGAGTACATCATGAGAAACGTTGGGCTGGAAGAAACACAAGCTGGAATCAAGATTGCCAGAGGAAATATCAATAACCTCAGATATGCAGATGACACCACCCTTATGGCAGAAAGCGAGGAAGAACTAAAGAGCCTCTTGATGAAAGTGAAAGAGGAGAGTGAAAAAGTTGGCTTAAAGCTCAACATTCAGAAAACTAAGATCATGGCATCTGGTTCCATCACTTCATGGCAAATACGTGGGGAAACAGTGGTTGACTTTATTTTTCTGGGCTCCAAAATCACTGCAGATGGTGATTGCAGCCATGAAATTAAAAGACGCTTACTCCTTGGAAGGAAAGTTATGACCAACCTAGATAGTATATTAAAAAGCAAAGACATTACTTTGCCAACAAAGGTCCATCTAGTCAAGGCTATGGTTTTTCCAGTAGTCATGTATGGATGTGAGAGTTTGACTATAAAGAAAGCTGAGCACCGAAGAATTGATGCTTTTGGACTGTGTTCTCTTGAGAGTCCCTTGGACTGCAAGGAAATCCAACCAGTCTGTCCTAAAGCAGATCAGTCCTTGGTGTTCATTGAAAGGACTGATGGTGAAGCTGAAACTCCAGTACTTTGGCCACCTCATACGAAGAGCTGATTCATATGAAAAGACTCTGATGCTGGGAAAGATTGAGGGCAGGAGGTGAAGGGAATGACAGAGGATGAGATGGTTGGATGGCATCACTGACAAAACGGACATGAGTTTGGGTGGACTCCAGGAGCTGGTGATGGACCGGGAGGTCTGGCCTGCTGCAGTTCATGGGATCACAAAGAATCGGACACAACTGAGGAACTGAACTGAACTGATAGTGCAAACTTTTAAAAGAAGCACATGCAAATTTATTAGGTCAATTATCACAGATGAAGTTTTGATTAATTTTTTCCACAGTGCTCTGTGAACCTGAATTCTCTCTCAGAAAACATACAACACTGATGTTCCATCTGAGGGTGTCTGACACACCCCAGCACAAAATCCAGTCACCCACAGGTTTTTTTATAGTCTTCATATAGAAGAGCAGGCAGAGGAGGCTGTTAGAGATGGTCCTGTTCCGATTTTTTTTTTTTCAAATAAGTAGTTTGAAAGTAGGCCCTCCTCGCTGGTGGAATTTCTTGTAGTATGTAGGATGATTTTACAAATTTGAATTTAAGGTGTGTATCTCTCAATATGTATATAGATATATTTAAATAGAAAGGTTCTGGAAATTCATGCACTGTTGGTCTCACCCGTAGAAATAGATTGCAAGATTTAAATTTCCTTCTGTTGATGGACATTTAAATTATTTTCTTTTAAAAAAATTGCTGCTTACAAAACAGTTTTGCCTCGCACAGTCTTGTTCATGTCTCCTTGTACACAGACAACATCTTCCAGACATGCTTAGGAATGGCTGAGTAATAAAGCATGCACACATTTTATTTTTATTGCCTGATTATACCTTCTAGAATTTCTAGTACCATGTTGAATGACACAGTGTTGCTGAGAATCCTGCTCTTATTTTTGACTTGAAGGTGTAGGTGTTTCTGATGTTTCTTTATTAAGTAAGATGTTTGTTGTTGGATTTTAATCGAATTCAGCAGGTAAAGGAAATTCTCTTATTCCTTGTTCAGTAAGATTTTTTAAAAACATTAGGAACAAAAAAAACAAAAAAATAAAATAAAAATTAGGAACAGTGGTTGAGTTTTGTCAAATACTTTTTTAGTCAATTTTGTTTTAATCCAGTCCTCCAGGATGTTTCAGATGGAGGCATCCCCCCAGTTCCCAACTCTATCTAGATTTATGCGGTATTCTGGTGACCTCTGGTTGCTCAAATATACCCTTTATATCTTGGGGTCATCCTTTTGCTCAGTCTTTTGAGACCCTGTGGACTGTAGCCCACAAGGCTGCTTTGTCAATGGAATTTCCCAGGCAAGATTACTGGAGTGGATTACCGGTAATTTCTTCCTCCAGGGGATCTTACCAACCCAGGGATCGAACCCAGGTCTCCAGCATTGCAGGCAGAATTCTTTACCACTAGCACCACCTGGAAAGCCCCCTTTATATCCTGCAGAAAGTATGAAAGTGTTAGTTGCTCCATTGTGTGATTCTTTGCGACTCCATGGACTGTAGCCCACCAGGCTTCTCTGTCCATGGAATTCTCCAGGCAAGAATACTGGAGTGGATAGCCATTCCCTTCTCCAGGGGATCTTTTTGATCCAGGGATCAAACGTGGGTCTCTTGTGTTGCAGGCAGATTCTTTACCGTCTGAGACACCAGGGAAGCCCTGAGCACTTGTGGAATTTGCCATCAGATCCTTCCTTACAGGAGGCCAGTCAGATACACTCTTATCTAAGAAGCTCCTTCATGGAGATACCTTCTTACAAGTTGCCTCCCCTAACCTCCCTGCATTGCATTGACTGATCCTCTGAGTCTTGCTTGTTCTTAGCCTGTGGGCCTGTAGGATAGGCCAGCAACCTACAGGAGAGGTGTGTGCACCTGTGGGCTCCAAATTCCCTTCTCTCTTCTGTTTCTTACATTCCAGTGTCGTCAGTTATTCAGGTGTTTGTAAGAAACCCAAGTGTTGGACGTGGACACAGAGTGGAATGCTGTGTCTTTTGCAGTATTTCATGTCTCCATGCCATATTTTCTCCAAAAGAAAGCTACACAAGGCTGAACCATGCATTAGAAAAATGGCCTCATGCTCCATGTATCTTAGGTGAATTTAAATAGTTTTTCTGGGTGTGAACTCCAGGGAAGAAAAAGCAATGTGGTAGGATTAAGAGTAATACTTGGTAATCTGGGGTACATCATAGAGTGTGGAGGAAACCACAGTGCTCGGGTTCCCACTGCCCTGTGATGATGGGGAGGAGCTTGCTGATCTTTGTGGTACAGAGGTTTCTCAGCGTGGGGTCTTTGGTCTCATCTGTTCTATTGTTACCGAGTCCAGGCTTGTGCTGCTCACCTTAAGTCAGGCCAGTAAATCTAGAGACCAGTTGCTGGGGCAAGGCATTGCCAATTTTACCCTGAAAGCCGGTAGACTGGTAAGATGGTGGACTCAAGTCCCAAAGAAAGATCCTGCCTGAGTTAGAATTCGGATTCCTTTTGTACTTAAAAGAGGAGGGAGTGAAATCAAACATTTCCTGGTTTTTGTCTGCCTCTGGAGGGAATTTGTTAATTTCTTCCTCCCTGCAGTCATTCACAGGTGGGCTTGGTCAGGATGTTTCCTGTGAGCTAAACAAAAGTATTTTAGCTTAATGCTCATTACCTGGGAGGCCGGATTCCCAGAGATGGGCGATTATGTATAATTTAAGTTTATAGGCTTAAATCCTATTAGTGACTATAACTTGTAAGAGAATACAAAACTCTTCCCTAATATACAGCTGAGCTCCAGGTCAGACACACAGAAGAGGCTCCCTACTGACATTTTATTTTATCCTCTCCCTGTTTCCCTGGAAGCTGAGACTGGAGAGAGGATGTTATAGGCATTCTGCCTCTGTTATCTGCCACACATATGGGGACCAGTGGGACTGCTGATTTCTCTCTGCCTCTTCCTCTCACCAGCTCCTTGAGGGTGAAGACACCCACCAGCTCTAAATAGATTGAGACTGTCTTCCGGATTCTTTCTTCCTTGAAGAAGGATGGTTCCATAGCTCCTTGGTGTTCTTAAATTTAACATTCACAGTTTGTCTTGGTGAGTAACTCCCAGGTCTGTGACAAGACATTTGTAAATCTGCTGAGGCACAAGAGTAACCACATTCCCTATTGTTTTGTTGTTCTGATTTGATGGTTCAGAAATTATGTAAAAACATAAATCAACTCATTCCTTTTAAGGCTTCCAGTGGCTTCTCTGAATTTAGGATAAAACCCAAACTCCTTCACATATGCTAAGGTAACCCCAGCCTCTGGGTCTTGTTTGTGTGTCTGATCTCATTTGGTTCATTACCTTTCTCTAAAGCTTACCTCTCTTGGCGTGGGAGAGCTTTTGCTTCCTGGTGTGGACTCCTGCACACTTCTTTGGGAGAGATTCCTCCAGTTACCTTAGCTGCTTTGGCTAAAGAACCAGTGCCTGCGAGTTTATGTCCCTGCCTGCTGCCTATAACCCCTGAAAACTGTCCACTGTGTGGTCATGAAAGACAGTACCCTGTTGAGGCAGAGGCAGAATTTACACTCCCAAGTTCCCCTGTGAAATCAGGGATGTTGGCTTCCATGGTCCCTTTGGTTGGCTTCCCCTACCTGCCTCCCCCCATCTCTGTTTTGCTGTTTACCACCTTACCAGCTTCCTGGGAGCATATCCTTACTAATCCTCTTGCACATGACTCCTCCTTCTAGGATCTGCCCCATGGGAATCTGACCTAAGACCCAAATTCAGTAACCCTTTGCCAAGCACTATCTGGGAAAGAGAATTCACTCAAATCTGCTTTCAACCTAGAAATCCTTTCACAAAGGGAATAGAGAAAACAATTTTACTATTTGAATAAGCATTAAACCCAGGTATCTCAGTGGTAAAGAAGCCACTTGTCCAGTACAGAAGATGCAGGGTTTGATCTCTGGGTTGGGAACATCCTCCAAAGGAGGAAATGGTAACCCATCCAAATTTTCTTGCCTGGAAAATTCTAGAGACAGAGGATCTTGGCAGGCTACAGTCCATGGGGTCTCAAAGAGTTGGACATGACTTAGCAACTGAGCATGCACACAAGCATTAAACTAGAATGTGATGAGCTTCATAGGCTATCTGCTAAGAGTTAGTAAGGAAAAGGAAATCTCACCCTTTTATGTAGCCAAGTAGACACAACCCACTGCAAACATGTTCTCAGAACAGACAGTAACTTGTCCTCAGGTAAGAAGATTTGAGGGTACCATTTATTACACATAGTTTGTCTTAAGCTCACCTGGCCATTGGATTGACTGTCACTTAATTAATTGGTTTCATGCACACAGGAAAAATTTTTTCTCTATGACAGGAGATAGTTTTGCATCTGGGAGCTGGGTGCAGCCCAGATAAGTGTGACTCCTGCCTTCCCACAGAAACTGGGAGATGTTTCCATTCCAAAGAGATGGTTCTTAGGTCCTTAAGGAAGACACTCCTAGCTCAGGAAGCTGGCAGAAGCCTTAGTTACCTTTAAAAGAATTTATATATATTTCAAAGAGGCAAGGAAAACCCACAGTTACAAATTTTGCAAAGTAAATACTAGAAGAAAAGCGAAAGAGGACATCACTTCCCTTATTTTTAACAGTGAAAATTAATCTTCTTATTCTTACTTTTCATTTGCCTTTAAATCACGGTTCAGTCTTAGCTGCTCTAGACTCATATCTTCCTTCATAGCTTTTTGAATATAATATTTGATACATACACAATAATGTATGTAACACATACCTAAGTTATAAAGTCTAGTAATAAAGTAAATATTTGTGTACCTGGTGTTCAGCTTGAGAACTAACCTTGAGTTTCCTCTATTTGACCCCCTGACTTCCTCCCAGAGGAATTTCTCTCTCTCCTGAATTTTCTATTTATTATTTCCTTGCTTGTACCACATATGCATGTTTTTTAAACCTGTAGTTCTAAACTAATAGTTTAGCTCTGCTTAGTTTTGGACTTTAAAGAAAAAGGTGCACTATAGTCCTTTGGGACTAGCCTCTTCCAGTTAGCGTTGTGTTTCTTTTTCTTCTTTTGTTAAAATTTACATCATTTTATTTATTTTTTATGATTTTATCAAGGTATAGTTTATTTAAAATGTTGCGTTAGTTTAGGTATACAGCAAAGTGAATCAGTTATATAAATGTATATGTGTGCGTGTGTGTAGGTATATGTATATGGGTATGTGCGCTGGTGGTGGTTTAGTTGCTAAGTGATGTCCCACTCTTGTGACCCCATAGACTATAGCCCACCAGGCTCCTCTGTCCCTGGGATTTTCCAGGCAAGAAGTTGGTTGCCATTCCCTTCTCCAGGGGATCTTCCAACCCAGAGATGGAATCCCGGTGTCTTGCACTGGCAGGGAGATTCTTTATCACTGAGTCACCAGGGAAGCTCTGGACATATACACACACGTATATGTCCATTCTTTTTCTGATTCTTTTCCCATATATGTTGTTATAAAATATTGGGTAGCGTTTCCTGTGGAATAGTGTAGGTCCTGTTAGTTATGTATTTTATATATAGTAGTGTATATATGTTAATCCCAGTATCCTAATTTATCAGATTCCCCTGCATTTCCCTTTGATAACCATAAGTTTGATTTTGAGATCTGTGAGTCTGTTTCTGTTGTGTAGATAAGTTCATCTGTATCATTTTTTCGATAAGCATTATGTTCCTAGGATTCACATAGTGTTGCTTGCACCTGTGCACATTAATTTTTGCCAGTTGCTAATATTCCACTACATGTACTTAGAAGCATATATTTATTCACTCTCTTTCCTGTGGATATACTGTCTTGTGATAACCTATGAACTTTCTTGGTCTGTCCCCTGGTGCCATATGCAGGCATCTCTGGTGTATATACCAGGAGTGGAATTGCTGGGCACCGCATTTTATTTTCTTTTTTTTTTTCACATTTTATTTTCTTTACAGCACTTAAGCGTTTGAAAATATTTTATTTTTCTGTGTGTTTCCATGCTAACTGTCTGCCTCCTCCCCTCTTGCAGTGTGAGCTCTATGAGGCCAATCCCTTGGCTGCATCTCCTTTATATACACACTGGGTCTAGACCTGCTATCCATATGATCACTAGTGACCCGAATCTGGCTTTTCTAAATAGACCAGAGAACACTAGCTTTCCATTCTGGGGAAGGCAGTAAAGAAAGAAAAAAGAGGACACTGGGAAACTGGTGGTTGCTAGTCTAAAAATGGGATTTTTAAGGAAGAAATTATATGCCGCGTCTGTATTTTTACATGTAGGGGGTTTTGACTGTCAAGATCTATTATTAGTTAAAACTGAAGGGGTTTTCTCTCCCAGCTGCCACTGTGAGTAAACAGAAATCATGTTCAAAGCTTTGAATGCTCAGTAAACAAGGTATTGTCAGTATTGATGAGAATTTTAGAGTAAAATTTGCCGAGATCGTTATGCTGATAATAGATCATAACTGACTGAGGAGAGATCAGAGGTTAGCATCCATTGGGATAACAAATTTGATATGCAGTGTTGTCTTTGGTGTAATGAAAATGCAATCAAGTGTTGAATTTTTCGTAAAAAAGCCTTCTTTTTGGAATGAAGGAAAAAATATATCAGAGGGTAGAATTCGGGAATTTTAGGGAGATGTCCAAGTACGATTTAAAATCTAACTTCAAGGATTGCACTGTTTTTAGTCCCACTTTTTTGTTTAACGTGACATCTCTAGGCTGTGTGTTGTCTATCCAAAGAACACACCGATACTGGAAAGGGGAGCTGCTGAATTGAGTGTGTGGTTTGTGGTTTCAGGAATGTTGTTAAGTTGACATGGAGAGGAATGCATGGGAAAGTTCCAAGAATCACTGACATGATTCTCCTGGGAACCCACTTCAAATATGTAGATAGCATAGCATTCAGCTTTCCTGGAGCCAACAATTCCCACTGTTTATAGGATGCGTTTCTTCTCATAGCACTGTGCTGTATTGCCAGCCATTTTCATTGACAATCGAGACAGTTTAAATCCCTTTAAAATGCTTTTTTTTTTTCTTTAGCCGGTTTCTGTCCACCAGTAAAAACACTTCTGAACCTTTCTGGGAGTTGGACTTGTTTGAATTGTCATTTTGCCAGCTTTTTCTTTCTCTTGGAGAATGTGTTAATCTATTTCCAGAACACATCTTAAGTAATCCCTTCATCTATTCTAGTAGTTTAATTGCTGAGTTTTAAAATACAGATATATCATGTTAAATCTTTGAAAAAAGAGAATGATTTGGAGGCATACCTTCTCTTGGAGTTCTTTCCCTGTCAATTATAGAATAATCACCTATTTGTAATTAGTTTAGCATCAAACAATCATTTAAAATCTGAATTTGCCTTTCATTTTATACAAGCTTTAAAATTTGGGGGGGCTGCAAATGTCCTTTGTTCTAGGATGGGGATGATTAATGCCTAAAGAGAACTCATAGTAAGAAGTCTTTGGGGTCAACCAGAAACTCTTTTTATGTAATAAAATATGTAATAATAAATAAATATGTAATAATATATTGTGCCAGAAAAGATGAATGACATACTGAATTATATCTCTTTTTGATTGAGAGATAAAAAGACCTATAGAGCATTTTAAATTTAGTGTAATAATCGAACAAGCAGTGAGTGCCTTGTTGGTCTTGCTAATTTTGATAAATTTCTGTATTCCTGTTTGAGAGGAAAGGAGTCTGCGGCTATTCTGGTAACACTAACAATACCCAACAAAGTGCAGCATTACCAGGGCATGGAGACAGGGGTGGAACAGACACACAAATCATCTGTTTAGGGTGTTCTTTCTTGATTTTTTTCATTTTAAACTTTATTTCCTCATGAATCCATCTTCCTCTCGCTCAAACGATGTCCATCTTAGACTTTCAACAGTTTGGATTTGTATAGGAGCAGTCATGGAATTTTGAGATTTCATTGCTGATCACGTTTTTACGTTTCAGTGTGAGTAGCTTCACTATGAGGTTTCTGCCCCTTACACAATAAATAGTGTAAAATGAGCTCCTGGATTAGGGGAGTAATTTCTTCATTTGTTGTGTATCATCCTCATGGCATTCTGGTACATAGTCCTTGTGTCCTGAATATGTGGACATTTTGGAATCTTGGAACACTGTGGCATCAGAGAATCAGTCTTACCTGAAGAGAGCAGAGATGTGTAGGTAGCTATTGCAAAGTCTTCTTCTGTTGGGATAATAACCAAGCAAGTGATGCTGGCCAGTTTCACTGTTTCCTTAAACACACTTCTACTCATTTCCTTGGCTTGACCTTGGCCTTTTTATGTCACTCCTATCTGGCTTTATTCAGGACAGACTTAATTATAGTTAGCAAGCCCCGTGGTGGGGTCACCTGAAAATCTGATATAACAGGATGGTTCTCTCCTGAACTCTACCAAGTGTTGGGTCACACACGGATTGTGGTGGAGATGACATGGGCATGTACATGCACTTTGCCTAAGGTGTCCAGAGTCTAATGATAGTCAAGCAGTGGGATAGGTAGGTAATAAAAAATAGCTTCTCCTGTCTAAATTGCCTTTATTTGAAAGGTTGGTTTCCATTGATATCTGTGTATATGGTATGCTTATTGCAAGCCAGAGTTTATTAGAAAATGGATGGTCCATTTCTATCATGGAAGAATGTAGAAAAAATATGCGTTTTGAAGCCAACTTATTTGTGTATGAATCCTGGTTCTGACTGTGTATTCTTGGACAGTTTACTGCGAACCTCCATTTCCTTACATGATCATTATGCCTACATTGTAGGATTGTTGCAAAGATAGAGATGATGAATATAAAAAAGCCTAGTATGCAGTATGTATTCAGCGGTAGAAATTATTTTTATTATCATTGGAATTGCCTTATTCTGTAAGCTCTAGATAAAATTGCCTTATTTTTCAGAATTTGGAGATATCTATTACCCTACTCAAATGTTGTAAACTGTTTAAGTTGTTTAATTTTTGTGTTCACTTATGGCTCCAAGCTCTAGCTTCTTCCAGATCGGCTTTTCCTTTAGAATGAGCATATCAAGTTGGAAGCATTGTTCAAAGCATTGGTGGGTGTTCAGAGGGTCAAACGTACCATGAGATAGTACCTCCAAAACGAAGGCAATAGTTGATACCATGTGTGATAGAGGACACTTTTTTTTTTTTTTTTTAGATCTGGATAGTCTGTTCAAAAGATGCCACTTACATTATTTTCTATGCCTGTCTGTATTCTTGAGATATTTGAAAATTGCAAGAAAATTTTAAAGGATCTAGAGTAGGGGCATATGAGAAGTACTTGAAATGGAGAGTTAGTTTATAAGGCTGTTTTGGTGAGATTTAGGTGTTAGGTCTCCCAAGCATACTTGCTAATGAAGTGCCGTAAACAAAAAAATGACAGTTTGCTTAAGATTAATCATAGGCAGCTTTCTGAAAGTGAGGGGAAGAGTGCAAGACAGAAGCAGAATAATATTGTTAGCTCTCATTACAAGGAACCTGAGGGTCTTTTTTTTTTTTTTTTTTTTGTAGTGTGAGACAGAATTGTCTTCCCTTTTTTTTTTTCATTTATTTTTATTAATTGGAGGCTAATTACTTTACAATATTGTAGTGGTTTTTGTCATACATTGACATGAATCAGCCATGGATTTACATGTATTCCCCATCCTGATCCCCCCTCCCACTTCCCTCTCCACCCGATCCCTCTGGGTCTTCCCAGTGCACCAGGCCTGAGCACTTGTCTCATGCATCCAGCCTGGGCTGGTGATCTGTTTCACCCTAGGTAATATACATGTTTCGATGCTGTTCTCTCTAAACATCCCACCCTCGCCTTCTCCCACAGAGTCCAAAATTCTGTTCTGTACATCTGTGTCTCTTTTTCTGTTTTGCATATAGGGTTGTCGTTACCATCTTTCTAAATTCCATATATATGCGTATAATAGTATACTGTATTGGTCTTTATCTTTCTGGCTTACTTCACTCTGTATAATGGGCTCCAGTTTCATCCATCTCATTAGAACTGATTCAAATGAATTCTTTTTAACGGCTGAGTAATATTCCATGGCGTATATGTACCACAGCTTCCTTATCCATTCATCTGCTGATGGGCATCTAGGTTGCTTCCATGTCCTGGCTATTATAAACAGTGCTGCGATGAACATTGGGGTGCACGTGTGTCTCTTTCAGATCTGGTTTCCTTGGTGTGTATGCCTGAGGGTCTTATTATTCTCCTGTGAGATAGAAATGAAATGAAAGTTTTCCCCACCTCTCTTATAGAATACCGCCATTTATGAACGGGTTTAACTTTTATTCTCACTTCTCCAGAAACTGAATTGGAACATCAAGCTGTTTCATGGCTGGCCTTAGGTTATCATATTAGCTTGTGTTCATGTGAAAGGAAGCCCAGACAACCTCAATGGTATCTTGAAATGGTGCCCTTCTGGGAACTTTTAGGTGAGAAAGCCAGGTACCAATATGTTCTAATGTAAAAGACATTGGCATTTTGATTTGTACATTGGCCTGTTTTTCACTCAGGAAAGCTCGTTCGTGGGACTTTGTGTCATGTAACAAATTTGAAGGCTCAGTTTACAACGGAAACCACTGCTGTTATCCTGCTCCCGTGTCTAGAAGCAGCATCTGCTGGTGTTACCTGTTACCTGTACTGGGCGCTGCTTGCCCTCAGCTTAGCAGTGTTAGTGGTGGAAGGGTCTTGGAAAACCAGCCTCAGGTTGGGGCCGGGACCAAGTCTTTCTCATCTTTGTATCCTCAGTACTTACCACAGCATTAGCATGTGGAAAGCCCCTGAGGGTAGGTCAGGCAGGTATTTTCTTGTATTAGCAGTTGGAAAGTTTTTTCTTTTTTTTTAAAAACAACATAGTCTAAACAGCTATCTTCTTTATTCTGTCAAAGAAAAACATTACCAGTAGAAAATGGAAATTGAATCTATGATACATTTTATAGATTTTCAGTAAGAGATTTGCGGAATTTAAAAATGCAGCGATGAAAAAAAAAATTAATAAAAATGCAGCGATGAAACTCTTGAGTCTTTTACCTGGAGGATTCTGGAAATCCTCCTGGATTTTCTGTCTGAAGGCATTAAGACAAAATCCCATAGATTTTGGCTTCAAAGTGTTTAATTTTGCTTTTGATTGTCAGGGGTCTACTTAACTCCATATGCTGTTGGAAGAAGAGAATTCTAATTTTCTAACATGAGGGGCGAGGGTTTAACTTGGTGGCTTTAGTTTTACACGATCTCTCTTCTTTTAGATCGGAGGGCCATGATTTTGTAGGCAACACTGAAACAAATAGGAATCACAGGAGAAAGTAGACTGGGTTGGTTAATTTTCATCTTGATTTTTACTTCTGATTAATTTTAGATCTAGGAATAATGTGCTGTCAGGAAAATAGTTTTTGGGTCTATTGAATTTTGCATTAAGATTGTACTCTGCTTGATTTTAATTTTAAAATTGGTGTATGAAGACATTAATATTCAGATGCAATCCTGCAGTTGCCAGAACTGTCCAGCATGCTTCTTCTGAAAGGTATTATTACTTACTTAATAACTGAGCATATGCCTGTTCTAGTGATGGATATACCAGAGTGAAGTAATTATCCTAAAGAGGCAGCCACCCAAACTTTGGTGTTTTGACTCTCATGAAAATGACTTTCAGTAATACATAAGACATCTCTCGAAATGCCCCTTGAATGATTGCTTCTATATGTTATTTAGAAATAACAAATTAAATGGTGTTTACTGCTACCACCAAGCTTTAAGCAGGATAATGGCAGGATTGTAGAGTTCAGTTTTTTCACCTACTAAGTGAAGATAGAAATTATAAAAAATTTCAAGGTGAAATTAAAAAATTCAGTGTGTGATATTCAGTGCAACATGTGTGATCTCTATTGCTATGTTATTGTCGTGTGTAATAATAGAATGTCAAGTTGCTGATGAAACTGGGTGGTCCTTATAATCCAAGCCCTTTAGGAAATGGAGGTGGGCTAGATGTGGAGACAGTGATTTTTAATTATTGGGCCATGATATCACCCAATATGATCCAGTACTTGTTTAGTAAGGACTTTTATAGTGGTTACTGTGGTAGGTGTTGGACCACGTTTGCATTTCTGAAAGGTGATTTAGGGTGTATGTAGAAAGACTGGAATCAGAGTGAATAATTTAGGATCCTTTTGTGGAAGAAGGTCAGGACAAAAAGTAGACAGATATGAGAGAATGTTTGGAGCAAGAATGGACAGAAGTCGGATGGTTAAAATTGAATTGAAGACATGTTAGAGTGTTAGTTGTTCAGTCATGTCCGACTCTTGGTAACCCCATGGAATGTAGCCTGCTAGGCTCCCCCGTTCATGGGATTCTCCAGGCAAGAATACTGGAGTGGGTTGCCATTTCCTTCTCCAGGAAGACATGTTAAGGGAGGGAAAATGAATTGTGGATGAGATAAAGGTTTCTAGCATTGGTGAGTGGGTAAATGATGATTTTATAAGTAGAGACAGGGCATATAGGAGGAAAGGAACAAGTTGGTCAGGGATTGGAAGAAACACAGTGGTTTTCCTAAGAATTCTTTAATTGGAAACTAAATTGCTTTGTGGCTTTTTTTTTTTTTTTTTTAAGCTTTGCGCCTTTGCTGCCCGTCCTTATTCTTACAGTTCAAATTAGGTGATCATATTTACGTGAAGTAATTCTAGTGTGCCAATGCAGTGCTTTTGGAGTAATGAATTTACCGTTGAGTCAGCAGGCATGGAATAGTTATAGATAGACGGATGTGTATGCAGAGCTTTTTTTTTTTTTTTTTGGTGATTCTGGAAGGTTATAAACCACAACTCAATAAATATCTTTTAGTTTTTCCAATAAGTTTGTAGACAACCCGCAAAACCATTTTTTAGGCCATTGGTAGAAAATGAACATCATAAATTTAGATGACTCTGTTGTGAGTTGTTGCATATTTTTCATTTAAATAACCCCAAGGCTATGTTTGTATTGGAAATAAAGAAGTAGTCTTCTACTACAGAAATACTGTTTCATCACTGAGCAAAGAGTGTTTTTGAAAAAAACAGATAAAAATAATGATGCCTTTTAAAATATTCTTGTTTGAAAAATTTAAAAGACACAATTGCTTTAAAAAATTTCTCTTCTACAGTATAGTAGATGTAATGGGTGGGTAACCTTGGGGAGATAAATACCATGTTAAGAGAAGGATGAGTAGGAATAAAAACTGCAGCCTGAGAGAGGGACTTTCAGCGACATTGCTGTCCCGAGAGGACATTGCTAATCTCTGATCATAGCCCTGAAAGGAAGCAGTCACAGGAATTGCAGATTATGAATTCTGCAGTGTTCTCTGCAAATAAGATTCTGGCTTTCTCCTCAATTTAGCTTTGTATTTCTGAACGTTCCTAGCTGCTTTGTTGTTCCATTGTTACTTTACAATGATACAGGAGAGCTCACCCAGTAATAAGTGGGTGAGTCTTTGCTTCCATGAGCAAAATGTGGCTGGTGGGGCAGCCTGAGGTCTATTGAGACTTGCAGAGATTTGATGATGAGGTTATCCAGCTGTTCCAGTAGGATGTTATCCTCTGGGTGAGGTTGAAGATGTATGGGCGAAGGAAAGTGAGTTGCAGCTTATTTTCAGTTTTTTCACCCCTAGAGGAAAAAAAATTGATGTTTCATTATTGCAGAAGTTTTTTGAGTGTTTTAAAATGCACAGCATGAATCTACAACTGGGTAGTGTAGTGTATAGCTTTCTATGAAGTTGATTTTATTCTTTTTTTTTTATTTAGGATTTTTATTTTTTATTGTGATATAATTGGCATACATTAGTTTCAGGTGTACCACAAGATTCAATATTTATATGTATTGCAAAATAATTACTACTACAAGTCTAGTTAATATCCATCATCATATATAGTTAAAGAATTTTTTTTTCTTGTGCTGAGAACTTTGAAGATTTATTGTTATTAGCAACTTTAAGGTAGGAGTGCAATATTATTAACTGTAGTCACCACGCATTACATAACATACCCCTGCCTCTGGCAACTCCCAATCTGTTGTCTGGGTCTATGAGCTTGTTTTTATTCAAATTTTAAACTTTTTTAGATTCCACATTTAAGTTATTTTCAGTTTTTGATTGGCCGTGAGATACTTTGGACCTGCTTATCCTGTTTTCTGAAAATAATATAGCATTTAAATGAAAGAACTTCATAATGACCTGTGTGGATTTGAACTTTCTTCCTATCTCTAGAGAGATTTTATAAACTTCATTGTACATAATGTTCACAGTTTAAAGTATATTTTGCTTGTGTGTGTTTTCCTAGACTTTGTTCTTACTGGTTTTCAGAGTAAGATTGAATGCTTTGTCACTGTTCATGCTTTCCTACTGCCTTTACTAAGTCTCAGGTGTCACGGTGGGAGATGGGGGAGCAGCTGGACTCCAAGTCTCAGTGGTCTTTATTCCTTTTGGGATTTACAGTTCTCTCTGTTTCTCAAACTGAATTCCCAGATTAAAAATCAACATGTTAAAGAAATGAACAAGCATAATCAGACAGTGAAATATGAAATATATGAAATTAGGGAAAGGACATTAGCTTTGATTTTAGAGTTCTATTGAAGGGGAAGAATAAATGGCTTGATGTGAAACTGAAGGTAGATATTTCTAGTTTTGTAGTGGAAGAACATTTATTAAATTTTTCATAATAATGTGTTAGTTGGGACTTCCCTGGTGGTCCACTGGCCAGTCATGTAAATGTTCATGTAAATGTGCCTGTGGTTTATTTCTACATGCTTTAGTATTTCATGCATGGCCAGCTATTCTATGATGGTTTATGGAGCTCTAGATAGGATTGGGTTGAATGCGAATGGTTGATACTGGGGCTGCTCCTCCCCGCTGAGAATAGAAGTTGGATTCCATGTCTCCAGGAGTTAGGAAAGATGACCATCACCACTGCAGCGAGGAAAGGAACACAGGCTTCATTTTGTCTTCTCCTTGGCCAGTCTCCTTGACATTTAACCAGCCATTTACTTACATGATGTGCCTCTGTCTCTGAGGGCCTGTGAATAATTTTCATGGGCCTGAGGATGAAGTATCTGTTTTAAGGTGGGCCTTTACTGCTCACGTCTATCAGTTCTGCCTAACTCTTGGGCTGCAGATGTCTGGGTAGGCATTTAGGCCCTCCTGTGTTTGAGAGACCTGCCCTAGTCCTTCAGTAGTGGCTTGGGTCCTGAGTTCTCACAGCCTCCTATGTATTTCCTTCCATAGCCCTGATACCATGCCACATAGCTCTTAAAATGTGTTCTTTGGCACCTTACATTGGTAGTATTCTCCACAAAACCCATGATCAGAAAGTTCTGGAGTGGATGGTTGTTGATAGTTGCATAGCATTGTGAACATACTTAAGATCACTGCACTGTACACTGAAAAATAGTTAAAATAGTAAAATTTATGTTAATTATATTCTAACTTTAATAAATCAAAAATGTTTAGGAAACACTCATATTCGCTTACTGATTTTACATTAAAGAATCTGAGAAATCTTAAAACCCTGTTTGACTTTCCTGACTCAGAGTTTGCAAAACTGGGGCTTTAAAAAAAGGCACAATTTCCTATTTAATGTCCAGCTAATTAATATTTTCTTGGATGTTAAATTGCAGTTGCCTACTTATTTCCACACTAAATGGTGATCTTGAAGGTGTGGAGAAGGACCCCTCTGTAGTCCTAGAACAGAGGTCAGATTAAGTTTTTTTAGTAAGTACTGAGGGGGAAGGATTTGAAATCATATGAGTTAAAAAAGATTGACAGGATTTGGACATATAAGGGAAAAGGAAAGGACATTAATGAGAGAGAACAAGATGAATAAACATCTGGAATCAAGAGAGTATTGTACACATTTACTGCTGTTGTTCAGTCACTAAGTTGTGTCTGACTCTTTACTACCCCACGGACTGCAGCACTCTAGACTTCCCAGTCCTTCATTATCTCCTGGAGTTTGCTCAAAATCATGTCTCTTGAGTCAGTGATGTTATCTAGCCATCTCATCCTCTGTCATCCCCTTCCCCTTTTGCCTTCAAACTTTCCCAGCATCAGGGTCTTTTCCAATGAGTTGTCTCTTTGCATCAGGTGGCCAAAGTATTGGATCTTTAACGTCATTCTTTAACAATGAATATTCAGAGTTTATTTATTTTAGGATGGACTGGTTGGATCTCCTTGCAATCCAAGGGACTCTCAAGAGTCTTCTTCAGCACCACAATTCAAAAGCATCAGTTCTTTGGTCCTCAGCCTTCTTTATGGTCCAACTCTCACATCCGTATATGACTACTGGGAAAACCATAGTGTTGACTCCAGGGCTCTTTGTTGACTTTACGCTTCCATGCAAGGGGCGCAGGTTCCATCCCTGGTCGAGGAACTAAGATCCCACATTCTGGGCAGCATGGCCAACAATAACAACAACAAAAGATTTAAATGATAGCCAGCTGCATGAGTGAGTGGATGGATGAATGAATAAATAAGAAATAGATCTAGTCCTGTGTGTCTAAGATGAGGCTAAGGAGCTCTGAAGAGTTTACGTGATGTGCCAGGTGGTAGCCAATGTTGGAAGACGTGTTTTCCCTCAGACTTGATGTGATCTGGCAGAGAGCAGCATCCTCTTTGTGCATGCATAGTCCAGGTTATTCATTGGTGGTAGAAAGTGTTGAGAAAAAAGCAAGAAGAGAAATGGGAACTAATTTATAGATTATCATGTTGGGCCCAGGACAATGTGGTCTGAGGGCAGTGTACCTAGAAAGGAAAAGGTGATCAGTGGACAGGAGAGTTCTGTTTAAAATATGAAGATAGAGGTTCTGTATCAGTGCTTTGATGAGAAGAACACTTACAATTTTGTGGCACTTGTGATTCATTTCATTAAATACTTAGTTGATTGTGTACTCAGCAAGGACTGGAAATCAGGGATGCAAAGAGCATGTAGTAGATAGATCCTTCTGGAAAATTTCAGTCTTACAGAGAAATAAAATACAGAAATCCAAGCTATGTTTTAAGACCCATATCAATCACTGTGAAATCCTCCCCTAATGAAAATAGAATCCTATGAAATTATTAATTTGCAGTTGAAAACTTAATTTTGTATCATCTTTTAGTATTCACTGACTGCTTCCTATGTGAGTATGAGTATTATTTTCCCCTCCAGATTAAATATTTGAGGTCAGGGACCATGCCTTATTAACGGAATGATAAATAAGACATGTTAATAGAATAATGTTATGATTCCTGAAGTCTGTATCTGACAAACGCATATGATATAAACAGTGAAATCTTCGGATTACTTGTCCTGATGCTGAAGAAGTATACCTTAATACTGGTATTGTTGTTGTGTAGCTGCTGACTTGTGACTGACTCTTTTGTGACTGACCCCATGCACTGTAGCCCTCCAGGCTCCTCTGTCCGTGGGATTTCCCAGGCAAGAGTACTGGAGTGGGTTTCCATTCCCTTCTCCAGGGGACCTCCCTGACCCAGGGATCAAACCCACGTCTCTTGCATTGGCAGACAGATTCTTTACTACTGCGCCACCTGGGAAGCCCTTAATACTGTCCAATTTAGAAAACAAGTATATATTTCACATTAGTTTCATTAGAATCTGGAGTATACACATTAATTAAATATTTTGAAAACAAAAGTTTGTCCATTTTTTTGAGAAAATGTTCTTCAAATGTGTCAATCTAGTTCAACAAGTTTTTTATGGTCTTCCATTACATTTCTTCCTTATGTGTTTAATATTATTTCTGAATTAAGTTCTATTGGTCAATAATACCAAGTGATGCTCTTTTCTACTAGATTACTCAGATTATGCCATCCTGGAAGACATTGAAATTTAATGTTTTTTTTTTGTTGTTTGTTTCTGTGCTTGTTTTGGACTTGGAAGAAATGTTTGTGGATTTTTTTTTTTTTTTTAAGCAGAAGGGATGTTTGAGAATTTAGTTCTAAGTGTCTGGATGTACATTCATTCTGCTTGTAATGGAGTTGTCCATTTTACTAATGTCTACTGACAGCTTCTCATTGATCTTTATAGTTCTTTTCTAGGAAGGTGAAATTCTGCAGGGTCAAGGTGATGGGCTTAAACTTGGATTCCCCCCACCCAATAGATGGTAAAGAAAGTGAAACAAGGAACTAAAAATTGATTGTGAAAATTGATAAAAGAAAAAAATTGTTCTTTGCAATTAAATTTTAAACTATTGTAATTTGTACTTTATTATTAATTATTTGTACATGTAGAAGCATGATAAGTTTCCATAAAGTGGTAATGCATTCTTAGGTGTTAGACCCATGGTGGGATTTTGTTCAGAGTTTTATTCCCCACTGCACTTGTTTTCTTTACAGCCATTTAAAAAATCATGTAATTTAAACTTGCTTACTAGATAATTAAGTTATACATTGAATGGAATACTGTATTAGGAGGTTCTGTTATTTATAGATTAGAAATCATTTGTTTGAACTGTGGGCTATACATGCAGATATTACTGTTAAAAAGAATCATGTGAGCATGGACTTCCCTGATAGCTCAGTCGGTAAAGAATCTGCCTGCAATGCAGGAGACCTGGATTTGATTCCTGGGTCAGAAAGATCTGCTGGAGAAGCGATAGGCTACCCACTCCAGTATTCTTGGGCTTCCCTTGTGGCTCAGCTGGTAAAGAATCCGTCCACAATGTGGAAGACCTGGGTTCGATCCCTGGGTTGGGAAGATCCCCTGGAGAAGGGTGGAGAAGGAAAAGGCTACCCACTCCAGTATTCTGGCCTGGAGAATTCCATGGACTGGAGAAATCCATTGGGGTCACAAAGAGTTGGACACGACTGAGCGACTTTGACTTTCAATCATCTGAAAAAATCAAGTGTGTCCAGAGGAATTTGTGATTATAAAGTGTATTTGACTAGGACTTTGAAGTGAAGTGAAAGTCACTCAGTCATGTCCGAGTCTTTGTGCCCCGCTGTGGACTGTAGCCCACCAGGCCCCTCTGTCCATGGAGTTCTCCAGGCAAGAATACTGGAGTGGGATGCCATTTCCTTTTCCAAGGGATCTTTCTGACCCAGGGATGGATGAACTTGGGTCTTCTGCATTGCAGGCAGTTTCTTTACCAATTGAGTCACGAGGACTTTACTTTTTGCTAACAAATAAGATGAGTTTGAGACACTTTTCTAATGATAATCTCAAATGATTTCAATTCCGTTTTAGATTTTTGTACCTTTCACACTGTGTAAGATACTCCTGTCTGCACTGTTAGCTAGCAAATTTTTTGGAAAAAGAAAAAGAAACCTTGTATTAAACTAGTGTTGATAACTAGTTTAAATATAACTAAAGTAAGTATATCAGCTGACAGTTTTTTTTCAGTTTGTTGATCAATGCATTTTTTTAAATTAAAAAAATCCTGACTCTAATAATGCTCTCTACTTGAATTTGAAGCAAAATATATTAATCATTAGATATCTCTTCCATGTCAATATCCACCAGAATATTTTAAATCGAGAAATTACAAATAGATATCTTCCTCTGCATACTACAGAAGTAGTTGTTTTGGATGACAGTAATACTCATTTCATATATTTATTCCTTCACTCTTTCATAGATACATATAAGTATCCTTGTTAAAGAGATTCTTTTTCTGATGTAAGCATTGTGGATTGTAGGTGCTGGTGATACAGTAATACTAGGTTTCAAATGAAAGTCTGTCGGTTCCAAAACCCACATTCTTTCCACTCCCAACAAGGATGGTAAATAGGGTTGTTCACTTGTGGAACATCTATTATATGCCAAGATTTGTTTTTCTGCATTTCCCATAGAATAGTCCCCAGTGTCATATTCGGAGAAGGCAATGGCAACCCACTCCAGTGCTCATGCCTGGAAAATCCCATGGACGGAGGAGCCTGGTGGGCTGCAGTCCATGGGGTCACGAAGAGTCAGACACGACTGAGCGACCTCACTTTCACTTTTCACGTTCATGCATTGGAGAAGGAAATGGCAACCCACTCCAGTGTTCTTGCCTGGAGAATCCCAGGGACGGGGGAGCCTGGTGGGCTGCCATCTGTGGGGTCGCACAGAGTTGGACACGACTGAAGCGACTTAGCAGCAGTGTTATATTATGTTTGGATTGTATTATAAACTGGTACAGTTTCCTTCTGGGGAGAGGAGATTTGGAAGCAGGTTACCCAGCTTTTTACTCTTTTTGTGGATCATTTGTGAGTCTAGCATTTGTAAATTTATACTGTAAGTTAATATAGAATCATCATGCCATCATGTAATTACATAATTTACTCATCAAATCTTCACTGGACTTCGGTGTGTCAGGTTCAACTCCCCTCCCCCCTGTTATCTCTGTCCCATGATCTTAACCTCTATCATCAAGAAGCTAAAAAAGGTTACAGGGAGAAAAATAGAGATGTGATGACTAAAAGCCATTTTAAAGTTAACAAATGTAAATAAACTTAACAAATACCTGACCAAAAGCATCTTTAAATTTAGCAAGCATTAGCTAGCAGCTTCTGATTATTAGTTGCTATTGTTTTCTTTTAATGTTTTTGGATTGTATGAAAAAGACTTGTTGAATGGTAGAATTTTGAGAGGAAATGTAATCACAAGTTTAGGGAAATTTGAAAATAGCCATTCCCATACCCTGCAGCCACCCTCACAAATGTTGCCTTTGAAAACTTCCCTGAAAACCACTGGGGAGTTTGGGCTTTATGAGCATGAGCTGCCTGTTCTCCCTGCTTGGCCCTTGCAGTAAACCTTTTTCTTCTTCCATCTCCCAGGAGTGTTTTGGTTTGTTTGACCTCACTGTGTTTTGGACGCATGAACTCAAGTTTGACCACAGGGATTGGCAGATTGGTCTTTCCTTTTGAAAACTTGAGACAAAAGGAGGAACCTGGAGACAACTCTTTTTATTAGCTCCAGGGTGTGTTAGTTTACAAAGATTTGACTAGCTTTTATGAGCTCTAGAATTTGGCATATGCTTCAGGCCACTGGATATAAAACAGACAAAATGGAGGAGGCAGGCTAAGGGGCTGAGGGACTGTCTCAGCCAATCTCCAGCTACCCAGGTTTTGTTTTTTTGTTTTTTTTCTCCTCCACATTGCAAGGCATGTGGGATCTTAGTTTCCTGAGCAGGGATCCGTCCAACAGCCCTTGCAGAGGAAGCATGGAGTCTTAACCATTGGGCCGCCAGGGAAGTCCCACCCAGGTTGTTGATGGAGGGAGGGGGAGATGAAGTCAGACTCTGTTTCTTGCCGGACCCGAAAAGTAGTTTCATTCATGTCCTGGAGTGAATCAGATTCCCTGCCTCGAATTCAGAAAGCTCCCCAAACCAAGAAGCAACACTCAAGCACTGATTTGTTGACTGATGCTGAGAAATGCTTTGTCAGTGGGGCTGGTTTTTGCAGTTGCTGGGCGGTAGCCTTGGTGAGCCATGTACCTTCTTTGCTCATCAAGCAGTATTTCTTGGCTCTTAGGGTGCAGTGAGGACAGGACACATGCTCTCAGTTGTGCTGAGAGGGAGGTCGGCTGAGGGAGCATAGGCAGGCAGGAATAAAGACCAGGAGAGCTATAGATAATGATGAGAAACAGAAGGTGACAGTGGGAAGCTGTGACAGCGAGTGGCCGGCTTGCTGGCTTACATGGGTTGGCGGGCCGAAGATTCGAGAACTGTTTCGCCAAAGGGCACTTGAGGAGCTTGGAATTAAGGCCCTCCTCCTCCCGTGACTCTCTACCTTTTTGACAGCTTTTCATTGTTAAACGTTTGTAAATGCAGTCCAGTTCAGGCCAGAGCTCTGCGAATTGATTTTGCTTATCTTTGTTTACAATTTTGTTTCTGCTACTTCCTTTCTTTTCTTTCTTTTTGTTATTTTTTTATTGAAGTGTAGTTGATTTAAAATATCATGTTTCAGGTATATAGAACAGTGATTCATTTATACATATATGTTGATATTTTATGTCCCTATATGCCTATTCTTCGGATTCTCTTCCTCATTCTGCTTCTGCTAAGTCGCTCAGTCGTGTCCGACTCTGTGCGACCCCATAGACGGCAGCCCACCAGGCTCCGCCGTCCCTGGGATTCTCCAGGCAAGAACACTGGAGTGGGCTGCCGTTTCCTTCTCCATCTCTTCCTTATAGGTTACTACAAAATACTGAGTTAGAGTTTCCTATGCTATACAGTAGATCCTTGTTGATTATCTGTTTTATGTATAGCAGTGTGTATGTATTGTGCTCAGTCTCAAAAGGCAATCTTGTCCTTTTTCCAGAATCACTGGGGCCCTCTCTAGTTCATTTCCATATCCCATGTACCTGCTATAATGTATTTAATAATCCAGCCCCTTGTAGGAATGTATTTCAGAGAAATATTTGCGAAGTTCATGCTTTTAGATCTCACGTTATTTATTACTCATTTTTTTTTTTTTATGCCTGGAATGAGAGTGCTGATGGGAAAGGCAGAAGAGGCAGGTAAAGTGGTAGATGGCTGAAAAATCAGTGACAGGAAAGAATGAAATTGATTTTCAGGAGATCAGCTTAAGAATTATTGACAAATTCATATGCAAATTACTGCTGAACTCAGAAAGCATGAAATTTCTTAAAGTGAATGAGAATCTCTGTGCTTTTGGTTTGCTTCACTGAAAACACTGGAGAAGCAGGTTTGTGAAATGCACGTTTTTGAGACTGTCAAAAATCGGGCCCTGGTTTTCGTAGTAATTAACAGTAGCAGTGTTGTTCAGTCATGTCTGAATCTTTGTGGCCCCACAGACTGTAGCCCGTCAGGCTCCTCTGTCCATGGGATTCTCCAGGCAAGAATACTGGAGTGGGTAGCCATTCCCTTCTCCAGAGGATCTTCCTGACCCAGGGATCGAACCCAGGTCTCCTGCATTGCAGGCAGATTCTTTACTGTCTGAGTTACAGGGAAACTCTAAGATTGGTGTAAAGAATGAACCGCCTTTCCCTCCATTACGCAATGTTGTTGACTTCATTTTAAATGGTCTTCTTTCATTTGTTATTGAAATTTCAAAATGAAAAATTGTGTGAGGGTGATCTTAGTGCCCTACCCAGCACGGCAGGGCGAGCATCATCTGTGGGTGTTATGGACGTGTGTTCCTATGGGGCTGGTCCCGTGAAGTTCAGTTGAATCTGGGAATTTTGCTTCTTGAGGACAGTTTCCTGTCATCTGACCTGAGGGTATTGCTGGCTTCCCTCTGCTTCTCTGAAATTATTTGTGAGCAGCCTCCTGAAAATAATATTAGGCAGCACCAGCAATAAAAGAGATAACTTTCTGCCTGAATGTTTTGGAGGCAGAATGATAAGCCAATTAAACATTTTGTTTTCTGATGCATATGTAACATTTGTACACATGGATGATCTTTTTGAAATATGTGACTTGCTACTGTTTACAGTGATATTTAGACTGAAATCTCAGGGCTGGAGCCCAGGGATTTTCAAATTATTTGGAAAAACTTTTTTAGTAAGTAAAATTAACCCTATGTTTTAAAATGAATGAACGTTAACAGTTCACGGTTGAAAAGCAGGTAAAATCCATCATGTGTTTTATTTATTCTTTACACATGTTATGTCATTGAGTCATGGTATGAGTATTCAAGAAAACAAAATAGTTCTCTGGCACGCCTAAGTTTCATGTTGGCAACTGGACATAATAGAGCATTTGCAATTCTAGTTACAAATTGTACTGACTTCCGGAAGGTCTCATTGAGCTTAGAGCACTTCTGCATCTCACACCAGTTTAGAGGCAAGGAAACAGAAGCATCTGGGTGTACTTGTTAAGTTCTAGGGTTTCAGTTCAATCTCTGTACAGCACAGCTTAACAAGAAAATCAGTAGTCACCAGAGAGTATGCTTGGCATTAAATTACATGAGATGAGGCTACATGTTTTGTTTGGGTTTGAACAAAAATATGCTGAAGAATAATGAAGCAGCAGATATACTAACAGAACCCACCTCCTCACTGTGGATTGGCTATTAACACTTAGCATTTAAGATCGTCTTCCAAATGTCATAACCAAAGCTTTTTGATTTCCAGAGTTGTGCTTTGTTGAATATTTGATGAAACAGACTGCAGATAACTGCAGTGGCATTTTGGGTGATTCCCTGTTGGTAGCCAAGACGTCTGTCCTCTTGGCAGTTTCCAGGGGTCGGCTCTCAATCTGGAGGACAGAGAAGAGTCGCATGATAATTCCTATCAGTGGGGAGGCACCAGAATGATATGTGAACACTCAGAATTCCCTACCTTCTAATAAAAATTCCATGAATGGTGAGAATAGTGGTTCTCACATCAAACAGTAAAGGTCCAGTTTTTCTTAGAGGAACAAAGACTATTCAGGAGTTTTGTCTCCAGTGAAGACTCAGCAATATTGCTGAGTGATATTTGTGGCTGTGATGGTGAGGATTTTCTTTTATCTGCTATAATTTTTTACTTGATCATTTTATTGTTTGTTATTAAATAATAATAATAATAATAATAATTTATTTATTATTGATTATTTTAGCATGATCATTCTTGGTTATGTTATGGCATTTGGAAGGGAATCACTGTAGTTCTAGGGTGTCGTGAGCCCTTAGGGGAAAGTTGGGATTCTAGTTGAGGCAGACTTTTTCTGTTTTTAAATTAAATTTTATTGGAATATAGTTGCTTTACAACGTTGTGTTAGTTTCTGCTGTACTGCAAAGTGAGTCAGCTATTTGTGTACACGCGTCCCTTCTTTTTTGGTTTCCTTCCTATTTAGGTCAGCACGGAGCCCTGAGGAGAGTGCCCTGAGATGTACACTGCATTCTCATTAGTTCCCTATTTTATGCATAGCAGCAATTGTGTATACATGTCCATCTTGCTCTCCCAATTCGTCCCACCCCACCTCCTTCCCCCTGTCCATATGTTTGTTCTCTAGGTCTGTGTCTCTATTTGTGCTTGGCAGATAAGATCATTTTTGCTTTTCTTAAGCAAACAAAGAAAGCAGCAAACAGCAATCACAGTCCCTTCCTTTCCTGGATACCCGGTCAAAGGGAAACTGATTTATTGGGCCCCTGATCTCGGGAGACCCGTAGACCTGGTCCTTAGCACAGGCTGGAACCTATGGCTGGCATGGTGTGACTTACAGATGGCCTTCCATCTCACTCAGTTTACCTGTAAGCACTCGTGTGGATCCCACTTGGGATTGGTAGGCCTGGCCAGCTGCCAAGCAGAGAGTGACCACTAACCTCACTCTGTGCCTGTAATGACCTTTTCTTCCTGGGCATTACTTGTTAGATGTTTTGTTGGGGACAAAGCTTTAAGAAAAATGGGTTTGATCTGTGTGCAGAGGGAGAGACTTGATGTGAGAACTTCATAGCTACAATTTTGGCATCCTGTTTTTCCTGGGGGTCTATGAACTTTGGTGTTACATGTCTTCTCTTATCCTTGCCTGTTAAAAGTAGAGTCTATTATTTCTTTAGAGACTGATTATCAACTTGATAGATTTCCAAGCCTTCTGCTCATCTATGCCATGTATTCTCGATCCTTTCTCTGAGAGAAACATCCGTTTCTTTGGAGAATGGGGATGAAGAAATGTGTACTGCATAATATGTGAATTAGAGTTTGGGGAAAATGTAAGGGTGGGAGTAATGTTTTAGATTTCAGTAATCTGTTTTTCTTAGTTTTTTTTAAATGCCACTACACGGAACAGCAGAACTATCTGCCCTTAGATACACCCTACTTTCAGATGTTAAATGCTCTATACTGGCTGTAGACTTAATTTGATGGTCAGAATTTGTTGTGGCTTTTGATCTTTTAGGATGTTGACCTACATACACGAGGAATATTTAAGTCTGTTAAGTTCATTCCCATGGAGTGTATGGCATTGGAAACAATTTGGCTATTGATTTTTCTGTTTTTGTTTTATTCTTTATAACCATCCAAAAAGAAAAGAATTGATTAAATGTTTCATTTGAGATATTTTATCCTATGACTTGTTTTTCTTCATCTTTGGGTTTTCCATAATAATAGGAAACTTTGACTAACTTTCGTAGGCCATGGTGATTTCTTTTTTTCTTTTGATAGTGATCGAATGAGATGTCTGTGATTACATAAAACATTAAATTGTTACTAAATTGTAGTTAGTGTGAACATGCATTCATCATTTCTAAATGTCATCTTATTACTTAGGAATTGCTTTCCCCCAAACACCAAAAGATCATTTTGTTTTTGTTTTGGCTTATGGTGTGAATAGACTGCTGCACGATAATTGCTTTCTTGCCAGGTGAAATATGCTTCTAATTTCTCACCCTGTTTTAAAAATAAATAGGACTGGAATTTTACTTTCACATTTCTAAACATATAGCATAATCGGAATATTTTAAGCAATAAATGATAAAGCAAACAGATCTGTTTGGAGCCCTAGAAATAATTGTACCATTTGTACCTAACTAAGTTTTTGTTGTATAGATAACTCACATACTGTAGGCATGACATGTTGTTTAGTGAAACTTCTAAGAATGGGTACTTCTTAAACTTGTATCTTTTATGAGCTCTTAGACACCACATAAAACTTCACATCTAAAAACTCCTCTAAAATTAGCTATTTAGTCTTGATTTAGCTATAGTTTGGACATGTTTTCCCTCCTCTATTCATTTCCTTTCGTGCTTATTGTGTTAAGTCATTATTCTAGGTGCTGGGGATTCAGTGGTGAACAAAATAAACATGCTTATCTCATGAAGCTTACCTTGGAAGATGGAGAGATACTGATAAAAGCAAGATAAGTAAGCAAGATGATTTCAGATAGGGATGTTGGGGATCGGGATGGGGAACACATGTAAATCCATGGCTGATTCATGTCAATGTATGGCAAAAACCACTACAATATTGTAAAGTAATTCGCCTTCAACTAATAAAAATAAATGAAAAAGAAATAAAGAAGAAAACAATCACACAGTCTTTCCCATATCACTGGGAAAGACAGCGATATGGTATTTGAAGGTAAGAGGGAGGGCATTTTAGGCAGGTTTGGTCTAATTATTCTTTCTCTATGAATGGGCCACTTTGGTCGAATCATGAATGATGGAAAGGAGCCAGCTATGGATAGAACTGGAGGAAGAGCCTTCCACACAGAGAAGCAGCCAGGGCCAAGCTCTTAGGCAGGGGAAGCCTGGCAGGAAGCTTAGGTGGGGGCATTGTGGCAGGAGGGCAGCCAGTCCGTAAGGTGGAGGGGAAGTGGGAGTCAGGGTTCAGATGAGGACTTGAACCCGCATAGCACATCTCATCCGTCTCCGCCAGGGGTCTGGGGGTGCCAGTGACTCAGAAGACTGGTGGACTAATTATAAAATGAAACTAAAGAGAAATAATTTGGTAATGAAATTCACCCTCATCACAAGCCTGTGTTTTTTTTTAATGTTTAAAACAAATATTTGTTAAAGTGCTTTGTAATGATACAAGAAAGAGATTAGGAACTAAAAAAAAGATTATTATCCGACAGATTGCGAAGGGTACATATATGACTTATGGTCACATGTTGAACTGCTGTGTTGTAGAGCTGGATGAAGATACAGCTAATGCAGAGCACAGTAGTACCTGCCTTAAAAGTCATTCTATAAAACAGAATATTTGTAGGTATATGTGTAGGAGCATGTGTAGGTGTGAGTGTACGTGTAGATGTAGAAGTCGGTATAGATAAAGGTCTAGATACAGGATGAGGAGCAGGTGCAGATGTAGGAGGAGGAATAGGCGTAGGCGAAAGTGAAAGTGTTAGTCACTCAGTGGCATCTGACTCTCTGTGACCCCACGGACTGTAGCCTGCCAGGCTCCTCTCAGTTCTCTAGGCACGAGCACTGGAGTGGGTAGCCATTCCCTTCTCCAGGGGTCTTCCCGACCCAGGGATCGAACCTTCCTTTCCTCCATTGCAGGCAGATTCTTTACTGTCTGAGGCATCAGCAAAGTACAGGTATAATTACATACGTAATTATATATAATGTGGGAGTAGGTAGAGGTGTAGGGTCAGGAGTAGAGGTGCAGGTTTAGATGGAGAAGCAGATACACAGGCTTAGGTGTAGTAGGTCAGGAGTAGGTAAAGGCGTGGAAACTGGGGTAGGAGTAGTTGTAGAAATAGGAGTAGGAACTGAGGGAGGAGGGTGAGTAGGTGTAGGACCTGGTGTAGGTGGAGGAGGAGTGTGCAAATGCATCACACCAGCAATTTTAATCTGTGTTCCAACTAGTTCTAGGATTTCTGGGAGGTTTATGGAGGGTGTTGGTTATGGTAAAGAGGAGAGAGAGGTCAGATGGGTGGACTTCAATTGAAAATAGGTCTTCTCATAAAAAAAAAAGTTTTAGAATGTATGCTTTAAAATGTTAATTACAATATGAAATATGGAATGAAGCACTTGCCAAAAAAGTGAAACCGATAATCACGTCTGTGGGTCATACAGTTTACAACCCACGAAGCCTGTCCTGTGCTGACCACCTCCAGAGAAAATACAGCAGTGATGTTAATACCAGAATCAGGATGCCTTTGGTTTATATTATTTCACTTGCATATACTCATTTCCTTACTAGGCTTTAGAAAGTCATGGGTATTGATATTGTCATAGGTATTTGACACAGGTATCGTATATTGATACATTAGCTATTATCAAAATATTATCAGTTATTATCTAGGGAAGAGCAAAAGATTCCCCTGGAATTTATTATTCAAAACCGGCTTTCATCAGAGTTTCTCTAATTATTCAGCATAGTGGTTTAGAAAAAGCCTGCGGTAGATTCGTTTGCACTTGCCTTGTTTCTTCAGAAGGCTCTCTGTGATGTCAATGAGGAAGGTGCTTATGCTTCCCGAGCAGGTTGACTATCACAGAGCTCTGTGCAAACACAAGTAGGTTCTTAGCTGGACTATCAATGTTTTTACTCATGAGTTCTCTGCTTTGCTCCCAAGAGGTGAAAAGCCTTTCATTTTTGTTTCCATCGTGTTCCCCGAGCCAGACTCTGTTTGTGTTCACATCAGTGTCTGCTAAGCAGCAAGTTGGCTTGGCTGTGCCCATGAACTTGTGCAGACCTTTGAGAAGAGAGTAGTAAGTTAATCAGAGTCTGGCTTAAATTCTCTCGCCACTGCTCTTTGGACATAATTAAACCACTATTTCGGGCTTCCCTGTGGCTCAGATGGTAAAGAATCTGTCTGCAATGCAGGAGTGAAAGTTGCTCGTTGTGTCTGACTCTTTGCGACCCCACGGACTATACAGTCCATGGAATTCTCCAGGCCAGGATACCGGAATGGGTAGCCATTCCCTTCTTCAGGGGATCTTTGCAACCCAGGGGATGAACCCAGGTCTCCCACATTGTGGGCAGATTCTTTACCAGCTGAGCCACCAGGAAAGCCCAAGAATGCTGGAGTGGGCAGCCTATCCCTTCTCCAGGGGATCTTCCCGACCCAGGGATCAAACCCAGGTCTCCCACATTGTGGGCAGATTCTTTACCAGCTGAGCTACCAGGGGAGCCCACAGGTCAGGACACCCAGGTTCAGTTCCTGGGTCGGGAAGATCCCCTGGAGAAGGGAATGGCGATCCACTCCAGTATTCTTCCTGGTGAATCCCATGGACAGAGGAGCCTGGCGGGCTACAGTCCACGGGGTCACAGAGTCGGCCATGACTGAGTGTCTAACACTACACCACTAAACCACTATTTCATTCTTCCCATGGAGGAGCTCTTATTCCTCTTTAACCTAGTTCTTAATGTATGGTCATAAAAGTTGAATTTAATCAGTAGGTTCTCTCCCTAGACTTCGAATTTCATTTGCTGTTGGGTGCGTGAAGCTCCTTATGCTTTCCAGGTTTGGATTCAGACAGACTAGCTTTTTATTATTAACCTAGTTGTCAGCAAGGGAGCAATGTGCCAAGTAGTTACCACCTGTGAGGGGCATTGTTAAGAGGTGAGAGGTGAGATCCAGAAAATTAATGTCACCTAGTTCATAGACCAGTGTGCAGAGGAAACAGAGGCGATGGTAATTTACAAACTGTTCTCTTTTGTCTTCAATACCTGTTTGGTTTAGAGAGGAAAGCCAGTGCTCCAATGAGTATCACATCCTCATAAAGCCAGTGGCAAAATATAATATTTGTATTAGGAGTTGCAAAAAGGTATGCAAAAAGCAAGAAAATATTTTCAGAAATTTACCAGATTTTCTTTTGCCCTCAGATGCTTCAGGCAAAACCAGTTTTATTGACCTGTTTTCTTTAAGGACTCGTTGTCCTTAGAATGTTGGGGGAGGGTCTGCTGTCACCATCTGGGTAGGGGTGTGACTGGGGCCCTCACGGAGGTTCTTGAGGACCCCAGACTTTCCCCTTTCGGGAACAGTGGTTTGTATATGCCACATCATATCCACAGAGTGATGGGTGTTAGATCCTCGGTAAGGTTGTTTGCTTATGTTCACGTGCTTGGGATATCAAATGCCAGAAGGCTGAGAATATGAGCGCGCTCGGCTGGTATGCACCTGGTTAATCATGTCAACTACTTCATCTTCATAGAAACATGTTAAGATTGTTATTATTACTACTAAGGTGTTACTGACCCGGCTTTTCAGATGAGGAAAGATGTGAAAAGATTAATTGGGAAGCAGGTGCATTGCTGTAGCTGCTATAGATTCAACTAATGACCCTTTGACTAAGCAGCTCAGTGCATCCAGACAGGGTTAGATGCAACTCTGAAAATAAAAGCGAAGCACCTTAACGATTCGTGTGTGTGTCCTGCTTTGTAGCTGACTACTTCTTTTGGGCTTTGGGCTGAAGACAATTGGTTGGAGGCCTGGCATGGTTGTTTATTAGCTCTGTGCCTTGGGAAAATTACTTAACCTGTCCAAATCTGAATTTCTTCATTTATAAAACAAGGACAGTCACAAAATAGAATCCATCTCACTGGGTTTTGGGAAGCGTTAGAGGAGATATGTGTAAAAATCAATCCAGTTCTCCCTGACTGTTAACTAGTGGTATTGTGATGGTTACCTCTTTTTAAAAATTTTATTGAGTATATTTGATTTACAGTGTTGTTAATTTATGCTACACAGCAAGATGATTCATACACACACACATATCCCTCTTCATGTTCTTTTCCATTATAGTTTATCATAGGATATTGAATATAGTTCTCTGTGCTATGCAGCAGGACCTCGTTGTGAATCCATTTTATATATAATAGTTTGCATCTGCTAATTGTGATGTTACTTCTTTGAGAGGACGCACTGACCACCCACTCAGGATTGCAGGAGAGAGTAGCTAGGTCACGCAGTAGTGAGAGTGATTGGTCTCTTTTTCTGCATTTAAAATTTTCCACATAGATAGGATGAACTCATCCACACACTGTAAGTACCTGTCTATATAATGTGCAAGGGCAGTTTTTATGCGTGATTTTCCATTTCCTGTTTAGGCATTGAAAAATCGGCCAGACTCATTAAAAGAGTGTTTGACCTTTGATGGTAAAAGATTAGTGTACTTAATTTTATTTAATTTAGAAGAGATAATTCCAAGGATACTTGATTATGATATTACAAGAATTAAAAACATTTCATTTTTCTTCATTCGCTCTAGTTTAATATTTAAACAAGGTATTAAATGAATTTAAAGAGTGGGGCGTTTATAATAAATCTGAATGTGGCTCAGAGTTTTTCCTCAAGGATTTTTAACTTTTACTCTCTCTTCAAATTAGTGGCAATGTTAAAAAAAATTGTAGACAACCAGTATGTTCTTGTTACTATCCACCTGAATTTCCTTTTGTGAGCTGGTTTCTTGCCCAGCTCTAAGGCACCGTCTTTGGTCACTGCCTCCCAGACTGGGCTCCCTTGGATTTTGGATGCTCCTACTCTCTCTAGATGATCTTTCCCATTTATGAACCTTCTCTCTTCCACTGCCCACCTGCTGCCCCCTGCCCTTAACCTCAGCCTCCACTGACCCCATTGCCCTAGTGGAGGTTGCACCTTCCTCCCCTGCAGTACGGTGTTTTCTGTGGTGGCTCTCTAGACGGTGAGTGGCAATTACGTATTTAGTTCTTTATTTCCCTTTAGACCAAATCTGAAAATTTCCAATCTCGTCTTCTTTCTGATATACCTATTGCCTTTTCAAAGAGCAGTCAGAGGAGTGTGGGGAATACATTTAAATCGCGCTAGGTATTTAGGAATACTTTCATAATGGAACTCTTTTGGACTCTGCTGTTATAAATACTCCAACAATGACCCAGGATCAGGACTCAGGATTATTTGTAAAGGATTTCAGTTACTAGTGAGGAAAGATGATCCATGTAATCAACTCCATATTTTAAAAACACCAAGTCACTGAGTTATGTAAGTTTGTCAATGAAGGATAAAAAAGAAAAGCACTTTGTTAATAAAGTTTTCTGTTTGCAGCATTTCTTAACAAATATTTTTCTCCAGATCTTAAGTGTCTTATCATGAGTCAGCCTTACGATTGCAAAGCCTCAGTCTTGTTAATAATGTATAACTTCCAAATGAATCATGAGCTTATGCATAGCACTTGAGTATGCAAATTTTATAATACTCCTAATCTGAAGGCTCATATTTTTCTGTTTATTTAAAAGTGTTAGGTCTCATTTGCATTACATTTTATAGCTCTATTATGTTCTATATAATCTCTATATGTCACATTCAATCTAGATAGTGTCCCCTGAGGGCACTTTATTTATATGATTTAGCTCTTGAGTTCTCTTATGTATTTTTCAGAAATAATTTTTTCTCATTATTTTTCTTACAGTGGATCTTAAAATAGCAAAAATGGTTACTCTGGAACCTGCTGTTACAGATGTCAGTTTTCTAGGAGATTTCTTTTCTTTTTCGGCCTTTATGACATTTTGTATTGCTTGTCGAGCCTTATCTGTAGCCCCAGGGCTTCCCTTGTGGCTCAGCTGGTAAGAATCCTTTACCAGTGATGCGGGAGACCCGGATTCGACCCCTAGGTTGGAAAGATCCCCTAGAGAAGGAAATGGCTACCCACTCCAGGATTCTGGCCTGGAGAATTCCATGGACGGTATAGTCCCTGGGCTTGCAAAGAGCTGGACACAACTGAGCGACTCTCACTTCCACTATAACTGCATATGGGACTTACGTTCTTGCAGTGTGTGGCTCTCTATAGCTGCATGCTTACATACCCACGTGTTCATGTGTATGTGTGCGTCTGTAATATATTTGAAAATTGATTGTGTTGTACTTACTTTCGTGGAGATCACTGAACTACTGGCATGATTCCTTTGGTATGTAACTATGGCATATCTTATGTACAATTTTTGAATAACTTTGAAACTAAACTTATCTCTGATTTCCAGCAGGGTGTGCTAAGACAATCCCAGCCAGCACAGCCTCCGCTGGGTCCCAGGTTCATCCTACACTCTTCATTTGCAGACAGAAGGACCTGTGATAAGGTTCTTCCCTATATTGACTGCTACAATTTGGAAAACCCGTAGCAGGCCTTCTGCTTTCCCACCCTACAGCATTGGCATTGTCAGTATCAAGGGCACTGTAGATGTGATGGGTTAGACAGTTAATTTTTAAATAAATTATAATACGTGTAAATCCATGGCTGATTCATATCAATGTATGACAAAACCCACTGAAATGTTGTGAAGTGATTGGCCTCCAACTAATAAAAAAAAAAAAAAAGAGAAAGAATAAATTATAATAATTTCCTGTTAACTCAGACAAACGGCCAGTGTTCTATCACTCATATTCACATTGTAAAATTTTCTCAAATAATTTTCTCTATAATTGACAGTGATTCCTTCTTTACTTTAAAATACACTATCAACTACAAACATCCATAGTTATGAAATCACAAAAAGTCATTGAAAGATTATTTTCTTGGGTTCTGTCACCTAGTTCTAGTGAGTATTGTTGGATATAAGGAAACCCTTGGTTTTGACTTGGAAATCTTGCTGATTAGAAAAACCAAACCTTAGTATCATGGGTTTTGTTGGAACTACGTGAACACTATTGTTTTCATTGGCTTTCCTGAACTTGTGATTAAATTGTCGGTACTGTCTGTACCTTGTGAACTATGTGTTCTTTAAAAAGTAAAAATCTTTTAATACTACAGGTGTTAGACATTTTGCTTGGGATGGCAGTGAAAATATTGACACTTTATTTGATAGAGTTGATAGAAAATCCTGCATTTGCGTTTTACTGCTGCTGTGTGTATGGTGAATATGTTCTGTAACTTTGTATGGGAGCTTGTTAGAAGGTTCAAGAACACACAGTATTTCCAGAAAATTGTGTCTGTGAAACAGGTCAATATGGGGAACACGTACATGTGTCAGATGTTTAATTATGGGGGAAGAAATGATATATTGATATTTACTGAGATTACCAGTGCTTTTGCAGGCGGAATGACTAGATCTTTTTGTAAATAAAAAGATGGACTTCAGTGTATGTTAGGTTGTCCTTCAAAATAGTACCTTCCTATGAATCTCATAGAACATGGAAATTGGCTTTGGCTCTGACTGTATTTTTAAGCTCTCTTGCTGCCACTGTTTTTGCCTTGGTCCTTCTGAATTGGTTGAAAAAGAGAAAAATGAAGGTGTTAGTCACTCAGTCATGTCTGACTTTTTGTGACCCCGTGAACTATAGCCCATCAGGTTCCTCTGTCCATGGAATTCTCCAGGCAAGAATACTGAAGTGGGTAGCCATTCCCTTCTCCAGGGGATTTTCCTTACCCAGGGATCAAACCCTGGTCAAACCCAAGCAGGTTCTTTACCATTTGAGCCACCAGGAAAGCCCTACATTATAAAGCCAGCTGTCTACTTTAGAATTGGTCTGTGATTTTAGGACATGATGCAACCTACATAGCAAACTTGATCTTAAAATTCTTTTCAAAGTTATTAAAATTCAGATATTTAAAGTCATGTTACAGTTATGTAGATTATAAAAGCTAGGAATAAACTGAAAATGTGTAAGTACACCCTTCTGTGTAAGAAGCATTTTCAGCTTCACTAGTTCCCTGTGAGCATTTTCTTGATTGGAATTCCTAGTGTTACTGAGTGAGTCCAAGTTCATACTGCTTACTACATGACAGGCCAGTAAGTTGAGAAACAGGTCGTAAAGGCAAGGATTAGTGACTATTTGGAAAGCTAGAAGACTGAGAAAATGATGGACTAATGTCTCAAAGAGCCATCTTCCCCAAGTTAGAATTCAGGCTTCTCTTGTACTGAAAGTGGAGGGGATGTGGTTGTTCCAGACTTGTTAGTGTGGGAATCCTTTGTTCTTGCATCTGTCCACATAGGTCAAGATGTTTTGTAAACCTCCAACAAGACAAATGTTATCCTCTGTTCTGCAACTTTTTATCTCCATATAAATAGGAAAATGTTATGCCTTTAAAAGTCAGAGCCTTGAGAATGGTCTAGTCTGTATATTTCAGGCTATAAGCAGCATTCTTAATTTGTATTAGAAGCAATAGAATACAAAGGTTAGAGTAAAAGAAACATCTAATATGGAACCGGGTTTGTTCTTCCCTATTAAACTAGTTCTCAAGCAATAACCCCATCTTGAATTTGTTCTTGTTCTCTTGCTTTCCTGTTTTTAAAAGCCACGAGTTATTTGCTTTTTTTTAAATTTAAAAATGATTTCTCATGCTATAAATGTAATCTATTGCAACTTGCTATTTTCAGTTAACATTATGTTTCTGATTGATCCCAATGGATGCTCATAGCTATACATGATTTATTTTCACAAGTGTATGGTATTCCATTTATAAGTATATGTGTATATACAGCAATTTATTTATACAAACTGCTGCTGATGGAGATTGGATTTTCTTTTTTAAAAATAATAGTTCCTATGAACCATCTTGTGTATGTCTTCTGATGTACAGGTGCAAGAATTTTTTAGGATTTATGCCTAGAAGGGAAATTACTGGGTTGTAGGTTATGGACATATTCATATTCGTAAGATAATGGCAAGTTGTTTTCCAAAGTTTTCAAAGAAATATATATATATATATGTATATATAATGTTATACATATATAATGTTTACATATTGGGTAAATGTTTTCCAAATATACAATATATTATATGACTAAGCCAAATTGTTTTCCAGAGTTTTACGGTGTATGCTCTCAGATGTAAGAATTCTGCATGTCCAATATCGTTGCCATACTTGATATCATCAGACATTAATTCTTGCCAATTATGGTTGTAAAATAAAATCTCACTATGGCCTTAATTCAGAGAAGGCAATGGCACCCCACTCCAGTACTTTTGCCTGGAAAATCCCATGGATGGAGGAGTCTGGTAGGCTGCAGTCCATGGGGTCACAAAGAGTCGGACACAACTGAGTGACTTCACTTTCCTTTTTCATGTTCATGCACTGGAGAAGGAAAGGGCAGCCCACTCCAGTGTTCTTGCCTGGAGAATCCCAGGGACGGGGGAGCCTGGTGGGCTGCCGTCTACGGGGTCGCACAGGGTCGGATACGACTGAAGCGACTTAGCAGCAGCAACATGGCCTTGATTAGCGTTTCTCTGATTTCTGATGTGCTCAAATATCCTTTCAAATGATTATTGGCTATTTATCTTTCATCTTCTGGAAATACTTTTGTCTATTCAGTTGTCATTTTCCTTATTTTCTTTATATTTTCAAGACCCAGTTCTTCGCCCATGACATGCTGGGATATCTATCTTCCTTCGATTATGACTTGTCTTTTCTACACTCCCTTTAGAGCACTGTGGTGAACAGGAACTCTACATTCTTATAGGAGGAAAATATGTCTATCATTTTTCTTTATATTTAGAACTTTTTTGTATTTGGTTTTAGAAATCCTTCTCTCCTCCAAGGTTATAGAGATTATAAAAAATTTCCTTCTCAGAATTTTGAAGTTTTGCTTTCAACCTTTAGGTTCTTAATAAGCATCAATTTTTATTAGTATGTGCTCTATGGTTTCAGGTAGATACTTATTTTTTACTGTGTATGTACTTTTTTGTCCTGGTACTATTTATCAAATAGACTGTCTTTGCTCATTGCCACCTTTGTCACCTGCATGTTTCTGAGCTTTTTATTCTGTTAAGTCTCTCTCTCCTGTTTCAACACTATCCTGCCTGGATTACAATAGGTATTGTCATATGATATCTTTTAGGGCAGCCCATGTTCTTCTTTCTTTAAGAATATCTTGGTGAGGTGTTATCTCTGCCCCAGTGCAAGTCACAGAGGAACAGAAATAGTACTGGGATTTCTACATCACTTTCACTCATCCTTTGAATTATTTCCAGTAGTTAAAAGATATACTTATAAAGCTTATTGGACAAAGATTCACTTAAACTCTTCTCTGATGATGAGGGTTAATCACATCGTATTTAACTCAGTCTTTCTCATTGCATTTTTTTATAGGCAACTTTGAAGATTTAGCAATAAATTTAGAAGCTTGTATGAGAATCTCCTTGTAATACCTCAGAAATTCTCTAAATTTGGGAGACCAGGAATAACCTTCAGGAGCCCTTGCACTGGTCCCCCATAAGAGGGGAGGAGGGAGAAGCAGAGAGGGAGAGCCAGTATTTATCAGAACTTACAGATTCTAACTTTTTAAAACTCTATGTCATGATTTCAGTTAACTTCTAACATCTCAGTGATAGGATTATTTCTCTTTCCTATAGCTGAGAAAACCGACTCAAGGGGGAAATAAATAATTTAGTGGAGGTCACCTGGCTCCCAGATGTCTGATCAGGGCTCCACACCTCGATGTCCAGAGCCCCCATAATTCCCACTCACACCTGAGACCGGACTTTCAGAGGGAGGTGTGGAGAGGTCGGGCAGCTCTGCCCATTCAGTGCGGGTCTCCTGATTCTCATGATCTCCCAGAGCTCTGTGCTGGGACTGAACTCTGCTTGCTTGGCCAAGAAGCAGCAAGAGAGAGTGAAGGGAATGTGCTTTGTGAGCTGGAGGATAGGGCAAAGTGCCAGACCCTGGCTTTCTAGCCAGATGTCAGGTCTCTGACACTGCAGGTGATAAGGATTTGATTCTAGGCAGTCTGTTGATAGGGGATCCAGCTTACTGAACCACATCCTTGTCATGGGTGAATGCTGCATTTCAGCCCCCTGATCTAGAAAGCAGGACTCTCATGGGGCTGAGAGGTGGGGAAAGGGGTCTGAGAATAGCACAGGGGTGTTGTTGGAGTGGCAGTGGGAGATTCCAGACTGCCCACCCCAGCCTCTTAGCCCTTGTCTGTCCTGCCTCCCCTTTGAGCGGTAGGCCCTGAACTCCTCTGTGTGGCCTGAGTTTTACTTTTTTTAAATTTTTGGATCTTGGTTCCTCTATTGATTGTCCTCTGATAACTAACGTTCTGGCCTCGTCATTTCCAATACACAACTTGACTCTATGTCCTCTGGCACTTACTTTTCCAACTCTTGATGTCTTGGTGCAACTCCTCTTTTTCTGCTTTGTCTTCCTGGTCAGATCAGATCACCACCATCTTCGTCATCATCTGTCATGTCAGATGATGATAATGATGATAATAATAGTAATAATAAAAACCACCACCACATCAACAGTAATAGTAATAAGAAGTGTTGCTGACCCACACTAAGCAGATTCAGCCCTTTCTCTATCTAGATGCTTTTGTGAATTATTTCATCTAATCCTCACAGTAGCCTGAGAGAGAGCGTCCACTGGTTATTCCTAGGTTAAGTTCTTTACTCAAGGTCAAACTTGTTGGTGAGCAGTGGAGCCAAGATTTGAACTCAGGCTGGGAGCTCCTGAGGCTTTTTCCCATGTAGGGATTCCTCAAGAGACAGTCCAGGGATGTCAGAACTGCCAGGCTGCGTCAGTGATTTGGTTTAGATAATGTGGCAGAGTTGGGGACTGCTGGGGCTTGTGTGTGCGCAGTTGGCTCTGGTATGCCTCAACTAGAAACGGTGTGAACAAAGGATCACCAAACCAGCCAGCCCCCAGCCTCAGAAACATGACCACTGCAGGATGGCTCCTGAATGTAAGTATAGGTCTCATGCTATGCTGCGTGGATGCAGGGTAGATTCTGTATGCAAAGCATTAAGAAACTGGATGATATAGTTTTGAAAAAGAGAAGGGTTACTGGTGACTTAATTTTATTCAAATCTGTAATTCTGTGACAGCCAACTTTTTATGCAGTGGTTGATCCAGAAGGACTGGAGTCAGGATCTTGCCAGCAAAGAGCAGTGGCTTATTATCCCTAGAATTTGGTACACAGTAAATTGTAGTTGGGTTGCTGGCATCTGTGGTGTGGCACTGCAGACTTGCCTTTTGAATTATGACACATTTGGTACACCCAGAAGAGGTTATGTGGCTTAAAATAAAGCTCCCTGTTCTTCCTGATCCCTTCCCAGGAGTCACCTCCCTCTCCTGGAAACCGCCACTATCTTGCTTTTATTTTTTTTTTTTTCATTCTCTTGCTTTCTTTTATTTTTTACTGGAAGAAACACAAATATATTCCTAAACAATATATTTTTAGAGTTTTAAACTTCATAAAAATAGTATCATCTACTATATGTGAGTGTGTGTGTGTGTGTGTATATATAAAATTGGGTGATTTGATTATATTACATGCTGTGAACATATGTTATTATCTAACCTTTATGTTTTCAGAGGTTGGATTCAGATGGGTATATTTGAGGGACCCACAAAGAAGGCCAGGAAGATTTGAAAAGTAGGCAGGCACCCAACATTTAGGCATTCCAGAGCAGCATAAGGAGTGTAAATTTTATTCTAAATCCAGGGACAGTCCATCGAGGGGTGCTAAGTAGTGACCTGTTACGGAGGAATTTGTAATGAATGACCTTAGTGTTATCTTTTAGAATACACTGATTATCAGAGGGAGCAACTATGAAAACGGAGAGCTCTCTGTAGTATGCTAAGTGGAGACACTAGTGGGTCAACCAGACTGCGATTCAGTTTACTGCACACAGATTCCGTTGAAGGCAAGTGGATGTTCTTTGATGGAAAAATCTTGCCTCTGGTGCTCCTCAATCAGTCCCCACATAACAAGTTGGCTGTTATGAGAATTACAGATTTGAACAATCACCACTAATTCTTCTCCTTTTCAAAAATATAGCATCCTAGTTTCTTAACCCTTTGCATGCAGAATCTACTTTGCATTCATCTATCCTCTTGGTACATGAAATCCTAGACAATTCCTAGTTAAAAGTTTGGTAGAAGAAGAAAACCTGTGAACATGGTCTAGGAAAGATAAGTTAGAGGGAAAGCAATAGAACCAGGAAAGAAAAATTTAGAGGAGGGCATATGTATATACTAAGTTTATTAAGGCAGTGACCGGCAGAATCGAATGAAGTCTGCTAGGTTTAGAACTGCAGACAGACCTGTGAGGTTACCAGTTGGGAGGCCACAGGTGACCTTTTGATGGCAGTTTTAGGAAAGACGTAGGAGTAAAAACCACCAAAAGCTAATGAAAGTGAAAGTGAAAATGAAGTCGCTCAGTCGTGTCCGACTCTGCGGCCCCATGGACTGTAGCCCACCAGGCTCCTCCATCCATGGAATTTTCCAGGCAAGAGTACTGGAGTGGGTTGCCATTTCCTTCTCCAGGGGATCTTCCTGACCCGGGGATTGAACCCAGGTCGCCTGCACTGCAGGCCGATGCTCAGATGCTTTACCGTCTGAGCCCCCAGGGAAGCCACCTGATGGGACAGGTATTTAAATATTAACTTGACATAAACAGATGAAGAGAAAAGAGAATTTCCAGATAGTGCAGGCAAGGGATATACATATAAACGAGTTGTGGAGACACTATTGAGGTAACTTTAGAAAGAAAGTAAAATATTAAACAGTTGAGATTTGGGCTGATGGAGGGACAGGGGCATGGACTTGCTGACCTTTCAGTGCTCTTCCTGAACTCGGATCCAGTATTATGTCTCATTCTTTATCCCCTTGGCTACAATACCAGTGACATGGGGCAGGGGCAGAAGAGAAGGGAGGGCTTTTCTCTGTAAAAGAGGGTGGCTGATACTAGTTGGATTTTCCATGATCCCTTTGAGTTTGAGTTCCCTGGGTCAGGAAGATCCCCTGGAGAAGGCAATGGCACCCCACTCCAGTACTCTTGCCTGGAAAATCCCATGGATGGAGGAGCCTGGTAGGCTACAGTCCATGGGGTCGCAAAGAGGCGGATATGACTGAGTGACTTTACTTTTTGAGTCTGACAACTGAATATAAAGCTTCATACTGCATACCAGTTTTCTGGGGGAGTCAGTGATGAGAACTCTGAAACCCCAGATACTTAAGGAAGGTGGTTCTAGACATTGTACGATCTTGCTGTTAAATGGATCAGGGTTATGACAATCCTTTTCACATAATTTGTTGCTTTGGGAAGCAGCCTGTCACTTTCACCTTCTGGGACTGCCTTGAAGGGGGTGTACTGGGAGTGGGGGTGGCGGGGCATCGGGGGTATGCAGCAGACTGGCCTGGCACGGTGCGTGTGGTCTCTAGGGGCAACCTGTGTCTCCAGAAAAAGCCTGTATTCCAAGACTCCATGGCTCTGAAGAAGGGTATTGGATACAAAGGAGCAGGCAGGACTGGGCTGAGCAGGTGACTGATGGCTGATTCATCTTGCTGCAGTCTTGGAGGGCATGAGGCTTCTCTTCTTTCTCCCAATTATGGGATGGGAAGATGCCAGCTCAGCTTTATCTACTCAAGATGATGCAAGTTTTCTCAAATTATGGAATACAATTTACAAGAAAAGAACAATTTTCCAGGAACCATTAATCTCAACAAGGATGCATTTTTTTTTTTTCTGGAGGCTTACATAATTTATTTTTTGTTAAATTATAGGCATGGTTGCAGAACAGATAGTTTCTGACAAAAATAATACTTATGTAATCTGCTTTTATTTAAAAATTAGATGATGATTGACTTCAACTATCTCTGAAGTGCCATTGGTGTTTGATGGTAATCCATAAATGAACTTCGATGTTCACAATCTTGTTTTTGTACATTATTATTGTTTATTGTTTGGCACTGCTTCTGTTTCTCCAGACTCATACATTTCTTTATGGTTTTTAAATTTTTTAATTTTGATTAGAAGTGTGTAGAACCTACTGTATTCCCATTTGAAGAAATCTTTATGCAAAGAAGTCCTGACCGTCACTCTTTGACAGGTATAGTTAGCATAATATACTTAGATTTTGGCATATTTCTCCAGATTTACTTTAGGTAGGTTTTGTGCCCTGTTACAGGCTGAATGTTTGCATCCTTCTCAAAATTCATGTGTTGAAACATTATCCCTAAGGGGATGGTGTTAGGAGGTAATTAGGTCATGGCGGTAAAGCGCTCATGAATGGGATTAGTGCCCTTATAAAAGAGGCCCTGTAGCTCTCTGCCATGTGACGGCACAGTGGGAAGTCACCAGTCTGTGACCTGAAAGAGGGTTCTCATCAGAACTCTCCTGTCACCTGACTTTGGACTTGCAGCCTGTGGAACCATGAGGAGTAAATGTCTGCTGTTTACAGACCACTCAGTCTAGGGTACTTTGTTACAGCAACTCAAATGGACCAAGATATGCTCTATTTATCCAAACAGAGCTGGTTGTCATACCCTAGAGCATTTCTTTACTCCACAGATCCCCCCATCACCAGCTTCTTCACCTGTGGTTCATCCTTAGGTTGGTACCCCTTGAATTCAGAAGAGGTGTCTCAGACCCTTTCTCAGTCCAAGAAGAAACAGCACACCTCTGAGTCCTTACCGTACATACTGGGGATCCAGCTATGCCGAAGACACAGTTGCTTGCCTCCGTAACTCAGGGTCCAGTTGGGAAGGTGCATGGTAGTGCATGGCTGTGTATAACGCGAGTGGAAGTTCACAGGCAGTGGTCACGATTCATCTTCCTGGGACAGTCAGACTTCTGTAGATGACAGGTGATGCCAAGGCTGCTGAAAGCTAAGGAGACGTCAGCGTCCACGGTCAGATGCAGCAGAGCTTCTGACAGCTGTGTCACGTGGTCTTCAGCTTGCCTGAAGTTTGTGCAGCTTGGAAAACAGCCGTGCCTCCTCCTTTGGTGCCTGGTCAGAGGGTCTCATTGCCAGCATCATCCCGACAAAGATCTATCTCTGAGTCTCAGGCCCTTGTTTTCCTAGGTTTCAGGGGTCTACGCACTGTAGCTCCAGCACCTCATGGGTCTGTAGCCTGGGAGCTGCCCCCCCGCCCCTCCCCTAGAAATTCAAAGCCCTCTTGTGGGTAAATCATGCATCTTGATTTCTCATCCTCATGGGAGATGAGTGCTTTTCTTGCAGGACTTGATCATTGTGAGTTAGAAAAGCACTTTTTTCTATATTGCATTTCTCTGTATATAGTTTCCAGACATAATTACTATCTGTGGCAAAGTCTTCCTGTTAACTCAGTACATTTTAGAACTATTTTAATGCAAACATCATCACGTTTGCCTCTTCTATAGCATACCCAGTTACATATGTAAAAACAAATACATGGTTCTATGAGATCCTTATTATATAATGGGAAATTTGGATCCCACTGTCACACTGTTGCAGTGACATCAGTTTCAGTTTAACTGAACCATGTGGAGTGTGAGGCTCTCATCAATATTCATATTGGTGCTGTTTTGATTTTTTGACTTGTAAGGTATCTGCAGTGCTCAGTGTTTGGTTAGATACTCTGGTTTACAGTTGTCTGATTTCAACTTTGGTTACCAAGATTGGAGGCTATATTCTGGATGCTTATTGTGGCCATTCCTTCTAATGCAGCAACGGGAACAGAGTAAGTCCCACTTGCATAACAGACCTGCATCACTGTTTTGTTTCTGTCCCCAGAAATTGCATTGTCTTGATGTACTGCTGGAAACAGAGGGAAACGGCTTTATTTTTTTTTTTTAAAGTAATGATTTTTCCTGTGGTTGTGTCTCCGAAACCTGCAATGTGTTTGCAGCCAAACATACTTGCGTCAAATGACTGTGGAACTCATAGGTTGTGCGGGACGCAGCCTGCATCACGAGGCCCCCAGAGAGCCCGGCCCTGACGGCCACATCTGTGCCACTTCAGGGTTCTGAGGAGCTCTGAGGGGGCCCCGGGGAAGGGAGCTCAGCTTTCCATCCACCTCCGAAAGCTCGAGCCAGAGCTCGCTGCAGCCTGAGTTCACAAAGTCAATCGATGGGTCCTTCAGAGCCCCACCCTCCGAATTCAGATGAGAGTTGTAATAGAAATGCAGTGATAGGAAGGTCATAGAGGCGTTCACTTTGCAATTGCTCCCTTGGCAAAAGGCAGATGAAAAATTGCACAATCTCCTATGGGTTGAGGGGATTATGTTAAGAACCCAAGGTCTTCTCCGGACTGTCTATGAAGGCTGGGATTTCTTGTGTTTGAGTTTTTAGTTGTGATTTGCTTTTTCGTTGTCCTGCTCATGAAAAATCTTAAAGCTCTTTGCTGTCTGTCGTGTTATGCATACGTCTGAAGGATCTTTTCTTTTCATACTTGAATTTAAATTCTTCCCTTTGCCAAGATCACTAAAGCTGTGTGGCTGAGCCCGCAGTACTGGCCGTGTCTCATGGTCCCCAGTCCGTATGCAGCTAATTTCAGATGAGGAACCTGCCATCGGTTGGGACCCATTGACTGCTGTTCTCAGTAAAGGGGTGTCATGATATATGTCTGCCGTGATTTGTCTGTGCAACGTCGCTAAATGAGCTTGCTTTTGCTGTATATATATTTCCCCAAAGATGGTTTTCTCACATTTACTGAGAAATTTAGGTAAAAAATGATACAAATGAACTTATTTACAAAACAGAAACAGACTCACAGTTCAAGAGAGTGAATTTATGGTTACCAGAGGGGAGGGTTGTGGGGAAGCATAGATTGAGAGTTGGGGATGATAGATTGAGAGCTGGAAATTGACATGTAGACACTGTTATGTTTAAAATAGATAACCAATTAGTACCTACTATGTAGCACAGGGAACTATACTCAATACTGTGTAATAAGATAAATGGGAAAAGAATTTGAAAACGGCATCTATGTCTTTGCTGTACACTTGAAACTAGCATAACATTGTTAATTGTACTCCAACATAAAAAGTTTTTTAAAAAAAAAAGAAGGGTGAGCGACTCCTCACCTGGGGTAGCTATTGTAAGCTCTCTCTAATAAAAATGAGAACTTCACATGGGACACTGTGCTTCAGTTTTTTAAAGCTGAACACTGCCCTTTTGGCTGTTCATTTCTGTTTGATCTGGAAAAGATGGTATCCTTTGAGGATTTTATTTTCTAGTTTGGGTAAGTGTTCAGAGAAGGTAAGGAGGTCCTGTAACGTACAACACAACAGTCAGCGGTGCAGACTGGGAGTCACTTTGGTTCTTGTCTGAGCGAGACCTCTCTAAGCCTTAGTACTTTACAGGAAATGGAGACAGTAATTCTGATCTAACTATAGGGATTATTAAATCAGAAAATACATGTGAAGCTCCTAGCATAGCACATGGTATATATATTCACTAATGTTAGCACTTTTCATTATGTTATTTAAAATGAGTTATTAGGTGATTTTTTTCTGGGGAGTCTAGTGTTGCAGTATTATTCTTTAGTCTCAATATCAACTGCCTTCGATTTTTTTAAGTTTTTATTTTGCATTTTGGTTTTTTCCATTTTTTTATTATGGCAATAAAAATATAACATTAAAGTTTCCATCTTACTCATTAGTCACTATATAGTTCAGTAGTGTTCAGTATATTCACATAGTCGTAACAGATCTCCAGGACTTTTTTTATCTTACAAAACTGAAACAGTATGCCCTTTAAAAGTTAATTCCTTCACCTGCTCCCACCTCCTTGGCTATCATGTTTCAGCTTTCTGTTTTTATGACATAGGTATATAATGGAATCACAGAGTATTTTGCTTTCTTGTGACGGACTTTATTTAGCCTAATGTTTTCCAGGCTTACCTAGGTTGTATCATGTGACAGGATTTACTATTTTATGGCTGCATAATATTCCATTGTGATATATCACATTTTCTTTACTCATTCATCTTCTGGTGGATATTTGGGTTTCTTCCATCTCGTGTATTGTGACTAGTGCTGCAGTAAACATAGGGGTGCAAATATCTCTTCAAGATCCTGCTTTGAGTTCTTTTGGGTAAATATCTAGAAGTGGGATTGCCAGATAGTATAGTAATTCTATTTTTAAATTTCTGAGGAACTTACATTTTTTTTCCATAATGGCTGCACCACTTGACATTTCCACCAACACAGTGCACAAAGGTTCCAATTTCTCCATATCCTTGTGACACTTGTTATTTTGTTAATGACCATCTGCAGCAGTGTGATGGGATACCTCATCTGGTTTTGATTTGTATTTGTTTTGTGATATTGAGCATCTTTTCATCTTTTGTGATGTTGAGCATCTTTTCATCTTCTTTGGAGAACTGTTTATTCAAGTCTTTTGCCTATTGTGAAAATTTTTATGTTGTTCAGTTGTAGAAATTCTTTATATATTCTGGATATTGTCCCCTTAACAGAGATATGATTTACAGATATTTTATCCCATTATATAGATTGCCTTTCCATTTTATTGATTGTTTCCTTTGATGAGCAGAAGTTTTAAAATTTGATATAGTCCAGTTTATTTTTTTCTTTTGTTGCCTGTGCTTTTGATGTCTCATTTAAGAAAACATTGCCAAATTCAGTGTCATGAAACTTTCATCTTATTTTCCTCTAGGAGGTTTTGGTGTAGGTCTCTCATCCATGTTTATTGATGTATTTATAAAAATTTTTTATTGATGTATAGGGGCATCCCTGGTGGCTCAGTGGTAAAGAATCCACCTGCAATGGAGGAGATGCAGGAGATGTGGGTTTGATTCCTGGGTTTGGAATATCCCCTGGAGGAGGAAATAGCAACCCACTCCAGTATTCTTACCTGAAAAAATCCCATGGAGAGAGGAACCTGATGGGCTGAAGTCCATAGTGGGACAAAGAGTCGGACACAATGGAGCAACTGAGGACATAGTTGATTCACAATATTGCCTTAGTTTCAGGTGTACAACATAGTGATTCAGTTTTTATTTTTGGCAAACTGTATTCCATTATGTTATTACAAGATGTTGGATATAATTCCCTGTGCTAAAGTAAATCTTTGTTGCTTATCTCTTTTATATACAGTAGTTTGTATCTCTTAATCCCATACTCCTAATTTGTCCCTCCCTTTCTCCTTTTCTGTTTGGTAACGATAAGATTATTTTCTGTGGCTGTGAGTCTGTTTTGTATATTGGTTCATTTGTATTACTTTTTAGCTATTTTTAGTTAATTCTGTAATAGTAGAAGGTAGAGGTCCAGCTTTATTCTTTTGCAGTTGATCATGTGGATATCCAGTTTTTCCAAGACTGTTGTTGAAGGGACTGCTTTTTTCCTATTGTGAACACTCTTGTTCAGAATCATTTGACCACGTACACAAAGGTTTTTTTCTGGACTCTATTCTGTTTCATTGATCTGTATATCTGTCTTTATACTAGTACCACACCATCTTGATGCCCTTTGTATTGTAGTATGTTTTGAAATCAAGAAGTGCAAGGCCTCCTACTTTTTTGTTCTTTTTCAGAATTGTTTTAGTTATTCAGGATCTCTTGCGTTTCTATATGAATTTTAGGATTTTTTTTTCTCTTTCTGCAAAGAATACCATTGAGATTTTGATAGGGCATGCATTGAATCTTGACTGCCTTAGATTTTATCAGACAAAACTGTTCACCAGTCTTAACAAGAAAAGTGAGCTTTTGGCCCTGAAACATTTCTTTTGCTTCAGGGCAGCTTATGTTGGCATGTTTGTGTTCTGACCGAGGCCAGATTAAAGGAACAGCACAATCAAACCATGCAATGCAGTCAGTAAGCAAGTATTCTCCAGCTCTAACCGATGAAAAGATGATCTTAACCACTTCTGATCTGATTTATTGGTAGAAACAGGGAGCATTTAATTATGCTTGCTGACAAATGTTAGCATTATGTGAGACATTCTCAGTTAACAGTTTCAAATAGTGAATGACTGATAAAATTTTTACAGAGGAAGAAATAGGTGATAGGAGTTTTCTGTTGCTGCTGCCCTGTGGTTATTATTTGCTGAGTAATATCTGCTCCATTTCTGAGTCAGATGCCTTAAGTGAGAATAAATGGACGTTGTGTATGCAAGTCCCTGATTAACTATGGCCATAGCTTTTGAATTTCTTCCATGGCCTCATGCCAGCACCACAGTGATACAGATGAGGCAGGAGTTTTCTGTAGAATATTCAGTTTCAAGAGACTAAACTTTGAGGAATGGGGTGAATTGTCCAAGGCCTGGTGGCTCTAGAGGGCAGAGGCAAAACTTGACTGAACAAAATCATTTCAAGTGGTGTTTAGGACATTGGTTAGTCATTCCGAATTCTGTGAACTCACTTATGCTACAGAAGCTGCACGTTCAACTGCTCAGCTAATTAATTAGCCTTTGGACAGTGCTTTACATGGAAGTCAAAAGATCTTGGAAGACACTAATCATTTTAAAATTCAAGAAAGGGATGTAGGCCAAGGGCAATTATTCTCAGCTAGAACAGAGCAATGAAATAAGGTAAGTCAAACTTACAAAAAGCCAGTTTTCTTGATTTCTTAAATTTTACTCCACTTTAGTGTGCCTTTTCAAATGAAGACTAACTATACAAAAGAGAAACAGACTCCAAAAGCAAACGTATGGTTGCCAGCAGGGGAAGGTGGTGGGTGTGTGTGTGTGTGGATAAATTAGGAGTTTGGGATTAACATATACCATTACTGGTAGCTCAGATGGTAAAGTGTCTGCCTGCGATGCGGGAGACCCGGGTTCGATCCCTGGGTTGGGAAGATCCCCTGGAGAAGGAAATGGCAACCCACTCCAGTACTCTTGCCTGGCAAATTCCATGGGCGGAGGAACCTGGTAGGCAACATACAGCCCATGGGGTTGCAAAGAGTCAGACACGACTGAGTGACCTCCCTTTCTTTTTCTTTGCTATAAATAAAATAATTAACCAACAAGGACCTACTGTAGAACACAGGAGACTCTACTCAGTACTCCATAATAATCTATATGGGAAAATAATCAGAAAGAATATATAGGAGTATATATGTATGCACACGTATATATGACTGATCACTTGGCTGGTCACCTGAAACTAATAGATTATAAATCAACTATATTGAGTATAAAATAAAAATTAAAAAAGAATAGCTGAATAGTCATTAGTAGACGTTAGCTATAAGAGTAGTGTAGATATTATATGTAATTAAATTATTTGATGTTATTTAGAACCCAAACATAATGGTATAGATGAAGCAGGCATTGTTCTGTATTGTCTCAAATCCAAAAATCGTGCATAAGATGATACCTGTTTGGAGTTTCTCTGAAAATTGCCTTTCTCTGCCTTTGAAAAGTGTCTTGCACATTTTTGAATGACTTTTTATAACTAGTCACAGTGACAATGTTAACTGATTAAAATGATCAACCCTGAGGGAATTCATTGCCCTCCACAGATCAGTAGCCTCATTTCCTTCAGTGTTAGGTATTGAATATTGCTTTACAGGGAAGAAGCTGTTGTAAATTGCCAGTGTATTTGGCTCTTATTTTTATGTATTTGTATTTGGTTCTTATTTTTCTTATTTTTTTTAGAAATTCTTAAAACTTTGAGGAAGTAAAATGTATGTTTTCTTCTCATGTCAAAGCTGACAAATACTTTTAAAAAGCACAAATATATTATAAAACACTCTAAAACGAAATCATAGACATTACTACTTTGATCAAAGTTAAGAAGAATGTATTTATTACCTCTCTCACTTTTTTTCGCCTCTTACTGTATTTCTGGTATTTAAATGAAAAATTCTAATGAAGAGATTTTCTTTCTTTTGAGCCAAACATTGTTTCATTACTGTTATGCCATCTTTAACTTCTCTTTTTTTCTCCAAAACTTTGAGCAAGCAGAATCCTTTTAATATCTCTGAGTACTTGCCATAGATTGGAGCACTCAAAAAGAAATTTTGCTTGGAAATGTCTTTCTTCTACACTCTCAAATATATTCTTTGCATAAATGCATTTAATTTCTTCTTCTCCTTCTCATGACCTTGATGGCAGTGCTGGCAGCGTACAGATATAACTTTACAGTTTCTTGGCATCTGCCAAGTTCCCTTTCTTATCCCAGACACCAGCAGGGCTGGCTAAGAGGGACCTGGAATAGAGATCCAGAGAAGAAAGGTTTTGTGGCAATGACAATTCTTTCAGGCACAAAGTCAAGATCATTAATGAATGAATGCTTCCTAATTCCTTTGAAGCCCACTGTGTATAATACGTGAATGAGACACAGAGCTCAAACTGCCAGTGAGCCAGCCCCTGAAGTTACTGTACAGAAGAGAGAAGTCTGGAAGATCAAGTGTGTGTGGCGAATCCAGGAGAAGAGGAGGTATTTGGCAGAAACAGCAGGGTACCAGTGGGGCCTGGGGCATTAGGCAGGCAGGTGCTGAGGTTGGAGAGTTAAGGAAATGAATACTGACCATTCACGTGGATGCTGACCCTGCCCACACTCTTCTTGTATATGGAATTAGGGAGAGTGAGCACGACTCAGTCAGTTGTTGGAGAAAAGATGAGAGAGCATCACTGCTACCCTCCCTCCACCGTTTTTTGACTGTACCGCAGGGTGTAAGAGATCTTGGTTCCTCAATCAGGGATCAAACCTGTGCCCCCTGCAGTGGAAGCCCAGTCTTGATTGCTGGACCTCTGCTACTCCTTGAATCTGTCTAGAAGAGGCAGAAACTTGAAGCTTCTAGTTTCTAAACATCATCTTGTCCCCCTTTGACGCTTTCTTTGATATAATTGGAAGGCAGCTGAGGAGCATGGGGCTGGAATCATGTTTCCTCTGAGAATCCTCTGAACCCCAGTTTTTTCATAGCTAGAGGTCTTCTTGGTAAGCACATAGTAAGATGGTGTTTGCACAAGTAAGTGCCTCATGGAGAGCCTGGCACCTATCAGGTTATCTACATGTCTGAATTAAATCTGATTTGTGAATAAATATTTAAAAATTTCCCCCAACTCTTTGAACTCTTTTTTTCCCCTTTCTTTCTTCTTTGAACTCTTTTGAATGATTATTTAAGCTGCTAGGTTCATACATATAAACCCATTTTCTTATTATTCTTCCAGTATGTTTAGTTTTACTATAAAGTTGAACATGCTCATTATATAAATTTTGAAAAATTTATATAGGCTAAATTTCAAACTCCAAAGATTAAAATGTATTTGACTTAAAAATTAGGTCACCTAAAATTCTGGCACTTAGAAAGAACCAGTATTAGAATTGATAGATCTCCTTCAGTCTTTAATTAAAAAGTGGACTCTCTTGCCTTTTATACATTTGTGTTTATGTACTGAGGCAGTGTGGAATAGTGGTTAAAAATACCAGATTTGGCACTGGACAGATCTGTATTCTGGTTCCAAATTTACTACTTGTAATTATGTAATCTTTAGTTAACTGTTTGATCTCTTTATGACGTCCCCTCACCTGTGAAGGGACATAATATTACCAATTTCATTGTGTGAATGTGAAGAATAAATCAGGTAATACATGAGACCACAAGGGCTTCATATACTATCGCAAAAGTAGTCATCAAGTGTTAACTCTGCTTCTTGTTATTGAGTTGTGAATATTAATGAAGAAATAGAAACAATTCTTTGGGAGAAGTTCTTTGTAATTTCAGTCTTCAGGTAGCTAATTGTCTAATACTACCTCTTGTCTGGCAGATTATTTACTACATTGAGTACCTAAAGGAATCTGTTCATTTCTTTTCCAATCTCAAGGCTTTACCTTTCAAGGATATCAGAACAGTACTTTCCTTTTTCATAATGCAGAGGTCATGATAAGCTAAGAAATAATTACAAGTGTAAAAGAAATGGCAGCTGAAGGAACAACTGAGTATGTTATGATCTAAGAATACTTAGTAAAATGTAATTTTGGTAGACTTTTAATGTTCTAATAATAAATTATTTTTACTTGCATTTTAGCCATATTAAATGCATTGATCAACACAAGGAAAAATGAAAAAAAAATTTTACTTGGATAGCCTGGGTATAATAATAACACATGGAAACACTTTTCTGACTTTATGATAATAATATTGCCTTATATTTTTAATTATGTAGCTCATACCTTTCAAAATGTTGTCATACACATTAGGGAATGGCTACCCACTCCAGTATTCTGGCCTGGAGAATTCCATGGACCATATAGTCCATGGGGTGGCAAGGAGTCGGATATGACTGAGTGACTTTCACACATCAAAGGCTTTAGTATAGTTAAGGAAGCAGAGAGTGCTAGACAGAGTGCCTGATGAACTATGGATGGAGGTTCGTGACGTTGTACAGGAGACAGGGAGCAAGACCATCCCCAAGAAAAAGAAATGCAAAAAAGTAAAACGGCTGTCTGAGGAGGCCTTATAAATAGCTGTGAAAAGAAAAAAAGGAAAAAGCAAAGGAAAAAAGGAAAGATATAGCCATTTGAATGCAGAGTTCCAAAGACTACCAAGGAGAGATAAGAAAGCCTTCCTCAGTGATCAATGCAAAGAAATAGAGGAAAACAATAGAATGGGAAAGACTAGAGATCTCAAGAAAATTAGAGATACCAAGGGAACATTTCATGCAAACATGGGCTCAATAAAGGACAGAAATGGTATGCACCTAACAGAAGCAGAAGATGTTAAGAAGAAGTGGCAAGAATACACAGAAGAACTGTACAAAAAAGATCTTCACGACCCAGTTAATCACGATGGTATGATCACTCACCTAGAGCCAAACATCCTGGAATGTGAAGTCAAGTGGGCCTTAGAAAGCATCACTATGAACACAGCTAGTGGAGGTGATGGAATTCCAGTTGAGCTATTTCAAATCCTTAAAGATGATGCTGTGAAAGTGCTGCACTCAATATGTCAGCAAATTTGGAAAACTGAGCAGTGGCCACAGGACTGGAAAAGGTCAGTTTTCATTCCAGTCCCAAAGATAGGCAATGCCAAAGAATGCTCAAACTGCCGCACAATTGCACTCATCTCACTTGCTAGTAAAGTAATGCTCAAAATTCTCCAAGCCAGGCTTCAGCAATATGTGAACCGTGAACTTCCAGATGTCCAAGCTGGTTTTAGAAAAGGCAGAGGAACCAAAGATCAAATTGCCAACATCCGCCGCATCATTGAAAAAGCAAGAGAGTTTCAGAAAAACATCTATTTCTGCTTTATTGACTATGCCAAAGCCTTTGACTGTATGGATCACAATAAACTGTGGAAAATTCTGAGAGAGATGGGAATAGCAGACCACCTGACTTGCCTCTTGAGAAATCTCTATGTAGGTCAGGAAGCAACAGCTAGAACCAGATATGGAACAACAGACTGGTCCAAATGGGGAAAGGAGTACGTCAAGGCTATATATTGTCATTTTATTTAACTTATATGCAGAGTACATTATGCAAAATGCTGGGCTGGAAGAAGCACAAGCTGGAATCAAGATTGCTGGGAGAAATATCAATAACCTCAGATATGCAGATGACACCACCCTTATGGCAGAAAGTGAAGAAGAACTAAAGAGCCTCTTGATGAAAGTGAAAAAGGAGAGTGAAAAAGTTGGCTTAAAGCTCAACATTCAGAAAACTAAGATCATGGCATCTGGTCCCATCACTTCATGGCAAATAGATGGGGAAACAGTGTCAGACTTTATTTTTGGGGGCTCCAAAATCACTCTAGATGGTGATTGCAGCCATGAAATTAAAAGACGCTTACTCTTTAGAAGGAAAGTTATGACTGACCTAGGAAGCATATTAAAAAGCAGAGACATTAGTTTGCCAAGAAAGGTCTGTCTAGTCAAGGCTGCATTTTTTCTAGTAGTCATGTATGGATGTGAGAATTGAACTATAAAGAAAGCTGAGCACCAAAGAATTGATGCTTTTGAACTGTGTTGTTGGAGAAGACTCTTGAGAGTCCCTTGGACTGCAAGGAGATCCACCAGTCCTTTCTAAAGGAAATCAGTCCTGGATATTCATTGGAAGGACTGATGTTGAAGCTGAAACTCCAATACTTAGGCCACCTGATGTGAAGAGCTGATTCATTTGAAAAGACCCTGATGCTGGGAAGGATTGAAGGTAGGAGGAGAAGGGGATGGCAGAGGATGAGATGGTTGGATGCCATCACTGATTCAGTGGGCATGAGTTTGGGTGGACTCCGGGAGTTGGTGACAGACAGGGAGGCAACACGACTTGGCAACTGAACTGAATGAGGCAGATGTTTTTCTTGAATTCCCTTGCTTTTTCTATGGTCCAGTGGATGTTGGCGATTTGATCTCTGATTCCTCTGCCTTTTCTAAATCCAGCTATAACTGCTGGAAGTTCTTGGTTCATGCACTGTTGAAGCCATAGTTCAGTTCACTTGCTCAGTCAGGTCTGACTCTTTGTGACCCCATGGACTGCAGCATGCCAGGCTTCCCTGTCCATCATCAACTCCTGGAGCTTGCTCAAACTCATGTCCATTGAGTCGATGATGCCATTCATCCATCTCATCCTCTGACGTCCCCTTCTTCTCATGCCTTCAGTCTTTCCCAGCATCAGGGTCTTTTCCAGTGATTCAGTTCTTTGCATCAGGTGGCCAGAATGTTGGAGTTTGAGTTTCAGCATCAGTCCTTCCAATGATTATTTAGGACTGATTTCCTTTAGGATGGACTGGTTGGGTCTCCTTGCAGTCCAAGGGACTCTCAAGAGTCTTCTCCAACACCACAGTTGAAAAGCATCAGTTCTTCGGCGCTCAGCTTTGTTTATAGTCCAACTCTCACGTCCATACATGACTACTGGAAAAATGATAGCTTTGGCCAAATGGACCTTTGTTCGCAAAGGAATGTCTCTGCTTTTTAATATGCTGTCTAGGTTGGTCATAACTTTGCTTCCAAGGAGTAAGCGTCTTTTAATTTCATGGCTGCAATCACCATCTGCAGTGATTTTGGAGCCCCCAAAAATAAAGTCAGTTACATGTATTACCAGGTAGTTATATTTTTTCTTATTGTAGTCAGTGGAATCTTTTTAGAATTTTCATATTCTGTTAATTCCTGGTATATGTGAAATAAATTGTTTTGTATGCTGATATTAGGCACTTTACTGAACTCTCATTTAGATAAATTGGCTAAAGGTTCTGTAGCCAATCATATTGTCTGTGAACAGTGTCTTTTATAATCTTCATACCTTTTTTTTTTCTTTTTCTTGTCCCCTTGCCAAAGCTCAGATTTTCAGTGCAGGGGTCATTAGAAGCGTTATAAATAGACATTAATGATGATGTTTGATAACATCTCAGATTAAGGAAGTTCCCATTCATCTTGACTTCTCTGAGTTGTTTTTGGTCTTGAATTTTATTAAATACATTTTTGCTTTTATTGCTCAACCATATTTTTCTTTCTCTTAATCTCTTTATATATCCATTAATTATGTAATGACCCAACAATATTGATGTAAAGACTCAGATTCAGATTAAAAGGACTTGACTATTTTTATCTCAGTGAGGAAAGTGAGAAAACATAATAAATCAAGCCAGTTTCTAAAAGATGCATTTGTGTAAATGCATCTGTAAATGTGGTCATGTCTTGAAGTTGATGAGATGGCGCGTAATGTCCTCTTGTAGAAATGAGAATGATGAAGACTGAATAGAATGCTAGAATCAGAGAAAGCAATGGCACCCCACTCCAGTGTTCTTGCCTGGAGAATCCCAGGGACGGGGGAGCCTGGTGGGCTACTTCTATGGGGTCACACAGAGTTGGACACGACTGAAGAGATTTAGCAGCAGCAGCAGCAGAATGCTAGAATGGTGAATTTCTAGGATTGTAGCAGGGGGAACAGAAAGAGAAATAGTAATCGTGCTCACTTAAGATGAAAATTAGATTTCTAGGAGCACTGCATAGCAGAATCTTATGACTTTTATGCAGTAATGCTCCAGAACTAGAGTTTGAGGGTAGAGTACAAGATTTCAAGTAGCCGTATTGATTTGAGAATGTGAGTATGCAAGGTGGTTGCAGCAGGAAGACAAGGGAAGTAGGGAATTACTGAGGGAACTGGGTTTAAAGATTAGTTGATTTGATCAATCATGGGTGAGTGGGGTTGCTGCTTAAAGAAAGAAAAGAAGTCAGGAACACTGTCTGGTACACTTGGACAAATTTTTGGCAAAGAGACAGTGGGAAAGAGAAGGAAGAAGATTGTCCAGTGGGGAAATTAGAGTATATGATTTCATAAGAGAATTGTATTGAGGTAATGGCATAGTCTAGGTTATGGCCATACATTTCAGAGTTTTTGTTAGAATGGTTTCCAGAAAGTACTGCAGATGAGTCACTGCTCATCAAATTGCCTGCAAATGAAATGATCCGCTTGTTCCTATCTGTAATAAATACATTTTTTATTACTGTAGGACTATAGTTTATGTGTTGAGTCTACGAAAGTGTTAGCATTTTTCTGTCATTATATGAATGTATTACCATCTCAACAGCATTGTATTTTCATGAAGTGTGGTGTGCGTAATCCTTGCATTTTAAGGGAATCAGATTTTTTTTTTTAATACTTTTTTTTAGCCATGCAGTGCAGCTTGCAGGATCTTAGTTCCAGAACGAGGGATCTCAGAACGAGGGATCTCAGAACGAGGAATCTCAGAACAAGGGATCTCGGAACAAGGGATCTCAGAACGAGGGATCTCAGAACTAGGGATCTAACCTGTACCCCCTGCAGTGGAAGCACAGGGTCCTAACCACTGGACCACTGGGAAACTCCTGGGAATTAGATTTTTAATGATATTTATTAAATATGTTTGAATATAACATTGACATTTTTTTGAGGGTGGAATCTTTTTCTTAGAATTCTTTGTTCTGTGCTTGTTTCTATGTCTTTAGCCTTTATAAATAAGGAATAAATCTTCTGTTTTCTTAAATAGGCTCCCACTCTGAGAAGTATTGAAAAATGTGGCAAGAGTAGGTTTTCAGCTTGGAGGATTGATTTGTTCCTGTTGTTCTGGAACGGGCCAGTGTCCAGAATTTATGTTGAAAACTGGAAAAAGGATTCAGAAAACTACTGTAGAAGCTATTTCTGGAAGTATATTTGCTTTTTTCTTTCTTTCTGAAGAAATGGTAGTTCATGTATACCCTAAGAAAGTTTTCAACAAATTGAAGGATTATAATCTAACCAAACAAGATTGACCAAGTTTTCTGTATTTACACCAAGAATTTAATAAACTGAATTAAATGTGAGGTTCGTAAGGTAAAAAATTGTCAGATTAATCCAATTAACTTGATGAGTGCAGGCTTCATGCCTGGTAGGTTGCAGAATTCTACAGAATATATAAAAAGAAAGTCTGATGTGGTCTTTGCCTTTAAGGAAATTTTACTTGCATAACTGAGGCAAGAAATTTTTGGCTTGAGAAAACAATATAGAACAGCACAGGGTTGCAACAATTCTAGGGTTCTCTCAACTCTGTGGATCATGAAAAATAATTTCATGTCTGCAATCATGTCTGATTCATGGGAAAATGCAATATAAAATCGTTTTCTAGTAAAAAATTCAATAATATATCAATAGCTACATCTATAATTACATTTAAAATTATGCTAATTTGAATTTCCTCCAGAAACTTTGGTTGATGATCTGATTTTTGTTGACTGTCAGAAATATTTCTGGAAGTATTTTTAAATGAAATTAAATTTTTTATTTTGGGGGGCTGTATAGTGTCTTCGTTGGAGCTTGAGGGCTTTCTGTAGTTGTGGTGTGGAGGGACTGCTGTCTAGCTGTGGTGCATGCGTTTCTCACCGTGGTAGCTTCTCTGGCTGCAGAGACAGGCTCTAGCGAATGGTCTGAGTTGTGGCTAGCGGGCTCTAGTGTGCTGGCTCAGTGGTTGTGGCTCGTGGGCTCCGTTGCCCTGCAGCATGTGGAATCTTCCAGGAGTAGGGCTCAAACTCATGCTCCTGCATGAGCAAATGGATTCTGAACCTCTAGACTGCCAGGGAAGTCCTGTAATAAATATTTCTCTAGCACTTGCTCTATACCTGTATTAAGTGTTTTGTAACTGATAACGCCTTTATCTGGTTAGGAACCTATGAAATAGGCCTGTTAGTATAATATTTCTTTCAATGATAAGGAAACCAGAGAGGCTAAGTAATTTGCCCAAAGCCACAGAGCTCATGCATGGTAGAGTAATGATTTGAATCCTAGCATCACTGTACCTCTTTATTTTTGGTCTATTCTGTTTTATTCTTTACCACCCATTCTCAGTGTTATCCTTTAATGAGTGAAGTAGAAATAGATACTCATCAGAAAATAAGTGGAAATTTTGCAGATGTGCAGGACATGACTTTTGTCATGCTGGGACATATTTTAGATATTTGTCAGCATGATATTCTGAGTTTATAACTTCTTCCTCCCTCCTCTCCAAAAGAAGCTGGAAACAAACTATAGAAAACAGCAGTTGTGTTATATAGTGTTAATATAATTTTGATTTTTTCTTTCTCTGAATTTGGTTCAGAGGAACCTCAATACTCCAATCATTGCTAAAGTTACACATTCTGTGACTACTTCTTTTAATTTTTATTTCCTGAATTGGTTGCACTTTGGACTATGGTGATGTCAGTCATTCAGGAATCTGACTGTGTGTCAACCATGTAAGAGTGATCAATGTAGGGTTCCCAGCTCTGATCACTTTTGTTCCTTTTCCGCAGCCTTCCTACATGGAGTTTAATGATACAGGAGAACATTTATGGAAAGATGTAATTTTAATGATAAATAATATCAGAGCATTTTCTTGAGTTGTGTGTTTCCAATAAGCCTCTTTAAGCCAAGAATTAAAATTGACTGGACCAAGACATGTGTGACCTGTGTCTGTCATTGGCTTTGTCACCAGGAACCAAAGGAAAGAAATCAGCCTGACTGGATGCCTGTTTACTTCTGTAGACTATTAGTGTCAGTGTGAGGTCCTGACACTGCCCTTGCTGTTATTCAAGGTCTTGTTTCACTGGCAAAATTGGTCTTGACAGCTGTCTGTTATTTTCCCTAATAGTTCTGGACAGATACGTTGATTTGTAGCTTCAGATGAGATGCACACTTGTCAGTTCAGACAAAAATAGCTTTGGGATTCTTGCTGTGAAATCTCATTTGTTTTTCTGGCTGTTTAGAGGGACATTACATGCAGACATGAGTAGGATGTCCTTTGCCTAAAAGCTGATGCACTAAAAATGGAATAATTCCTAGCCTGTAGGTTCAGTGTTTATAATAATTTGGGCAAGCCCCTTTCTACACACTGACATTATTGGCAACCTCCTGTCCCCCTGTCTTCAAACACCGTCACTGAGGTTTACAGGAAGGTCCAACTTGCCATGTGCAGTTCTCATTGCATGACAGACGCTGGAGGCTCTGATGTCTAAATCCTCCTTTGGTTACATGATGACTCTGATGCTAGATTATGGGCAAGTGTTATGATAGACCTGTTTGTGTTAACATTATCTATTAGGTGATGGATGGGAAGATAGAGTATATTCAGAATTAGTGTGATAAACACCATTGGGTCTATTGGAATTATTTCATCATCATCTATCGATTTGTTGCATTACCTGCTAGATGATTGACAGATAGGTTATCACAATTTGTCTGAATTTCCTAGGAGAGGGCAGCTCTGGATAAACTTGAGTGTAGGACACATTGATAATAGAGAAGTTGGAGAGAAGAGTTGGGGCAGGAAAAAACCTTAGTGTAAGACCTAGGAGGTGGTACTATCAACTATTATCAATTTCATCATACATAAGAAAAGTTTTTCATCCAAACATCATCCAAATCTTATATTTACTTATAAATTTTGAGTTAAATTTGTTCTCAAAGTAGACGTGCCTGATCTGATGGATCTGCTGTTTGTGTCTGATGATACTCTGCTCTCATATCTTTGTCGCTCATTTTTATTTGCAACACTTTCTCTCACCAGATTTTTCTTATAAAAGACTTCAGCAGATTTGATGATCACACAACCTGATATTCCCCTAGTCCATTTCTTTTGCAAAATATACACAGAGTTTCCTTTAACCATGAGTATTCTTTAAAAAATAACTTGTTAACTGGAAACTTGCTCTGAATAGTACTCATTTAGAAATTTTGAAGATGGCTATCTACATCTTTTTTTTAAATAGATTTTTTTAAAATAGTGATATTTATTTGGCCAAGTCCATGGCATGTTCCCTGGCCAGGGATCAAACCTATGCCCCCTTCATTGGGAGTGCAGAGTCTAACCAGTGGACCACCAGGTAGGTCCCTGGCCATCTATATCTTTTGAATGTCGTTCCTACTCAAAGGTTTTCTCTCAACTCTGATCTCTTAGCTCTGTGATGGGGAAATGTAGAGAAGGGAGCAGGCAGGTAGGCGAGGAGAGTAATACTGTGAGTGTGAAACTTTTCTATATGAAATTGTTACCATGGGAACAACTTTGTAAAGCACCATAATGAACATTTTCTTAAAAGATAAAGTTTTTCGCAGTCCTTTCACCCTAATAGATCAGCTGTATTTTGCATGTGTGTTTAATTATAGCCCATGTAGGTGTAATGATAATAGATATTTGCATATGTTGACTTTTACAGTTAATGTTATGTGCTATTATATTTGTCCCATAATTTAAATCTTAAGTAATATTGTTTCAAGTAGATGTACCTTATTTTATGAAATTATTCCCTTACTGTGAGTTCTTTGGGTAGTGTCCATTCTTTTTCTGTTATAAATGAGGCACATTCGTTTATTCCAAAAACTCTTGTTTGACCCATCAATTCACTGTTGGATGCCTTTCTGGACATTGTATTTTCATGATGAAGCCAAACATTTGAAAGATCAGTGTTGACGAATCCTGTAGGAATAGCTGTTATGGTAAAATTGTTTTTGTGAAGTAATTTATGTTATTTTATCCAACTGAATGACTATCTTTTCAATATTTTTCAAACATGAGATATATATATATATATATATATATATAAATCCACCTTCCACTGTAGGATCCCAACACTCTAAAAGAGTCCCATCCTTTTCAGCTTTCTACATAATTACAGATCTATTATAGAATATTACTTTTTTTCTTATTTTTCACCTTAGATAGGACCTTTGAACACAGTTGTAGAGTATTAGGTTTAGAAAGATACGAAGATCCAGATTTGCTCAAAGTGAGACCCATGTGGCCTTCACCAGCTTTACTGCCGGGGATGAGCTGATGTTAGGTTGCCCAGTGAATACCATGGGCAGAAGCTCACATGTCAGGGCACCTTTGTTCTAGTGCAAGCACCACTAGTGCACACAGGTGTGCATCTTTGCAGTGATTGTTGTCTTTCTGTATCACAATATGCGTGACGTAGCTAATCAGAGTTCTCACTGGTAGCCATTGAGCCAGTGGCAAAACCAGGTGCCATCATTATGGAGCATGCTGACTCCATTGTTTACTTACAGCAGTGATGCTTTTGAATGTCCAAGACTATGAGATCGTGAGGAGCTGAGTGACTTCCTTCTGTATGGGTGTTTGTGTGTGTTTTGCTCAACTGAAACACAGTCTGTATTCTATTACATAGAATGTGTTGAGATGCATATGTAATGTGATTTCTTTTGAAAAATGCTTGAATAATAGAGTGGTTGAACTAGAAGTGCTGAGTAGTACTTGCTTCTTTAGATGCTACACACACACAGAGGCACACAGAGCATTTTGTTGGATGGACATGCTTTTGGTAATGCCATCATCTTAAATTTTTATTTTATATTACAAATGATCAAGTCTTTAGAGATTACATATATATGTATGTGTTTACATATATTAAAGCTTTATTCTGATGCTCTGATTTTGCTCCTTATATATTTTTTTCTTTGGAAAATATGAATCCAAGTGAATTAAAAATGCCAGAGAGGGGAGTGTGTTACACCTGAAACATCCTTAGGATTTCTGAAAGATTGTACTTTTTTTCTTAATTTATAATGATATTTTTATTAGGAATGTGTTTAACATGGAGAAAATTCGTAGGGAGATATAAATAAATTATGTAAGAAAATAAAAACTACCTAAAATTCTGCTATTCAGAGATAAACTGCTGTTAACATTTAATATATTTTATTTTTTCCCTATTTAGTGCATATTCTTCTTTCCTTTTTAAAAATAAGTTTGGAATCATCTTACTCATATCGTGCATATCCTGTTTTTCTTCACTTTTTATCTCATATCACTTCTGTACCAATAAACTCTTTGTAAAAGTGGTTTTTACCATGACTGTCCCGTATTTCAGTGAATAGTATGTTTTCCTTCTGAAATATTGGGAATTCTCTGTTGGGTGTCACAGAGTCTTGTTTTGGGCACCATTTCCCCCTGTGTGCCCATCATTGAGTTAAAAGAGCCCATCTTTTACCAGCAGTCTCTTTGTTTTTAAGTGATCTGAAAACTTTCCCTTAGATCTGGAGGTCAACTTGTAAGTGTAGCCCTGGCTGGTTTCTGATGTCCAACATGAGTGGTTGACCTAGCACCGAGTCAGCATTTCCCCCTGCTCCTCTGGTGCAGGCCTGCTCCTTGTTTTTTTCCCCTGTCTTCATGATTATATTCTGTCCTGAGGTACATCAGCTTCCCTAGTCTCAGTTCTCCTTACCATTAGCATCCCTGGGTGCGACAGTCTTAGGAGAGTCTGTGCAGAGAGGTTCTGAGGCCTGCTAAGGGCTGCCTGATGAAGAAAACTGCTCCACCACCTCTGAAAGCAGGCTCTGGGATCAGCAGTCCAGCCTGAGCAAGGCAGGGCTAGGACTACCTGGACCAAGGTTCTGGATAATTCCTCAGAGGCTGAAAACTATGTAGTTGATTTTCTTATCTTCCAGTGCTGTTCTCTTTGCAGCCTTTATGTGTTGTCCTAGATATTTCTGCTGGAAACTGTGGGAGAGCAAATGGAGTTGATTAAGATGGTTTTCATCCCACAGAGAAATCTACACGCTACTGAGGGAGCAGGTCTCATTCAGCGCCATGTTTGAGTTCACTCTTGGCCTTGGATTCTGCTAAGGGTATCGAATGGCATTCCTGGATGACAATACAGGCTGGGATGAATTTATGCATTTCTTCCCTGTTGGAATATAGCATAGAAACTTTGTCTGGTCCAGAGATCACTGACCTCTAGGCTCACTAAGGTCTGTTTCAAGCGCAGTGCCATCCTGTGGTGTGGACTCGGGGAGCTGGGGCCGTGCTGACAATGGAAACAAATTCTGGAGAATATTATACAACCAAAAATATTAAGTATGTGCAACCTGTGTGCAACAAAAGCAACTTAATCTGCAACAGTGCTAGAGAGGCTCGGAATTGCTTATGCTTTTTGAGTCATCCTTTTTAGCCAGATAATTTTGCATTTGTATCTGTAATACCTCTGACATTTTTTTCAGAGTTAATTTCCAGATGAGGAAATGAAACCTTTAACTTAAACTTGCCAGAGTTATCATAGCTAGTAAGTGGTACAACTGGGATGAAAGTCTGGTTTTCTCTCTACCAAGTCTAAGAGTTTTTCCGCCATTGTACCAGCTCTTCTTTTTCTTTAAAAAATTATTTATTTGGCTGTGTCGAGTCTCACTGAGGTGCATGGGCTTCTCTCCAGCTGCAGTGCACATGTGGGATCTAAGTTCCCCAACCAGGGATCAAACCCACACCCCCTGCACCGAAAGCTGGACTCCCAACCCCTGGACCACCAGGGAAGTCACCATTGTACCCATTCTTAAGTCAAAGTAATGAATCATTTATTTTCCAGAAGACAGTTTCATTGCAGTGGATTTATTCTTTACTTTATCATTTATCCATTTAACAGGCCTCTGAACCGTGGTTGCCCCACTGTTAAGAAATATCAACACCATGCTTAATTTACCTGAATGCCAAAGTGCTTTCCGTGTGTACTGAATAATTGCATTGTGTGTTTAAAGATTATTCTTAGTGACTCACTCCTTTAATTTCACTCCATCTAGCGTGATTTATTACCCCTGAGGATGGTTGATAAGTAGGATCCACTTGAGGGAATTGTCACCTTTTATGTGGAACATACTTAAGAGAAAATTGATGATGGAAACACATGGAGTTAATTATATGAGAGAAATCAAATAGATAAAATATTTGAAGTCAGATTTGCACAGAGCATCAAAGATATTTGCTAATGTTATGATAGTGCCATCTTAAATCTGTTTGGCAGATGACTAAGCATTTAAAAAATTGCAGACATCTGTCCTGTTATTGACTGTTTCTTGCAGTGTATTTTGTTTCTTTTCCTTTTTTTTTTACAAAGAATGTTCTTTGGGAAAAGCTCAGGAAATACTAAAAACAATATAGGAAAAAATTAAGTTCAAGTTATTTCTATCATATAGAGATGAATACCCCCATAATTCTTTTTTTATACTATAGATTTATAAAATACTTGTATAATGCTAGAGGTTTACAAAAAGCAAGCTTTTGACCTGAAGGTAGCAGGTTTGTCTCCTTCCTAAAGGGAGCGTAGAAGAGGTGTTAGGAGCCTGCCAGGACTTGGGGTTGGAAATGGGAAACGTAAAGTGAGTCCTAGAATTTTTCAGTACTTTTGATCTGGGACAAACAGAGCTGCCTTTGGTGTTTTTAATATCCCTTTAAATTCCATTCTGCCAATAAATATGATACGTCAATGAAATGTAAAAAAAAATACTAATGAACATCTGAGAATTCCCAGTTTTTCACCATTATAAATAATATTACAGGGAAAATCATTTTATATGGTCCTTTTTGAACATTCTTAAATTCTTTTTTTTTTTTTCATTTATTTTTATTAGTTGGAGGCTAATTACTTTACAATATTGTAGTGGTTTTTGTCATACATTGACATGAATCAGCCATGGATTTACATGTATTCCCCATCCCGATCCCCCCTCCCACCTCCCTCTCTACCCGATCCCTCTGGGTCTTCCCAATGTACCAGGCCCGAGCACTTGTCTCATGCATCCAACCTGGGCTGGTGATCTGTTTCACCATAGTCTTAAATTATTAAGAACATTCTAAATTCTTAAGAAAAATGCCTAGAAATAGCATTGCTAGACTAAAGACATGCACTTTTTAAAGTCTTTTGAAACATGTATGCCAAGGAGTTTGAGATTAGAAATTTTGCAAGGATTTGCAGTTTTTGAGCAGGAGAAAGAAAATAGCCCAAGCGATGTGTTCTGCACATTAGATGAAGTCAGCTCAGGGAAGGTGAGGGTGAACATGGGTTAAGGTCCTTCTGTTCTGGAAACAGGACTGGTATCTTAGTGCTGGCACCCATTATACTTTCATTGGGCCCAGGAACTGAGCCAGCAATCCCAGGGTAAAGAAACCGTGAAAAGAATTGTTTTTTTTTTTCCCCTTCCCAGAAGCATTTGAAAAACTTTCCAGGAAGAAAAGAAGTAGCACTGGCAAGATTTGAGTGGAATACTGCTTTTTTCTTGTGAGGTGCATAGATAGCCTCTGGTTCATCAGCCTTCAGTGTTTGAGATCTGATTGGTTTCCCAGGCATCTATAATTCAATGCTTAAAAAAGAACATCACTTTTAAAGTATGACATACTAATTAAAATTAAACTAACGTCCCTAGTATGTTACCATCTTGTCAACTCTTCCCCCTGGCGCTTTCTTCAGGCTCATTTTGGTCCCCTGCGTTTGTCGAGTCATTGTTCCTCTTGTGTTTATGAAACCTTTATTTTACCTCTCTGAACATATTTAATATTTTTGGTTGTATAATATTCTCCAGAATTTGTTTCCATTTATTGTGTAAAGATTTAAGTGGAAGTTAAAAGTTATACGGCGTTTCCCATTGACATTCTTTTTCCTTTAGGACTTCGATATTGTTGCCATTTTAAATGCTTTTCATGTGAAAACGAAAAGCTGATAGAGAAAATATAGTTGATTTTAAATTTGGAAAATGAAATAGCCAGGGCTCATCCTACTCTCAAACATATAATCATTTTTGATAATTTGTAAGCTTACAAGTCAGAAGCATATTTGGTACAGAAAACCAATATATATTTTAGAATATTTCAGAATGCTGTTTTTTGTGAGTTCTAAGCCTTTAAAATATGGATTAACACTGATATGGCTCTCAAGATTGTTGAATGTCATTCTCAGGAGCATATATTTATTACTTATCGGTCTTTTTTTCTAAAAGTAAGGTGCTATAAATGAGGATTTCTGTTTACTGGTACTCCTGAAAACATATGGAATACTTTTCTTCACATATCTATGTTGCCATATTTCCAATTTGTATCAGCCAGTGTTACATCTGCAGATTGAATAAACCTGGGTGAATCCATAGTTGTTTGAATGGGGTGGATGCAGAACCCACTGATACAGAGTGTGGACTGTATAAGGGACTTGAGCATCTGCAGATTTTGGTACCTGGGAGAGGCAGGGTTCCGGAATCCGTCTCTCTCAAGACACCAAGGGCTGACTGTATTTGCCTCCTAAGTGGGCATTTTTGATGTATAGTAATCATTGTAAACATATTAAAATACTTTTATTATATTCATACACAGATGAAGAGGGAAGCTAGGTGAGAAGGCTAGAAGATATGGGTTTCCTAGTTTTGTGACCTTGGGAAGTTGCTATATCTTCATCTTTACAATGAGGATTATGTGAGATGTACATGTAAACCATTTAGCTCAGTTCTTAGGGTACTGCAGGTGCATTCCATGATAAAGAGCTTCTTTGTTAATTCATAACAACACATAGTTTGAGGGGTTCATATTATTTACTTGCAGTCTCATGTTGCCAAAGTTTCGTGTTTTAATGGAGTAACATTTTATTTTTTTTAACTTGAGATATGGTAACTTATAATGTGTTAGGTAAGCATACAATAAAGTAATGCCGTTTAACACACATGTATATTCTTTCTCAGATTCTTTTCCCTTATAGGTTATTACCAGATATTGACTGTAGTTCTGTGGGCTGTACAGTATGTGTTTGTTGTTTTCCTATTTTGTATATAGTAGTGGGTATATGTTAACCCCAAACTCCTAATTTATCCGCTCCACCCCCACTCAGGTATATCCCTGTTGGTAACCATGTTTGTTTTTTATGTCCACCAGTCTGTTTCGTAACTAAGTTCACTTGTTTCATCTTTAAAGATTCCACAAGTAAGTGACATCATATGGTGTGTGTCTTTGTCTAAGCGACTGCACGTGGTGTGACGGTCTCTGGGCGCATGCGTGTCGCTGCCTTATCCTGGCGCTATTTCACTCTTTCTGTGGCCCAGCGCCGTTTCAGCCTGTCCATGCACCGCGTCTTCTGCATCGGCTCATCTGCTGCCGGACATCTAGGTTGTTTCCATGTCTTGGCCGTTGTGAACAGTGCTGCTGTGAACCCTGAGAGGCATCTATCTTTTCAGACTAGTTTTCTCTGGATATACGCCCAGGAGTGGGATTGCAGAATCATATAGTAGTTCTATTTTTAGTTTTTTTAAGGACCTTCCATGCAGGTCTCCATGCAGTGGCTACATTATAGAGTAACATTTTAGTAGAAATACGGACTGAACTTTACAGATTGTTCCTTGAAAATCCTCTGAATATGTTCTAGTATATTCTAGTAATTATATTTTTAAGATTGTGTTAGGTCACAAAATTTAAGGAATTAAAAATTTGGACTGTGTCATCTCATGATAGTATTATTGGCACTCTAGTTTGTGCAAGTTAATAACCTAGTATTTCAAGTTAAATATAAATTAAAAGTATTTAACAAGTTATATCATCCTCAATATAAATCCTGTAACAACACATGGGATGAAAAATATTAGTCCAGTAAGATCATGCTTTAGAAGATCTTGCCTTTGAATTCCCTTTTGATTTTTGAGGACTTTTTTGATTTATAGATGGAATTTAGAGTCCATACGACATCTGAATTACTATGAATTCAGTCTTTGCCAAGTATACATCTGTTTCAGTAGGTACATTAAATGCAAATTTATCCTTGAATGTTAGCGTTCAAAACAAAAATTTCTCTGCTTATTTAAAAAAATCAATAAAATGATAAAATATTTTAGGAATCTAAAATATAACCTAGAAAAATAAAGATTATAAACCGGGTTAAATTGATTATGTTTTAAAACCTGTAATGGATTCAGTGCATTACTCAGACACTGTAATTGGAAGCATTTGCTCTAGGTCTCGGCATAGCCGCACGCCCAGTGTTTGGTGGCCTGGTGCCTTGTGCACAGTGGGTGTTTACTTACTGTTTGTGAAAGTGGATGACTCTGCCCTGCCTCTCTCCTGCTCCTTCAGGGTACCTGAAATTCCCTACTGGATGGTACAGTATTTAGTCTCTAATAGGAAGTAGAGTTCTTACACAGTGGGCTGGTGGAATAAGGCTTCTGGGATCTCTGTCCAAGGAGGCTCCTTACCCTGGGGGAGCCTTCCCCAATGGGGAACTTGATTGGCAAGTCACTGAGCATCCTGGGCAGACAAGTGACCTTCAAAAGGGCATCTTCAGTCCAACACTGATGTGTCTTATTTACTTGTTTTTTCTTTCAAAGAAATCTTTGGTTATCTTTTGCTCTCTTTCTCTGTTCTGTGTGTTGCTAGTTCCTGGTGACATTATAATAAAACTTTTTGGTGCAAATTAGCGTATATATAGGATGGATAAACAAAAGTCTACAGTATAGCACAGGAAGCCATATTCAGTATCCTGTGATAAAACATCATGGAAAAGAATATGAGAAAGAACACAAACACACACATATGTATAACTGAATCATTTTGATATACACTGGAAACTAACATAACATTGTAAATCAACTATACTTAAATAAAAACACAAACTTTTTCCCTTTTGGCAATTCACACTTCAGGTGACTTGTTGATCTACTTGTAAAAGACAAGTTGATGTTAAGAGTCAAAAAGATACATTTTTAAAGACAGTGGATGGAACGTGAAATGTACCTTAAGTGATGGGAAGATTGAGTTTGGGATACTGACTAGTTGTTACCAAGGGGGCAGTGGTTTAAAGTTGAGGTTTTGGTATCAGTTGGCCTGGCTTTGAATCCTGGCTGCATAGTACATACTAACCATGCAACCCTGACCTTGTTATTTCTCTGCGCCTCTGTTTTCTTCTCTGTCAAATGGGAATAATAAGAATGCTGAGTTGATAGGATTGCACAATATTGGTACTTAAGCAGTGTCTGGCAACCCACTCCAGTATTCTTGCCTGGAAAATCTCATGCACAGAGGAGCCTGGTGGGCTACAATCCATAGGGTATCAGAGAGTTAGACACAACTGAAGGACTGAACATGCACGTATGATTAATTGGGAACAGGGACTGCTGACTGCTATTTCCCTGTGCCCACCGGAGGAGACCTCTGTTCTCTCTGAGGCACCATGAATACCTGCTGAGGGAGAGAAGGGATTTTTACTTTGAGACTGGTGGTCTGCATACAGAGACTTTGCTGTGTTGGGTTGGCTCAGACGACATGTTACAGTGGGATTCAGAATGTGAATTAATAGTTAATGGGGACAAGGGAATTAATGGCAGAATTTAAAATCACTTAGTGACTAATGACTTGGTGGCCTATGAAATCTGTATCTTGATATGCAGGGTGGCTCTCCTATTAATATTTCTAAGCTGTTTAGAAGCTGGTTGGATTTTTTTGTTACACATTCATTTTTCATCTTTGTTCTTCCATTGAGGAAACATCAGTAGGGTTTAATAATTCTCTGTCATCTCTGGAAAGATAAATAAGATTATAGATTATTAAGGGTTATTTTTCATTTTGGTGGTGGATAAACAGTAAGAGGAACCCTTGCTGAATGAAAACTGTGATTTATTGACTATGATTACAGGATTAATAAGTAACCACTCAGAGGTTTTCCTGCTCATTGATTCTTTTCCAGTGCTACTATGGATAGATTCAGGAGGGCTGTTAACTAGGAGTATTTTTTGAGTATTGAACACTCGCTGTCTCACATGAGCTTCTCCAAAAAGGCATTCTATGGGTGAGGAGATTCAGGCTCAGGTAGGTTGAATAACTACCCGAGATGTTGCATGTTTCACTTCTAAGCACAATTTCTTTCTGCCATGGTTTCCAAATCAAGGCTTCTGATACAACTGATGCCTTCTTAAGAGAAATTTTCTTCTACTTTAGTAAAATCTAGCCTTCTGAAGAAGGCAATTCATGATGGTGAATTTGGTATTTGAGTCCCAGAGTCAAAGGCTAGGTTATGGGGATGAAATTATATAATGTATGTGAAGTATCTAGAAGGGACCAGTCACATAATGCTTTCTCTTCACATGGACCCTGGGTCGGGTACACACCATCCAGTGAAGTGTAATAATAATGGAACAAACCAGGGCTTCTGAGAGACCTGAGTCTGAATAGGGTGCTGTCTAACTTTGGGCAGGAGACCACTTGGGGTGCTTTTGGCTACAAGTAAGAGACTCTTATTTTCAAATACCTTATACCAAAGGGAATTAAGTGAAATGCACAGATCAAGCCCATTAAGAGTTGGCCGATCCAGGTAGTCCATCTCTCATCTGTGATACTTGATGTTAGCCTATTTATTAACTCATAGCAAGTTGGCTACAGGACTGCTGGGTATCATATTCGGATGTGACAATGACCAGAGGAAGAAAAGAGACCATTTTGTCTTGTGGCCTTTTCCTGATAGAGAAAAACATTTTCCCAGAATCCTTTTCCCAAAGATACTTCTCTTAGATCTCTTCGACCAGAGAATGGTCCGGTGGCTGTTTCTGTAATAATTCCTGACAAGGTGAAAACAATCTCTGCACCTCAGAGTAGGGGGGCCCCTTGAGAAACATAAATACCTGCACAAAAATGAGATCTTGTAGAAGGGCAAAAGGAGGGAAGAGATGTTTTATCTCCTTTCTCAGCTTCTATTCTTGGAGAAGGAAGTGGCAACCCTCTCTGGTGCTCTTGCCTGAAAAATCCCATGGACGGAGGTGCCTGGTAGGCTGCGGTCCGTGGGGTTGCTAAGAGTCGGACACAACTGAGTGACTTCACTTTCACTTTTCACTTTCATGCATTGGAGAAGGAAATGGCAACCCACTCCAGTGTTCTTGCCTGGAGAATCCCAGGGACGGGGGAGCCTGGTGGGCTGCCGTCTGTGGGGTCGCACAGAGTCGGACACGACTGAAGCGACTTAGCAGCAGCTTCTGTTTTCTCATGTATAAGTAGGGGAGCACAGCACCTACCTCACACGGTTATTAAATGAGCCAGACACCAAAGGCCAGCCTCAGAACAAGGACTCACCGTGAGTTTGAAGAATCAGGAGACCAGGGACGTGAGTTCTGGTCTCCACTTAGGTTTAGTTTCTTAAAGCTTTGCAATTTTAAACAATCTTGGACTCTCCATTTTCCATTTACTCAACAGTTATCTTTTGAGACCTGCCACGTGGAAAGCATTGTGTTGAGAAGCAGATCTAGGACATATCTGCCCCATATGTGTGTCTGTGCTTATAACTGTGATTACGTGCTGCATAGGATGTATGATTGATTATGTACTATTGAATACCTGTTGCGTCCCACACTGTACCGTTTATTCCATATGCATTATCTTCAATAGTCACAATATCTTCTCCAAGCAGGTACTTTAGAGTTGAAGAAATGCATCTAGTAATATCAAGTGAATATTATCAAGAAGTAGTGGTTGGGGAAACCACCTCAGAGGACAAAATTATTCTCAGCATTTGAAAGTAGTCCAGTGAATCAGTCTGCTTGTCTCTTTCATTCATCAACATTGGAGATATGCCTCCGTGCTAACATAAATATCTCGCACACTTGTATTCTTTAAACCCATTACTTTTCTGGAAAAATGTTCATTGATTATTATTTTGTTGAGTGCAAGACTTGAATGAAAGACTTGATTTGATGAAACAGTAAAACAAAAGCTCACTTTTGCTCACTTAAGATGTTTAGTTTATGAGATATGCAAAAAGAAGGGTGATTTTTTTTTTTTTTAAAGAAAATAGTAGTAGAAATAACAATTTGATTAACTTTGCTTCGGTCACAGCCATGACATTTCTTACACAGTATACTTTATAGGTATTATGATGATGGGAGAAAATGTGATTGATTGATTTATTTGTAATCCAGATTTTATTTTTAAGATAATTGTAGATTCAGAGGCAATTTTAACAAGTAACAGAACTAGTCTGTACCAGAAAGATATGATTTAGAAAGAGAAGGGCATGGAAACTCCTGGAAAAATTCAGGCCATCCCATACATTTTGCTGATAACACCTATACTGATTTAGGTATGTTACACTATCAATTGTTTAAGAAGGAAAATCCTTTACTGTGCATTTTAGTAGATACATATTCTTATGTAGAATCAGTAGCTGGTATTTTACCTATTTCTTGGTGTAAATAAATATAAAGCATTTGTGTATTTAACAAGGAAGGAGATGCTTTTATGTGTCCTTGAAAGTAGATCACTGAAGTGACCTTTTCCGGGTGGTGGTCAAGTTCAGCATAGGCATGGGTTTTCTCTTCCATGTCAGCGAGTCAGTACAGGCCATTTCAGCCTGGATCCTGGGGGAATGATGTGTTCCATTTTGGAAATGACATTTTAATTGAACGTTAGGCACCCTGCTCATGGGGTTTTGTTGTTGTTGTTTGTTTTGTTTTTTGTTTTTTTGGTAAGACAGATGCTTGAAATGTTAGCATCAGCTTGTTCCAGAGTAGACAGTGTGAGAGGTTTACAAATAACCATTGGTAGGAATCATAGAAAAGGGAGGCTAAGTAGCTACAGGCGAATGAGAAAAGGAAAGATATACCCATTTGAATGCAGAGTTCCAAGGAATAGCAAGGAGAGATAAGAAAGCCTTTCTCAGTGATCAGTTCAGTTCAGTTACTCAGTCATGTCCGACTCTTTGCGACCCCATGAACGCCAGGCCTCCCTGTCCATCACCAACTCTTGGAGTTTACCCAAACTCATGTCCATCGAGTCTGTGATGCCATCCAACCATCTCATCCTCTGTCACCCCCTTGTCCTCCTGCCCTCAATCTTTCCCAGCATCAGGGTCTTTTCAATTGAGTCAGCTCTTCGCATCAGGTGGCCTAAGTATTGGAGTTTCAGCTTCAACATCAGTTCATCCAATGAACACCCAGGACTGATCTCCTTTAGGATGGACTGGTTGGATCTCCTTGCAGTCCAAGGGACTCACAAGAGTCTTCTCCAACACCACAGTCCAAAACCATCAATTGTTTGGCACTCAGCTTCTTTATAGTCCAACTCTCACATCCATACATGACTACTGGAAAAATCAGAGTCTTGACGGACCTTTGTTGTCAAAGTAACGTCTCTACTTTTTAATATGCTGTCTAGGTTGGTCATAACTTTCCTTCCAAGGAGTAAACGTCTTTTAATTTCATGGCTGTAATCACCATCTGCAGTGATTTTGGAGCCCCCCAAAATAAAGTCAGCCATCATTTCCACTGTTTCCCCATCTTTTGCCATGAAGTGATGGGACTGGATGCCATGATCTTAGTTTTCTGAATGTTGAGCTTTAAGCCAACTTTTTCACTCTCCTCTTTCACTTTCATCAAGAGGCTCTTTAGTTCTTCACTTTCTACCATAAGGGTGGTGTCATCTGCATATCTGAGGTTATTGATATTTCTCCCAGCAATCTTGATTCCAGCTTGTGCTTCTTCCAGCCCAGTGTTTCTCATGATGTACTCTGCATATAAGTTAAATAAGCAGGGTGACAACATACAGCCTTGACGTACTCCTTTTCCTATTTGGAACCAATCTGTTGTCCCATGTCTGGTTCTAACTGTTGCTTCCTGACCTGCGTACGGATTTCTCAAGAGGCAGGTCAGGTGGTCTCGTATTCCTTTCTCTTTCAGAATTTTCCACAGTTTGTTGTGATCCACACAGTCAAAGGCTTTGGCATAGTCAATAAAGCAGAAATAGATGTTTTTCTGAAACTCTCTTGCTTTCTCGATGACCCAATGGACGTTGGCAATTTGATCTCTGGTTCCTCTGCCTATTGTAAATCCAGCTTGAACATCTGGAAGTTCATGATTCACGTACTGTTGAAGCCAGGCGTCAAGAATTTTGAGCATTAATTTGCTAGCATGTGAGATGAGTGCAAAATTGTGCAGTAGTTTGAGCACTCTTTGGCATTGTCTTTCTTTGGGATTGGAATGAAAGCTGACCTTTTCCAGTCCTGTGGCCGCTGCTGAGTTTTCCAGATTTCCTGGCATATTGAGTGCAGCACTTTCACAGCATCATCTTTCAGGATTTGAAATAGCTCAGCTGGAATTCCGTCACCTCCACTAGCTTTGTTCATAGTGATGCTTCCTAAGGCCCACTTGACTTCCCATTCCCGGATGTCTGGCTCTAGGTGAGTGATCACACCATCGTGGTTATCTGGGTCATGAAGAGCTTTTTTGTACAGTTCTTCTGTGTATTCTTGCCACCTCTTCTTAATATCTTCTTCTTCTGTTAGGTGCCTACCATTTCTGTCCTTTATTGAGCCCATCTTTGCATGAAATGTTCCCTTGGTATTTCTAATTTTCTTGAAGAGATCTCTAGTCTTTCCCATTCTATTGTTTTCGTCTATTTCCTTGCAATGATCACAGATCAAACGCCAAAGAATCCTGAAACTACCACACAATTTCACTCATCCCACACACTAGTAAAGTAATGCTCAAAATTCTCCAAGCCAAGCTGCAGCAGTACTTGAACCATGAACTTCCAGATGTTTAAGCTGGTTTTAGAAAGGGCAGAGGAACCAGAGAGCAAATTGCCAACATGCACTGGATCATCGAAAAAGCAAGAGAGTTCCAGGAAAACATCTATTTCTGCTTTATTGACTATGCCAAAGCCTTTGACTGTGTGGATCACAATAAACTGTGGAAAATTCTGAAAGAGAAAGGAACACGAGAACACCTGACCTGCCTCTTGAGAAATCTGTATGCAGGTCAGGAAGCAACAGTTAGAACCAGACATGGAACAACAGATTGGTTCCAAATCAGGAAAGGAGTACATCAAGGCTGTATATTGTCACCCCACTTATTTAACTTACTGTAGAGTACATTATGCGAAATGCTGCGCTGGAAGAAGCATAAGCTGGAATCAAGATTGCTGAGAGAAATATCAATAACCTCAGATATGCAGATGATACCACCCTTCTGGCAGAAAGTGAAGACGAACAAAAGAGCCTCTTGATGAAAGTGAAGGAGGAGAATGAAAAAGTTGGTTTAAAGCTCAACATTCAGAAAACGAAGATCATGGCATCTGGTCCCATCACTTCATGGCAGATAGATGGGGAAACAGTTGAAACAGTGACGGACTTTATTTTTTTGGGCTCCAAAATCACTGCAAATGGTGACTGCCACCATGAAGTTAAAAGATGCTTTTAACTTTCCGTGGAAGAAAAGTTATGGCCAACCTAGAGAATGTATTAAAAAGCAGAGACGTTACTTTGTCAACAAAGGTCTGTCTAGTCAAAGCTATGGTTTTTACAGTAGTCACGTATGGATATGAGAGTTGGACTATAAAAAAAGCTGAGCACTGAAGAATTGATGCCTTTGAACTGTTTTGTTGGAGAAGACTCTTGAGAGTCCCTTGGACTGCAAGGAGATCCTATCAGTCTATCCTGAAGGAAATGAGTCCTGAATATTGATTGGAAGGACTGATGCTGAAACTGAAGCTCCTATACTTTGGCCACCTGATGCGAAGAGCTGACCCATTTGAAAAGACCCTGATGCTGTGAAAGGTTGAAGGTGAGAGGAGAAAGGGACGACGGAGGATGAGATGCTTGGATGGCATCACTGACTTAATGGACATGAGTTTGAGTAAGCTCCGGGAGTTGGTGATGGACAGGGAAGCCTGATGTGCTGCAGTCCATGGGGTCGCAAAGTGTCAGACACAAAGCTGTCAGGATGGCCGAGTGGTCTAAAGCGCCAGACTCAAGCTCGAGCAAAGTGTCGGACATGACTGAGCAACTGAACTTAACTGAAGTAGCTACAGGATGACCTGTGTGACTGTTTTATCCTGGGACTATTATATTCCTGTGACAGTTTGTGTCATTTTTCAGAACAAAATGGAAGTTTAGGGCCAGTGGGTGTGTTGCTGCAAAAATAAGCCAGAAGCTGCTGTAAATGCTATGGTTCTTGAAACAAACTCAAACCTTTTATTTTGTCCACCTGGATTTCTTTCTTTTGGCTATATCTGTCCTCTCTCTCCTCAGATATTTGGTAGTACTCTGCAAAGAAATGTTTTTCTTCTTCCTTGAGGTTTTCAGTCTATATTTAAGGTTTTAATGATACTTGTGTTATATGTAGTTGAAAGCAAATTATTGCTTTCAGGATAAATAAGAAGGTAGGCTTGTCTGTATTCTGTTCAACATTTTAGTTAAGGTCTTCCTTTTTAACATGTACAAGTTGGTTTAAAATGATACAGGTTTGGTGAGAACTAATCCTATAGTATAATAATAGATAAAAGTTAAGATAACGAAAAGATCTACAGTGTTCAACATTTTGCTTAATCCTCTGTTTATAGCACCCATTTCTCTACATTAGAAGATGAGAAGTTTAGAACCTCTGGCGTGTGCCTTATCTTATGACGACAGAGTGGATTTTCTTTTCCAAAAGTAACTCAAAACACTCTGTGCTTTTCTACAAATGGGGTGTCTCTATGCTGCCTATCTGCCTATCTTCCATCTGAGCCTAGGTTTCGGGTGCTTGCTGCCAGAGCAAATTGACCACTTAAGATAACGTGTGTCCTGGAGCCCAGTGCTGGTGATTCATCTGAGCCCATTTACAGGGCTCTACTGTCTCCTGCGTTCCTGAATAATGCTAAGTTAAGGCATAAAGTTTATTTTGGTTCTTATTAGATGAAAGGTCTCTGAGAACCTAACTTTCTTCTTGGAGTTCATATTTTAGCTGTAGGCATATTTCGTCAGTTAACATGTACTCTGGTGAGTCAAGTAACAAAATTTACTTTTCCTCTCCTATTTTCTTAAGGTAGGCAATAGAGAGAAGTAACTTGTCTTGGGTCATAGAAACCCTGAGCAAAGGATGTATGTGTAACTTTTCTTCTGTCATCCAGAAAAAAATTGGCCACACCACATATTTGCCCCATCAGTCTATCATCATCAGGCAGATTCACCCACAGCACAAATTTGGGTAGCAGCTGAGGAGCAGTTACTGACATGAAAAACAAGAGTAGACACACAAGTAAACAACAACAAAAACGGAAAGAATTTTTGTGTGTGCATCAAATGGTGTACGCTTACGGAATTTCCTCTTCTTTTTACGTGTGTGTTTGTATATGTTAGTCACTTAGTCATGTCAGACTCTTTGCAACCCTGTGGACTGAATCCCACCAGGCTCCTTTGTCCATGGGATTCTCCAGGCAAGAATGTTGTCGTGGGTTGCCATTTCCTTCTCCAGGTAATCTTCCTGATCCGGGGATTGAATCAAGGTCTCCTGCACTGCAGGCGGATTCTTAGCCATCCGAGCTACAGGAAAACCTTCTTGTTGTAAGGCACGGCACTCATGGTAGACCAATTTGATTCTTTTTCCTACAACTTTCCCATTATAGTTCATTTTTTTCTTGGAGTTCTACTACAGATATGAACTTACAAAATGTAATCTAACCTATCATGGATGAGTACTTCTTCTCAAGTCTTATCTTGTGATGAAAATAGTAATAGTAATAATGGTGAAAAATAAGGACAATGGTAGTATCAGTAATCGCTAACATTTACTTAGCTTATGTTCAGACACTGTTATTTCTGTTTGCATATATTAATAAACATAAGAATTGCTATTGTTATCCCCATTTGACAGGTGGGGAAACTGAGGCCCAGATAAGTTAAGAAATTTGCCCTCAATTTTATCATTGGCCGAGAGGGATTCAAATATAGCATTGAAGCTGTAGATATTTCACTGTTCACCTTTCACCTTCACTGTGCTGTCCTTTCAGAGGTCTTAATGATTTCAGAATATGTGCTTGTTCTCTGTTGCATCATCAGCTAGAGCTTTGGTTTTCTTTGCATCTTCTCAGATGGTTTCTGTGTTTTGGTCTCTGAGTACAGCCAGTCAGTAGCATCTGGTTGCTTGCCTCAGTTCTGAAGAACATGGGAAATAAAAAGTAAAGCATGTGAAAGATGAAAATATAATATTAGTTCCTGATAGGGGACCCATCCTTGTGAGCAGTATGTTCCCAAGAAGAAGAAAAGGCAGAGCTGAGCCCAACCTGCCTGCTTTCCCCCCAAGTTGACCAGTCAGCGAGGTCAGGCTATCTCGGGGTGGAAGGCTAGAGTGGGTGGTCAAGGAGAATCCTCTGGAATGGTGAGAAAGGACTGTCCTCTAACGTTAGAGATTTGAGTTGATCAAGTCTGAAATCTAGCAAAAAACTAGCATTACTGTTAGATCTGTGTCTCTATTTCTGCTTTGCAAATAAGATCATCTATACCATTTTTTTTTTTTTTTTTTTTAGATTCCACATAGGTGAATTAACATATGATATTTGTCTTTCTTTTTTGACTTACATCATTTAGTAAGATAATCTCTAGGTCATCTATGTTGCTTCAAATGGTATTATTTCATTCTTTCCTATGGCTAAGCCTTGTCATGTAAACTGAAGTGCCTCAGTATACCTCCATGGATTCCAAACCTAGCCACCATTTCTGAATCCCACACACTGGGCAAGTGATGAACTTATTCGGTGTCAGAGAGCATTTTCCCCAGTGCCATCTCTTTGCTCGTATGTAAGAATAGTAGTCTAGCAAAATACCTTTCATTTTTTTATAGAGCTCTGCCCTCTGCCTGGCCAATGCAATCTAGATGCTTTCTTTAATGTCATAATATATTTTGTTAATTTTAGAGGTAGACAAAATGTTGAAATGTTATATTACTCTAAGAAAAATAACTGAAACTAAGCATAAAAAGCAACTGTCTTTTATTTATGCCAAATGAAAAACTAAATTGAATAAAATCAAACTTAAATTGTGGTTGGGATAAGCAGAGAGAGGGGAAATGTAACCTTAGTGATCGGTTCAAAACCTTTAAAATAAATATTTCTGATATTATCCCTAATATAACTTGATTTATTTGAGAGTGTTAACTTAAATCTCTCCTCTATAAATCACAATTATAGTAGTTTTAGACTTATCAAATCATGTAATTGCAAATAGCTTTAGAAAAACACAATAAAAGCAGCACCCTATAGTCACTTAAAGTTAATAAAGAAGCCTCTCAGAATTATACTTACTTTTTTTTTTTTCCAAATGGAGGTATTTTTAAGGAATTGTCAAAGTAGAGACATACTCGGCTTTTAAAAAGCGAGCTTATCTTTATTCCAAATGTAGATTTAGCCCTACTTCTGTTGGTTGGCTTAATATAAATCAATTGAATACTGAGATCTTTTTTTTTTAAAGCTGCTCCAAAAATTATGACTGATTTTAATTTAGGGCACACTTGGTTTTCTTTTTACACAAGTTAAATCTGTGGTAATTTTAAGATGAATGTGACGTTAGCATAATGATTTGGGATTATGAGATTTGTTTATGTGGCTGATAGAATTGATTTGTCTCTAATCAGCTTTATATTAAAAAAAATCAAAAAACTTTATATGTTGGTCATTTTTGAAATCTGCTTTTCCCTGCTTATTTTTTAAGCTAGTTAAATGCCTTTCTGAACAGCAGTGGGTAAAGTGAATGAGTGCTTTTTAAAACTTCTTGAACAAATGTAATTCATGTTGATGAAATATTTGTGAGTTCATGGTGGAGAGCCTGTTATTTAGCACTAGGGAGTGGAAATGGTTAATTAATTAATATCATACCTTTTTGTTTTACCCATATAAATTTCCCCTGAGGCTGAAACTTTGTTGATTTCTACAGAATATAGTATGTGGTTATAAATACAGAAAGTGGTTTACCATGTTGCCCAGTGAAGGGTGATGTATGTGGCACTAGGATAATCCACAGCCAAGGAACACAGACCTAAATGTCTCACATGAGGCTTGTGTTCATAACATCGTAGTCATGGCCTAAGTAAGTAATTACATGTCGTTCAGTCTTTGTAGCTCCCACTAATCTTTTCTTCTTCAACTAAAAAAATGTTTTCTTGGCTGTACTGCACTATACGTGGGATTGTAGTTCTCTGACCCCTTGCATTGGAAGCGAGGAGTCTTAACCACTGGACTATGAAGGATATCCCTCTCCCACCAGTCTTGTTCCCCTTGACTTTTTCAAAGGAGCCACCACCAATACCTATTTCTTGTGCCAAGGATCCAGGTGGTGGTGGACCACTTTCTTAGCATCTTTGGGATTCCTGTGGGTTAATGCTGTGATGAGGCCTGTTTACTGCAAGAGGTGCCAAACATGATGTGGTCTAATTAATTTTAGGTAGCAACCTCTGTATTCCACGTGATGTCTTAGTCCATCTGGGCCGCCATAATAAAATAGCACACACTGGGTAGCTTATAAGCACAGACATTTATTTCTCATGATATTGGAGGCCAGAATTCTGAGATCAGTGTGCCGGTGTAGTTGGATGAATTTCCTGGGGACACATCAGACCATAGTACATGAGAAAATTTGAAGAGGAGCAAGAAAGTTTTGAATGCTGGAATAATAGGAAATAACTTTTGAATGTATTTCACCACTGAAGACATTTTTTATTTACTGCATCATTCACAGTATGTTTGGGGTAAGCCATGCATCACTTTTTTTTTTTTTTTTTTTGTTTTCTTTACCTTTCATGGCAGGCTGGGATATTGAAGGAGAAAGAAGGAAACTTAGAGGAGAAGAGTGTGAAGATTGAAGAAACAGCACCTTGCAGCTAGGAAGGCACATGTGTGAAAAGGAAATGTCCTGAGATTATTCTTATATTCCTCTGTGTGTGTGTCTGTGTATGTGTTGTTTGCTCAGTCGTGTCTGATTCTTTGTAGCCCCGTGGACTGTAGCCCACCAGGCTCCTCTGTCCCTTGAATTCTCCAGACAATACTGGAGTGGGTTGCCATTCCCTTCTCCAGGGGATCATCCCAACCCAGGGATTGAACTTGGGTCTCCTGCATTGCAGGCAGATTCTTTACCAGCTGAGCCACCAGGGAAGCCCTGTGAATATTCCTGTGAATACTGTAAATTACTGTTTGAGTGTCTGGGCTCCAATTAATTTTAATACTCCAAATGTACTTAATTATGCTATAAGAACATATTACTAGATTGGAACTTGGACTTTTTTAGAGGGTCACAGATGGCTTTATCCATTTTGAAATTTCCCCTTGTCTAACTCTATTGGTTGAACATAATTTCTTGTACTTTTGGAGAAAGAAGTTTATGACATAAATGATAAGTTTGGTACGTAAGGAGCTTTTTTTTTTTCCCCCCTCTTGATCTTATTCAGTGATTTTGTATTATTTACTGATGGATCCTTTTTAGGTGACTTTCTGTACTCTTCTTCTATTGGATAAATTTCTGATTAATCTTTACTGTATTTTTGTTCATGTTACATGGCTAGAAAGACTTAGCATGTGGAAGCATTACTCAAGTTTGGTGGCTGTTAGTCTTGCCGTTCCCAACTTGGTAGTTTTATATACTTAAAAATTTTTTTTTTCTATACTATATATGTTTTTTATTGAGTTGCAGTTAACATAATGTTGTGTTAGTTTCAGGTGAATAGCAAAGTGATTCCATTGCACATATACATTTGTATCTATTTTTTTCTCAGATTCTTCTCCATTATAGATTATTATAAGATATTAAGCATAGTTCCCTGTGCTATATAGTAGGTCCTTGTTTTCCTATTTTTTTATATATAGTATTTCATACATGTTAATCCCAAATTCCTAATTTATCTTTCCCACTCCATCTCCTATGGTAACTGTAAGTTTGTTTTCTGTGTTTGTTTCTATTTTGTGAATAAGTTCATTTGTATAATTTTTAGATTCTGCATATAAGTGATACTGTATATTTATCTTCCTCTCCCTGACTTACTTAGTGTGATACTCTCTAGGTCCATCCATGCTGCTGCAAATGGCATTATTTCATTTTTTATGGCTAAGTAATATTCCATCACACACACACACACACACACACACACACACACACACACACACACACACACCCCACATCTTATTTACATATATATTTTAGAGTGTACCTTGGAGTGATACGCCCTTTTAAGTGTAACCCAAATCCAAACTTCAGTTTAAAAGTGTTAATAACTCTTTAAACCATTAACTATTCTAACTGTAGGTAGGTGGGTTGATAAGCACATTGCTGTTGTTGTTTACTTGCAAGTCATGACTGACTCTTTTGTGACCCCATAGACTCTAGCCAATCAGGCTCCTCTGTCCATGGGATTTCCCAGTCTAGAATACTGGGGTGTGGGTTGCCATTTCCTTCTCCAGGGGATCTTTCTGACCCAGGGATCAAACCTGCGTCTCCTACATTGGCAAGCAACACTGACTAAACCACAGCAACTTATTTCTTGAAATTGGAGTGAAGGTAGGGGACTCAAAGTTGAGGTAGATGTTCATCACTATCATGAAGAAGCTTAGTTTTGCGAGTTTTTAAAAATGCTCAAGAGTCTCGTTAATTTTAAAGTAGCTTATGGATGCTGTGAAAACTATATCCTCTCTACTCTTAATGATAGAGGTGGTTGAAACCACTATGTAGCCCTCCTTGAGATTCAGGGTCCACTTGGTACCTTCTTTGAAAGATCTTGATTTAGAAGCCCATGCATACCCTCCGCATTTGTGACTGATTGATAGATGTTACCATTAGATCTCTTTCCTCTACCCCAGTCCATATGTGTTGACTTTCCCTCTTTGTATAGTATTTGCAAAAAGCAGAATTAATGGTTCTAGAGAGTTGTCATGTAAATACAAGGAGTTTTCCTACTTTTAGCCAAAGGCCCTGCCTGTTGTGTGGAAGTCACTATCTAGGCCTTCCTGACTCACCTTCTCCTGGTCATTGATGGACATTTGTTCTTGATCTGACATCAGACCTCCTGGGAGCAGTCCCAAAAGTGGAATTGGGAGTGTCTGATAATATCATATGGAGTCCATGCAGTTTATGATCTCGACATCAGCAGTCAGATTCTTTATCTTGCTTGGTTTTACGGTTTCTATCCTCTGTACGGCTGCTTCTCAAAGTGGTTCCTGGATATTAACCTGGAATAACCTGAATTGGGGCACAGTTCCTTCCAAGTAGAGATTGTGGAGTGAGCTATTTATGGTCTGGTTTTTTAAACAGTGGGGAAAGTTTGAGTTTGGCTACTGCAGTTGGAACATTGATGATCCCAAGCAGATGTAAAGATAACAAAGTTATGATTATTGATACCATCAAAATAACAAGGGTCTAAGAGAATGAGAGACTGTTTCGCTACTTCCCCATCATCCTTTAAGGCTGGGCACCAGCTCTGTCAAGATAGTTTTTAGGGCAAAGGGTGGGGTATAGATGTGCCATTATTTAAATCAGCACATGCTAACTTTTATTGTGTCATATGTGTGTATATTTGAGTGGGAATGTGAAATAAGTCTTGGTGTTCAACACACAGTTGCCTTTGTCCCAGTGTTATTTTGAATTCTATGACTAGAAATTTTTTCAACCCTTCATTCATTCCAGCATATTCTGAGGAACTACCATGAGCTCATGTGCACAGAGTTCTTCCTTCCCCTCCACAGCATCTTGTCACACACCCATTTTCAAAAATAACAACAACAATAAAACACCAAAAACCTCATTTACAAATTGGAGAGAGTTATTTCTAATGATGAAAGGATGCCTATTATTACCTCTGATATGTACCTGCTGTGTTTTAGATGCTTCACGATTTGCTGAGTTAGCTCACCTCCTGTTCTCCAGGGTTGTTTATTGTGATGTGGGGGATCAGTGAATAGCATTGAAGTTTTCTTGTTTTGAATTCTTTTTGCTTTATTAGTATCATTTTTTTCCCCCTTGGGAATTGGCAAGAAAGAGCCAGGGATTTAGGGAAAATGCAGATGAGGCATGTGTTTAAGAGGTAGAACAGAGTCTAGGGAACAATAATCAATCCACAGTTACATGATGAACTTTAACTTAGGGAAAGCCTTTAAGAATCTGCAGATTTGTCCTGATATTTTATTTTGTACAGGAGGAAATTTAGATCTAGGAAAATTCAATGATACATCCAAGGTTGCATGCATAGTTAGTGGTAGAGAAAAGAAGTCTGAGGTTCTTTTCAGTATTAGAAGTAAGAAACAATACAGTAATTAAGATAGCAGGCAGCAATTTTTTTTATCCTTTGAGCAGTCAACAAGACAGAAGGAACTTGGACTGAGTTTAAGTAATTTAAGATAGTTTTTGTGGTTGAAAATGGAATAAAGTGCTTTGAGGTATTATTTTGAGGAGATCTGCAGTCTAAGATGTTTTTGTGTGGTCCTTTCCTAAAAGTAGGAGCGGAACGGTTGAAGGCCTTGTGAGTATCCTTTTATCCCATGGTTTTATGATGATCCTGTGGTTCAGAGAGGGAAATATTGATATTTGAATATTGATTATTTTAATCTCTCTCTCGATCACCTGGTTTTGAAATTCTCCAGTAGGAGGAGCTGTGACAAGGACTATGGAACCGTCAGCCAGAGGGGCTGTACTGGAGTTCTGTTATTTTAATGTGTAACTGCCCTGGATATGCAGATTGATCACAGACCTGTGATTCACCAACGATCTATAGTAGATTTGCAGTTGACCTTTGCAATTAACATTCAACTTTGTTTTGAGTTGGATAATGAGATATTCTCTAACTTAATGACTAGCATCTGTAAGTTGATTGGGAAAAATAACAATAAAGGGATCTAAATCAATTAGGGAGGTGGGTCACCATCAGCCTAATACACTTTTCCCAGCGATGCTTCTCTTGCTTCCTCTTTCAAATAGACATATATAAATGCAAAAACTTGTAATGTAAAAGATGGGGGAACTTTTACTCATATATGGAAATACATGTGTTTTTATTCTTTTGAAAAATGTTTCTGAGCACATCCAGTTGGGAGGTGCTCAGCATTCAGTACTCACGCCGCAGTGCCCTTGAACAAGGCTCGAATTTTCCTTTCTTAGCTGTTGCTCTACAATGTAGTATATGTGTCAGGAGAACATGTCGCTTTTTCATCATCGATGTGCTCTGCATGAATGCAAGGACTCTGAGGAATAATTAAGATTTAAATATTCCCAGCTTGGAGGGAGGGAGTTTGGATACAAGGACATTTTTCTCTTTCTCTCTTAGGAGTTTATCATTAGAGAAGATTCTTTGCTTGCTCATTAAAGCTGCCATTAGTGCTTCAGCACACAAGAACGTCCCAAGTTTTTGCCTCTTCCAGTCATTGTTTTCACTTGGGGTTTAATTTTCTGGTATCATAAAGAGAATTTGAGTCCTGAATTTTTCTAGAAGCTTCGATGTTCTGCTGCTAGTGTGAAGTCACCATTGTCCTGTTACTGTGAACCATGGGCTTTCCTGGTGGCTCAGATGGTAGAGAATCTCCCTGCAATGCTGGAGACCTGGGTTCGATCCCTGGGTTGGGAAAATCCTCTGGAGGAGGGCATGGCAACCCACTCCAGTGTTCTTGCCTGGTGAATTCCATGGACAGAGGAGCCTGGCGGGCTACAGTCCATGGGGTCACGAAGAGTCAGCCACGACTGAGCAACTAAACGCCATAAGGGATTAAGAAGATAAACACCATGATGTCTTAAAGATGAGCAGTGACCTCGTGGAAGTCACTGCAGCCCAAGATCCCCACGGAAAGTTCCTACAGAAAATGACCCTTTCACTGGAAAAGCTTTAAGTTTGAAGTGCTTCCAGTTTCACGTCCTGCTCTTGTCAGAGCAGTATTGATTTACTCAGGTTCCTGGAGGAGCTCTTTGGATGTATGTGCAGAAATCCCCCTCACACTGGTTCTAGTCAAAATACAGGAGGGATGTGTTGTTGACTCATGTTATCGAAAGGTTCAGGGTGGATTTAAATGCAAGCATAGCACTTTCCAGGGATTCAGATGACACTGTTTCGAGGGATCCTCTTGTTTCTTGGCTGTGTTTTCTTCTTGGTTGGCTTTGTATGCAGACAGGTTTTTCCCAGGAGGTAACAACATGGTGACCAGCAGCTCCAGGCCCATATTCTACCAGCTTTGAGTCTGGCAGATAGAAATGTCTCCTTCCTAAGAGTTCCACTGGTGGGATTGAATGTCACCGTGCCCACTTGGGTCCTTCACTAGGAAGATGGAAGGCCCTGGTCATGTGTGTGCCCCTGCCCCTCAGAGGGGAGAAGGGGCAGAATCAGCTCTACCCAAACCACCTGGATTGAGCGTCTGGAAGAAGAAAGTCCCTCCGAAGAGGAATATCGGCGTCTCACCAGAAAAGCGGCAGTGATGACTGGGCTGTCCAAACAACATATTGCCACTCCCTTCTGCTAAAATGTTACCATCCTTTTACACTCATGCATAAGGTGGTATTTAGAAAAAAAAAATCATCTTTCCACATTTAGTGTTTCCAGTCTGATCTGACTGGTTCCAATAGAGACTCCCTTTTTCAAAGCCATTTATAGCAAAGGCTGTTTAAAGTGTGTTTGTCTCATAGAAACCAATGGATTCATGATTTTATTTAAAAATTAATTTTAAAAAATTTTATTGAAGTATAGTTGATTTGCAAGGAGCTGATTTCTGCTGTACAGCAAATGATTCAGCTGATGTGAAGTGAAGTGAAGTGAGGTCGCTCAGTCGTGTCCCACTCTTGGCGACCCCATGGACTGTAGCCCACCAGCCTCCTCAGTCCGTGGAATTTTCCAGGCAAGAGTACTGGAATGGGTTGCCATTTCCTTCTCCAGGGAATCTTCCCAACCCAGAAATTGAACCCAGGTCTCCAGCACTGCAGGCAGACGCTTTACTGTATATAGAATATATATATATATTCATTTTTACATTGTTTCCATTATGGTTTATCACAGGATATTGAATCTAGTTCCCTGTTCTATACATTAGGAACTTGTTGTTTATCCATTCTCTATGTAATAGTTTGCATCCGTTAATCCCAAACTCCACACGATCCCTTTCCTATCCCACTTTCTCTTGGCAACCGCAAGTCTTAATGTCTGTGAGTCTGTTTCTTTTTCATAGATAAGTTCGTTTGAGTTGTATTTTAGATTCTGTGTATAAGTGATATCATGCAGTATTAGTCTTTATCTTTCAGACTGACTCCACTTGGTATGATAACCTCTAGGTCCGTGTTGCTGCAAATGGCATTACTTCACTCTTTTTAATGGCTGAGTACTGTTCCGCTGTATATGTACCACCTCTTCTTTATCCATTTATCTGTCCAGTGGACATTCAGGTTGTGTCCATGTCTTTTGTGAACAGTTCTGCTGTGAACATAGGGGGTACATACATCTTTTTGAATAATAAACAGTGCTGTAGTGAACTTTGGGGTGCATGTATCTTATTGAATTATGGTTTTGTCTGGATATATGCCCAGGAATTAGATTTCTGGATCATACATTCACTCACTGTTTCATGTTTTGTCAGTGCTTATGAAAGATAACCTGTGTTTGTGTTACGATTGGCCTCTTTAGAGGCCCGTTTGGTTCTGTTGGAATGTCTCTCTTTGGACTTCGGAGCTTGGTCAGGGCAGAGCTCACCATGAACTGAACAGCTCTATGAGACAATTTCTACATAAGCTTGTGCAGGCAAACATGAATCTTTTACTGTGGAAATCAAATTCAGCTCTATTTCCTGATTTGTCAGGGTCCAAGAACAGTAAGGATGTAGGGTTAGCATGTATAGGGGAAAGCTCATTTTCATTCAAACACATAAATAGATGGAAATCACAGAGCTCTGAAGAAAGTTTTCTACAAATTCAGGCTCAGGTTAGATGTCTTTTTTTAAAAAAAAAAAAAATATATATATATATATTTTAATGTGGGCCATTTTCAAAGTCTTTATTGAATCTGTTACAATATTGCTTCTGTTTTTTGATTTGTCTTTGGCCTGGAGGCATGTGGGATCTTAGTTTCCCGACAAGGGGATCAGCCACGCTGTCCTGCATTGGAAGGTGAAGTCTTAACCACTGGACCACCAGGGTAGTCGTGATTGAAAAGTCTTAAATAATGTATCAAAGTGGGAGAAGAAACTCAATAGAGATAAAGTTGCAGAAGGGCAGTGCTGATTAGAGAAAATCTGCAGATGAATTTTAATTGAGGATATCTCTGTCGCTTCATAGACTCTTAAACAGGTTTATCAATCAGTAGTTGTCAAACCTTTATTTGATTGCAGAAGTGGCTTTAATTTGAAATGACCCTTTACCAAGAGTGTTTTTAAAATGTAACTTTAGGTATTTTGGGTTGTGCTGGGTATCTGTTTATTTTATGTATTTATGAACTATGATTCATACTTTATCATAGTTCTGTAACCGTGTCTTTCCTGATGTTTCCTGAGATTGCTTTGTTGCTGCGGAGGCGTTTCTTTGGTTGAGGTCAGCAGGGGCTCCTCGCTGCTTGCTCTCTGCGGGTTCTCGTTGCAGTGGCTTCCCTAGCTTCAGAGCACAGGCTTTAGGGTCTGCAGGCTTCAGCAGCTGCGGTTCCCAGGCCCTAGAGCACAGGCTCAGTAGTTGTGGAGCATGGGCTTATTTGCTCCAAGGCATGTGGGATCTTCCCAGATCAGGAATTAAACCCAAGTCTCCTTTGGCAGGCAGATTCTTTACCACTGAACCACCAGGGAACCCCTACCGTAAATGTTTAAATCTGTTTTCTTTCTTTGTTTCACTGCTTTTTTTCGCTCTAGTTGACCCCCTCAATGCCAGCAGCATTATGGAATTGTCAATCCTATTCAATTTTAGGCAGACATATTTGCTTTTTGGATACTAGCATTATTTCTGAAATATTTGATTTCCTCAAGTAATACTGATAACTTCTTACTCATTTTGAAAATACCTGAAACTTCCTCTATTTTCCTTTTTTTTTTTCTTGGTTTGGTCATTTGCAGCTTTTGTCGTCTTCTTTGATTGGTTTTCTCTCAGAAATGGGAGTACACATGATGATTTTTACTTTTTAAATGATATTTGCTTCCAACAGTTTCATTCTGTGATTCAGTGACCACTAGCTTAATTTCTAAGTTGATCCAAGCAACTGTTATTTAGTTGCCAAGTTGTGTCTGACTCTTTGCGACCACAAGGACTATGCTCCTCTGTCCATGGGATTTCCCAGGCAAGAATACTGGAGTGGGTTGCCATTTTCTTCTTCAATTTATAAATTCAGCCAAGCAATGGCTACTTTAGTCAGTTTTAGTGGGAGATGAATAAAATTTTGTTTTCCTTGTTGTTATTCTATTTCTTGCAGGTCTGTGTATTATTGTGCAAGTGACTATTGGTACTAGTTGAAAGATATCTTTTTGAATTTTATCTTGTCTAGAACTGGCATTTGCTTAATTGTTGCGTTTATCTCCTTTTTATTTTAATTTGGAAGAAAACAACTTTCAATGATTCATAATTTATCATAGTTGCATAACCATATATTTTCTGATTTTTTCTGAGATTGTTGCAGAAGAAGGTAAAAGTGAAAGACCTCAAAACCATTAAATAACGCAGGAAGAAGGAGCATTTGAGCTTCTGAAAAAAAATTGTTTCTGTAAAATCAGCTTTTGAGCTGCAGCTCCACTTTTCTTGTAATTTCCTTTGGCTGTGGAGTTTTAAATTACACAGACTTTGATGTTCAGAGCACCACCCTCCCTCTCTGGCCCATTCATTGTGGAAGGGCTCCTGTCGGATAATTTTTAATAAAAGACATACGGTAACCACAGGGTGAAGGAAACTTTAGGAAGGAAGCCCACTCAGATGTCATGGAATCTTTCAGATGCTGCTAGTAGTTTCTTTATGTTCAGCTGCACAAGAAACTTCTTTCCTGAGTTGACCAGGTAAGAGGGCTCTGGTGATTGCTGGATAAGCTGTCCCTAGCTGGCCATTGTAGATTAATCAGGACTGCTTTGCACCCTATTCAGTTCAGTTTAGTTGTTCAGTTGTCTCTGACCCTGCGACTCCATGGGCTGCAGCACGCCAGGCTTCCCTGTCCACCACAAACTCCCGGAGCTTGCTCAAACCCATGCCCATCGAGTCGGTGATGCCATCCAACCGTCTCATCCTCTTGTCATCCTCTTCTCCTCCCTCCTTCAGTCTTTCCCCGCATCAGTGTCTTTTCAAGTGAGTCAGCTCTTTGCATCAGGTGGCCAAAGTGTTGGAGTTTCTGCTTCAACATCAGTCCTCCCAGTGAGTATTCAGGACTGATTTCCTTTAGGATGGACTGGTTGGATCATCTCCTTGGAGTCCAAGGGACTCTCCAGAGTCTTCTCCAACACCACAGTTCAAAAGCATCAATTCTGCAGTGCTCAGCTTTCTTTATAGTCCGACTCTCACATCCATTCATGACTACTGGAAAAACCATAGCTTTGACTAGATGGACCATTGTTGACAAAGTAATGTCTCTGCTTTTTAATATGCTGTCTAGGTTGGACATAGCTTTTCTTTCAAGGAGCAAGCATCTTTTAATTTCATGGCTGTATTCACCATCTACAGTGATTTTGGAGCCCCTCCCCAAAGTAAAGTCTGTCACTGTTTCCGTTGTTTCCTCATCTATGTGCCATGAAGTGATGGGACCAGATGCCATGATCTTAGTCTTTTGAATGTTGAGTTTTAAGCCAGGGTTCTCACTCTCCTCTTTCACTTTCATCAAGAGGCTCTTTAAAGAGAAACATTCTGCAGAACAATGACCCCTCCATGGGGTATTGAGGTAGCTGGAGAAAGGTGGATGGAACCCATGGCAGTGGAGGGCAAGGGGAGAAATGATTATTTTGAAAGGCAAACCTATTGCTGATTAAGTTAAAAGCAAAAATAGAAAATAGAGTCCAGGATATCTTAGGTGGGTCTTTTAAAGTTGAAAAGTTACACTGTAACTGACATATGGAAAGAATAAGCCAAAAATTCAAATGTTTCCATAATACTTCCCAAATCTTGACTACAAATCACAGCGTTTTGGGATTTGTTGAATCTGATTAGAATCATATGAAGGTGATACATAATTTGGAAAAATCCATTTATTCAGGTTGTGTTTCGGTCAGTATTTGACTAAATCATCTCTTGCCAAGATATCTTTCACAAGAACTGGGATGATATTTTCTTTATTTCTCCTTATCGATAATCATCCAGAGGATCCCAGGCAGGATATTCCTTCTTTCTTTATTCTTAAAAAATCTAGTTTTTGCTTGTAATATAGTCATGACATCTTTTGCTGGAAAAGGATGTTTTAATGTAACTGCATATTTGCTCTGAGAGGCATGTAAAGCAATGAAGGAATGAAGCCAGTTTTCATGATAAGAAGAAGATGGATAGAGTTGTGACACTATATTAACAGTCAGAAGTTTCTAAAAAATCCAATTTGGATTTTTAAATGACATACAAAGATGACTAGACAGTGAATATCCTCTTAGATAATTTTTTAAATCTGGAGATTTAAAAAGGTGCTGAATTAAACATCCTTCATCAGATATCAGAAACCAGTGGAATTTAAAGTGCCACTTTCTTTCTAGATGAAATTTTTGATGAGTACTTTTGGGAAGTTAATACTTTCTTTGTTCTAATCAGTGTGGTTTATGCATTTCTTATAGTAAATACCTTTTTACATTTTCTTTTAAGTTTTGTGTTGCTTAGCATGAGTGTCTGTCAGTTTTGGATAATGCTGACCTAGTGCAGTGTTCTCAGGGGTGATAGATCTTGACTGGTTCGCCATGCTGCTAAAACTAGTTATGACCTTGTTGGTGACCTCTGTTGCTAGTCCAAGTTACCAGTTATGTGGATGTTAGTAATAGCCAACTATTATATGGTACTTCACAGTTTGCAAAGGACTTCATGTGTTTCATTTAATTAATCTTTATAATAATCCAATGAGAAAGGTAAGTGTAGTTTTTTTATTTTTTTTAATGAATGAGATACTTGAATCTCCTTGACGTAGACTATTCCAAGGTTAAGCAGCTAGAAAATGAGGGAATTGCTCTTTAACTCATGTTTGCTAGAGATTTAAAAAAATATTTTGTACCTTCTAATTCATCCACTCATCCATCAAACATTTATTGAACATCTGTTATATTCTTGGTATGATTGCGGACACAAGTGCCACAAGAATGAAACATGGTCCTTGTCTTTGAAGAGTGTAGTCTAGGAAAAGAAAGATGTGAAGAGGAAGTGTGATGAATGTGTAAGTCGTGGTCTCCATGAGGAATTCCATCTGTCTACTTCAGGATTTACAGGGGGTAATTTATACTTTGACCCTGTGTACATTTTTTTAGATGACTGTAACAGCCTTTCCTAATGTGCCTCAAGTTGTACTGGGATGAAGTAAACTGGGCAGAAAGCAGAGAAGAGCTCTAAAGAAATGTTACATTAGAAGGTAGATTTAACAGACACACTACTGTATACAATAGATAAACAACAAGGACCTACTATATAGAAAGGATGCTATTTTTAATACCTTGTACAATTGGAAAAGAATCTGAATGGAAAAGTCTACAATGGAAAAGAATCTGAAAAAGAATGTATGTCTATACATCTCTATATATATAACTGAATCACTTTGCAGTACACCTGAAAAATTGTAAATCAACTATACTTCAATTTAAAAATTTATGTATATAAACTATTGATACTATATGTAAAATAGATAACTGATGAAAACATATTGTATAGCACAGAAAACTCTACTTAATGCACTGTTGTGCCCTAAATGGAAGGCAAATCCAAAAGGGAGGGGATATAGGTATATAATATACATGGGCTTACTGGGGACTCAGTGGTAAAGAATCTGCCTGCCATACAAGAAATGTAGGTTCTATCCCTGGATCAGGAAGACCCCCTGGAAAAGGAAATGTCAACCCACTCAAGTATTCTTGCCTGGGAAATCCCATGGACAGAGGACTCTGGTGGGCTACAGACAATGTGGTCTCAAAAGAATCAGACACAACTTAGTGACCAAACAACATATATATCAGTAATAGCCAATTCATTTTGCTATGAAATAAAAGCTAACACAACATTGTAAAGCCACTGTCCTGCAGTAAAAATAATAAAAAAACATTTTTTTAAAGCTAGACTAAGGCACAGAAGGTGGAACAGCCATGACAACACTCCCAGTATGACTAACCCAGATGTCTGTCGGCTGCTCTGCCATTTGATCTTGTTTTTGTTCATGGTGCTATAGTCCACACTCACTCTAGTATCAGCTATCAACTATCTACTTGTACTCTCTTCTTAATGGATTCTGAGTGCTTTGAGGATACTTGTCCCAGCACTTTGAGAATTCTTGACTTACCATGTCCAGCTTGTGTCCATGATCATAGTGCATTTTATCCACACTATTCAGCCAAGCATGGTGTCTTGCATTCCTCAAACTCTTGCTTCCAGCTGCTAATGACCTTATTTCCCCAAGAAAACTGAAGCCCTTGGAAGAGAACTTCTGCATCCTCTGCGTCACTCATCCACTGCGTCAGTCACCCTTCCAGGATCTCCACCTTCCCACCTACTTGAGGACACTACCTCCACCTGCGCTGTTGACCCCAGGTGGAGCGTCACTGACCCCATCTCTCCCTGAGTTACAAGCCTTTTTACTTTTTTTTTCCCAGGATTATTCCTATCAGTATATGATAATATATTTCTCAAACATATATCAAGAGCATCTTTCTTTCTCATCTTTCTCCATGACTTCCTCTGTCATTTCATTCACACAAATAGCATTTTCCACTTGTAGCCATTTAAAATATCATTGCTTATCATTTCTTTGTCCTAAGTTGCTTTATTTTATATAATTTCCCCAACCTATATATCTATATATCTGTGTATTGTCTGTTTCTCCTATTACACCTCCCCAGGAGAGTTAAGAGTTTAGTCTGTTTTGATCACCTCTCTCCATAGTGCTGAGAAGAATACCTGAAATATTACAGAAGCTCCCTAGTATTTCGTTCCTTAACTCCACATTCCCCTCCAGTTACTGTATCATTTCTCTACTCCTCATTTTAGCACAATTCAAGAATTGTCTATTCCTGTTGGTCCACACCCTCTCCTCTCATTCTCTCTTAAAATTTAACTTTGTTTTTTTACTGGAGTATAATTGGACAGAGGATGAGATGGTTGGATGGCATCACTGAGTCAGTGGACATGAGTTTGAGCAAACTCTGGGAGATGGTGAAGGACAGGGAAGACTGGCGTGCTGCCGTGGGGTCGCAAAGAGTCGGACATGACTCAACAACAACAGTTGCTTTGCTGTGTTGTGTTAGCTTCTGCTGTACAATGCGATGAATCAGCCACATGTCCACACGCATCCCCTCCCTCCTGAGCCTCCCGCCTTCTCCCATCCTACCCATTTAGGTCACCTAGAGCATTGAGCTGAGCTCCCGGTGTGTGAGTCGCTCAGCCGTGTCCAGCTCTTGGAGATCGCATGAACTCTGTCTGGAGACCCCATGGCTCCTCTGTCCATGAGATTCTTTGGGCAGGAATACTGGAGTGGGTTGCCATTCCTTTGTCCAGGGGATTTTTCTGACGTAGGAATTGAACCCAGGTCTTGTGCATTGCAGGCACATTCTTCACCATCTGAGCCAGCGGGGGCTCCCTGTGCTACGCAGATTTCCATTAGCTATCTCTTTTACACACGATAGTGTGTGTGTGTGTATATATATATCTCTCAATCCTGGTCTCCAATTCATCCCATCTTCCTCTCGCTCTTAGCACCCCCCGCCCCACGTCCCCCTACCCGCTGTGTCCACATGTCTATTCTCTATGTCTGCGTCTCTTTTCATGCCCTGGAACTAGGTTAAACCCCTCTATTCTAAATCTGAGCCTCACTGTTCCACTGCATCAACCTTTGGCAAGACCACCAATGAACACCACATTGCCAACCATTATGGTGATTCTAAGCCGCCTTCTCACTTAGCTTCTGCACAGTATTCTGCTTAGTTGACGGATGTTTCCTTTGTAACACATTTATTTCATTTGGCTCCTGATTTTCCTCCTCCCTTATAGCCCATTAACTATAATTCACTATAATTCTCCTTTATTGAATTCTCTCATCTGAAATTCGTAATATCAGTGTGCACCATGGTCAGGGTTCATTTTCAGATTCTCTAGTTATTACTCACCCATTCATTTCCCTTGACAAGTACGATGATCTTTAAATACATTTTCATACTGGTGACTCCTGACTATTTATCTTCAGCCATGGCATCTTTCCTGAATCTGAGTTATATCTCAGCTGCCTACTTGAGATCTCATTTGGATGAAAAGCATCAGAAAGCTAGTATGTCCAAACTTGCATTCACAAGCCCCTCCCCTGCTGAATATGCCTTTTCCCTGGTGCAGCACTTTCACAGGCAACACTCCTAATAGAAACCACCATCATCTTTTGTTTTGGCTATAATGACAACCATTCAGATAGTATTTGTGCTCCCAACATGGTAGACAGAGTGATTCTTTTAAAGTGGGAATGAGTCATATCTCTCCTCTGCTTACAACCCTCCATGGTTACCATCTATTGATTGATTAGTGAAGTTTTATTGATTTACAATACTGTATTAATTGCAGTTGTACAACATAACAATTCTTTATTGCATATTGTATTATTCCATTATTGATTATTATAAGATATTATGTATAATCCCCTGTACTATGTAGGGAACCCTTGTTGTATATCCATTTGTGTGTACTAGTTTTTAATCTGTGAGTCCCATACTCCTAATTTGTCCTTTCCGTGTTTTCTCTCTCTCTTTTGGTAACCATAAATTTGTTTTCTCTGTCTGTTTCTGTGTTGCATAGATATTCATTTGTATTCTTTTTTAGATTTCACATGTAAGTTTATAGTATTTGTCCTTCTCTGTCTGCCTTATCTCACTGAGCATGGTTTTCTCTTGGTCCATCCACGTTGCGGCCAGCGGCAGTATTCCATTCTTTTTCATGACTAGTGTGCTCTTGTATGTTCCTACCACACATTCTTAAGCCATTAGTCTGTTTATGGGCACTTGGTTTGTTTCCCTGTCTTGGCTGTTGTATCAGTGCCACTATGAACAGTGGGGTGCAGATATCTTTTTGAATTAGAGTTTTTGATTTTTTTCTGGGTATATACCCAGGAGTAGAATTGCTGGATCATACGGTAATTCTATTTTTAATTTTTCAAGGAATCTTCATACTCTGGCTTAGTAGCTGCATCAATTTCCCACTAACAGCGAATGAGGGTTTTCTTTCCTCCACATCCTCTAAAGCTTTTAATACTTGTAGAGCTTTTGATGATAGCCATTCTGACCTGTATAAGATGATACCTCATTGCAGTTTTTGATTTCCATTTCTCTAACAATTAGCAATGTTGAGCATCTTTTCATGTGCCTGTTAGCTGTCTGTAAATCTTTGGAGAAAATGTCTCTTTAGATCTTCTGCACTTTTTCTGATTGGGTTGTTCGTTTTGTTGATGTTGAATTGTATAAGTTGTTTGTATATTTTGATAGTAACCCCTTTTTGGTCTCATTTTTTGCAAATATTTTCTCCCATTCCATAGGTTGTCTTTCCATTTTGTTGATGGTTTCTTTTGCTGTGTAAGAGCATTTAAGTTTGATTAGGTCCCATCTGTTTATTTTTGCTTTTATTTCTTTTGCCTTGGGATACTGATCTAAGAAAATATTGCCGTGGAATACATTAAAGAATGTTTCATTTATGTCCTAGGAGTTTTATGATGTCTTACATTTAGATCTTTAAACCAGTTTGAGTTTATTTTTGTATATGGTACTAGAGAATGTTATAGTGTCATTCTTTTATATGTATCTGACCAGCAACCTCAGCACTACTTGCTGAAGAGACTATCTTTACTCCATATTATATTCTTGTCTCCTTTGTCTTTGTAGATTGACTGTAGGTGTATGGTCTATTTCTGGGCTCTCTATATTTCTGTTTCATAGTATATGTTTCTGTTTTTTTTGTGTCAAAACCATGCTATTTTGATTACTGTTGCTTTGTAGCATAGTCTGAAGTCAGGGAGGGTTATACCTCCAGAATTGTTCTTTTTTTCCTTCAGGATTACTGTGGTAATTCTCTTTTGTGATTCCATATAAATTCTAGGATTATTTTATGCAGTTCAGTGAAAAATGTTGGATAATGGTGATAAGGATTGCATTAAATTTATAGGTTGCTACTATCATACTTGGACTAAACTCCAGAATCCTTCCCATGACCTACAAGGCCCTCTTGATCTAACTCGACTAATTTTCCACCCTCGTTTCTTCTGTTATCCTCACAGCTCTTTGCTCATCAGACCCTTTCCTAGTGCATGGGTTCTGTGTTTGCTGCCCTTCCCTGCCTGAAATATTCCACATGTTCTTCCCCAAGTTTATTCTTTTTGGCCATGCTGCATGTCATGGGGGATCTGAGGTCTGGGAAGTTCCCAGACCAGGGATCGAACAGATGCCTCTTGTAGTGGAAGCGTAAAGTCTTAAACACTGGACCACCAGAGAAGTCTCTCCCAGGTTTATTTTGATCTCTGTTCATTGTTGTCTCATCAGAGAGTCTGATTCTGACCAGCCTCTAATTTAATCCCTTTATTACTCTAGAAACATTTGACCTTGTCCTTTTGTATTCTTGGCTCTTATCACTATCTGATATTAAATTTTATAAATCATTCATTTACTTATTTATCTCTTCCTGAGTGTAAGCCCCGTGTGTGAAAACTTGTTCTGCTATGTTCTGGTCATGTCATGAATAAGAAAATTTACTGCTTAGAAAAATAGGAATGATGAATTAATACTTACTAATCTTTTATATTCTTGGCACCCTTTCTTGTTCACTTTGTAAATATTATTGATTAATTTAATCTCTTGCAGCAATCCTATAAGGTAGGTGTTATCTCATTTCATAGATGAAGATACAGACAATCACAGTGAATTGTAAAAGGAGAGCTGGAGATCAGGATTTAAACTCTGAGTCTAGTCCAAAAGCAATGCTTTCTGGGAATTCCCTGGTGGTCCAGTGCTTAGGACTCGGTTCTTTCATGCCAAGGTCCCAGGGGGTTCAATTCATGGTTAGGAAATTAAGATCCCAAAAGCCACATGGCCTGGCAAAAGTAAACTAACAAACAAAAAACCCAAAAAAGCTAAAGTAATGCTTTATATTTAATTCATATTATTTAGTGTTACAAGTGATTCAGTTCAGTTCAGTTCAGTTCAGTTGAGTTCAGTTGCTCAGTTGTGTCCAACTCTTTGTGACCCCATGAATCGCAGCACACCAGGCCTCCCTGTCCATCACCAAATCCTGGAGTTTACTCAACCTCATGCCCATCGAGTCGGTGATGCCATCCAGCCATCTCATCCTCTGTCGTCCCCTTCTCCTCCTGCCCCCAATCCCTCCCAGCATCAGGGTCTTTTCCAATGAGTCAACTCTTCACATGAGGTGGCCAAAGTATTGGAGTCTCACCTTCAGCATCAGTCCTTCCAATGAACACCCAGGACTGATCTCCTTTAGGATGGACTGGTTGGATCTCCTTGCAGTCCAAGGGACTCTCAAGAGTCGTCTCCAACACCACAGTTCAAAAGCATCAATTCTACAGCACTCAGCTTTCCTCATAGTCCCCAACTCTCACATCCATACATGACCACTGGAAAAATCGTAGCCTTGACTAGATGGACCTCTGTTGGCAAAGTAATGTTCCTGCTTTTTAATATGCTGTCTAGGTTGGTCATAACTTTCCTTCCAAGAAGTAAGCGTCTTTTAATTTCATGGCTGCAATCACCATCTGCAGTGATTTTGGAGCCCAAAAAAATAAAGTCTGACACTGTTTCCACTGTCTCCCCATCTATTTGCCATGAAGTGATGGGACTAGGTGCCATGATCTTAGTTTTCTGAATGTTGAGCTTTAAGCCAACTTTTTCACTCTCCTCTTTCACTTTCATCAAGAGGTTTTTTAGTTCCTCTTCACTTTCTGCCATAAGGGTGGTGTCATCTGCATATCTGAGGTTATTGATATTTCTCCCGGCAATCTTGATTCCCGCTTGTGCTTCTTCCAGCCCAGCGTTTCTCACGATGTACTCTGCATATACGTTAAATAAGCAGGGCGACAGTATACAGCCTTGACGTACTCCTTTTCCTATTTGGAACCAGTCTGTTGTTCCATGTCCAGTTCTAACTGTTGTGATTAAGGAATAGTTATGTATAGTGGACAAGTTATTAATAATCACATAGCTTAGTTCTTATTATATAACTTATTATCATATTGACTGTTATTATAAAACGTATTATATAACACTATGTGACTTCCATCTAATAGATGAAAACATTGAAGACAGAATAATAAGTAAATCACCTAGGATCACAACTAGAAGTGTTGAACATGGGTTTTAGATCCTGGGTTTCTGACTGGGCTCTAGTGGGCTCTTTTTGCACAAAGATTTCTGTAACAGATACTTTGTGTGTTTCACTTTGTTGGGGTAACTTTTACGTTTTCTATCCATTATATTTGAGCCCTTATAAACTGGCATTTGAGAGTTCAATACTAAGCTTTTCACAGGCTAGTCCTAATGCTTGTATCATGACTTTGCTTCATGTACAAAGTAACCTTTTGCTGATCTGTGTAATACTGGTGTCAAGCTGAGTGAAAACAACGGAAAAGCTGAAATTTGCTATTTTGCTTATACACACTTTCTAGAGTACAAATGTACAACCTGACTCTTATCAGAAATAGTTAATGGTCAGATACAATTTGTTGGTTCATTGATTCATTTCCAGGTCAGAGAAAAGCTCTCAGTGGAAATATTTACAAATTGCAAGAAAAGTTGTGGTAATTTACTGAAAGCATATAAAAATATGTATGTTTTGGTGCACTGGATGGTAATATCCATTTGAATTAAAGAATTATAATTAGCAGGAACAGAATTTAATAAGATTGCCAATTACAAAAGTGAATTGGAGGTTGAAACTGCAAACTCATCTCACTGTGTTTTTCAAAGGTATTCTATGAATCCATAAATAAATTTTACGTACGTACATTCTGGGCTATGAACCCTTGCACAGACATGCAAGTGGGGAGATACATATCAAAACATATTCCAGAAACTAGATTAAACAGTTTTTATGAGTAATATTTTCTCATACTCGGTGTCTTTACTAAAAGCTGTTTGATGTTTATTCTTCTGTGGATGGTATAATTATATATATCCAGAGCATTGTTGATTATTTTTTTGATTAGTCTTAAAATTTGTCCACGTTGTGCCGTACAGGAAAAAATACACTTACTGGAGGTCATAGACTTGTACATGTGGGAGCAAGGTAGAGTCTCTCTATATATGTAATCAAGGAAGGATAGTGTCCTCAAGAGTCAGAAATTGCCTATCTTGAAACAGTTTTTGATGTATAGATTCAGATCTTGAAAATTGCCTCTGAAATTACTTCTTCATCTTTTCAGCATTCTTCCTTAATAGTCTTTTCACTATCCATCCTTAAAATGTTGTGGTAATTCATATACGGTTGTTTTCTCTTCAGAACTTAACACGGTTTCTGTAATCCAAGTATGGCATGGATCTTTGAAAATCTCTCCTGCTTTAACCCTCTGGTCGCTGCCATTCTGCTTAGAAGAAGAAGAGGAAGAGGACTTTGAATGTTCTAAAATATGCAAGCAATCTCAACCAATATATTATGTATAGTATACACATATATTGATACTTAAATATGGGTCTCATCTGCTCTCTATAGCTACTGAATATTTCAAAGTAATATGAATAAGTACATTTAATTTTTCATAGAAGCATAATATCTCAATAACACTTTGTACAATAGTTAAGACTTGCTGTGTTGCAGAATGACTCCTAAGGGGCCAGCGCATCTGGCACGCCCTTTGGCCTCTTAATACTTTATACTTGAGCATCTACCTGGTAACAGGGAGACATTATTGAGTGCTCAGTTACTCTCCTTGTCTCTGTGTGATGTCAGTGCTCTAGGTACAAAGAGGAGCACTCATTTCTTTACTAGCTCTTTCTGTGGCTATATTCCATGTAGGCAGGTGTGCACATATATTAAGATGAATTTTAACAAATTCAGCCTTATGTATGAGGTCATCTTCAAGTAGGACATTCAGATCAAATCTGGGCTGCAACACAGGTGTAGATACTATGCATGTTATTTTTTGAAGTGGAAAAGTGGTAAGGATACCTTTATGTTGATGTTATTGTTAGTGACGTTGTCTGTCAACCTTAATCTTTGTTTCACATGAAACAGTTACCGAGAGTGTCTGAAGTATCTTCAGCCTTTCTAGATATGATTTTTTTTATTTGCATGTCAATTCTCATTACCAAGCTCAAATTAAAATGCTTAATTTTTGTAACTGCTTCTGTTTTTATGACCTTTATGACTTCATATGTTATCCAAGCGATTTTAGACTCTTTATCATTGTAAAATTCAATTTTAAAAAAATATTTAGAATACTTCAGAAACTGATTTCAAGGATTTATAACATAGGAACAAAGACATTATTTTTTACCTCATGATCTCTGGGAAACTTTTTTCTTCTTCCTTACTGTCTTATTAAAAAGTATAGTTTGCCATCTCTATATCTTAGGTGATATTCATAAGGGCAGTTTCAGTGGGTTTTTTTTCATATTTTGAAATAAAATTTCACTAGGAAATACATTGGGTATATCATATTATGATCCTGAAATGAATTTTTTGTTTGGTCTTACAGGTACATCAATCCTGATATACATCTGTTCTTCTTTAGTTGGAGTCAGATTATAGGATTGTGTCTGCATCCAAAATTGTTTGTGCAATATCTTCTCGTGCTGTTTAATATACCAGCTTCTGTGCATGTGTGTGTGAGTGTGTATGTGTGTAGATTTCCTGATGCCTTAGCAACTCTATGTGTGATCTACATGCAGAGCAAAGGGTGTGGTAGAAGGAGCAGTCAGCCAGGTGGATAGAACTGTATTCCCCTCCAGTGTTTAGAATCACTTGAACATGGTGGTGCTGAAAATCAGGCCAACCCTGTGGGTGGTTTCATGACAGTTTGGAAGCTCCCTGCAGAGTGCTGCCTCCTTCGCCTGCCCTTGGGGCCATGACCCTTTACCATCTTGGTTTACTGCAGCTCCTGTTTCCTAAGTTTTAAGGTAACAAGGAAATGTGGGGCAGCTGTAACTGAAAAGAAAGATGCTCTGCCGAGTTCTAAGCCAATAACTTCATTTCATCAAGTATTTTAATGAGTTTCAAAGGATATGGCAGATATTAATACATTACAGTAGCCCAGGAAATAGGTATTTTTCCATCTCTAACATGGAAGTTACCAAAGTCCCTTCCTCCTCTTTTGTCTGTATTGATCTTTGTCTGTATTGATCTTTGTCTTCTACTTTGCCTTTCTCTCCCCTTAGCTAAAAAGTAGCACTACTTTGAATAGCCCTTTCTCAATCTACATTTTGCTTATTGGCTAAATTTTAATTATGTACTGATGATACAGACAACCTTATTTCTCATCTCACCATCGCCTGCTGCTCCTCTTTTCAAAGACATTTAGCTTGTTATTTTATGTAAATTTTTCATGTGATTTTTTTTTCATTTGGTTTTGTTTTTAACACAGTTAACTCTGAATATACAGTAACTATATTCACTTTACCTATAGCCACATTGTTAAAACATTTGATAAAAAAGAACCAGGGGGTTATACTGGGGTTAGTTTCTGGGTAGATTCCTAGCTAGACTGTTAGTGTGGTGATTTTGTATCATTGCAGGAGGCTGTATAGTCGCATGCACCCAGATTTGAATTCTGTTCAGCCACTTTTCTGGTAACCATGGGCAAATGATTTATTCTCACAATGCCTGTTTTTCTCATGTGTAAAGTAACCACAATAATGTTACCTAGTCATACTAATAAACATAATATCAATCAGTTCAGTGCAGTTGCTCAGTCATGTCCGACTCTGTGACCATGTGGACTGCAGCATGCCAGGTCTCCCTGTCCATTGCCAGCTCCTAGAGTTTACTCAAACTCATGTCCACGAGTCGGTGATGCCATCCAACCATCTCATCCTCTGTTGTTCCCTTCTCCTCCCACCTTCACTCTTTCCCAGCATCAGGGTCTTTTCAAATGAGTCTGTTCTTCCCATCAGGTGGCCAAAGTTTTGGAGTTTCCGCTTCAGCATCAGTCCTTCCAATGAATATTCAGGACTGATTTCTGTTCGGATGGACTGGTTGGATCTCCTTGCAGTCCAAGGGACTCTCAAGAGTCTTCTCCAACACCACAGTTCAAAAGCATCATTTCTGTAGTGCTCAGCTTTCATTATAGTCCAACTCTCACATCCATACATGACTACTGGAAAAACCATAGCTTTGACTAGATGGACCTTTGTTGGCAAAGTAATGTCTCTGCTTTTTAATATACTGTCTAGGTTAGTCATAACTTTTCTTCCAAGTAGTAAGCGTCTTTTAATTTCGTGGCTGCAGTCACCATCTGCAGTGATTCTGTAGCCCGAGAAAATAAAGTCTGTTACTGTTTCCACTGTTTCCCCATCTTTTGCCATGAAGTGATGGGACCAGGTGCCATGATCTTAGTTTTCTGAATGTTGAGTTTTAAGCCAACTTTTTCACTCTTCTCTTTCACTTTAATCAAGAGGCTATTTGATTCTTCTTCGTTTTCCACCATAAGGGTGGTGTCATGTGCATATCTGAGGTTATTAATATTTCTCCCACAGTCTTGATTCCAGCTTGTGCTTCATCCAGCCCAGCATCTCTCATGATGTACTCTGCAAGTAAGTTAAATAAGCAGGGTGACAATATACAGCTTTGACGTACTCCTTTTCCTACTTGGAACCAGTCTGTTGTTCAGGTCCCTGTAGTTCTAACTGTTGCTTTCTGACGTGCATACAGATTTCTCAAGAGGCAGTTCAGATGATCTGGTATTCCCATCTCTTTAGGTATCAGTACTTAACTCATATATCTCTTCATTTGTTTATGTATCGTATTGTGACTGGATTGTGCCAGATGCTATGCTCTATGTTGGATAGAAGTTAATGAACAGAACTGACATGGACCTTCCCTTAATGTGTCATTGAGAAAATGCATTATTCTTGGAACAGAGTTGCTTAATGACTGCTAGCTGCCCCTAGAGAGGAGGTCATCCTAGCATATAATAAATGGCAACTCCCTTTTCTTTGAAAGACATAGGAGTAAACATTTATTCTTTTACTCTTCAGATGTCCTTTATGAATATCTTCTATGCCGTGGGTCCTAGGGATGCAGTATGAACAAGGTAGACAGAGTCCCTTACTTCATGGAATATACGGAAGACAGTGGGCAGAAGACAGTGAAATAAAGAAGTTACAGAGTGTGATGCATGTTATAAAGGAACGAGAAAGAGGATGGGTAGGGTGATAAGGAGAGGAGAGGACTGTAAGTGAAGACCTCAAGGATGGGAAAGAACAGGCTTTGCAAACGTCCTGAGGATGAATATTTCTGGTAAAGGGAAAAACAAGCAAAAAAATTTAATATATTAAAGGGCTTTCTGCATTGGAGAAACCAGAAGGTATCATATATATCTGGATTGTGATGAACAAAGTGGGGAAACTTGTGAGATTTTGTTGTAGAGATGGGAGAAAATCGATTGTGCAGGGTCTAATGAACCATGAGAAAGGTCAGTGACACGGGGCCTGGTGTGACAGTGGGCCACGTGAAAGGAACATGGCTAGTGAGTAGAAGGAAATAATAAAGATAATGCCTGATTGTCTGATTTCTTTTTAGTTTATTGATATTTTTGATTGAAATTTAATTTAGTGGCAATGTTGTGTTAAGTACTGCTGTACAGCAAAGTGACTCACATGCATCCTTTTTCATATTTATGGTTTATCACAGGATATTGAATATAGTCCTCTGTGGTATACAGTAGGACCTTGTTTTTTATCCACTCTATATAAATAGTTTGCATCTGCTAATCCCAAACTCCCAATCCATCCCACCACCCTGTCCCGCTTGGCAACCACAGATCTGTTCCCTGTGTCTGTGAGTCTGGTTCTGTTTCATAGACGTGTTCATTTGTGTCCTGTTTTACATTCCACATATGTGATATATGGTATTTGTCTTTCTTTTTCTGACTTCCAAAGTTGTCTGACTTTAATTACTTTGATTGGCAGTGCTACTTATGGCAATAAGGAGCAAATGGAAAATAGCAAAATTTTGAGGAATAAAAATTCACATTTTGTGCATATTAGATTCAAGCAGAATATAGACCTATTAAAATGTGATCATTATTTGTGGCTCTTCATAAGAAAAAAGGCTTATCTATATCATGTTTTATGTTTCTATGACATTCAAGATAGGCATTTAAGACCTCTTTAGAAGTTTTTCTAGCTTTTATTTTTGTTAAGTCTCAGTTGGCAGGAAACTAAAGACTCTTGTCAGTAATAAGACTGCTACTGGCCTGTGGGAAGACCAGCAGAGTCTGACTTTGGATTAGGTGGTTGGTGACAGTGAAACTATTAGAGAATACCAAAAGGTCTACTCAGAGATTATTGGTGACATAAATTTATTCTACCCTGATGCAGTTCTTAATTTAGGGTATTATAGGTGAAACAGGTAAAGTTCATTTCTGGTGGAAGTGATATTTCCTACTAAACCGAGAATAGAAAGGCATTGATGAAATGTTTATTTGCTCAGAGGAAGCATTCTGCCTTCTACCTGATGTTTGGATAGATGCCTCTAGTGACTGTTGGAAATTGAGAGGTCTGATGTCTTGATCATCTCTGATATTTGTATGTTTCTGTCTGACTCCTTTCAAGACAATGTCCAGCTGACATTACCCGGGCACATGGCTAATGCTGTCATCACAGGCTGTAAACTCTTACGTGACATTTTGTACATTTACTTTTGCTTAATATTCATCAGCACAGAGCAGTAGATTATTTCTGTAACTGTATTTTTTTCATGAGATTAAAATAGGTATTACTATGGTCTTACATAAAAAAAAACGCCTACACTGTTGGTGGGAATGCAAACTAGTACAGCCGCTATGGAAAACAGTGTGGAGATTCCTTAAAAAACTGGAAATAGAACTGCCATATGACCCAGCAATCCCACTTCTGGGCATACACACTGAGGAAACCAGATCTGAAAGAGACACGTGCACCCCAATGTTCATCGCAGCACTGTTTATAATAGCCAGGACATGGAAGCAACCTAGATGCCCATCAGCAGATGAATGGATAAGGAAGCTGTGGTACATATACACCATGGAATATTACTCAGCCATTAAAAAGAATTCATTTGAACCAGTCCTAATGAGATGGATGAAGCTGGAGCCCATTATACAGAGTGAAGTAAGCCAGAAAGATAAAGAACATTACAGCATACTGACACATGTATGTGGAATTTAGAAAGGTGATAACGATAACCCTATATGCAGAACAGAAAAAGAGACACAGAAATACAGAACAGACTTTTGAACTTTGTGGGAGAATGTGAGGGTGGGATATTTCAAAAGAACAGCATGTATACTATCTATGGTGAAACAGATCACCAGCCCAGGTGGGATGCACGAGACAAGTGCTCCGGCCTGGTGCACTGGGAAGACCCAGAGGAATTGGGTGGAGAGGGAGGTGGGAGGGGGGATCGGGATTGGGAATACATGTAAATCCATGGCTGATTCATATCAATGTATGACAAAACCCACTGGAAAAAAAAAAAAAATAATAATAAAAAAAGAAAAAAAAATAAAAAACAAAACAAAACAAAACAAAAAAAACGCCTACATAACACAAAAACATGAGGATACTCATGATATAGCCTCTAGTTTTCTCTCACCAGAAAAAGGTGGTGGCTCAAGAGATAGGCATATACAGTAAAAGTTTGAAAGGTACATTTAATTTCTCTTTTAATTTGTACGGGAGAGAGATTCCCTTCTCTCCTTTTGCCTTTTTCCACAAAACCATAGAATATGAGGGCTGGAAGGGACCTTGAAGGATATCCGATCCATTTGCTAGTGAGAAATTGAGGGCTGGACAGTCACACTGCAGTTCAGATGGGATCATATCATAGTAAATAAAAATATTGCTAAAAATAGATTTTCCCCCAAACGTCTCTAGTGTCAGCTCATGGGTCCCTTCTATGTTTTAGGAATCTTTCACAGACCTTCTTGTGCATTACTGGGATATTACAAGCCTTTCCTTTCGTCTTTGGTGCCTTTAGTTTTATTGCGAAGCATGTCTTTTGGCTGGAGGTTTTGAGTTAGTAACTTGTGGACTCTGGCATCCTTCAGTAGCACTTGATGTCATGGTTCCTGTCTTTTTGCAAGACCTGTGACTGTTTTTATGAATGTCCGGCTCTGCTTGGATCCTTGAGGTCACCGTGTGTGCCCCTGCATCTTGTGTTAGGCACCACAAAAGAGAGCTCTTCCAGTGTACATTGACTGTGGCCTCAGTTCTGAAATGCTTACCTCAGCTTATTCCTTGAAGATGTTATCCATCTTTTTTTTTTTTTTTAAGTATTATAGTCTTCATCTAATCTTTTTTTTTTTTTTAAATTTTTATTATTATTATTATTTTTTTCCAGTGGGTTTTGTCATACATTGATATGAATCAGCCATGGATTTACATGTATTCCCAATCCCGATCCCCCCTCCCACCTCCCTCTCCACCCGATTCCTCTGGGTCTTCCCAGTGCACCAGGCTGGAGCACTTGTCTCGTGCATCCCACCTGGGCTGGTGATCTGTTTCACCATAGATAGTATACATGCTGTTCTTTTGAAATATCCCACCCTCACATTCTCCCACAAAGTTCAAAAGTCTGTTCTGTATTTCTGTGTCTCTTTTTCTGTTCTGCATATAGGGTTATCGTTATCACCTTTCTAAATTCCATATACATGTGTCAGTATGCTGTAATGTTCTTTATCTTTCTGGCTTACTTCACTCTGTATAAGGGGCTCCAGCTTCATCCATCTCATTAGGACTGGTTCAAATGAATTCTTTTTAATGGCTGAGTAATATTCCATGGTGTATATGTACCACAGCTTCCTTATCCATTCATCTGCTGATGGGCATCTAGGTTGCTTCCATGTCCTGGCTATTATAAACAGTGCTGCGATGAACATTGGGGTGCACGTGTCTCTTTCAGATCTGGTTTCCTCAGTGTGTATGCCCAGAAGTGGGATTGCTGGGTCATATGGCAGAAATTTAGAGAAGAGCTAACACCTATCTTACTCAAACTCTTCCAGAAAATTGCAGAAGAAGGTAAGCTTCCAAACTCATTCTATGAGGCCACCATCACCCTAATTCCAAAACCAGACAAAGATGCCACAAAAAAAGAAAACTACAGGCCAATATCACTGATGAACATAGATGCAAAAATCCTTAACAAAATTCTAGCAAACAGAATCCAACAACATATTAAAAAAATCATACACCATGACCAAGTGGGCTTTATCCCAGGAATGCAAGGATTCTTTAATATCCGCAAATCAATCCATGTAATACACCACATTAACAAATTGAAAGATAAAAACCATATGATTATCTCAATAGATGCAGAGAAAGCCTTTGACAAAATTCAACACTCATTTATGATTAAAACTCTCCAAAAAGCAGGAATAGAAGGAACATACCTCAACATAATAAAAGCTATATATGACAAACCCACAGCAAGCATCACCCTCAATGGTGAAAAATTGAAGGCATTTCCCCTGAAATCAGGAACAAGACAAGGGTGCCCACTCTCACCACTACTATTCAACATAGTGTTGGAAGTGCTGGCCACAGCAATCAGAGCAGAAAAAGAAGTAAAAGGAATCCAGATAGGAAAAGAAGAAGTAAAACTCTCACTGTTTGCAGATGACATGATCCTCTACATAGAAAACCCTAAAGATTCTACCAGAAAATTACTAGAGCTAATCAATGAATATAGTAAAGTTGCAGGATATAAAATTAACACACAGAAATCCCTTGCATTCCTATATACTAACAATGAAAAAACAGACAGAGAAATTAAGGAAACAATACCATTCACCATTGCAACAAAAAGAATAAAATACTTAGGAGTATATCTACCTAAAGAAACAAAGGACCTATACATAGAAAACTATAAAACACTGATGAAAGAAATCAAAGAGGACACAAACAGATGGAGAAACATACCGTGTTCATGGATTGGAAGAATTAATATTGTCAAAATGGCTATTCTACCCAAAGCAGTCTATAGATTCAATGCAATCCCTATCAAGCTACCAACGGTATTTTTCACAGAACTAGACCAAAGAATTTCACAATTTGTATGGAAATACAAAAAACCTCTAATAGCCAAAGTAATCTTGAGAAAGAAGAATGGAGCTGGAGGAATCAACCTGCCTGACTTCAGACTCTACTACAAAGCCACAGTCATCAAGACAGTATGGTACTGGCACAAAGACAGAAATATAGATCAATGGAACAGAATAGAAAGCCCAGAGATAAATCCACGAACCTATGGACACCCTATCTTTGACAAAGGAGGCAAGGATATACAATGGAAAAAAGACAACCTCTTTAACAAGTGGTGCTGGGAAAACTGGTCAACCACTTGTAAAAGAATGAAACTAGAATACTTTCTAACACCATACACCAAAATAAACTCAAAATGGATTAAAGATCTAAATGTAAGACCAGAAACTATAAAACTCCTAGAGGAGAACATAGGCAAAACACTCTCCGACATAAATCAAAGCAAGATCCTCTATGACCCACCTCCCAGAATATTGGAAATAAAAGCAAAACTAAACAAATGGGACCTAATGAAACTTAAAAGCTTTTGCACTACAAAGGAAACTATAAGTAAGGTGAAAAGACAGCCCTCAGATTGGGAGAAAATAATAGCAAATGAAGAAACAGACAAAGGACTAATCTCAAAAATATACAAGCAACTCCTGCAGCTCAATTCCAGAAAAATAAATGACCCAATCAAAAAATGGGCCAAAGAACTAAACAGACATTTCTCCAAGGAAGACATACAGATGGCTAACAAACACATGAAAAGATGCTCAACATCACTCATTATTAGAGAAATGCAAATCAAAACCACAATGAGGTACCATTACACGCCAGTCAGGATGGCTGCTATCCAAAAGTCTACAAGCAATAAATGCTGGAGAGGGTGTGGAGAAAAGGGAACCCTCTTACACTGTTGGTGGGAATGCAAACTAGTACAGCCGCTATGGAAAACAGTGTGGAGATTTCTTAAAAAACTGGACATAGAACTGCCATATGACCCAGCAATCCCACTTCTGGGCATACACACTGTTATCCATCTTATTGCTGACTTATTCTTCTTGCTTCTTCTGCTGAATTTTATAGTTAGCACCATTTTCTCATTCATGATTTTGGTGCCATAATTAACATTCTTATACATGCTTTCTCATACAAATAAATGAGTTTTTTCTTAGTGAATTTATCTAGGAATGGACCTGCCAGGTTAAATGGTATTCCCATTTTCAACTTCTATGTCAAGGTGTTTTCTAAAGGGTTTTTTTCCTTAATATAGATAATTTACTTTCCTCTCAGGAGGGCATAAAAGTTCCTATTTTTCCACGTTTCTGTCAACACTTAGTACTGTCAGACTTTTTTTATTCCACTCTGAGGAGTAGAAAATAGATTTTATTTTGCTTTTATTCTTTATTTCTCTAATTGCTAGTACCTATATTTCTTGAACTACTGATATTCTAGTCACTTGTAACCTCTTTTCATGTGTTAATTCACCATTTATATTTTTTCTACTGTGAAATGCTCTTTATGCCTTTTTCCTATTATTTTCCTCAATGATTTTAATAATTTCTTTGTATTCATTTATCTTATATATGTATTTCAAATATCTTTCATAGTTTTTGGTTTTTCATTTTATTTTGTGGTGGCTTTTATTGAACAGAAGTTCTTAATTTTAATGAAGGTGAATTTATCAGTCTTTCCTTTTGTGTTGTATCTCACTTGAAAAATCCTTTCTAATTATAAGTTGATATTCACTCATATTTTCTTCTAAAAGTCTTAAAATTTGCCTTTCACAATTTAAAATCTTTAAACCTTATAGTTGATTTTTCATGTGTAATTTTAATTAACAAATTACATATTTATCTGTATTTCCATTCATTCTTGTCATATACTTACACATTTTGATATATAATAGTTAAGGTGCATTTTTTTGTAGTCTACATTTTTAGTTGTATTCAAGGTATTCTGATTTACCTAAGTTGTGCACAAAGGTTGGTGTTTTGGCTGACACTTCTCTCATAATAGTTATATTCATGTAATTCATCCCTCTTTGTGGATTATCTTGTTTCTGTAAAGTTGTGTGCTCTGCCTGAAGGCTCTTCCATATTCATTGCATTTATTGATTTCTCTCTAGTGTGAAGGATCTGATGTTATCTAAGGACAGAGTATGTATTAAAGACTTTTCCAGAGAAATAACATCCTTATGTTTTTTTCACCAGTGTGAATTTGCTCATGTACTTAATAGGATGTGTGGTAACTGAAAGCTGTTCCACAGGGAACACATTCATAGAGTGTCTTTTGTGAGTTTTTGAGTGGGTATAAAAGTTAAAACTGATTTTATAGGCTCTTTCAAATTTACTCCATTTACAGAGTTTCTCTCCAGTGTGACAGCTGGCTTTTTTCCAGTTGCACCATTGCAATTTATTAAACAAAGCTTTCAGGTTTTTTCCTTTCATATAATTTTGTCAGCAGTTTTTTTCCAGCTTCTACATTCAAAATATATTATGTTCAAGCTGCTTTGTCTTTAGCAGGTTCTCAATAAACACAGGCGGCCTGTACCTGGCATGGTTGTGATTTGTACAACGTGCCGTTAGCATCATTGAACTAAATAGCACAGATACCCCAATGTAATGGCTCATTCATTTACCGTGATTTATTCAGTATGAGTCATTGCACAAGGTACAGACTTCATTGCTGGCTCTTGAGTTTGTGAATTCCTACTACATACCAGATGCCTATTAGATCCATGGCCAATCACATTGCTTCTCTCAGAGTCGGTGGTTCACACTCAGGCAGCAAATGTGTTGGTGTATTCCCTCCTCATCTCCCTGTGATCAAGGCACAGGACATGTTACACAGATGGATACATGGGAATTGCCTAACAAAGGTGAAGGTCTGGTAGTGAAACAAAAGGTGGTGAAAATGGAATTCCGACTGAACATAGAGTTGTAGAGGCAATATCTGAATGCGGGAGTGTGGACACTGCAGCTGCTTGAGAAAATACAGCCATGCAGTCAGAGAACGGAGTGAAGGTGAGCTTACTGACGTAAGTGAGGGAAACAGATGTGACAAAAAGGATGAAGATGTCCCAGAGGAAGTGACAGCGACAAGATGTTCATAATAAAGAACTCTGTGATATTTTATAACATTGAAAATGCTGACAAATGTGGGATTATAACCACTGGCCGTGACATTTGAAGAGATGTACGTTCTCCAGGGAAAGTTCTCCAGGGAAAGCAAGCGCTGTTCAGACTACTCTTGATAAGTGTTTTCTGAAGAAATAAAACACTTTCCATTCTCCATATTTCTAATGTAGTAAATTACAGCATGCTAAACCAATATTAGTTTTGCTATTTTATTTTCTGTACTTTCATAACTGATACCAGGGAGAGTTGTAAAGATCAAGGAACAATTCATAAGTAATTCTCCCAGAGATTGCTTTGCATGGTCATTTTTAGAGTCCTGTGCTAATGTGTGAACTGAGGACTACCTGCATTTTTTAAAATGAAAAAATGTAGACTCACTATGAGACCACAGATACGGACTGGTTTTCTTTGGATTCTCTTAGCTCATTTGTTCTGCTATCTACATATTTGCTGTAAGAAAGAAAAATAATACAGTTAACATTTTATTTGGCAGTAGGCTAGAAAAGGTAGACATGTTGATGGAACACGTGAAGTAAACTTGTGACTACTTATCACAGCTTCTGGAACATAATAGGCCCTAGATCAGTGCAAAGCATAGCCAGGATTTGATCATTTGTCTCTGCCTCCACTGTTCCCACTGCGGTCTGAGTCACCCTCACGTCCGCTGAATGGTTGCAGTGGTCCTGTGAGGTCACCCTGCTTCTTCCTCGTCTCTCTGTAGGTTGCATTTAGTACGTGGCACAGGCTCCCCAGTCCCTGAGAAAAAGCCAGAGGCTTTACACCAGGCTCAGGTTCTGTACTGACCTGGACCCTCATCTCCCGCCATCCTCCCGCTGGCTTACTCCATTCCGTCTGCAGTGATGTCACCCCTGTTTCTTGGATGTGCCAGGTACTCTTCTGCCCGAGAGGCTTTCACAGGCCTTCCTTCTGCCTGGAATGCCCCTTCTGCAGGTACTCATGTGACTGATTCCTCTTCCCTGCTTCAAATCTTTGCCCAAATGAAGCCTGATAACTTTATTCATAATTTTAATCACCCCCACTGCAGCATCACTCCGATCCCCTTGTCCTGTTCCCATTTTTTTCCCACAGACTTTTCACCTTTAACATAATTTGTGAACTTATTGTTTGTTTATTGTCTCTCTTCCCTGCCAGGAGGTAAGCCTAATAAGTTCAGAGTTCTTTGGTTTATTTACTAAATTTTCTCAAGGGCTTAGAACATTTCCTAGCGTACATTATGTCCTCAGAAAATATTTCAGTTACGAATGTTTGAAAGAAGCTGTTGGTGGTGTTATTTGATAATTATTTTCCATCTTGTACCATTCCAGCAGACTTGGCAGCATTTGTTATAGAAATCATGTCTTATTTACTCATCATAAAATTGCCTGGAATGCAGTATTGTGGTGCTGGCTTCCCCCCCCTGTAAATAATTGATCTCTATACTTAAGAGCTGTACGAAAAATCACAGGAAAAATACAGTAGCATTTAACAAAAGGAATTCAATCCAACATATATTTACCAAGTATTTATTGTGTGCAGTGGTCTAAATTGAATGGTGTTATGAGTCCCTCAGGTTTTAACTAAGCTGTTTATTTTCATTGGATACTTGGTTTTTGTGGAGTTTAATCTGACCTGCTTGACAGATAGCATTGGATACAATACTGATGGTGAACTTTTTGAGTTACCGCCAACTGTGGCAAAATTACCAGGATGTAACTAAAGGAGAGGATCAGTTAATGAAAGTTTAAACCTGGATAAACATTTTGAAAGATAAGCCTAATCAGAGCCTACGGGGAAGTATTTGGTGTGATGAGGGACTTTTTAATGACCAGAGTTATTAAGAGCATTTTTTGACTTTTCAAGCGTATAATATGCTTGGATAGCTTAGATTGTATATGGAAAGAGTTGTGGTCTAATTTTTATGGTGTTTATGTGGAAATAGGGGGAAAATGAAGAACTCGATTGCTTTTTTTCAGTGATCCAATGTATACTTGTGATACATTAAAATTTCTCATGAATATGATAGGATCAGTGATTTTCCCCAATAATGCCCTATTTCCTGGCACATTTAGCTGTGAAATCATTTAATGGGATTGTATAATGCTCACCTTAATTTGGGAAATTAAATAGTCTCTTGGCAGTTTTAGAAAGCAACTCCAGTTGTCAGCATGGCAGTGCATATTTCTGAGTAATCGTAGAGTGGATTATGATAAATAATCATTTATGGTGTATATTTGTCAGGCGCAGTGTTAGACACTGTATACTCTCATAATTACATAAATGAATGCATAGTAACAATCGAAGAAATGGAAGGAAGGAAAATAGTGCCATAGGAACACAAAACAAGGTAATTACCATAGCCTGGTGGGTCAGGGAAGGCTACCCTCTGGAAGAGATGTTTGAATTGATATTTGAAAGGTGATTGTCTTAGCTAGAGGGTGGAGAATGGGTTTAATGACAAGAGTCATGTAGGAGCATAGGAATGAAGGAAGGTTGGTAGGAAGAAATGTTGGGCTTGCATAGAGCATGCAGTGCAAAGCCTTTTAGGCTAGAGGTTGGTTTTGGTCTTTTTCCTTAGACCAGTGAGAAGCCAGTCAAAGGTTGTAAGCCAGGAAACAGTGTGGTTGGTCTCATGGTGAGACTTTAAGGTGAAGCACTGTTGTAACGGGGTTTGCAGTGTGGAAAGCTATTCTGAAGATTTTGAAGATGTCTAAGTAAGAGTTGATTGTAGCTAGGGTGGTGAGAGAGTAATGGAATCGAAAGATACTGATGGTGCAGATGTCGTAGGACTTGGTTACAATATGCTGGATGTCTCTCTTACTTAAGCCCTGCCATTTATCTAATTGTTCATGAAGTTTCTTCTAAAAGATTTCTTTATTCACAATTTATTATTCAGAATCTTATAAAACAAGATTAGTAATTTTGTTTCTTCATGTTTGTCTTGGCGTTGGTGTAGGTTCAAGTATTTCTGGAAACAGCAAGATATTAGTACCTTCTAAGGCTACTTTGAAATTTAAAAAAGTGAAATAAGAAAACAGAAGGACAATTCATTTTTGTAGAATTTTTTCCTGCAATGTAATTTCTTGTAAGTTGAATGAAAATCTGTTGCCCTAGGTACTTGGAACTCAAAAAACAAAGTATACCAAAAGATGATGGAGTATTGAAGGGTGATTTTAGTTTTTATAGGTTGAGGCACACCAATCGCACGTGCAACCAAAACATGAACACAAGAAATGATAGTTAAGTTAGCAGTCTGGACCTCAAGGCCTGGGTAGCAAAGACTGATTCAGAAGATGCTTTATGACCCTCAAAGTGATATTTTAATGTATCCTTATTGTTCTGTTGCCTGAGCAGTGTTAACTCTCTGGATCCAATCAGTATCAGGCACTGTTTAATCTTTCTTTTTGGACAGATTTCGTGTGTGAGTGTGTGTACCAATATCGTATACACATACGTGTGTGTCAACTGTAGCCAGATTTATTGTACATTGGTTGTAATAATTAAAAATAAACTACTTGTCAAAACTTTTCAAATGCATAGTCAGTAGGCTATCAAACCTCAGTGCTTCTGGAGAAAAATAGTGCAATGAGATGAATGATGGGTTAATTAAAGGGAATTTGCAGGTGTTTGTGAATTGGTGTTTGGTCCATCGCTGCTCAGTATATTTTACTTTTTGTCAAAAAGGAACGCTTTGCTTACAGGAATTAAAGTAGAATCAGCTCCCAGATAAACTGGAGAAAATCTTATATGTGTGTCAAGCTAGGTTCTATCCATCAAGGTTGGATCATGGTTGAAAGTTGTAGTCATGGACTGTTTTGTTGGTGGTGTGGTGGAGCTCTGTAAATTCAGTGTTACTTCATGACTAGGCACTACACCACACAATGTCGAGGTACTAAATTGGAAGGAAACTGCACAGTGAGCTGGTTTTATTGGTTTGATAGAGTAGTTCAGTACTTTACTCCTTTCCCTTATATAAGTTGGTTTGTACCACATACTAATGAGCATCTCTCATTTCTAGTTCTGTCCAAAGTCCATGACGTATTTTAACATTCGACTGTTACTGATTGTCTACAAACTCTTATAAAAGACTTCTCACCTATTTTCTGGGATCACAGTCCTTTCTGGGACTCATTCTGAATCTCCCTCATCCTCAAGCACTTGTTAGAAACGCAGAATCTACCCAAGACCCATGAGTGAGAGGATGCATGTTAAAGATAGAGAAGTACATCTCTAGATAACAGAAGTAATAAAAGTCACTTGAGCCTTTAGAACCAGTGTGGGGCCTAGGACTTTTCAGGTTTCATGACCAATTCTTGGAAATAAGTATGATCAGCCCTTTGTGAGTGACAAGTTACTTTGAACCTCATTTTCCTCAACTGTTTGTATGAATGATCAGTATATTGCTGGAATATTGGGAGGATTAAATAAATTAATGCCAGGACTGGTATTCGCTATATTTTTGGTAAATGTGACGTGCCTTCTCTTCTTTCAGAGCTTACTGGGTAGCACCGTTTATTCTTACCTGTCCTGTACCTTGCTGTATTTTCTTATTCTCATTCCTAAAATGTCTTTAATTAGTCCACTGCCGTAATTACTTACTAAGTGGTATTTATTGAAGATTTCTGACTGCATGGACTCTTTGTTGAGGCACACAGGCTTTTCTTGTTAGTGCGCGGGCTTCTCTAATTGTAGCACATAGGCCTAGTTGCATGTGACATGTGGGATCTTAGTTCTCCCACCAGGGATCAAACCTGTATCCCCTGCATTGGAAGGTGGACACTTAACCACTGGGTCACCAGGGAAGACCCCTAACTCGTATTTAGATCACCTCTAGTATCCAAAGAAGTCTATCTTACCCAAGAGTGTAGTTTCCATGCTGGAGTTCGCTCCACAGAGGCAGTGAGACAAGATAGCAAAGACATTGGGGATTTGGGAAGGCATTGAACACACCAGCACAATTCAGCACTTTGTTATTAACACCACCTATTTGGCAAACACAATGTATCTTTGATCTTGCAGATTATATAAGCAACAAAGACGCTTCATTATTTTTTATTATAGCCATGCTGAATGTGAAGTAATCTTTAGATGTACTCATTGTATGAAAATAAGGCTTTTTTTTTTTTAAGCAATTGACTTTTGAAATGCAACAATTGAATGCTCACTGGAAATTAATGAGCACTGGGGGGGTAGTTGGAAAGTAATTATTAAGAGATTGGACCTGGCTTTGACCCATGCTATGAGCCAGCTATTAGGTACTGCTGCTACCACACAGGAAATAAAGCAAGTACATGGCATTGATAAAGGTTTTTAAATTAGAGCTGTACTTTTCCAATTGATACAGCATTGTTTTTAGGTTAACCAAAAGGGCTTGTTTTCTGCGTTTGAATATTTGTCACATTACCTCTTCTCCGCCATTCTACCATGGTGAGGGTCTTCTAGCATGTACTCATATTCCCTTTTCAGCTTCATTCTAATTAAAAGGGTTGATAAGTATGTTTGTTTGTTTACTTCTCTGTTAGGTATACTGTTTCTTTGAGATTGAAATATCAAAATACAAATGGTTAGACTTAGGTATCTGTCACTTAGAACCTGTTAAACTGAGATATTTTGTTAAAAAATGATCATGGTATCTCCCATTTCTGGCTGCTGTAGGGCCTTTTGCATGTCAGTCACTGTACGAGTTCATCTCATTTCTCTCCTCACTTTGTCGATGGCAGAACTGGAATGGGAACCCAGCTACTGCGAATTCTGAAGCCCATGCTTCTTGCTGTGTTCATATTGCCTGTGCCAAGTCATCCTGTGGGTCTTGCTTCCCTTGTACAGTTTTTCCTGTAATTCTGTGAACTTAATTGATTGGAAACCAAGTGTGGGAGCTCAGAGGATTGAACTAACAAATCACCTCTCTGTAAATTTTTAAGCAATCCAGGATTATTTCACAGATGATCAAGTTGCCAGTGCATGGTTGAACTAAGATGATTTTTTGGGTTGATTTGAACCCAGAAGCTCTGTTATTGACCTGTTTTCCTGAGTCAGTTTTAGAACAATGTGATTGTGCACCTGCTAGTAGACTCTGTTCCATTCTTGATGATACTTGATGTTCCAGGAGTATGTCAGACCATTTCTTGATAATTTTGATGATTTAAAGTAGTGTGTAAGAACTCTAACATAGAAATCCTGTCTTTTACCATTTTCTATTCAGGTTGCCTCTGTCAATTGCAAAAAGCTGTTAATTGTTGTCAATGGTAGTAACTTCTTCTGATTCCCGCTACCCAGTTATCTTTTTTTGGTAAATAAAAATGCTCTAGGAATTGATTGTGTGGCTTTTGGAAGGACATTTCTTAGATTCATTTTTCTCTGATCTTTAAAATGCACTAAAATAATAATCTTCTAGATCTGATTTAGACTGAGTCATGCCAAATTTCACTTTTTTTCTCTTTTTATCCCTTTTGCAGGATGATGAAGTGGTTCTACAGTGTACCGCAACCATCCACAAAGAACAACAGAAACTATGTTTGGCAGCAGAAGGATTTGGCAACAGACTTTGCTTCTTGGAGTCCACTTCGAATTCCAAGGTGAGATAAAGCCTTTTCAGGCCATTCAAACATTCAGGTTTTACTAGTGGCATTGAAGTTATTTATGGGCACTCTTCTGTTTTCTATGGAACACATCAACTAAAGGAAATTGAGCAGTCTTTTCACTATCCATTAAGTGCATTTCAATTGAGCCCCTAAACCATGTAAATAACTCAGATGCAATTGTTAACAGGAACAGACAGAGTCTTTTTGCTCTCATGCTGTTTATATCCCAGAAGATAAGTAAACATGTTAATAATTTCAGAACCAATAAGGGCTCTGAAGAAAAGCAGAGTGACAGGGTGGAGAGTGATGAGGTAAGGACTCATCTGAGAAGGTAAGGAAGGCCATTCTGAGACAGTGACGTTTGAGCTGAATGAAGTGAGAAAGGGAGAAGCAGTAAGTTCCTGACCATTCTGGAAAGAAGCACCAGGCAGTGCAAGGGCCCCTCATTAGGAATGTGCTTACGGTCTCTTGAAGGAAGGACCAGTAGGCACTGCAGCTCTGATATCACGAATGGGACCACTAGTGAGGGGAGGTGAAGGGTCTTCCAGCCCTTGGTTAGTATTGGATTGACCAAAAGGTTTGGATTTTTATGTTACACCTTATGGGAAAACCCAGACAAACTTACTGTCCAACCCCATAGTTGTTATTCTTTCCTAGTAAGAAAGGAGACTATTGGATCAGGTGAGCAATGCAATTCTATGTCATATTTAAAAGATTGATTTGACTTTTTTGTGGATTCGAGCAGGGGTCACCAACACCTGGTCTGCAGACCAGTGTGGCCTCTTAGGAAACTGGGCCTCTCCGCAAGAGGTGAGTGGTGCGTGAGCTAGCTAAGCTTCACCTACCCCTCCCCGTTGCCTGCATTACCACCTGAACCATCCCTGCCCCTTCTTCGTTGGTGGAAAAATTGTCAGACCAGTTCCAGGTGCCAAAAAGGTTGGGGACCACTGGATTAGAGAATGTGGAAAGATTAAGATTAAAAGCGTGGAGAGCAGTGGGAGGTGCCTGCAGAAGTTTGCAGGGCAACTTCTGAGTATGCTGATGAGAAGCAATGATGGTGAGGAAACTTAGTGTGAGGGGTTGGGAATATGCTTGGGGGATATAGAGGGTGTGCTGATAGATCAGAGTGTGTAGAATAAAGGAAAGAGAGGAAAGGCAGATATCTCTGCAGGTAGACAGTCAACCAGAAAAGTCAGTTTATTAATCTTTTGGGTAGCACTTTTTAGTTTACAGAGTCATTTGACATGCATGATCGCATTCGATTGTCACAATAAGGGTGTGTTATGCATAGTTATTGTTGTTCTGTTCACTGTACACTTGAGGGCATGGATGGCTGAGAGAGGACAGGTATGAGACCAGAGGCTTCCTGTGACTTGGTGCCACAGCATTGACAGTGGCAAATTTTCACACTTAACACCTCAGTCTTTTGATTTGAATCCCCAGTTCTTAATGACACAGTACCCCTTTGATTATTCTGTGAACAATGGAACAATGTCTGTATATGATTTATTAAATAATTTAGGGCCAAGTCACGTTACTAATATTACAATAATGGGTGACATAACATTATGCATTTTATAGCCATGCCTTGATTTATTTTTAATTTGACAAATGTTTATTGAGCATTCTCTTTGTGAAAATTACTGTGCTAGATATCAGTTGTGAAAAATATTCTTTTTAAAAAACATATCAGGAATTTAATATTTAGTACTTTCCCTGTGGTTTCTGGTATTTTTGTAGTGGCTAGAACCAGGCAGGCCAGTTAGCTGGGTTTTGATTTTTCACTGTACTGGCTGTGGTTGCCTTGGTCTTTAATATAAGAGCTGATTTCCAGTACTAAAAATGAATTCTCCTGATTTCTCTAGCAGGTGTGTTGTGTAGTAGGCAAGGCACTGAAATAGACTAGGCATCCAGTTAATATTGAGATCAGTCAAGATGGAGTAGGAGGTGGAGCTCACCTCTCCCGACAAGCACATCAAAAATACATTTACATGTGGAACATTTCTCACTGAAAACTAACTAGAAACTGGCTCAGAGAGTCCTGTACAACCAAAGATGTAAGAAAGAGCCACATGGAATCTTGTAAGAAGGGAAGAGAAATGATCAGGTTGGGACCTGTGCCTTTGGAAGGGGACTCAGAGGAAAAGAGATTTTACAGGTGGAGATTTGTCCTGGGGAGTGAGCAGCTCCAGCCACATGTTGGGTGTCCCAGCCCAGGGGGTCTGGCACAGGGAAATTGAGCTCCTTTGCTGGTTGGAGAGCTGGTGGGCCTCACAGAAGGTCTGTGGGAAGCCTGGACTTTGCTTGTGAGTTGTGGGCATGCACTAGCTTGCGCCTAAAGCAGGGTGGAGAGGGCAGACTGAAAACTGTGGAGACGGCTGTGGCTTTCCCTCACCTTCCCTATCGCATGCCACGGCCTGAGCCCAGTGAGCACGCCAACCCTGCTTACTATTTGCTAATGATGAAACATCAGAAACAGAAAACACAGGAACAATCCTGTCTAAAACTGCATCAAAAAGAGTAAAAATAAAATACCCAGGAATAAACTAAGGAGGTGAAAGACCTTTGCCATGAAAACTATAAAATTCTGTTGAAGGAAATTGAAGATGATACAAAGAAATGGAAATATATTTCATTGATATATTGGAAGAAATAATATCAGTAAATGTCTCTACTACCTAAAGCAATCTACATGGCATCTGGTCCCATCACTTCATGGTGAATAGATAGGGAAACAATGGAAACAGTGACCGACTTTATTTTCTTGGGCTCCAAAATCACTGCAAATGGTAGCTGCAGCCATGAAATTAAAAGATGCTTGCTCCTTGGAAGAAAAGTTGTGACCAACCTAGACAGCATGTTAAAAAGCACAGACGTTACTTTGCCCACAAAGGTCCATCTAGTCAAAGCTATGGTTTTTCCAGTAGTCATGTATGGATGTAAGAGTTGGACTGTAAAGAAAGCTGAGTGCCGAAGAGTTGATGCTTTTGAACTGTGGTGTTGGAGAAGACTCTTGAGAGTCTCTTGGACAGCAAGGAGACCCAACCGGTCCATCCTAAAGGAAATCAGTCCTAAATATTCATTGGAAGGACTGATGCTGAAACTGAAACTCCAATACTTTGGCCACCTGATGTGAAGAGGTGACTCATTTGAAAAGACCCAGATGCTGGGAAAGATTGATGGCAGAGGAGAAGGGGACGACAGAGGATGAGATGGTTGGATGGTATCACCGACTCAATGGGCATGAGTTTGGCTGAACTCCGGGTGTTGGCAATGGACAGGGAGGCCTGGTATGCTGCAGTCCTTGGCGTCGCAAAGAGTCAGACACTACTGAGTGACTGAACTGAATCCCTGTCACGTACCCATGACATTTATCACAGAACTAGAACAAATAATCCTAAAATGTATATGGAAACACAAAACCCCCTGAATTGCCAAAGCAGTTTTTGAGAAAAGAAGAATAAAGCAGACGGTATTATGCTCCTGACTTCAGACTATACTACAAAGCTGCAGTAATCAAAACAACATGGTACTGGCACAAAAAGAAACACGTAGATCTATGGGGCAGAATAAAGAGCCCAGAAATAAACCCAGGCACCTACTGTCAAGTAGTCTATGACAAATGAGACAAGAATATACAATGGATTAAAAACAGTCTCTTCAATAAGTGGTGCTGGGACTACTGGACAGTTACTGGTAAAAGAATGAAATTAGAATATTTCCATATACCATATACAAAATAAATTCAAAATGGATGAAAGACCTAAAGGTTAGACCTGAAGCCATCAAATCCTAGCAGTGAACATAGGCAGAACATTCTATTTAATATACTCTTGTTAGTGTACCTGAAACAAATATGATACTGTAATCATTGATGCTTCAGCAAAAACTTGCACAGTTATGTACGTCAAGGGCTGCTTGGCTATTAGTTGTGACTGATGACATAGGGCACTGACCATTTCAGCCCTTTTTTTTGTTCTTGATGTGCTTCCTTATTCCTTTTTGGTTTATCTGAAAATTTGTGTTTAGGATGAGATACTGAAATTGTTTATCAAGTGTAGACTTAAAATAGCAATTGAAGTCCAGTAAACCGATCTGAAATTTTTTTTTATAGTTCTTACAGCATAAATACTCTTTTCTCTCCCCTACTCAGATTACTTCACAGTTCCCTACTGTGTCAGTATTATTTTGCCTTTTTCATATCTCCATTTTACTTTGTTCTCACTGAATTGTATGTCCTTCGTTTACTTTACCTGCTGGTGAAATACTGCTTGTCCTTCAAAGTCTATCTGCAACAGTCCCTCTTATGGACTGTTTTTCTCAAATGATTTGTTTATGTTGCTCTTATATTGTCAATTGGGCTTAATTCTGTGTAATATCCACAGCACCTTCTCTCCCTGAATTTGTAACTATGTATACTCCCAGCTACCTGTAGCAGCTCTGAGTTGTCTGAGGACCCTGGGTATAGATCATTTATGTTTTTATTTCTTAGAAGCAGAAGTAAGTGATTTATAACATTTAATAGATTATTAAATTTGAAAGGGAACCACTAGTCTTAGGACATACTTTTATAAAATAAACTTCTAATTTTATATAATAACAAGGAGTCAAAGCTGTAGATTTCATTTCATGTTTAAACTATCAAACCTAGATACTGATATGTTTCATGCAGATGCACTTGAATTTGACATTCATTGCTAGAAAATGAGAGATTGCCTTTTTTTACCCCTCAAATTGGTTCTCCTGCATTTATTATAAAGGTTGGGAGAACAGAATTATTGTTAGCATTGAGTGGTCAGTCACTGTAAATTATGTATGTGTTCCTGGAAATGATCCCAGAAATATCTTAAGCTACAGAATCTTCTAATCAAATGCAAGACTTACTTTTTCAAAAGCCTGTTTCAGTCTCCTAGGATACTTATTTAGGCTAATCTCTGCCTGAAAGACAATGTTTCATAATCCCAGCGTAGATTTTCTTGCAGAAAATGTAAGCATATGTCTGATGTGTTTAATTGGTTATTTGTAATTCATAATTATGGATACTTACTGTGCACTCTTTATATATGAAAGACATTTTTGTTTCTGTATTTTAGTGATTTTCAGAGATACCCAGCTTGTTATTATTAAAAGTTTATGGAGAAATTAGAAGTTATTAGAGAAGCATAGTTGTTACTCTCTTTGGATCTCTACATTAAAAACAGACCTATGCTGATGGCAAAACGTGAAACCCACAGACAATATAATATCTAAGAAAACCTAGGTGACAAGGTATCCCAAATCTGGTGTCAGTAAGTGAAGAGGAGGAAGTACAGGGAAGACAGCATGATTTCTGCCATCTTTGGAAACTGGTAACAAGTATGAACTAGAAATCATGGGGGGCTATGTGAAATTGGCAGCTAAAACTAGAAAGAAACGAAGGAAGTGTGATAAGGATGGATGTTTCTACAGCAATCTTGGCCTGTAGACTTGTGAAACTAACCAGTAAGGCTCTTCTGTTGACCAAGTCTTCCTCTGAGGGACAATTGTTGGGAATCCAGTTCAGATGGAGCAAGGTTGATGGGGCAAAGGATAGAGAAGGGCCAAGTAAAAGCAGGGCAGGGAGACAACCAAGAGATCTCATGTCAAAAAGTCCTTCCTTTGACCAATGGGTGAAAACAGCAGAACAAGTTGCTACAGGACCATGAAGTTACAAAAGCCATGCTGTCCCACCCTCCTTTCCTAAGGATACAAGAAAGGTCGTTTCAATCTTTATCTGTTTATTTGTTGCCTGTAGACTTAATTCTGCTCCTTATTTGTCTCTTTGCTTTGTAACTACACATACACACACATATATAGTTACATATATGAATATAAATATATAATCATACATAATTTGTATATAATCATGTATAATTTATAAATAATCATGTATAATTTATGTATACTATATAAGTGGAGCAATCTAATTACACTTATTTATATAATCATTTACAGTTTTCCTTTATGTATATCAGTGTAATTTTCTGTGTCAGAGAGAGGATAAGGAACAGAATAATATCTATCCATCAGACTTACAATTGTTAAACCAGGAATTTATAAGAAACCTGATTACTGTGCTAAAGGTTCCAATGGATAAGGTAGATAGCCTGCAAGGACCGATGGGCAATGTAAGCAGAGAGGTGGAAATTCTAGGAAATGATGGAAAAGAAATGTTGGAGATCTAAGACATTGGAACCAAAATCAAGAATGCCTTTGACAGGCTTATGAATAAGTGGGAATTTGCTGAGCAAACAATTTCTGAGCTTGAGAGTACTTCAAAAGAAGCCTGCAAGACTGGTAACAAAAAGAAAAATTACTGAAAGAAAAACCAAACAGAATAGAGTATCTAAGAACTATAGGACAACTACAGAAGTTCTCTAGGATCATGAAGAAAGGAATAGAAGAAATATATGAAATAATAAAGACTGATGATTTTGGCAAATTAATGTCAGACAGCCACAGATACAGGAAATTCAGAGAATAATAAGCAGAATAAATGAAAAACCCCTACATGTAGGCATATCATTTTCAGTGTACAGAAAATTAAAAAGTCCAGAGAGATGCCAGAGGCAAAAATGTCCCTATAGAAGAGCAAAGATAAGTATTATATTTAGCTTCTCAAAACACTATTGGAAACAAGAAGAGACAGTAGTGAAATATTTAGTGTTGAGGGAAAACAACAACAACAACAAAAGTCTACCAACCTAAAATTCAGTATCCTGCAAAACTACCCCTCAGAAGTGAAGATTAGATAAAGAGTTTCTCAGACAACAAAAATTCAGGGAGTTTTTTTGCCAGTCGGCCTGCTTTGCAAGAAGTGTTAAAAGAAGTTCTTCAGTAATATGGAAAACATATAGGTCAGCAACTCAGGTTTTTAGCAAGAAAGGAAGAGCATCAGAGAATGAATAAGTGAAAATAAAGTTTTATTTTTCTTGTTCTTAATTTCCCTAGCTGATCTTTGAAAATAATAATACCTATACTGTATCCAAATATATTTATATGCATTCATTCAGTAGCGTTCCAGACAGAAAACATTGGGCCCAGTGGATTATTCACTGGTGAATTCTATCAAACATTTAAGGAAGTTCAATTCAGTTCAGTTGAGTTGCTCAGTCGTGTCCGACTCTTTGCAACCCCATGAATCACCGCATGCCAGGCCTCCCTGTCCATCACCAGCTCCTGGAGTTTACTCAAACTCAGGTTCATTAAGTCGGTGATCAACTGAAGAAGATTATAAAGAATTAAAATTCAGTTGATTGATGCAGCAGGAATATTTCCTAACTCATTTATGAGACCAACATGACACTCTTATATCAAAACATGATACAACATTAAAGAATATTGACCACATTTTAGCCCACAAAGAAAAGCTCAGTCAATTCCAGAGAACAGCAATAACAAACAGGACTTCTAAAAACAAACTAAAAATTAAAAAAAAACTCCCAAAGGGACTTTTACGTTCCTTCTACTTGAAAATTGCAAAGCACACTATTAAATAAATGTTAGGTCAAAGGAAAAATAAACTAAAATGGAAGAATTTCTTGAATATTGTAAAAATGAATACATGATATTTTAGAATATGTGGGCATATCTAAGAAGGTTACCAGGAGAAAACTTTTAGCATCAAATGAATGTATTAATAAAAATTAAAAAGAAAATAAAATGAATTAAGCAAGCAGATGAAAACTAGAAGAACAAAGTAAACAAAAGAAACAGGATAGGATTAATAAAGATAAAAAGGAATTAATTTAAAATTGATTTCTTGAAAAAAATCGACAGAGAAAGTACAAATCTTAAAACATTAGAGGTTACATAAGGATATGAAAGGGGGGACAGTCAAAATTTAGTATAAACTTAGTAAATTAAATCCTAAAGGACCGTTTGCTCAATTATATGCAACTAGATTTGGAAATCTTCATGAAATGAATCATTCTGTAGAAAAATTAAATACACTACAGAAAGCCTAAACAGACTGTCATAAATAAAAGAATTTCCTGATAAAAAATGCACCAGGATTAGATAAACCCTAATTTTAACTATGCAGCTTAAATTATTCCAGAGATAGGGAAAGTGGGAAATCTTCAAATTTATTTTGTTAAGTAAGTATAACATGGATTTGAAAATCTTAAAAAATTATTTTGGAAAATTGTAGAATAATTTTAAATATGAATATTGACACAGAAATCCAAAGTAAAATGTTTTAACAGAAAACAGTGTTGCCTTAAGACATACATCATAACCAAGTGGGGTTTATTCCAGGCATTCAAGAATGGCTCAATACCAAAAACTCAATTAGTGTGATTCTTCATATTTGTAGAGCTCAGGAGAAAAATCCTTTTGACATCTGTGAAAATAGGGAAAAACCACTTTATAAAACTTACAATCTATTTTTCAAAAAATAATAAAATAGGAATTAATGGATATCTCCTGAACATTTATTTTGCAAACACATGCACACACTCACATATTCTCACACACTTCAGTTCAAAACTCAGCACCTTGTATTTACAGGGGAGACGCTAGTGGTTTGAGGTAGATATAAGTTAAACACGCATGCTCAGTTTCAGTATCTCTGCTATGAACATGTGGGTTGGAGGAACAAGCCAGTGTTACTAGGTATATAGAGTTAAGTTTGCATATAACATTTCTAGTTGCAGATGATTTGATGATATATCTGAGTCTCAAATGAATCAATGGGAAAACTACCCAGGATAAATTTATGAGAGACGTCTGTAAAATAGTGGGTTATAAAAGCAGTGTATCAACAGCCTTCATATATTTAGACCAGTTGTAAGGTACACTGAAACTTACACATCTGTGGAATGATGGTTTTGTACACATACATACACACATACAAACTCGAATTTATGTTAAGTTTAAAGGAGACCAATGATTGTCTTAGACCAATCATTTATCAATAGTAATGAAGTGGTCCCTCAAAAAAGAAAATTCATAAAAAAAACAGAATTCTTGTTTAATGATATTGTTGTTTCACACATGACTTTCTGGTGTTACTCTTTTTGTGGACTCAGGACAGATACAGTAAGAGGATCTTTAAGATTTATTTCAGCTCAGCATTCCAGTGGTTCTATATTTCTATGACTGTTCTATATGTACTGTACCTATGAAATAACACTGTTGATTTTTCCCTACTGGTGAGTTGTACAGTATCAAGAATTCTGTCTCTTCCAATTTCTATGACGTCACTTAATTAAAAGTATTTCTTCCCATAATGAAACATGATAGAGCAATGTTTTATCTTCAGTGACTCTCATTTCAGAATATCATTCACAATCATAAATAATGAGTTAGTGTATTAATGATGCATAATAGTTGTGATATTCCAGATGAACTCATGCAAGTGAGAATTTTTGAATAATAAAAATGTCAGTATGTGATATATGCTGGATGATATGAGAAAACATTCACCTTAAAAATCGTTTATGAAACATAAATATCAGATACTTTTTAGTCTTTTCATAAAATTTATAGTAAGAAAACATAATTATAGGAAAATAAATATTAACATTGTTGCTCTTTTATTCTGTTATTCACTGTGATATTCACAGAATTTTGAGTGAAAGGGAGGTAAAAGAAAGACCAGTTGTTCAGGAAAGAGCATATATTATTAATAGCCAAAATTTTTTCTTAAAACCTTGTGTTTTAGTTTATGTAATTATTTTTTTCCCAGTACATTGGAGCAAAGCAAAATACATGGTAGGTGTGGCATAAAGGAAATACCCTAATGATGTATGAATACCCAGTATATAAAGAATAAGTGATTGCATAGTTAAAGTTCTCATAGAAGTTATAAGAAAATGTCTAATTTTCAGTAGGCATTTGTCTACTGAATGTCTAATATTTTCAGTAGATAATTATATTGGCCAGAATGGAAGTGTTTCCTAAATTACAGTTTGTAAGCTGTGTGGAAATAATTTATTTTTTTAAACGCACAGTGATCATGCTGCCTAGTTAGAAAAGGGTGGTGATTCACAAGGACAAAGATGACATAATTAAAATCACCTAAGTAGGAAGCACTTTATGGACTATGTGAGTAATATAGCATCAATAAATTGTCATAGAAGCTAAATACTCATTCTTGGAATAATTTAAAGATTTTAAAGAATTCTCATTGTGGTCAGAGATGAGCTTCTGATCAGTGTTTCTTGAGATGAAATGAGAACTTCATAAAAACACTGAGATTATTAGACTTAAAAACAATTGAATCAAAAACTTGGGAGAAATACCCACTAGTTCCAAAGAGGATAGAACCAGTTGGAGAAAAACCTACCTGGAGTTCACCTCTGACACATACAGATTCACTGCAGAGGCTGCATGTGGCGAGAGCCCAGTGTGAGCTTCATTCAATGTCAGTTTGTAGGAATGTAACTGGGTATTTTTTTAAATTTATTTAGTTTTTAATTGAAGAGTAAATGTTTTACAGAATTTTGTTGTTTTCTGTCAAACCTCAACATGAATCAGCCGTAGGTATACATATATCCCCTCCCTTTTGAACCTCCCTCCCATCTCCCTCCCCATCCCAGCCCTCTAGGTTGATACAGAGCCCCTGTTTCCTGAGCCATACAGCAAATTCCCGTTGGCTATCTATTTTACATATGGTAATGTAAATTTCCTTGTTACTCTTTCCATACATCTCACCCTCTCCTCCCCTCTCCCCATGTCCGTAAGTCTGTTCTATATGTCCGTTTCCTCCATTGTTGCCCTGTAAATAAATTCTTCAGTACCATTTTTGTAGATTCCATATATATGTGTTAGAATACACTATTTATCTCTCTGCCTTACCTCACTCTGTATAATAGGTTCTAGGTTCATCCACCTCATCAGAACTGACTCAAATGCGTTCCCTTTTATGGCTGAGTAATATTCCATTGTGTATATGTTCTACAGCTTTTTTATCTGTTCACCTGTCGATGGACATCTGGGTTGCTTCCATGTTCCAGCTATTGTAAATAGTGCTGCAGTGAACAATGGGATACATGTGTCTCTTTCAGTTTTGGTTTCCTCAGGGTATATGCCTAGGAGTGGGATTGCCGGGTCATATGGTGGTTTTATTCCTAGTTTTTTAAGGAATCTCCATACTGTCTTTCATAATAGCTGTATCCATTTAGATTCCTACCAACAGTTCAAAGCGTTCCCTTTTCTCCACACCCTCTCTGGCATTTATTGTTTGTAGACTTTTTGATGATGGCCATTCTGACTGGTGTGAGGTGATCTCATTGTGGCTTTGATTTGCATTTCTCTGAGAATGAGTGATGTTGAGCATCTTTTCATGTGTTTGTTAGCCATCTGTATGTCTTCTTTGGAGAAATGTCTGTTTAGATCTTTTTCCCACTTTTTGATTGGGTTGTTTGTTTTTCTGGCATTGAGTTGTATGAGCTGCTTGTATATTTTGGAAATTAATCCTTTGTCAGTTGTTTCATTGGCTATTATTTTCTCCCATTCTGAGGGTTGTCTTTTCACCTTGCTTAGAGTTTCCTTTGCTGTGCAAAAACTTTTAAGTTTAATCAGGTCCCACTTGTTTTTATTTCTGTTATTCTAGGAGGTGGGTCCTAGAGGATCTTGCTTTATGTCATCAAATGTTCTGCCTATGTTTTCCTCTAAGTTTTATAGTTTCTGGTCTTCTATTTAGGTCTTTAATCCGTTTTGAGTTTATCTTTGTGTATGGTGTTAGGAAGTGTTCTAATTTCATTCTTTTACATGTAGCTGTCCAGTTTTCCCAGTACCATTTATTGAAGAGGCTATCTTTGCCCCATTGTGTATTCGTGCCTCTTTTGTAAAAAATAAGGTACTTATAGGTGCATGGGTTTATTTCTTGGCTTTCTATCTTGTTCCATTGGTCTATATTTCTGTTTTTGTGCCGGTACCATACTGTCTTGATGACTGTAGCTTTGTAGTATAATCTGAGGTCAGGAAGGTTGATTCCTCCAGCTCCATTCTTCTTTCTCAAGAGTGCTTTGGCTATTCGGGGTCTTTTGTGTTTCCATATGTATTGTCAGATTTTTTGTTCTAGTTCTGTGTAAAATACCATTGGTAATTTGATAGGGATTGCATGTTGGTAGTATACTCATTTTCACAATATTGATTCTTCCTCCCCAGGAACATGCCTCCATCTGTTTATGTCATCTTTCATCAATGTCTTATAATTTTCTGTGTACAGTTCTTTTGTCTCCTTAGTTAAGTTTATTCCTAGATATTTACTTCTTTTTGTTCCAGTGGTGAATAGGATTGATTTCTTAATTTCTCTCTCTGAATTTTCATTATTAATATATGGAAATGCAGGTGATTTCTGTGTATTGATTTTGTATCTTGCAACTTTTCTAAATTCACTGATTACCTCTAGTAATGGTTTTCTATGTACAGTATCATGTCATCTGCAAATGGTGAGAGCTTTACTTTTTTTCCCCAATCTGGATTCCTTCTCTTTCCTTTCCTTCTCTGATTGTTATAGCTAGGACTTCCAGAACTATGTTGAGTAATAGTGGTGAAAGTGGACACCCTTGTCTTGTTCCTGATCTTAGGGGGAATGCTTTCAGTCTTTTACCATTGAGAATAATGTTTGCTATAGGCTTATCATATATGGCCATTACTATGTTGAGGTAGGTTCCTTCTATGCACATTTTTTGAAGAATTTTAATTATAAATGGGTGCTGAATTTTGTCAAAGGCTTTTTCTGCATTGATTGAGATTATCATATGGTTTTGATCTTTCAGTTTGTTAATGTGGTATATCACATTGATTTGCATATACTGAAGAATCCTTTCATCCCTAGAATAAACCCAACTCGATCATGGTGTATGAACTGTTTCATGTGTTTTTGAATTCTGTTTGAATTCAAACAGAATTTTAAAATTTTGTTGAGGATATCTGCATATATGTTCATCAGTGATATTGGCCTGTAGTTTTGTTTTTTTTGTGTTGTGTTTGTCTGGTTTTGGTATCAGGGTGACAGTGGCCTCATAGAATGAGTTTGGAAGTGTTCCTTTCTCTGCATTTTTTTTTTTTTTTGAAAGAGTTTTAGAAGGATAGGCATTAGCTCTTCTCTAAATGTTTGATAGAATTCTACTGTGAAGCCTCTGGTCTTGGGGGTTTGTTTTTTGGGAGATTTTTGATCACAGCTTCAATTTCAGTGCTTGTAATTGGGTTGTGCATAATTTCTATGTCTTGGAAGATTGAACTTTTCTAAGAATCTGTCCATTTCTTCCAGGTTAACCACTTTATTGCCATATAGTTGTTCATAATAGTCTCTTAAAATCCTTTGTATTTCTGCATTGGCTGTTGTAGCCTCTCCTTTTTCATTTCTGATTTTCCTGATTTAATTTCTTCTCTTTTGTTTTCTTGATGAGTCTGGCTAAAGGGTTGTCAATTATGTTTATCTTCTCAAAGAACCATCTTTTAGTTTTGTTAATCTTTGCTTTTCTTTCATTTATTTTTCATTTATTTCTGCTCTGATCTTTATGATTTCTTTCCTTTTTCTGATTTTGAGGGATTTTTTTTGTTCTTCTTTTTCCAGTTGTTTTAGGTGTAAAGTTAGGTTGTCTATTCAATGTTTTTCTTGTTTCTTGAGGTAAGATGTATTGCTGTAACTTCCCTCTTAGAACTGCTTTTGCTGCATCCCAAAGGTTTTGAGTTGTCGTGTTTTCACTGTCATTTGTTTCTAGAAGTTTTTTGATTTCCCTTTTTATTTCTTCAGTAACCTGTTGACTATTTAGAAGTGTATTGTTTAATCTCCATGAATTTATGTTTTTTGCAGTTTTTTCCTTGTAATTGACATATAGTCTCATAGTGTTGTGGATGGATTAGATGTTTGATACAATTTCAGTTTTCTTAAATTTACTGAGGTTTGATTTGTGACCCAAGATGTGATCTATCCTGGAGAATGTCCCATGTGCACTTAAGAAGAAGGTGTATTCTTCTGCATTTGGATGGAATGTCTTGAAGATATCAGTGAGATCTGTCTCATCTAGTGTATCATTTAAGACTTGCGTTTCCTTATTAATTTTCTGTTTTGGTGACCTGTCCATTGGTGTGAGTGGGGTGTTAACGTCTCCTACTATCATTGTGTTACTCTCAGTTTCTCCTTTTATGTCTGGTGGTGTTTGCTTTATGTATTGAGGTGCTCCTACGTTGGGTGCATAGATATTTCTGATTGCTATGTCTTCCTCTTGGATTGATCTTTATGTCGTGTCCTTCCTTATCTCTTGTAATCTTTATTTTAAGGTCTGTTTTGTTTGATATGAGGATTGCTACTCCAGCTTTCTTTTGCTTCCCATTTGCATGGGATGTGTTTTTCCATCCTCTCACTTTCAGTCTGTTTGTGTATTTAGGTCTGAAGTGGGTTTCTTGTAGACACCATATATGTGGGTCTTGTTTTGTATCCATTCAGCCAGCCTGTGTCTTTTGGTTGGAGCATTTAATCCATTTACATTTCAAGTAATTATTGATATATATGTTCCCATTGCCATTTTCTTAATTGTTTGGGGTTGATTTTGTAGATCTTTTTTCTTCTCTTGTATTTCTTGACTATATAAATTAAATGCCTTTAACATTTGTTGTAAAGCTGGTTTAGTGGTGTTGAATTCTCTTAACTTTTGCTTGTCTGAAAAACTTTTTATTTCTCCATCAATTTTGAACGATATCCTTGATGGATGCAGTAATCTTGGTAGATTTTTCCCTTTCAGTGTTTTAAATATTTAAAAAAAAAAATTTTTTTTTTTTTAAAAATATCCTGCCATCCCCTTCTGGCCTGCAGAGTTTCTGCTGAAAGGTCAGCTGTTAAGCATATGGGGTTTCCCTTGTATTTACTTGCTGCTTCTCCCTTGCTGCTTTTAATATTCTTTCTTTTTTGTTTAGTCTTTGTTACTTTGATTCATATGTGTCTTGGCTTATTTCTCCTTGGGTTTATCCTGTATGGGACTCTGTGACTCTTGGACTTGATTGGCTATTTTCTTTTCCATGTTGGGGAAATTTTCAACTAAAGTTGAAGAGTTTTCTCATACCTTTCTTTTTCTCTTCTTTTGGGCCATGTGTGATTCAAATGTTGGCATTTTTTATATTGTCCCAGAGGTCTCTGAGACTATCCTCAATTCTCTTCATTCTTTCTATTTTATTCTGCTCTTGAGAAGTTATTTATACCATTTTATCTTCCAGCTCACTGAATCATTCTTCTGCTTCAGATATTCTGCTATTGATTCCTTCTAGAGTATTTTTAATTTCTGTAATTGTGTTGTTTGTCTCTGTATGTTTATTCTTCAATTCTTCTGGGTCTTTGTTAATCGATCCTTGCATTTTCTCCATTTTGTTTTCAAGGTTTTTGATCATCTTTATATTATTCTGAATTTTTTTTCAGGTAGTTTGCCTATTTTCTCTTCATTTATTTGACTTCTGTGTTTCTAGTTTGTTCTCTCATTTGTGTAGTATTTCTCTGCCTTTTCATTATTTTTTTTAACTAATTGTGTTTTGGGTCTCCTTTCCCCAAGTTTCAAGGTTGAATTCTTTCTTCCTTTTGGTTTTCTGCTCTCCTAAGGTTGATCCATTGGTTTTTGTAAGTTTCCTATAAGGTGAGATTTTTGCTGAGTTTTTGTTTGTTTGTTTGCTTGTTTTTCCCCTGATGTGCAAGGCTGAGTGAGGGGTTAATCCTGTCTGCTGATGGTTGGGTTTGTATTTTTGTTTTATTTGTTATTCAGATGAGGCGCACTGCACAGGGTGTTACTGGTGGTTGGGTGATGCCAGGTCTTGTATTCATGTGGTTTCCTTGTGTGAGTTCTCACTATTTGATACTCCCTAGGGTTAGTTCTCTGGTAGTCTAGGGTCTTGGAGTCAGTGGTCCCACTCCAAAGGCTTAGGACTTGATCTCTGGTCAGGAACAAAGATTCCACAAGTGTTTTGTTTTGGCATTAAGTGATATTAAAACAAATGCCCCCAAACAAGAAAACAAAGATGAATCCCAGACAAATGGCAGTTATGAAATCAGGCAAATAATAATTAAAATAATGGAATATACACATATACATATACACCTATAAGCAAAATCTAATCTGTCCAGCAAAAATAATGTACAGTAAATTGACCCAGTGAACAAAGGAAATCAAAATTTATATTTACCCATTAGAAACATAACTACCTAGAGCACAAACTGGAAAACAAAACTAAAGCAAGGTGCCAAGTGGGGAATAAAGCAATGAAAACAAAACTAACAAATATGTTGCGAGGAAAGGAAAGAAAGAAAAGAAAGAACAAATAGATATGCAAAGTTAAACAGATATAAATAAAGAAGGTTTATATAAATTAAGATTACCTGCAAGGTGAAAAGAACAGCAGGAAAGGCATACAAAGGCATAAATGTAGAAAAGATATAATAGGATTAAAAATTAAAATAATAAAAAAGAGAAAAGAAAAAAATGGAAGAAAGAAAAAAAAAAAAAAAAGGAAAACTCCACGGAACTGCAGAAGCCCAATGTAGAGGCAGAGTTTTATAACAACAGTAAAAATTGTGACTGAATATACCCATATACATATACACTTATAAGCAAAATCAAAACAGTCCCACAAAAATAAAATACAATAAATTGACCCGGCATACAAAGGAAACCAAAAATTATATCTACCAGTTTAGAACAAAACTAACTGTAGCACCAACTAGAAAAGAAAACTAAAGCAAGGTGCCAAGTGGGGAATAAAGCAATGAAAACAAAACTAGCAAATGTGTTGAGAGGATAGGAAAGAAAGAACAGATATGCAAAGTTAGATAGAGGTACTTAAAAAAGATTTGTATACATTTAAGATTAACTCCAAGGGGAAAAGAATAGTAGGAAAAGCAAACAAAGGAATAAATGTAGAAAAATAATAATAGGTTTAAAAATATTAGAATTAAAAAAAGAATAAAGAAAAAAAATGGAAGAAAGAAAAAAAAAAAAAAAAAGGAAAACTGCACAGAAGTGCCAAAGCCCTATGTAGAGGCAGAGGTTTATAACAACAATAAAAAAATGTGACTGAGGAAAAAATAAAACTCAAAAGCTTAATTAGATTTCATAGTGCCAGTAAAATTGACAACTACAATAGCAGGGGGAAGAAAAGAAAAGGGAAAAAAAAAAAAACAAGAAAAAAATTTAAAAAATCCAAAAGAATCTACAGAATAATTCAAAACATGAGAATAATAAATATTTTTCTTGAGTCACTGCTGTCAGAGTCCTTTCCCTCGCTGGGAGTCACAGTCCACCTCACCTCCCCAGGATGCCCTCCAACACTGCTGGTCTCTGGACCTGCTGTGGGGGCAGCTCAGATTCTAACCTGGTCCTGCTCCTGGGTGTTTTTGCCTCCAACGCCCACAGCTGTCAGAACTAGTGTGTTTTCTTTTGTGGGAGCTCTCAGTGGCCTTTTATATATTCCATAGACACAGAGTCTGCCTAGTTGATTGTGTGGATTTAATCTGCAGCTTGTACAGCTGGTGGGCAGGTTTTGGGTCTTCTTCCTCAGCCACACTGCCTCTGGGTTTCAATTGTGGGTTTATTTCCACCTCTGCATGTGGGTCTTCTACTCAGGTTTGCTCCTGAGGTTGCCCTGGAGGACTTGGGTTTGCCCCAGTGCGGGCCTGGTGTGGAGGTGGTGCAGCTGCTTGCATTGCATGGGTTCTGGCAGCAACAGGTACTCAGGGGAGTTGATAGGTAGGGCTATCAACATGAAATATAGTGCTTTAGAAGGGTTTGGCAGTCATTATTGGCTAACACACTCCAGTATTCTTGCCTGGAGGATCCTGCTGACACAGAAGCCTGGCAGGCCACAGTCCACAGGGTCGCAAAGAGTTGGACATGACTGAAGTGACCCTGCGTGCATAGACCCAAGACTTTTTTTTTTTTTTTTTTTTGCCTGTGGCACTTGTGCCCCAGTGAGAGTTGAGCATGAACGTGGCACAGCTGCTTGGCTTGCGGGGATCCTGGAGGCACCAAATGTGGAGGGACACAGACTGCCTCTGCTGCGGGAGTTATGGCCCTCTTAGACTCTTTATTTGAGCCTCTTGTAGCTGGTGATCAGAAGGTCTCTTTGGCCAGTCTTTGTCTATAGCTCTGCCCATTCAGGAACTTATAGGGCTCCCTTGCCTGGGGTTGTTCTCTGTCGTTAGGCGCGTCAGGCACATAGAGGAGCCACCCTTGCTGGGGTCCTGCTCTGTAGATGGCGGATCAGGTACTTAAAGGGGCACCCTTGCTGGGGTCCTGCTCTGTAGATCGGCGCGTCAGGCACTTAAAGGGGCACCCTTGCTGGGGTCCTGCTCTGTAGATCGGCGCGTCAGGCACTTCAAGGGGCACCCTTGCTGGGGTCCTGCTCTGTAGATCGGCGCGTCAGGCACTTCAAGGGGCACCCTTGCTGGGGTCCTGCTCTATAGATGGCGCGTGTCAGGCACTTAAAGGGGCACCCTTGCTGGGGTCCTGCTCTGTAGATGGCGCGTGTCAGGCACTTAAAGGGGCACCCTTGCTGGGGTCCTGCTCTGTAGATGGCGGATCAGGCACTTAAAGGGGCACCCTTGCTGGGGTCCTGCTCTGTAGATGGCGGATCAGGCACTTAAAGGGGCACCCTTGCTGGGGTCCTGCTCTGTAGATGGCGGATCAGGCACTTAAAGGGGCACCCTTGCTGGGGTCCTGCTCTGTAGATCGGCGCATCAGGCACTTCAAGGGGCACCCTTGCTGGGGTCCTGCTCTGTAGATTGGCGCATCAGGCACTTCAAGGGGCACCCTGGGTGGGGTCCTCCTCTGTAGATTGGCGCATCAGGCACTTAAAGGGGTGCCCTGGGAGGTCCTACTCTCTAGTTCAGCATATCAGGTGTTTGATGAGACAGCCTCCCTATTGTTCAGCTGCCGGTGCTGGCGTGTGGGGAGAGAGGCTATGGTGATGACTCCACCCTCTACGTGTGACTCAGCAGTATTGCCCTGCTTCCATGGCTGCCTGGCTCTCCTCCATGACATTTCCCACCACAGTCTCCTTCCTCACACCCCCTCCATCCCTCTCTCTACAGTCAATAGCAGCCCGCACCCTGGCACTGCTCCACAATCCCTAAACTCCAGCTCCCAGCCGCTGCATATTCCAGAGGTCCTGCGTCGCTGTCCAGCGTATGCATGGCTACGTCAAGGACTGATTCTCATTCCCTTTAGGCTGCCACGGGTCTGCTGTTTACTCTCAGCCTTAAATATTTCTCCTCTGCCTCAGAGAATTGCCCCCATGTGGCGCTTGGGGCACTTCAATTCCCCCACCCACTGAGGGCAGGTCCAGCCCTACTAACACTCCTGTTTTCCCCCCTAGTTCCTTCATCCTACCGAGTTTTGCATGGTTCTATGTATTCTTTTCCACTGGTGAGGTACTCCTGTCTGCTCTCAGCTGGTGTTCTGCATGCGCTTCTGTGTCTGAAGGTGCATTCCTGTTGTAACCATGGAGAGAGATGCACTCCACATCCACCTACTCCTCCGCCATCTCATTCTCTCTGTATCTGGGTATTTTAAAGGGAGGATGAGGGAATAGATAGGGGGCAAATAGGGTGTCAATTGAGTAAGGAAAGTGAAGAATTGCAAAAGGTTTTTCAGTGTAAATACTGATTAGGCCTGCTCTTTCTGGTAGCTGGCAAGTAGTGAAGGCAGGATTGTCTACTCCCAGAGAGACTGGGAGACAGGGATGCCATCCTTCTTGGTGATTGCATTTCAAAGGGATAGCTTTCAGGTACTTAAGAAATGTAGTCTTCCCAATCCCGGATTGGGAATACATGTAAATCCATGGCTGATTCATATCAATGTATGACAAAACCCACTGGAAAAAAAAAAAAAAAAAAAAAAGAAATGTAGTCTTGAGCTGTTGAAGATGCTAGTATATCTGAAAAGGACAGAAGAATGATTCATATTTGTAAGGTCTTTTAGTATATGCTTTAAGAAAGAGTGGTGGGGCCTATTGTCAGGTGTTGGCTAAAACAAACTAAATGCTTTCAGTAGCCCTGAGCTTTCTCATAAAGGCCCTTTCAGAGGGTCTAGGGTGGCACTGAGCCGTTAGAAACTATGCTTGAGACGTCCCTGGTAATCCAGTGGTCAGGACCCTGCCCATTCCTGGGCAGAGTGTGCCCAGCGCAGGAGTGTGAGTTTGGCGAGGGCAGGGATGAACAAAATCATCTTTGAGTCTTTGGTTTTTACAGGCTAAGGTTGAGGCCTAGTTGAAAAGAGGGTATAGAGGCGCCTGGGGAGAATTTGGTCAAAGAGTGAATCTTTGTCATTTTGTACTGTTTTGTATATTTAGATAAGCATAAACTTCCCTGGAGGTATAATCAGTCCAGCCTGATTGAGTTTACTAAAAGACAGCTTGCCTTTGAATATGCTCAGCTCTCTACCGGAAACACCCTTGCATAATTTTTCACCTAAAGGAAGCCTGCTCAGCCTTTAAAGTGAAGCTGCTCAGTCATGTCCGACTCTTTGCGACCCCATGGACTGTAGACCACCAGGCGCCTCCGTCCATGGGATTTTCCAGGCAAGAGTACTGGAGTGGGTTGCCATTTCCTTCTCCAGAGGATCTTCCTGACCCAGGGATTGAACTCAGTCTCCCACATTGTAGGCAGACGCCTTTAGGCAGCTATCAAATATGTGAAGCTCTCCTGCATTTATTTGCATCCCCTCCTCTCTGAAAAGATGGCTCTTTTCTTTTCATACTATCTTCCCTCCCTTCTTTCTCTCCCTCTCCATCTCCTCCTCCCCTTCCTCCCTCCCTTTCTCCTCCTCCTTTCTCGCTTATTCTCGTATTCCTTCTACTGACCCTCTTGCTGCTGAATCACTTGGCCCTTTACATTTACTTTTTGAACCTATTGATTAATAACCAGGAAAAAACCTGGAGGAGGAGGCAATATCCCATCCATCTTATATCTCAAGTTCATAATACATTTTTGCAGGAAGTAGATAGTTAATAAATGTTGGTTGATTTTTTTAACTGATTTTCCTTCTTTGGACCGATGACCTAATTAATACTGATGTATCTATTTTGACAATGCACCAATTCATTTGGCTTTTTTTTTTTTTTTAATCCTATTTTACCTTCCAATGAATGTATAGACAGTCTTCGTGCTGCCAGGAATTAATGTTTAAGCCTATCTGAAAAGGCTCCCTACTATAGGGTTTCAACTATATGACATTCTGGAAAAGGCAAAACTATGGAGACAGTAAGAGGATCAGTGGTTGCCAGGTGTTATGGGGAGGATGGGACGAATACATGAAACACAGAGAACTTTTAGGGCAGTGAAACTTTTGCAAGAAGAGGGAACCCTTCAAGGGCTTTAGAGTGAGCTCTTATCTAAGGCTCCAGAAATGAGTTGTTTAAGGAGACACATGTGCTGACAAAGCAAGACACTTTATTGGGAAGGGACGCCTTGGTGGAGAGCAGCAGGGTAACGGGCCTCAAGAACACTGCTCTGCCACGTAGCTTGTATCTCTCAGTCTGAGACTTTCTGGTAATGAGATTAGCTTCCGGGTTGTTTTCGGCCAGTCCTCTTGCTTGGCCTGTATTTGGTCTGACTCAGGTCCTTCTTGTTGGCATTGCATCTCTCAGCCAAGATGGATTGCAGTGTGAAGAATTCTCGAAAGTTGGTAGGACATATTACAGGCTGGCGTGTCCTCCCTCCATTTGACCTCTCCCAAATTCTTCGTTAGTTTTTGGCAGCAGGACCGTGTTTCTTACTGGGACCCTCTCTTGTGAGACAACTCCTGCAAATGGTTATCATCATGTTTGGCCAAGGTAGGTGGTTTTGGTCAGTGGTTCCCTTACAAAGCTATTCTGTATGATACTATAATGGTGGACACAAATCATTTGCCAACACTCATAAAATGTACAGCACCAAGAGTGAACTCTCATGTGTAAACTATGGACTTCTGGTGATAATATAGCATTTTAGTACAGAGTCACTGATTGTAACAAGGGTTACCACTCCTGTAGGGGAAGGCTGTGTAACCTACTACTTCTTTAGGGGAACAAACAGAATAAAGTCTGTTCTGGGTACCTGGTTGATTTCATCTGTATATGTAATAAGTTATCTTTTAGCTGGGTGTTGAAAATTTGTTGTTTATTGTAATACTTTTATACTATTTTGCATTTCTGAAGTTTTCATTAGAAAATAGCTTATGGAAGATGATTGTTGATTCATAGCCAGAATATTTTAAAAATGATCAGTAAACACTCAAGTAATTAAACTGGGATTTGATGTCATGAATAATAATTTTTTGTCTTGTTAGATTTACATTTTCAAGGTTATGCCTTAGCAGTGTGCGGCAGTAATTGCCTTACTGGAAATTACTGTAATTCAGGGTTTAGTCTGGGAGTAAGACATTCAACTTGGTGAAGAGGAATATAGGAATAGAGAAAAACTAAGGCTGTTTATACTAGAGAACTATATTGCAACTACAGGAAATAACCAGCTGTGGTTTGGGTTTACTGTTCAGGCCATTAGTAACTAAAGTTCATAAGCTTCATGTTTCATAAAACATATGATCTAGGTTGGATTTCCAGATTCATCTAGTCTCCCATACTTACGGAGATGTTGACTGTGCATTGCATTCATTTCTAATTTTTCCAAAGTGTCTCATTATTTTTTTCAGTGCTCTGTTCCAGGAAGCTACTGCCAATCAATTGCACCTGGAATGAAACTGATTTACCATCCTGGGTTAGTTAAGATAAGTTATACTTTTGTAGGAAAAAAATATGAACCCCCCAAACCTCAGTGGTTTAATTCACGTACATGTCCAACAGTGGTTAGGAGTTCTACTCCAGTTGGTCACTTACTAGCCCCAGGTAACTAACATTCCACATCTAGAATGACTTTATTTACTATGGCAGGGAAGAAAAGAGTACAGAGGACTGACTTCCTTTTTTGAGTGGTTTTTTTTTAAAGAGACATATGTCAATTCTGCTTACTGCTAATTGCTCACAGCTAATGAGCTGATCTTCCCAGGTGGCACTAGTAGTAAAGATCCTGCCTGTCAATGCAGGAGACTTAAGAGACACAGACTCCATCCTTGGGTCAGGAAGATCCCCTGGAGGAAGGCATGGCAACCCACTCCAGTATTCTTGCCTCGAGAATCCTATAGACAGAGGAGTCTGGCAGGCCACAGTCTGTAGTTGCGAAGAGTCAGACACAACTAAAGTGACTTAGCACGCACGCATGTGGAGACAAGAAGTCAATCTTTATTTTCGTGTCATAGGTGCTCTCTAGGGTCCAGTGCGCGATGTTTATGGAAATATAGGAAGGTTGTCTAGCTCAATGATAAAGTGATGCTAAAGTCAAACCCTGCAGGATAAGTCCAGTTATTTGGAGGAAGAACCTGGAGATTAGTAGACCATGGCTATACAGAAAGCATAGTTTTTAGAGGTACATAGAGGATAGTTCACCCCTAAGAAAGGAACAATACCTAAATGTGTTTGTGTTATCCTTGGGTTTGCTCTTTGGACAAACACAGAAATGTAGTAACAGATTCATTTCTTATAAATGTAGAACTTACCTACTATATGAAATGCATTCTTAAGGTTTAAATCGGTTTTCTAAAGGTAATTGGACACATTTGGAATGATTTTAGAATGTGGTCAACTTCTGAGATACGTTTTTTTTAATATTGACATTATAAAATATCATTTTACATATTTAAAACATAATATATTCTATTGAATATATTACATTTCATTATTATTCACTCAAGGAGTTGACTGTTTGCATTGAATGTCTCCTCTTTTTATTTCAGATAAAGTGGAATAGGTAGTGTGAATAAGCAATAAGTTAAATAGTTTAAAATCAGTAAATTAAGGTAGTCAGTTTACTAGTATTCAGTTTGATGGCTCTCCTTATGGATCTACCCGTAAGAAATGATGAGCCCCGTTGTCTAAAAATTTGTTTCCAGTTTAATTTTTTTGTTCATTTTTGGTTTAGAGATATGCTCAAGTAATTTTTCCTCAATACTAATGAGTATATTATAGTATTGGCAATTTTCAGACCTAGCTAAGTAAAATGATAGAGGCTTTTAGAAATAACTTTATTACATTTTCTTACTTAATATCTGATGAGTAAAAAGTGAATTGAATTAAAATATAAATATTATTTACCTTAGTTGGATGAAATTGATGGTTCATTAATGTTTAAAGGTAAAGCTTACTTTATTAAGGAGACTTCTAAGGCAGTGTTTGTTGATCTTGCTTTGGTGTGACAGGCACATGGTTTGGCAGCATAGTATTTGTATTATAAATTCAATCAATGAAATAGAATATAATAAAACTTAAATTTTAAAGGAGCCACCTTTAAATTTCAAAAGAACTTTTAGGACTTTAAGCTTAAAGTGTCTATTATGAAGATGGAACATGACTAAACTATGAATTTGGAAGCTTTATTGGATATTTAAATAAAATGCTTTATTTGATTAATCAAATACATTTAAATATAGCATATGTAATTCATATACACACATATATATGGATAAACATACATTTCCAAGATGTGTAAGTTATTTAGACTCAGACAGTGCTTTTGAAATGTATAGTGGTTACACTTATTCCTTTTTATAATCCCTAATCCCAGGCTCACAGGTGGGCAACCACTGAATTATGTGTCGGAGATTTTGAGAAGGGCTGATTAACCTAGGGCACAAAGTCTTTGTGAGAAGAGTTAGTGAAATAGTATTAAGGAGTATTGGAATTTTCTGGTGGGGAGGGGGACTGGACATGGAAATGACCTAAAAAAATGTTCTTCTAAAAATTGTACTTACAGTGTTTGGAATACAGATGGAGGCAGAAAAGCCAAAAGAAGGGAGGGGAGATTACCTCTTCCAGTCATCTTAAGTATAATGTATTGAAAAGTCTTAATCTGTATTAGTATAAGAGGGTTGGGGTACAGAAAACCTGGAAAAAAATAAACCATAGCAGATCTTGATGACATATTTCACATTGCTAGCAAAATTCACATGAAGTTGAAATTAAATTTCTTAAACTCAGAGAAACATAAAATATGATATTTTAGATAATATGAAGCAACATTGAAGTATGGGTTATTTGCATTTTAATTATTGAAAATGTAATAATTCTGTATAATTAACACCAGGTTGAGTTTGGAGGTACTATAATTTCTGGAACATTTTAAACATTGTAGCATAATATTTTAATATTCTTTACTGCCAAGAATTTCCATGAAAATTGTCTAAAATGGATGTTTGCTTGAGATCTTGTAGTAAATGTGTTAATTTTCTGTAAAAAGAAAAACTGTCAATGCCATGAAATTCATAGAATTTAATTGTGTTTAAATTCTTTAAATTCATTCATTTAGTTAACACTTTATTGAGTGCCTACTTTGTGCTCAGCAATTTCTGGAATCATGGTGATAGAGTGGTGATTGAAATAGAGTTCATCATCTTGTGATCTTTCATTCTCGTGGATGAAGACAGAAAATAAATAATTTAGTTAACAATTAGTGATAGCAGTGATATGTGCTGTGGAAGATAACATGGTGGTAAATGAGAGGATAGCTCTATTAGATTGGTTTAATCATAGAAGGCCTCTCTGCTGAATAGCTCGAAGGAACCATGCTTTGGATGTGTAGCAGAAGGAGCAGTGTAGGCAGATGGATGAGATGGTTCAAGGACTCTAAGGTGAGAATGAGCGTGGACTGTTCGAAGGACAGTAAGAGGCTAGTATGGTTTGATCTAGCAGGTCAAGTGGGTAAGTGACATGAGAAAATGTCAGAGAGATAGGCACAGACCAGATCATCATCATGGGCTTTGCAAGCTAGGCAATGAGATTTGGGTAAAGACAATAGGAGTAATTGGATTCAAAATCTTTATTGCATTGGTTTTGAGAGGTAAGGGGAAAAAAGGAATCAAAGATGTTTGTATTTGAGTATATTGTTGAGATGAGCAAGATTGGTGGAAGGCATAGAGAAAGGAGGACATCAATATTAAGAGTTTTATTTTGACTATGTTGGATTTATGTCATCAAGTAGAGATGTCACATAAGCAGCTTAATGTCAGCCTGGAGTCCTAAGGAGAGATGACGTCTCATGACCTATTAATAGATTTGAGAGTCATGGGGTTATATTATGATATTCAAAGCCATGGGTTTGGGTGAAAATCCTCTGAGGGATTTGTGAATATAGAAGAAAGGGCTCTCATGTTGAGTAGATCAGAAAAGAATGGCTCAGCAAAGGAGATAGTTTTTTCGGTCTGCAAAGAATAGAAAAATCTTTCTTGGGAACTTTTTCATCTAAACAAACTAGAATTGCTGTGAATTGAATAGTGTACAAAGTCATAGAGGACTAAAATGTAAATACCATATATAGTTGAATTTTAGTGGTAGCTGTTTTATTGCTGGAAAAGTGAATGATGAACATGAAAATAAAATCACACCTTTAGAAATTATTGAAGAAATGCATATATTTGGAAAAAGTAAAGAATGTGCAAGGAACAAAATAGTTGTCAAGAAATACAAATGATAAAATGAAAGATATAATTAATAGTCCTATTTCCTCTGTGGGAGAAGAAAGAGAAAGGAAACTAATAGAAAATTCTATCCTGGAAATAGAAATACTTGAGAGGGGGAAGAACATTGACGTGTAAAGAAAAGGAGGGAAATGAATAAAAGAAGACAAACCCATGAGGCTGGTCCTTAGAGTTAAATACCTGGAGGAGGGATGGAGGTCGTCTTTGTGCTCTGCCCTAACAAACTGCAGGAGCAGATACGGCTTAAACTCTCCAGTGTGTCTTAACACCGACCGATGACTTCCATATAGGTTGAAATCACATGTCATTTTTAGAATAGTCTCCCTACAGAAAAGTAAGGTAAAGGTAGGCATTAGGTTGAAAGACGTGCGTGAACTTCTAAAACCCAGGAAAAATAAGTACTTCAAACGATTTTAAAGCAATTTTAGGAGAATCACATCAGTTGGGAGTATGTAATAATGGTTTGATTTAGAATAAGATTGAAGCATGATAGTCACCCTTAAATATCAATAATCACTTTAATTTTGAAGTTTCTAGTTAAAAAAAAGTATTCTGGAACTGATATTGAGAATTTCACCGTGACATTCTCAGTATGAAACGAGCTTTGTAATGAATTGGAAGCACTCAAATATAAGTTTAGTAACTGTGTGCTAAGTTTTCAGTCATGTCTGACTGTTTGCAGCCCTGTGGACTTTAGCCTGCCAGACTCCTAGGCCCATGGGGTTCTCCAGTCAGGAAGACTGGAGTGAGTTGCCATTCCCTCCACTAGGGGATCTTCCCAACCCAGGGATCAAGCCTGCATCTCATTTGTCTCCTGCATTGGCAGGGGTATTCTTTACTACTAGAGGCCACCTGGGAAGCCCCAAGTTTAGTAATAGACACACACACACACACACACACACACACACATATGTAAAACAACGATGCTTCTGATGCCTTTGAATCATTTATCCTTCAGGAGCACGTTACATCATTCCTTTAACCAATCAAATTCTTCTCTGTGGTCACTTGACCACAGACGCACACATTCATTCGTCAACTCTGCCACCATCTGGATGCAGGCGCAGTGCTGCATGCTAGTGCAGAAAGATAAAGGTGAGATTCCTGACCTCAGGAGCAAATGGTTCCTAGCAGGGATTCCAATCATCCAGGGCTGACCTATGAGGACTCAAAATCTGTGAAAGTTGTAGCCACAATTACGAATACATACATTTTTCAACGATGGGGTCTGTGACCAGAAAAACAAACAAACAAAGAGCCATTGTTCTAGGCTTTACAGATGTAATATGTGCCTGACTAGGTGACACTGTTATTTTAAGTTTTGTTTTTCAATTCTTCTAATCTAAGGGAATCGGAATTCTTAATCTTTTCTTGATTGGCTTCATTCTGTTTTCTTGAGGGCATCCATCGGCACCAATATAACAGCAAAGTAACAGAGTGAATGAGGATGATTTTCATACAGATAGAAGGAAAAACATTTCTGTAAGATTCACTTTTGTTTTTGTGTCATGTTTGAGTGCCTCTGATAAACTATTGAGCATTTGCATAAATGTGCTCAGAGATAAACTGTTCATGGGGTGCTCAAGGAAAGAATACTGACGTGGTTTGCCATTCCCTTCTCCAGTGGACCACATTTTGTCAAAACTCTCCACCATAACCCGTCTGTCTTGGAGGGCCCTACATGGCGTGACTCATGGTTTTGTTGAGTTAGACAAGGCTGTGGTCCATGTGATCAGTTTGATTAGTTTTCTGTGATTGTGGTTTTCATTTCATTTCTGTGGTTGTGGTTTTCATATAAGCTGTACAGGTATAAATAAAACCTGAAAACCCCTTTAAAATTTGGGGGGAAAAAGATATTTCTTTTAGTCAAAATCATGAGCACTTAAAATACAGTTCTTAGAGTTTTGTTTTTTTTTTTATCATGTGATCTACATAGGTTTTGCTCTAAACTCAAAGTTGGTCTTAGCTTAAATTCTTGAAATATTGTCAACTTTTCCATTTCCTCCTCTTTATTCTGCTGGTGGAATTGTAATCATTGGTCAGAATGTTTTTAACCTAATGTGACTTTCAGAAGGTGATTTTTTGCTGAAGGAAAGGATCTAGGGATGAAACTTAGTCTATTTGAGTATGGAAGAAGAAATGTATAAGGTTTAAGTCATGAAAGGTTAATAATAAATAGAAGGAATTTTGTTTATAAAATGCAATTATTAGGTTAGGGTGGATATTTGAACATGTTACTTCTTTCAGAATTCTGCAGTAGGAAGTTCTCAGCATTGTAATGACATGATGTGGTGGCCTTCAGAACCAGAAAAGCTTTTCTGAGGCATTCCAGATTCTTCCCCCAAGTCTAATAGGTCAAAGTCATAAACTAGTACTGGCTGAACCTAAAAGTATAGTATTCCTGAGTGGTGAGTTACCTTGTCTGCTAATAAAAAGTTTTATCCTTTGACATGTTCTGCTAAGTTTTTATGGTGGGTTGTGAATGTTTAATGTCCTCCTAGGAGCTTTTAGGTGAATATGTTTTCACAGCACATGTGGTACCATTATGCAGTGAACCAGACTAATGGGTTTTAATTATGCTAAGGGCTGTGGAGCTGCTGACAAATTCATAATGTGTTTTAAATTGCTAGGATGGAAAGCACAAACCAAAGGTTTAGCCTGGAATAATGTTTGGAAAATAATTTCCTTGGCTGAGATGCCACCGCTCACATTTATTTTCTGGTCAAAGAGTACAGTTGACTTGTGGCATTCACATCTGCAAGCTTGGAGGAAAGGGTGTTGTCCTTGACTTTGGGAGACCTGGATATTAGGCGAAGGTTTTCACTTCCTCTCTGTTTGGATTTGAGCAAGTCATTAGACAAGAAGCACTTCCTTTGCCTTGGCTGTATTATGGGTAAGAGATATCACATAGGGAAGGCTTACTGAGGATTATTGAGAGGTTATGTTAAGGTGATATATGGACAGTGACCATTTAAGAGATCTTTTCCCTATTGTTTTGGTTTGGGAGAAGGGGTTTGACTAATAGAGACATTAGGTTTCCTCTGCCTGATTGGCAATCTGGTTACTTCTATTAATGTTTATCCTGCTTGATTTTATTGTACTCTTCATTTTCTGCAAACTCTTAGTCTATTAAAGATGGCTGTCTGTGAGGTTGGGGGGCATCAGTTGTACTTTCTTTTGTATCCCAGGTAACATGTACATATATGTTAATTTTAATATTTTTCTGATCTCCTATTTCCAAAAATGAAAGTGAAAGTTGCTCGGTTGTGTCTGACTCTTTGGGACCCCATCAGCTATAAAGTCCATGGAATTCTCCAGGCCAGAATACTGGAGTGGGTAGCCTTTCCCTTCTCCAGGGGATCTTCCTGACACAGGAAACGAACTGGGGTCTCCTGCATTGCAGGCAGATTCTTTACCAACTGAGCTATCGGGAATGCCCCTACTAAAAATGAGTGAGGCTTAAATGCTACCCTTGTTGCTAACATATTGAGTGTAGCCCTACTCCACTGTAAACTTTTCTGTGATCCTATATGTTCTCTGACTGTCATGAATAAGTTGTTGGCAACTCACACAACATCTTCAATGTTGAGTTAGAAAAAGTGCTTCTCTCCTAATTTTTGTGATAATGCTCTTAACAGTTCATCATCAGATAGTAGTTAGAGTGATGGCAGAGAATTAATTGATGCCAGAAGGGATAAAGGACTTCCCTGGTGGTTCTGATGGTAAAGAATCTGCCTGCAGTGTGGGAGACCTCAGTTCTCTTCCTGGGTCAGGAGGATCCCTGGAGAAGGGAATGGGAATCCACCCTAGTATCCTTGCCTGGAGAGTCCCATAGATAGAGGAGCCTGGCAGGCTAAAGTCTGTCGGGTCAAAAAGAGTCAGACACGACTGAGCGACTAACACTTTCACCTCAGAAGAGATACATGTGACTTTTCCACACTTTTGATAAAATAAACGCTTATGAGCTTGCTGGTAAGTTCCAGCTTTATTCTCTCAGTCCTGAAGACATCATGGCACGAGTGTTATCTGTTGAATTTTCTGCGTATCAGTCCAAGTTACAACCAAATCTTTGTGACTATCTTATAAATAATGGAAGTGAATTTAATAGAAAACCAGAATTTCTGGCACATAGTAATTCAGTTTGGTTCAGTTGCTTAGTTGTGTCCGACTCTTTGCGACCCCATGGACTGCAACACGCCAGGCTTTCCTGTACATCACCAACTCCTGGAGCTTACTCAAACTCACATCCATAGAGTCGGTGATGCCATCCAACCATCTTACCCTCTGTCGTCCCCTTCTCCTCCTGCCTTCAGTTTTTCCCAGCATCAGGGTCTTTTCAAATGAGTCAGTCCTTTGCATCAGGTGGCCAGAGTATTGGAGTTTCAGCTTCAGCATCAGTCCTTCCAATGAATATTAAGGACTGATTTCCTTCAGGATGGACTGGTTGGATCTCCTTGCAGTCCAAGGGACTCTCAAGAGTCTTCTCCAACACCACAGTTCAAAAGCATCAATTCTTCGGCCCTCAGCTTTCTTTATAGTCCAACTCTCACATCTGTACATGACTACTGGAAAAACCATAGCCTTGACTAGACAGACATTTGTAATGTCAAAGTAATGTCTCTGCTTTTTAATATGCTGTCTAGCTTAGTCATGACTTCTTCCAAGGAACAAGCGTCTTTTAATTTCATGACTGCAATCACCATCTGCAGGGATTTTGGAGCCCCCCAAAATAAAGTCTGTCACTGTTTCCATTTTTTCCCAATATGTTTGACATGAAGTAATAATAATTACTCACTAAATATTTGTGGAATTGAATTAAAAAGAACTTCTGTTCCCCAAAGGAAATATGTAATGAACATTTAAATGTTATAGGAGATGAGAATGTTTCTTGTGACACATGACTTTGATTTAAATATAAACTAACTTTGTAGTGGCCGTTACCATATGTTCTTTAAACACTGATTAAATTGAATACTCAACAGGTTTGTTTTTTGTTTTTTCTTTTTTTGCCGCCCTGTGAGGCATGTGAACTCTTAGTTTTCCAACCAGGGGTTGAACCTGTGCCCCTTGCATTGAGAGCACAGAGTCTTTTTAAAATTTTTATTCATATTTGGCTGAATTGGGTCTTAGTTACAGCATGTGGGATCTTCATCGTATCATTTGCGATCTTTCATTGTGTCCTGAGGCATATAAGATCTTAGCTCCCTGACCAGGTATTGAACCATTAAAGTGCCGTGTGTTTTATGAACATGTATTTTACCAATTAAGTAAAAAGTGTAGACCATGGAAGGAAAACCCGAAAGTACTGTTTGTTTGTTGCATGCCAAAACATGAAACATAAAATCTAGAAGTATCAGAGTACATAGAATATTGCTATCAATAAATATGAGAATGACAACCAAAGAGAAAACAGATGCATGTGAATAGGCATTTCACAGAAGAGGAAATACAAATGGGCCATTATAATATGAAAACATCATCAGCCCTCATTATTTGTTTATCTGTGGCTGTGCTGGATCTTCCTTGCTGTGAAGTCTTCTGTGGTTGTGGTGCCCTGGAGGCCGCCCTGAGGTTGTGGGGCCTCTGCTGCTGCAGACCATGAACCTAGGGCATGTGGGCCTCAGTAGTTTGGCTCCTTGGCCCCGGAACGCAGGCTCAGCAGAGGTGGCGCACACGCTTAGTTGCTCCGTGCTGTGTGGGATCCTCCAGGACCAGGGATGGAACCTGTGTCTCCTGCGTTGGCAGGCAGACTCTTTACCACCAAGTCACCATCAAAACCCTCATTATTAATTGGGAAAATGAAAATTAAAAGCATAATAAAGGGTCATCTTGCAGACTGGGCATATCATTGTTGGTGGGAATGTGGGGCATTAGGAATTTCCACTCACCTCTGGTAGGAATGTAACTAGAAAACTGGCTATTTAATAAACTTGAAGATGTGTGTACACTGTAATTTAAAGTATTCTTTCTTAGTGAGATTTTTTTGCACACATGCAGAAGGAAACACATATAAGAACATCTGTTGTAGTATTGTTGATAAGAAAAAAAATTGGAAACAATTTTTATACATGGAGTACTCTGTAGCAGTAAAAATGAAGTATAGTTATTCACCTCAGCATAGATGATTCTCAGAAATGTAATATTCCACCAAAAAAAGTTACAGAAGAATATATACTTTATGTTACAGATTACATAAAAGGCAAACCCTAGCAAATTTAAATAGTATATAATTTTTGTGATACTATTATAAACAATAGCAAAGAAATATTGAGTAGAGGGATATAGGGACCTTCAAAATTACTCATACTATTGTGTTAATATTTTTAAATTCCTTGATGATTCATGGTTGTTCATTTTATTTAAAACATACATTCTTTATATAATTTTGAGTATATGATACCTTTTTAATAAAACTGTGCTTGAGGCCCAGTCTGCAAACTTTGACTATAACCTAGAGAAAATGCTGCTAATAAATGAAAAGATTTCTCTTAATCTTTGCTGTATTAGTAAGCAGGAGAGCAACTATGTGGATAAGGAAATGAACAACTCGATCTGAGGAGAGAAGCTTAAAATATTTGCTAAGACTGGACTATTGAATAATCATACAGTAGCTAGTGGGATTATTTTCATAATTATCTGATCATCTATTTACCATGCTAAGAATTAACCTAATGAGGTCTTGTGTCCTGTCACAAAATTTAAATTTTGCTGTGTCTGAATTTAAGGTAATGTTTGTGCTTATTAAACATTCAGTTATATAATTTCACAGTTTTTTATTCCTCAGATTGGTCAATGACTTAACAGTCAATTACGGTAATCTTAACATTGGGCTTCCCTGATAGTTCAGTTAGTAAAGAATCCGCCTGCAATGCAGGAGACCCGGGTTTGATTTCTGGGTCAGAAAGATCTGTTGGAAAAGGGATAGGCTAATAACTCCAGTATTCTTGGGCTTCCCTTGTGTTTCAGCTGGTAAAGAATCCACCTGCAACGCAGGAGACCTGGGTTCGATCCCTGGGTTGGAAGATCCTTTGGAGAAGGGAAAGACTACCCACTCCAGTATTCTGGCCTGGAGAATTCCGTGGACTGTATAGTCCAGGGGGTTGCAAAGAGTCGGACACAACTGAGCGACTTCCACTATAACTAGACTATAATCTAGCATTATTTTAAATATTTGTGTGTGAAGAGTCTATGAGCTCTTCCATCATTTAATCTTTTTACAATATCAAGTTCCATTTACTTGCATGTGAACCTGTTGAGGACATTTAAGTGGATTTCTTTTGAAATGAATGAAAATGGAGGATAACTATTTAACGTTGTTCTCTTGGTTATGCTTCATTTGATTGACACTGAAAGTAATTATTTGCCTTTTCTTTTATCTAATGTTTTGGGTTTTCTGTGTGGGTTTTTGTTTCCATGATTTAAATTGTTTCCATTGTATTAAAAACTGTAGAAACAGATCTGTTACGGATGTGACCAAACCAAGCAAGTGGTGACTGTGGATATCATTTATAAAATGAACTTGAAGTCACTTTAAAGTGATTTTACCCCTCCTGCTTGTTTCTTGTGAGGAACCTGAGGCATTTAGACTAAGTAACTTAATAAGAGTTGGTCCTTATATTGGTTAACTTAAGACTAAAACTTTCATCATCATTTCTTTGGTATCCATTCTACATTATTATAGCTCCTCATTACAATAATATATGCAGTTTAATCAGTGGGAAGATAAATTTAACCCTTATGAGATGAAGAGTTACGTCCCAACACTTTCAGTAACTTGTACCTAAGAAAATAGCAGTATGAGACATATTCAGTTTCTCTATTAAATTTTCTCTAACTTAAGATACCATTTTGTCTACTGTAGTTGAATCCAGACAGTATTTTCTTTTCTACCTTAAAAACTTTAGAATCATAACACAATTACCATTTTTTTAATATGCACATGATTATTAGAGACTCTCCTAAGTATTACACACTTTTCATCCTGAGGAGAATCTGAAGTTCAGAGAGTTTACAGCGGCTGGGGCTTCCCTGGTGGCTGAGACGGTAAAAAGTCCTCCTGCAATGCCGGAGACCTGGAAACCCTGGGTTGAGAAGATCCCCTGGAGGAGGGCATGGCAATCCACTCCAGTATTCTTGACTGGAGAATGCCCATGGACAGAGGAGCCTGGTGAGCATGGGGTCGCAGAGAGTCAGACACCACTGAGAGACTAAGCGCAGCCCTGCACGCAGCGGCTCAAAAGCAAAGTCAGGATCCCACGCTTCTTTCTGACTGCCGTGTGATAAACTATCCTTGGCGTGAACTAAACATTTGACTCTAGTGAATTTGTCAGTCAGTCAGTCAGTTCAGTCACTCAAAGAGTCGTGTCCGACTCTTTGCCACCCCATGAATCGCAGCACGCCAGGCCTCCCTGTCCATCACCAACTCCCGGAGTTTACTCAAACTCATGTCCATCGAGTCGGTGATGCCATCCAGCCATCTCACCCTCTGTCGTCCTCTTCTCCTCCTGCCCCCAGTCCCTCCCAGCATCAGGGTCTTTTCCAATGAGGCAACTCTTCGCATGAGGTGGCCAAAGTCCTGGAGTTTCAGCTTCAGCATCAGTCCTTCCAATGAGCACCCAGGACTGATCTCCTTCAGGATGGACTGGTTGGATCTCCTTGCAGTCCAAGGGACTCTCAAGAGTCTTCTCCAACACCACAGTTCAAAAGCATCAATTTTTCGGGTATTCTTAAAACACTGAAAAGCAACAGGGAATACTGGTCTTGGTTTTCAAAGTATAATGGTGAAAAATATACTCGGAATAGAAGGAGAACTTCTACAGTAATTCTGAAATTACAGTCATAATGTGTTCATTATGATTTTATCCTCTGTGCATATTTGCTGGTTTACTTGCTTATTGAACTTTTACATGTGTCTTATTCATTAAACTCCTTTGAACTTTGTTCCTTATTTGTTAGCTTTCTATCAAATTCCATGGCTCCTGATAGATCCAGTGTTTTAACCAGAGTCTGTTCCATTTCTGTGATATTTATACAGGTCATGGAGACTATTATTCCCAGTACTAAATACATTTTATTACTATATTATATATATATATATGTGTGTGTGTAAGTTATTTTAAAGTTTTTAATAGTTATCTTAAGTGTGACCTTTAAGTTTAACTGTACTGTCTGCCCAGTATTATTATTCTATTGTAGTCTACAAAATAACAAAATAGTAGACTCCTAATATTTCTTGTGGTAGTCTCCAATCTAAAGTGTTGCCTCTAGGGGTTAGACATGGCAATTCAATGGAGTGTGGAAAGATAATGTAACATTTTAAATACTATTTTTAGCCAAAAACAGGAAAGAAAACAATGAAATTTCACTAATAATTATGACACAATTTGTTTCTCCCACTGTTGGTCTCAATGACATTTGGTTTCTTATCATCATCATTTGTTGCCTAATGAATGCAAGGCATCCTGGAGATGAGTGGGCGTCCCACAGTTCAGATTTGTTTGATACATTATCTCATAATGTAACATTAATTTAGTTTATTAGATATCTATCTTACGTACCTTTATAGATGAATTGAGTTAATAAATATCAAGTGCTTAAAGAAGAGGGCAAGTATAGATACTAGGTGAGTGTCATTCTTATCATCATTATTATAAATCTTTTAGTTGTGCTTAAATTAGCTTGAAAAGTAGACAACTGGCATTAAGGTATTTTGCAGAGAGACACAAATTGAAAACTATGCTGGTAATGTTAAGTACAAATGAAAAAAAAATTAGAATAGCTGATATTTTTATTTCCATAAACTCTTTGCTAGCTGTGTTATGAGATCAAAACAATGACAGTAATTACATCTGAAAAGAAAATGGCTCAAACCATTTAAATCTATCAGGGGATATGTAGGGATTTATATTATTGTTAATTGCACATCTTACTCTGTGGATCAGTTGTTCCTTTAATATAAGCTAATGAGAATGTGTCATCATTTCAGTAAGACATTTAAGAAGTAAATATTTAGAACATGAGGTTTGAGTTTCATGACTTCAAATATCCCTGAAAAATATTTAGCAGCTTCTTATTTTGTCTTCTTTAATAGTAAAAGACAAAATGTCACATTTTGCGGGGAAAACACTTGGGCAAATCTTGCATATATCAAGAGTCTTGGGTAAATTCACAGAATTAGCTCCTTACATGGGATTGATTCATACTTTCTTTCTTAGGCACAGTATTGCAGCAAAGAAGTTGGAGCTACAATATAAATTCTTCACAATTCTTTAAAATGAGATGTGCACATCTCATTCATACTGTTTATATTGTATATTTATACTATAGACAGCCTTCTTGTAATTTTGTGGCAAAGTATTTAATTTGAATTTGCTTAATTTTAATGTTTATTTTTACAAAAATTTAACTGTTCCAGAATTGCAGTGACATAATCAGGAGCTTTTCATGACACAGTTCCCTCGGAGTTATTTCCAAGGTGAAGATGACATTTTTACAGTGAAAAAGTACCTGCTTTCTAAGTAATCTTACCATGGAGAGAACATTTTGAAAATTGATATTTGAGTATGTTTTTACATTGCATCAGTATGTGCCGAAAATGCTCTAAATCTGTCAGGTATATAAACTTTGACGTAAGCAGACTTTAAAAAATATGAATGTAAAATTTTCTAATTGTTTAAATAAGGTAAAGTGAAATTTGAATCATTTGTTAAAAATATAAAAAAATGTGTAATTAGTTTAAGAACTGGTTGACAATGGGGAATATGGAGAGTTACTAGCTAAATTTCAACAAAAATCCTTTTATAATTTGTGGATTAGAATGAAAAACAGAAATCCTTTTTCATTTGGATCTGTGCATGTTTTTCTGTTTTGAAAGTCATTAAAATAAATTATTGGGAGAAACTGTACTTGAAAGCCAGCCTTTCATATTATTGTTTCACAGAATTTCAGTCTTAAGATTTTAAAAATAAGGAAGCATGTTTAGTCACATTTTATTCAAAACCCAAGCAAAAAATAATGTTTTCTATTGCAATTATAATAGATTTGTACTATAGAAAATGCTATTTGTATTATTAATTTTCATTTTTAATCTTTTATAACATGTATGAAAGATTTACATATCGCAATTAGGCATCCTTGAAAATAAAACTTTACTTAAGAAGTTGAATTTTTATGCTATCCTTTAAAAACCTGTTTCTAGCTAGAGGTTTAAAGTTATATAGGTAAAATGTGATACTAGCCTTACAGGTGGTCAGACTGCTAATCTGAATTTGAGTACACTATGACAAATTAATTGCTAGTTTTATTGAATATGTGTACGTGTGTTTGTGCTGAGTTGCTTCTGTAGTGTCCATCTCTCTGCGATCTCATGGACTGTAGCCTGCCAGGCTCCTCTGTCCATGGGATTCTCTAGGCAAGAATACTCCCCATTGGATTCCCCAGGCAGGAATACTGGAGTGGGTTGCCATGCCCTCCTCCAGGGGATCTTCCCAGCTCAGGGATTGAACCCACATCTCCTGCAGCTCCTTCATTGCAGGAGATTCTTTAACCATGAGCTACTGTGGAAGCCCTTTATTGAGTGTGTATGAATTTAATGGTTGGTTAGTGTTACAGGTATAACCTGTAAAAGTTTGGGTGATTTAATGCTTAAAGAAGGGAATGTTTTGTTGAACAGAGATGAAGGTTTTCCTGGAGTCCCTGGTACTTTATATTGCTTGTTTTTCACTTATCATTATGATCTGGTGCTCTGTCATAAAGAAAGTGAAATTGGTTTCTGCGGGAAATGAGATCAGTCTAACAAAGATGCATTTCAGCAGACACCAACGTTTAAGTAGGTCATTCATTCTTTAACCACTTATGGGTATAAACATAAGCTGTGGTTAATGTGGATGAAATTAATGTAAACTGGGATTAGCTTGTAGAAAATGGATGGATGGTTATTTTGATGGGGTGATTTTATCATTAAGTCTCTTTACTGGGATTAAATCGGGCATTAGACCTTTAAGTCTACTATGGTACTTGCCAAATAAAAGGTTTAGAAGCCTGTAATTTTTATTAGTAAAGAATTTATTCCTGTAAAAACCCAATGAATCTTTCAGGTTAGTAACCTGCCTATGAATGGATTTGGTATGTATCAATTTTATTTCATTTCCTACAAAAAAGGATCCTGAAATAATGAAATTAAATTCTGTGTAGATATTTTTGATTGCTTAATATTCAGTCCTATGAAGATATTTTTTCCAGTCAGCATAAACTTGAATTTTTAGGTCATCATAATATCAAAATGTTAGTTTTTGCATTATTTTAACATACGTTTATCTTTAAAGAATCATACCTGTATTATTGAAAACTCGTACCCTTCATTTAAAATTATCAGTCAATATTTAAAAGATAATTAAAAAATATTCCTAGGGCTTATATAGAAATATTTTTTCACTGGTCTGTTTGCAATGAGATGGTACATGTACTGTGTCACAGAATTGTTTTTCTTCAGTAGATATTTGCATGAGGCACAGGCAGCACTATTTGTTGTTCAGTTGCTCCATCTTGTCCGACTCTTTGTGATCCCATGGGCTGAAGCATGCCAGGCTTCCCTGCCCTTCACTGTCTCCTGGAGTTTGCTCAAACTCATGTCCATTGAGTCAGTGATAACATCCAACCATCTCATCCTTTGTCACCCCCTTCTCCTCCTGCCCTCAGTCTTTTCCAGCATCAGGGTCTTTTCTAGGCAGTCTGCTCTTCACTTCAGGTGGCCAAAGTATTGGAGCTTCAGCATCAGTCCTTCCAATGAATATTCAGTGTTGATTTCCTTTAGAATTGACTGATTAGATCTCCTTGCAGCCCAAGGTACTTTCAGGAGTATTTTCCAACACCGCACTTTGAAAGCATCAATTCTTCAGCATTCAGCCTTGTTTATGGTCCAACTCTCTCATCCATACATGACTACTGGAAAAACCATAGCTAGACAGACCTTTGTTCACAAAGTAATGTCTCTGTTGTTTAATACGCTGTCTGTGTATGCTAGATAATATGCTTTGTCATAGTTTTCTTCCAAGGAGCAAATATCCTTTAATTACATAGTTGCAGTCACCATCTGCATTAATTTTGGATCCCAAGACAATAGTCTGTCACATTTTTTCCCCATCTATTTGCCATGAAGTGCTGAGACCGGATGCCATGATCTTCATTTTTTGAATGTTGGATTTTAAGTCAACTTTTTCACTCTCCTCTTTCACCTTCCTCCAGCGGCTCTTTAGTTCCTTTTTGCCTTCTGCCATGAGGGTGGTGTCCTCTGCTTATTTGAGGTTATTGATATTTCTCCTGGCAATCTTGTTTCCAGCTTGTACCTTATCCAGCCTGGCATTTTGCATGATGTGCTCTGCGTATAAGTTAAATAGGATGACCGCAAACAGCCTTGACGTACTCCTTTCTCAATTTTGAACCAGTTTGTTGTTCCATGTCTGGTTCTGACTGTTGCTTCTTCACCTGTGTACGGATTTCTCAAGTGGCAGGTAATGTGGCCTGGTATTCCCATCTCTTTACGACTATTAAGAATATTCATCAAAGCACATAAGAAGTAAGGTGTTTATGGAGGGTAACAAAGTCTCATTAAGTTACGAAGTAGCATGAATGATATGTTGTATAAAAATAAGTGTAATATCTGGCAATTTGGGTCATCAGGAGATGCTTCATGGATGGGATTGTAGTTAAGGTTGGAGTTGAATGATGAGTAGAAATTGGACAAAGGCCAAAGATAGGAAAATTAGATGTATTTGTGAAAAATAGAGAATTATCTAATTTAGTGTATTGTTGTAAGCATTTAGTGTAGGCTGGAAAATTAGGTTGGATCCAGAATATGAATACCAGACAGGGAAGATAGGTCTTAATTTATTAGACAATGAGATTGCCTTACCACCAGCTTTATTGAGGTTGTAATTAACAAACATTGTAGATATTTGAGGTATAAAATGTGATGTTTTCATACATATGTATGTATATATATATATATGTATATATATATATATATATATATACACATGTGAAATGTTACAACAATCAAGCTAGTTAACATATCCATCACTCATATGTTACAGTTGTTTTTTAGGTGCTGAGAGCACTTAAGATTAACTCTCTTAGTAAATTTCAAGTATGCAATCCGGTATTAGGAACTATCCTTACTATGCCGTGCCTTAGATCTACAGAGTCATTCATTTTGGATAACTGCAACTTTGTACTCCTTGCCCAGCATCTCTCCTTTTCCTCTAACTCCCACCTCTTGGCAACAACCATTCCACTTCTTTTATGGGTTTGACTGTTTTTGATTCCACATATAATTGAGATTATGCAGTATTTGTCTTTATAAATCCAGTTTATATCACTCAGCATAATTCTAGGTTCATTGATGTTGTTGTGGAATGTCAGCATTTCTTTCTTTTTTAAAGACTGAATAATATTCCATTCTATATAACACATTTTCCTTTTTAAATAAGTAGGAAATGGTTGGATTAACACCTGCCATTTTTTAAAATATGCCTCCTTTGTTGTTGTTCCTCTGTTTCTGATTTTTCTTTTGTTAATGGTTAGTGTGACATTTTGAAAACATTTTTTTTTAAAGTTTATATCTTTTCAGCTGTGTTCTTAATAGTTGCTGTAGGGATTATAATATACCTTATTTTAAGTCATCGTTGTAACTTCCAAATCTACTTCAGATTAATACTAATTTAATCCTAGCAAAATATAGAAACTTTACTCCACATAGCTTCATTCATTTTGTACTGTTATCATAGATGTCTATTTATTATATATGTACATATATATGAATGCATTACCTCACATAATTACTATTCTTTTTCTATGAGAACATTTAAGACTTTCCCTCTTAGCACCTTTAAGGTATATAATACAGTATTATTAACTGTAATTTCTGTGCTGTAGATTAGATCCTCAGAATTTACTCATCTTAAACTGGAAGTTTGTACTCTTTGCAGATATTTCCCCCTTGCCCCTGGTAATCACCATTCTAGTCTCTTGTTTCTGAGTCTCTGGCTTTTTAAAACATTCCATATCATATACTATTTTTCTTTGTCTGATGTCTCATTTAGCACAACAATCTCAAAATCCATATTGTCATAAATGGCATTATTTCCTTCTTTCTCATGGCTGAATAATTCTCCATGGTGTGTGTGTGTGTGTGTGTGTGTATGTGTGTGTGTGTATAAATACATATATAGATGTATATATGTATTTGTGTATATATATATATGTGTGTGTGTGTGTGTGTATATTTCACATCTTCCTTCTCCATTTGCCGTTTATTCTTTGATAGACACTTAGATTGTTCCCTTATCTTGTCTATTTTGAAAAATGTTGCAGTGAACATAGGACTGCAGATATCTTCTTGAAGACTTTAGATCTATATCCAGAAGTAGAATTACTGGATCATATGGTAGATTTATTTTTAATTTTTCTTTGTACTGTTTTCCATAGTAGTTACACCAATTTAAGTTCTTACAAGAGTGTTAAAGTGTTTCCTTTCCTCTATGTCCAACTGAGTGCTTGTTATTTATCTTTATTTTTTTATAAATACCTTTTTAACTGGTGTGAGGTGATATCTCATTGTGGTTTTGATTTGCATTTTCCTGGTAATTAATGAGGTAGAACACATTTTTTTATACCTGTTGGCCATTTGTTTGTGTTCTTTGGGAAAATGTCTGTTCACTTTCTCTGCCAGTTTTTAAACCAGATTGTTTGCTATTGAGTTATATACATTCATTTTACATTTTGGATATTTATCCCTTGCCAGAGATATGATTTACCTTTTCATTTTGTTGGTGGTTTTATTTGCTCTGTAGAAGCTTTTTGCTTTGATGTAGTACCACTTATTTAGTTGTTGTCTTTGCTTTTGGTGTCAAATTAAAAAAAAAAAATTTGCCAAGGTTAATGTCAAGGACCCCCTGACCCCCCCCGCCCCGTCCACTCCTTTAGGAGTATTACACCTTCAGGTCTTACCTGCAAGTCTTTAGATGGTCTTGAGTTGATTTTTATGTGTGGTGTGTAAGACAGTGGTTCAGTTTTCATTCTTTTACGTATGACCATACAATTTTCTTAGCACCACTTATTGAAGAGATTATCCTTTCCCTATTTTGTATTCTTGGCTTTAGTGCTGTAGATGAATTGACTGTATGTGCATGGATTTATTTTTTGGTTTCTGTAATGTTTTATTGGTCTATGTGTCTTTTTCATGTTTTGATTACTATAACTTTGTAATGTAGTTTATTATTATTTTTTAAATTAAATAATTAGTTTATTTTACTTTATAGCATTGTATTGGTTTTGCCATACATTGACTTGAATGCGTGTCATGTGTTCCCCATCCTGAACCCCCCTCCAACCTCCCTCCCCATCCCATCCCTCTGGGTCATCCCAGTGCACCAGCCCCGAGCATCCTTACCATGCATCAAACCTGGGCTGGCGATTCGTTTCACATATGATAATTGACACGTTTCAATGCCATTCTCCCATATCATCCCACCCTCGCCCTCTCCCACAGAGTCCAAGAGACTGCTCAATACAACTGTGTCTCTCTTGCTGTCTCACATACAGGGTTATCATTACCATCTTTCTAAATTCCATGTATGTGCATTAGTATACTGTATTGGTGTTTTTCTTTCTGGCTTACTTCACTCTGTATATAATAGGCTCCAGTTTCATCCACCTCATTAGAACTGATTCAAATGAATTCTTTTTAATGGCTGAGTAATATTCCATGGTGTATATGTACCACAGCTTCCTTATCCATTCATCTGCTGATGGGCATCTAGGTCGCTTCCATGTCCTGGCTATAATAAACAGTGCCGCGATGAACATTGGGGTGCACGTGTCTCTTCCAGTTCTGGTTTCCTCGGTGTGTATGCCCAGCTGTGGGATTGCTGGGTCATATGGCAGTTTTATTTCCAGTTTTTTAAGAAATCCCCACACTGTTCTCCATAGTGGCTGTACTAGTTTGCATTCCCAGCAACAGTGTAAGAGGGTTCCCTTTTCTCTAGATTTATTGCTTGTAGACTTTTGGATAGCAGCCATCCTGACTGGCGTGTAATGGTACCTCATTGAGGTTTTGATTTGCATTTCTCTGATAATGAGTGATGTAATGTACTTTAAGTTCAGGAAGCATGAAGCCTTCAACTTTCTTCTTTCTCAGGATAGCCTTGGCTATTTGAGATCTTCTGTGGTTACATTTAAGTTTTAGGATTGTTTGTTCTATTTGTGTGAAAAATGAAGTTGGAATTTTGACAGTGACTGTATTGAACCTGGAGATCACTTTAGGTAGTGTAGATATTTTTATAAGATACTTCTTCTAATCTTTGAGCCTAGAATATCTTTCTATTTATAAGAAGAATTTTGGTGGCATTTTAGTATTTTTGATGTATAATATTAGGTCATCTGCTTATAGAAAGAATTTTGCTTTTTTCTTTTCAGCTTGAGTGCCTTTTATTTTTCTTTCCTTCTTGCTTTGGTTAGGACTTCCAGTACTATTATGAATAAAAGTGGTGAGAGTGGACATTCTTGTAGGGCAACTGTGGTAGCAATAAATTCTCCATCCTTTTTTATCTTGGAATGTCTTCATTTTAATTAATGTTTGAAAAATTGTTTAGCTCTATATTGAATTTTGGGTTGATGACTTTTTTCTTTCAGTTCTTTGAATAAGTCATCAACTGCCGTCTGTGCTCTGTTGATTCAAATGAGAAGTCAGCAACTAATCATATTGTGATGAATAATTTTTTGTCTTGCTGCTTTAAATATTTCCTTTCTGTTTTTCTCTTTGACGTTCAGCAGTATGAATGTTTCTCATTAAATTTTGGCAGCTTTTGGCTTTTATTTATTCAGATATATTTTCTATTCTTTTATTTCTTTCCTATTCTTCTGGGAGTCCCATTACATTTATATTGATATTATTCCATAGGGTTTTGAGGCTTAATTGTTTTTTTCCCACTGTATACTTCCAGTTGAATAATTTTTATTGAATAATCTTCAAGTTCACTGAAACTTTTTCCTTTCATTTTAAATTTGATACTGGGCCCCTCTAATATTTTTATCATTTAAGTTATTATACTAAAATATAGAATTTCCATTTATTCCTCTTTGTATAATTCATATATCTTTAGTGAGCATTTCTGTTCATTCATTATTATCATACTTTATTTCTTTAAACATTTTTTTTCCTTCAGTTCTTTAAATATGTCATTATTTAGTCGCTAAGTTGTGTCCAACTCTTTGTGATTCCTTGGACTGTAGTCCACCAGCCAAGAATACGTGAGTGGGTTGTCATTTCCTTCTCCAGACTTTAAATATATTTATGTTTAACGTTTTCTTTGAAGTCTTTATCTGCTAACTCCAGTATTTGGGGACATTCAATGACCATCTCTTGAATGTTTTTTCTCTCAGTTATAGTTTTGCCTACATTTTTAAAAGAAATTATGAGAATTTCTCCTTATAGCTGAGGATGATTTTTAAAATGTAGCTTATAAATCTTTTTATATTTCCCAATTTGATCCTTGAACATAGAAAGTGTCACTAAAAAGTGTCATACTTCAGCTTTCATACATCATATATATAGCTGCTATAGTTATCATTCTTAAAGTATTATTTGTGTTACCATTAGCCCCCTTCTGGTCTAAATTATGTGCTGGGGAGAGTGGAATTTTTGATTACTCAAATTGTATTGGTATCCTTTTATCTTAAGCTGCATGTTTGTAAATTACATGGATTAATAGGACTCTCAAGTATGTCCAGATCACCTACATTATTTCAGGTTAGGTATCACAAATACAGCTGAAGTATCTCCTTAGTTTTCTAACTTTACCTCTCTCTTGTCAAGATTTTTCAATCAGAAAGTATTACATCGCCCATTGACATAATCTTCAGACAACGAGGGAATGATCCCTATATCCAGATATACCCACAGGGCATCACCTAAGGAGGATCACTGTTTTAATCACTTTTGCTTTTGCTAGTACTTTCCCAGGGGTCTCATACTGGGTAATGAACTTAGGAACTGTCCCTTAAGCCAAAGTCATAGAGTTTGGGGGTATTTGTGGCTTTAATTCTGTGTGTGGGTTCTTCTAGAGTGTTTACACTGTTACATTGAGGTTTGATTTATCGATAATAAAGCTGTTCTGACAAATGTACAGGAAAACAAAATGGGAAAAAAAAAAAAAGCTGGTAATTAGGGTACCTTTACAGGGACAGTGTGATATATGGGTTTGGGGCTAAGCAAATATGCCTCTTAATAGTTTCTAGTTTAAATCAAGTCATTTAGTTTTCTGACTCACCATTTATTCAATTCCAAAGTGAAGATAGTAATACTTGTCTTACAGAGTTTTGATGCGATTTAGGACTTAGCACACAGAGGACATTTGAAAAGTTACATATAGCCATTATTATTTACATAATTGTGTCTACGTGGCTATTTCCTACATTCTTAAAGCTATGTCTACATGGCTATTTCCTACATTCTTAAAGCCATTTTCTTTAAGAAAATCCATGCAAGCGGAATTCCTGGTAGGAATTCCAAGGTGTTGACTGTCTCCATCTGAGTCTGCTTGGAGTTTCAGTTTTGAGATTTGAGTCATACTACTGACTTGATTCCAGCTTAATTTGTTCAGACTGATGCTGAGTAATTAAGTTAGCCCTTGCCATTTTAAATTAATTTAGATGAAATTATCCAGCACACTTTCACAGAATGAGATGCCTGCAAAGAGTGAGATGGCTGTATAGTTATGCCTGAATAAATCTGCACTGTATTACATTGTTAATTAAATTTGAAGACATCATCTCATCGCCTGCATAACTTGATGTAGAAGCCATAATTATTGTTTTCACTTCCCACCCTCTTTTGGCTTTTTATAGTGCTCTAGCTAAGTTAGAACCTGTTGATTGCCCTTATCCACAAGTTAGTGTGAGTTGTTCCCTTTTCTTTAAGCAGACTATGAGACAGGGCGGTATGGATTTTGTGACAGAGGTCATATGTCAGATGATTAGGTTGGCCAGGTTACAGTAAAAATTATTTTTTTCCCAAATATTTCAGGAAATGAGCTAATGAATAGGTTCTACCCAAATCTCTCTCTCTCTCTCTCTCTTTTTTTTTTGGCAAATTTCCGCAGAGACAACTCTGTGGATCATTGGAAATTTTCAGTGGGTGAATCTGCCAAGTTTGCTCATTGTCTGTGGCACACCGGGCCCTTGCAGGGGGCAAGGCTGAGATGTCACAGACTCTGCTAGCATATAAATACATAGGACATGCGTTATTTCTGCCATAATTATTTTTGTATATTTGATATCATGACTGTGCCAATTATTTACTGTGTACATATGTAATAAACATGTATGTATCTCGCTAATTCTTAAAAAAAGACTATTGAATAGAGTGAAACATAGCTCCAACGTAATTTGTGGGTACTTCCACTGATTGATTTGTTTTTGTGGTTTCTTTCTTCATCCATTTATTTAGCTGGTTACTCAGCTCTAAGCTCTGACTTTGATGGTGAAGTTCCATAGCTTTTTTAACATCAGATTTTTCAAATTTGAGCCCAACTTCATGGAACAGCATTGACATATATGACTGGAAGTTGTGTGCTTTATATGCAAATTAGGTACGTGGGCCATTATCTAGAGTGTGGAAAGTTGGTTTATTAAGTTTTTATTGAGCTTGTGACAGATAACGGGTTTGACTTATCAGTGTTCTGAAGCAGGAGGCTGTATCCAATGAATCATTAGTAGCACATGTGAATTTTAATAGACTTTTGCAGATCATTTTGAGGCTTAATTCATAGCAGAAGTCTCTCCTCAGTTTCTCTTTGAATGTCTTGCTTTCAAATTGCCTTATATGTGTGTTCTCACCAACAATGACTTCCACTTAAGATACATGTAAACAGCAGTGATAAGAGAACAGACTCTGTATGATTTCAATACCTTCAGACCATGAAATTATTGCATCTTGTTTTATATCCTTGGTTATAGTTCCAGTGTCTCCTGGTTTATAGTCTATGGGAACTTGGAATTTATATCCTGCTGTTGTGTGAAAATTGTATAAATCTTAATTCTGCTGAATAGTTTCATAGTGCTTTTCAGGTCTCCTATATTCTTCTACTTTTTTGTCTATTCATTCTATTAATTTAATATTGAAACTCCAAGTGAAAATCTTAATTTATCTATTTAAAAAATAATTGTAATATATAGTAAAGCTATATGTAACTTTGTTCCGTATTTTCCAAATCTCCTGTAAATGTATTATCATACTTCCAGAATTTAAAAAATAAAAAGATACAAATGAACAGGATTGATCTAATACAACCTTCCTGTTATGTAATACAAAAGGAGAGAGGTCGTGCAGTGTTGAATGTCAAACTAGTATGCCTCTAGATTTGCGCTGTCACATTTGAGTCAGCTGAATGTTAAAATAATTAGAAAAATAAGATAGACTGACATATCTACTTATTATGTTTAATAAGATTATATTACAAAAGATGTATGTATGCCAAGGAGAAAATATGAGCATTGAGCAAATCATATGAACCCCTATCAATTCACTAGGGATTTTCATAATTAACTGGTAAATTTGCAGGCTATGACTCTTTATAATGGTGATGTACTGTCAGTTAACCTGTTTTACCTGCTAACAGAGCCTTTCCCACTTAGACCTGTGTTCTTAACAATGCCACTTGGAATGACTTGAGCTTTTCCGAAGGGATCCAAAGGCTTGAGACCTATGGAAACTGAGACATATTAGTTACATCTCTTACGGTCACATTTAACCTTGTCTTTGAAATAGCTGATCTCTGAAAGAATTTATCCTGTGAATGAGACAGGATACATATTTCCTTCTTTAAGGAAATCTTCTGTTAATGTTCGGTGCAAAATGATGAAGAGAAAAAGAATATGACAAGGAAAACTACCCAGAACAATGGACTGCCATCAAATGTGTGAAAGTCTAGCAATATTCACTTTCCTAGCCTGGGGAAATATTGTGATTAGAATTTTGAAAACATAAAGAGGAAAATGTGAACTAAGATTTTCCTTATATCCAATTTGATATTTCTTTTCTACAGTATTCCATATATTAATAAGTCAGTGGAATACAGACCACAATTATATTGGAATTGTAAGATATATAAACATTTTAGAGGATATTTTGCCCCATATGGTAGATGTAATTTTGCTTCGTTCTTGTCTTCAGTTAGCAACTTAAGCAACAGCAATGACAACTTTATTTTTTAGAGAAATTTGATATCTCCATAGTTCGTGAACAAGTTGGCCCTCAGTGGTTATTGTGTCTTGCCAAAGGCCACTCAGCAGATGGGTGGCTGAGAAAAAACAAACCTGAGTCTACCTCAGACCATCTGTTCCACTCCAGAGAATACCATCTTCACATTTCTTGGTAGAAGATCAACTTTTGTCTTAATTTATGTCTATGTCTTTCTGAGTTTTCATTGTGAGATACGTTTTTTATTACGCTGAGAAAATAAAATTTTATTGACATTTTCTGTTTGCAGTACATTGATTTTCTTGTTTCAGAACTGTTCCCTGAAGCATAGTTGAGTATATTGCCACTTAGGGATGGGGAAACTCAGGCTGATTTACCTAGAATCCCTTGCCTGGCTACGCATTGAGTCAAAATCCCATGTCCTTTGGTATGGTGTCCTGCCTATTTTCTTATGCTCTTAAACTATCAAAATTTAATACCTGATTATTTTCAAAATACATTTTGATATATCTCTGCATTATTCTGAAGGTTATTTGGTGCACGACTTTGGTTAATTGTGTGACATAGAAAGGTAAATTTGCTTGTTTTCATGTTAGAATCATAAGATTATGGAAAAAAACACAAAGTGGAGATCTGCCATTAGGGTTGTAACTACTGTGTCTACACATTTGCTTAATTTTCCAGAAAGTGGTAAAACCGTAGCTTGAGGTCAACTCATCTAACATTGAACACTTTCTGTTGTAAGTGGTTGCAGGGTGGGAGGGTGAAGGTCCAAGTTGAATAACAATGTTGCATGGTATTAAACTTGAACCAGTCTTTGAACCAGTCTTCAGGAGGAATATGGTTTATCTAGATTCTTTAGTGGTCGTGAAGAATGAAGTAAACAGAGATCTATTAACAATGATCTTCAATACACATTAGTAAGTCAAAATATGTAATTGGCATGAGCCCATTAATGGGTAAAGCCAATCTTTGTTGTTCAGTTGCTCAGTCGTGTCTGACTGTTTGCAACCCTATGGACTGCAGCACGCCAGGCTTCCCTGGCCTTCACCATCTCCTGGAGTTTGCACAAACTCATGTCCAGTGAGTCAGTGATGCCAGCCAACCATCTCATCCTTTCTCGTGCCCTTCTCCTGCCTTCAGTCTTTCCCATCATCAAGGTCTTTTCCAGTGAGTCGACTCTTCGCATCAGGTAGCCCAAGTATTGGAGCTTCTGCATCAGTCCTTCCAGTGAATATTCAGGGTTGATTTCCTATAGGAATGACTGGTTTGATCTCCTTGCTGTCCAAGAGAATTCGCAAGAGTCTTACATAGCACCACAGTTGGAAAGCATCAATGCTTTGGCACTCAGCCTTCCTTATGGCCAAACTCTTACATCGATACACGACTACTGGAAAAACCATAGCTTTGACTAGAAGGACCTTTGTTGGCAAAGTAATATCTCTACTTTTAAATTTGCTCTCTAGATTTGTCATTCCTTTTCTTAAAAGGAGCAAGCATTTTTTTTTCTTTTTTTTTCCAGTGGGTTTTGTCATACATTGGTATGAATCAGCCATAGATTTACACATATTCCCCATCCCGATCCCCCCTCCCACCTCCCTCTCCACCCGATTCCTCTGGGTCTTCCCAGTGCACCAGGCCCGAGCACTTGTCTCATGCATCCCACCTGGGCTGGTGATCTGTGTCACCATAGATAATATACATGCAGTTCTTTTGAAACATCCCACCCTCACCTTCTCCCACAGAGTTCACAAGTCTGTTCTATACTTCTGTGTCTCTTTTTCTGTTTTGCATATAGGGTTGTCGTTACCATCTTTCTAAATTCCATATATATGTGTTAGTATGCTGTAATGTTCTTTATCTTTCTGGCTTACTTCACTGTATAATGGGCTCCAGTTTCATCCATCTCATTAGAACTGATTCAAATGAATTCTTTTTAAGGGCTGAGTAATATTCCATGGTGTATATGTACCACAGCTTCCTTATCCATTCATCTGCTGATGGGCATCTAGGTTGCTTCCATGTCCTGGCAATTATAAACAGTGCTGTGATGAACATTGGGGTGCACGTGTCTCTTTCAGACCTGGTTTCCTCAGTGTGTATGCCCAGAAGTGGGATTGTTGGGTCATATGGCAGTTCTATTTCCAGTTTTTTAAGGAATCTCCACACTGTTCTCCATAGCGGCTGTACTAGTTTGCATTCCCACCAACAGTGTAAGAGGGTTCCCTTTTCTCCACACCCTCTCCAGCATTTATTGCTTGTAGACTTTTGGATAGCAGCCATCCTGACTGGCGTGTAATGGTACCTCATTGTGGTTTTGATTTGCATTTCTCTGATGATGAGTGATGTTGAGCAACTTTTCATGTGTTTGTTAGCCATCTGTATGTCTTCTTTGGAGAAATGTCTGTTTAGTTCTTTGGCCCATTTTTTTGATTGGGTCATTTATTTTTTTGGAATTGAGCTTCAAGAGTTGCTTGTATATTTTTGAGATTAATCCTTTGTCTGTTTCTTCATTTGCTATTATTTTCTCCCAGTCTGAGGGCTGTCTTTTCACCTTGCTTGTAGTTTCCTTTGTAGTGCAAAAGCTTTTTTTTTTTTCTTTTTTTCTTTTTTAATTTTTATTATTATTATTTTTTTTTCCCAGTGGGTTTTGTCATACATTGATATGAATCAGCCATGGATTTACATGTATTCCCAATCCCGATCCCCCCTCCCACCTCCCTCTCCACCCGATTCCTCTGGGTCTTCCCAGTGCACCAGGCCCGAGCACTTGTCTCGTGCATCCCACTTGGGCTGGTGATCTGTTTCACCATAGATAGTATACATGCTGTTCTTTTCAAATATCCCACCCTCACATTCTCCCACAAAGTTCAAAAGTCTGTTCTGTGTTTCTGTGTCTCTTTTTCTGTTCTGCATATAGGGTTATCGTTATCACCTTTCTAAATTCCATATACATGTGTCAGTATGCTGTAATGTTCTTTATCTTTCTGGCTTACTTCACTCTGTATAATGGGCTCCAGCTTCATCCATCTCATTAGGACTGGTTCAAATGAATTCTTTTTAATGGCTGAGTAATATTCCATGGTGTATATGTACCACAGCTTCCTTATCCATTCATCTGCTGATGGGCATCTAGGTTGCTTCCATGTCCTGGCTATTATAAACAGTGCTGCGATGAACATTGGGGTGCACGTGTCTCTTTCAGATCTGGTTTCCTCAGTGTGTATGCCCAGAAGTGGGATTGCTGGGTCATATGGCAGTTCTATTTCCAGTTTTTTAAGAAATCTCCACACTGTTTTCCATAGCGGCTGTACTAGTTTGCATTCCCACCAACAGTGTAAGAGGGTTCCCTTTTCTCCACACCCTCTCCAGCATTTATTGCTTGTAGACTTTTGGATAGCAGCCATCCTGACTGGCGTGTAATGGTACCTCATTGTGGTTTTGATTTGCATTTCTCTAATAATGAGTGATGTTGAGCATCTTTTCATGTGTTTGTTAGCCATCTGTATGTCTTCTTTGGAGAAATGTCTGTTTAGTTCTTTGGCCCATTTTTTGATTGGGTCATTTATTTTTCTGGAATTGAGCTGCAGGAGTTGCTTGTATATTTTTGAGATTAATCCTTTGTCTGTTTCTTCATTTGCTATTATTTTCTCCCAATCTGAGGGCTGTCTTTTCACCTTACTTATAGTTTCCTTTGTAGTGCAAAAGCTTTTAAGTTTCATTAGGTCCCATTTGTTTAGTTTTGCTTTTATTTCCAATATTCTGGGAGGTGGGTCATAGAGGATCTTGCTTTGATTTATGTCGGAGAGTGTTTTGCCTATGTTCTCCTCTAGGAGTTTTATAGTTTCTGGTCTTACATTTAGATCTTTAATCCATTTTGAGTTTATTTTTGTGTATGGTGTTAGAAAGTGTTCTAGTTTCATTCTTTTACAAGTGGTTGACCAGTTTTCCCAGCACCACTTGTTAAAGAGGTTGTCTTTTTTCCATTGTATATCCTTGCCTCCTTTGTCAAAAATAAGGTGTCCATAGGTTCGTGGATTTATCTCTGGGCTTTCTATTCTGTTCCATTGATCTATATTTCTGTCTTTGTGCCAGTACCATACTGTCTTGATGACTGTGGCTTTGTAGTAGAGTCTGAAGTCAGGCAGGTTGATTCCTCCAGTTCCATTCTTCTTTCTCACGATTACTTTGGCTATTCGAGGTTTTTTGTATTTCCATACAAATTGTGAAATTATTTGTTCTAGTTCTGTGAAAAATACCCTTGATATTTGATAGGGATTGCATCGAATCTATAGATTGCTTTGGGTAGAATAGCCATTTTGACAATATTGATTCTTCCAATCCATGAACACGGTATGTTTCTCCATCTGTTTGTGTCCTCTTTGATTTCTTTCATCAGTGTTTTATAGTTTTCTATGTATAGGTCCTTTGTTTCTTTAGGTAGATATACTCCTAAGTATTTTATTCTTTTTGTTGTAGTGGTGAATGGTATTGTTTCCTTAATTTCTCTGTTTTTTCATTGTTAGTTTATAGGAATGCAAGGGATTTCTGTGTGTTAATTTTATATCCTGCAACTTTACTATATTCATTGATTAGCTCTAGTAATTTTCTGGAAGAGTCTTTAGGGTTTTCTATGTAGAGGATCATGTCATCTGCAAACAGCGAGAGTTTCACTTCTTCTTTTCCTATCTGGATTCCTTTTACTTCTTTTTCTGCTCTGATTGCTGTGGCCAAAACTTCCAACACTATGTTGAATAGTAGTGGTGAAAGTGGGCACCCTTGTCTTGTTCCTGATTTCAGGGGAAATGCTTTCAATTTTTCACCATTGAGGGTGATGCTTGCTGTGGGTTTGTCATATATAGCTTTTATTATGTTGAGGTATGTTCCTTCTATTCCTGCTTTCTGGAGAGTTTTAATCATAAATGGGTGTTGAATTTTGTCAAAGGCTTTCTCTGCATCTATTGAGATAATCATATGGTTTTTATCTTTCGATTTGTTAATGTGGTGTATTACATTGATTGATTTGTGGATATTAAAGAATCCTTGCATTCCTGGGATAAAGCCCACTTGGTCATGGTGTATGATTTTTTAAATATGTTGTTGGATTCTGTTTGCTAGAATTTTGTTAAAGATTTTTGCACCTATGTTCATCAGTGATATTGGCCTGTAGTTTTCTTTTTTTGTGGCATCTTTGTCTGGTTTTGGAATTAGGGTGATGGTGGCCTCATAGAATGAGTTTGGAAGCTTACCTTCATCTGCAATTTTCTGGAAGAGTTTGAGTAAGATAGGTGTTAGCTCTTCTCTAAATTTTTGGTAGAATTCAGCTGTGAAGCCATCTGGTCCTGGGCTTTTGTTTGCTGGAAGATTTCTGATTATAGTTTCGATTTCCTTGCTTGTGATGGGTCTGTTAAGATCTTCTATTTCTTCCTGGTTCAGTTTTGGAAAGTTATACTTTTCTAAGAATTTGTCCATTTCATCCAAGTTGTCCATTTTATTGGCATAGAGCTGCTGGTAGTAGTCTCTTATGATCCTTTGTATTTCAGTGTTGTCTGTTGTGATCTCTCCATTTTCACTTCTAATTTTGTTAATTTGGTTCTTCTCTCTTTGTTTCTTAATGAGTCTTGCTAATGGTTTGTCAATTTTGTTTATTTTTTCAAAAAACCAGCTTTTAGCTTTGTTGATTTTTGCTATGGTCTCTTTAGTTTCTTTTGCATTTATTTCTGCCCTAATTTTTAAGATTTCTTTCCTTCTGCTAACTCTGGGGTTCTTCATTTCTTCCTTCTGTAATTGCTTTAGGTGTAGAGTTTGGTTATTTATTTGGCTTTTTTCTTGTTTCTTGATATAAGCCTGTAATGCTGTGAACCTTCCCCTTAGCACTGCTTTTACAGTGTCCCATAGGTTTTGGGTTGTTGTGTTTTCATTTTCATTCATTTCTATACATATTTTGATTTCTTTTTTGATTTCTTCTATGATTTGTTGGTTATTCAGAAGCGTGTTATTTAGCCTCCATATGTTTGAATTTTTAACAATTTTTTTCCTGTAATTGAGATCTAATCTTACTGCACTGTGGTCAGAAAAGATGACTGGAATGAGTTCAGTTTTTTTGAATTTTCCAAGACCAGATTTATGGCCCAGGATGTGATGTATTCTGGAGAAGGTTCCGTGTGCACTTGAGAAAAAGGTGAAGGTGATTGTTTTGGGGTGAAATGTCCTATAAATATCAATTAGGTCTAGCTGGTCCATTGTGTCATTTAAGGTTTGTGTTTTTTTTTTTTTTGCTTGTCTGTAAAGCTTTTGAATTCTCCTTCATATCTGAATGAGATCCTTGCTGGGTATAGTAATCTAGGTTGTAGGTTATTCTCTTTCATTACTTTCAGTATGTCCTGCCATTCCCTTCTGGCCTGTAGGGTTTCTATTGATAGATCAGCTGTTATCCTTACGGGAATCCCTTTGTGTGTTACTTGTTGTTTCTCCCTTGCTGCTTTTAGTATTTGTTCTTTGTGTTTGATCTTTGTTAATTTGATTAATATGTGTCTTAGGGTGTTTCGCCTTGGGTTTATCCTGTCTGGGACTCTCTGGGTTTCTTGGACTTGGGTGGCTATTTCCTTCCCCATTTTAGGGAAGTTTTCAGCTATTATCTCCTCGAGTATTTTCTCATGGCCTTTCCTTTTGTCTTCTTCTTCTGGGACTCCTATGATTCTAATGTTGGGGTGTTTCACATTGTCCCAGAGGTCCCTGAGGTTGTCCTCATTTCTTTTGATCCTTTTTTCTTTTTTCCTCTCTGCTTCATTTATTTCCACCATTTTATCTTCTACCTCACTTATCCTATCTTCTGCCTCCGTTATTCTACTCTTGGTTCGCTCTAGAGTGTTTTTGATCTCATTCATTGCATTATTCATTTTTAATTGACTCTTTTTTATTTCTTCTAGGTCTTTATTAAACATTTCTTGAATCTTTTCAATCTTTGTCTCCTGGCTATCTATCTATAACTCCATTTTGTTTTCAAGATTTTGGATCATTTTTATTATCATTATTCTAAATTCTTTTTCAGGTAGATTCCCTATCTCCTCCTCTTTTGTTTGACTTGGTGGGCATTTTTCATGTTCCTTTACCTGTTGGGTATTTCTTTGCCTTTTCGTCTTGTTTAGATTGCTGTGTCTGGACTGGGCTTTCTGTATTCTGGAGGTCTGTTGTTCCTTTTTATTGTGGAGGTTTTACCCAGTGGGTGGGGTTAGACAATTGGCTTGTCAAGGTTTCCTGGTTAGGGAAGCTTGCGTCAGTGTTCTGGTGCGTGGAACTTGATTTCTTCTCTCTGGAGAGCAATGGAGTGCTCAGTAATGAGTTTTGAGATGGGTCTATGTGTTAGGTGTCACCTTGGGCAGCCTGTATGTTGACGTTTAGGGCTATGTTCCTGCGTTGCTGGAGAATTTGCTTGGTATGTCTTGCTCTAAAACTTATTGGCTCTTGGGTGGTGGTTGGTTTCTGTGTAGGTATGGAGGCTTTTGGACGGTCACTTTTTACTTAAAGTTCCATGTAGTCAGGAGTTTTCTGGTGTTCTCAGGTTTTGGGCTTAAGTCTCCTGCCTCTGGATTTCAGTTTTATTCTTCCTGTAGTCTCAGGACTTTTCCAACTATACAGCGCTGATAATAAAACTTCTAGGTTAATGGCGAAGAGATTCTCCCCCGTTAGGGACACACAGAGAGGTTCACAGAGTTACATGAAGAAGAGGAGAGGGAGGAGGGAGATAGAGATGAGCAGGAGGAGAAAAAGGGGGACTCAAGAGGAGAGAGACAGATCTACGCAGTTGTCTGTTCCCAGAGTGTTCTCCATAGCCCAGACATCCACAAATATTCACAGAATTGGATTGGGAAGAGAAGGGGAAAGGAGGAAATATAGGTATTCTGAGGTAGGAAACAGAGTCAAGATTGGGAGAGAATAATCAACACACTCCTGAATAAAAATGGGAACTGAATATTGGATTCTTAAATGTTCACAATTTATATCATATACTGAAAAACAAAAGTTAAAAATCTAGAGTAGAGGTTAAACTCTTAAAAATACGATATTAACAACAAAAACCAAAACACACACACAAAAATTTTAGAAATATATATGAAGTTCAGTTTAAAAATAGGGCTTCTCTTCTTTTTTTTTTGTAAGGTTATAGTGTATTGAAAATGAAAATTAAGGAGTAGTAGAGGAGTACTAGAGGACTTTAAAAGAAATAAGAGAAAAAAAATAGAAGAGAAAAAGGAAAAAAAAAAAAAAGAAAAAAAAAAGAAAGAAAAAAAAATTTTCCCTAATTAAGAAAATCGTAAAAATCTATGAAAATGAAAGTTAAGGAGTAATGGGGGAGTAATGGGGAATTTTAACGGAAAATAAAAGAGAAAAAATAAAAAATAAAATAAAATTTTTTTTTTCTTAAAGAAAAAAAAGTAAAATTATATCTAGGAGTTTCTCTGGAGCTGTTGCGGTCAGTGTGGGTTCGGCTCAGTTTCAGATAGCTCCTCGTTCCAGCTTACGCTTCTCGATATCTACAGGCCCCTTCCGGTGTAGTCGGTGTTTTCTACGGGAATTTTAATCTGTTGCACTGGTCCCTTCTGAAGCGGTTCCCGTTATTTATTTGGCTTCTGTTTGCCGGTCTCTTCAGAGCCTCATTTCCGCCCTGACACAGGCGGGCGGAGGTGGACTCTTATTCAGGGAGCTAGTTCCGTCGCTCTGCGGGGAGGAGCTGGCGCTGCGGGGAGGGGCTGGCGCTGTGGGGACAGGCTTGTGCCGCGGGGATGGGCTGGGGCTGCCGGGAGGGGCTGACGCTGCTTTCTCCGTCTGCGCCGCTCAGGCTCCCGGCTGCTCCGTATGGAGCGTGCCTGCGCTGCGCGAGGTTCCAGCCCTCAGGTGTTCCACAAAAGCACGGAATAGAAAGCTGAGCCTGCTCTTTGTGCCTTCCCTGTCAGAGCGGTCCAGGCAGCCAGGGGCTTGACGGGCGCACTTTACCTGGGTGCGGCGCGCCTACTCCCTTCCGCGGTCCGAGTCTCAGTTTCCGCTGGCGCCAGTCGGGTGCCTCTGCCTTCTGGCCTCTCTGTCCCCAGCCCCAGTCCCCGCCCGCACCGGTGCCTGCGCCCTGTGTCTCGCCGCGACCTGCTCCTGCCTCCGGCGGGGCTGGGCCGGTCCGCAGCCTGCGAGCTCTTCTCTGGACTTTCTCGGGCCCTTTGTTCTGCGAACGGCCGGCAGTGTGTTCTGGCCGGTTAATTTTTTCTCTCTCTTTTGCTCTCTCACAGTTGGAGTTGGTAACTCACAAAAGCTCCCTCCGATTGTCCTCAGGGCACTCAGGCCCGGACCCTACCCCAAGCAATGTCGCCCGCTCCTCTCTGTACCGCCCCCACTTGCTGGTGGTGGATGCGGGTGTCTGGGGTACTTTTCTGCTGGGAGTTGCTTTTAGGCTCATAATCCGTGGGTTTTATTTATTGTTTCCCTCCCAGTCAGATTGCCCTCCGAGATTCAAACACTTCCCCCAGGCCCGCCAGTGCGAGGGTTTCCCGGTGTCTGGAAACGTCCTCTAAAGACTCCCTTCCCGGGACGGATCTCCGTCCTTAGCTCTTTTGCCTCACTTTTTATCTTTTATATTTTGTCCTACCTCCTTTCGAAGACAATGGGCTGCTTTTCTGGGTGCCTGATGACCTCAGCTAGCAATCAGAAGTTTTTTTGTGAAGTTTGCTCTGCGTTCAGATATTCTTTTGATGAATTTGTAGGAGAGAAAGTGGTCTCCCCGTCCTACTCCTCCGCCATCATGGCTCCTCCTCCAGGAGCAAGCATCTTTTGATTTCATGGCTGCAGTTACCATCCACATTGCTTTTGGAGCCCAATAAAATAAAGTCTGTCACTGTTTCCATTGTTTCCCCATCCATTTGCCATGAAGTGATGGGACCAAATGCCATGATCTTCATTTTTTGAATGCTGAATTTTAAGCCATCTTTTTCAATCTCCTCTTTCATCTTCTTCATGAGACCCTTTAATTCCTCTTTGCTTTCTGCCATAAGGGTGGTGTCATCTGCCTGTCTAAAGTTATTGATATTTCTCCCTGCAATCTTGATTCCAGCTGTGTTTCATCCAGCTTGGCATTTCACATGATGTACTCTGCATCTGAGTTAAATCAGCAGGGTGACAATATACAGCCTTGATGTACTCTTTTCCCAACTTGGAACCAGTCCATTGTTCCATGCTTGGTTCTAACTGTTGCTTCATGACCTGCATACAGGTTTCACAGGAGGCTCGAAGGTGGTCTGGTATTCCCATCTTAAGAATTTTATTAAAAAACAAAACAAAACAAAACATTGTTTATTTGGCTGCATCAGGTGTTAGTTTCTTAGTTCCACTGCAGGGGTCTTTGCTGCATTGTGAGGGATCTTTCGTCGTGGTGCAGGAACTCTAGTTATGGCCCATGGGCTGTCTAGTTGTGGCATGTGCTCTCAGTAGCTGTGGGGTCGGCTCGGTTGCTCCACAACATGTGGGATCTTCGTTCCCCAACCAGGAATCGAACCCACACCTCCTATACTGCAAGGCAGATTCTCAACAACCGGGCACTGAGAAGGTCCCCTGTCTGTATCCTTCTGTGTGGACATACAGTTGTATGTAAATGTTAGAAAAAGGCTTGGAAAGATAAACATCCAAAGGCCCATCCAATTCCTATGTAGAAGGGAGTTTATGAACAATTAATTTTGGAAATAGAGAATTTATTTTTAAAAATCAGTATTTTAATTTTCACCAAAAAGGCTTTTATATTTGATTTTATTGTTTTCCACTGATGGAGACCTGGAGTTGGATATTTCACACTAAGGAAGAAAATATAAGCAAAGGAATCAAGGTCTTCAAATGGAGTGGTTTGTTAGTATGCAGTTTGTACATGGTGATAACAAAAGAGGTCTATAGTGGCCAGCACTCGGTTGCTTTGGTTGTGTCTGACTCTCTGAGACTCTGTGAACTGTAGCCCACCAGGCTCCTTTGACCATGGGGTTCTCCAGGCAAGAATACTGGAGTGGGTTGCCATTCTCTTCTCCAGGAGATCTTCCCGACCCAGGGATGGAACCTGTGTTTCCTGTGTCTGCTGCATTACAGGCAGATTCTTTACCTGCTGAGCTACCTGGGAAGCCCCCTACAGTGTCTTATTTAGTCCCAAATTATTGGTTACAGTTAAGTCAAGGCAGCGACATGTTTCCCCAGGCTTGTAAGTGAGTTAGGCAGATACATCCGTGGCTGCCAAATGGTTTGATGGGTACCTCAGTTGAAAACCTAATTGATTTTATATTCACTCTCCAGTGCCAGCAAAGCCAGATGCTCTGTTGTGGTTATTCTTGGAAATTATTTCTCTCCCCAAAGATCAGGTAATAATTTGTCAGGCGGAGGAGAATGGGGATCAGTTTGTGTTTTAAAAAGAATAACAGAAAAAGAGACACAGAAGTACAGAACAGAGTTTTGAACTCTGTGGGAGAAGGTGAGGGTGGGATGTTTCGAAAGAACAGCATGTATATTATCTATGGTGAAACAGATCACCAGCCCAGGTGGGATGCATGAGACAAGTGCTCGGGCCTGGTGCACTGGGAAGACCCAGAGGAATCGGGTGGAGAGAGAGGTGGGAAGGGGGGTCGGGATGGGGAATATGTGTAACTCTATGGCTGATTCATATCAATGTATGACAAAACCCACTGAAAAAAAAAAAAGAATATTGATAGAAGCAAAATCACAACAAGAATTTGCCATAGCCTGTGTCTCCCAAAAGCCTAAAAATAAACAGACTAAAACAGAAAAAAAAAAAAAAAAAGAATAAAAGTTATACAGCCATGCTGCTTGGTTTAGGTTTGTTACTTTTGGCAAAGAACACCTATCCTGATTAAATTGATCTTGTTTCTAGATGAAAAGCATTATGAACCTACTGTCTGCCTACTTTGGGTTCTGGGCAACCTAGATAGACATTAAGACAGACTGAAGTATATACTTTTCTCTGGTTTAATTTTGTATGACAAGTAAATGTAATGGTTAAGAGGCAGGTAGGTGTATAGATGGAGTGGTATTTCTATTTCATGTTCCCATGTGGTCTGTTTTGAAGCACCTAGAAGGTAAAGCATATGTTGCATAAGGATTTCTTTTATGATTTGGGAGCATACTCATTGAAAGGGTAAGTAAAGTTCTTTAAAATTGAAGTTCTAAAAATTAATTTTCTCAGTAATTAGACGTGAGTAAAAAAAAAAAAAAAAGACTAAGGAAAAGATGGTGACTTGCAAATGCTTGTGAGTTGACATTTCCAGTACAGATACATTGACTGTTATACTTTATCTCTTGTGCTTGATGTTAGGAGTCATTTTGATTTGGGGCCATATAGTTGGTCTTTAATTCATGGGTGAGACTGTTTATTTTCCTCTGACAACTTCATTTTGGGGAAGTGGGAAAAGGTGTTAATATAAATGTTATAGTATGATTTAAAAACTTCAGGGTTATTTGAAGAAGTATACATCTAAATGAAGGAATATTTTTAGTAGTTTACTTTAAAAAGTATACAAGTTTTGGTAATGATTCTTTGCCTAAAGCAACCATACCATTTTTCTTCAGAGCAAAAGAAACAGATAACCGTGCAAAGCTCTGGTTTGTGTTGTTCAAAATTTTCCTCTAAGGGGTAAACATTTTTTGTTTCTACACTCCTCAGCCTTTCTGTTCTAGCTGTGTGTTTTGATGGGGAGTTGTGGGGGGAGGCAGAGAGAGAGAGAGAGAGAGAGAGAGAGAGAGAGAGAGAGAGAGAGAGAGAGATGGCTCCAAAGCAAGAAAAGGCTAGAGTTTGCATTTATTCCTGTTAACTCTCGCTATCTGTTATGAGCATGCCAGTCTAAAAATGTGAATTTGGTTGGCAGGATTATTTCATTTCAAATTCATGTGATTTTCAAGTATCTTTAAAATAAATTTAAGATATTTCAGTGATTCATACTTTAACATTTTGATTAAAGTGAAACAGGAAACAATTTAAATATACCCAAGAAGTAAACTTTCCAATATGACCAGAAAGTGCCTTTTCTTGGAAATACTGGAATACTTTAGGTGTTATGAACAGGTGCATAGTTAATACTTTGTGTTTTCAAACACTATTTCTCCAAAGTAGAATTCACTTAAGAACCGATTTTAAGAAATGAGTGGTGCTTCATAAATAGGGAGAAATGATTATATGCAAAGCTAATGGCAGTAGCTCACTTATCTTGTGTTCTTGTTATGGTGTTGACTCTACGATAAGCTTTTTTTTATTTTACTGAAAAGAAAACATGATTTTAAACATTCATATCTTATTCATTTCTAAATGTCAAGAGTTATTGGTAGACTTGAAAACACTTTAAAAACAAGTCCTTGGCCACCTCCAAATTATTCTTGGTGACCTTAACATCCCTCTGGCCATAGTCTTGGGATAGATACAATAAGCTTTTTACTTAGATTATCTCGTTTATTTTTTCACAGCATCCCTATGAGGATGATGTAATTACTGTCCAATTTCTCAGGGAAGAAAATTAAAGATTATAAAAGTTAAGAGCTCCTAAGTAGTAAGGCCTAGATTTTAGCTTTGATTATCTGTTTATAGAATCCAGTCTTTTGACTATTATAATATACTGATTCTTTTTTTAAAAATAATATACTGATTCTAAAGCAATTCATAAATATGTGTCTGAAATCAGTTCAGTGGTATGTTGGCAATGGCTTTTGCAGATTTCTGAGAGCTGATTATTACATATTTAGCAAGTTTGTCAGCTGATTAGTAAACTTTGATACTTTGAAATCAGCCATCATTGGAGTATTTACACCACAGAAATGTGCAAATCTAGACCTTTTTTTTGAGACATTAGTTCACCAGCACACCATTTCTTAACATAGTTCTCTATCAGTGCTATTTGTCAAAGTGTAGCTTCCAAACTCTCAGAGTTTAAGTGGATATGAATGGAATAAATAATCAGTTTTTTCCAGTAGCATTTGTTTCAGTGTGATAAATTGTTATTAATATAGTTAGAACTGAGAATATTAAATTTAAAAGACCTTATCCTGAATTTCAGGGTGGAAAGGAGTCTGTTTCCTAGCTTCCACTCTTTCATCCCAGGATTTTTGGAAAGAAAACCCTTGTCTAGCTGACTGCTGTCAATGGAAATAATCAGCAAACAGTCCATGACAGAGGTAGATAAGAGTTTTAGTTGAGTCACACTGAGGACTATAGCTTGGAAGCCATAGATTCAAGAAGCATCTGAACTGTCTTCTGCTAGACTACAAAGTAGGGGAGGCTTATATAGGCAAAACCTGCAAAATTACATAAGTTGTTTGTCAGTTATAATTGGACTGGCAAAAAAGTAAGGATGCATGTTAAACCAGGATTGGTTAAGGTCTGGAATGGTTGAATAGTTACAAGAGGAGACCATGAGCCCGTAAAGGTGCAGCTGGCAGCTACCAGTAGATCTTGTTTTGACCATGACTGGTGGCATCCTGAATCTAATACAGTTCAGAAAATTCACGTTCTTAGTAACACAGGAATGTGTCTAAAATCACATCCACAGTGGCCAACTAGCCCCATTTTGAATGCCTGAACCACAGTTTTATGTCTTGTCAGAACAAAAGACAAACACCAAATATGACAGGAGACACAACCCTTCTAGGTTTCTTAAGAGAATGATTAGCACAAACACAGCAAGTCAGCATGAACCTTGGTGTCTGGGCCACAAAGCTCATCACTGAAGGAGTACTAGCGTTAGGAATGTAGAAGTGGGGACATTTATCTCTGTCTTCAAAATGGACGTTTATCCTTATCTAAGCAGTCTGGTAAATGCAGTTTTTAAAAATGGTTAAAGCAGATGTACAATGCCTGTTTGATAGACCAGAAGACAAGCTGTTCTGGTTAAAACAAAGTTCAAGCCAAATGTTGTATAAACCAGAATGACTTCCCCATACCTCAGTGAGGAAAACTTCTTTCAATTACTGCGGAGTATAAAAGCAGTGGCTGCACCCAGATTTGAGAGATTCTTTTGACTACCAGCCGAGACAGTCTGAGGAGAAATGAAGGGAAGTTGGGCTGGAAGGGAGGTGCACAGAAACATGTAAAGGGATAGAGGAATTCAGAAAAGTTCATTCAAATGCAAAACATGGATGCCAACAAGGCTTGTGGGATATGAGTAAACCTAGTAATTATGTGTTTTTTTCCCATAAAATAATTTAAACTCCTAGAACCCTAGTACTTAATCTTTCCTTGAAACCTTAAAACATCATTCTCTGCTGATAAGGATATTTTTATTGGTAGTGGTTCAATTTAATAAATGCTTCAACACTGTAAATTGTAATTTTGAGGCAATGAATTAGGTTATCAACTTATCCTCATAATATTCTTTTTAGGAAGACATATTCTTGCTTTTGTTTTGTGTTTAATGTATTTATAATGTTCTTCTGTTAAGAGAATGCTAGGTTGAACATCTGAATTGAACAGCTGCATTGCCTACTGGATCCTGCTTATCTAAAACAGAAGCATGCGTGGATGATAACATATTTATTCCTGATTGGGATAGTACTGTCTAATTTGGCAGTCACTTCCCACCCTGTGTTGTTTGTCTGCTTTTCAGAATTTATGGGGTTATTACTTGATTGAAGTGGAAGTTTATGGAAGGAAATAGAAAAAAAGGATGATTGACCAAATAAAGCAATACATACACAGCAAATAAAAGTCAAACTGTTGCATATAAAGTTAGAAGCTAGATATGATATCCAACTTCAGTAAGACAGGGTAATTGTTATCTTTGTGAATAAGAACAAGTCTATGTAAATGAATATTTTATACCAATTCAATTTTATATTTGCTTAACTTCACTACTGAGTGAAGTGTTTTTCTGTCCTTTTAGTTTTTATCAGTGAACTGCTTGGCAAATTAGAAATGAATGCTTGAGCGTCAGAGAAGTCTGGCTTTTTGGTCCCAGCTTGAAAAATCTAGTAATTGTGACTTGGGAAAGTAGTGTAACTTCTCTAGTTTCTTATCCACACAGTCACATTATCGTAGATGACAACGAGTGTTATTGATAAAGCTTCGAGTGCAGTGCCTAATCAGAGTAGGCACTCAGTAAATGGTAGCTATAGTTACCCACTAGTTAAAACACGGTTTAAGTGTGGGTGGTATAGAGAGTATATTTGGATGATTTGGGAGCTCATGTCAGAGAACTGACAAGTATTCTTTCTTTCTGTGAATGAAGCTGAAGTATCATAAGGTAAGTTTGGGTCTGGATGATTGAAGGTGAAGGTGATGATGATGGTGATGGTGATGATGGTGAAGGTGATGGTGATGGTGAAGGTGATGGTGATGGTGATGGTGGTGATGATGGTGAAGGTGAAGGTGATGGTGATGGTGAAGGTGGTGGTGATGGTGATGGTGAAGGTGATGGTGATGGTGATGGTGAAGGTGATGGTGATGGTGATGATGGTGATGGTGAAGGTGGTGGTGATGGTGATGGTGAAGGTGATGGTGATGGTGATGATGGTGAAGGTGGTGGTGATGGTGAAGGTGATGTGAAGGTGATGGTGATGGTGAAGGTGAAGGTGATGGTGAAGGTGATGGTGATGATGCTGGTGAAGGTGATGGTGATGGTGATGATGGTGATGGTGAAGGTGGTGGTGATGGTGAAGGTGATGGTGATGATGATGGTGAAGGTGATGGTGATGGTGATGATGATGGTGAAGGTGATGGTGATGGTGAAGGTGATGGTGTTGGTGATGGTGATGGTGATGTTGAAGGTGAAGGTGATGGTGAAGGTGAAGGTGAAGGTGATGGTGAAGGTGGTGATGATGGTGATGGTGAAGGTGATGGTGATGGTGATGGTGGTGGTGATGGTGGTGGTGATGGTGATGGTGATAATGGCTTTCCCTCTTTCCGCACAGAATGTCCCTCCAGACCTCTCCATCTGCACCTTCGTGCTGGAGCAGTCCCTGTCTGTCCGGGCCTTGCAGGAGATGCTGGCTAACACTGTGGAAAAGTCTGAAGGGGCAAGTACTTAATTTATGTAGGCTGACAGTATGTTAAAGAACTCAGCTATTATATAAATTATTTCTTCACAGGTTTTGGAGATGTTCTTTTGACTGAAATAAGTCAATGCCATTTAGTTGTGATTTTCTTAAGTTTGCCTTTCTGCTCTATCCAGGAGATCTGTTGATGTCTTAAATAACTTAAAAAAAAAAAATCCATCCTCAGGGTAATCTGTGTCTTTGAACCTCATGCTTACTTCAGTCGTTAAAGCAGAATCTCTTTCTTTGAGCATTTCTGTGCTTTCTTACATTTTCAGAGCTGTTACTTTGACTCTTTCAATTAATTGCTTTATGCATGGCTGTTATTAATCTTTATTTCATTTCAAATGCCTCTAACCATGTGACTCTGTTCTAAGCTTCCTTATGGCAAGTAAAATTTCATGGCACTCATATATTTGAAGTAACGAAATTATGGTGTTACAGCTTTAATCAGTTGTAATTGTGCAAATAGCTAATCATTTTCTTCTGAAAATTGAGATTTTTATTCTGTTGCCAAATGCAGACACTTTTCTTTGAAAGCTTATTTGGTAATTTAAATTATATTCCATTTTATGTTGAGTGATTTTTGGGCTACTACCCATTCTTAGCTGATTCATTAAATTTTAGAGTTAAGCAGGAGGGTGATTGGTCAAATTTTTGTTTCTTGTTTATTCATTTGCTTGTTGCTATAATTACTGTGGTATATATTTTAATAAACTATACTATTTCCAGGAATGAAACTGAACATTTTTATTTGCCATTATTGGTCCATGTGTTGCTGTTTTTGTTGTTAATCATTGCTGTGGTTTGGATAAGTAATGAGATTAAAAAATGATAATATACTATTTAATAGAAAATGAATGATCAGTTCTGATGTAATGTATTTTCGTTAGCCTTGTAGTTTTTTAAATTTTAGTGTCACAGAGGTTAGGACTTTAATTGCTTTGTGCATTAATTTTAAATTAATTTAAAATTGTAGTACTATATCACATATATGTATATATGGAAGAGATACTTTAGTGATTTTTATTTGATATTAGAATAATATCAAATTATTTTTGATATTTTTTATTAGATTTATTTTTAGATTTATTAATCTAAATTTATTAATCTAAATTAATCTAATAGATTTATTAGATTTATTTTTTAAAAGATCCAACTATGTCATGCATATTTTAATTTTTCAAGTACACTTTTGGTTACAACAGTTTGAAATTATAGTATTAAACTACATGAAGTTTAAAAAATTGTTTTTGTGTAAATTAATGCAGTGCTTTTGGAGTAGGATTGAATTAAAGAGGAATAAAGCCTTTCTCAATTCAACTAGTTTCCTTTCTACCTGGAATAACCAACCCCTCTTGAGTTTAAAACATCACTGAGGCATATCTGCTTTGAAATTCCAATCTGTCTTTATGAAGGAAAATTCTTTTTCTTTTGCATGACCATCTAGAAAAGTGTGTATTGTCATTTCATGTATCTTTGTAGATACCAACTTATGATGAAATCACCATAAATTTTTCATATTGCTAAGCTGCTTTTTCTAAATTTAAACTCTTGATAAGAGGTTTTATCTCCCTGGAATTTGGGCAATGGATTAGGCAAGCTCTCAAATTTTCTGTGTATATAGAAAGTGTTGAAAATACCATTTTTGGACTTATTGAAGATACTTATTAGTTAGAATTTCTGCCCCCCCCCCCCAAATACATTTATTTAGCTTAATTTTCAGTTGTGCTCCATCTAGAAAGCTTCTGTCAGAGATAAAGTGATAATTTATGTGATATGTGGAACATCATTTATAAAGCCCAGTGTAGCTACCATTAGACATTAATTCTTAAATGAAAAATTGAGAAAAAACAGCTTCAGAAAAGGAAAATATTTCATTGAGCCAAATCTCACTTTCAGACTAGGAAGAACCACTGTCCAGTGACTCAGAGGATATTATATTTGGGGGAAAGAAAATGCTCTCTTAGACTACAGGAGTGTTTTGATTGTACCTGGGAGTGATGTTTGGACTACCCAGATGGCGCTAGTGGTAAAGAACCTGCCTGCCAATGCAGGAAATGTAAGAGTGATATTCAAAATGTTTCATAACTGGTTTGGCACAGGCATCAATTCCTTGCCTCTGTTACTTTTTGTTCCCTGCCCCCAGCTTTTAGGTGGCTCTGGATCACTAGTCTACTTCTGGATCCACTTCTGTCTATCTCCTCTCATTCTTCAGATTTATTTTGCATATTGTTGATATAGCATAGGGCTAAAAGCTAGGTTTTCTAGAATTTGAGAACTGGTTAAGAATGCCAGTTGTGCCACATATTTACTCTGTGGCCTTAAGGAAGGTCAGTCTTTATCATCAGGTTTGTGCGTGCTGAGTCGCTTCAGTTGTGTCCGACTCTGTGTGAACCCATGGACTGTAGCCTGCCACGCTCCTCTGTCCATGGATTCTCCAGGCAAGAATACTGGAGTGGGTTGCCATGCTCTTCTCCAGGGGATCTTCCCCACCCAGGGATGGAACCTGCATCTCTTATGTCTCCTGCATTGGCAGGCGGGTTCTTTACCACTGGTGCTACCTGGGAAGCCCCGGTCATCAAGTTTAGTGAAAAATAGTATTTGAAAAAAAGAATTATCAATAAATTTCACAGATTGCAAAACCAAAGCCCTTCTACTATACCGTGTCATTTCTCACTTTATATCTGTGCTTCTGTGAAATGGAGTCCTAAATTAAATTAGACATTACAGAATAAAACTGAATGGAGAAAATGTTCATTGAAAATGCTTCTGAATTAATTCAGGTATAATGAAACAAATGGCCAAAAGCATAGGACCATCTAAATTTTTAAATCTTATTAACTAGATCACACACACAAATAAGCAAACAATATCACTGACTATATTTTAACCTTACTGTGCCATCATCAAACTGGCAGGATCACAGGCGAGAACTGGCTGGCTGGGATACTGGAGGGAGGGGGGAGGGGTTCCTGAACTAGCAGTTGCAGAGAAGCAAACTGCCAAGGCCAGGGAAAAGGCACTCAGGGATTAGTAGCAGTTCAGTCAAAGGCGTATATAGGTATGAGAAAAGGGATAAGTAAAACAATAAAAACAGCCCCTGTTATATGGATGCTCAATATATGATATCATTTAATAATCACTAAATCTCATGATTTTTTATGATTTTTAAATTATAGTGTATAAGTCAGTATTTGCTTGTTTGTGTGTGTGTTCTAGTTAATAAAGTTTAATAATTTAGATGATCCTATGCTTTTGGCCATTTGTTTCATTATACCTTAATTCAGAAGCATTTTCAAGGAACTCTTTCTCCATTCAAGTTTATTTTTGTAATATCTAGTTTAACTTAGGATTCCATTTCATAGAAACACAGATATGAATTGAGAAGTGAGACAGTATAGTGGAAAGGGCTTTTGTTTTGCAATCTGTGAAATTTATTGATAGTTTTTTTTCAAATACTGTTTTTAATAGTTATCACTTGTTGACAACGCATTGCTTTTGTTTTAACACCATGAATATATTAAGTGACTTACTTGTATTACTGTTTAGAAGGGTATATACAAAAATAACATTGACTGTCCTTTCTGTCTTTTGGTTTAGCTGTTTCTAGGAGAATTGTAGAAGGCAGTGGCAACCCACTCCAGTACTCTTGCCTGGAGAATCCCAGGGAGGGGGGAGCCTGGTGGGCTGCCATCTGTGGGGTTGCCTAGAGTCGGAGACGACTGAAGCGGCAGCAGCAGGAGAATTGTAGGGTCCTGTCCCTTTTAACTTTTGCTTGTAGCCTCTTGACTATTGGTGCCTTATTGTTAGATTATTAGTAGCTTGAACCAAGAAACAAAAACTAAAAACAGTATTTGTCCCTTATATTCTACTTTTTGGTGGGGAAAGAGATTAAAATTTTTAATTTCAATGGTTCTGATTAGTATCATTCATTCATGTCATATTTTCCTCATTACTATAGGTAATTGGTGGAGTTTTTTGGTAGCTTCCTGTAATTTAAATTACAAATAATGCTTTAAAGATCGATGAAGTTGCAATGGAATTATAAATATTGCTTAGTATGAATAAGTCAGTTCTAATCATTCATATATTTAATGCAAACTTTGAATATTTAGAAGATATGCTTTATAAACCCTGTGGATAGAAAGGTGAATAATAAGTGAGTTTCGCCATTAATGGATTCACAGTCTAATGCAAGAATAGAAGGACAATTATAGTGCCATATGATGTGTGTTATCATTAAATAGTAGATATAATTGTAGTATTAGCAGAAGGAAGGGATTGAGTTTGTGGAACTTGGCATTCTTTTGAATTTTCTTTAGACTTTCTATTACTACATAATTTCTAAGACAAATGGAAATAATATTAAAGCTATTAATATAAAAGTCACTTAAATATTTTCTCTAGGGAAGAGTTTGATCTCATTATGCTGTTCTTTAGAATTCTATTAGAAACGTACTTGCCAAGAGGACAATACATAACATGTTCAGGGATAGTCTTAATATGATTTTTGTGTTTCAATTTGCTGAAATGGTTTATTATTTTATATGAAATCCTAAGAGTGTTTCATATTTCTAAATTATATAGTCTTGTAATTAAAGTTACAAAATGCCACAGTATCAATAGACTTAGTTACCAATAGAGAGATATATCAGACTCCAACACTTTCAGTTTTTATGAAAAATGAAGTTATAGAATAGGGAGGATTGTTAATACAATTAATATTTTAATAAAACCTCTGCATTTTTAGAAGCATATATTCTGAAAGTTCAGGGTCTTTTCATTTCAAAAGACCCTGATGCTGGGAAAGATTGAGGGCAGGAGGAGAAGAGGACGACAGAGGATGAGATGGTTGGATGGCATCACCAACTCAATGGACATTGGTTTTGGGTAAACTCCGGGAGTTGGTGATAGACAGGGAGGCCTGGCGTGCTGCGGTTCATGGGGTCACAAAGAGTCGGACACGACTGAGTGACTGAACTGAACTGATTCTGAAAGTATTCTAAATGCATCATGAAGTAGCCATTTAAATTAACTGGTAAATGAGGTGTTGTTTTTTTAAATGCATTTTATAAACACTAAAGCACCATAAATCAGTTTTTAAAAAATACATTTATCAAACAATGAAGTACTAATTTCAGGCAAGTGATTGTATTTAAGATCATTTTATATAAACGCAAGAGCAGAAGTTGAAGTTCAAGCTGTGTGCCATGTCCCATAGTGATTGGCATATAGGTGATAGAGAAACTTCGTGAGTTAATTTTCTGGTAATCTTCGGAAAACTGCTTAAACTTTCTGTACCTCCGTTTTCTTGTCTGTAAAGTGGGGGCAAATAATAACATCCTCCCATTGTATTGTGAGAATCTAATAAGTCAATATGAAGTGTAGAGAACACTCATAGCACATAGGAAGCACACTATAGCCATACTGTTGAATGCATGCTAGGTCACTTCAGTCATGTCCAACTCTCTGTGAGCATATGGACTGTAGCCCTCCAAGCTCCTCTGTCCATGGGATTCTCCAGGCAAGAATACTGAAGTGGGTTGCTGTGCCCTCCTCCAGGGGATCTTCAAGACCCAGGTATTGAACCCGCCTCTCTTATGTCTCCTGCATGGGGAGGCGAGTTCTTTACCAGTAGCACCACCTGGGAAGCCCATATCTTATTGTTACTGTATTTGCTTTGGGAATGCAGATGTCTTCTCCAGACCAAATATTTGGTCCAAATAATAAAAGCAAAGCCAACAGCAATTACCTGAGGGTTCCAGAGAGCTGAACAAAAGCAGGAAGATTCTGGAGAGGAGTCAGACTTGGAAAATGGAATTGGGGCAGATTTGTTTTACATTTTTAAGGTTTTTAGCCTGAAGATTGTGGTTGCTAAAACTTCGAAAGAACAAGCAAGTGTCTCCAAAGACAATATTTAGGGCCTTTTGGAAGTCAAGGAGTAGTTCTAGTTCTAGAGAAGAGAAATCCAGAGAGAGGGAGACCCAAATTTTGCGCATAAACTCTGCCCGGGTCTCTGGCTGATGCTTAACCATCTATATGGGGGACAGACGTCAATTTAGTTACGACTGCTGACATCATTACTGCGCTGAGATCTGCACTGCCACCAAGCGTTTTGCAGTTTGCGTTTTGAGTCCTACCAAGTGGATTGCTTGTTAAAACAAACATATCAGTGTTCTTCAGCAGTATATATTAGAACCTCAACAATATAAAAGGACAGGACACAGTTCACAGTTGCTTAGGAAACAATCAAATATGACCCAGTCTCAGGATAAATGACTACCGAGAACAACAGAGAGACAGTCTTAGCAGATGAAGATTTAAAGCAGCTATTATGGCTATATTCAGTGAAATCAAGGAAAACACGTTTACTGTCAACAGAAGAATTAAAAAATCAACGTATAAAAATGACTCAAGTAACAAAATGGAAGTTCTATAAAATGGAAAACTGCATTATCTGAAAAGTTTATGTATTTAGTAAGTGAACTCGGATACAAATTAATGTCAATTGGAGTCTGAAGTCTATGCTTTTTAGCTCTTTACTATGCAGTATTCATGTAATGAGGAGAACAGTGGGAGAGCCTAAGGGGATATCAATACTAAACCAGTGGGAACAAGAGGAGGAGCACCCCATGAAAGGCTCTGGCAAGAAACAGCTAGGAAGATAGGGGGAAAACCAAGAGAAAATAGCTACAGGAGCCATATATATATTAATTTCTCGGGTTGTTGTTAACAAATTATCCTCCAAGCCCGATGGATTAAAACACCATGAACTAATTATCTTCAGGTTCTTCAGATAAGAATTCTGAAAATTAGTCTCAGTGGGCTAAAATCAAGGTGTCAGCAGGACTACATTAATTATGATAGCTCTAAGGAGCAATCTATTATACTTCATTGCCTTTTCTAGCTTCTATTCTTGGGTGGTGGCCCCTCTTTCATCTTCAAAGCCAGTAACGTTACATATTCATAGTTTCTGTGTTTAGGATGCAGATGGCCTTGAGGTGCCACTATTTGCCCTTCGACATCATGGAAATACAGTTTAAGTAAGATGTTGATAAGATGAGATGAGAATCAGAGATATCTAGTTGAATAAGGACTTAAAAGTATGATTTGGTCTCAGAGCCTGGCTTTCCTGCAAACCAATCAATATTAATGTCAGGAGAGGCAAGAGGAGCTACTCCACGATCAAGGTCAGGAGGGGCAGCTGTGAGGAGATACCCCTCGTCCAAGGTAAGGAGCAGCAGCTGCGCTTTGCTGGAGCAGCCATGAAGAGAGACCCCACGTCCAAGGTAAGAGAAACCTAAGTAAGATGGTAGGTGTTGTGAGAGGGCATCAGAGGGCAGACAGACTGAAACCATAAGCACAGAAAACTAGCCAATCTGATCACAGGATCAGAGCCTTGTCTAACTCAATGAAAGTAAGCCATGCTGTGTGGGGCCACCCAAGACGGCCAGGTCATGGTGGAGAGGTCTGACAGAATGTGGTCCATTGGAGAAGGGAATGGCAAACCACTTTAGTATTCTTGCCTTGAGAACCCCATGAACAGTATGAAAAGGCAAAATGATAGGATACTGAAAGAGGAACTCGCCAGGTCAGTAAGTGCCCAATATTGGACACCTACTGCAGATCAGTGGAGAAATAACTCCAGAAAGAAAGAAGGGATGGAGCCAAAGCAAAAATGATACCCAGTTGTGGATGATAGAAGCAAGATGTGGTGATAGAAGCAAGGTCCGATGCTGTAAAGAGCAGTATTGCATAGGAACCTGGAATGTTAGGTCCATGAATCAAGGCAAATTGGAAGTGGTCAAACAGGAGATGGCAAGAGTGAATGTCGACATTTTAGGAATCAGCGAACTAAAATGGACTGGAATGGGTGAATTTAATTCAGATGACCATTATATCTACTACTGTGGGCAGGAATCCCTTAGAAGAAATGGAGTAGCCATCATGGTCAACAAAAGAGTCCAAAATGCAGTACTTGGATGCAATCTGAAAAACGACAGAATGATCTCTGTTCGTTTCCAAGACAAACCATTCAATATTACGGCAATCCAAACCTATGCCCCAACCAGTAACGCTGAAGAAGCTGAAGTTGAACGGTTCTATGAAGACCTACAAGACCTTTTAGAACTAAAGCCCAAAAAAAGATGTCCTTTTCACTATAGGGGACTGGAATGCAAAAGTAGGAAGTCAAGAAACACCTGGAAGAACAGGCAAATTTGGCCTTGGAGTATGGAATGAAGCAGGGCAAAGGCTAATAGAGTTTTGCCAAGAGAACGCACTGGTCATAGCAAACACCCTCTGCCAACAACACAAGAGAAGACTCTACACATGGGCATCACCAGATGGTCAACACAGAAATCAGATTAATTATATTCTTTGCAGCCAAAGATGGAGAATTTCTATACAGTTAGCAAAAATAAGACCGGGAGCTGACTGTGGCTCAGATCATGAACTCCTTATTGGAAAATTCAGACTTAAATTGAAGAAAGTAGGGAAAACCACTAGACCATTCAGGTATGACCCAAATCAAATCTCTTATCACTATATACTGGAAGTGAGAAACAGATTTAAGGGACTAGATCTGATAGAATGCCTGATGAAGTATGAATGGAGGTTTGTGACATTGTACAGGAGACAGGGATCAAGACCCCATGGAAAAGAAATGCAAAAAAGCAAAATGTCTGTCTGAGGAGGCCTTACAAATAGCTGTGAAAAGAAGAAAAGTGAAAAGCACAGGAGAAAAGGAAAGATATTCCCATTGGAACGCAGAGTTCCAAAGAATAGCAAGGAGAGATAAGAAAGCCTTCCTCAGTGATCAATGCAAGAAATAGAGGGAAACAACAGAATGGGAAAGACTAGAGATCTCTTCAAGAAAATTAGAAATACCAAGGGAACATTTCATGCAAAGATGGGCTCGATATAGGACAGAAATGGTACGGACCTAACAGAAGCAGAAGCTATTAAGACGAGGTGGCAAGAATATATAGAAGAACTGTACAAAAAAGCTCTTCATGACCCAGATAATCATGATGGTGTGATCACTCACCTAGAGCCAGACATCCTGGAATGTGAAGTCAAGTGGGCCTTAGGAAGCATCACTAGGAACAAAGCTAGTGGAGGTGATGGAATTCTAGTTGAGCTATTTCAAATCCTAAAAGATGATGCTGTGAAATTGCTGCACTCAATATGCCAGCAACTTTGGAAAACTCAGCAGTGGCCACAGTACTGGAAAAGGCCAGTTTTCATTCCAGTCCCAAAGAAAGGCAATCCCAAAGAATGCTCAAACTACTGCACAATTGTACTCATCTCACACACTGGTAAAGTAATCATCAAAATTCTCCAAGCCAGGCTTCAGCAATACGTGAACCGTGAACTTCCAGATGTTAAGCTGGTTTTAGAAAAGGCAGAGGAACCCAGAGATCAAATTGCCAACATCCGCTGGATCATCAAAAAAGCAAGAGAGTTCCAGAAAAACATCTATTTCTGCTTTATTGACTATGCCAAAGCCTTTGACTGTGTGGATCACAATAAACGGTGGAAAATTCTGAAAGAAGTGGGAATACCAGACCACCTGACCTGCCTCTTAAGAAAACTATATGCAGGTCAGGAAGCAACAGTTAGAACTGGACATGGAACAACAGTCTGGTTCCAAATAGGAAAAGGAGTATGTCAAGGCTATATATTGTCACCCTGCTTATTTAACTTATATGCAGAGTACATCATGAGAAATGCTGGGATAGAAGAAGCACAAGCTGGAATCAAGATTTCTGGGAAAAATATCAATAACCTCAGATATGCAGATAACACCACCCTTCTGGCAGAGAGTGAAGAGGAACTAAAAAGCCTCTTGATGAACGTGAAAGAGAATGAAAAATTTGGGTTAAAGGTCAACATTCAGAAAACTAAGATCATGGCATCTTGTCCCAGCACTTTATGGGAAATAGATGGGGGGAACAGTGGAAACAGTGTCAGACTTTTTTTGGGGGGGCTCCAAAATCACTGCAGAATGTGATTGTAACCATGAAATTAAAAGATGCTTACTCCTTGGAAGGAAAGTTATGACCAACCTAGATAGCATATTAAAAAGCAGAGACATTACTTTGCCAACAAAGGTCCGTCCAGTCGAGGCTATGGTTTTTCCAGTGGTCATGTATGGATGTGAGAGTTGGACTATAAAGAAAGCTGAGCACCGAAGAATTGATGCTTTTGAACTCTGGTGGTGGAGAAGACTCTTGAGAGTCCCTTGGACTGCAAGGAGATCCAACCAGTCCATCCTAAAGGAGATCAGTCCTGGGTGTTCATTGGAAGGACTGATGCTGAAGCTGAAACTCCAGGACTTTGGCCACCTCATGCGAAGAGTTGACTCATTGGAAAAGACTTGATGCTGGGAGGGATTGGGAGCAGGAGGAGAAGGGGACAACAGAGGATGAAATGGCTGGATGGCATCACCGACTCGATGGACATGAGTTTGAGTAAACTCTGGGAGTTGGTGATGGACAGGGAGCCCTGGCTAACCTAACCTGGGTTAGGGTTAGGGTTAGGGTAGGGTTAGGGTTAGGGTTAGGGTTAGTGCTGAGATTCATGGTGTCACAAAGAGTCAGACACGACTGAGCAACTGAACTGAACTGAACTGAATTTATGTGTGTGTATATATACATGCACACATACACACACACTCACATCCATATGAAATAATAGGTTCACACACATTTTAAATTAAAAAAAACTTTATTTTCTAAAGAGTTTTCATTCCAAAAGTGGTGCTCAATATTTCTCTTGGATTTATGATACATGTTCACTGTATCTAAAAGACTTATTTGTTCATGCTCTTGGGCCAGTAGGCCAATGATCAAAACTTAATAATTAATGTTGTATCTTCCCTGATTGAGTTTTATTTTCATATTGATTATTTTTCAATTTGCTTTCTCTTCTTTAAAGTGAATTGGAGTAGTGTGAAGGGAAAAGTAAGGGTTGGCACATCTTGCTTGTGGTTCATATAAGATAGATTATGTTCTGCACATTATTAAAAATAAGTTACTCAGATGAATGGGCTAATGATTCAGTGGGAAGAAAAATGAAGTTTACTTAAACACTTGATATTGTTCATCATTTCAAATGTTACTGCTCTGCATTTTCTGTGGGGCTTCCCTGGTAGCTCAGACTGTAAAGCATCTGCCTACAATGCTGGAGACCCAGGTTCGATCCCTGGGTCGGGAAGATCCCCTGGGGACGGAAATGGCAACCCACTCCAGTATTCTTGCCTGGAGAATCCTGCAGACTGAGGATCCTGGTAGGCTACAGTCCCTGGGGTCCTGAAGAGTTGGACACGACTGAGCGACTTCACTTTCACTTTCTGCATATTCTAAGTGTCCTTAAAACACAGAATCGAGCAATGAGGATATGAAACTGTGATATACTTTTAAATACTCTCAGAGCAGTAGAAATCTGCCTCTGAAGAGACAAAGGACTGAACAGGGCTCCTTTTTGATAAAGAAAAATAATGCCACACTCAGAATTTTTATTTTTGTGTCAGGATGATGCCATCTGAACTGTGGTAAGGAATCAATAAATTTCATATATTGGTATTGTGGAAAGTCATTAGTGACATGTAAAGCACAAGCAGCAAACTAAAAAATAAGCAAGTGGGACTCCAACAAACTAAAAAGCTTCTGCACTTCAAAAGAAACAATTAACAAAATGAAAAGGCAGCCCATGGGATGGAAAGTCATATTATGCAAACCGTAGTATGTGATAAGGCATTAATGCCCAAAATACATAACAAGCTCATGCAATTCCAAAAGAACAAATAGTGATAGCAAACCCCCAAATAATCCAATCAAAAATAGACAAAAGAACTGAATAGACATTTTCCCAAATATGTGTGACAGGCAAACAGGTACATGAAAAGATGCGCATCACCACTAGTCATTAGTGAAATGCAAGTCAAACCCACAGTGAGATATCATCTCATACCTTTTAAGATGGTCATCATCAAACAGACAGAAGATAACAAATGCTGATGAGGTTGCAGAGCAAAGGGAATCCTCTCCTCTTGGTGGGGTTGTAAACTAGTAGATCCACTGTGGGAAATGGCGTACAGGATCCTCAAAAACGAAAAACAGAACTACCATGTGATCCAGCAATCCTATATGATTGCTGGGCGTGATCCAGAACTACCATGTGATCCAGCAATCCTATATGACTGCTGGATATGATCCAGAACTACCATGTGATCCAGCAATCCTATATGGTTGCTGGATATGATCCAGAACTACAATGTTATCCAGCAATCCTATATGGTTGCTGGATATGATCCAGAGCTACAATGTTATCCAGCAATCCTATATGGTTGCTGGATATGATCCAGAACTACCATATGATCCAGCAGTCCTATATGATCGCTGGATGTGATCCAGAACTACCATATGATCCAGAACTACCATATGAACTGCCATAAGATCCCGCAATTTTGGGAATATATCCAAAGGAAATGAAAACATTAATGAGAAAAGATATCTGCACCCCCATTTTCAGAGCAGCATTATGATAACCATGACAGTGGAAACAATCATTGATGGATGAATGGATAAAGAAATTGTGTTACCTATGTACAGTGGAGTAATGTTTAGCTATAAAAATGGGGAGATTCTGCCATTTGGGACAACATGGATGGACCTTCAGGGTGTTAGCTAAGTCCAACAGCGAAAGACAAATACTGTATGATCTCATGTATTTGTGGAATCTGAAACAGTAACAACAAAAAGAAACTCAGGAAAAGAGATCAGCTTTGCAGTTATCAGAGGTGGAGAAGAGGGAAATTGGAGGAAGGGTCAAAATTACAAGCTTCCGGTTCTAAGTAAGTACTAGGGATGTAATGTACATCATGGTGACTATAGTTAACACTGCTATATGATATATAGGAAGAATGTTAAGAGATTAAATTGTAAGAGTTTTCATCTCAAGGAAAAAATTTTTTTTTTTCTTTTTCTTTTCACTTTATCTACCTAAGATGATGGATGCTATCTAAAATTATTGGGTGATCATTGTACAGTATTTGTAAGTCAAATCAGTATGCTATACACCTTAAACTTACACCATGATATATATATAAATTATATCTCAATAAAACTAGGAGAAATTAGTGCCTTCCATGCATGCAATATAAAAATACACTTAAATTTCAGCTTAAGTTTAAATTCTAGAGCAGTTTCAGTCTTCTGTTTTCATAACAGTAATATAGAAGAGTATAAACTGAAGATAGTTTCTTCATAGTCCGTTTTTCCCCTGAAGATAATCACAGCTAATATTGGTTTATATCTGTCTAGAACATCATGTATAACTTATTTTCCATGGACTGTTGTATCATCTTTTATAATTTAATCATATGTGGTTTAAAATATCAGAGAAATGCTAATCAAAACTACAGTAAATTTCCCCTAAAACCAGTCAAAATGGTCATCGTCAAAAAAATGTACAAACAATAAATGCTGGAAATCGTGTGGAGAAAAGGGAAGCCTCTTAGACTACTGGTAGGAACGCAGATTGGTATAGCCAGTATGGAGGACAGTATGGAGGTTCTTTAAACAATGAAAAATAGAGCTACCATATATCCCATCCTGGGCATATATCAGGAGAAAGACCATAAATCAGAAGGATACATGCACCCCAGAGTTTACTGCAGCACTGTTTACAGTAGCCAGAACATGGAAGCAACCTAAATGTCCATTAGCAGAGGACTGGATAAAGAAGATGTGGTATATAAATATACAATGGAATATTACTCAGCCATAAAAAGGAATGTAATTATTCCATTTGCAGAGATGCGGATGGACCTAGGGACTGTCATACAGAGTGACGTCAGGAGAAATATCATATTGATACATTTATGTGGAATCTAGAAAAATGGTGTAGATGAAAGTTGTTTGCAAAGCAGAAATAGAGACACAGACATAGAGAACAAATGTATGGATCCCAAGCATGGAAGAAGGGTGGAATGTGGGACTTGGCGTTTGGAGATTGGAATGGACATCTGTACACTATCGTGTGTGAAGTAGACAGCTAGTGAGAACCTACAGCACAGTCGACCTCAAGCATGGGACGGAAACCCCGAAGAGAGGAAGTCCATGTGCAAGTATACTGATTCACTGTGCCGTACAGCCAAAGCTAACAGAACACTGTAAAGCTATTATATTCCATTTAAAAATATTAAGACGTTAAAAAAATGAAAGCAAGAGAATCAGGTTTAATTGATTAGGGCTCCGGCACAGATTTCCTTTAGTTCTCTTGACTCTGTTCCTTGGTTCTTGGATTAGTTTCTGTAGTTACAGCAGGGCTACAGCAATTTCAGGGATGATACCCAAATTCAGCATCATCCATAGACACACAGAACAGGTTGCTTTCTTTACTTTTGTTTATGAGACTCATGAAATCCCAGAAACCGCCTAGTGGACCTCCCATTATATCCACTGTCACATAGTCATTGCCCAGATTATTAACTAGCAAGGGGAAATGTGGCCAACACAACTGGCTTAGAGGGGAGAGAGGATACCTTTACAAAATTAGGGATTTCTTTGGAAGAAAGAGAAGGGTTATATATGTAAATGAATGTTGAGCAGACATGGTGTTATCCTCCTTAAGCCTTATTTCAAAAAAGTTATTTATATTTGAGATCCTCCAGGTTCTTGAGCCAAACTAGGTATAGCAAGTTATCAATAAATCCTTATCCAGAAAGAAAAATCAAGTCTATGTTCAGTTGTTTCTATATCTGGGGAATGTTAAACCCTTGTTTACTTCTTCACCCATCTGATTCATGTAGTATTTGTTCCACAAAAGTACGATGAGATGCTATTGTGAATTCCAAGCTGGTAATGCAGGAATAAATAAGAATGCACCCTTGTTCTTGAGGAATTTAGTGATCTAACAGTGAAAAGTAAAAGTAAGTAATGATTGAACATGGGTGAAATACGCTTTGATAGTGAAGTCCAATGAGAGTCCAGAGGAGGGAAGTCTTAATTACTTACCCAGCACTACCCCCCTGTATAAAGACACACATCCCTTCATAAGTGGCTGAGGTCTTCTATAGGTTAAAAGCAGTGAAAAACTTAATAGATTAGTCTGTTTATATTATTGACAAAATGATGTTACTAGCTATTTATATTGAAACTGAAATTCCCGATTAACTATTAGTAACATTTACTTCAGGAAGCTGGGTACCATGTACCTTGCCGTTCAGGAGCACCCCTGGTAAAATACTGCCTTGGGAGTGGCTCTGTGATGCTGATAAATGAACCAAGACATTACTGACTGACATGTTCGTTAGGCAGCGTCTTGTCTAACGCCTCTGTGTATAACCATGTACCTATCTTTCATCTGTGAAATTAGTGCAGTGATTTAGAAGGTGAACACAATTATAACTTCTTAAAAGGCTTATAGATAAAAACATTCACTGGGCGGCAACTATTTGTCTACCGCTTATAAGAGTGTGGACATTTGTCTGTGGTTGAAAGATATACCCTCTATTTGTAGACACTTTGTTTTATTGCCTTTTTGTCTCTGAAAAGACAACTTCCTACTCTGAAGCAAAGTGTACTACATATTTCTATGTGTTTGAATGATGTGGTTTCCAGAGATAACAGCACCAAACCCAATAAGGAGGTCAGTTTCATCAGCATGTAATTGAATCACCATGCCAGAGTTATGCACTGTTTTAGATTGTGACTACTGAATGTATAGATTATTTTATTCTGTTAGTGTCATTCAATTTGGACATCTTCCTCAGATTTTTTCTGTTTAAAGTAAAAAAATTTCATGTGTAAATGTTTGATAGCAAGTGAATCAAGCAAGTATTTGTGACAGATGATTCTGAATTTACCAGTAATTTAAAGGTGTTCATGACCTGTTGAACTAAACAAATTCTAATTTTTATTCTCTTAAAATAAACTTTATTTTCCTGAAAAATTGCAGTCTAATTTGACAGAATATATCGTTTTAAACTATTTTTTATCAAATGCTGCTTCTCCTTACTTTCCCCATAACCTCACTAGCACTGTTTCTTACCTCACTTGAGTTTTCTCCAAAGCATTTCATTTCCTTCTGATGTATTAATATTGTGCATTTGTGTTTTTATTTTTTGTCTTTATTAATTTTCACTGGAGTATAGTTACTTTACAATGCTGTGTTAGTCTCTACGATACAGTCTCTACTTTACAATGTTGTGTTAGCTGTATGTGTATATACACACACACACACACCCCCTCTCTTTTGGTGAATGTTTAGGCCATCACAAAGCATTGGGTAGAGTTCCCTGTCCTCTGCAGTAGGCTCTCACCAGTTTCCTGTTACTATTTTATATGTAGTTGCTATAGTACACATGTCAGTCCCCATCCCCCAGTTCATCCCACCTTACTCCACCCTTTGATTTCATACATTTGTCTCTATTTCTGCTTTGCAATAAGATCATTTATACCAGTGTTTTTTAGATTCCACATATATGTGTTAATATACAGTATTTGTTTTTCTCTTTCTGACTTACTTCAGTCTGTACAGTAGTCTCTAGGTCCATCCATGTTTCTACAGATGACTGGATTTTGTTCCCTTTCATGGTTGATAATGTTCCATGTGTACCACATCTTTATTCATTCATTTGTTGATGGACATTTAAGTTGTTTCCATGTCCTGCCTATTGTAAATAGTGCTGCAATGAACATTGGGGTGCATATGTCTTTTTGATTTATGATTTTCTCTGGGTTATTTTTATTTTTAAATAAACCATTTATCTCTATTACAGTGTAAATCCCATGAATGCAGAGGTTTTGATCTATTGTGTTTGTGGCTTTAGCATGAACACCTAGGACAAAGCATGTAATGAATCAGAGAGTAAATATTTGCTGACTTGAGGGATTGAAAAATAGATTTTATAAACCTAAAAATTAAGGGGCTGAAAAGTGCCAGCAGTTCTGTGCCTACTACTATGGTAGCAATTTTGAACCTAAGTATGACATTGAACTGTTAAGCACAGCTATTTTTCTCCTTGCCCTGCTCTGCTCTGAGACAAAAGAAATCTATTCAGAAGAGAAAGTGAGAAAGTAAACTTTGGGGGTTAGAACAGCATACGTCCTTGTTTGCCTGCCCAGTTCAGGTTAACACATGTCACGACTTAATTCCTGTTTTCCCTCCTTCACTGTCCATAGTGCTCCAGTCCAGGTGAGAAATTATTTGGCCATCCCCTGTTGTGGTATCTTGATGAATCAGATAAAAATTACAAACCTGTTCCCCAGGGGAAAAAAAAAAAGGATAATTTCTACGCATACAGAATCTTTCATATAATTTCAGATTTAAGGACTTAGTGGAAATCAAGCAACTTTTTTGACTTGTAGCCACGTAGTGTCAGAATCTATACTTTTTTGCAACTAACCTCAGAGCTGTGAGGGAAAAACAGAATCCAGGGGGATCTGTGTAACTTAGAGAGCAGATGGGCCATCTGGACAAAGAAAGGCCAACATGGGCAACATGACCAGGTGTGACTTCTGAGATAACAGTGAAGCAGTTATCTCTTAAGACCCCAACAGAGCTGGGGTCGAGTTCTATGTTGGAAGAGGAAACCCTGAAACTGTCCTTAGATCACTGAGGACAGAGAGTAGCACACCCAAGGCACACAGAACGGGCTCCGCACTGTAGGCAACTGATGTCCGTAGTTCTGGAGTCAGTGAGCATGGTGTGAGAGAAGCACCTACTGAAATCACTGCATGATCTGACATGAGAGAGAAGTGTCCTAGTGAGATCAGACAGTGCAAAGGAAGTGAGAAGTGAGAGATAAATCACAGCAGAGACCACAGGAGAAGCGATTGTCAGCCACAAAATTTAATACTTCATTAGCTGGAGTTACTTGCACTTGTTTATTCTATAGACTTATAATGAATAACTATGTTCCAAGTTCTGTGAACAGTAAATGGTGAGGTAGAGCCTAAAGAGCTAGGAATGTTTTTTTCCAGAACAGGACATAAGTGGAATCTGTGCCTTATAAACTATAAATCTTTGAGTGAGCAGGGTGAAGAAATAAAAAGAAGATGCCAGGGAAAAGATAAAAACTGAGATTTTCTTTACATACCCATGGCCTGGAGACTGTTTTATTTCTAATGGTATTAGTGTGTCTAACAATTATGAGTAGGGAAATGAGTGATACTGTGTTAATTATTCATGAGGTATAATCTCTGTGCCTCCAGCATGGATTTGAGGTGAATGCTACATAGATATTTAAATTCAGAAAATTTGTAGTTCGTTTCACCATAAAGAGTTTTTAGTTCCTTTGAAAATTGTTCACGAATTGCTTAGGAAGAAACCTGTGAAGAGGGGATTCAGCCAATGATTAGATGACTCGTTGTGTTTTGTCAAGGACTGTTTTGATTATGGCTTCTTTCTAGGTATTTAACTTGCCTGTAACTGTTGAATGAACTGTCCCCTGAGCAGACTGTTCCTAATTTCATTAATTAAATTGTTGCCAAGTGAACAATCAATTTTATGAAGAAACCTGAGGTTTTAGTTTCTCTCTCTGTCTAGCTTTAGTTATTCTTTTTTTCTTAAACTTTTAATTTTATACTGAGGTGTAGCAGATTAACAGTGTTGTGATAGTTTCAGGGAGCCAGCAAAGGGACTCAGCTGCACATACATACACGTCCACTCTCCCGGGAACTCCCCTCCCCTCCAGGCTGCCACGCGACGTTGAGCAGTATTCCCTGCGCTTGCAGTGGGCCCTTGTTGGTTATCCATCTTAAATGTAGCCGTGTGTACATGTCCAGCCCGGACTCCCTAACTATCCCTTTCCCTCATCCTTCCGTCCCTGCCCCATAACCATAAGTCTGTAAATCTGTCCCTGTTTTGTAAATAAGTTCATTTGTATAATTTCTTTTTAGATTTTACATATAAAGGATATAATATGATATTTATCTTTTCCTGTATGACTGACTTCACTCAGTGTAACAATTTCTAGGTCCATCCATATTGCTGCAAATGGCATTATGTCATTCTTTTTGATAGCTGAGTAATATTCCACTGAATATATGTACCACATCTTCTTTATCCCTTAGTTAGTTTTTCCTACTGTCCACTCTATATCTAGATTGGATTCACTCCCTGAATAAGCTCTATTTTCCCCTGATACATTTCTCATATTCTTACCACACTAATTCCTCAACTTGCAGTTGTGCATCTTTCACAATTTTACCCTGTCCTTCTATGCTTATGTCCAAGAAAGTGTCTTCCTTGACTATTTTCATAATCCTCCCAGCCAGAAGTAATATTTTACTCAGAGATCCATATCACTGGATTTTTAAGTTTTTCTTCACTTCTCTCATAATAATTTGGTATATATTATATAATTTCTTTATATTAGAATATATTTTTAATTTCTTAAAATGTTTTGTTTCACTTAATTTTTGAAAGCAATTTAAAGTTTACAGAAATTGTTTGAAAATGTCCTATAGCCTTTTCCCTCCCCCATATCCCTTATTATTATAAAATCTTGCATTAATGTGGTACATTTGTTATAACTCACAAATATTACCACCCCAAGTTCATAGTTTACATTAGGGCCAATGTTGACAAATCCTTATTTAAACTTCACAGTTTACATTATAGTTCACTCTTTGTACTGTACAATCTAAAAATTCTAATAGACTTCACTGATGGTCCAGTGGTTAAGACTCTGTGCTAACAATGCATGGGGTGAGAGTTTGATCCCTGGTGAGGAAACTAAGATCCCACATGCCATGCAGCCTGGCCAACATATTTTTTTTAAGTTAATATATTATGTTTTGTATCCACTATTCCTGGTATGAGACAGAATAGTTTCACTACTCTAAAAGTCCCCTGAATTTCACATTTTCATGCCTTCCTCCCTTCTAACCACTGATCTTTATTGGCTCCATAGTTTTGCATTTTCCATAATGTTACATACTTAGAATCATTCAGTATGCCGCCTTTTCATTCTGGCTTCTCCACATAGGGAGATGCATTTAAGGTTTCTCTATGTCTTTCCTTAGCTCGAGAGCTCATTTCTTTTTATTACTAAGTTGGCATCACTGACTTAATGGACTTGAGTTTGAGTAAGTTCTGGGAGATGGTGAAGGACAGGGAAGTCTGGTGTGCTGCAGTCCATTGGGTTGCAAAGAGTTGGATATGACTGAGCAACTGAACAACAACAGAATTCCATCACCTGGATATACAGTAGTTTGTCTATCTCTTTATCTATTGAAGAACATTTTGATTGCTTCTAAGTTTTGACAATTGTGAATAAAGCTTCTATAAACTCATGTGTAGACTTTGATGTAGGCATACACTTCCGGCTCCTTTGGGTAAATATGAAGGAAAGAGATTGCTGGATCATATGTTAAAATTGTTTTATTTTTGTGAAACTGCCAAACTGACTTTTCTAGGGTGTGTACCTTGTGGCATTCCAGCTAATGATGAATGAAAACTATTGCTATACCTCATCATCAGCATTCGGTGGTGTCAGTTTGGGGTTTTGGCCATTCTCATAGTTGTGTAATTGTATCTTACTGTTGTTTTACTTTGAAAGCTCCTGATGACATATGATGTACACCATCTTTTCATATACTTACATGCCATCTGATATATTTTTTGTGAAATATCTATTGATGATACCTTTTGCCAAATTTTAAATTGGGTTGTTTATTTTCATATTGTTAAGTTTTTAAATTGAAATATAGTTGATTTACAATGTTGTATTAATTTCTACTGTGCAGCAAAGTGATTCAGTTATACATATATGTACCTGTGTGTGTGTGTATATATATAGTTGTTCTGTAGTCACTATGTCATGTCCAGCTGTTTTGTTACCCCATGAACTGTAGCCTGCCAGGTTCTTCTGTCCATGAGATTTTCCAGATAAGAATACCGAAGAGGCTTATAGTTTCCTTCTCCAGGGGATCTTCCCAACCCAGTGATCAAACCCACATCTCCTGCTTAGCAGGCCGATTCTTTACCACTGAGCCACCAGGGATGCTTGTATACACACATATGCACATATACATGTTTCCTTTTCCATATTCTTTTCCATTATGGCTTTTAACAGGATATGAATATAGTTTCCTGTGCTATAAAGTAGGACCTTCTTGTTTATCGTTTCTCTATATGATAGTTTGCATCTGCTAATCCCAAACTTGTAATTCATCCCTCCCCTATCCCTTCTTCCCCTTGGCAACCACAAGTCTGTTCTCTGTGTCTGTGAGTCTGTTTTGTAGATAAGTTCATTAGTGTCATATTTTGGATTTCACAGATAAGGGATATTATATAGTATTTATCTTTCTGTTTCTGACTTCATTTAGTATGATATTCTGTAGGTCCATCCATGTTGCAAATGACATTATTTCATTCTTTTTTTGGGTGAATAGTATTCTATTGTATATCATATTTTTGCATTTTAAGAGTTTTTGTATGTTTTGAATACCAGAATTTTATAATATATATGTTTTGTAAAGTTTTTCTCCCACCTGTGAGTTGACTTTTCATTTGGCTGCCAGTGTCTTTCACAGGGAAGAAGACTTAATTTCAATGAAGTCCAGCTTAACAATTTTCCTTTCATGGATCATGCTTTTGTCATTATATGTATAGAAGTCATTACCAAACCCAAGGTCACCCAGATGGTCTCCCATGTTATCTTCTAGGAGTTTTATAGTTGATATATTATTTCAAGGCTGTGACCTGCTTAGAGCTCATTTTTGTGAAAGTTTTAAAATCCGTATCTAGAATCTTTTTTCTTTTCTTTCTTTCTATTTTTTTGTATACAGATGTAGATTTCCAGCACCACTTGGTGAAAAGACTGTTCTCTTTTCACTAAATTACCTTTGTGAAAGATAAATTGGTTCCATTTGTGTGGGTCTACTTCTGTGCTGTCTGTTCTTTTCTATTGGTCCATTTGTCTGTTCTTTCATGAGTACCACACTGTCTTGACTACTGTAACTTTATAGTTAAGTCTTAACGTTGGGTAGTATCAGTTCTCTTACTTTATTCTTCTCCTTTAGTGTTGTTTTGGCTTTTCTGAGTCTTGTTTTCCCATATAAACTTTAGAATAAGAATCTCTCGGTATCCACAAAATAACTTGCCGATATTTTGATTGAGATTGCACTGAATTGTTTTGTTTATATCATTGTATACCCTTTGTTATACCCATCCCTTTTTAAATAGTAAATGGATGTAGAATTTATTTAAGAGTTTGTTATTATTCATAGTGGATCCATCCAGAGTTCATTTAAGATTACTGTTTAACTTGATTTTATTTCCCCCAGTGGCTAAGAAGAATGCCCATCATTTTTCATGACTGATGATTCCTTTCCTTATTTATTGTGATGCCTTTCTTAGTCATACATTAAGTTCATACATTCCCAGATGGGTTATTCTAAGCTGAATATTCTGTCACACATGTCTGTCTATTATTATACCAAAACAGTATTGATTTAATCACTGTATTTTAGGAACATTTTAATATTTAATAAGGCTAGCTCTACCTATTTCTTCTCTTTTTCTGCTCACTAATTGTTCATACGCTTCTTAAATATTTATTTTCCCAGATGAATTTACTTGTGGATTTGTGAATTACTAAGTTTGGTTACTTAGTAATTCTGGTAAGAGCTTATGCAGAAGAGAATTACTATATTTGCTTAGTACCCATCAGTTTGAATTTGTTAACATTAAACTTTATGTACAAGCCCCATTTTAATATATTCTATGCTTGAAAATGGAGATATTGGTAGTTTTGAGTTAGAGAGTGTTTATGCCATTCCTCAGAATTTGGACAAATTCAGAAAGCAATGTAAAGAGTATTACAGGAACTTTTCTTATTCTAAAAGAGGAATAACTTAGGAAGCAGTAGATGTTAGTCTTCTATTACTCAGTTTAAATTTTAAAAGAAAAATATTTAAATTTCCAAGTGAAAATTCAAAATCTTTTCCTTTATTAAGTTGAATATAATATTGTGGGAGATGGCCAAGTTTACTGTATTGTATAAGTCTGTTTCATTGTTTGACATTATTTGACAAATTAAAAAACATCCTGGTCTTACATTTAGATCTTTAATCCATTTTGAGTTTATTTTTGTGTATGGTGTTAGAAAGTGTTCTAGTTTCATTCTTTTACAAGTGGTTGACCAGTTTTCCCAGCACCACTTGTTAAAGAGGTTGTCTTTTTTCCATTGTATATCCTTGCCTCCTTTGTCAAAGATAAGGTGTCCATAGGTTCGTGGATTTATCTCTGGGCTTTCTATTCTGTTCCATTGATCTATATTTCTGTCTTTGTGCCAGTACCATACTGTCTTGATGACTGTGGCTTTGTAGTAGAGTCTGAAGTCAGGCAGGTTGATTCCTCCAGTTCCATTCTTCTTTCTCAAGATTACTTTGGCTATTCGAGGTTTTTTCTATTTCCATACAAATTGTGAAATTCTTTGGTCTAGTTCTGTGAAAAATACTGTTGATAGCTTGATAGGGATTGCATTGAATCTATAGACTGCTTTGGGTAGAATAGCCATTTTGAAATATTAATTCTTCCAATCCATGAACACGGTATGTTTCTCCATCTGTTTGTGTCCTCTTTGATTTCTTTCATCAGTGTTTTATAGTTTTCTATGTATAGGTCCTTTGTTTCTTTAGGTAGATATACTCCTAAGTATTTTATTCTTTTTGTTGCAATGGTGAATGGTATTGTTTCCTTAATTTCTCTTTTTGTTTTTTCATTGTTAGTATATAGGAATGCAAGGGATTTCTGTGTGTTAATTTTATATCCTGCAACTTTACTATATTCATTGATTAGCTCTAGTAATTTTCTGGTAGAGTCTTTAGGGTTTTCTATATTGAGGATCATGTCATCTGCAAACAGTGAGAGTTTTACTTCTTCTTTTCCTTTCTGGATTCCTTTTACTTCTTTTTCTGCTCTGATTGCTGTGGCCAGAACTTCCAACACTATGTTGAATAGTAGTGGTGAGAGTGGGCACCCTTGTCTTGTTCCTGATTTCAGGGGAAATGCCTTCAATTTTTCACCATTGAGGGTGATGCTTGCTGTGGGTTTGTCATATATAGCTTTTATTATGTTGAGGTATGTTCCTGCTATTCCTGCTTTTTGGAGAGTTTTAATCATAAATGAGTGTTGAATTTTGTCAAAGGCTTTCTCTGTATCTATTGAGATAATCATATGGTTTTTATCTTTCGATTTGTTAATGTGGTGTATTACATTGATTGATTTGGGGATATTAAAGAATCCTTGCATCCCTGGGATAAAGCCCACTTGGTCATGGTGTATGATTTTTTTAATATGTTGTTGGATTCTGTTTGCTAGAATTACACTCTCCGACATAAACCACAGCAAGATCCTCTATGACCCACCTCCCAGAATATTGGAAATAAAAGCAATACTAAACAAATGGGACCTAATGAAACTTAAAAGCTTTTGCACTACAAAGGAAACTATAAGTAAGGTGAAAAGACAGCCCTCAGATTGGGAGAAAATAATAGCAAATGAAGCAACAGACAAAGGATTAATCTCAAAAATATACAAGCAACTCCTGCAGCTCAATTCCAGAAAAATGAATGACCCAATCAAAAAATGGGCCAAAGAACTAAACAGACATTTCTCCAAAGAAGACATACAGATGGCTAACAAACACATGAAAAGATGCTCAACATCACTCGTTATTAGAGAAATGCAAATCAAAACCACAATGAGGTACCATTACACGCCAGTCAGGATGGCTGCTATCCAAAAGTCTACAAGCAATAAATGCTGAAGAGGGTGTGGAGAAAAGGGAACCCTCTTACACTGTTGGTGGGAATGCAAACTAGTACAGCCGCTATGGAAAACAGTGTGGAGATTTCTTAAAAAACTGGAAATAGAACTGCCATATGACCCAGCAATCCCACTTCTGGGCATACACACTGAGGAAACCAGATCTGAAAGAGACACGTGCACCCCAATGTTCATCGCAGCACTGTTTATAATAGCCAGGACATGGAAGCAACCTAGATGCCCATCAGCAGATGAATGGATAAGGAAGCTGTGGTACATATACACCATGGAATATTACTCAGCCATTAAAAAGAATTCATTTGAACCAGTCCTAATGAGATGGATGAAGCTGGAGCCCATTATACAGAGTGAAGTAAGCCAGAAAGATAAAGAACATTACAGCATACTATCACATATATATGGAATTTAGAAAGGTGATAACGATAACCCTATATGCAAAACAGAAAAAGAGACACAGAAATACAGAACAGACTTTTGAACTTTGTGGGAGAATGTGAGGGTGGGACATTTCAAAAGAACAGCATGTATACTATCTATGGTGAAACAGATCACCAGCCCAGGTGGGATGCATGAGACAAGTGCTCCGGCCTGGTGCACTGGGAAGACCCAGAGGAATCGGGTGGAGAGGGAGGTGGGATGGGGGATCAGGATTGGGAATACATGTAAATCCATGGCTGATTCATATCAATGTATGACAAAACCCACTGGGAAAAAAGAAAAATAATAATAAAAAAAAAAAATTAAAAAAAAAAAAAAACTACTTATAAATGGTTAGACACAGGATTTGACAGAATTTAACAACTTGATGAATGCCCTTTCTCTCCCCTTGATCTATATCTCGCAATAAAACAATATTATTGATGTGAAATTAACAAATAAAAAAAATAAAAAACATCCTGTATAATAGAAAAATCAGAATAAAGATAGGAAATTGGGCTAAAGTATAATTCAGTGCATTATTGGACTTACTTGGTGACTTCATTTAATTAAATTTATGGTCTGCTTTTCTCACAAATTGATGGCAGAAAGAACTTTGTGGTCTTATGTTGTTTAAGAATGAGATGGCATCAGTAATAAATTCTGCTAAACATTTAAAGGAGAATTAATACCAATTCTTCTTAAACTCTTCCAAACAATAGAAAGCAAAGAAGAACTAAAGAACCTCTTGATGAAAATGAAAGAGGAGAGTGAAAAAGTTGGCTTAAAACTCAACATTCAGAAAACTAAGATCATGGCACGTGGCCCCATCAGTTCATGGCAAATAGATGGGGAAATAGTGGAAACAGTGACAGACTTTATTTTCTTGTGCTTCCAAATAACTGCAGATGGTGACTACAGCCATGACATTAGAAGATGCTTGCTCCATGGAAGAAAAGTTATGAACAACCTAGACAGCATATTAAAAAGCAGAGACATTGCTTTGCCAACAAACGTCCATCTAGTTAAAGCTTTGGTTTTTCCAGTAGTCATGTATGGACGTGAGAGTTGGACTATAAAGAAAGCTGAGCACTGAAGAACTGATGCTTTTGAACTGTGGTGTTGGAGAGACTCTTCAGAGTCCCTTTGACTACAAGGAGATCCAACCAGTGCATCCTAAAGGAAGTCAGTCCTGAATATTCACTGGGAGGACTGATGCTGAAGCTGAAACTCCAATACTTTGGCCACCTGATGCAAAAAACCGACTCATTTGAAAAGACCCTGATGCTGGGAACGATTGAAGGTAGGAGGAAAAGGGGAAGACAGAAGATGAGATGGTTGAAATGTATCACCAACTCAATGGACATGAGTTTGAGTAAACTCCAGGAGTTCATGATGGACAGGGAGGCCTGCCGTGCTGCAGTCCATGGGGTTGCAAAGAGTTGGATGCAACTGAACTGAAACAACAGAAGAGGAGAAATACTTCTAAACATATTCACTGAGGCCAGTGTTACCTGAAACCAAAACCAGACAAGAAAAGCACAAGAAAAGAAAATTGCAGGTCAATATCCTCTGATGAATATAGAGGAAAAAATTCTGTACAAAACTGAATTAAGGAATACATTAAAAGGATCAGTGCCATGACCCACTGGGATTTTTTTCCGGTGATGTGAAGATGGTTTATCATCCACAAATCAGTCAATGTGATACACCTCATTAACAAAACAAAGGGTAAAAATTGTGACCATCTTAACAGCCAGAAAGACCATTTGACAAAGTTCAACATCCACTTATGATTGAAAAACCCTCCATAAAGTGGGTGTAGAGGGAGCATACCTCAACTTACTAAACGTCATATATGATAGGTCCACAGCTAACATTATACTCAACAGTAAAAAGCTGAAAGCTTTTCCTCTAAGATCAGGAACAAGACAAGGATGGCCACTCTTCCCATGTCTATTCAACAGAGTACTGAAAATCTTAACCAGAGAAAAAGAAAAGGTATGAGATTGGAAAGGAGGAAGTAGAACTATAACACTTCATGGGTGATATGATGTTACATAGAGAAATGAATTCAGTAAGGCTGCAGGTTAAAAAAAATCAATATACAAAAATTTGTTGCATTTCTCTACACTAATAGAAACTATCAGAAAGAGAAATTAAAGAAACAGTGCTACTTACAATTGGATCAAAAAGAATAGGAATAAATTTAACCACAGTGGTGAAGAGCCTTTACACTGAAAACTATGACACTGGTGAAAGAAATTGAATCAGAAACAAATAAATGGAAAGATACTCTGTGCTTATAGTAATGGAAACAGTATGGTGTTAGCAAAATATATATGTATATATATATATATATGTATATATATATATACACACACACACACACACACATAGATCAGTGGAACATAGCAGATCAGTGGAACATAGCAGAGAGCCCAGAAATATACCCATCTATAGATGGTCAATTGTCTTATGACAAAGGTGCCAGTGTAAACAATGGGAAAAGGACAGTCTCTTCACAATATGGTACTGAGAAAACTGCACAGAGTCTCACATCAGAATGAAAAGGGACCACTATTTTATACCATGCACAAAATCAATTGAAAATGGGTTAAAGACTTGAAGTTTTATGACCTGAAACCATAAAACTTTTCCAAGAAAACATAGGCAGTAAGCTTCTTGATATCAGTGTTGGTGAATACTGGATTTGATACCAGCATCAAAGACCACAAAAGCAAAAATCAACAGTTGGGACTGCATCACACCTAAAAGCTTTCAGACAGAAAAGGAAATCATCAACAAAATGAAAAGGGAACCTATGAAATAGGAGAAAATATTTGCAAATTACATCTCTTATAAGGTGTTAACATCCAAAATATATATAGACCACATACAACTCAATAACAAAACGAAACAATCTGGTTAAGCCATGGTCAGAGAATCTGAACAGATATTTTCCTAAAGACGTACAAAGGCCAAAGTGTACATTAAATGATGCTCAAGATCTCGAATCATCAGAGAAATGCAAATCAAAACTTTGGTGAAATCTATTTTTTGACTGTTGCTTGGCTATAATAAAAAAATCCAAGTGTTGACACGTATGTGGAGAGAAGAGAATCCTTGTGCACTGTTCGTGGGAATGTAAATTATGCAGCCACTGGAGAAAACATTATGGAGGATCCTTGAAAAGCTAAAATTGAACTATCATATGATCCAGCAATTCCACTTCTGGGTATTTATCCAAAGGACAGGAAAATACTAACTTGGAAAGATATGTGTTCCCCATATTTATTACAGCATTATTTTCAGTAGCCAAGACATGGAAATAACCTCAGCGAACACCAGTGGATGAATCCATAAAGAAAATGTGGTATATGCACATGGTGGAATATTATACAACCACAAAAAGAGATAATTTCTAACAACATGGATGAACCTTGAAGGGATTTTGCAGGAACAAGTGGAATGGAGAAAGACAAAAACTATGTAATTTCACTTTTATATGGAATCAGAAAAACATACAGAAAAACTGAACCTGTAGTTCCAGAGAACAGATTGGTGGTTGCAGGGGCAGGATATTGGAAGAAGCAAAATGGGTGAAGGTGGTCAAAATATACAACGTTCCACTTATAAAGTAAGTAATCCCTGGAAATATAATGTACAGCATGTTTGCTATAATTAATAACACTGTATGATATTTTAAAAGTTAAGATAGTAGATCTAAAAAGTTCTCATTACAAGAAAAAAATTGCAAGTATGTGTGGTCATGGAAATTAACTAGATTTATTGTAATGATCGTTTCACAATATATGCAAATATCAAATCATTCATTTAATATAAAGTTATGTCAATTATATCTCAGATTTAAAATATTAAAAAATGAGTATTATTGAAATTCACATTACCATGAAGAAGTCCAGACCCAGATGGCTTCTCTGGTCAATTCTAAAAAACATTTGAGAGAAAACATCTTAATCTTAACCTGTCTCAGAATCCTTCTCAACTAATTATATGATGTCATCATAGCCATGGTCCTAAACCATGAGAAAGATCTTGCCAGAAAAAAGTTGTTATATGCTAATATTCATCCAAGTAATAGAGTCAGAAATCCTCTATAAAATACCAGTAAATCAAATTTATGGATATATAAAGTCTATAGCATATTATAGCTAATATGGGATTCAAAAGTAGTTAATGTATCCATAAAACCAATTAATGCCTTTGACCATATTAAAAGACGAAAGGGAAAGACTGTGTATTTTAGTTGATACCTTCAAAACATTTAAAACATAAATAATTTGTTGCAAACTTAGTAAATTTGTAAAGTAAGGAATGCTTTAATCTGATAGAAACTATAAAGTGGAAAACCAGTGAAATATTGAATCATTTTAGTATAAAAAAGGAGTGACGGTAGGCACTATTGTAAATAAAAAATATATTTAGCAAAGTTAGAACTCAGTATAAATTTTCAGCTATCTTTTATATATTAACAAAAGTAAAATAATAATTTCAAAATGAGTTCACTTATCTTAGTATACTTGCACAACATATACCTCAGAATAATTATAATGAAAGATGTGCAGACCTTTCTATAGATAGTTCAAAAATGTTTTGAGAGAAACTAAAGATGACCTAAAATAAAGAGGAATATATGATGCTGGAATGCAGTATATTGTAAAGATGGCATTTCTCTCTAAGTTTATCAGTTAACCGGTGCAATCAAAATCAAAATCCCAAAAGGTTTTCTTTTTGTGTGCATGAGAATTTGTAAGTCTATTCTCCGCATTACAGGAAATAAAGACGGTCAATATTAACAAATATAATGTTGAAGAACCAAATTGGAGCCTTTGGCTACCTCATAGCAAAAATTATTTTGATGGAATAGTGGTTAGGATAACAAAAATAGAAAAATAGGCCAGAATAGAATAGATTTCATCAGTACCTCTGCAGGTTAGTAGCTTGACTTATGATGGAGGTGGCAGTGCAATGCAGTGGGCTCAAGAATTATCTTTTTGTTAAAGATAATCAGGTCAGTTGAATAGCTAAATGAAAGGAAAATGAATCTAAATTCTCTCCATAGTACCATATGCTCCCCAAATCAATACCAGACAGATTGTAGGTCTCAGGTAAGAGTTAAGATAATAAATTGTCTCAAAAATAATGTAGAAGGGTCTTTTCAGGACAAAAAGCACCAGCAATGAAGGAAAAGATTGAGAAATTATGCCCAAACTAAGAATGTCTGTCCTCCGAGTTACCATTAAAAAATGGAAAAGACAGGACACAGACTGGGAGAGGATATTTGGAAAGTTTGAACAGTTCTGACAAATCAGTAAGAACAAAAACAGATCAACTAATAGCAAACAAATGGGTAAAAGACTTGAAGAAATGTTTCACAAATGAAAAGTGCTTCATCAAATGTCAAGGAAATGCAGCTGAAAACTGTGATGAGGTATTACATTCCCCAGAAGAGCTAAAATGGAGAAGACTAGTAATACCAAGTATTGGCAAGATGGGGGGCAAGTGAAACTAATATACTTCTGATGAGAATTAAATGCATGCCACCATTTTGGAAATCTCTTTGGCTGTATCCACTATAGCTAAACATTTATAAATCCATGATCAAGAAATTCCACTCTAGGTATATACCTGTGGATATATATATATTCCTATATTCAGTGAAAGATATGTACAAGAATGTTCACCACAAATTTTTTTGTAATAGCCCCAAGCAGGAAACAACCCAAATGTTCAACTGTTCAGTGAGTGAAAGTCACTCAGTCATGTCCGACTCTTTGTGACCCCATGAACTATACCAGTGTATGGGATTCTCCAGGCCAGAATACTGGAGTGGGTAGCCATTCCCTTCTCCAGGGGATCTTCCCAACCCAGGGATCAAACCCAGGTCTCCTGCATTGTAGGTGGTTTCTTTTTTTTCTTTCCTTCTTTCTTTCTTTTTTTTTTTTTACCATTTATTTTTATTAGTTGGAGGCTAATTACTTTACAATATTGTAGTGGTTTTTGCCATACATTGACATGAATCAGCCATGGATTTACATGTGTTCCCCATCCCGATCCCCCCTCCCGCCTCCCTCCCCACCCCATCCCTCTGGGTCTTTCCAGTGCACCAGCCCCAAGCACTTGTCTCATGCATCCAACCTGGGCTGGTGATCTGTTTCGCCCTAGATAATATACATGTTTCGATGCTGTTCTCTCAAAACATCCCACCCTCGCCTTCTCCCGCAGACTCCAAAAGTCTGTTCTGTACTTCTGTGTCTCTTTCTGTTTTGCATATAGGGTTATCATTACCATCTTTCTAAATTCCATATATATGCGTTAGTATACTGTATTGGTCTTTATCTTTCTGCCTTACTTCACTCTGTATAATGGGCTCCAGTTTTATCCATCTCATTAGAACTGATTCAAATGAATTCTTTTTAATAGCTGAGTAATATTCCATGGTGTATATGTACCACAGCTTCCTTATCCATTCGTCTGCTGATGGGCATCTAGGTTGCTTCCATGTCCTGGCTATTATAAACAGTGCTGCGATGAACATTGGGGTGCACGTGTCTCTTTCAGATCTGGTTTCTTTAACAGCTGAGCCACAAAGGAAGCCCATTCAACTGTTGAATGGGTAAATAAATTGTGACATATTCATATGGTGGAATATTATAAGCAGGGAAAATGAATTACCTACCACTACGTGCAGCACCATGATGAATCTTAGAGACCCAATGACAGCTGAAGAAGCTAGATAAAAAGGGAACACAGGCAGTATTTCCAAATTAGAAAAATAATCAATGGTGATAGAATAGTGGTTACCTTGGGAGAGGATGTGAAGGCAGCCTCTAGTTGTAGGTTCTGTCCTATTATTAGATCTGGGTGATGATTACACGGGTTTGTTTATTTACTTGAAGTTTTATGAAGTTATATATTTTATGAAGTAAAGTTTTATGAAGTTATATATTCAGGATTTATATATTTTTCTGAATTTGTTATATTTATTAAAAACGTGGGCCCTCCAAACTGTAATTTTACTTTAAAAAATTGAAATGACTTTATTGTCTTTTGAATCCTTGAACACTCTGTGCAAATTTCTCATGTTCTTCTTCTCAATCTTAATAATAAACATGTGCAGTGGAGAATTATTTATGGGGTAGTTTTTTGTTTTTCACATTTGTCTTTTTAAAAAGGGTAATGGATTGCAGGCATGTATTAAATATTTCAAATTCTTTTCCTTATGCCTTGATATTAAAAATGTTATATTCATGATGGATGTTTTATTGTTGTGTTGTAATTATAGGTGAACTTTATCTAGGTGAAAAAGCAGACCTGCTGTTTGAATAACTGAAACTAAGTAAAATATTTGATATCATAAGAATCTCTAGGTTCATTTTACATTCTCTTATCTTGATGTTAACACATTGTATTAGGTGACATTTAACCATAAGAAATACCTGGTGAAAAATTTAAAATTAAATAGACTAAAAATTTGAAGCAAAAGAGAAGCAAAAAGATGATGTATCTTGGTATTGGCATACAAAGAATTGCTTAGGAGAATGCGACTTTGAAGTTAAAAACCCAATTTCAAGATAAAGTCCAATAGTTTTTTTCCAACAACTTTGTTGTTGCTGAGGAAAACTTGTAACACATTTGCATGTCATTTGTTTCCTCATATATAAAATGCAGGCAGTAAGATTACATGTAAAGTGTTTAGCTCAAATCCTGGTACATAGTAACTTCTAACTTTATGACCTATAACTTTAATAATAATAACATTTTTTACCTTAAACAGTAAAGTAAGTTGAGCAGCTTGGAAGAAACAACCAAATTTGTTTTTGTAGATTATTGAAAAGTTCATATTTACGTACCCTAATTTATTTATTTATTGTTTTTAAAATTTTTTTAATTTTTTTTTATTTTTTATTTTTTATTTTTTCCAGTGGGTTTTGTCATACATTGATATGAATCAGCCATGGATTTACATGTATTCCCAATCCCGATCCCCCCTCCCACCTCCCTCTCCACCCGATTCCTCTATTTATATGTTAACTTTGAAAAGTTCATGTTTATGTACCCTAATTTATAATTTATATGTTAATTAGGCATATAAATTATTGGAACATGCTAATTGTACATATTGACTAAAATATGAATACAAAAATGGAGATGTCATGTGGGAGTTTCAGGTTTTGTATGATGCTATAATAAAATTTAGACTTAACTACTTTTGTATTATATTTTTAACTTATGTCCTCTTTGCTAAATCAAGCTGTTCCTTAAATGACTGTTTTATTTTTTTTAATGGAAATTTTGTTTTTATTTGAAAATAAGATTGCTCATTTTCGGTCTTAAAATATGTAAGGCAGCTTTCTACAGATGGTGAAATATTTATTTTCCCTAAATTAATAGAGTTGATATATTTTTTAAAAATCCCACATACATGGGTAAAATATTATTGGGATATTCATTTATCTTATATGCTTTATGGATTTGGTAATTGTTGAAACTATAAAATTGGTCCAATTCATTGTGCACTTTATATTTTCCTTCCTTGATGAGCTACATATAAATCATTGTATTTTTCATTGTTAATAGGCATTTAATTAAATAGTTCTTGTTAACTTTCATAAGTGTCATGAAATCTCTCTGCATCACGTATGCATAGTTACAACTTTTGCACTTTATCAGTCTTTTAACTCTGTGGACCATTTGTTTTGTCTTTTATGTTTAGCTGAAATTTCACCCCCAGCACATGCTGTTGCTATGCCTTTCTTTGGCTATTTGTATACTGAGTCTGTTATATTACTGCTAACTAGTTCCTGCTTCTTAAGAGACATTTCTGTTTTACAGTATAGATCTTTAAAGACCATTTATTACTAATAACTAGTAACTATGACTCTTGATTACAGGTTCTTTTTCTTCTAGAAAAATCCCACAGCACTTTATCTTTGTGGTGATGCAAACGTGTGTGTTTGCTAAAACTGAGATGTGAAAATAATGATGGGATAACACAGTGTCTTTGTTAATCATTGAAAAATATGACATATCCTATTTTCCTGGTAAACATGAAAGGGAAATCATTTCATGTTTCCTTATTTTTCATGAAAGGAATAAATATAAGAATTTGTTCTTTTAAAGATAGAAAACTGTGTGATAATTACATTATACTTGCCATGATTAGATTGCTTTCCTGTGACTCAGGATCTAAAGAAATATATTCATCATTCTAGTAGGTTTCATGCTTGAAATAAGGACTTGAACTTTAGATAACAGCTAAATATCTTTAAAGTGTATAGTGAAAACCAGGACTTTCCATTCAGTAAAGTGTTCTTTCTAGGCTGGGAGTAGGCTTAGAAGATATTTTTCTGAAGATGAAGTAAATTATTGAAGAAGCCAAAATGCTCTGTTACAAGTAATCTGTTGAATCTATTGAATTTCACTGTGCCTTCAAAACAATCCTACCTGTATACTTACATTGATATTTTTATATCACTTTATAACATTAAAAAATATTTAGTGTGTATGTAAATATTATGCACATTTCCTTCTTGAAGCTTGTTTACTAAGGAATGGAGGTTCTTAGTTATGGCAAATATTCCTGCCTACGTAGTGTGAGCTTTTGACTCAAGTAATGAATTTTCTAAGGAAAAAATTACAAATAAACTTAAATGAATGAGGAATTTGAAGCGCACCTCAAGTTTCACTGAGGTATTTCATATGTGCTAAAGAAGGGAGGTTGGTTATAGAAACTTAACCTTTAAGGTGAGAGTGTTGAGAGTTTTAAATTCTGATGGATTGAGCAGGTGAAGGCAATTTTTGTTAATATATGGCTTTGTGATTTGTTCTGTTTTGCACTTTGGATATAATTATATTCACTTATTTTTTTAAAGAGTCACGTAACGGTTATGAGACTAACAAATTCATTAATAAATATGTTTTAAATAATATTTTGATGCAGTTTCAGAATTTTTTATCAGCATATACCATTTGTTATATTGTGAACTTTTATATAAGAGTGGAAAGATTTGGCAAAGAGAAATTTTATTTTATCAGAGATGTATAGTTAGATGCTCTATTTCTAAATGGATCTTTTGGAGGAGAATAGTGGTTCCAGAATCAAAGGTCTGTAGGTTTGAGAATGTGATAAATGTTCACGTTTGCTTTTGAATATATTTTTATTTCATGTACCTGGTACAGACTCAGCCCAGTGCCTTTTGAGGTTCTGATAACTAAATTAAATGAAATTTTTTTGTCTGTTTGAGATTAAATGCTATAAATTAAAAGTTTGAATACTGTTACCTGTCCTTCAGAATTGGAGGTAGGTTTTGGTGCAGGGACTACATTTCAGTTTATTTAAGTGACACTAATTAAAACCTTGCTAGCTATTTATTTGTTTGCTTATTATTTATCTTGGCTTTTTCTTTCCACAGAAGGTTGATGTGGAAAAATGGGTATGTGTTTTCTAAGAGATTGTGATCTAAATGGCTGCATGTTTGCTGTTGCCTCTAATCTTTTTGTTTGGCTTCCTGGTGTGGCTGGTATTATTAGTATTCAAAGTAACTGTATGTTGTAACCAACATGTATTTTACCAGTCTTTAGTTGGAACTTTCTAAATTTCTAGTTTTGTTTCTTTGAAAATGGGATCTGTTCAAATATTCTCTATTACTAGAACATTCATTTCAGTTCAGTCACTCAGTTGTGTTTGACTCTTTGTGACTCCATGGACTGCAGCACCCCTGGCTTCCCTGTCCATCACCAACTACCTGAGCTTGATCAAACTCATGTCCATCGAGTTGGTGATGCCATCCAACCATTTCCTCCTCTGTCATCCACTTCTCCTCCTGCCTTCAATCTTTCCGAGCATCCGAGTTTTTTCCAGTGAGTCAATTCTTCGCATCAAGTGGCTAAAGTATCGTAGTTTTAGCTTCAGCATCGGTCCTTCCAGTGAATATTCAGGACTGATATCCTTTAGGATGGACTAGTTGGATCTCCTTGCAGTCCAAGGGACTCTTAAGAGTCTTCTCCAACATCACAGTTCAAAAGTATCAACTCCTCAGTGCTCAGCCCTCTTCATAGTCCAGCGCTTACAACCACACATGACTACTGGAAAAACCATAGCTTTGACTAGATGGACTTTTGTCAGCAAAGTAATGTCTCTGCTTTTTAATATGCTGTTTAGGTTGGTTAGAGCTTTTCTTCCAAGGAGCAAGTGTCTTTTAATTTCATGGCTGGTATCACCATCTGCAGTGATTTTGGAGCCCCAGAAAATAAAGTCAGCCAATGTTTCTCCATCTATTTGCCATGAAGTGATGGGACCAGATGCCATGATCTTACTTTTCTGAATGTTGAGTTTTAAGCGAACTTTTTCAATCTCCTCTTTCACTTTCAAGAGGCTCTTTAGCTCTTTGCTTTCTGCCATAAGGGTGGTGTCATCTGCATATCTGAGGTTAATTTCTCCCGGCAATCTTGATTCCAGCTTGTGCTTCATCCAGCCTGGCATTTCGCATGATGTACTCTGCACATAAGTTAAATAAGCAGGGTGACAATATACAGCCTTGATGTACTCCTTTCCCTATTTGGAACCAGTTTGTTGTTCCATGTCCAGTTCTAACTGTTGCTTTTTGACCTGCGTACAGATTTCTCAGGAGGCAGGTCAGGTGGTCTGGTATTCCCATCTCTTAAAGAATTTTCCACAGTTTATTGTGATCCACACAGTCAAAGGCTTTGGCATAGTCAATAAAGCAGAAGTAGATGTTTTTTCTGGAACTCTCTTGATTTTATGATGATCCAGCAGATGTTGGCAATTTGATCTCAGGTTCCTCTGCCTTGTGTAAATCCAACCTGAACATCTGGGAGTTCATGGTTCACATACTGTTGAAGCCTGGCTTGGAGAATTTTGAGCATTACTTTGCTAGTGTGAACATTATCATCTCTATATGATTGGCTTTGTTATTATGATCATCGAAAGGAAGACTTCCTGGTCAATGGGAAGACTTGTATTAATGTTGTATGTCTTACTGAAAAATCTTGACCGTTTAATCTTAAGTTCTGATTGTTAAGTCTTATATATTTCCATGTGCTGTAGAAAAAGGCTTTTTCCATATTCATACAATCTTGAAAAGTGAGGGTGAATGATAAAATATCATGAGGAAAGTTAGCAGTTGCCAGGAATCTGGAGGATAAGTTTGGGGACCAACAGAATGACAATGTGTAATGTGACCAAATTATGTTATTACTGTTGGTTTCAGTTTCTTCAACTATTGAAAAAGAGAGGGAAAGAAGGGGGGCAGGCAGACAGGGAAAGAGCCTTCTAATTCTCAACTCCTTGTAATTCTGAGTGGAAAATAGAATCTCCTTTTCCACCACTGACATTCCGGATCCACTTTTTTCCCCAAATGAGCAAAACAGTGAGGCCCTTCATTGTTGTATTTTGTTGTTCACTCTGTGACTTAATATGATGAATCAGCTAAGATTGGATTAACTGATGGCTTTATTTTAGTTTCGTTGTTTTTCTTGATTCTGCGATGCTTTTCTCCTGAGGCAACATTCTGAGACATTTGCTGTCTTTTCAGTAGCCTTTCAGTTGTTTCCCAGACAGTCATATGTACACCTGTTTTGTGTGTGTGTGTGTGTGTGTGTGTGATTCTTTGCTCTTTTTTCATCTCTTTCAGCCCTTAATTTAAGAGAAGTTTTATTTATTAAATTTACCACTTCCCTGATGATGACACCCTTGTGTGGATTTTGGAGAACTACTAATTCGGTATTTTAACCCTGGAAATAATTATAATTCTTCATTTATTTCTTCATAACTAGCCTTTTACTAATTTTGTTCAGTCCTCTCCTTTTGAAATGTCTTCTCTTCTTTGCCTATAGTTAAAATTCTGATCTGAATTCTTATCTTGGAAATGGAAACCTGTTTCTTTCTAAGAACGTGTGTTTCACCTTTTTGTGGTCCTTCCCCAAGATCAGCCATCCTGAGATAAGTCCCTCTCTCATCTTTTTATCCCTTCACTTACATTGCAGTGTTTCTGTGCTGTATCCAAACCAGTATTTCTTAAACCAGCCATTCAAGCAACTTTAATTCCTTTGGAAATAGAATGGGTAAATGAATAAACCCCCCTTTTACGATCGTCTAGAAGTATTCCCATTTTCCCTCTGTGCATTTGGTTGCTTTCTTGATCCTGCCTTGCTGTGTAGTTTTTTTCTCTCTCATTTTCATGATAATTTCTCATCTCAAAATTTACTCTTGGTATGTTTATTTGCAAACCTTTACCTTAGTGATTGCTTTCTAGTTATGAGAAAGTATTGGAGATAACACTGAGCTGACAGTCATGCCGCTTAGTTTTGCAAGTGAATCAATGTATAACTTATGTGTTGTAGGTCTCAGTAAATTTTAGATTTGAGTTATTTCTTTCATTGAAAATCCACAGAGGTCAAATCTTATGCACTTGCTCTAGGAATTTTGAAAGTCTGCAGTCACATGTAGAATTTGTTCCCTTTTTCTGTCACTTGAAGGATAACAGAAAACAGTTCAACCCTCTGCCTACCAGCCTGCCCTCGGGGTTCCTTCTGCTGTCCGCTTGGGTTAAATTAAGAAGGGGTCCAGGACCTTTCTCACTGATACTCTACAGCCATTTCAAGTCAATTCTTCAGCAGTCAGCTTTCTTTATAGTCCAACTCTCACATCCATACATGACTACTGGAAAACCAGAGCTTTGACTAGACAGACCTTTGTCAGCAAAGTAATGTCTCTGCTTTTTAATATGGTGTCTAGGTTTATCATAGCTTTTCTTCCAGGGAGCCAGTGTCTTTCAAATTCATGACAGCAGTCACCATCTGCAGTGATTTTGGGGCCCCAGAAAAGAAAGTCTTTCACTGTTTCCATTGTTTCCCTATCTGTTTGCCATGAAGTGATGGGACTGGATGCCATGATCTTCGTTTTTTGAATGTTGAGTTTTAAGCCAACTTTTTCACCCTCCTCTTTCATCTTCATCAAGAGGCTCTTTAATTCCTCTTCACATTCTGCCATAAGGGTGGAATCATCTACATGTCTGAGGTTATTGATATTTCTCCTGGAAATCTTGATTCCAGCTTGTGCTTCATCCCACCTGACATTTCAAATGATGTACTCTGTGTATAAGTTAAATAAGCAGGGTGACAATATACAGCCTTGATGTACTCTTTTCCCAACTTGGAACCAGTTTCATGTCCAGTTGTAACTGTTGCTACTTGACCTGCATACAGATTTCTCAGGAGGCAGGTCAGGTGGTCTGGTATTCCCATCTCTTGAAGAATTTTCCACAGTTAGTTGTGATCCACACACTTGAAGGCTTTGGTTTAGTCAGTAAAGCAGAAATATTTGTTTTTCTGGAACTCTTGCTTTTTTGATGAGCCAACGGATGTTGGCAATTTGATCTCTGTTTCTTCTGCCTTGTCTAAATCCAGCCTGAACATCTGGAAGTTCACAGTTCATGTACTGTTGAAGTCTGCCTTGGAGAATTTTGAGCATTAATTTGCTAGCATGTGACATGAGTGCAATTGTGTGACAGTTTGAACTTTCCTTGGCATTGACTTTCTTTGAGATTGAAATGAAAACTGACCTTTTCCATTCCTGTGGCCACTGCTGAGTTTTTCAGCTTTGCTGGCATATTGAGTGCAACACTTTCACAGCATCATCTTTAAGAATTTGAAATAACTCAACACAATTCCATCATCTGCATTAGCTTTGTTTGTAGTGATGCTTCCTAAAGCCCACTTGACTTTGCATTCCAGGATGTCTGGTTCTAGGTGAATGATCATACCATCGTGGTTATCTGGGTCATGAAGATCTTTTTTGTACAGTTCTTCTGTGTATTCTTGCCACCTCTTCTTAATGTCTTCTGCTTCTGTTAGGTCCATACCATTTCTGTCCTTTATTGAGCCCATCTTTGCATGAAATGTTCCCTTGGTATCTCTAATTTTCTTGAAGAGATCTCTAGTCTTTCCCATTCCATTGATTTCCTTATTTCTTTGCATTGATCACTGAGAAAGGCTTTCTTACCTCTCCTTGCTATTCTTTGGAACTCTGCATTCACATGGATATATCTTTCTTTTTCTCCTTTGCCTTTCGCTTTTCTTCTTTTCTCAGCTATTTGTAAGCCCTCCTCAGACAACCATTTTGCCTTTTTGCTTTTCTCTTTCTTGGGGATGGTCTTGATCATTGCTTCCTCTACAATGTCATGAACCTCCATCCTTCAGGCACTCCTGTATCAGATCTAATCCCTTGAATCTGTTTTAAACTTCCACTTTATATTCCTGTGTTAATTTTGTTGCTAATCCCTTATCTGTGTAATTTTTAAGAAGACATCTCAGTAAAGGTTCTTTTAAAACTTCTAAGAAAAGTCCGTTTGTACAGGTATTAATTTTTGTAATCAGTTGTCATCTCACAAAACTAAAATAAGAGTTAAAAATAATCCAGTGTTGAGGTGAAAGGCATAATTAAGGTAGAAAAGCTTTGTACATCACTGTTTCTTTCTTTGTACCAGTAACAGATTGAATATAATTATGCATTCTCTTGGAAGTCTGATATTTGATTGCAATTTTTAGAATAAAGTATTGTTTGATTTGTTTTTCTAATCATAATCATTTTATATGCTAAGAAAATCCCTTAGGGCTTTTATATCTACTAGATCAAGTAACATAAGCTTATAGATCAAAGGCTCCTGCTTGTTTTTATCATCTATTAGACTCCCAGTGCCATATTTGTTTGAGTTAAAATGTAAGAATTGCTATGTCTCTTCCTGGTTTTCATGTTAATGTAGCACAGTGGGAAGAGGGGATATGTCCCATTTTTTGCTCACATTTGACACTTCATCTGACTTGTCCATTCTGGAGTAATTAAACTAAACCTGAGGCAATGAATTGCTGCCACTTGCAATTTTGCCCTAAAGAAGTAAAATTCCCCTCTTTGTGTTTCTGTGTGAATTGATTTTCATCCTCAAATTTCTCCTAAGACGGAAAGCACCATGCCTGGCCTCTGTCTTTATAGTTGTCCATCTCCATATGTTGTCTAATGATATTTTATCTCTTAAATAATTTCCTTATTACACTTATTGCATGCATGAAAATAATTCTTTTCACCTAAATCAAAGCTATTTGTTTCAATATTATCATTCATGAGTTTTCTTTTTTTTTTCTCCTATCATTATCAACTTGTAAGGAATTTTTATTCTTTTTCTGTTGCTTTTTATCATACTCATGCCATTGGCATTGAGGTTAAAATAATGTATTTTTCCTTTATATTTTAATATGTTTTACTTTCTTTCTTGCCTTGAATGATCCTTTTTGGATATCTCATAAAGAAATAAGCCAAATGAACCAATAGACGATTTGTACAAAAAATTATGTCAGTAATGCCAGAAATAACCTTTCATGTTCTTATCTTTTGAAAATAATGTGTGTCTGTTACATCTGTTCTTTTCTCTTTGTGTGATGGCTATTTTAGCTTTTGCTTATTTACAGGGCTCATTTTTATTTTATCATTTATACAGATTACTCTCTTCTCTGGCTTGCTCATGCTGCATTCACATACAACTAAAAATTATGACGAGCAGACTTCAAAAACTGAATTGACCACTTTTTTCTATTTGCTACAGTTCTGAAGTAGTTCAACCGAAATAACTGACAAAATCAAGCTGAGACCATTTCTGAAAGAAATATCTCCAAAACTTAGATAAATTAGAAAACCAAAAATCTCATCAGAAAGTATCTATTACAAACCATGTTCTGTAACATGATTTTGAAGTTTTTCTTTGAATTAGGACTTACAATGATGTTTTGTAATTCCTCAGTGATATCTATATCACTGGTGATCATTTGTAGGCATGTGATTAGTCAGTTTCAACATGGAAAATAAGTTCTAGGGTATTATTTACCGTGGATATTAACTACACAGTGTAACTGCACAGACTGTGTTTTCTGAGATGAGAATGAAATGGTTCTTTACAATTTTTCCTTAAAATTATAATCCTGAAAATGAAAGAATCACTCATGATAGAATTGCCATTTAGTCGTATACATATTACTATGTCTGTATGTTTCAGGGAAGCAAGTGTGATATTTAACACCTGTGTTAGAAAACTTCCCCTTGTTTTCTTTAAAGCTAATGTGGGTATGTGTGTGTGTTCTTCTGTAGGACTTACATGCTCTTGGCAACTAGATTTTGCCCTAAGCTGTCAAACATAATATTTTTCCTTCTTCAGTCTTTCCATCTGTGTACCTCTCCCAGGAATAAGAAGTCAAAGAAACTTTATGAGTCTAAAGAAAAAGAAAGGAATACATGTACATGTTATATTTTGTAGAAGAAAAAGAGCTGTTATAATATAAGTCATTAGAGGTGGCTTAGTCAAGAGAAAAAGAAAAGTTTTGTGACTTATTTCTTTGATATTCATATATAGCAATATGTAGTGCCTAAGGAGTTGCTTTTGGTCATTTTTTGCATGAAATATGGGCAGCCCATCACAGCATATTAATTGATTGTCTACTGTACCTGTTTCTAATCCACTATTTTACTCGTTAGGTGGGTTGCTGTTTATATTACTGTGATTTTATATAATAGATAAGATGAAAAAAAAGTCTAGACCATTTCCAGAGTATAATTTTAAGAGTATACCTTTTTTGAGATGCTTAGAAATGTTGTAAATTGAATCACGCATTAATGTCAAACAGCATGTTTTCACAGAAAAAGAATGAACTAATCTAAAAACATACTAAAAGAGAGTTTTGCTTGCTACAGCTTTTCTCTAGCATGTAGTTGACATTGAGTTTTGTTGTGACAACACAGTGAATATTTTTTGTTTATTATTCATGTTACTCCACTTACAGCAAGGTAGTCTTTATAAATAGGAGGTTTTAAAATATCTTTGAAATAATGTGTATTTAATATTTTCTCTTTTTTCCTTATGCCCCTCCAGAAATTCATGATGAAGGTAAGATATTGGATCATCTACTGTATTACTGTGTTACTCTGTATGTTTTATGTTTGGTTAGTCACATTTGTTTAATTTTTAAATTTGTGGCTTTTTTCTTCACTTTTTCAAGTTTAAAAAAATTAAACCAAACTTTAGAACTTTAAAATCTAAGTAAGTACATCCCATGTTTAGATTTGTCAAAAATGACATTTTATATCTTTGGGTCACATTGTGACATATTAGGTCTTACTTAGCCAATGTCAGGAATTTCTTCCATTGAAGCAGTTATTTTTTCTACAGTTCTCCATTTAGAATTTTTACTGTGGGGGCTTTAAAGAGTGTTACATGTTTATGCACTCTTGCATGAGTATAATAGGAAATTCATACACTGGAAAATTAGAAGAGACATCAAGAAACTCCTCCTAGTGAATTACTTACTCCAGGAGAAGTGAAAATAATTCACCCTCTTATTTGTTTATTTATGGCTGTGCTGGGTCCTTGTGGCTCCCCGAACTTCCTCTCGTTGCTGTGCGTGGGCTTCTCATCGCCATGGCTTCTCCTGTTGTAGGGCCCAGGCCCTAGGGCACACGGGTTTCAGGAGTTGTGGCATGTGGGCTCAGCTGCTGAGACCGCTGGGCTCCAGAGCACAGGCGCGGTCATTGTGGTGCATGGGCTAAGTTGCTCCGTGGCATGTGGGATCTTCCCAGATCAAGGATGGACCTGGTATCTCTCGGACCGGCAGGCAGATTCTTTACCACTGAGCCCCCAGGAGCCCCTCAACTTCTTTCTATTCCTCTATCAAATTATAAAAATGAAAATATTTTAAAAAGAGACAAACTGAAATTGCAGAGTAAAATACATGGTCATGTCATTAAAGGACACGTGTAGGGGAAAATGTGGAACAGCAGAATGTTGTTGTTTGAGACAAAAAGTAGAAATGTTTTCATTTTTATGTACCTACCACATTTCCCGTATAACTTTAACAAAGTTTATTTTTTATCCTAAAAGCTGAGGAACAGTGTATAGAGAAGTTGTGTTCAGGTAATGAAGGCTTCATATAGTTTGAGATGTTAAAAGAATATCACTTCAAAAGACAGAAACTCTGAAAAGTATGAAATTAAAATTCTGAATGTAGATTTAAATGGCTGCTAGAAAAAAAGGAAGCAAAGTATCCATGTCTGTCTGTGGAGTTACATTCTTATTTAACAAAACTCTGAAAAGGGGCATTGTACTGACACATGGATCTATTCATTAGCCTTAAGAATTTAACAGTTTCGGTAGAATGACAGAACAGAGTATTTATTTGAAGTCCCAGGCAACAAGGACCCAAAACATTTTCCAGAATTTCAAAATATTCCATCTATTATTTTTCAGTAAAATATATTATTACCTTGCAAAGAGAAGACATGAACTGCTCAATGAAACATATCACGAAATGAAGGATTTGGTTGGACAATGTTATCAATAGTGGGAAACATGAATGTGTTCTCTCTTTGCAAATATTAACAAATAATAAACTTGCTCACTAAATCTGCATTTATTGTACTCATTTTATTAATACCATCTCACCCCTGTCCAAATAAATCTCTTGTCAGTTTCATATCTATGCTTCCTTGGAGGATGGTGAATGGGATAGTTCCCTGAAGCATGTACCTCAAGTTCTTTCATGAGCAGATTCATACAAAAATCAATGGCAATAGAAAAATGATGTCCATTTAGTTTAAACCAGGTGGCATACCTAAAATAATTTAGTTAGGTTGTGATTTATTTTAATTGCAAGGTCAGAAACCCAATGACTTATTTTTATACCTGCTTTGAATCATCTAGAAAGGTTAGAATTTAACCGAGTGAAGGCATATGCGTTAAACTATAGTAATTTAAGCCACTTACAAGGAAAAGGATGCTAAATTTTATTCAGCTTTCACTTTTCAATCATGACTTGGCTTTGGGTTTCAGACCTGGACACACTGTTAATAACTTCCTAGAACCAGCCAGATGCTTCCTTGTCACAGGAGCTATTTCTGCTGGTTGGCACTGAACAGTGATTAGTTAGTACTGTCCTGGTCCTGGTTCCTCTGCCTTTTCTAAATCCAGCTTGAACATCTGGAAGTTCAAGGATCATGTACTGTTGAAGCCTGGCTTGGAGAATTTTGAGCATTACTTTGCTAGCATGTGAGATGAGTGCAATGTGCAGTAGTTTGAGCCTTCTTCAGCATTGCCTTTGGGATTGGAATGAAACTGACCTTTTCCAGTCCTGTGGCCACTGCTGAGTTTTCCAAATTTGCTGATAGGTTGAGTGCATCACTTTTATAACATCATCTTTTAGGATTTGAAATAGCGCAGCTTGAATTCCTTCACCTCCACTAGTTTTGTTCACAGTGATGCTTCTTAAGGCCCACTTTGCACTCCAGGGTGTCTGGCTCTAGGTGAGTGATCACACTATCGTGGTTATCTGGGTCATGAAGATCTTTTTTGTACAGTTCTTCTGTGTATTCTTGCCACCTCTTCTTAATATCTTCTGTTTCTGTTAGGTCCATACCATTTCTGTCCTTTATTGTGCCCATCTTTTCATGAATGTTCCCTTTGTATCTCTAATTTTCCTGAAGCGATCTCTAGTCTTTCCCATTCTGTTGTTTTTCTCTATTTCTTTGCAATTGATCACTGAGAAAGGCTTTCTTACCTGTCCTTGCTATTCTTTGGAACTCTGCATTCACATGGGTATATCTTTCCTTTTCTCCTTTACCTTCACTTCTCTTCTTTGCATAGGTGTTTGTAAGTCCTCCTCAGACAAGCATTTTGCCTTTTTGCATTTCTTTTTCATGGGGATGGTCTTGATCACTGCCTCCTGTACAGTGTCACAAACCTCTGTCCATAGTTCTTCAAACACTCTGTCCATCAGATCTAATCCCTTGAATTTATATGTCACTTCCACTGTATATTCATAAGGGATTTGATTTAGGTCATACCTGAATGGTCTAGTGATTTTCCCAGCTTTCTTCAGTTTAAGTCTGAATTTGGCAATAAGGATTTCATGATCTGAGCGACAGTCAGTTCCTGGTCTTGTTTTTGCTGACTGTATAGAGCTTCTCCATCTTTGGCTGCAAAGGAACCAGAGATCAAATTGCCAACATCTGTTGGATCATCATAAAATGAAGAGAGTTCCAGAAAAACATCTTCTTCTGCTTTATTGACTATGCCAAAGCCTTTGACTGTGTGAATCACAATAAACTGTGGAATGTGCTTCAAGAGATGGGAATACCAGACCACCTGACCTGCCTCCTGAGAAATCTGTATGCAGGTCAAGAAGCAACAGTTAGAACCAGACATGGAACAACAGACTGGTTCCAAATAGGAAAAGGAGTGCGTCAAGGCTGTATATTGTCACCCTGACTATTTAACTTCTTTGCAGAGTACATCATGAGAAGTGCTGGACTGGATGAAGCTCAAAGTGAAATCAAGATTGCCGGGAGAAATATCAATATCAATAATCTCAAATATGCAGATGACACCACCCTATGGCAGAAAGAGAAGAATTAAAGAGCCTTTAACATGAAAGAACATGAAAGAGGAGATTGAAAAAGTTGGCTTAAAACTCAACATTTAGAAAACTAAGATCATGGCATCCGGTCTCATTACTTCATGGCAAATAGATGGGGAAACAATGGAAACAGTGACAGACTTTCTTTTTTGGGGGACTCCGAAATCACTGCAGATGGTGACTGCAGCCATGAAATTAAAAGACCCTTGCTCCTTGGAAGGAAAGTTATGACCAACCTAGATAGCATATGAAAAAGCACAGACATTACTTTGCCAACAGGTGTTCGTCTAGTCAAAACTATGGTTTTTCCAATAGTCATGTATGGATGTGAGAGTAGGACTATAAAGAAAGATGAGTGCCGAAGTATTGATGGTTTGAACTGTGGTGTTGGAGAAGACTCTTGAGAGTCCCTTGGACAGGAAAGGGATCCAACCAGTCTATCCTAAAGGAAATCAGTCCTGAATATTCATTGGAAGGACTGATGCTGCAGCTGAAACTCCAATACTTTGATCACCTGATGTGAAGAGCTGACCCATTTGAAATGACCCTGATGCTGGGAAGGATTGAAGGAGGGAGGAGAAGGGGATGACAGAGGATGAGATGGTTGGATGGCATCACTGACTCGATGGACTTGAGTTTGTGTAAACTCTGGGAGTTGGTGACAGGGTAGCCTGGTGTGCTGCGGTCCATGGGGTCGCACAGAGTTGGACACAACTGAACCCCTGAACTGAACTGAATTGTCCTGATTCTGGTATCTTCCCTCCGGAGACTTTTCTTTATGACACCATCACAAGCTGGCCATCTGATGCCAAGTGGCTGTCTGGCTTTGTCAGGCATATTGATTTTGCACTGAAGCCAGATTTCTCATTAATTATTGTAATCATCCTGTGAATCTGTTATTCATTATTGAAGATGGCAGGCATGTTTGCATAGTTTCTGCTGCTGGAGATCTGCAGGTGGACCAGATGCCAAGCTCAGCAATTCTGTGCTGCTCCTGTCCAGTTAGTACTGTTCACGTTTGCGTGAAACTTATTTTCAAGTGATGTATAGGCTTTGCATAGAGATACTTGTTTTTCTCCCTAAACCACTCTTTGTCCAACTATTATTATTTGTGTTTGAAGCCAAAACTTAAAAGCTTCTTTGCTTAAATATCTGAGTGCTATGAAAGCACTGTAAGGCAGATTTCTTTTTGTTGTTTCTATTGTTTTAAACCTTGGTTGCATAGCTTAGTATTACCTAAGCAGTAAGGTCTTTTTAAGATCTTCTTGTGTGTCTTCTGAAATCATGTTTCATAACAGTCAAGAGATATAGAAAAGTTCTCCTGTAGAGTCTGATTTATTAAAAAAAAAAAAAAAAAGACCTCTTGAATAACAAAAGCCTGGAATTGCAAGAAATGACCTAAAGTGATTAGCACAGCATTTTTGTCCAGAAAATATTATTAAAATGGGAAAGTTCAAAATATATAGATGTTATATACTTAGTAAGTTAAATTATTTTAAAATAGCAATGACACTTGATTTGTTAATAAGCAACTATATGATACAAACATATTTTAAAAATATGGAGTGGACCTGCAGCTCAATTCCAGAAAAATAAATGACCCAATCAAAAAATGGGCCAAAGAACTAAACAGACATTTCTCCAAAGAAGACATACAGATGGCTAACAAACACATGAAAAGATGCTCAACATCACTCATTATCAGAGAAATGCAAATCAAAACCACAATGAGGTACCATTACACGCCAGTCAGGATGGCTGCTATCCAAAAGTCTACAAGCAATAAATGCTGGAGAGGGTGTGGAAAAAAGGGAACCCTCTTACACTGTTGGTGGGAATGCAAACTAGTACAGCCGCTATGGAAAACAGTGTGGAGATTTCTTAAAAAACTGGAAATAGAACTGCCATATGACCCAGCAACCCCACTTCTGGGCATACACACTGAGGAAACCAGATCTGAAAGAGACACGTGCACCCCAATGTTCATCACAGCACTGTTTATAATAGCCAGGACATGGAAGCAACCTAGATGCCCATCAGCAGATGAATGGATAAGGAAGCTGTGGTACATATACACCATGGAATATTACTCAGCCATTAAAAAGAATTCATTTGAATCAGTTCTAATGAGACGGATGAAACTGGAGCCCATTATACAGAGTGAAGTAAGCCAGAAAGATAAAGACTAATGCAATATACTAACGCATATATATGGAATTTAGAAAGATGGTAATGATAACCCTATATGCAAAACAGAAAAAGAGACACAGATGTACAGAACAGACTTTTGGACTCTGTGGGAGAAGGCAAGAGTGGGATGTTTTGAGAGAACAGCATCAAAACATGTATATTATCAAGGGTGAAACAGATCACCAGCCCAGGTTGGATGCATGAGACAACTGCTTGGGCCTGGTGCACCGGGAAGACCCAGAGGGTTCGGGTAGAGAGGGAGGCGGGAGGGCGGATCGGAATGGGGAATACATGTAAATCCATGGCTGATTCCTGTCAATGTATGACAGGAACCACTACAATATTGTAAAGTAATTAGCCTCCAACTAATAAAAAAATAAATGGGAAAAAAAAAGAAAAAAAAATCACATAGAGACCTGATCTATCCATCTAGCTCTCTACTCTTGGAGACATCCTTGCCTTCAGAGATTTCTAGAAATTCCTCTGTATAAAGCAAGGGAGGCTTCATGTAACTATATAAACATATTAAGATTTTCATTTAAGTTTGTTTTAAAAACAGAAACTATACTGTTCATGTGACTATTCTGGCCACAGTCCTAATACATTGTTAAGTCCTTAGACTTCCAATTGAAAAGAAAAATAAATATTACTTTAAAGAGAAGAAAAAAAATATGGAGTGGATAACCTATACCTTCAGTTGGTAAAGAATCCACCTGCAATGCAGGAGACTCCAGTTCGATTCCTGGGTCAGGAAGATCCTCTAGAGAAGGGATAGGCTACCCACATCAGTATTCATGGGCTTCCTTGGTGGCTCAGATGGTAAAGAATCTGCCTTCAATGAGGGGGAGCTGGGTTTGATCCTTGGGTTGGGAAGATCCCCTGGAGGAGGGCATGGCAACCCACTCCAGTATACTTGCCTGGAGAATCCCCATGGACAGAGGATCCTGGCAGGCTGCAGTTCCATGGGGTCACAAAGACTTAGACATGACCGAATGACTAAGCACAGCGCAGTTTATGCATGCATATGAACATATGAAGTGCATAGCAAAGCTTTATAGAAAAAAGAGCACTCAATATTATTCTAATTAAATCTGAAGCCTTGTTCTTAATTTAGAAATACCTTGTTTTGGTCAAGAAGACAAGTCAAAAAGACTACAAGTCAAAGAAACTACCTTGACTGTGTAGTGTCGTTAAATTTCAACTGTATCTGTAGCTCTGGAACTTAAATATGGTAGGAAAAGGTAAGGTCCTATCAAATAGTACAGATCAGACAAGGTAAATAAATTTTTCTCAGCCACAATAAATCAAACGTCTTACAGAAAATGAAATTAATCTCTAAACTGGTCCTCATTCTTAGGAGGAATATAATTTTGCAGTCGATTTTTCCCTTTCTCACTCAGGACATGAAGTTATTTCCATTTTTTGATAAAATACTTTTTCTTATAATTTTTAATGCCTTTTAATATCAGTTTTTAAATGGTTTGGCAGTGTTTAAAGTATAATCGATAAATAAGGTTACTTTAAGAAATTTAATGCAGCAACCTGAGAAGAAAAAGAAATAAAAGGAATCCAGATCAGAAAAGAAGTAGTAAAGCTCTGTTTGCAGATGACATAATACTGTACATAGATAACCCTAAAAATAGTATCAGGAAATTAGTAGAGCTAATCAGTGAATCTAGTAAAGTTGCAGGATACAAAATCAATACACAGAAATCACTTCCTTTTCTATACACTAACAATGGAAAAATCAGAAAGAGAAATTAAGACATCAATCCCATTCACAATTGTACCACAAAGAATTAAATATCTAGGAATAAACTTACCTAAGGAGACAAAACAACAGAGAAAATTATAAGACACTGATGAAAGAAATCAAAGATGACATAAACAGATGGAGAGATATTCCATGTTCCTGGGTAGGAAGAATCAATATTGTGAAAATGACTATACTACCAAATGCAATCTACAGATTCACTGTGATCCATATCAAATTACTAGAACAAAAAATTTCATAATTCATATGGAAACACAAAAGACCCTCAATAGCCAAAGCAGTCCTTTGAAAGAAGAATGGAGCTAGAGGAATCAACCTTCCTGATTTCCGATTATAGTACAAAGCTATAGTCACCAAGACAGTATGGTACTGGCATTAAAAAAGAAATATAGACCAATGGAATAAGACCAAAAGCCCAGGAATAAACCCATGCACTTATGGGTACCTTATTTTTGACAAAGGAGGCAAGAATATACAATGGGGCTAAGACAGCCTCTTCAATAAGTGGTCCTGGGAAAACCGGACAGCTACATGTAAAAGAATTAAATTAGAACACTTCCTAACACCGTAGACAAAGATAAATTCAAAGTAGATTAAAGGCCTTAATGTAAGCGCAGAAAGTATAGAGGAAAACATAGGCAGAACACTCTGTGACGTAAATCAAAGCGAGATCCTCTGTGACCCACCTCCTATAGTAATGGAAATAAAAACAAAAGTAAACAGTGAGCCCTGTTTAAACTTAAAAAGTTTTGCACAGTAAAGGAAACTGTAAGCAAGGTGAAAAGACAACCCTCAGAATGGGAGGAAATAATAGCAAAGGAAACAACTGATAAAGGATTAATTTCCAAAATATACAAGCAGCTCATACACAGTCAATAGCAGGAAAGCAAACAACCCAGTCAAAAAGTGGGAAAAACACCTGAACAGACATTTCTTCAAAGAAGACATTCAGATGGCTAACCAACGCATGAAAAGATGCTCAACATCGCTCATTATTAGAGAAATGAAAATCAAAACCCCAATGATGTATCACCTCACACCAGTCAGAATGGCCATCATCAAAAAGTCTACAAACAATAAATGCTGGAGAGGGTGTGGAGAAAAGGGAACACTCTTGCACTCTTGATCGGAATCTAAATTGATAACAGCCACTATAGAGGATGGTATGAAGATTCCTTAGAAAACTAGGAATAAAATCAGCATATGACTCAGCAATCCCACTCCTAGGCCTATACCCTGAGGAAACCAAAATTGAAAGAGACACGTATCCCACATTGTTCACTGCCGCACTATTTACAATAGCTAGAACATGGAAGCAACCTAGATGTCCATCAATAGATAAATACATAAAGAAGTTGTGGTACATATACAGAATGGAATTTACTCAGCCATAAAAAGGAATACATTTGAATCAGTTCTGATGAGGTGGATGAACCTAGAACCTATTATACAGAGTGAAGTGAGTCAGAAAGAGAAAGATAAATATCGCCTGCTAATGCACATATACAAAATCTAGGAAAATGGTACTGAAGAATTTATTTACAGGGCAACAGTGGAGAAACAGACATAGAGAATAGACTTATGGACATGGGGAGAGGGGAGGAGAGGGTGAGATGTATGGAAAGAGTAACATGGAAGCTTACATTACCATATGTGAAATAGATAGCCAATGGGAATCTGCTGTATGGCCTAGGAAACTCAAACAGGGGTTCTGTATCAACCTAGAGGGGTGGGGTGGGGTGGGGAGGGAAATGGGAGAGAGGTTCAAAAGGGAGGGGATATGTGTATACCTATGGCTGATTCGTGTTGAGGTTTGACAGAAAACAACAAAATTCTGTAAAGCAATTATCTTTCAATAAAAAGTAAATTAAAAAAAATTAATTGGAATAATAGGAAGGAGATATTTTTAGTAAAAAAAAAGGTGTAATGATACTGAATATTAATGTGCTTTCTTCTGTACTTCTTTAAGTATGTTTAAGTCAGTATCTTCATACTCATCCTTAAAGACATCTTTTTCCTATAGAAACAAGTAAAAACTCCTTAGTATAATGTTCTCTACTTCCCATGATCTTAACCTGGTCCGTGACCCAGTCCTTCAGTCACGTCGTCTCTTCCTCTTTCTTAATACCCTGTGGTTGTTTCTTATGGCACCTATCCTCACATGCCGCCTGCACTCCACCTGGATGCGGCTCCTCATCTAGTTTCCTCAAAGTCAGCTAAGGAGGTAGGTTCATAGAGGTGGGAGCCCTTAACCTGAGTTTTAAAACAATCTGTGAGGCTGAGAGTTGCTTCCCGGTGGCTCGGTGGTAAAGAATCTCCCTGTCAATGCAAGAGACAGGAGTTCCATCCCTGGGTTAGGAAGATTCCCGGAGGAGGAAATGGCAACCCACTCCAGTATTCTTGCCTGGGAAACCCCATGGACAGAAGGAGGCTGGTGGACTGCAGTCCATGGGGTTGCAGAGAGTTCGACACAACTGATCATGCATGCATATGAGGCTGAAAAGACTACAGAGGACAGGGATAATGTGTTAAGAGCAGCAAGAAAGCTCATGGCAGGGAAAGCATGTCTCTTTAGAGCACAAAGGGATTTGGAGGCAAGGATAGAAAGGGCTGAGACTAAATGTCCTTGATGTTTGTGCTACTCAGTATTGTCCCCAAAACAATAGTACCTGCACCACTGGGAAATTTTAAAAATGCAATGTCTCTGTATTTATCCCAGACCTACTGAATCAGAATCTCAGGGACACGCCAAGGGTTCTGTGTTTTCACAAGCTCTCCAGCTGATTTGTAAGCATGCTAGAATTTGAGAAGCACTCTTCTATCTCATGTGGGCCTCCCTGGTGGTTCAGAAGGTAAAGAATCTGCCTGCAATGCAGGTGACCTTGGTTTGATCCCTGGGTTGGGAAGATCCCCTGAAGAAAGGAATGGCTACCCGTTCCAATATTCTTGCCTGGAGAATTCCATGGACAGAGGAGCCAGGCAGGCTGCAGTCCATGGGGGTCACAAAGAGTCAGACACGAGTGAATGAGTGAACACCCACCTTCTATCTCATATAAAGGTATTTGGATGCTTTTCCTAGAAACATTTGGAAGGTATGAAAGATTTTTAAGCCTGAAGATTCATTTGATGATCTTTGTGTTTTAATCAGACTTAGTCATTGAAGAAATGCTTATTTAGTCCTTACTGTGTACCTTGCATTTTGCAAGGTACCTGAGATACCATGGTGCCCAAAGTATCATGGTCCTTATTCAACATGGACCAGAGTGTAATGGGAAATACAGACAATAAACAACTGGGAGTCAGTAATTGCAAATCATGATATTTTTGAACTCAAGTTCATTCTTTAAGAACTAATTAAAGTGCTAGCCTGCTCCCCCTTCCCCCCCGCCCCAGCTACCCTCGGTATCTTTGTCCCAATTTAAGGATTCTTTCCATAGCACGTTGCTCATCTGTGTGCCTGCATGCTCAGCCATATCTGTCTCTTTGCAGCCCCATGGACTGTAGCCCACCAGACTCCTCTTTCCATGGAATTTTCCAGGCAAGAATACTGGAGTGGATTGCCATTTCCTCCTCCAGGGAATCTTCCTGACCCACAGATCAAACCCATTTCCCTTAAATCTCTCCTGCATTGGGAAGAGGATTCTCTACCACATCGGCACTAGCTCTTATTTTGTTGCCGTTAAAATGTTCGTGAGAGTAAGAGAGCATTTTATACACTTAGATTGACTCTTTTTTCTCTGCCGGCTCTTTCTCTGCTCCGTGCAGACTGCTCAGGGTGGCGGCCACCGAACGCTCCTCTATGGCCACGCAGTACTGCTGCGGCACTCCTACAGTGGCATGGTGAGTACACGTGTCGGCGGCGTCTCCTCTGTGGCCAAGCTGATCTATATGTGCATACAGGGCGAGGAAATATTTGATGACCCTGTTCCACTGATGGCTTTAATAAGCTTCAGTTGTGTGTGTTTTTTCATATCTTTGAACACTGTTTATTTTCTCCTTTATAATATGATGGTTAGCTTAGAGGACCTTTCAGGTCCTTCAGTTCTATCATTGTATGACTTCTGTCTTTGTATCTTATTTTTGAAAGACTAGTTTAGGAGGAGAGTTTCTTTTTTTCCCCATATCAGCTCCTTCTTACACCCAATTATCCATTTATCTGTGGGGTTCCTCTCAGACACAATTTACTCATTATCATTTATATATGTGTGTATATATATTCTTATAGGTATAAAGTATTATAAATATATAAACATTCCCTTCTTTTGAGAGCTTTATTAAGTTATACAAACAATGCATATTCATTCTGTAAGATTTGGAAATTACAGAAGAATGAAGTCTTCATGATCACATCAATGACAGAAAATTCTTGGGGTCTTTTTAAAAATTTTCAATCTTAATTTTTTTGTATAAGTGATATCTTGTTACATAACCAAATTTATATACAGCTTTTTTTTTTTACATATTATCACAGTATGTTATTTAAATTTTTATCAGATTTAGTTTAGTGACTACATGATAGTCCAGTACTTGGAAATATAAAATAATTGTTACTTTTAAGAAGGAGATAATTCCCTAAATAAGTAGACTGTTTCTGAGCAAAAACTTAAGCATAGTCTCTATAACAATACCCCTCAAAACAGAAAAAAATCATCAGTCTTCATCATCATGAATACTGGTGTGTAAAATCTGTTTAATGGAATTGAAAAGTATAGGAAGAGGCGTATAGGAAAAGTATAGATATGATTTTAATAATGACTTAATAACATCATTGCTATTAATGGACTACATCACCTTAGTATGTCAGATGAGAAAAATGTAATCATCTTAACAGGTACTGAAACAGGTTTTTAATAAAAGTACCAATTCCTGATAAAAATTGATCATTGATGGTTATTTCCTCAATGATGAGGTAAATATTTATGTTAAATCAATGGCCAACCTTATAGTTAATTGTCAAACACTAAGTCCATTCTTGACAGAACAAAAACAAACCCCAAGAATATGCTATCTAACATTGTTCTGGAAATCTTGACTGACTTACTAAGATATGAAGTAAAATAAAGGAGAACACTTCAAGTGACTGGATATAAGACAAATGTATAAAAATAGCCTTTTTGCATGTAGCACTCATACATTAAAACTTCATGGAAAGAATTTCACTTTCAGGAGCCATCAGAACACATAAAATATAAATATGAGGGTCTGTTTTTAAACAACTACTCTCTCTGTACATAGTAGATGGGAAAGAGCCTGAAGTTGGTGGGTAGATCTGGGTTGAGGCTTACTTTCCTGTATGCTCCACTGCTGTGGGTACCTTGCTGAACCTCCCTAAGCCTGTGAGTGCATCTGAAAATTTTACTCATTCAGTCAGTAAATATTATTCAACACCTCTTGTGTGCTAGATACTGTTCTGGGTGCTAGATATAGTAGTAAGAAAGACTAGTCTTTGCCATATAAAATTTAATTAACATTTAGTTGAATAATTATAGTCTCTACCTAGCAGTTGCAGTGAGCATTAGAGGAGGAGAGAAGGTACGTTAACAACTCCAGTGCACGGTACTGTAATATTGAAAAAATCATAGAAGACTTTAATAGGGATCACTCTACTTTTTTTTTCTGATAAGTCAGTATTACAACATTGGTACTTTTTCTCAAATTAACATTGATATTTAATATGCCTAGATCTAAAGTCTGTAAACCTCAGAGAAGACAATGTCTTGAGATTAGACTCCTAACTAGCTACGAATATATTCGAGGACTTTTGAAGCATCTTTTCTTTATCTTTGGGAGTTCATGGTTTGCAGTCAGGGAACAGATTCTCCTGATTAATTGAATTTACACCCTCATGGCACCAAATTCCACTTGACTTCTATCCCCAATCCATTTATCACTTGCCTCCTTACACTCACAGACACCCACTGAGCTGGGTGGACCCTTTTCCGTTGTAGGGATTGTCTAGGTCTTGCATTACTTGTCCAGTGATTCTGGGAAGTCTGGGCTGGCTTAACCCCCAGAGCTGTTCCTGAGTCCTGTCGGCAGGGTTCCTGTTTTTTTCAGGCACTGCGTTTGGTTGGGGTAGATGACGGTGTATCTTGAGCTCATTCTAGATTCATCTCTCTGTTCTCAGTCTTGTAGCCCTTACTGTAGATTTTGAGGTTAGCATGGGAGTAGGGGAGTTGGCCAGAAAAATGATCCTAAACTTTATGTCCAAGAATATACAGTTAGGAAAACTTGAGGCAGAGAGAGGAGTCAGAGATGATGATGTTGGGCAGAGTTGCATTCTTCCTAGGTAAACACACATAGGTATACACGTGACAGAGCCTCTTTGCAGTGAAGCAATATGCTACACACCACAGTCAATTCTAGATGAATTTTAAAGAGTTTAAAAATTTGAAAATAAAACTAGAAGATAAAAGTGAATAGTGTTCAAATTTCTGCTTGAAAGAAAATTTCTAACAGATCAGGTTGTTCCTTTGCTTATGATCATGAATATCACATAAAATGAGAGATGTAGAGACATATCCCCAGTTACTCGTCTCGTTTTGTCTACAGGACATATTTGTGCAATATTTTTTCTGAGTGGGAAAAAAAAAAACCCCACATATCCTCTAGAACATTGCTCCCAGTGAATGCTAAGTGCTCAGAGTTAGACTTGGAAAGAACTGGAAGTGTTTAGTGACGACTGCTGATTCTGTCTTTTAGTATCTGTGCTGCCTGTCCACCTCTCGGTCTTCAACTGATAAGCTGGCTTTTGATGTTGGCTTGCAAGAGGATACAACAGGTGAGCACCTTGGTCTGCGATGAAGCTGTGTTCAGGAGAGCATGGCAGGAACTGGATTGGGAGACGCCATGAGATCCGATGGAAGATATATTGGCTGAATATTCTTAGGAACGGTTTCAGGATAAAACCACTGGCTAACTATGGAAAGATTTTGTTAGAAGGAGGAAATGTGCACTGTTTCTGTTGGTAGGTCATCCCGACATAATTAGCTCGATGCGCAAACTAGACTTTAAACTTTATTCTTTTGATGGAGTTGGGTAGGAAAACGGTACTTGCAACATGCCCTGCTGTCTGATAACCATATTAATGTGCACTGATTAGTTTGTAAAGTATTATTGCATATTTCTTTCTTTTACATTTCATCTTAAAAACATTTTTAAGTGTGCAAATAGAACATAATCAGTGTCAACAGTCAACCAAAAAGACAGAAAATGAAAATCTTCTTCATTTCCTTGTCCTTGGGTCATCATGCTACATATATATATTTATTTACATATATTAATATATTTATCCTTTTGAAGACTCAAAATAGAGTATGGGTTTTATTTGTGGTTTTGTTCTCAATGCTCTGAAGACTTTACACTATATCCACCTCTGCACGATTTGATTCTTTTATTTTTTACAGTAAGCATGTCTGCCTTTGGAATGAAAGATTAAGGACCCATTAGAAAAAGGAATGGAAGGAAATAGATCAACTTGCATCAGGTTGTTGCTTTTATAGGTGACGTGAAACTCACACCTGCCCTCCTTTTTGAAGTACTTTCCCATACTCTAAAAGTTTGACAGATAACAAATGGATAAAATAAAGTTCTATTTACCAACCTAATTAACTTTTTAATAGACAAGCACATTACCTTTAACAGGGAATTCTGAGAATCCCAGGCACCAAAAAGATAAATATATTCCTCTCGTTTTTATTTAATTCTATATATTCTCAGCCATTCCTCTGTGCTTTGGCTAGTTTGTTTGTTTTATTTTTTAGTTTTTTCACCATAATTTACTTCAGCACATAGTTAGGTGAAGAAGGTCTTCAGTCCCCTCTCAAAACAAGTAAAGCACGTGCATGATCTATAACTTGTTTTCATTCAGTGATACTGTTATATAATAGTGAAGCTCACCAAACAAGGTCATCTTCATCTCTATGCCATAATTCCCTCATGCTACTTTATTTTCCCCATAACTCCATACTAATTCTTTATTACCAAACTATTTACTATATTTATTGTTTGTTGTGTGCCTGCCTCAATCAGAATGAAACTCATAAGGCAGATACATTTCCCCCCCATATTTGTTGATATATCTCCAGCTGCTAAAGCAGTGGTTGACAAATATCATGTGCTTTATCAATGTTTGAGTGAATGAATGGAAAACTTCCTACAACTCTAAAAATGTGAATTGAGTGAATGAAGATAAGGAATTCTGCAAGGTGACAGTCAAGTAAGACTGGTTTGTGTAACAAAATATTGAGCAAATGCCTCCAAAATGCTAATAGGAGCTGACAAAACCCTAGTAAAGAAAACATCCAAATGCCTTGCTATTGTAGAATTTATGTTCTGGCATTTGGTAATTAGTAAAAAAAAAAAAAAAAAAAAAAAAGCTAAACATAAGTGTTATGGAGAAATGATAAAGTTGGAGGCACAGAGAAAGAGAGTGATAATTATTAGATGGGGCTTCCCAGGTAGCATTAGTGGTAAAGAGCCTATCTCCCAGTGCAGGAGACGTAAGAGACGTGGCTTTGATCCCTAGGTCAAGGAGATCCCTGGGAGGAGGGCTTGGCTTACCCACTCTAGTATTCTTGCCTGGAGAATCTTATGGACAGAGGAGCCTGATGGATAACAGTTGATAGAGTCTCAAAGAGTCAGACACGACTGAAACGACTTAGCATGCAAGCACAAATGCATCACTATTCTCATTTTGCCATAGAACTTAGGTTTAAAAGGAACCATGAACAGATTGAAGAATTGCATGCTTACGCTTATGTCCTTCATGATGGGACTGAAGAATGGAGAACAGTTATGTGGTTCATGAGGCTTATGCTTGATTTGTTCTAGAAGAAATTATTTAATTTTATGTTTACTCAGATAGCTTTATAATGTATCTTTTTAGAATGTATCCTAGACAATTCTGTAGGATTCTCTTCTATTTTACTCCTAAATTAATAGAAACTGCTACATTTTAAAATAAGGCACAGAGTTAGTAAAACTTAAGTGACAATATTTGTACTCATTTTGAATCAATATCCACCCAAATTAGAAGCTTTTTAATTATCACAATATAACTGTCACATAACACAACCCCAAATCCTTTTGAAAATCAGGTGGTAAAAAACTGGATATAATTGGAAGGAGCCATGTGAGCTGCTTAATAACATGTGATTGTCTAAGGAACAAAGTTGGATCAGTGTGGCTGGTGAATTTGGTCTTATGTTGGCATAAATAAATATTCTTTCAGAGCAGTTCTTAGTGGGGGAAAGAGACTCCACACTTCCCCAAATGTCACAGTCATTTTCTATGAGAAGAACCTTTGCATGTCACTGTCTCCCTCCCTTCTTCCCTCCCTTTCTTCTCTCCTTCCTTTTAAATTTTCACTGAAGTACAGTTGATTTGCAATGTTGTGTTAGTTTCAGGTGTGCCATACACTGAATCATTTAAACATATGCATATATTCACTCTTTTTTTAGATTCTAAAGTTAATTTGTCCTAATTCTTTTGATTTTCATGGTCTATGAGGTGAATTTGCATTCTGTTTCAAATTTCTAAAGTTTGTATAAACAGGACACTTTTATTTTCAGGAGAGTCATTTTGAGGATTTACTTCATTTCCCTCTTTTATTTTGGAGTCACTGGCCAAGAACATCAAGTTTTAAACTAAGAGGCACTTCTTTGTGTTTCACTTGTCAATCATCGTGCAGGTGAAGCTTGTTGGTGGACCATCCATCCTGCCTCTAAGCAGCGCTCAGAAGGAGAAAAGGTGCGGGTTGGAGATGACCTCATCTTAGTGAGCGTGTCCTCTGAAAGGTACCTGGTAAGTGTGGAAAGTGAGATCATGTACTTGGGAATAAGATGAGTGACAGGTCAGTAAAATGATCCCTTTAAAGCTGAGATTGCCAATTATGTAGGAAAATTGCTTAGAAACAAGTCTGTATCTCTATTCGATGAGTTATAAATAACTCCATAAGTAGAGGGAATGATGTGACATGTGTGGAAGTGTGGCTTAGCAGGATTATTTACACAGACTTCCCTCATGCCCTTGATCTGTGTGTTCATGACATTGATAGAGCCTGTTCTTGGATTATTTTATCAATAGCAGGTAAACGCAATCCAATCAGGATTTTGAAATTCCACAGACGTTATTTTGTGCCCAACGATAAAGCTGTATTAATGAGGCTGTTACCTCATTAATAGGCTGATTACCTATTTTTTTATTTATGAAAGCAAATTATTATAGGAGAAAAATTTGTCATGCTAAGAAAGGAGAAATAAATGAAATACAGTTTAATTCTCTCACTGACATTGCATTGTTCCAGCAGAGAAGGGCTGGAAATGAGAGATTAAAGAAAGAAGTTTATGTTTAATCAGAGGAGGTATTTTTTATTTTTGTGGTAAGGTCATTATCTATTTAATTTAACTAGTAAATTGTATTTTTGGTAAAAATAATCATATGCAGAAGTTCACAAAAGATTGCAATCAATGGAAGTGTATAAGATATCAGGGCAAAATATTTTTTATTTTAAAGTTGAGAAAGTAAACAAATATAAAATGGAGTATTATAAACCCTACATGAATATCCACATAAAAAAATCCCAGACATCATAGTGGATGATGACTGAAACAAAAATCAGAAAGAGAGCATTGTTGCAATAACATTTTCTATAAATTAGCTTGAGTTTATTTCCACTTCCTTAAATCAAAATATTTGTGTGTGATTTTGAATTAAGAAAGTAGTTGGTACCCCTTGGCTCTATGAGACTCTAAATAGAGTGGGTCTTGTGGGTCAGGTAAGTTTTTGCTAACCAACACAATTAATTCCAATTTTCGAAACATTGCTAAGAGGAAGGGTGTAGTTTTACTTGCTTTGAGGAAAGAAGTAATGAGGAAGACAGGGAGGTGGTGAAACAAGGCCTCATGTAACTGACAGGAGCTATTAGATGGAGCAGCTAATAATGCAGAGCTAAAGGGGGGCCTGGAGCATCGCTCTCATTTTTTCTCTTAACCAGTGTAGGTGGAAACACACCACGCACATTTCTAGGACAGTGCAAGTGTGCCGGCTTGTCCAATAAGCTTTTATTAAGCCCTTGCTGTGTGCCTGTGCTGTGTATGTGATGTTGATGTAGTTTGGTCAGGAGGTAGACATTTTGAGTTGTCATTTTACTTGGAAATCAATAGCAGTAATAAAAATAATTCATGCCTGCTTCTCAGTATATCAATTCTACACATATCTTATTTCTATTTGTGCACAACAATGCATGTTTTTGCTGTACAGACATGGTCTTCCCACTACAGATCAGAGTTTGGCAGGATGGCATCAGTATGCACAGAAGGAGTAGAAAATTCAGAATCTCACTGAGGCCAGGGCTTTTAAGTGTCAATTCTACCACTAATTTCTTGAATCACATAGTTCCATGAATTCTGGCTTCCTCATTGCAAAATGGTGACACTTATCCCTAACACCACAGTTACTGTGATGAAGCAATGAGAGGATAAATTTGAACATTCTTGGAATTAAAGAACACTGTACAAACAATGGTAGTAATTGTAATGCATGAGGTTCCCCTTCTGTTACCTTGGAAAATAAATGAACTTCATGACTAATTACATTTAGAGATCAAGCTACGTTTTAGCCAGTTTATTTAAATTCCTTTTCTGATAACCCTTTAAATTTTTTTTTTTTTTTTTTGCCACACTGCCCTTCATGCAGGATCTTAGTTCCCCAATCAGGAATTAAATCTGCACTCCCTGCATGGAAGGGTGGAGTCTCAACCACTGCACTGCCAGGATTGTCCCTCTGATAACCTTTTATATTCAGAAAGAGAAAGATGAATATCGTATACTAATGCATATATACGGAATCTAGAAAGATGGAACCGAAGAATTTATTTGCAGGGCAGCAATGGAGAAACAGACATAGAAAACAGACTTATGGACACAGTGAGAGGGGAGGAGAGGGTGAGATGTGTGGAGAGAGTAGCATGGAAACGTACATTACCATGTGTAAAATGGATAGCCAAGTGGAATTTGCTGGCTGGCTCAGGAAACTCAAATGGGCTCTGTGTCAACCTAGAGGGGTGGGATGGGGAGGCAGATGTGGGGAGGTTCAAAGGGGAGGGGATATATGTATACCTATGGCTGATTCATGTTGAGGTTTGACAGAACAGCAAAATTCTGTAAAGCAATTATCCTTCAATTAAAAAATAGGTAAATTAAAAAGTACAGATAGTTGACCAAACAGATTGTTAAAAATTTACTTTCACTTGGTGATGAAGTCAGTGATTTTAGTGGTTATCTCTATGGACCTCACATATAATAATAGAAACCACAGGAACAACCACATATTACATATGGTTTCTGCCCTTGAAAAAGTAGTGAAAAGATAGACCAAGCCCATGGAACTATAGGAGAATATCGTTAAGACAGTAACTTGGTGTTCAAGTTTAGGTTAGAGAAGCTGAGGGATGTTTGAGTGGATTTAGGCATAGTTAATTATTACCTTCCATTTCCACATGGGTGATTATAGTAAGAATATGGAATCTTATGTTCATGGATTCAAGGACCACATGATGCTTAGTTAGAAGGATCTGGAGCAAGTGAAAGGGTAAAATGTGAGGCAATAAAAGACATTGGAATAAACAGTAGCAGTGGAATAATCCACATACTGAACCTGAATAATTGAAAATGGATCGCATATATTCTCACATACACACACTTGTTTGTTAGTATAGAGCCCGATAAGCATGAGCTTAGGCCAATCACATAACCTCTTCAAACTCTCTGTTTCTTCATCTTTTGGGTCCGAGTAATAGCTCCATTCACAGGGATATTAAGAGAATTGAATGCTTAATCCAGACAAGACTTTGAGCTCTACGACACATCTAAAAATTGTTATCATTATTTACCTGGGAGATTTGTACCTATTAAGAATAGTTAAAGGAACTTCAGGTATTTAACCAGAAGAAGAGAAGGAGGGGAAGTGAGTAGTAAACAGACTCTGATGTAACAGTTGATTTTAAATAAAGATCTGTCATGTGTAAGCAAGAGTCATATGCTGAGAAGGTTCTGATATGGTTAAAAATTAGTTGAGAAATTTGACTGAAAACACAGCAGTTATAACTAACTATTGAAAATAAACATTGCCAGTCATTGATTTTTTTTTTTAAGTCATTGCTGTCAGTTTGCCTTTGATCTAATTTCTCTTCACTAACAGTGATTGTTAAGCTAAGGTTAATCTATCTAATTGTTCACTTGCTGCTCTAATCAAGGTTATATCTATTGGGATGGTAAATTGATTGAAACTGATTGAAGGACTGATTTTTCTCCTCTGTCTTTGGACGAAAGGGCACTGTGCTGGACTCCTGGAGTCCCAGGCTTCTCCTGGGGTTCTCTGCCTTCTGCTTCAAGTGTTGAACCTCTTTACAGGATTTCCTAGGAATAAAGGATCTTAGTTCCAGAAAAGATTGCAAACCCCTTATCCAAAATAATGTTTCCCAAGCTTGCTGTTTCATATTTTAATACAAAAAATGATAACTTCTTCTGTTTTTCAGGAATATCCAGATTGGGAGGGGGGGATTCTTTTTCCCCATTGGAATGGTTTATTTATTTTTTTTAAAAAGGCTTTAGCAAAGCAGCTTAAATTATAAGAGAACAATACAATTTAAAAGAGAGGAAACATGATCGAATAGCTACTACTGTGAATCTATTTCAAACTGAACAAAATAAAGTAAAGCATGTGAAACAACTCTTATTTGTGTTAGAAAGATATAAAATCAGCCAGGTATGCACAGGAATTTTCAACCCATAGATTGGATTGCTCTCATTTGAAACATTAATTTTTGAATAATTTTCTCTGTTACCTATAGAAACAGATAGATTTTTTAAAAAATAATTCATGAAAATATTACCAAACAACTGTCTAAAAGTAAATTGGGAAAAGCAGAACCTCACAATCAAAAGTGATGAAAAATGCTTAACATAAAGCTATTCTAAGGCTCGTAAAAATTTCCTTCTCTCGTACTAACCTCTTTATTTCTGATAAGAAATGCTAGATGGTTTGATTGTATAAGTTACTGAGTTGCCTCAAGTTGCATGAAAATATTGATAGCTAGAATGACTGCAATCACCTTTTTTTTCCCTCTGTGGTTCAGGTAATGAAAACATAGACTGTTCCATGTTCCATTTGAAAAGAACATCTCTCTGTGTCTCTCATTTTTTTTTCTCAGAATTAAAAAAAATGAAGCCTGAAGGGTGATGTATCTTGTTTACTTGTGTTCCCTGTCGCTGGAGGATCATTTTTCCAGAGTCTCACATCACTAGGACCCAAGTGCCTGGCCCTTAATGAGAGAGAAATAAATGAGTGAATGAATGCCTCAGATAAAGGTTGAATTTGAATATTCTTAAAAATTTTTGTGCTTTGGACCTTTCGGGCAGTCAGATATTCCTTGTCTCATTAGCTTTTAAAATGCATACAATATGTACATTGGATTACAAAGGAGACGGAAGGTGTCAAAGTGGAGTCCAGGTTGAGAACTCCTGGGAGGCGATTTGTAGCATCTTCTCTAAGCCTGAGATTGTGTGCTTCTATCATATAAAGTCTTGTTACTCAAAGCATGCTTCTTGGATTAGTGGCCTTGGTTGCCCACCCCCACCCCCCGACTGGCCCCACCTCATGAATTCAAATTTGTCTTTTTAATAAGATTTTTAATATAGACCATTTAAAAAATCTTTATTGATTTTGTTACAGTATTGCTTCTGTTTTGTTTTGTTTTTTTGGTCTTGAGACATGTGGGATTGTAGCTCCCAGACCAGGAATCGAACCTGCACCCCCTTGCGTTGGAAGGTGAAGTTTTAACTGCTGAATTGTCAGGGAGATTTCCCAAATCTTTTTTTTTGGGGAAGCTCCTCATATGATTCATGTGTCTGTGAGAACTCTAGAGTCACTATCATGCGAATCAAGGTGATAGAAGGGAGCAGATGGCTCTTCCCAAGTCCCTCCAGTGCCCTGGAAGGTGTGTACGTTTGAGAGCAGTTGCATGGTTCAGCCTAAGGCCAGCTGTGCTTTCAGCCTTGGACATCTGTTTTTGCTTTAAGGATAACTCATCTTAGTGCTAGTTACTGAAACTGTTACTGCCTTCTGAATATTTTACCTCACAGACCTGTGAATTCACAAACAGTGTGGTTCTTATGCAGATTTCCCTTTCTTGGTGAAGTGGCAAAATTAAATAGAGGCATCTGAAAGAGTTATGCCTAGAGAATATTTCTTTGAGAAGAGTGGATATTATCTAGATAACTTTAAATGGTGTAATATGATCTTAAGGACATTTTTTTTTTAACTTTTTTCCAACAGGATGAGATTTTCCTATTTTTATGCTTATACTTATTGTATATCTTGGGCTTCCCTAGTAGCTCAGACAGTAAAGAAATGCCTGCAATAGAGGAGACCCTAGTTCCATCCCTGGGTCGGGAAGTTCCCTTGGAGAAGGGAATGTCTACCCACTCTAGTATTCTTGCCTAGAGAATTCCATGGACAGACCATTGCATAACAAGAAGAGTCAGACACAACTAAGCAATTAACACTTTGACTTTCAGGCTTAGATATGATTTGAAAATTACATTGTAGTACTCCTTCATTATTTTTTCATTGCTGCTGCTGCTAAGTCACTTCAGTTGTGTTGACTCCGAGTGATCCCATAGACGGCAGCCCACCAGGCTCCCCCATCCTTGGGATTCTCCAGGTAAGAACACTGGAGTGGGTTGCCATTTCCTTCTCCAATGTGTGAAAGTGAAAAGTGAAAGTGAAGTTGCTCAGTCGTGTCCAACTCTTAGCGACCCCATGGACTGCAGCCTACCAGGCTCCTCCATCCATGGGATTTTCCAGGCAAGAATACTGGAGTGGGGTGCCATTGCCGTCTCTGCTTTTCATTGCAGTGGCTCCTTATTCCCAATTAGGTCCTTGATCTGGCACCTGCCTTGTCTGCAGGCCTTTGTCTCACTCTGTTTCTAAGTATATGCTATATGCCCCAAAGATGAAACTTTACTGTGCTTACGTTCCTTTATCTCTGCCTCTTTGCATCGTATTTCCTGTATTAGAGGCTATAGGGCCAAAAAAAAAAAAAAAAAGCCCAGGCAACTTCCAACTATGAGGTTTCCTGGAATATTAGGAATGAAAATCTCCAAACTAGGTTAGAAAAGTTTTGGTATTTTTAGTATATTTACACTTACTTAGCACATAAACATTATGAATACAGATACCCAAATCCAGTGTATGTACAAACTTTTGAAGACAGCATCTCTAAATATTTCAGTATGAGGTTCAGGCCAAATGATCATACTGGCTCCTGAAATGCTTCATTCCACGTGGAACCCAGTTTCTCCTGTGGAAACGCCCCCTGTCCTCAAGGCCCAGGACAATGGATTCGGTTCTGATTAGGCAGGTCTCATCTCTCAGTTCCTGTAGCACTGTAACTGCAGTTCAGCTAATGTGTATGTATTTTTCTATTCTTTTGCTGTTATTCTGGATTTGATCATTGAAATAAGAATGTTTATGAAATAATTTAAATTACAGTCTTTAAAGTTTATGCTACTTTGATTTGAAAGGTCTGGTTGGCTTCGGCACTTACTTCTGGCATGTGATTTATTTGTAAACAGTTAAAGAATTTTAACATATCAGAGAAGAAATTAATTCAGTAAAGGCATCTCAGCTGAAATTTTGCTTAAGAGTGACAGGTTCAGGTAAAGAGGAGGGTGTGGGGTGAGGGGTAAGAGCATGTTATTGCTGAATCTGATGCATTCACTCTTAATTTTACTGACTGAAAAAATTATTTTCTAGATAATTACATATATGTCAAATGTCACAAATTTCTTTGATTTTGTTTTTAAGATAAAGAAAATGAAGTACCTATGTGTGCTGGTGTCTTAGTGTATTTAGTATAAATATTATATATAATAAATATTTGTATATTTAGGTAGGAGAGACCTTTGGGTATTAAAAGGACCTGTGACATATACCAGTGTGACTTTTCATGCTGTGGCTGCTCTTTATTTAACTAGGAGAGTCAGATTTCTGAAAAAGTTCTAGTGCAATTAAAATCTTTAAAAGCTTAAGCTATTGTTATCAAAATTGGAAAATGTTGCAGGAATATTATAGGAATGTTGGTGATGTTTACTGAGATGACTCTGAGAGAACAGGTGGTTGTTCCAGCAGCAGCCAGGTAATGGTTAAGGAAATAAGCAAGGCATTTGGTTGTATCCATAATTTTGTTTTTCTTTACTTGTCATTTCAGAGTTCATCAATTATGGCTCTTAAAGATGTAATATATGACCATCTTTTAATACATTTGATTTTAAGCAGGAAAATCTGAAACTTGAAATGAATGAATTTTGAAGGACATTTATTGTCCTGATTTTTGATACTATTAGGAAGTATTGCCTGGAGAAGGCAATTGCAGCCCACTCCAGTACTCTGGCCTGGGAAATCCCATGGATGGAGGAGCCTGGTAGGCTACAGTCCATGGGGTCACAAAGAGTCAGACATGACTGAACGACTTCACTTTCACTTTTCACTTTCATGCCTTGGAGAAGGAAATGGCAACCCACTCCAGTGTTCTCGCCTGGAGAATCCCAGGGAAGGGAGCCTGATGGGCTGCCATCTGTGGGGTCGCACAGAGTCAGACAGGACTGATGTGACTTAGCAGCAGCAGGAAGTATTGCCATCTAATGGCTATTATGTCAAATTGTAGATAAAAGTTCCTAAAGGACCCCGTAAAACCAAGACATGTCAGTCCTATAGATTTCACTTACTTCACTGTCAAAACACTGTCATGGTGTAATATGTAAAACCTTAATTGTCGTTTTAATGATAAGTGCCCTCTGTCTGTATAGTAAGCCTTTACAAAAGAATAGTCTGTTTTCACAAATTTATTTTTATTACTTTAATTTGTATGATTTCCGATTAGTGACTCGAATAGTAATGCTTAGAAGGAAGCTGAAAAATACCCAAAGTTAGATATAAACTCTTAGCTTTTATTCTACTAGTCTCTTCATTTTTGATGACAGGATTGAAACAGAGTTTCTTTGTGGACATTTCCAATTCTGCAGTGTGCAGTTTGAGTGGCCAGAAGCACTTGCATGTAAAGATTTACCCAGAGCCTGTAGTGATGCCCCCTTTTGCCTCTACTGCAGCACTTGTCTTACGGTAACGGCAGCTTGCACGTGGATGCTGCTTTCCAGCAGACCCTCTGGAGCGTGGCCCCCATCAGCTCAGGAAGTGAAGCAGCCCAAGGTAAAAACTCCACTTCCACTAGGAGGCTGGTCCCTGATACAGAGTTGAGAGTCATCTTTGGAACTGTGATAATGAGCAAATAAATTAGAGCTGTTTGTGTCAAAATATTCTATAATGAAGATACATGACATTTAAGAAACTTATTTCAATTGCTACTTAAAAGTGAAGTTTGTGTTAAGATTTAGCTCTCCTTATTTTTACACTATTGTCAACTTTAGCTTATTCTTGTGTGTACTTTAAGTGCTAGCTTTCTAGGGGTTATTTTCTCCATGTTTTGGCCTCAGGGTATTGCTTAGTTAGGCTGATGTCAAGATTTCTCATCTTCCAGGGTGTGTGACTTAGTGCTGGATCACAGCAATGCTTGGGCATTATGATTTTCTTGGGATGTATCAGTTTGTTCTGATTATTCTCACTTACATAATTTCAAATCTGAGCCTATTTAGGCTTGTATGTTTAGAGGACGCTTTTATGAGGCTGAGGTCATATATAGTAGTGGGAATATCACTGACTCTGGGACTTGGAAACCCAGGGCTCAGGAGTGGAAGACAGGTGACCCCACCCATCTCTGCGATTTCGGTCCAATACTTACTCCTTACCAGACTTCTGTGTCTCTGTCTGTGAAAATAGGAGATCAGATCAGATAATCTGTTTAGCTTTCACTATCCGATGATGACAGTTCAAATGTGACTGCGTTTTGATCCTTCTAGGGTATCTGATTGGTGGTGACGTCCTCAGGTTGCTTCATGGACACATGGATGAATGCCTCACTGTCCCTTCAGGAGAACATGGTGAAGAGCAGCGGAGGTTGGTATCTGGCCTCAGTGCTTTAAGCCTTGCATTTTCATGTTTTGATATAATTTTTATAATTTAAAGATATGTCTGTTCAGGCCATTCATGTAATAGAAAAGTGGGCCACTATTGTTTATCTGTCCACTGAAGTGATCCATTTGTTGATCTCCTCTGAAATTTTTTCTCATATTAGGTTTTTGCTGCCTATCTATAGAGTTGCTGAAAATTTTTGTATAATGAAAACATGGTTAGAAGCATTGAATACAAGAAACTGAGTGGGAAGAGTGCTCATTTAAATACTTAGGGATTCATTAAATGTTCATTTTTTTTTTGATGAATTCTCTTTCTGGAATGTTTAGTCTCAAATTCAGTTTCAAAGTCAGAGTTCTCAAACTACCCAGAAGTTCAAGACCTTTTTCTGTTACCTCCCATTGACTGATGTGTGTGCTAAGTTGCTTCAGTCATGTCTGACTCTGTGATCTTATGGACTATAGCCCGCCAGGCTCCTCTGTTCATGGGATTCTCTAGGTAAGAATACTGGAGTGGGTTGCCATGCCCTCTCTCAGGGATCTTGCTGACCTAGGGATCGAACCTGTGTCCCTTATGTCTCCTACATTGGCAGGCTGGCTCTTTACCACCAGTGCCACCTGACATAAGTAAAAAAATTAATCATTTCCCCTAATATTTTATGTGATTTTAATTCTGCTCTTGTGTTAATATTATTTGGCACTGGGCCAAGATAGAAGTAATCTGGATCACAGGAAAAAGTGCACAAGTGATTAAAAAACCATAAAAATATTTAGGGTGATTTGAATGTTTTATTTGCCTCACAAATTAATGAATGGATATGGTAGGATACATAAGAGATGACTGTGAGAGAAGGATGATCTGGGTGATTTACTACATGGCTTTAAGTCTTGTGGTGGAGATTTCTAATAATATATGAATATTTAGAAATGAAAACATTTAGAAAATTAATATCAATCATTTAACTAGCTGGTAAACTTTGGGAAAAATCAGTTTGAGACATGGATACTAGTCTTAACCTCTCTTGCCAGGCAGAGCTAGTTATGGTGAAGTGTGAAACACAGAGCCTGTAAAAATTTCCTAAACTAAAAAGTGCTGCTTATAGTAGGCTAGGAAGATGTTGATGGTGTTGATAAGGGTTTGTATGAAAATGAGAGGGACTTAAAAAAGCTGTTGTTTTGAGGGATTAATTCCAAACAAAAATATGAACAGAAGTGTATCCTGGAAATAGTAATTATTCTGGAGTGATGAGGGGCAGGATGGAAGGAGGATAGAAACTAGACAGGAGGGAGGAGGTGGATCAGCTTTTGAAGGCTCCTTAGTGCCATAACCATGGGCTGGCTCTTGCTCTGAGTTAGTTGGGAAGGAGTCTGTGGGGATGAGCAGGGATAACATAGTCACTGTCTTTGAAAAGGGTTGCTCTGATGAACAAGAGGAACTTAGACCAGAGGTAGAGAGACTGTGGATCAGGGAAACCAATGCAATTAAAGCAGAAGGCTGATGTAGTCATTAATGTGAGAGAAACAGAGAAAGCTTAGCTTGGACAGTGGCCATTAGAATAGGATGACCTGATCTAGAGACATTTCAGGTCAGATTGATTGACTGGTTTAGGGATGAACTCAATGTAGTCGCTGAGAGAGATTTAAGGGTGAGCTGATGTTTCTGATTCAAAGGAGAGATGATGTTAAAGACTGTAGGAGATACAGTATGGTATTGTATGAAGGACTGAATGAGATTTTGGACACTGGTGAGCACAAAGGGTCATGGGAAATAAAGGGTCTATGGGAAATTGGAATTTTTGAGTCTTTAGCTTAGACAAAGCTTGGGTTGGATATGAATCACAGGTGCATGTAGGGTAGTTGAAGGAATGGAAGCCCTGTATAGAGAGGAAGGAACTGTAATTACAGGGGTATGTTTAGCAACTTGGGCATAGCTTTAAAAAGTATGCAAAGAGCAACCTAGATGTCCATCGACAGATGAATGGATATAGAAGTTATGTTACATATATACAATGCAATATTAGTCAGCCATAAAAAAAAATGGGCTTCCCTGGTGGCTCAGATGGTAAAGCGTCTGCCTGCAGTGTGGGAGACCCAGGTTCAATCCCTGGGTTGGGAAGATCCCCTGGAGAAGGAAATAGCAACCCACCCCAGTACTCTTGCCTGGAACGTTCCAAGGACAGAGGAGCCTGGTAGGCTACAGTCCATGGGGTAACAAAGAGTCAGACACAACTGAGCGACTTCACTTTCTTTCTTTCTTAACATAACTCATTATCAGAGAAATGCAAATCAAAACCACAGTGAGGTACCATTACACGCCAGTCAGGATGGCTGCTATCCAAAAGTCTACAAGCAATAAATGCTGGAGAGGGTGTGGAGAAAAGGGAACCCTCTTACACTGTTGGTGGGAATGCAAACTAGTACAGCCACTATGGAAAACAGTGTGGAGATTCCTTAAAAAACTGGAAATAGAACTGCCATATGACCCAGCAATCCCACTCCTGGGCATACACACTGAGGAAACCAGATCTGAAAGAGACACGTGCACCCCAATGTTCATCACAGCACTGTTTATAATTGCCAGGACATGGAAGCAACCTAGATGCCCATCAGCAGACTAATGGATAATGGATATTGTGTATAATGTACATACACACAATGGAATATTACTCAGCCATTAAAAATAATTCGTTTGAATCAGTTCTAATGAGATGGATGAAACTGGAGTCTATTATACAGAGTGAAGTAAGCCAGACAGATAAATACCAATACAGTATACTAACACATAATATATGGAATTTAAAAAGATGGTAACGATAACCCTATATGCAAAACAGAAAAAGAGACACAGATGTACAGAATATACTTTTGGACTCTGTGGGAAAAGGCAAGGGTGGGATGTTCTGAGAGAATAGCACTGAAGCAAGTATACTATCAAGGGTGAAACAGATCACCAGCCCAGGTTGGGTGCATGAGACAAGTGCTTAGGGCTGGTGCACTGGGAAGACCTGGAGGGATGGGGTGGAGAGGGAGGTGGGAGGGGGGATCGGGATGGGGAACACATGTAAATCCATGGCTGACTCATGTCAATGTATGGCAAAAACCACTACAATATTGTAAAGTGATTAGCCTCCAACTAATAAAAATAAATGAAAAAAAAAAAAAAGAAACTATATTTCCAAGAAGTCAAAGCTTGTTCCCTGATCGGCGATTGTGGGGATTTTTAAAACTCGGAGAAAAAAAAAAAAAAGGAATGAAATTAGGACATTTGTAGTGATATGGATGAAGCTAGAGTTTGTCATACAGAATGAAGTGAAGTCAGAAAGAGACGAACGTTGTATGGGACTCTAGAAAAATGGTACTGATTAACCGATTTGCAGGGCAGGAATAGAGATGCAGACAGAGAACAGACTTATGGATATGATGTGGGAGAAGGTGGGGAGAATTTAGAGAGTAGCATTAACACATAAAATAGATAGATAGCGGGAAGCTGCTGTGTGTAGCACAGGGAGCTCAGCTTGGTGCTCTGTGATGACCTAGAATAGTGGAATGGGGAGGCGGGAGGGAGGCTCAAAAAGGAGGGAATATATGTATGTTTATAGCTGATTCACACTGTTGTACAGCAGAAACCAATGCAACATTTTAGGGCAATTATACTCCAATTAAAAAAATAAATGTTTTTACAGTTTGCAAAACCTTGGCAGACAAACTAGGGAGGAAGCTGAGGCTGGAGTCCTAGAGAAGGCTGACACTTAGAACATGGACAGGCAAAGGAGAGTTGCTAGAAAGCCAGAATGATAGTTAAGTGGAGAACCAGGGAAGTTATGGAGTCCAAAGGAGGATTGTTGGTGTAGATGTGTTCGATGCTATAATATAATCATAGAGACTTAGGAGCAAAGAGACACTGTGCCATAGTCTTTGGAGTCTTAATTTCTGATTTGTTAAATCAAGCACTTAAGCCAAGTGATTTTTTGAGCCCTTCTACTGTTTGTACAGTTACTGTAGAGATTAGGGATGTAGAATTAGACAGACCTAGGTGTGGGCCTCTCCTCTGCCCCTTATTAGTTGTTTGACTCATGAAGATGACTAAATTTCTTTAAACATGATTTTTCTCCTCTATAAAATGCAGTTTAAATGCTAGCTGCTACTTCATGGGATGGTTGTGAAGGTTCAATAAGAAAATGCACATAAAATCTTGATGCATGTTAAGAGATCAACAAATGTATTATTGCCTTTGTTGTTACTGTTATCACTATTATTTAGAAGAACAGCATTTGGTCAGATATGGAAGCATTTGAGGGACCCTGGGTATGCCAGTGAAAGAATGGTAGAGTGTAGATTGTAGAGAAAGGGAAGCTAAACTATAGCAAAGAAAATCCTCAACTGTTTTGAACTGAATGTGGTAGGCTTGTAGTGGAGAAGGATCCCTCTTTCTTGATCAGCTTTAGAACCCAGGAATGGATGAGCATAGTTTTTGTTTTAATTCTCATTTTCAAATGATAATATTCAGCATCAGATACATCCCAGATTTCCCGGACTAAGCTCACTGGCAGTGACTTCAGTTTTCCACCTCTCCTGGATATTAGAGAATTTTTTTTTTAATTGCATTGCACAGTTATGTCGAACCCATGCCCCCTGCAGTGAAAGCACAGAGTCCTGACTCATGGACCACCAGGAATTCCGGGGAATCTGTATGTTAAAGAGGTGTTTTATGAAACATGATACTTACAGAGCAGATTTCCTGCTAACTCATTTTCTGGAGGGAGGGAGTCCTTTATTTTTTTAATTATTATTTTATATTGGAAAATAGCTGATTTACAACATTGTGTTAGTTTTCAGGTATGCACCAAAGTGATTCAGTCATAGATATATATGTATCTATTTTTCAGATTCTTTCCCCATGTAGGTTATTGGAGAGTATTGAGTAGAGTTCCCTGTGCTATACAGTAGGTCCTTGTTGATTATTTTATATTGTGTGTGTGTTAATCTCAACCTTCTAATTTGTCCATCCCCCTTCCACCTTGTCCCTTTGGAAACAGTAAGTTTATTTTGTGAGTCTGTTTCTGTTTTGTAAATAACTTCAATTGTATCATTTTTTTTTAGATTTCCATGTATAAGGAATATCATATTAAATTTGTCTTTCTCCTTCTGACTTAGTTCATTTAGCATGATAATGTCTCCTGCTAATTCTTTAGATTGTTGGTTATTAATCATTTCTGAGAACACTTGGGGAAATGTTGAAGACATTTTGATGTTGTTCTGGGTCCAATATTCCATTGCATCCTTGTTGAAGACTACTCCCCCATCCCGGTATTATTCTTTTCTAAATTTCTTATTTAAGTATAGTTGATGTACAGTGTTGTGCCAGTCTTTCTGTAAGAATGTGACTCAGTTATATATATATAACTTTTTGTATACATATATACATATTCTTTTCTATATCCTTTTCCATTATATTTTATCATAGGATATTCAATATAGTTTCCTGTGCTGTATACAGTAGGACCTTGTTGTTTATCCATTCTAAATGTACTTCCAGTATTATTCTTGATTTAATGTTGATTATTTCTGTGTCAAATTAATCTCAACATGCATTCAGATCAACATATTGCTCTTAGGTAGTGACGTCAGTAAGAATGCATTTCTAATGCCCCTTGTACAGCATGTTTACATGGGTAAAATTAAATGAAAATGGATATCAAGTCATGAATTGAGGGAGAAAATAAGTCAGAAATAGGCAGCAGGAGCATGAGGGATGTTGCTGAAGAAGGAGGGTTACCTATATCTTGATTACACAGTGAAATTGAGCAATTACTTGCAAATAATGATAAAAGTAGTCCTTAAATTTTGTGTTTACAGAGCACTGCTTTCTTTCTTTCTTAATATCATTGTTTAGAAATGTCTTTCTCTCCCTCTATCCTTACCATAAGTCAGTTTCAAATGTCTTACCAAATGAGGGGACGGCAAAGGAGAGCACAGCCAGGAGGCAACTTTTCTTTAATTGGTAGAACTCTGTATGAGAAACACATATTGACAACCTAAAAAATATATTTTGATTCATTTTTTTAAAAAGAAGTAAAAATTGACTTTTGGACAGCAATGTGAGAGTTGGGGAAGTTCCAAGGATATATGTAGGTCTTTCTTATAACTCATAACTCTTATAGCTACGCTATATACAATTATATGTATGAAATTATATGTATACACAGTATGAAAGGCACAAAGATATGACACTGAAAGATGAACTCCCCAAGGCAATAGGTGCCCAATATGCTACTGGAGAAGAGTGGAGAAATAAGAAAGAATGAAGAGACAGAGCCAAAATGAAAACGACACCCAGTTGTGGATGTGACTGGTGATGGAAGTAAAGTCTGATGCTGTAAAGAACAGTATTGCATAGGAACCTGGAATGTTAGGTCCATGAATCAAGGTAAATAGGAAGTGGTCAAACAAGAGATGGCAAGAGTAAACATCGACATTTTAGGAATCAGTGAACTAAAATGGACCAGAATGAGCAAATTTAATTCAGATGACCATTGTATCTACTACTGTGGGCAAGAATGCCTTAAAAGAAATGGAGTAGCCCTCATAGTCAACAAAAGAGTCTGAGATGCAGTACTTGGGTGCAATCTCAAAAATGACAGAATGATCTCTGTTCGTTTCCAAGGCAAACCATTCAATATCACAGTAGTCCAAGTCTATCCTGCAACAAGTAATGCTGAAGAAGCTGAAATTGAACGGTTCTGTGAAGACCTATAAGACCTTCTAGAACTAACATAAAAAAAGATGTCCTTTTCATCATAGGAGACTGGAATAAAAAAGGAGGAAGTAAAGAGGTACCTGGAGTAACAGGCAAATTTGACCTTGGAGTACAAAATGAAGCAGGGCAAAGGCTAACAGAGTTTTGCCAAGAGAATGCACTGGTCATAGCATACACCCTCTTCCAACAGCACAAGAGAAACTCTACACATGGACATTACCAGATGGTCAATACCGAAATCAGATTGGTTATATTATTTGCAGCCAAAGATGGAGAAGCTCTGTACAGCTAGCAAAAACGAGACTGGGAACTGACTGTGGCTCAGATTGTGAACTCCTTATTGCCAAACTCAATTACATTGAAGAAAGTAGGGAAAACCACTAGACCATTTAGGTATGACCTAAATCAAATCCCTTATGAATATATAGTGGAAGTGACAAGTAGATTCCAGGGATTAATTCTGATGGGCAAGAGTAACTGAAGAACTAAGGATGGAAGTTTGTGAGATTGTACAGGAGGAAATGATCAAGACCATCCCCAAGAAAAATGCAAAAAAGGTAAAATGGCTGTCTGAAAAGGCCTTACAAATAGCTGAGAAAAGAAGAGACACTAAAGGAAACAGGGAAAAGGAAAGATATACCCATTTGACTGATGAGTTCCAACGAATATCAAGAGGAGATAAAAAAGCCTTCCTCCGTGACCAATGCAAAGAAATAGAGGAAAACAGTAGAATGGGAAAGACTAGAGATCTCTTCAAGAAAATTAGAGATACCAAGGGAACATTTCATGAAAAGACGGGCTCAGTAAAGGATAAAAATAATATGGACATAACAGAAGCAGAAGATATTAAGAAGAGGTGGTGGCAAGAATACACAGAAGAACTATACAAAAAAGATCTTCATGACCCAGATAACCACGATGGTGTGATCACTCACCTAGAGCCAGACATCCTGAAATGTGAAGCCAAGTGGACCTTAGGAAGCATCACTACAAATAAAGCTAGTGGAGGTGATGGAATTCCACTTGAGCTACTTCAAATCCTAAAAGATGATGCTGTGAAAGTGCTGCACTCAATATGCCAGCAAATTTGGAAAACTCAGCAGTGGCCAGAGGACTGGAAAAGGTCAGTTTTCATTCCTATCCCAAAGATAGGTAATGCCAAAGAATGCTTTAATTACCGCACAATTGCACTCATCTCACATGGTAGCAAAATAATGCTCAAAATTCTCCAAGTCAGGCTTCACCAGTACATGATCCTTGAACTTCCAGATGTTCAAGCTGGATCTAGAAAAGGCAGAGGAACCGGAGATCAAATTGCCAACATCTCCTGGATCATCAAAAAAGCAAGAGTTCCAGAAAAACATCTATTTCTGCTTTATTGATTACACCAAATCCTTTGTGTCGACCACAACAAACTGTGGAAAATTCTTCAAGAGATAGAAATACCAGACTACCTTACCAGCCTCATGGGAAATCTGTATGCAGGTCAAGCAGCAATAGTTAGAACCGGACATGGAACAATGGACTGGTTCCAAGTGTGGAAAGGAGTACAACAAGGTTGTATATGGTCACCCTGCTTATTTAACTTCTGTGCAGAGTACATCATGGGAAATGCTGGCATGGATGAAACACAAGCTGGAATCAAGTCTGCCGGGAGAAATTTCAATAACCTCAGATATGCAAATGACACCACTGTTATGGCTGAAAGTGAAGAAGAACTAAAGAGCCTCTTGATGAAGGTGAAAGAGGAGAGTGAAAAGCTGCCTTAAAACTCAACATTCAAGAAACTAAGATCTTGGCATCAAGTCCCATCACTTCATGGCAAATAGATGGGGAAACAATGGAAACAGTGACAGGCTTTATTTTTTTGAGTTCCCAAATCACTGAAGATGGTTACTGCAGCCATGAAATTGAAAGACACTTTCTCCTTGGAAAAAAAGCTATGTCCAGCCTAGACAGCAGGCTAAAAGGCAGAGACATTACTTCACCCACAAAGGTCTGTCTACTCAAAGCTATTTTTCCAGTAGTCATGTGTGGATGTGACAGTTGTACTATGAAGAGAGCTGCGCGCCAAAGAATTGATGCTTTTGAACTATGGTGTTGGAGAAGACTCTTGAGAGTCCCTTGGACTGCAAGGAGATCCAACCAGCCAATCCTAAAGGAGACTAGTCCTGAATATTCATTGGAAGGACTGATGCTGAAGCTGAAACTCCAATACTTTGGCCATCTGATGCGAAGAACTGCCTCATTGGAAAAGACTCTTATGTTGGGAAAAATTGAAGTCAAGAGCAGAAGGGGATGACAGAGGATGAGACGGTTGAATGGCATCACCAACTCTATGGACATGAGTTTGAGCAAGCTCCAGGAGTTCGTGATGGACAGGGAAGCCTGGCATGCTACAGTCCATGGGGTCACAAAGAGTCGTACACAACTGAGCAACTGAACTGAACTGATACACAATTATATTCTGTTATTAAAGTTTAATAACTAATGTCACATCCAGTTTGTTATGAGAAGTCATTGAATTGATTAAGGAGATCACTGTAAATTTCATTTAGTTCTGAGCAATTTAGAAACATTTTTGGTCATAAATCCTGGGTTAGTAAATAAATTTCTCTATCTGCTCATGTCTTGTTCCACTGACAGTTTTTGAGTATACATAATACAATAAACTGTGGAAAATTCTGAAAGAGATGGGAATACCAGACCACCTGACCTGCCTCTTGAGAAATCTGTATGCAGGTCAGGAAGCAACAGTTAGAACTGGACATGGAACAACAGACTGGTTCCAAATAGGAAAAGGAGTACGTCAAGGCTGTATATTGTCACCCTGCTTATTTAACTTATATGCAGAGTACATCATGAGAAACGCTGGGCCGGAAGAAGCACAAGCTGGAATCAAGATTACCGGGAGAAATATCAGTAACTTCAGATTTGCAGATGACACACCCTTATGGCAGAAAGTGAAGAGGAACTAAAAAGCCTCTTGATGAAAGTTAAAGAGGAGAGTGAAAAATTTGGCTTAAAGCTCAACATTCAGAAAACTAAGATCATGGCACCTGGTCCCATCACTTCATGGTAAATAGATGGGGGGACAGCGGAAACAGTGTTAGACTTTATTTTTCTGGGCTCCAAAATCAATGCAGATGGTGATTGCAGCCACAGAATTAAAAAATGCTTGTTCCTTGAAAGGAAAGTTATGACCAAGCTAGATAGCATATTAAAAAGCAGAGACATTACTTTGCCAACAAAGGTTCGTCTGGTCAAGGCTATGATTTTTCCAGTGGTCATGTATGGATGTGAGAGTTGGACTGTGAAGAAAGCTGAGCACTGAAAAATTGATGCTTTTGAACTATGGTGTTTGAGAAGACTCTTGAGAGTCCCTTGGACTGCAAGGAGATCCAACCAGTCCATCCTAAAGGAGATAAGTCCTGGCTGTTCATCATTGGAAGAACTGATGCTGAAGCTGAAACTCCAATACTTTGGCCACCTCATGCAAAGAGTTGACTCATTGGAAAAGACCCTGATGCTGGGGGGGATTGGGGCAGGAGGAGAAGGGGACGACAGAGGATGAGATGGCTGGATGGCATCACCGACTCGATGGGCATGGGTTTGAGTAAACTCCGGGAGTTGGTGATGGACAGGGAGGCCTGGTGTGCTGCGATTCATGGGGTCGCAAAGAGTCGGACACGACCGAGTGACTGAACTGAACTGAACTGAATACAACTCTTACTTGTAGCAATTTAAGATGCAGTTCAGTGATGAGTGCTTAGTTCTAAATACTGATGCATTGTTCTATTTTATTATGTTTACAGTTTATTCAAGTATGTTGATTTACATTTTTGTGTTAATTTCAGGGGTACAGCACAGTGGTTCAGTTATACATATATATGTTCTTTTTCATATTCTTTTCCATTGTGATTTATCACAGGAATTTCTATATAGTTCCCTCTGCCATTGATTAGGACCTTGTTGTTTACCCATCCTATATATAATAGTTTGCCTCTGCTAATACCAAACTCCCAATCCTTCCATCTATTACCCTCCCGCCTGGGCAGTCACAAATCTGTTCTGTATCTGATGGATAAATCCTATTCACATTTAAATTTGTATATGTATGTTGTTTCCTGTGCATTCTCATGGTAGTTTTAATCAGAGTTCCAGAACAAAGCATATATTTTTCCATTCAATTAAGTGTAATTGAATGGGAGAATGAGCCCTTCCAAAGTTAAAAAAATATACATATATACATATATATATTTTTTGTTTGTTTATTTCCCCATACTTCCAGTTCATGTTGCTTTAATGGATTGAATTTTGACATGTTCGTAAAAGAAAGCATCACTGTGGTTTTATTTTATATTTCTTGAGAATTTTTCAGAAAGATGTATGGCTCTAAACCTACCACTATCCAATTTGTCTGAACAACAATAAGAATAATAAAAGTATCATCAATAAGAGTTGTGAGAAGTCAGGTGAAAGGGAGAAATGCAGTGAAGATTAACTGTAGAATTGTAATTTCTTAGTTTTCCAAACTCTTCAATAGTGAGATAGAATAAATTAAGGATGAACAAGTTCTGGTGCTTGGCAAGACATTTGTCAGATGCAGCACAGTTTTTCATTATTGCTTTTTAAAATAAGATTTCATTCTGGAGGCTTGAAATTTGATTGCCAGTTTTTATTTCAAGCATGAAATCTTTTACATGAGGGTATTTTTTATTCTAGATTCTGTCTCTGGATTGTACCTTATTTACTTCTGTCCATTTTTTACGTGAATATAATAAAATACCAACAAAAGCATTTCCTTTATGTGTACACACCTTTACTAATGGATTAAATATGCACTCTCTGAATTATGTCATACTTTTAAATGAATAAATGTTAAAAGGGGTCAGTTAGGGAAATATTATTCAGAATTATTGTTTGGTATCTCTAATGTGCAAGCCGTTATTAGGGGAACATTTCTTTGAAAAGTATTCAGTTCAGTTCAGTAGCTCAGTCGTGTCTGACTCATTGCGACCCCATGAACCGCAGCACGCCAGGCCTCCCTGTCCATCACCAACTCCCAGAGTCCACCCAAACCCATGTCCGTCTAGTCGTTGATGCCATCCAGCCATCTCATCCTCTGTTGTCCCCTTCTCCTCCTGGCCTCAATCTTTCCTAGCATTAGGGTCTTTTCCAATGAGTCAGCTCTTTGCATCAGGTGGCCAAAGTATTGGAGTTTCAGCTTCAGCATCAGTCCTTCCAATGAACACCCAGGACTAATCTCCTTTAGGATGGACTGGTTGGATCTCCTTGCAATCCAAGGGACTCTCAAGAGTCTTCTCCAAGCCACAGCTCAAAAGCATCAATTCTTCGGTGCTCAGCTTTCTTTATAGTCCAACTCTCACATCCATACATGACCACTGGAAAATCATACCCTTGACTAGATGGACCTTTGTTGGCAAAGTAATGTCTATGCTTTTTAATAAGTTGTCTAGGTTGGTCATATTTTTCCTTCCAAGGAGCAAGCGTCTTTTAATTTCATTGTCGCAATCACCATCTGCAGTGATTTTGGAGCCCAGAAAAAGTCAGCCACTGTTTCCACTGTTTCCCCATCTATTTGCCATGAAGTGATGGAACCGGCTGCCATGATCTTAGTTTTCTGAACGTTGAGCTTTAAGCCAAATTTTTCACTCTCCTCTTTAACTTTCATCAAGAGGCTCCTTAGTTCTTCTTCACTTTCTGCCATAAGGGTGGTGTCATCTGCAAATCTCAGCTTATTGATATTTCTCCCAGCAATCTGGATTCCAACTTGTGCTTCTTCTAGCTCAGCGTTTCTCATGATGTACTCTGCATATAAGTTAAATAAGCAGGGTGACAATATACAGCCTTGACGTACTCCTTTTCCTATTTGGAACCAGTCTGTTGGTCCATGTCCAGTTCTAACTGTTATTTCCTGACCTGCCTACAGATTCTCAAGAGGCAGGTCAGGTGGTCCCATCTCTTTCAGAATTTTCCACAGTTATTGTGATCCACACAGACAAAGGCTTTGGTGTAGTCAATAAAGCAGAAGTAGATGTTTTTCTGGAACTCTCTTGCTTTTTCTATGATCCAGCGGATGTTGGCAATTTGATCTCTGGTTCCTCTGCCTTTTCTAAATCCAGCTTGAACATCTGGAAGTTCACAGTTCACATATTGCTGAAGCCTGGATTGGAGAATTTTGAGCATTACTTTACTAGCATGTGAGATGAGTGCAATTGTGTGGTAGTTTGAACATTCTTTGGGATTGCCTTTCTTTGGGATTGGAATGAAAACTGACCTTTTGCAGTCCTGTGGCCACTGCTGAGTTTTCCAAATTTGCTGGCATATTGAGTGCAGCACTTTCACAGCATCATCTTTCAGGATTTGAAATAGCTCAACTGGAATTCCATCACCTCCACTAGCTTTGTTTGTAGTGATGATTCCTAAGGTCCACTTGACTTCACATTCCAGGATGTCTGGATCTAGGTGTGTGATCACACCATCGTTATTATCTGGGTCGTGAAGATCTTTTTTTGTATAGTTCTTCTGTGTATTCTTGCCACCTCTTCTTAATATCTTCCGCTTCTGTTGTGTCCATATCATTTTTGTCCTTTATTGAGCCATCTTTTCATGAAATGTTCCCTTGGTATCTCTAATTTTCTTGAAGAGCTCTCTAGTCTTTCCCATTCTATTGTTTTCCTCTATTTCTTTGCATTGGTCACTGAGGAAGGCTTTCTTATCTCTCTTTGCTGTTTAGAACTCTGCATTCAAATGGGCATATCTTTCCTTTTCTCCTTTGCTTAGTGATATGTTAAAACATGTTTTATTACCACATAGCTCATAAGTAGTTCTATTCACTCAATGAAAATTTGAGGAAAGACTGCCATGTTCTAGGTGCTGGAGTTAAAATAGTACCTAAAAAGATACCAAGTCTGTTTTCTCAAGGAGTTTACATCCTAGTGGGGATATTTGACAGTAAAAGCTTAAAATACTCGTCTATAAATGCACACATATATACATGTGTGCATCGATAAAATACACCCGGTTATGTGTGTTTGTCTTGGGTTAGAGGGGAGAGAGAAGGAGGGAGAGAGGTTATCCTGTTTACATCTTACTAGGCATCACTGTTGGCGTGAAATACTTGCTCTGTCCTGTTGCTTTCAAATGCAGAATTGTTAAGTCATTGTTTCTGACAGTGTCTGGAGATAAATCCTGCATTTGCTCTCCAGAAGTGACTCAGCAGGCAAAAGCCTTTCTGTATGTGTGCATGAGAATATTTTTACCTTCATGCCCCTTTTAATATTATGACCTAATGAGCTTTACTTGGTAAATAATTGATAAGGTTTGAGATGGGTGTGATCTAATGGATTAAATGTCTCTCTGGCTTAGCAGGAGATGCATGGTTTATATCTGAGTACACAATTGGCTGAGTAATATCCTGCAGGGTGTGTATTCCTTCAGTCACTACCTTGGAGCAAGCTTCCAGAGCTCCTCTGTTTTGCACCAAAATGGTCAGGTTATCGCACAAGAACTTTCCTTTCTTCTCTTCTCCTTCATGTCCTGTGCATACATACACCTCTTTAGCCTGGGTCTGGGCATAAGATAGGTTTGTCAAATAGTTTTACTAGAAGAGTACGCACATGAAGGAGAGCTATTCTTGATTCTTTATCTCTTCTCCCTGGCAAGAACTTCAGTCCTTCACCTAAACTTACCCTCCCTGCTGATTGCAGAGAGCACCCTGATCTTACTTTGGCCTGTCATCCTTTAGGAGCCTGAATTAGTCTAGAGTCAAACTCTCAGAGAATGACTGGGCTAGAAGACAGCATTTACAAAAACACAGGCTTTGGTATTTCCCTGGTAGTCCAGTGGTTAAGACTTTGGCTTCAAATGCAGGGGACATGGGTTCTATCCCTTGTCTGGGGCTAAGACCCCACAGGCTGCAGAGCACCAAAAAAAAATTTTTTTAATTGTTTAAAATAATTAAAAATACAGCCTTTGAAGGCAAAGGATTGAAAATATAAAAATTGGAGCCATTCGATTTCAGCAAAATTTAAAAAGCAGTTGAGGTGTTTTCACTGAAAGTGAGTGAGTTGCAGGAGACAGTAGATTAAACATCAACACTGAGAAAAAAAGGGAAATCTCCCAGTTATTTTCTCAGTGAAAATTTAAGACCATTTTCACTGGCTCACGTTTAGTTTTTTAACTTAGTCCAGGTGTAAGCAATATCTTTCAGGAAGAAAAGAAAAGACAAGCTTCCTCTTCTTTTCAGTTTCCACGGCTTTGTGGTTGAATTTTATTCTGTATAGACTGAAAAGTAAAAGCGGCAGCATGTATTTTGTTGTTTTTCTGCTCCAGTTGTATGTATATAATCCTTTTAATATGGAATCAGAGTGTAAGGATGTCATTGTTTTTAATCTGCAATAATCCATTTACATTTCATATAGATGTGTTATCTCAAAATATGACCTTTCTGCTTGTGAAACAACTTCAATAGAAATCTCACAAACTCAGCCCTGAGTAAATATGCAATACTTTTTTAAGTGCTATATAGGCATGTACTTCTTGATTTCTCTGTTAGATGAAGAGATTCTTGACAGCTTGCCTTAGCACCTGCCTGGGGCTGAGCTGATCAGCCAAACACTCTCATAGGCACATGCATAGTTGATGGGGTCCAAGCAGAAATTCTACTGAGGAGATAGGTAATAATCTTTTAATCGTAGGTCTGCTTTCAGTCACTTTAACTGAATTCATTTAGTGTTTATGAAGGGCTTGTAGGTTCTAGGCATTTGGTGTGTGTGTGCTGACTATAAAAAATGAGACTGGAGAAGATTGTGGAAAATATATCTTTTTAAAAATTTTTTCAGGCAAGGCTTTATTGGGGCCTCTGCTGTAGCAGGAGGGAACAAGAACAAGTAACATTTCCCTCGTTTATTTCATTGTGTGTGTTGGGGGCGGGGTGGTCAGGCTTATTCCTTAGAGTAGAGGTATATTCAGGGCTCAGGTCAAAAGAGGGTGACTTAGGTGGGAAAACATATCTTACTATTTTACCCACTGAGGAAGCTCAGGCAAGGAGGAATCTTTTTTGCCCTTGATTTTAAGGTTATACTTTTGTTAGCCTATAAGTTAATAAAGCAAGCTTTTCTTCCCAATAATTACTTTGAAAAGTGCCATTTGAATAGTGTCAGCTCTCAGTGGAAATTGTGTGTGAGTGATTTGCCTGTTTTTCAAGGATTCATAGAAGAATCCTCAGTATCTGAGGTCTGGTAATACATTACTACACAGAACTTAATTTGGTCGAAGATGTGTTGGTAATAGAATTGTCTTGTCTTTAACTGCCCCAGATAAGTGCCATGTGCCACACACTGCCTTTTATTATCCTTATTGGTGTGTGTGTTCATCTCTTCTGTTTAGTTTTCATCCAGGATTGTATTATTCATTCTTTACCCCTTGTATATAGTTATGTGTATATGGGAGTCTGCACACAAGTGATAATGATTTTGTATTTGTGAAAGAAAAAAAAAGGAGAAAAAAAGTCACACGCTTCTTGCAGGTTGTTTAAGAAGAGGAGTGGGATGCCTGCATTGAGAACCACTCTGATTAACTCAGGAGGGTTTGACGCCCTCATTTGTATGATTTTGGTGACTCCTAAAAGATAATTATCCACTTGGAATTCCAGGAGGGGAAGAAGCACCATCTTAACTAAACCAGCCTACCAACCTGAGTGAATAGAACTCTATTTTGAGGACAATGAGTCCCACATCCTTGGCTAAGAGGAAGCATTTTAACTTCACATCACTCTACAGGGAAGAATCCCTGTTCCTATAGCACGAGTCTGAGCCTTAAAGACAGTGATTAAAAAAAAAAAAATAGTGGGGTGGTTTGTGGGTATTTGACAATCTTATGTATCTTATAGCTTCTTCAGAGAAAATTCATATACTTGCCAACATGCAGAACTTTTACCTGTGAGATAATTTTTGTGATGTTATTTTATGTTTTCTCCTGGTACTTTTTCTATTATTTTTTCTCAGTGAAGCAACTAGCAGTCCCAGTGCACTTTTCTTCTCAGGGAAGATTTGAGAGTTGGCAGAAAGCTTAAGCTTTCTACAAGTACTACCCTTCCTGCCTTTTATTCCCTAAAGACTAAATCCAAAGAAGTCATTATGCTTAATGTCTTACATTCAAGGGAGAACAGAAAAAGAAGAGAAGAAGGGATTTTTTTCCCTAGACTTAAGATACTCAGATGGAGCAAATGGATACCCATATGTCCACACCCCAAATGAATCACAGTCCATACTTCATACTTTATATGAAATCTATCTAATTAAAATGGATTGTGGGCATAAATGTAAAACATAGACCATTTAGGAAAAATCTTGTATATATTTTGTTATATATATACCTAAGAAATATTCATTTTCTTTTTGGTTGATATATAAATGTCTTGTGTTTTAATTTCAAATTCCTGTTGTTCATCACTGGTGTATAAGAAGTCCAGTTTTTGCCTTAATTTTGTATCCTGCAGCTTTCCTATAATTGCTGCTTAGTTCCAGAAGTTTCATTTTTGTTGTTGATTCTCTAGAATTTTCCACATAGACAATCATGTCCTCTATGAACAAAAACAGTTTAAAATTTTCTTTTTCAATCCACATACCTTTTCTTTCCTTTTCTTCTCTTATTGCATTAGATAGAACTTCTAGTACAGTGTTGAAAAGGAATATTAATAGGGGAAATTCTTGCCTTGTTCTTGATCTTAGGGGGAAAGCATCTAGTTTCTTACCATTACAAAAGATGTTAATTGTAGATGATCTTTATCAAGTTGAGGAAGTTCCCTTCTATTCCTAGTTGATAGAGTTTTCATTGTGAATGGATGTTGGGTTCTGTCAAATTCCTTTTGCAAATGTTAATGTAACTGTATTGTTTTTTATTCTTTAGCCTGTGGCTGTGATGGATTGTATAAATATTCAGTGGTATTTTAAATTAATAAACTTTTGTGTAAAAAGGGAGAAGAGCAATCATTTTTGCTGCATACTTATATTAAAACGTACATTTCTTTTGAGATAAAACATAGTGGTAGTTCCTGTGGATACCAATTGTGACTTTTAAAATCTATTTTGTTAGGATTAAAAAACCATTTTTAAAAAGAAGTTAATTCTGTGGTCTGTCATTCATTTATTGAACATTAAGTTTGGAAAAACAAAGGATTCTGCTATTTGTTCTTACTGTCCTGCGTTGTGGTAACTAAAATACAATGATAATGACTTTTTTTGTCCCTACTAAGTTCTACATAGGCATATCATAAACATTTGAAATGGCAAGGCAATGTTCACAACTCAGTAAACTGCTCTTCTCTATTTTTAATTTGTGTAACTGATTCATTATCAAAATTGGATGTGACTGCGTAAATTTCCTTTTTTATTTTTTTTGTTCTTCTTTTGTTGTTTGGGATTTGTTACACACTCCAGCCTCTATAAAGACAAAAATGAAACCAAAATGTGTTCAAAAATAGAACTCTAATAGCAACATTTCTTATCCCTATGCATTAAGGTCATATGGTAAATTTTAAGAAAAAAGTTCATTTGGAAGAAAAAAGGTGATGTCTGTGGTGTTGCAGTAATAATTGACTATAAGGTATTCAGTGTTAAAATAATATACTAAATTTAGGGCTTCCCTGTGTTGAAGAAACAAAAGTAAATTGAAAACAACCTAATTTGTTTTTGTAATTCAGGCAGAAGACAGTACTGTTGCTCATGCTTTACTGATCAAACAGAAATTTTTAGGGTGATAATTCAAGTGCTCAGAAACACTGTGAATTTATCCATTTATCTTGGAGAGGAAAGAAGGAATCCCTTGCAATGTGGATATTAATTCCAGATTTAGAAATATAGATATATAAATTGGATTTTCTTTCAGTTATTGTGATGTTTAATTTCATGTTGGAAATTCTGAAAGAGATGGGAATATCAGACCACCTGACCTGCCTCTTGAGAACCTGTATGCAGGTCAGGAAGCAACAGTTAGAACTGGACATGGAACAACAGACTGGTTCCAAATAGGAAAAGGAGTACGTCAAGGCTGTATATTGTCACCCTGCTTATTTAACTTATACACAGAGTACATCATGAGAATCGCTGAGCTGGCTGAAGTACAAGCTGGAATCAAGACTGCCAGGAGAAATATCAATAACCTCAGATATGTAGATGACACCACCCTTATGGCAGAAAGTGAAGAAGAACTGAAAAGCCTCTTGATGAAAGTGAAAGAGGAGAGTGAAAAATTTGGCTTAAAGCTCAACATTCAGAAAACTAAGATCATGGCATCCGGTCCCATCACTTCATGGCAAATAGATGGAGAAACAATGGAAACAGTGGCAGACTTTATTTTTGGGGGTTCGAAAATCACTGCAGATGGTGACTGCAGCCATGAAATTAAAAGACGCATACTCCTTGGAAGAAAAGTTATGACCAACCTAGACAGCATATTAAAAAGTAGAGACATTACTTTGCCAACAAGAGTCCATCTAGTCGAAGCTATGGTTTTCCCAGTAGTCATGTATGGATGTGAGAGTTGGACTATAAAGAAAGCTGAGCGCTGAAGAATTGATGCTTTTGAACTGTGGTGTTGGAGAAGACTCTTGAGAGTCCTTTGGACTGCAAGGAGATCCAACCAGTCCATCCTAAAGGAGATCAGTCCTGGGTGTTCATTGGGAGGACTGATGCTGAAGCTGAAACTCCAATACTTTGCCCACCTCATGCGAAGAGCTGACTCATTTGAAAGACCCTGATGCTGGGAAAGAATGAAGTCAGGACGAGAAGGGGATGACAGAAGATGAGATGGTTGAATGGTATCACTGACTCAATGGACATGAGTCTGAGTAAACTCTGGGAGTTGGTGATGGACATGAAGGCCTGGCATGCTGCAGTCCATGGGGTCGCAAAGAGTTGGACACGACTGAGCAACTGAACTGAACTGAATTTTATGTGTCAACTTGAGTGGGTCACCAAGTACCTAAATATTTGATCTAACTATTTGAACAAATTATTTTCGGTGTTTCATGTGAGTGTTTTTAGATGAGTTTAACATTAAAATTTACAGAAGAGTAAAGCAGATTGCCTTCCCTTTTTTGGGTAGTCCTAATCTAATCAGGTAAAGACCTGAATAGGTCAGAAAGGCTGACTCTTCATGAATCAGAGGGAACTCTTTCTTCTTACTGTCTTTGAGCTGAGAGATCAATATTATCCTCCCTTTGAACTGAACTGAGATCTGAACCTGTGATCTTTGGACTAGGATTACGCCATTGGCTTTGTTGGTTCTCAGACATGGACTGGAACTTAAATCATCAGCTCTCCTGGGTCTCCAGCAGATCTTAAAACTTGTCAGCCTCCGTAATTGCATGAACAGACTCCTTATAGTAAACTCTTTATATAAAATTACATGTATATATAGGTGCATATATATATACACACATACATATATGCATACATATGTACATATGCACATATATGTATATGAATAGTTCTTGTCTCAGAAGAACCCTGACTAAAACACTTATGAAAAATTTTAGACCTTGAATTTCATCTAGCTGCCTCTCTCTGAGATTAAAATTAATGATAATACGGGTATGATTTTTTGAATTGGAGTCAGCAAACTCTAACTTGTGGCTTAAATCTGGCCCACTAATTGTTTCTCTAAATAAAATTTTATTGGGACATAGACCTACACATAGACCTGTTCTGAAACACTGTGAATTTATCCATCTTTATCTTGGAGAGGAAAATAGGAATCCCTTGCAATGTGGCCATTAATTACAGATTGAGAAATATAGATAGATAAATTGAATTTTCTCTGAATTAGGTATTGTGATGTTTAATTTTATATGTCAACTTGTGTGGGTCACCAAGTACCCAAATATTTGATAAAACTATTTGATCAAATTATTCTGGGTGTTTCTAGTTTCTCTGCCAAAGGGAGGGGTCTCTTACAGCCTTGCATCTTTTATTAACGATGTGTTTTATGATTCTGTGCTGAAGCCCACTGATTGGAATTCTGTATCCTGTAAGATTTTGTTATATATACATGCTGATAAATGCCAAACTGTCAGGCTGTGAAGTCTTTCTAAGGACTGTGCTTTTATCTGTATGCTAATGATAGGTTTTTCTGGGACTCAGACTCTGAAGATGAGCTATCCTGGTTGTCAGAGTGCCTGCTTTTTGCTGAGAAATAAGTGGTTTGACATCTTAGATAAGGCTTAAGGAGTATTCTATAGCTGCAAATACAAAAATAGCTCGCCGCTTTCATTCAGTGAACAATATTATAACACTTATGAGAAGTGGAATTGATGAGAGGAATAATTTGTCCTTATTAAAAGAATAACTTTAAAGGACTTCTTTGGGCAGTTTTATGTGATCAGCTTGAAATATGAGTTTATTAATGAAGTGTGTTATGTTGGCGGATAATGTTTTATGTAGGCCATAATTTGCAGCCTGAATCCTGGGATTTTTTTAAAGTATTGTTGAACAAGGCACGTACTGTTGTTTAATAGGTGTGCATATTTTTAAAATTCCTATTCAGTAAAATTTCAGTGACTTCTGATTTATGAAGTAGAAGACTCTTTTTAAAAATTTCGTTGCAAATAGTATCATTGTCCAGTAGTTTTAGCACACTTTCTTTTTTCTCTTCAGCTATAACGTTGTTTTGGTTCATTAGTTCAATAGAGTTAGTGAACAGAAAGCTGAAGACATGCTTTTGAATTCTCTAATCTCTTCAGACAAATCTTTGGTTTGTCGGATTTCATTATTTCTTCAATAATTAAGGATTGTAGGCTACAATCTCTAAAAGTTTCCCTGTGGCTCATAAATGTTTTATGACGTTTTCTTTTATTAATTCTTGTTAGGGTATAATTTCTATTTCCTCTTTGACCTATAAGTAATTTAGGAGAGTTTCTTACTTTTCCAAATTGTTGTTTCCTTCCTCATTTTAGTATTTATTCCCAAATTTTATTTGTTATGATCAGAAAATATGTGAGTAAATAGCTACACTTAAAAAAGTCTTATAAAATTTTCTTTATGGCCAAGTATGAGATCTTTATTAAAAGTCTGGGAGAAACAAACACAATATTGTAAAGCTATTATCCTCCAATTAGAAACAAATTTTAAAAAATCTATGTTTGTGCGTATCTATCACTATGTACAATATATATTGTACACAAATGCACGTGGACATACATCTATATTTTATCACTCATTACCTTTCAAGTACATACCCAGAGATTCTAATTTAATGGTCTGAGACTTGTCTGGAGTTTTTAAAGCTTTCCATGTGATTATAACATACAACCAACACTAAGAATCACTATCCTAATGAAATAATGGTTTTAGTCCAGTGATTCTCAGAGTGTGAACTGGCTGTACCAACATCATCTGGGAACTTGTTAAAAATACAAGTTATTGATTTTACTAAACTGGAAACTTTGGGGGCCCAAGAGTGTGTATGTTTTTTTATTTTTATTAGGTTATAATTGCTTTACCCTGTTGTGTTAGTTTCTTGGGTACAGTGAAGTGAATCAGGAATCTGTATACACATAATCCCTTCCCTCTTAAGCATCCTGCCCACCTACCCCATCCTACCCCTCTAGGTCATTACAGAGCTCCAAGCTGAGCTTCCTGTTCTAGACAGCAGCTTCCCACTTCCCACGTCTATTTTACACATGATAGTGTAGATAAAAAAGTGAACGTGTTAGTTGCTCAGCCATGTCCAATTCTTTGGGACCCCATGGATTGTAGCCCCCAGCCTCCTCTGTCCATGGAATTCTCCCAGCAAGAACACTAGAATGTGTTGTCATTTCCTTCTCCAGGGGACCTTCCCAACCCAGGGATCGAACCCGCTTCTCCTGCATTGCAGGTGAATGCTCTGCTGTCTGAGCCGTCAGGAAAGCCCATAGTGTACACATGTCGGTGCTAATTCACTCAATTTGCCCCACCGTCTTCTTCCCCTTGTGTCCACTTGTCTGTTTTCTATGTCTGTGTCAAATTCCTGCCCTGCAGATTGATTTACCGGTTACGTTTTTCTAGGGTCCTGTATACCTGCCTTAATGTACATATTTGTTTTTCTGACTCACTTCACTCTGTGTAACAGACTCTGTGTCCCTCTACATCACTAAAAAATGACTCAATTTTGTTCTTTTGTATGGCTGAGTAATATTCCTTTGTATATATGTACCACAATTTCCTTATCCATTCATCTTTTGGTGGACATTTAGGTTGCTTCCCTCCAGCAATCTGTATTTTAAAAAACTTGAAAGATGATTCCAGCATTCACTAAAGATTGAGAACTACTGATGCATAACAGTGTTTTGACATTGTGAGTAATCTTGTCCCGAGAAGACATTTCATCTTATCTGGAAACGTTTTAGATTGTCACAACTTAGGTGTTCACATACAAGTTGTGAGTCAAGTTGTGGGTCACAACTTGGATGGCTTGTGTTTGTGTGTAGTTGATAGAGGCCAGGGATGTGTCAGATACCCTACAGTGCATGGGATAGCCCCTCACAGCAGAGAATTACCCGCACCAAAGTGTCAGTAGTGCTAGTGTTTAGAAACTGATGTATACTATAGCTTCCCAACTTTGGCTACCTCTTATGACCAGCTGGGGATTCCAAATTTAGTTTAATTTGGCCAATGTTAAGGGCAATAGGTCAGGATTTTAAAAGCTATCCCCATGATTATATTCACAACCACAATTGAAAATTCTTCTCGAGGACCCTGGTCATTGAGGTACCTGAAATTAAGTTCTAATGGATAGATATGGGTGATCTTGAATTAATTTTACTGTAAAAAGTTAAAAAGTAGTCATTATTACCTCCTGATGTGATGTAATAGGAAGGCAAACGCCATTTGCTGAAGTGTTCTTGCCAACATTTCTCAACCTTGAACATGAGCAAGTTTCTACATTTTTTAATATAACTACCAACTTAGAGGCAGATGTTAAAAAAACACTGTGAGGATGTCATCAGCAAAGTCAGAAGGTAGAAAGTACTCCAGGACAAATGATGGTAGTTTTTTTTCCCAACAAATAAATGGTGAGAAGGAAAAAAAATAGGAGAACCATTCTTTGTTGTTGTTTAGTTGCTAAGTCGTGTCTGACTCTTTGGTGACCCCGTGGACTGTAGTCCACCTGGGTCCTCTGTCTATGGGGTTTCCCAGTCATGAATAATAGAGTGGGTAGCAATTCCCTTCTCCAGGGGATCTTGCTGACTCAGAGATCGAACTTGGATCTTCTGCTTGGCAGGTGGATTCTTTACCACCAAGCTACCTGGGAAGCTATAATATATTACACTTCAATAGCACTTAAACTCAGAACAGAGTACTTTTATAGACTTAAGTTTAATAGTAAAAGTATTCACTGGGAGAGAGGATGAATGGGATTACAGGGAGTAAATGACAAAGAAATGTGTTTAAATCAATTGTTTATTCAGTTCACTGTTAATACTGTTATTTATATTTCCAGCTGTATTCTCTCCTACCAAAAAGTATAGCTTTTACAGTTTATCCAAAGCTTTTCCATTTACTTTCTTTTTTAATTGACTTGAAAAATAGAGTCTAAGAATGCAACATTAAAATTGGGCTTTTTATATTCATATTTTTTTTTAACAGAACTGTTCATTATGAAGGTGGTGCTGTATCGGTTCACGCACGTTCCCTGTGGCGACTAGAGACACTAAGAGTTGCGTAAGTAGAACTTCTGAATACATCCTGATGCTTTGGGTACAAAAGGTTGGGCTGGCCAAAATGCTCATTTGGGTTTTTCTGTAATATCTTATGAAAACACCTCAATGAACTTTTTGGCCAACCCCATATATCTAATGCTCTTGAACTTTTCTGCAAAATGGTTATGCTAACAAACAACACGCAGATGAAACACTCTCTTGTTTTACCTTCCCCCTGCATTTATTTACTGTTCACTAGCCTACATTCACCAGGTAGTAAGCAATGATTTTATACCATCTGCTTTTTTTCTAGCCTCATTTGTTTTTGTGTTATCAATTCATCCCAGTCTGTGCCTCTTCTCTTGGCAGGAAGAGCTCCTAGTGCAGGGTGATGTAAGGTTTGGAGTCAGGACAAATTATTTGCAGGCCTGTCACACATTTCAGATCAGGGCTTGATCTGAATCACATTTCAGATTACAAAGGCATATGTAAACCAGTGGGAACTTGAACCCGAATGAGGTGTCAGAGTCATCACGACAAGTCACTATCTTTACTTAAAACTAGGTTGGTAGCCGAGTGAGAAATGTGAATTGAAAACAGACTCACTGTGTATTCATTATACAAATAATGATTATCTTTTTTTTCTGGTGACCTCAAAAAGCTGTCCAGAGATTGACTTTTAGTTACTCTAAGTAAACGCGTTTCTGATGATAAGGGTGTCATTTTGAACTATTTTAAATGGAATTTAAATATCAATCAAATTAAAAGAAAAGATTAGAAGGTCATTCCTTTGTTTTCCTTCCAGAAAACAGAGTTTTCAATGCATTTGTTCCCTGTTATATTACACTTCAAAAATTTATTGATTTAGGGTAATAGACTTTTCATGGATGTGTGTAGGGAACTGTCTTATTATGGAATTGCTGTATTTCATTAACTTGATATTTTGAGGTTAATGATTAAAATAGTTCAGTGGTCTTCAGGGTTTATTTTATTTTATTTTTTTGCTTATGTACTCTGTACAATAATTTCAAAAACTTTGTATTTCCTTGAACATTACTAGGCTCAACATAGAATTTTTTTCATTATCAGTTTACATGGATGCATGGAATATAACTTACAGTGTATTTTAAGAAGTGACATTTTAAGATAACATGAGTAAACTACTCTCATAAAAGTATCCCATTGACCTTGTGTACTTCTGCAATTTAATACCCATCTTTATTTATTTAAAAATGCTTGAACATTGTCTCTTTAACAGTAAAAAAAATATATTGTTCATCTTTTTCATTGAAATCATATTAGTTTTACTCTCCCATGACAGAATTTTGCCCCAATCAGATTTTTTTATGATTGATTTTCTGCTCACTCTGTCTACTTCTACTCAACATAAATATGCATGTAAATTAAATTTATTTCTATATTTCCTCTGATTGTAAGTTTGCAACTTTTAAAAAGTGCTCTATGTTAATCCATTATTTATCAATTAATTGATAATACTAAGTTTCTTTCTATATAAATTAACAGTTGGTCAAACCCACTGAAATATTAAAACTGATAAACTTGACCTTAAAAGTAAGATTTTATGGGCAATGAATCTATTAATGGGATGGAAATAGAAGAGATGACTTATAAAGCAAAAGGAAGAAAGCTCGTAGCCTTTATGTGCTTCATAAATTATATAGAGAATCTAGGGAAAAGAATTCCAAATATATACGTATATTTCTGTAATTTGCCTTGTGTATTATTAAAAATGACAGCTTAATTAGAGATGAAATAGTGCCTTTATAAAACAGATTTCAGATGTTTTTTTCACATTTGTAGCTCTACCTATCCTTCACGATTGTGTACTTAAATTATTGATTTTTTTGTTTTGTTTTTTTGAGGAAGACAGGTCCTAAACCTGTCTATCACTTATTTTAAAAAAAAAAAAAAAAGATAAGAGCTCCTAAAAGTCTGACAAGACTTCCGTTTCATTGTCAGCAATGTTATTGATGAGCTGTAATTACAGAAATACTCTTGAAAGTATCTGAATGGATTTCTCCATTGAAGTTTTTTATTAAAAAGATTTGGTTGCATCTTTGACTTCCTTTGGCATCACTGCAAATGTATAAATTAGATTGCATTCAATTTGCATGTGTTTTTATTATATTCAATGGTCACATAATTACTTACTTTTCTTTTACTTTGGAAGTGATATTCAAATTACTGCTTATGTGTATAACAGAACTATATTCCAAAGGTCAATGTTTATATTGTAATCTTTGGGATACCATATGGGTTTTTTCCTCCAGTGAGGTGCCGAACTATATATTTGTTATAATTTATGTAGTCCAGTAATTATATGTTTTATATTGCAATCTCATACAAATAACATTAATTGTGTCAAAAGTTTTTCAGTATCATGAACTTTTTAATGAAGTAAGCTTTAATTTGGGAAGTCAAATGTAATAGAAAACACATTCCTATATTATACCTCAATGCAAAATTTAAGACTATTATATGTAGGATATGTGTTGGCTTCTGTAATAGAAATGATCACTGCAATTATAAATACGCATTATGTATACTTAAAATTCTACTTTCTTATGTTACAAATTAAAAAAAAATTAACATCCTCATTCCTTTATAAATACACATTATGTATACTTAAAATTCTACGTTCTTATGTTACAAAAAAAAAAAAAATTAACATCCTCATTCCTTTGAGATATTTACAAGTAAATGTAGATAATACATTGGGAACAGTTGTCTAATACATTAACATAGGAAACTGGTTTATATAACTACTTTATTTCAACTGTTTTCAGTTTTTACTGAAATATTAGTTTCTTGCCCTTGATTCTCCTGTCCTTGTCCTCTTTTCTTTTGGACCATGGACACATGAGATGAGCTAATTTGAGCGCTTGTGAGCTAAAGAAAATGTGCTTAGACTTCATAATATTTGACTGAGAATTGGGCAAGTTCATTCTGTTTCTAACAGAATTCCCTTGGTGGATTGAGAAGAGTACTTATATATATGAACGCTATTAGTTTTGAGCCCAAATAGATTTGAACATGGGATCCAGAATCCTGTCTAGACGTTCTGGTGAAAAGTATGTTTTTCAGGACATACTTATGGACTTTTTGAAAATGAAGTTGTTTTCTCTGGGTAGGATGAGTCATTATTTGATAAAATATTCAAATGCTCCTTGAAATAATGGAATGGTATTAAAAATAATTGCTTTTTTGTAGCATCTGCAAACAGTACACTTAATTTTATGAGGGGAATACACAAACCTTTTCTATTACCAGATTAGAAATGCTTTAACATGCTATTGTTGGTAAACAAACTTAAATTTCATTTTTAAGGCACTACTATGTTATTATCAGGATTTATTGGTACATGGTTATTATTTTAGTAGGAGGAATTATCCAAAGTAATTATCTTTGTAAACATTTCCATGTAAAACTTGAACTTATTACAGTATCATTCTAGTATTAATTTTCCAGGCTAATATTTCAGGTTAAGAAAAATCCAAGTTAGGGAAACAGCATTCAGTTCAGTTCAGTTGCTCAGTTGTGTCTGACTCTTTGTGACCCCATGAACCGCAGCATGCCAGGCCTCCTTGTCCATCACCCAAACTCATGTCCATTGAGTCGGTGATGCCATCCAACCATCTCATCCTCTGTCATCCCCTTCTCCTCCTGCCCTCAATCTTTCGCACCATTAGGGTCTTTTCAAATGAGTCAGCTCTTTGCATCAAGTAGCCAAAGTATTGGAGTTTTATCTTCAACATCAGTCCTTCCAATGAACACCCAGGACTGACCTCCTTTAGGATGGACTGGTTGGATCGCCTTGCAGTCCAAGGGACTCTCAAAAGTCTTCTCCAACACCACAGTTCAAAAGCATCAATTCTTCAGCACTCAGCTTTCTTTATAGTCCAACAACAGCATAAAATTGACTTAAAGATAATTTGTTGAAACAAAATTGACATTAATAAATCTACTGCAAATCTAAAAAAATAAATATAGTGTTCATAACTTATAGAACCTAAAAGTTTTTAATGATTCTGTATGGAAACAAGTTTATTAATTAATAAATCATATTGGAATCCTTTACATATTTATTTTTTATCTGTTTGATTTGTTTGTAGTGGTAAGAGCTTCTCCTGTAATTATCTTTTAAAAATTTATGCTTGTGTGTCTTGTGTTTCATTTTCTGTTTACCATTGGCATGTGAAGCTTCATGAAATAGTACATTCTTTTTAGAGTGTATCTTTCTCATTATAAAGTAATCAACTGTATCCTCTTTATGGGCTTCCCAGGTGGCTCAGTAGTAAAGAACCTGCCTGCCAAGCAGGAGATGCAGGTTTGATCCCTGGCTCAGCAAGATTCCCTAGAGAAGGAAGTGACAACCCACTCCAGTGATCTTGACTGGGAAATCCTATGGAAAGAGGAGCCTGGCGGGTTACCGTCCATGGGGTCGCGAATGAGCTGGACATGACTTAATAACTCCACAACAACAATAATATCTCCTTTATCCTTTTTGCCTTGAATTTTAATTTGTCTGGTAGCCATTTTGCCATCATTATTTTCTCTTGGTTTTATGGGCATGGTGAATCTTTCTTATTTTTACCTTATTGAAAAAAAAATTTGATTTTTACCACATTTCTTATCATTGCTAAGAGGCTGTCTTTGCTTTGCACACTAGCATGATAACTGAAAGTCTCCATTACTAGAACTTGGTTTCCACTCTTTACCATAGTGAGGGCAAGGTTCTGTTGTATATAGCTTCAGCTAACACAGTTCTGTACAATGTGAGAATGGTCTGTATCTTCATTTTTCTTTTCTTCTCTATTTGAAATCCACTGTTTTTAAAAGCAGATTTTGATAATCACAATTTTGCTTTTTATTTTTTTTCCTGCAACCTGAGTTTTCATTTTCTGTGCTTTACATGCACTTTTTCTTGCCTTTTTTCCTCTTGACCCTGTTCAGATTTAGTTTCTTCATTTGTCTCTTTTGTTCCTTGATTTTTGTTGACATCATTGTTCCATATTATTAAAATTTAAAGCATAAGATGAGATTTCTTTTTCTCAGATAAATGTCTAATTCAGTTTGTATATATGAATTCCAGTTAACATAATTAGGCATTAACTTTAGTACCACTCGCCTTCAAATCTGTTCAAATCCAGCAAAAAACTAGTAAATCCTAGTTTATGAGTTTTATGAGTTTAAAGTGCCATTTTAATCTCATAATGTCTTTGTGACTAGTGATTAGAAATTAACTCAGAACATAAGTTCTTAGTCATCTTAGTAGTGTTTGGTGTGGATAGTATTACATTTAATGTCAGAAGACCTTGAGATAAATTTTGCTTCTACTTATTATTATCTACGTGACATTGAATGTTACCTATAACCATTCCAAGTTATTTGTGAAATAAAAATACTGCCACCATCATAAGGTTTTTGGAAACACTCAAGAGGACAGTGTATGTAAAACCTCCTTTTTCATCGTCTGACACATACATTTTAATTACTGTTTCTCCTGTCATTGCATTTGCTCTTGGATCAATTCTTAACATTTTTTGTTAGGTGGAGTGGAAGCCACATAAGATGGGGACAACCTTTTCGACTACGCCATGTCACAACAGGAAAATACTTGAGTCTCATGGAAGACAAAAGCCTTCTACTCATGGACAAAGAGAAAGCTGATGTCAAATCAACTGCATTTACCTTCCGATCTTCCAAGGTAAGACGGATATAGTTTTGGATTTCCCACTGCATTTCTTTTGGTGTTAGAAATACAAAGAAAAATGATGTATGTTTTACACAAATTTCTAAATTCCCAGTTACTCTTCTATTCATTCCTCTTCAGTCAAATCCATTTCCTCAACCAGTAAAACCTGCCCAGGTGTTTCACTTGGTTTATCGTTCTTTGGTTATTTTCATGTAGCATATCCTTCCAACTCCTTTTAGTTTTCTTAGGCATCGACAGTGCAGTAAGCACAGACCTTGCACTGCTGTTGCATAACAGTGTGAGGGGCACATCAGCAGAACCTTTTCCTCGCATGCTCGGTTACATATCTGCTCCTACATACAGACCTTTCTTCTTAGGTCTGTTGAATCCTGTGTAAGGACAAAACATCTAAGAATGTCCTTGGATCTTTCATGAGAATTCCTCTGAAGTAGATGTTGAGTAGAATAGACAAAATAAGTGCACATCAAAGTCAGGTTGAAATGCTGGTGCACAGTTAGACTCTCTCAGTACCTGATGTGTTTGTGTGTGTGTGTGTGTGTGTTTGTGTGTGTGTGTGTGTGTGTGTGTGTGTGTGAGCTGAGTCGTGTCTGACTCTTTGTAGTCCTATAGACTGTAGCTGAGTTGTGTCTGACTTTTTGTGGCCCCATAGACTGTAGTCCACCAGGCTCCTTTGTCCGTGGAAATCTCCAGGCAAGAATAATGGAGTGGGTTGCCACTTCCTGCTTCAAGGGATCTTCTCGACCTAGGGATCAAACCTGTGTCTCTTATCCAGGTCTCTTACATCTCCTGCGTTGGCAGACAGGTTCATTACCACTAGAGCCGCCTAGGAAGCCGTAGTACCTGATGAGATTCCCAGCTCACCGACCCCACCATGCAGTGGATTGCTAACCATGCCTCAGCAAAACAGCACATGTCCTGAATAGTCAGGTGTCTCAGGAAAGCTGAAAATCGCTTATTCATTTGACATATGCCAAGTGTCTGCTGTGTGCCTTTTTAAGATAATTGTATATTTCTGTCCTTAAGTTAAAGATTATTGTGAAATTTGGGCATTGTGTTAGAAATGGTATTGAATTACTGGTTAGCTTTGTCTCAGAGATGCATAACTTTATGCCCGTGTCACAGATAAAGGTATGTTTGAGCAAGACCAGAACTAACTCTGAAAAGATAGTAGCCTGAGTTTACATCTCTAATACCATGCTCTCAGTTCTCTTGCTTTGGAAGACACAGAATGGTGGAAGATGCTTCTGATTTGGTGAGATCTCCCGTTTTCCAGGAACGACATCCAGTGTAGGTCCCTATTCATTATGGTGGAAATAGACAAGGCTGGTCAGTTCCAGTGGATAATCTGAGACAGGATCAGCATTTATAGTTGTTATAGGGACCCACAGGGGAGCTCTGAAGGGGGGAGTACTTGGGTGGACTTTCTTTAGTTGGAAAGCTCAGTTGATCACATTGTGAACAGACTTGGTGCCAGTGGGCTTCTTCCTCAAGACTTTCACCACAGAGGTGGGAATTTACTGGTTTATCCACTGATATCCCTCAGTCCAGAAAGACAAAAAAATTCAGCCTGCCAAAGATGATCAGTTATCTGATGGTGAAAGCCCTTTTCAAGAAAAAAGATGGCAGAAAATTGGAAAAGTGCAAAGAAATGCATGACATCCCAGCAAAATGTATCTACTGAAATAAAATCCCAGAGAAGGGGAAAAATATGAACATGCAAATTACATTGAAATAACATTAGAAATTTTTCCAAGACATGGCAGTTAAAAAGGTAAATATATACCTAACAAAAACTGGAGGTGAAAGAAGAAAAGTAAAAGGTGTTCTGATTGCTTCCAGTAAAACAGTGATAAGTCAAATAATATTTTCTAAAAATTTCAAAATCAAGTAACAAACAAGATATTTCTGAGTAAAAATCCAAACATTCAACTGTAGTAAAATTTATTGAACGAAGGTAGTGGAAGAAAGGGAAGTCTGTAAAAGAAAGGAAGTGGACATTTTTTCATGCAGAACGTATGAGGGCTGACTTGATCTCAACTGGGAGCAGGGGAGAGATGCTGATAGTACATGCCTTCCTAAGCCTTGTTTCAGGCACTGGGAGGCAGGGACCCCTTTTCCCCTAAATCCTTCGCCTTTTAAAGATGATAATTGCCACCATTCTGTGATTCTTGGTAGGTCTACAGTTTGAGCTGAGTATTTTCTGTAAGTGATCTCACTGAGAAACAGGATCCCCATTTTACAGATGGAAAAACTAAAGGCAGGAGAGATGAGTCACTTGTTTACCTTCTATGGATAGTCACTTAGCTGGGTGTATAGAAGAGCTGGTGAACATGAGGTTAACCCTGCTCCAAACCACTGCCCAGGGTGAGTTTCAATAACCAGGCCTGATCTCCAGGTCTGGAACCCTGTACTGGCTAGTCACTCATTCACCTCCAAGGCTGTCAGAGCTGCCCCAGGATCTCATGTAGTGAAGCACTTTCTTATCCGCTCTACAGGCTCCCAGGCAGCTGCCAGACACTCTTGTCTAATTGTGGTCTCCTCAGTTCCTGTTATTGTTGGAGAAATCTGAAATTCATCTTTCTCTTTTCATTATTTCTCTAACAATCATATTCCTATAGTCTTCAGAAATCCTATTTTGCTACAGAAAGCTGAATACCTCCACAATCTTTCTCTTTTCATTCTTTCTACTATAACAGTCCTACTTCTCCAGGAGGCAAATGGATGCCTCTAGCTTTTTTAGACTCCAAAATCACTGCAGATGGTGACTGCGGCCACGAAATTAAAAGATGCTTACTCCTTGGAAGGAAAGTTATGACCAACCTAGACATCATATTAAAAAGCAGAGACACTACTTTGCCGATAAAGGTCTATCTAGTCAAAGCTATGGTTTTTCCAGTGGTCATGTATGGATGTGAGAGTTGGACTATAAAGCAAGCTGAGTGCAGAAGAATTGATGCTTTTGAACTGTGCTGTTGGAGAAGACTCTTGAGAGTCCCTTGGACTGCGTGGAGATCCAACCAGTTCATCCTAAAGCAGATCAGTCCTGGGTGTTCATTGGAAGGACTGATGTTGAAGCTGAAACTCCAGTACTGTGGCCACCTGATGTGAAGAGCTGACTCATTTGAAAGACCCTGATGCTGGGAAAGATTGAAGGCAGGAGAAGAAGGGGACGACAGAGGATGAGATGGTTAGATGGCACCAACGACTCAATGGACATGAGTTTGGGTAAACTCCGGGAGCTGGTGATGGACATGGAGGCCTGGCGTGCTGCAGTCCATAGGGTTGCAAACAGCTGGACATGACTGAGCCACTGAACTGAACTGAACTGAGCAAAATAGGGTCTGGGTTATTCCTACGGAAATGCAAATACAAAACAGACACGTATATTAACATTTCAAAATGTCTTGCATACATGCCTCCATTGATCTAGCAACATTCTATATAAGTGCATTTTAAATGAGAGGGGTTTTCTTACAGAAATAAAATAAAACTGTGCATATTACCTTTATCATTCCTTGCCATGGCAAAAAAAAAAAAAAACCTTGGTAAAGACTCAAATGTTTAACAAATATTAATAGAGTTGGTAACTTAGTGGTATTAGCTATGAGAATATTGATTTGGAAAGATATCCATCATAATGTTGTTGAGTAAAAAAAGCAAATTAGAATGCAATTTAAAATCTTACCTTTTTTTAAAAGTGAAGAAAAAGACCCCAGTGTGTGTTTGTATTTGATTATATGTTAGATGTGAAAAATCTGCACTAATTTTTTAATTTTGACTGCTTTAGAAAGATCGAAATGGAGGAGGCAGGAGAAAGAAGAAAGGATTTGGAGGTTGAGGTTAGCAAATGCAAACTATTATGTAGAGAATGGATAAACATCAAGGTCCTACTGTACAACAGGGAACTATATTTAAACTCTTGTGATAAACCATAATGGAAAAGAATATGAGAAAGAATGTGCATATATATGGAACTGAATCATTTTGCTATACAGTGAGAATTAACACAACATTGCAAATCAACTATACTTCAATAAAATATAAAAAATAAAACTAAAAAACAGATCAAAATGGAAGGTATATGAGAATATGAGTGCAAGGGGAAAGATTTTATTTAACTTAAAAAAAAAATCTCTGGTTGTTTTGCCTGTTATGATAGCCATTTTTCCTTTGTAACAAAAAAAAAATCTGTTAAAAAATTCAACCATTGCACTGACATGTTTGGACATAAGTTTTGTGCACATTTTAAATTTCTTTCTTTATGGGGAGACCTCGAATCAGAAATACTGACTCAAAAGCTATGAATATTTTCAAAATCTAGAAACAGTTCTCATCCAAAGCAATAGCTTTTGAAATATTTCCCCATAAATATCTCTGCTTTTGTTCTGTCAGTGTTACTATAGTTTGCATATGAAGAATTTTTACTGACCAGATTCTTCTGTGGTCTCTGCTCAGAGTTTCTGTTTCTGGCTTTTGGTGATTGCATACTGTTATAGCTGACGTTGAAAAAACAGAGAACTGAAATTTCAGTATTGCCTTTTAATGAACTGTTTGCATGCATATGTGCACGCTAAGTTGCTTTAGTCATGTTTGACTCTCTGCGACCCCATGGACTGTAGCTTGCGAGGCTCCTCTGTCCATGGGATTCTCCAGGGAAGAATACTGGAGTGAGTTTCCAAGCCCTCCTCCAGGGGATCTTCCCAACCCAGGGATCACACCGAGGTCTCTTAAGTCTCCTGTACTGACAGGTGTGTTCTTTACCCCTAGCACCACCTGGGAAACCCAGTGAGCTGTTTGATTTCTCTAAACCTGCTCTCCTGTATGGAGCTCACATTCATGGAGCCACTCGAACACACAGGTTGCTAATAACACACCATCAATTTGTGAATAACATGGTTGAGATTCATGAAAACAGAGGTGAAATCAAGGAAAACTTTTTTTTTATTTAATTTATTTTATTGAAGTATACTTGACTTCGTGTTATGTTGTTTTGTGCTGTATAGCAAAATGATTCAGTTGTACATGTCATATACATTATTTTTCTTATTCTTTTCCATTATGATTTATCACAGGATACTGAATGCAGTTCCTTGTGCTACACAGTAGGACTTATTGTTTGTCCATCCTATACATAATAGTTTGCACTTGCTAATCCCAAACTACCAATTCATCCCTTCCCCACCCACTCCCCCTTGGCAACCACAAGTTTGTCTCTATGTCTGTGAGTCTGTTTCTGTCCCATAAATAAGTTCATTTGTATCATGATGGTGTGATCACTCACCTAGAGCCAGATATCCTGGAATGTGAAGTCAGGTGGGCCTTAGAAATCATCACTATGAACAAAGCTAGTGGAGGTGATGGAATTCCAGTTGAGCTATTTCAAATCCTGAAAGATGATGCTGTGAAAGTGCTGCACTCAATATGCCAGCAAATTTGGAAAACTCAGCAGTGGCCACAGGACTGCAAAAGGTCAGTTTTCATTCCAATCCCAAAGAAAGGCAATGCCCAAGGATGCTCAAACTACTGCACAATTGAACTCATCTCACATGCTAGTAAAGTAATGCTCAAAATTCTTCAAGCCAGGCTTCAGCAATACGTGAACTGTGAACTTCCAGATGTTCAAACTGGTTTTAGAAGAGGCAGAGGAACCAGAGATCAAATTGCCAACATCTGCTGGATCATAGAAAAAGCAAGAGAGTTCTAGAAAAACATCTATTTCTGCTTTATTGACTATGCCAAAGCCTTTGACTGTGTGGATCACAATAAACGGTGGGAAATTCTGAAAGAGATGGGAATATCAGACCACCTGACCCACCTCTTGAGAAACCTATATGCAGATCAGGAAGCAGCAGTTAGAACTGGACATGGACCAACAGACTGGTTCCAAATAGGAAAAGGAGTACGTCAAGGCTGTATATTGTCACCCTGCTTATTTAACTTATATGCAGAGTACATCATGAGAAATGCTGGGCTGGAAGAAGCACAAGCTGGAATTAAGATTGCCGGGAGAAATATCAATAACCTCAGATACGCAGATGACACCACTCTTATGGCAGAAAGTGAAGAGGAACTAAAAAGCCTCTTGATGAAAGTGAAAGAAGAGAGTGAAAAAGTTGGCTTAAAGCTCAACATTCAGAAAACTAAGATCATGGCACCTGGTCCCATCACTTCATGGCAAATAGATGGGAAAACAGTGGAAGCAGTGTTAGACTTTATTTTTTTGGGCTCCAGAATCAATGCAGATGGTGATTGCAGCCATGCAATTAAAATATGCTTACTCCTTAGAAGGAAAGTCATGACCAACCTAGATAGCATATTAAAAAGCAGAGACATTACTTTGTCACCAAAGTCCATCTAGTCAAGGCTATGGTTTTTCCAGTAGTAATGTATGGATGTGAGAGTTGGACTGTGAAGAAAGCTGAGCACCGAAGAATTGATGCTTTTGAACTGTGGTGTTGGAGAAGACTCTTGAGAGTCCCTTGGACTGCAAGGAGATCCAACCAGTCCATCCTAAAGGAGCTCAGTCCTGGGTGTTCAATGGAAGGACTGAAGCTGAAACTCCAGGACTTTGGCCACCTGATGCGAAGAGGTGACTCATTGGAAAAGACCCTGATGCCGGGAGGGATTGGGGGCAGGAGGAGAAGGGGACGACAGAGGATGAAATGGCTGGATGGCATCACTGACTCTATGGACATGAGTTTGAGTAAACTCCGGGAGTTGGTGATGGACAGGGAGGCCTGGCGTGCTGCGATTTATGGGGTCGCAATGAATCAGACCCGACTGAGTGACTGAACTGAACTGAACTGAACTGTATCATATTTTAGATTCAACATGTAAGTAGTAGCATATGGTATTTGACTTTATCTTTCTGACTTACTTCTGTTAGTATGATAATCTCTAGGGCCATGCATGTTGCTGCAAATGGCATTCATTGTTTTTATGCCTGAGTAGTATTCCATTGTGTGTGTGTGTGTGTGTGTGTGTGTGTACCACATCTTCTTTATCCATTCAGCTGCTGAGGGACATTTAGGTTGTTTCCATATCTTGGCTACTGTGAATAGTGCTCCTATGAAAATAGGAGTCCCAGTATCTTTTTGAACTAGAGCTTTTCTGGATAAATGCCCAGAAGTGGGATTGCTGAATGGTATGGTAACTCTGGGGGCTTCCCTGGGGGCTCAGCAGTAAAGAATCCATCTGCAGTGCAGGAGATGGGGGTTCGATCCCTTGGAGGAGGGCATGGCAGCCCACTGCAGCATTCTTCCCTGGAGAATCCCATGGACTGCATTGCCTGGGAGGCTGTAGTCCACAGCGTCTCAAGGAATCGGTTGTGTCTGAAGCAATTGCGCATGTGGAAACTCTATTTTTAATTTTTTGGGGAAATCTTATTTTTAAAATCACAGAGTTTTCATTTTAAAATCATTGACAGATTATGTAATACAGTGTTTTCTATGAAGTCAAGACAGCAACTCTATTATTTCTAAATTACTTTGTTCTATTATATATCATGTGTAATCATTATAGAAGATTTTAAAAAGAAATAATGCAAAAATATGGTAAGGGGTAAATTAAAATTGTGTACTATCCATCACTCAGAAACAACTGTTGAGTGTATGTATTTCAGTCTTTAACAACTATATGCATATTTTTATACTAATAGGGCTACATATTAAAATTAAAAATTAAAATTAAAAAGTAAAAATTATTCATGATGAAAGGTGCAATTGCATAATAAAAAAGCATGAACTTAAAACTAAAATAGAGTAAACGTACAGTTCTTAATTATAGATGACATAATATGTTTTTAAAATACTGTTTTTATATTTTTAACATTTTAGGTAAGATGATATAGGTAAACAGTTTCTTTCATCCTTTTGTTAAGCATTATACTTGGCTATGGTCCCTCGTCTTTGAATAAATAATCACGTTTTCTTAAAGGTGTATCTGATTCTTGTTTTCCCTTAATGCCACTGACAAGCTGAAAATGCTTGCTATATTTTTATATATTTTTGCTATATCCAATGAAAATAATGAGTACTTATATTTCTTTAAGGCAAAAATATGTGTGTAAGATATTTCTTTGGTTCTTGGTGTACTTTGAGTATACAAGTAATAAATGACTGTTGGTTGACATAATTACTATGTTGTAAACCAAGTTTTTATTACTGGTGAAAAATTAAACTTTTTTTAGAACAGCTGAGAATACCAACTTTTATCTTAGAATCAAGGGTATGGTTTTAGGAATTCTGAAGAAAATCACCTCTTAAGGACCCTTATTTTACATTAGTGTTCACTTACCTATGATTGTGTGAAACTGCTTTGAAAAAGTATATTCTATATATTTGAAAACATTAAGATCTTTCTGGGCTTCCCTCATAGCTCACTTGGTAAAGAATCCACCTGCGATGCAGGAGACCCTAGTTCGATTCCTGGGTCGGGAAGATCTGCTGGAGAAATGATAGGCTACCCACTCCAGTGTTCTTGGACTTCCCTTGTGGCTCAGCTGGTAAAACTGGTAAAGAATCCACTTGCAATGTGGGAGACCTGGGTTCAATCCCTAGGTTGGGAAGATACTCTGGATAAGGGAAAGGCTACCCACTCGAGTATACTGGCCTGGAGAATTTCATGGACAGTATAGTCCATGGGGTCCCAAAGAGTTGGACATGACTGAGTGACTTTCACTTCACTTCATTTCAAGATCATTCTTACTTAAAATTTTGTGAACAGCTTTAAAAACCTGTTCTACTAGTTAACATAAGGAGCGATTTTTTAAATTGTCATTTGGATATCTTTGTACTAATGTGAATACTCATTAGCCATTCTCAAGTTCAGGATTTGGAAAATAATAAACAATTGTTGATGACTGGATATATTCAGAATAAACACAATAAAGTGAAAGACAATTTCTAATATCACCAATGTTGTCCCCTTATTCCCCTCAGCTTTAGGGAGATATAACTGACATTTAATAATGTGTGAAAGTAAGGTGTACAATGTGATGTTTTGATGCACATATATATTGCAAACTCCTTGGTCTTTTTTTTTTAAAGAAAGCATTTTATATCATGAAAAATTCAGTTTGATTTATGCAGGTTTTCATAGAACTTTCCTTCACTTTCTCTACTCCTAGAATTTTAAACCATTACATTAGTGTATTGAAATGTCAGTTTTAATCATAAGGTAGGTTGACAATCACCCGTGTATTACACTGCCCCCAGGATGTCATTTTTTTTTTTTTTTTTTAGCTTAAAATGCCACTAAAATATTCCTCTTTGGGTGATTTTATCCAGTCTTTTTCCTCTCATGAACCATGAATAGAAACCTTTAGCTATTGAAATGATGGAATACCAACCTCAAATAAGACTTCCAATGAGATTACAAGGATTATGGAGCAAATTGTAAAAATAGAACAAAATATTTTTAGGACATAGTTTTAGCATGTTTTTATTTGAGATTTTTATTCTTGGCTCAAAATATGTTTAAGATGTTTTAAAATATATAGACCCACCAATAAAAATAAGAGTCAGGCTAACAGTTTCTAATGTGCCAAGTAATGTGCTAAGCCCTTTTTATGTGTTTTCTGATTTAATCCTAGTTCAACCCTATGAAGCTTAGATACTGTTTTTAGTCTTCATTATGTAGATGACTATATTTAGGCTTAGGTTAGTTAAGTGGCAGATCTAGACTCTGAAGCTAAGTATTAATAGTAAATCTGAAGCCCCCTTTAATGATAAAACTTGTGGTTTAATTATAATGAGTAGCAGATAAAAAGAAATGTTGCTCATCTGTGATCACCTGCATTTATGGTTGCTTTGTGATTGATTAAATATCTAAAAATTAAAATCAAAATGGGTAACTTGGGCTTTTTTTGTTATCAAAATAGTTATATGAAGTTTTCAATGCAGATGGATTTTTGTTTTTAATCAGGGTTAAATTCAGAATAAATTCTTGCAATCAGGTGGTGTTTCTCAAAGGGTTTTGATAGCATAATAGAAAGTAATGCCCACTATGGTTTTACAGAAGATACAGAAATTCAATTTTCATTTTTATGGTAACTTTAAATAGCATTAAGCCTGACAGTGAGCTTGGTGAAACCATCTGTGGTTAAGATGAGGTGTTTAACTAATTTGAAAGGATATGTGCATTTTTGTGTTCATTGCAGCATTATTTATATTAACTAAGACTGATTAGTGCCCATCGATAGGTGAATGGATAAAGAAGATATGGTATACATACAAATATATATGATGCAATGTTACTCATCTGAAAAAAGAAATCTCGCCATTTACAACAATATGGATGGGCATAGGGGATATGCTGAGTCCGAGAAAGACAAATACTGTATGATTTCACGTATATATTTATATATGTACATATGCAGAATTTAAAAAACAAAACCAATGAACAAGCATAACAGAACAGACTCATAGATACAGAGAACAAACATTATTGGTTGCCAGAAGGGAGAGAGACTAAAAGGTACAAACTTCCAGTTACAAATGAATAAGTCATAGGAATGAAATGTTCAGCATGGGGAATATAATTAATAATATTGTAGTATCTTAGATGACACATGGTAATTAGACATCATAGTGATGATTTTGTAATGTATAGCATTATGATTGAATCACTGTGTTGTATATCTGGAGCTAACATAATGTAGGCCAATTATACTTCAAGTTTTAAAATTGGAGATGCTGCAAAGAAATGCAACAAGATGTTAATGATGGTTATCTCTGGGAGAGATGAGGACTATAGGTGATCATTAATTCTTGATATTTTTATGTATTTGTAGTTGTCTGCAATGAACAGATTTTGCTTGTAAAATTAGAAAGAAACAATGTCCTTAAAAATGAAGTAAAAAAAGACAACAACAACAAAAAAAAAAGAAAAAAGAAAAAAATGAGGTATATCAGTTAGAGTTTAACCAGAGAGACAGTGTCAGAATGAGAGACATATATATGAAAGGATGTTTTATATGGACTCGGTTTCTGAGATTGGAAAGCTGGCGGAGGAGTTTCTAGTGCAAATGTCCTGAAGAGGAAGATTGTAAGCAGAATGAAATCGATGGGACTCACTGTATTCTCTGTGCTTAAGGAAAGCTTAAATCCTCTTTTAAAGACTGCACCTGATTAAGTATGACTCACCCTGGGAAGCCTCCCATTTTATTTGCTCAAATCAATTGAACTGCGACCCTGACTACATCTGCTGGATCTTTTCACCTTTGCGGTGTAACACAACTTAATTGCAGAAGTGATACCCCATCGTGTTCACTGGTTCTGCCCACACTCCAGGGGAGGGAAGATATAGTACAAGATTTTTAGAGGGCTTCTCCTAAGGCTCTGTGTCCTTGTTTCACTGTCCCCATGGAAGCTCCTCAAAGACCCTCTGTTATTAAATCAGGTCTGCTGCTCGCTGCTTACAAAATGAATAGTCACAAATGCTGATAGAAAGGAAGGTTGCCTTGAATCAGAATAACTACCGTCTGGGGAGATGGTGGACTCAGCAACCCTCAAAACCACCTCTGAAGATTCTGCATGGCAGTGAAAGCTTTTAAAGGGAAACCAGGAAGTAATCTAGTGAATCATTGAGATAGGGGGTCAGAGTCATGGTCATCCCCCACAGTGTGCAGGCTCATCGACTTTGCATGATCTTTCTTTAGATACTGCCTTGTTCACACAGTTTATTTGTGAGATTTCTGAAGGGGAAGCTAGGGAAGTGATCTGGTCATCTGTTAATTACTTATTCATTTCTGCTTCTTTGATTTAGGGAAAGAACCAACAAGTTGCAAACTATTGTGTGACGTAAAGATTTGAAAGGTGAGCTAGGGCCGAAAATGAGTAGAGCATGGGGGTGCCTGGTTTAAGGTTAGTGAAGAGACAAAAGAGGGGCCTTCTACAAGCTGCTTACATCTCCAAATACAGGAAAAGTTTTAAAGCTCTTCTCTCCATAAACCCACCCACTGGAGTTTTTCCTCATGAAACTTCTGAACACAGGGGCTAAAGCCATCTGTGTGTTTTTTTTGCAGTTCTGCCCTGGATGGGCTAAGCTTGGCCTGGCCTGTCCATCCCAGCAATTTCTCTTAACCTGTAGCATTGTTAGACTCATATTTCCCAGTGACCAGCTATTTTTTTGCCAAAATGTGCCCCTGTATAGAAGCAAATAAATTAATTTTTGACCTTTTAACTCTCAAACTTTAGCCACTACTTGTCTTAAGGAGAAAATACCAAAATACTCCATCTGCTAAGGATGTAGGCCTTTGTCTTCTTTCTCTCAGCCACTTGATAGAATAATTTGGGGACATTTAAGGAAAATTTCAGTTAATGCTAGAAGAATGTCTCTGAACTACCTTTGTCAATATAATTAAAACATTATGCTATTAGGACTAGTTTAAATTTCTTAATGAGTCTAATCTCCACTATTATGTCCAGTATATATAATTTAAGGAGAACAGTTGTTCAGACATAGTTTTGACATAGTCATGAGCCAGATTGACATACCCAATGCCAAAACATCATTTTTTATTTTTCAGGCTGATCTTTTAAACTTCTGGAACCATATTAATGTTCATTTGGAAATTAGATTTTCCAAGCATTCATGAGTAGGATTATTTGAGTTCTGGGATTGGGGTTATTTTATTTTATTTTTTCTGAGGAGCGATCTTGGTTTTTTCAGGCAGTGAATCTTGCTAAACTGAAGCTCCAGTTTCTTTCTTTCTTTGGAAGTGGGCTGTTGCTTGTACTGTTTGTGCTCAGTTATTTTGAAGTCTAGCTGCTACTATTTACTAGGGCTCCCCTGGGTGTGCATAGTATAATGGTTAACAAGAATTCGCAGATAGCATAAACAGATTTTGTGGCTACTTTTCTCATCCAGGATTTAGCTCGTCTAATTTTTTTGTCTGCTTGTGAGCCCCAAACTGTGTCCTTTGATACCTCAAGTATCAAATAAGACAGAACCTTAATCCCAGGAATGCAAGGATTCTTTAATATCTGCAAGTCAATCAATGTAATACACCACATTAACAAATTGAAAGATAAAAACCATGTGATTATCTCAATAGATGCAGAGAAAGCCTTTGAGAAAATTCAACATCCATTTATGATAAAAACTCTCCAGAAAGTAGGAATAGAAGGAACATACCTCACCTAATAAAAGCTATATAGGACTAACCCACAGCAAACATTATCCTCAGTGGTGAAAAAGTGAAAGCATTTCCCTTAAAGTCAGGAACAAGACAAGGGTGCCCACTCTCACCACTGCTATTCAACATAGTTTTGGAAGTGTTGGCCACAGCAGTCAGAGCAGAAAAAGAAATAAAAGGAATCCAGATAGGAAAAAAGGAAGTAAAACTCTCACTGTTTGCAGATGACATGATCCTTTACATAGAAAACCCTAAAGACTCTACCAGAAAATTACTAGAGCTAATCAATGAATACAGTAATGTTGCAGGATATAAAATTAACACACAGAAATCCCTCACATTCATATACACTAACAATGAGAAAACAGAAAAGAAATTAAGGAAACAATACCATTCACCATTGCAACAAAAAGAATAAAATACTTAGGAGTATATCTACCTAAAGAAACAAAAGACCTATATATAGAAAACTATAAAATACTGATGAAAGAAATCAAAGAGGACACGAATAGATGGAGAAATATACTGTGTTCATGGATTGGAAGAATCAATATTGTGAAAATGAATATACTACCCAAAGCGATCTGTAGATTCAATGCAATCCCTATCAAGCTACCAACGGTATTTTTACAGAACTAGAACAAATAATTTCACAATTTGTATGGAAATACAAAAAACCTCAAATAGTCAAAGCAATGTTGAGAAAGATGAATGGAACTGGAGGAATCAACCTGCCTGACTTCAGGCTTTACTACAAAGCCACAGTCATCAAGACAGTATGGTACTGGCACAAAGACAGAAATATAGATCAATGGAACAATAGAAAGCCCAGAGATAAATCCACGAACCTATGGACACCTTATCTTTGACAAAGGAGGCAAGGATATACAATGGAAAAAAGACAACCTCTTTAACAAGTGGTGCTGGGAAAACTGGTCACCCACTTGTAAAAGAATGAAACTAGAACACTTTCTAACACCATACACAAAAATAAACTCAAAATGGATTAAAGATCTACATGTAAGACCAGAGACTATAAAACTCCTAGAGGGGAACATAGGCAAAACACTCTCTGACATAAATCACAGCAGGATCCTCTATGACCCACCTCCCAGAATATTGGAAATCAAAGCAAAAATAAACAAATGGGACCTAATGAAACTTAAAAGCTTTTGCGCAACAAAGGAAACTATAAGCAAGGTGAAAAGACAGCCTTCAGAATGGGAGAAAATAATGGCAAACAAAGCAACAGACAAAGGATTAATCTCAAAAATATACAAGCAACTCCTGCAGCTCAATTCCAGAAAAATAAATGACCCAATCAAAAAATGGGCCAAAGAACTAAACAGACATTTCTCCGAAGAAGACATATAGATGGCTAACAAACACATGAAAAGATGCTCAACCTCACTCATTATCAGAGAAATGCAAATCAAAACCACAATGAAGTACCATTACATGCCAGTCAGGATGGTACATATACACAATGGAATATTACTCAGCCATTAAAAAGAATACATTTGAATCAGTTCTAATGAGGTGGATGAAACTGGAGCCCATTATACAGAGTGAAGTAAGCCGGAAAGATAAACACCAATGCAGTATACTAACGCACATATATGGAATTTTAAAAGATGGTAACGATAACCCTATATGCAAAACAGAAAAAGAGACACAGATGTATAGAACAGACTTTTGGACTCTGTGGAAGAAGGCGAGGGTGGGATGTTCTGAGAGAATAGCATTGAAACAAGTATACTGTCTAGGGTGAAACAGATCGCCAGCCCAGGTTGGATGCATGGGACAAGTGCTCAGGACTGGTGCACTGGGAAGACCCAGAGGGATGGGATGGGGAGGGCAGTGGGAGGGGGGATCGGGATGGGGAACACATGTAAATCCATGGCTGATTCATGTCAATGTATGGCAAAAACCACTACAATATTGTAAAGTGAGTAGCCTCCAACTATTAAAAATAAATGAAAAAAAAAAAAAAAGAAAAAAGAACCTTTCTTCTACTTGAGCTCCAAGAAGGTTGGACAGGGCATGCCCCTAGACAAAGGTTACATCTTACAAATCACTTGAGTACTCTTTGTCTTTATAGAGAAGTCTGCTGTTCACTTTCTGCTTTTGGTCTCTGAAATGCCTGACAACAGAGTCTAAAAAATATTTTTTTTCCAATTTTCTAACTGGTTGTCTATGGGATGATTAGCCTAACTAAACTACTATCATTTCCCATGGCCAGAATAACTAAAAAGAAAACTAAATATAGATGATTTATAAAATATATCAAGGTAATGCTAAAACTAAATGTCACTAATTTAGATATAGGTTAGTTAATACAGGGTTTTAGGAATCTAACGTCTCACCTAACTTGGACAGTTTATTTCTGGTAAAACAGACTAGTTTTCTGTTAGATGGTTTTACCAGCTGTCATATTCTTACCACGGTGATTGGTCAGATCATCTAGATTATTTTCACCTGAATGTCTCCTAAACTTGAGCTACAGAAAATGATAGGAAATAAAAGAAGGAAAGGACTGACTAGCTTTTGTTCTTTTAAAAAGCAAATAATCTGGTGGGTTTTTTTTTTTTTTTCCCCCTCTAATGTCACTTTAGCAGTTCTTACTTGACTTGAGGATCTGAATAATTACAAAAACATGGTCATCATGAAGTTTTGAAATTAAAAGTTCTAACCCAGGGAGTGATGTGAAGCACTTCAGTAAAAAGCAAGCACAGCATACCTTTGTACTTAGTAGCTGCACTTTTTAAAGCACTATCCACAAGCCTATAAATAGACTACAAGCCAATTTCCTGGGATAAAGGAAAAACAAAAATCATGTTAGAAGCTCCTTGTTTTATTTTGAGGAGATAATTGCATTGTTATATATTTTTCCTAGAATTTATTTTTTCTATTTAGAGGTTTAAGTAGATTTGTAGTTTATCTGGTTTGATAGAATGAAATTGGAATGGTTTATTATCTGTTTTATTGCAGATTCAGATTATTTGCATAATGGTTAAATCAACTTAACTTCTAATTGCATTCACTTTCTTATATGACCTTGACCCTTTTTGCATTAAGAATCGAAACTCATTTAAGTTTTAATTGTCAATTGTTGACGGAGTGTCCATAATTATTTCGGAGTTGCTAATTATTAGTGTGGTGTAATAATACCATAAGAAATCAAAATTTCTGTGTTACTTGAATTGTTCCTTTTGGTGGTTTAACAGACATAAAATTGACTCCAACCTAATTTTCAGAAACATTTATATAACTAGTACTGATTTCAAACAATGCTCAAACAGCCAAAGAGATAGACAAAACTTAAAGTAAATTTAACAAGAAAATTAGAACAAGGACAATAAGAAACCACAAAAGAAGATACTGTAACCAAAAGAGCACTAGATTTTTTTCCTGCTATTTTAAGAATTATACAGTACTTCAAGGCATAATGAGTTTTTGGAGACCAGAATGAAACATGGAAGGGAAAATGGAAGGAAGAAGCATTAAAACAAATCAGGATTGAAAGGAAATATTTAGTTGGTATCAGAGGATTGATTGTTTCTTCCTAGCATAGGGAACTCTGTAGTCTAAAAACTATATTGAAACTGAATTATACCCTTGATTAGGGTTTGAAAGAAATCATCATTATTCCTAACATCCTCATTAAAACAAAATTCATCATCAACATTATAAATAACAGCTTCATGGTCAAAATCATGAAAGTTTATTAAAGTGTTTATTTTATCCCAGGTACTGTGCTGAAGGTGTTGCATTCATTATCTCATTTTTTCTGATACTGTGGGGGAGGTTCTCATGTTAGCTTTATTTACAGATGAGAAACAGAGGCTTAAAAGGTTTAATTAACTTATCCTAAGGCCTCAGAGGTACTAAGTGGCAGAGATTAGGCTCAAAATTAGATTTTCTGTCCCCCAATCTATACTCTTAGTCATTAATCATAAAAATAATAATCTGGAAATAATATGAAACCTAAATTACTGATTTTAAGGTCTCTAGTTTGGAGTTTGCCATGAAGCAATATAAAATTTTGTGTTATGGCCAAAATAATTTTCTGCCCGTATGAATAATTCAGGAGTATGTTATTTATCTTTGCAATCTCCTCCTCAGTTTCCAGTAGAGGTTGAACTGCTACAATAGAACATTTGACCATTATTATTTCAGAGGGCTACATTTTTCAAGGAACATGATTTACAACAAGGCAAAGTTCCTTTGATATTAAACCAGTATTTTTTAAAGCCTTTGCTTGTCTTTTTTTTCCCCTCTCCCAGGAAAAATTGGATGTAGGAGTGAGAAAAGAAGTTGATGGCATGGGAACCTCTGAAATAAAATATGGAGACTCAGTGTGTTATATACAGCACATCAGTACAGGCTTATGGCTAACTTACCAGTCTGTGGATGTGAAATCAGTGAGAATGGGATCCATACAACGCAAGGTAAGAGTGTACAAAAACACTGTCTATGGTGGTCGTTCTTAATAACTGAAAAACACAAATGCAAGACCCAAACAAGTAGCAACACTTTCAGCCACTTGCTGTGTTATTTACAAGCTAGAGGTCCGGTCCCACCCTGGTAAACTCTCTGGGTTTTGTATGGTGAGCAGTGTTAGATATTGCTTTCTTGTTGTTGTTATTTAGTTGCTCAGTCCTGTTTGACTTTTTTTGACGCCATGTACTGTATGGCCTGCCAGGCTCCTCTGTCCATAGGATTGTCCTATGGACAGAATACTGAAGTGAGTTGCCATTTCCTCCTCCAGTAGACCACATTTTGTCAGAACTCTCCACTTTGATCCATCGCTTTTGGGTGTCCCTGCATGGGGCGTGGCTCATAGCTTCATTGAGTTACAGAAGCCCCTTCACCACCACAAGGCTGTGAACCAAGAAAGGGTTGAAATTTTAGTTTTCTTGTGTTTTTCATTATCATGCCCAAGTCACATTTATCTCAGCTTGCTGTCATTTCATCTATTCTGGTTGTTCATCTCAGTATGACTTCTTATTGTGAATTTTCACTCCTCTTTCACTGAAGAAATATTTTCTTTCTAGTTCATTAAATTCTCTTTTTATGCCTTCTTGCATCCTGTAGACTTTATATACTTAAATAATATTCTGCTATTTCATTTTATCTGACTTTAATAAAGCAGATATGATTGCTAAATTTTATCAGTTGAAGGGAGATAAAAATCATATTTTATTGTCTTCATTGATAAATAAGTTAATAGACATCACAATATTTAAGAATCCTTATATTCATAGACTAAACCCAGTTTGGCCTAGTTTATTATTCTTCTTAAATCTTATTGGTTTCTACTTATATTTTATTTTAGAACTTACCTAGAATTGCCACATATATTCATTTGATAAATTTATGCATTCTTTGTTTATGGATATTGAAATTTGAGATTCATACAATTTTCAAATTTCATGAAGTAGTCTTTCCTTTGTTTTTTTTCCACCATTAGAAAATGTAGACCATTCATAGGTGACAGACTATGTAAAGACAGGCAGCAGTCATTGCTCAGTTACTAGTCTACTATTAAAAGAGCATGTTCTCTTTGAAGGTTCATTAGAGCTCACTTGTGAAATTGTCTAGTCCTATGATCTTTTAAATATTGGATCTTAAATTTCCTTTCCAATCTCTGTTAAATAAGTTGATATCATCAAATTTTCTACATTAAGGAGATTCCTTTTGATGATTTTTAACTTGCTAGGAAGTCATCCATGTCCTCTGGGGTAGTCAGTTATGTTCTTAAAAAAAAAAATTGGAGGTGGGCATTAAGTTTCATACAGCATTGATTTATTATATTTTATAATTTTAATGTCTTTTGTATCTTATATCATATTTCCTGTGTTTATTTCTTTCTTTCAATTTTATCTTTGGCCTGCTTTGTGAGAGGTGAATCTCTTTCATTTATCTTCTTTTATTCATCCTTACCTACTATATCATTTTCTTTCTAGTTCATTAAATTCTCTTTTTATCTTAAATAATTCCTCTTTTCAATTTTGTTTTTGTTTTTTAGAGTCTAAAAATGAGTAATACATTGCTTCGTTATGGTCATTTTTTTCTTTGTCAGTGAATGCATTTAAGGCTTTGGGATTGACTTTGGGACTTCCCTGATGGTCCAGTGGTTAAGACTCCCAGTTTCCATTGTAGGGGACAAAGGTTCAATCTCTGGTAGAAGACATCACAATATTTAAGAATCCTTATATTCATAGACTAAACCCAGTTTGGTTTAGTCTAAGATCCCAGGTGTTCTGTGGAGTGGCAAAAAGGAAAAAAAAAAAAAAACTTTAAATAGAAAAAAAGCCTTTGTGTCTCTGTCTCATTGATTTTGGTATAGGGAGAATTATCTTCACAATGCTTTTCAAATAGTTTGTGATATTAGTTCTAGTTGCTAATTTTAGTTCAGTTTATCTGGTTAAATGTGCTGAAGACATCTTGCTGTTGGTGTTAAGTGAAGGGAGTTAGACATATATGGTTCCATTTACATGTCAGTACACAAGTGATCTTTGCTGTTCAAAGTCCAGAAGTTGGGAAATACCTTGGAGAACAGGGACAGGAAGTGAGCACTGGCGGGGGAGTTTTTAGGTGCCTTAACATTCTCTTTCTTGATTGGGTGTTACACAGTTGTTTCACTTTGTAAAATTCATTCAGCTGTTCAATTATCTCTTTATGTTGTATATTCAGAAATATAAAGCCTAACAAAAGAAATAATGCAATAAAATACATTTTTAAAAGAACTGAGATACCTTAGAAGCATTGCTCAGTGCTTATAAATTAACCCTGCTGTGTTCAGAATTACTGTAGAAGTGGTATCCCATGTAATGTTTTCCTTTGCTTCTTTTGTTCAGAGTTTGTTTAGACTGTGGATGAATTATTGAATATAGATATGTGAAAGCACTCTAATATTTGTTTTTCAAATCAATACATTTATTGATTTCTGCTTTAAACCACAACAGATTCCTCTTTAAAGTAACAGCTGAATAAATATATTGAATGGTGGATTTGTACAGGGACCTGTACATATTACTTTACCTGAGCATGACTGTGTATAGCCACTTTCACCTGCCTTTAGGCTCTGTTTATTGTCATGGTTCCCCATTTTGAGTGCACATCTTCCTAACACCCATTTGAAAAAAGGATGTTGGGAGTAATCGAGTTATTTGTCCTTTCATGCAGGCTATTATGCATCATGAAGGACACATGGATGATGGCCTAAATTTATCCAGATCTCAGCATGAAGAATCACGGACAGCACGTGTCATTCGGAGCACAGTCTTTCTTTTTAATAGATTTATTAGGTACATTTTCCTTCTTTGTTGTGATTGCTTGATATTTTATTTCAATTTTGTTTTCAGATTACAAATAAACAATTCTAAAACATATATGTTGGTAAATCTCATACAGTTTGGCAGTTCTGCCGAACACATTAGGAAATGCTAGTTAGATGATTTTGTGTTTTTCTTTTTAGAATTGGAATATAGTTGATTTACAATGTGTTAGTTTCAGGTATACAGCAAAGTGACTTAGTTATACATATTCATATATCTGTGCTTTTTCAAATTCTGTTCCCTTATAGATTATTATAGAGTATTGAGTATATTTCCTTTAAATGATTTTTAAAGAAATGACTGTGGTTTTAGGAACTATATGTGCAACTTATAATTGTTAGCTGTATGTGAGAATTATTCTATAACATAACCTTTGTGCTAGCTCTTTCACACTGAGGGTGGTACTTCCTAGATACTTTGTGAATTTTGAACTTTTTTTTTAGGTGATTCTTGTAATAAGTAAGTTTTACCACGTAATAATGGAAACAATTGCATATTTACAAAACTAAGTCTAACTTGTGTCCAAAGTGTTTTCTGGAAACCTTATACCAGTATATATTATGGTTGGTGATAGGTATTATATCTATTTTTACACTTGCCAATTTAAAGATGGGAAAAACTGATATATATGTGTATACGCTCTTCCCAGGTGGCAAAGAACTCACCTGCTGATGCAGGAGACATACAGGTTTGTTCCCTGGATCGGAAAGATCCTTGGAGGAGGAAATGGCAAGACATTCCATTTCTTAGGTGGAGCATCCCCTTGGACAGAGGAGCCTGGAGGTCTACATCCATAGGATCGCAGAGTCAGACAGGACTGAAGCAGCTGAACATGCAAGCCTGCATGTATATATTTATAGTATATACATATTTATTTGTTACTGTTTAGTCACTCAGTCATGTCCAACTCTTTAAGACCCCATGGACTGCAGCCCACCAGGCTCCTCTATCCATGGAATTTCCCAGGCAAGAATACTCGAGTGGGGTGCCATTTCCTTCTCCACACATTTATTTATAATGATATTTAGTTTTTTAAAATTTGCACATCAGTGTGAATTGTTAAAAAACCAATGAGTATATCTCATATTTTTTGGCCAGGTTTCTTTTTTTATTTTTTCTTTGTGATTTGCCCTGTTATTTGATAATATTTATATTAGGCCATTATGAGCTTTTTCTATGTTAGAGATATTAATTTCCTATATAAATTGTAAATATTTTCCCATTTTTTTGGTTTGGAAAAGATCTTAAAGTGTTTTTTCCATTGTGGTTTGCTCAATAAATCATGTCTTGGTTTTATAGCATATAAAAAACCTTTACCACCTAAGATTATATGAATGTTAATTATTCTCTGCTTCTTTTATAAACCATTGCACTGTGTTTGCATTTCTGTGCATACTTTCATGAAATCAGAGCATGTGCACAGCATTCAGCTTCATCATATCCTTAGTATTTATCTCAATTCTCTGTCTCATATAAATCCTAACCCTTTTCAGATGGAGTAATGCTTGCTGGAGTAGACATCATCAGATTCTTATTTTTTATAGCAATATTTTAATTGTGAAATTGTAACTTATTTAGAATCAATTCAACTTAGACTTTTTCCATCTTGTCCTTTCCATAATTCTTCTTTCAGTCCAGTTCAGATCAGTCGCTCAGTCTTGTCCAACTCTTTGTGACCCCATGAACCTCAGCATGCTAGGCCTCCCTGTCCATCACCAAATCCTGGAGTCCTCCCAAACCCGTGTCCATTGAGTCGGTGATGCCATCCAACCACCTCATCCTCTGTTGTCCCCTTCTCTTCCTGCCCCCAATCTTTCCCAGCTTCAGAATCTTTTCAAATGATCAGCCCTTCGCATCAGGGGGCCAAAGTATTGGAGTTTCCGCTTCAACATCAGTCCTTCCAATAAACACCCAGGACTGATCTCCTTTAGGATGGACTGGCTGGATCTCCTTGCAGTCCAAGGGACTCTCAAAGAGTCTTCTCCAACACCACAGTTCAAAAGCGTCAATTCTTCTGTGCTCAGCTTGCTTTATAGTCCAACTCTCACATCCATACATGACCACTGGGAAAACCATGGCCTTGACTAGATGGACCTCTGTTGGCAAAGTAATGTCTCTGCTTTTTAATATGCTGTCTAGGTTGGTCATAACTTTCCTTCCAAGGAGTAAACGTCTTTTAATTTCATTGCCACAATCACCATCTGCAGTGATTTTGGAGCCCCCCAAAATAAAGTCAGCCACTGTTTCCACTGTTCCCCATCTATTTGCCATGAAATGATGGGACCGGATGCCATGATCTTTGTTTTCTGAATGTTGAGCTTTAAGCCAACTTTTTCACTCTCCTCTTTCACTTTCATCATCAAGAGGCTCTTTAGTTTTTCTTCCCTTTCTGCCATAAGGGTGGTGTCATCTGCATATCTGAGGTTATTAATATTTCTCCCACAATCTTGATTCCAGCTTGTGCTTCCTCCAGCCCAGTGTTTCTCATGATGTACTCTGCATATAAGTTAAATAAGCAGGGTGACAATATGCAGCCTTGACGTACTCCTTTTCCTATTTGGAACCAGTCTGTTGTGCCATGTGCAGTTCTAACTGTTGCTTCCTGACCTGCATACAGATTTCTCAAGAGGCAGGTCAGGTGGTCTGGTATTCCCCTCTCTATGCTACTGCCTAATCAGTTCTATTGAGGAAAATAATCATAAATCTTTAAAATAGCCTATTTTCTGTGTAGTCTATCCATCAGTCCTGACTTCTTCAACTATAGAAGTCTTTATTACAATGTGACTTTTGTGGTATTTTCAGAGGCACTGTTGACATTCCATTTGGCAAGAAAGAGCTAGCTTAATAACAGAAAAAAAATTATTTGTTTTAAAGTATATCTTGTCAGAAAGATACTATATCAGTGTTTAGACTTAATGTAGTGATGCTACGCCTTAAGTGACATTTTCTATGTTGATCAAGATATGATAATTCACCTTGGATGTGATTGACTTTCACACATTTGCTCTGTGCTCAAGAGTACTCATAATTTTTTTTTTTAAAGAACCTGTGATTTGGAGGATTAGTTTTAGAATCTTATTTCTTGCTTAATTTGATTAGAGAACCAAACATAGGAAATTTGGGTTCTGTGGCAAAAGTACTTACTAAGTATTTGCTGCTTCATAATAAAATTAAATTTTTATTTGGGTTATTTGAATGAAATTCATTCATTATACTTCTCTTGATAAAATGGGTTAGTTATATAACCCATATTTAACTTTAGAAAGCTCTCTATATCCAAGGATTTTGCATCTATATATTCAACCAACCATGGATCAAAAATATTAGGAAAAAATTCCAGAGTGTTTAAAGAAGCAAAACTTGAATTTGAAGCATGATGGCTATTATTTGCACAGTATTTATATTGTATTTACAACTATTTACATAGTATTACGTAGGTAATCTAGAGATGATTTAAAGTATACAGAAGAATATTAGTAGGTTATATGAAAGTGAAATTTCACTTGTATGTGGAATCTTTTTTTTTAAGATACAGATATACTTAATATCCAAACAGAAATAGATCCATAGACATAGAAACAAACTTACGACTACCAAAAGTGAAAGAGGACAGGAGCAATTAATTAGGAGTTTGGGATTAACATAAACACACTACTCTACTTAAAATAGTTAATGAAGTAGGACCTACGGGATAGTTCAGGGGACTATACTCAATATTTTTTAGTAATAATTATATGCGTGTGTGTGTGCATGCGCACACACGGTCCGTCTCTTAGTCGTGTCCAAGTCTTTGTCACCGCATGGACTGTAGCCCACTAGGCTCCTCTGTCCATTGAAATCTCCAGTCAAGAATACTGAAGCAGGTAGCCATTTCCTTCTCTAGGGGATCTTCCCAATGCAGGGATGAACCTGGGTCCTCCTGCATGGCAGGCAGATTCTTATCTTCTGAGCCACCAGGAAACCCATACTATACCATTGTTATATAAGGGACTTGAGCATAAATTTTGATATCTGAGGAAGGTCCTGGCACTGAGGGACGGATAATCATTTTAAAAGATGATCTGATTCCCAGTCTGATCTGCAATCTTTCTTTTTTCTGCTTCCCTTGGGTTTAATTTGCTCTTCTTTTTTTGGTTTCAGAAGTTGAAGGCTGATATCATTAGTTTGAGACCTTTTCTATGTCCTCTAGTGCTTAAATATCTGTCCTTACTATCCCCTGTCACTTTTTGTTGTGCTGTGTTTAATTTCTCTTTTAATTGCTTCTTTGACCAATAGGTTGTTGAGTATTCAAATATTTGTGTTGTGCTTAGCTGCTCAGTCATGTCTGACTCTTTGCGACCCCATGGACTGTAGCCCGCCAGCCTCCTCTGTCCATGGGGATTCTCCAGGCAGGAATACTGAAGTGGGTTGCCATGCCCTCCTCTTCCATGTATTTGGGATTTTCCAAAGATCCTTCTGTTACTGATTTCTAATTTAATATATTTGAGGTCAGAAAACATACTTAAAAGACTGAATGCTTTTAAATTTATCCAGATGTGACTTATGGCCCAGAAAGTTCCATAAAGCAAAACTTGAATTTGCTGCAAGCTGGGAGCTATTCACATTGTATTTACATTGTAATGTCTATCATAAGTAATCTAGAGATGGTTTAGGTACACTGGAGGATGTGCATAAGTGCAGAGACAGGCATGACTACTCCAAGTCACCCTGAAAAAATTATATCCCTCACTGTTACTGAACCATGAACAGTGTTATAACTCAGTCTAAGAATGGATCCCTCTTTTGTTAGCTTTTTAACCAAGATCGTGCAAATCAACTCAGTCACAAGTCCTTTCAGACATTTTCATAATGTTTGTCGTTAGTTGCTCTCTGAGGAAGTGTTCGATCTTGCTAAGTATTCTGTGTGCACTGGGAAATAAATGTTCCATGTGCCCATTCTCCTTTTACTGAGTAGAGTACTAATAAGTGTCCATTTGATCTAGTTGGCTGATAGTGGTGTTTAGATTGTCTGTTTCCTTACTGATTTTCAGTCTGTCTGTTCTATTCATTATTGAGAGAAGGGTATTGAAATTTCTGATTATAATTGGATCTTTCTACTTCTCCCTGGCAGTTCTGGTTTTTTTCTTCATGTACTTTGAAGCTCTATTGTTAGATTCATAAAAATTTAGGATATAATAAACTGGCCCCCTTATTATGAAATTGCCTTTTTAAGATCCCTGATATTTGCTATGACATCAAATTTGTATGATGTTAATATTGAACTCCTTGCTTTCTTGCTTTTCTTGGTGTTAGCATTGTATATTTTTAAAAGAACTTTTACCTTTAACTTATTTGCATCTTTAAAGGTCATTTCTTTCATGCAGTATGTAGTTAAGTCTTGAATTATTATCCACTTTGACAATCACTTCCTTTTAACTGTAAAATTTAGTCCATTTATATTTGTATGATTATTGATATATAGTTTTGTCTGCCATCTTATTATTCCTTTTGGATTTGTCCTATGTGGTCTTTGTCCCCTTTCCTTCTTTTTCTGCCTTCTTTTGTGTTGTTTGAATATTTTCTGCAATTCCATCTTAATCTTGTTTTTGTTGGCTTATTAGTTATACTTTTTTGTCATTTTTATGGTTGCTTAATATTTTTAGCATCTGTCATTAACTTGTAATTTCAAGTCATTTTATCTCTATGAATAATATAAGAACATTTCAATAGAATACTTCTCTCCCAGTCTTTGTCATGTTTTTGTCATACATTTGGCTTTTACTGATATTATAAACCCCAAACTACATTCTTATAATTTTTATTTAAGGTTAGATTTTTTAAAGAGATTTAAATACACAGAAAAACATTTAACATTTTGTGCCCAGAGTTACCATTTCAGTTGTTTTCGTCTTCATTATTTTATTGAGGATTTGCATTTCCTTTAGGTAGTTTATCTTTATTCCCAAAGTTCTTGTTACATTTCTTATGGTGCATGTCAGTTGGAGATCAGCACTTTTGGCCACTGTACTTATTTCTGAAATGTTCTTATTTTACCTTTATTTTAAGTGATTTTTTTTCCCTGGGTATAATGGTCTGAGCTGAGTTTTTTTGGTTCATTGATTTTTATTTTTACTGATGATTATCTTTTATGCTTTATATATCTGGTCATTTTTGTTTGGTTGTCAGACATTGTAAATTTGTTGGGTACTGTATATTTTTGTCTTCCTGTCAGTGTTTTTAAGATTTTTCTGGGAGGCAGTTAAGTTACTCAGTCAAGTTTGATTCTTCTGGAGTTTGCTTTTCAAATTTTTGGGGTGGGAGCAGAGCAGGGTTGAACCTAGGGCTGGTTATTCTCTGCTATTGAAGCAAGCCTACCTGTATCCTCAACTTGGTGCCCCATGAATTGTGAGGACTTCTAGTCTGGCTGATGGAAGGAGGTTGACTTCAGAACCTGTGTAAGGGTTGACTACTGTCCCCTCTAATCATTTTGGGGGGTTCTGTTCCCTGCTGGAGGCAGTTTTCTCATGTGTACATGTTGATCAATAGTCGGCTGAATATTTTAAAGGGATCCTCTTTAGTCCTCTAGAGTCTACTGTTGTAAAGCTGTCTCCTCTCTGGTACTGTGTCCTGCAAACTCTAGCACCCTTGGTATTCCAGACTCTCAGCCGTGTCTGCTCAACTCAGTGAGTCTTCTGTGCCTCAGTTGGGTTCCCTTACCTACCTACATCATAGCTGAGAAATTCTTCTAAGGCAAACTGGAACAAATGTACAGCTCACCTTGGTTGTTACCCTACCTATCCTTTGTATCTTGATGTTCAGTGTCTTGAAATATGTTCTTCCCCAGATATTTTGTCTGGTATTTTTTGGGGGGTGGAAGGAGGGAAGAATTGTTTCAGAAGAGAGTAAATGCTGTCCCTGTTCACTTTATCTTGTCCAGAAGTAATTGAAAAGTTGACACATGTAATCCTTACTTCAGGATGAGATTCCATGTTTCCTCTGGCAAATGTAGTCTAATATTTTCTACTTCTATATTTATATTTATTCTCCTTTAGATTTCTCACCACAAGCCTATCACTAAGCTACTGTTTTTTTTTTTTTTTTTTTAAGCTACTGTCTTTTCCTGAGTTACCCAGCATCTCCTTTTAAAATCTGTCTACTGTGATCATGTAACAGGTGCAATGGATGAACCTAATGAGGCAGTTTCCCTTTTTTTTTTTTTTTTTTACAATTACCTAACCTTAATTGTGTCCTCATTTTTTACAAAATTAAAATTTAATTTAGCTTTATTTTTCCCTCTTCTCTCTGGAATACTTACCTGCTGGTTATATTGTTCATCATATCTATATATGTGTATCTGTATATATAGATTTATTTATGTGTTTGTTAATATTACTGAATTATTTGAATTCCTGAATTTAAATAGCTTTAATGTAGCCTGATATAATTTAATATAGCTTCTTTAATATCCCTTAGAAACTGAAAAATTTTACATGATTATAGAAATTGTAAAGGGTATGTTAAGTAACATAATTTGATACTTCTGTCACATCCATAAAATCACTAAAAGTATTTAAAACCTCAATCTTTACAATATTCAGGTATTTTTCAAGGTAATTTTTTAGATATTCATTTTATTAATATAGATTCATATACTATTAAAAACCTTATTTAAAATATGTAAACTCATACCTTTTTTATTTCATAGAGTGAAAGTCTATTTTGTGTTTATACATTTGTGTTTTTCTTACATAGTTTATTTTCTGTGACCATTCTGGTCTCTGTCACCAAGGTTAGGGTAGTGGTCGTGGAGTGTGTGTGAGGGTGTATGTGTTTGCATTTGTTTCTGTGTATAGGGGAATGTATTCTATTCTTCTGGACTATTTTTTTTAAGTGTATGAATTCCCTGTAGGTGTATATTAATAAATGTATTCTTGAAGTAAATGGGACAAGGGATAAATCTGTTTGTAATATGATTTAATCTTTAAGTTATGAAAAGTAGGGGAGGAATTCATACCTTTAATTTTTGTTTTGACATAGTGTGATTCTATCACATTTGATTTCCCCTAGTTTTTTTTTTTTTTTTTTCATTTTTTTGTCCTTGATAAATTAAGATGAAAAACATCCTCATATTGGATAGAAGTTCTAAAACTTTGCATCATTAACAATTTTAAGAGTCTTGGACAGCATTTTCTGACAAGAAGTTTCTCCTAGAAAGCAATTAAATGATTACATTTTTTGTAGCAGATATATTCAACCTAATAATCTAACAACTGACATTTGCTATTATTTCCTTTTAAGTTTGAAAATGTAGATATTATATTTGAGTTATTTTTGAATTTTATTTACATTTGTGGATGAGATTTGAATTTGACTTTGTTATATTTATCATTCAACTAGAATTAATGGGTTAAAATGTTTAAAATAGCAATATTTCATTGTATATAAGTGTTCATTTTAAGAAGGGAGAAATAATTTTCTCCTGCCAAGTCATTTCTGTTGCTTTTTGAGCATAGAAAGAATTTACAGAGATAACAAGATGAGGTAATAGATGAATTTAATTGATATATCTGACTTGGAAGTTCAGATAGAAACTTTAGGAGAGTCATGCAGTTTAACTATTTCAGCTGTTTATAAGGTTGAAGTCAAAATATTCCAAAATTATTAGTAATATTTAGGGTAAATGATGATATATTTAAAATTATGTTTTTGAGCATCATAAATTCAAATTTTTCATTTAAAACATTTTTTTTCTTTTTTCTTTTTTTAAGGAGCTCATGATCTGAGTCATAGTTAGTTCCAGATGTTGTTTTTACTGACTGTATAGAGCTTCTCCATCTTTGGTTACAAAGATGCTCCTTATTACAAAATTCAGGCTTAAATTGAAGAAAAGTAGGGAAAACTGCTGGGTCATTCAGGTATGACATAAATCACATCCCTTATGATTATACAGTGGAGGTGATGAACAGGTTCAAGGGATTAGATTTGGTAGACAGAATGTCTGAAGAACTGTAAACAGGGGTTCTTAACCTTGTACAGGAGGCCGTGACCAAAATCATCTCAAAGAAAAAGAGACCCAAGAAGGCAAAGTGGTTGTCTGAGGAGTCTTCACAAATAGCTGAGCAATGAAGAGAAGCAAAAGACAAGTAAGAAAAGGAAAAATATACACATTTGAATGTAGAGTTTCAGAGGACAGCAAGGGGAGATAAGAAGTCCTTCTTAAGTGAACAGTGCAAAGAAATAGAGGAAAACAATACAATGGGAAAGACTAGAGACCTCGTCAAGAAAATTGGAGGTATTAACAGACTATTTCATGCAAGGATGGGCACAATAAAGGACAGTAATGGGAGCTAACAGAAGCAAAAGAAGTTAAGAAGAATTGGCAAAAATATACAGAAGAACTATACAAAAAAGATCTTAATGACCCAGAAAACCACAATGGTGTGGTCGCTCAATTAGAGCCAGACATCCTGTAGTGTGAAGTCAAGTAGGCTTTAGGAAGCATTACTACAACCAACCAAAGCTTGTGCAGGTGATGAAATTCTAGATGAGCTATTTAAAATCCTAAAGGGTTATGCTATTAAAGTACTGCATTCAACATGTCAGTAAATTTGGAAAACAGCAGTGGCCACAGGATTGGAAAATGAAGTTGCTCAGCCGTGTCCGACTCTTTGCGACCCCATGGACTATAGCCTACCAGGCTCCTCCATCCATGGGATTTTCCAGGCAAGAGTACTGGAGTGGGCTGCCACTTCCTTCTCCAAGGATTGGAAAAGGTCACTTTTAATTCCATTCCCAAAGAAAGGTAATGCCAAATAATGTTCAAACTACCATACAATTGCACTCATTTCACATGCTAGCAAGATGATACTCAAAATCCTTCAAGCAAGTCTTCAGCAGTATGTGAACTGAGAACTTCCAGATGTACAAACCGAGTCTCGAATAGGCAGAGGAACCAGAGGTCAAATTGCCAACATTTGTTGTATCACTGAGAAAGCAAGGGAATTCCAGAAATACGTCTACTTCGGCTTCATTGACTTCGTTAAAGCCTTTGACTGTGTGAATCACAACAAACTGTGGAAAATTCTTAAAGATGGGAGTATCAGACCCCACCTTACCTGTCTTCTGAGAAACCTATATATGGGTCAAGATGCAACAGTTAGAACTGGACATGAACTACTGACTAGTTCAAAACTGAGAAAACAGTACAACAAAGCTGTATATTGTTACCTTGCTTATTTAATTTATATGCAGAGTACATCATGCGAAATGCTGGACTGGATGAATCACAAGCAGGACTCAAGATTGATGGGGGAAATATCAACAACCTCAGATATGCAGATGATACCACTCTAATGGCAGAAAGTGAAGAGGGACAAAGAGCACCTTGATGAGGGTGAAAGAGGAGAGTGAAAAAGCTGGCTTGAAACTCAGCATTCAAAAAACTTAAGATCAGACATCTGGTCCCATCACTTCATGGCAAATAGAAGGGAAAAAAGTTGTAGCGGTGACATATTTTATTTTGGGGGGTTCCAAAATCACTGTGGACGGTGACTGTAGCTGTGAAAGTAAAAGACATTTGCTTCTTGGAAGGACAGCAATGACAAACTTGGACAGTTTATTAAAAAGCAGAGACATCACTTTGCCCACAAATGTCCATATAGTCATAGCTATGATTTTTCTAGTAGTCATGTAAGGATGTGAGAGTTGGATTGTGAAGAAGGCTGAGTGCCAAAGAATTGATGGTTTTGAACTGTGATGCTGGAGAAGACTCTTGAGAGTCCCTTGTACTCTTAGGAGATCAAATCAGTCATTGCAAAAGGAAATCAACCCTGAATATTTGCTGGAAAGATTGATGGTAAAGCTGAAGCTTTAATACTTAGGCTGCCTGATGTGAAGAGCTGACTCATTGGCAAAGACCCTAATGACTGAAAGATTGAAGGCAAAAAGGAGAAGGGGGAGGCAGAGGATAAGATAGTTATATACTATCGCTGACTAAATGGACATGAATCTGAGCAAACCATGAAAGATAGTGGCAATTCTGTGTGGCTCAGAGGGTAAAGAATCTGCCTGCCACTGTAGGAGACCCAGGTTAAAATCCTGAGTCAGAAGATCCCATGGAGAAGGAAATGGCTACCCAGCACAGTATTCTTGCCTATAGACTCCTATGGACAGAGGAGCCTGGTAGGCTATAGTCCATGGGGTTGCAAACAATTGAACATGACTTAGTGACTAACACTTTCACTTTGGGAGACAGTGGAGGACAGAGGAGCCAGGCGTGCTATAGTCCATGAGGTCACTAGGAGTCAGACATGACCTAGTGACTGAACAACAACAATTTTTTTTTTAAATATAAATTGCAGTACAGTCAGATAACTCAAAAGACACATTTCCTTGTAATAAAATATTGTCTTACAGTTTTGCTAATGCAGAGGGCAGGGAAGGAACTGTAATATATTTATGCATCAAGTTTTATCATGATCAATATAAATATTGCTGTATCAACTGTAGTATAGACGTTCTCCCATTCTTTATGCTATCTGTTGAGTATTCTTTTACTAAGCTTTTTATTTTGAAATACTTTTTATTTACCAACACTATTGTTTAAAATTCTTTTAAGATACATACACAGATGTGAGTTTTAAATTCAGAGTCTCAAAGCACAGCAAAATATCACATTTAAATTGTAGTCATATTTTTTTGCAAAGTCTAGAAAATACAACTTGATGCCGTTTCTTATCCTACTTTTTAAATACATCTCTTTCAGACAATGGGAAAGCATGTTAGCATTTTGTTTTCTGATTGAGTGAATTTTCTAATTTTTTATTATAGGGATAAATTTAAAATTGTCAGAAATTGGGCAGGATGACAGGGAGTATTAGTGATGGGAGAGCAGTAAACAGTTCCTACGCCAAAAACAAGTAAATTCCAGAATTAGAAACCTGGGAAATTGCATCTCAATCCTTAAAGTATGTAGTGCTTTAAAATGAAAATCAACTGATTTCTGATTATTTAGACCATGGTTTTGTAGGTATCAGTTCTCCAGATCATTTAGATTTTCTTCTAGATGAGTTTTTCTTGATACTGGTGCCTTTAACATAGCATTATATATACTTGATAGACTATAACATTTCTAATTTTAAAACATTCATTATTTTTCTTTGAGGAAAGCTAGGGCCTTTCTGGGGCTTCCCTGGTGGCTCAGAGGTTAAAGCGCCTGCCTGCAATGTGGGAGACCTGGGTTTGATCCCTGGTTCGGAAAGATCCCCTGGAGAAGGAAATGGCAACCCACTCCAGTATTCTTGCCTGGAAAATCCCATGGACGGAGGAGCCTGGTAGGCTACAGTCCATGGGGTCGCAAAGAGTCGGACATGACTGAGTGACTTCACTTCGCTTCAGGGTCTTTCTAGTGCTTCCCTAGTAGCTCAGATGGTAAAGAATCCACCTGCAATGTGGGAGACCTGGGTTTGATTCCTGGGTTGGGAAGATCCCATGGAGGTGGGCATGGCAACGTACTCAAACTCCATGGACAGAGGAACCTGGCAGACTACAGTCCATGGGGTCTCAAAAGAATCAGACATGACAGCAACTAAACAGAGCATGGGGCCTTTCTTATTGTTCCTTTTACAGGCATACAGGGAGAGAAAATAAAGCTTTCAATCATCTATAGAATAAAAAGTAATAAAATTGTGATTCACTGATGTGGAGAAATATGTGTTATTTATTTTAGGGGCCTTGATGCTCTCAGCAAAAAGGTGAAGGCTTCCACAGTAGACTTACCTATAGAGTCTGTAAGTCTGAGTCTGCAGGACCTTATTGGCTACTTCCACCCACCAGATGAGCATTTAGAGCATGAAGATAAGCAGAACAGATTACGAGCTCTGAAGAACAGGCAGAATCTCTTCCAGGAAGAGGTGAGTTTCTACGAACACTCATTTCTGTCATCGTCTTGGGGAAACAACTTCTTGGTGTCGGACATTCTCTACCTGTTTGACTATCTGCATATTGAGGTACATGTGAGCAGGTATGCTACTGTACAAGGGGAGAAGAGAATCAGGCCTTGGAGGAATCCTGCAGTGGTTGTTATTACTGTCTCAATAAGTATTAATTTTAAAAGATGACACTCTTCATTCCTCTGGCAAAAGACATTTTTATTTCACTGTCTGCTCAGCCTTCACTCTGATCATTGTTGTGCTGTGGTTTGCTTTATGGTCATCATATAAAGAGAGACTCTCAACATGTCTAAATGAACACAGTCTTTGAAAAGCACAGGTGTTTTCACACTGTTCAACAGGTTCATTGGGGCTCCTTGGAAATGCCTCAGGACTCACTGGAGCTTTGTATTGGGGATGGAAGCTGTCTGGGAGAGGGCCTCCTGGGGAGGCCGGCTCTAGGCTCCCTGCTCAGACAGAGCAATCCCTCTTTTTCTTTTTTGTATGTGTTAAGATTCTATATATGATTATATTTTACAGAAGTTCCACTGCTAAAAAGAACTCAAGCCATAATTTATAGGCAGAGGAGCAGAAGGACCGTGTGATGTATCTAATGGTCCTAATGCTAATGTTAGAACTAGTATTCAAGAATTTCAGTGGGAGGGTGTCAGAGTTGAGCTGGCAGATCAGGCCAGATCAGCCTCTGTTCCCTTTCTTCTCAGTTCCCCCTGTACTAATGGACTATGTGGATTAGTGCATTTTTCTGAGTAAAAGTAACTAAGAAAAAAGAAAGATTAGTGGACATTAACTGAGTTCCCATAGTCCCCCAGTCTATAGTCTTCTAGTTTTAAAGCTGTTGCCTAATTTTCCATCAAAAGCCATTGAAACTGATAACTAATTTTTGAGAATTTTTTTTTCACTGTGTACAAAAGAAATAACCCACTTAGAGATAAGTGGGTTAAATAACCCATTATGATGGCGAGAAAGCACAGGAAATGTCAACATAAACCTATAATAGCAACATGGAATAGTTGCCTGAGATTTTTTATTTTTGTACATGCCAAACTGCTGGGCATACCACACTTATTTTATATCTGGAAGAACTAGAATGAAATACTGAGCTGTGAAAATTTAAAATATTGATTTGGATTAGTGTATTTCTCATATAACACACTCTGGATGGGAACCTAGAAGTGTTCTTAGGGCCATGGTCCCTCTTAAATTCTTTGTGTGAAGTAAGTTAATTTGTCAACTCCTCATAGCTTTTCCATTAATGTGCTTTGCCTCATTTTGACAATCTTGATCTAGAAATAATAAAAATATAATTTGAAATGTAGATAGCTTCATACAAAGTTTCTATAATGAATTTTTTATTTGCCTTAAATGTCTTTCCATGAGCTTTCCTGTATTTTGTACATCTTCAGTTTACTATTAAAAAGTGATGATGATGGTGGTGGTGGTGGTGGTGGTGGTTGTGATTATATCTTCCCTAAGAGTAATGATCTCTTCTCGTGCTTATATAGGGGAGGCGAAAAATCATTTTCTTCTGCTCAGCTTCATTGGTTGGGGCCCTGCAGGTTACACCAACAGAAGATAGATGTACAAGTGAAGAACAAATGAAATATTTCTAATGTAGGCACGTGTGTGTTCATGGGAGTACTCCATGATGAGTAACTCCAAATATCACCAACCAGAGTTTTTGGCCTTCCCCAGTCAGTAGAAATTGATCAGAGGCCAAGCAAGGAATTCAGGCAAGGCTTTATTGGGGTCCCTTCTGTAGCACAGGGAAGGGGAGAACAGGCAACAGATTCCTTTGTTTGCTCACTCCATCAGGGAGGGGGATAACCTGATTCCTTACATGGGGCAAGGTAGCATTGTGTCCAGGAGTCAGGTGGGAGGGTTGGCTTGGATGGTTTGCCCACCTCTTAAGTGATACTGTGTGTGGGGGACATGTGCAGTACCTTGACTTTGCTTCAGGCTCTTCAAAAGTGGCAGTTGAGTTTTTCTGTCTCTTTGTATCTTTTGTCCAGAATTTGCCCTATCTGTGCATGTACACAGTTATTTTAATCCCATACAGTTTCTCTGTATTTTGTTGTCTAGAAGAGGTGTGTCCAGGTGCAAGCAGGCATTGCAGCAAAGGGTCCCAGGTCCTAGCCTGTCTTATATGAAGTGGTTAGAACTCAGGTTTATGTAGCATGCTAATTAAAAAAAAGCAACAACAATTAATTTGTAGAGAAGTGATAAGACAAAGGAAAGGGATTTTGAGTTTCTGGGGAACTGCTGGAGAAGCAGATTGTTAGAAGGTAAATATATGGTGGAAACTAATGGATAATAATGACTAGTTTGATGCATAGATTATTCTGTGCAGACTCTGGACTGATAATAGACTGGCATTGTCTCAGACATCCTCCTGTCTTTCCTGACGGAGTAGAGAAGGGTAGGAATTATTCGTGTCTGATTTTTCTCAATGGCCTTGAGCCCTAATATTCCTTATGCTGAAGTGGCTTATTTTGGGGTGGCACTCTCTGAACCTCTTCACTCATAGTAGAATGCTTGTTTGATGTAGTTAATCAACCTACTATTAAACCTTGCAAATTATTACAATAAGTAAGAAATACATATTTTTATATTGTTCTGTTTCTATTTGAGAATAGCACTCAGGATTTAAAAACCACTTGAATTATTTCAAGAACATTTTATTTCGCATGCAAGTGTGTTTCTTCCTGTTCTTTGAATAAATGATCTCAGTGTTCTTTTTTTTTTTTTTTATCTCAATGTTCTTTATGATTAACAGACTTACTTTAAGCCAGACTTTTAAAAAAAATAACAACTTAGCAATTTCTTTTTTTTTTTTTTTTTTGCCCGTGAGCAGAATCACAGTTGCTGACGGTTATCTTTCTGCCTTCCAGGGAATGATCAACCTCGTGCTCGAGTGTATAGACAGACTGCACGTGTATAGCAGTGCCGCTCACTTCGCGGATGTTGCTGGGAGAGAAGCAGGGGAATCTTGGAAATCGATTCTGAATTCTTTGTATGAGTTGTTGGGTAAGAACTACGATTGGCTTTTCAAGGCAACTGAGTTATGTCTGTTCAACATGATCATGTAACAGTTACAGCAGCTTTATAACTTGCTTCTTAATTGAGGCTTTTCATGTTTTACTATTGCACTGAAGTAAATGATGTTTAGTATTAATATTTAAATCTATTTCTGAGCATGAAAGGTGGCCATAGCTGTAGATTTACCTTTGATTAAAAGAGGAGAGTCATCTAGGGTATAGTTTTGTGAGTGAGGGGACTCTATAGGGATGCACATTAAATACTTCCTTTTTGATTCTGAAGTTAGTCCCACATGAGCCCATCTTCTCACCATTCCATCTTGTCAGAGATCTCCTCCTCTAAGCTTGTGGAGATCTGTGTCTGCACCTTCTAGGTGTGCTCAGCAAAAATTGCCGTAGTTTATGCTGTGTTCCTCTTTGCTCTTTACAGACATTCATAATGTGGTTGGATGGCTTTAACATGGTGATTTACATCACAGGCGTAGCATAACATATTCTTATCATATACTCTCACTTCTTTTGGGTACTTTTGTCACCTTCTCCCTCATAGTAATGCTCTCTTCTTCCACTTCTATATTTTTTGTGTTGTTTTTGCCTTTTAAATGTGTCTTAGAAGATAAACTTGTAATTGTTAGGTATAGCAAGAAAGTTCCAGATCAGCTGGTAGAAGGTCATAGCATCATGATTATTGCAGATACACCTTCCTTTTAGTTTATCAAAGATGGAAGAAACAAAGTTTTCTTTGTAGTTCCCTCCAGGTTGAAATTCTATATTCTGTTACTCATTCTCTGAACACAGCATCACACATCTCATGCATTAGTAGCCTATATGTCTGGTGCATCGCTGGTGTTCAGTAGATGTTTGAAATGTAAACCTCAAGATCGTGTTGAGAACCTGGTATTATAGGTTTCTTATTAATTTCTCAGTTCTTCCTCTTCTCTCCACTGATATTTATTTCAGACTCCAGGAAGCCCTCACACACACAGTCAGCATTTTCATTGACTCTCTGATACTTGAAATACAACTTCTTATTCTACAATAAGAAAAATACTTGAGTATTCTTGAAATCCTCAAGCCCCATGGCTGGTCTGTCCCTTCTTGTTCCCCTGTGACCTCAGTCATTTTATCTCTAGTCTCTCAGTCCTACCTAGCTCTTTACCTCTAATCCAGCACTGTCCTTTCAGACTGTCTAGAATTATTTTATATCAGAGATTTGATATGCAGTAAATGTACATTTATTTGTACTATATATTATATATGCATATATATAGCATGTTTTTCTTATATATATGCATTTATTTCTTTAATTCTTTTAATCCTTTTTGATGGAGGATTTAAGGGAGCTACATTAAGTTCATTTAAGGGACTTAAAACTGACATAACTAGAACCCCCTAAAACTCACATTGTAATGGAAAATATTAGCATAATAACAACATATGTAACTAAGATAGCATACAGTGATTTCAGGCTATGCATGTTTTGTAAAGGCTTTCAAGTTAATTTTTTCATGCAACAAGAGACATAAATTCTCAATATACTTTCTACTCGTACACACACATACGCACACACACACTCACTCTTGACTATAACTTATATTTTCACACTGCTACTCCTGAGAGGATTTTTGTTAATCTGCTATTCCTGTGTGTGTATATGTGTGTAGGTATGTGTGTGTAATTAAGAAGCTTTTCTGAAGATATATATGTTTGCATGTATATATATATATATATATATATCATTAAGAAGGATCTTCTGAATATATATATAGATTGCTTTTCCTTTTTGCATATTTTCCCAAGTGTTTTGCCTCTTAATTCCTTATACAGTGTCCTGAAGGGGCATCCTTGGTAACAGAGACTGTGTCATGTTGGGGGAACATGGAATCCAGTGGATGTGGGTTTCAATAGAAGCTTCATTCATTCATCAGAGAGTAGTTGGATGCCTGCTATGGGAAATATTCTAATCTGGGAAGTGAGGTACAGTTGTGAGCAGCATATAGTCTCTGTTATCATGAATCTTATGGTTGAGTGAGAGAGAGAGACAGGTGGTGTAAATAGCAGAGCCAGCCACAGTGCTGTGTAGTTACTGCATTTAATGCCTTGACCATCTCTATGCATGTTACTATTAGTCTTTGTTAGTGATTAGTAAGAGACTGATAAATTTGACTACATAAGAATGAAAACTTATAGGATAAATAATATCATTAAAAATAAACAGGTGGGAATTTTATAAAATGTGTAGGCTATGTGAAAGACAAAGGCTTAGTTTCTGTAGTATAATTTTCATAAATCTATATGAAAATATCATGTATCAGAAAAACAGACAATTAGTAGCAATGGGTAGTTTACAGAACAATGAATAAAATAGTAACAGATTCTCAACATGACAAATAAGGAAATGGAAATTAAAATAAGCGGAGATCATACTTCATCTGTTAGATTGGCATAGACAAAATGGTAATACCCATCATTGGGGAAAATGTTGAGTAGAATCTTCTTGGTGGGAGTATAAATTGATGAAAATTTAAAAAACCAAGCAAGTCTCAGTCAACAGTATATACAAAACTTTAAATGTGCATATCCTTTAACTCTCAGAATTTCCACTTTAAGAAATACAGTCTAGAGACATAAATATGTCTCTACAAGTGTGGAAAGGATATCTACTGAAAAATTATTTATAGATAGCATAAAATTGAAAACAATTTTTCTATCAACAGGGAATTGGTTATATAAGTAATAATATACCTATAGAGTATAAAACTGTTATCATTGAAAATTGAGATAAGTATACCATTTGAAAAATTGTATGAATCAGGCTAGACTGCATATGATAGTAAGTGAAAAAAAAAGCAAGATGCTTACTGTGTGTATAGTTAGATTCCAATTACATACAATTAAAAATATGTAGAGAAAGATACATTCCTGTGTATACAGTGGATATTTCTAAAAGGATGCCCAGAAAACTGTTCGGTAGCTGCTCCTTGGGAGAGAGATCTTTGACTTGTCTCTGTGTATTAATAAACGTGTTCTTAATCTATCTGCATGTATTATTCATTTGTTTTTGGCTGTGTTGGTTCTCCATTGCTGCGTGAACTTTATCTGATGGCCGCAAATGGGAGCTACCCCTCCCTTTGTGGGCCACAGGCTCTAGGGCACAGGCTCAGTAGTTGTGATGCACGGGCGCCGTTGTTCCATGGCATGTGGGCTCCTTCTGGATCAGAAATTGAGCCCGTGTCTCCTGGACTGGCAGGCAGACTCTTTACCACTCAGGGAAATACTGTATGTATTACTTTTATTATTGAAAAAAATAGATAACAGAAATGTGTGATGCTAGATAATTGATAATGTAAGGGAAGCTAATTTATTCTTTCTAGTTGAGTTAAAAGAACATTTACGTCAGTGCATATAAATGGAATATTTTTCAGTATACACATGGCTTAATAATGGTATTTCAAGTGAATAGAATTATGAGAAAATTTGTCACTTTGTTTGATTACTTTTTGTTCTTTTGACTACTCTTCATTTTCTGTTTTTATTATAGTGAACATTGATTTCATGATCAGGAAAAAAACAGTGAATAAAATCTTACTTGACATAAGGACCATTTGACACCAATAGTTTTTACTGAAGTTGATATAATCATATAATAGGTAGACATGTATATGTAAGTGTTTATTTTACCTTGGCTGGTGAATTCTCAGACTGTCAGCAGTACTTTGAGTTAAACAATATATTTATGTCATTGTCCCTCTTTACCCTACTAATAGAAAGTTTGGTTCAACCATCAGTAACTTCAGCTTAATTAAGCCTCCTCCTCATTCTTGCAGAAAGGTGGACAGTAGAGTCTCTCATGTAGTTATGTGTAAAATGCACCTTTTCCTCCTTTTACTTAAGCGGTTTTATTTAGCATGGAGAGAAAAGGGAGAAGGAGGGGATTATAATCTATAACAATTTAAAAATTTGATGTGAATATATTTACTATGTGTCTTAGGTTCAGAGTGACAAGAGTGGATCTATGAGCTTGCCATCTGGAAGACCTAGGGGTCTTACAGACACCGATGTTCATAGTTTGTGAAGCATCACTGGGACATGCTCTCATACATCTTTTCTGACATCCACACAATTAATCTGCAGGAGGCTTGCAAGCCAGGATAATTTTCTAAAGATGTCTGGAAAATGTTCTTTGGCAAACTCTCTTTGTGAATACTCATTTTATGAAAATTCAAAGTATAAAACAAACAGGGTAGACATCTTCTCTTTTAGGAAGGCGTAAATTACCAGTTTCTGAATCTTTAAAGACTGAGAAAGGATAGAGCAAGGAAAGATTTTTTGCAAATCCAGATTATTTTCCCAGTATCTTAGGGACACAGATTTTCCTAAATGCCCTAAACACTGGGGAAAGGCAGTCAAGGAGTAGAAAAGAAGGGCATTGGCTTCAAACACGCTTATAGCAGATATTACTGTGGCAGTAGTACTTACAGTTTTTTCTCATCTTGTTCTGCAGGAAATCCTAAAAAGGCATTTCATTACCAAGACACATTACTTTTTTTCCAACTTGGTAATGATCTCATGGCTATGAAACGAAAGTTATTAATTTTGATGGGAATTCATTATCTAATCAAGCTTGTGAGATACCTGTTTTCTTAATTTGCTTATATACTACCATGACCCTGCCCTTCTAAACTTTCCAGACAGAATTCCAGCAGGAAAAGATTGTGGGGGAGGGGGGCTGCATAGCTCAGGACCTGAGCACAGACTCAGGGGTCAAAATTGGCTTTAAGTCTTGGCTCCACTGTGAGCCCTGTGTGCACGAAGAGCTTTTCCTTTTTCTTCAGTTCTGTGTACATACTTACATCAAAATGGGCTCATATTCTCCATATCCTTAAATAGCATTTGTTTCCACTGACTTCTGTATTGTGGGCATCTTTCCTTGGCAGTAACTATAAACTGCCATCAGGCTTTAGTGGATGTATTCTACCCTACTGATGGGATGTGTCATCGTTTATTTAGCCCACATTCAAGCTGTTTTCAAAGCTTTGCTATTGTAAACAGTGTTAGGATGAGTGTTCTTGCATTTCTCTGTATACTTTTTCATTACTTTAGAAACTCACTGAACTGATTTCTTCAAGACTAACTTGCTGAATTTTAGTAGATCACACTTTATCTGTAAAACATACCCTGCACATGCACACACATGTAGACTTGCTTTGATAATGTTCCAGAGGCATTCTATTTAACTTTTTTTTTTTATTAGAAGTACATACATTATCACAGTCTATGGCGATCATCATATGTTTCACCTTTGATTTATTCTAGCACATTTCTCTCTCATTGGAGTAATGAACCCATAACAAACTATGGAAAATTCTTAAAGAAATGGGAATATCAAACCACCTGACCTGCCTCCTGAGAAATCTGTATGCAGGTCAGGAAGCAACAGTTAGAACTGGACATGGACCAACAGACTGGTTCCAAATCAGGAAAGCAGTATGCCAAGCCTGTATATTCTCACCCTGTTTATTTAACTTATATTCAGAGTACATCATGAGAAATGCTGGGCTGCATGAAGTACAAGCTGGAATCAAGATTGCCGGGAGAAATATCAATAACTTCAGATATGCAGATGACCCCACCGTTAAGGCAGAAAGTGAAGAACTAAGGAGCCTCTTGATGAAATTGAAAGAGGAGAGTGAAAAAGTTGGCTTAAAGCTCAACATTTAGAAAACTAAGATCATGGCATCTGATCCCTGCACTTCATGGCAAATAGATGGGGGAACAGAGGAAACAGTGGCTGGCTTTATTTTTGGGGGCTCCAAAATCAGTTCAGATGGTGACTGCAACCATGAAACTCAAAGATGCTTGCTCCTTGGAAGAAAACTTACGACCAACCTAGACAGCATATTAAAAAGCAGAGACGTTACTTTGCCAACAAAGGTCCATCTAGTCAAGGCTATGGTTTTTCCAGTAATCATGTATGGATGTGAGTGTTGGACTATAAAAACTGAGCGCTGAAGAATTGATTCTTTTGAACTGTGGTGTTGGAGAAGTCTCTTAGACAGAAAGTCCCTTGAACTGCAAGGAGATCAACCTAGTCAATGGTAAAGGAAATCAGTCCTGAATATTCACTGGAAGGACTGATAGTGAAGCTGAAACTCCAGTACTTTGACCACCTGATATGAAGAACTGACTCAAGAAAAGACTCTGATGCTGGGAAAGATTGAGGGCAGGAGGAGAAGGGGACGACAGAGGATGAGATGATTAAATGGCGTCACTGTCTCGATGGACATGAGATTGAATAAACTCCAGGAGTTGGTGATGGACAGGGAGGCCTGGCATGCTGCAGTCCATGGGGTCGCAAAGAGCGGCTGAAGTGAACTGAATGCACTGCTTATAGTGATTTATAAATTGCCTCCTTGTATAAGATTTGGGGATCTGTATTCATAGCTAAGAGTTTCCTTTAGTTTTCTGATATGCATGCTCTCTTTGTTAGGTTTACATAGCAAAGTTACACTGTCTTGAAAAAATATATTGGAAGGGTTTTCTTAGTTTCTTTACTTTGAAACAGTTTAACATAGCAATGACTTGTTTCCTGAATTTAGAAAAAAATGTTTTTGACTTTGACATACTTCTCAATATTACTCATTGTTTGTTATCCTATTTAGATTTTCTTTTTTGGGTCAATTTTCATGAAAAAATATTTGGAAGTCATCCTTTTTCCTAAACGTTTAAAAATTTCAGTACAGCAATAAGTGGCTGTGTATGATTCCTTTCCTTCTTAATTATGTCTTTTTTTCTTGATTAAAGTTGTTGGCATTTATTTAAAGGGAAGGGGTCCTTGACAGTGTTGATCAGTCCTGTTATTTCAGTTTATTACATAGATCACCTCTACTATTTCTAACTTATTAATGTCTATGTTTATTGCTCTATTTCTTTTTTCTGTTCTACTTAGTTTTTATATTCTCTTTGAATGTTTTGGAAGGAATGTTTAGTTAACATTTTTCACTCTGTTACTTAGCAGTTCAGTTCAGTCACTCAGTCATGTCAGAATCTTTGTGACCCCACGGACTGCAGCATGCCAGACTTCCCTGTCCATCATCAACTCCTGGAGCTTAATCACACTCATGTCCATCGAGTTGCCAATGGCATCCAACCATCTAATCCTCTGTCATACCCTTCTCCTGCCTTCAACCTTTCTCAGCATCAGGGTCTTTTCCAGTGAGTCAGTTCTCCGCCTCAGGTGGCCAAAGTATTGGAGCTTCCCCTTCAGCATCAGTCCTTCCAATGAACACCCAGGACTGATCTCCTTTAGGATGAACTGATTGGATCTCCTTGCAGTCCAAGGGACTCTCAAGAGGCTTCTCCAACACCACAGTTCAAAAGCATCAATTCTTTGGTGCTCAGCTTTCTTTATAGTCCAACACTCATCTCCATACGTGACTATTGGAAAAACCATAGCTTTGACTAGATGGACCTTTTTTGGCAAAGTAATGTCTCTGCTTGTTAATATGTTGTCTAGGTTGGTCATAAGTTTTCTTCCAAGGAGCAAGTATCTTTTAATTTCACGGCTGCAGTCCTCATCTACAGTGATTTTGGAGCCCCCCAAAATAAAGTCTTCCACTGTTTCCATTGTTTCCCCATCTATTTGCTGTGAAGTGATGGGACCGGATGCCATGATCTTAGTTTTTTTAATGTTGAGTTTTAAGCCAGCTTTTTCTTTCTCCTCTTTCCTCCTTTTTTTTCTCTCCTCTTTCAATTTCATCAAGAGGCTATTTAGTTCTTCTTCAACTTCTGCCATAAGGGTGGGGTCATCTGCATATCTGAAGTTATTGATATTTCTCCTGGCAATCTTGATTCGAGCTTGTGTTTGATCCAGTCCAGCGTTTCTCATGATGTACTCTGCATGTAAGTTAAATAAGCAGGGTGACAATATACAGCCTTGACATACTGCTTTCCCGATTTGGAACCAGTCTGTTGTTCCATATCCAGTTCTAAGTGTTGCTTCTTGACCTGCATACAGATTTCTCAGGAGGCAGGTCAGGTGGTCTGGTAGTCCCATCTCTTGAAGAATTTTCCACAGTTTGTTGTCATCCAGTCAAAGTGTTTGTCATAGTCAGTGATGCAGAAGTAGATGTTTTTCTGGAACTCTCTTGCTTTTTTGCTGATCCAACCTATCTTGGCAATTTGCTCTCTGGTTCCTCTGCCTTTTCTAAATCCAGCTTGAATATCTGGAAGTTCACAGTTCACATACTGTTGAAGCCTGGCTTGGAGAATTTTGAGCATTACTTTGCTAGTGTTTGAGATGAGTGCAATTGTGCGGTAGTTGGAACATTGTTTTGCAATCTATCTTTGGGATTGGAATGAAAACTGACCTTTTCCAGTCCTGTGGCCACTGCTGAGTTCCAAATTTGCTGGCATATTGAATACAACACTTTCACAACATCATCTTTTAGGATCTAAAATAGCTCCACTGGAATTCCATCACTTCTACTAGCTTTGTGATGCTTCCTAAGGCCCACTTGACTTCCCATTCCAGGATATCTGGCTCTAGGTGAGTGATCACACCAATATGTTTATCTGGGTCATGAAGATCTTTTTTGTACAGTTGTTTTGTGTATTCTTGCCGCCTCCTCTTATTATCTTCTGCTTCTGTTAGGCCCGTACCATTTCTGTCGTTTATTGTGTCCATCTTTGCATGAAAAGTTCCCATGGTAGCTCTAATTTTCTTGAAGAGGTCTCTAGTCTTTCTTATTCTATCATTTTTCTCTATTTCTTTGCATTGATCACTTAAGGAAGGCTTTCTTATCTCTCCTTGCTATTCTTTGGAACTCTGCATTCAAATAGTTATATCTTTCCTTTTCTCCTTTGTCTTTAGCTTCTCTTCTTTTCTCAGCTATTTGTAAGGCCTCCTCATACAGTCATTTTGCTTTTTTGCATTTCTTTTTCTTACAATTAGAATGTTTAGTTTATTTTTCCTTGAGTACAGTTTTGACTATCTACTGTTGATTGTGTAAGGTAGTGCCCAGTTTTGATATTTGCTAGATATTCTAAAATTGTAGTATTGATTCCCTCATTGATTAAAAGTATTATTTTGGAAAAATTTTAAGTTTTTAGGTATGCTTTTTTTTGTTCCTGCTTTTCTTACTCATTTCAAGTTTTATGTTTGTTTTTTATTTCTGATTTTGGGCAGATTATTTTTGTTTCTGCTTTTCCTACTAATCATTAGTCACTTATCATTAATATTATTGTCTGAGAGCATAGTTTATATACCATCTCTGTTTGCAGTAAGTTTAATGACCTTTTTCTCAGTGGCTTACTTTATGATTTTCTTAAATATCCCATGGGTTATTAAAAGGGTTTATTTGTACAGTTTTAGTTTTCTTTTTTTTTTTTGCTACGGCATGTGGGATCTTCCCTGTCCAAGGATCGAACCCATGCCCCTTTTGTTGGGAGCATGGAGTTTCACCACTGGACCACTAGAGAAGTCCTCGTTTCTTCAAGAATTACCTTATCTCTCACTTTTGACTTCTAGAAAATAGTTGATATCTTTAATTTAAAAAGCCCGAGGCAAAATTAAAGGAGGGGGTTAAGTTTTAAGCAAATGACACTTTATAGAGATTCAAACTCTTCACCATATACTTTCTGTCAATTGCTATTGTTCTTGGTCAGGAAAAGATATTCTTCCAGGTTAAAAGCGGAAGTCCCACTGAGCATGTCGGACTCCTCTACCACACCTCAGCCTGAACACACTTGTCCCTGGCGCTTATCATTGGATGTGTGTGTGTGTGTGTGTGTGTATACGTGGTTAGTGGCTCTTATTGGTTCCAGAGCTGGAGGAGAGCCTAAGTAATTGAATGCATCACCTTGTAATTGTACAAATGTTATGGGGATTCCATTCACAAAAGAGCTTTTCTTATGTAGTTGAACAAACCTAATCCTTTTTGTCTTTTGTGTGATTATTTCTTTTCTTCCTCTCAGGCCAGGTAACAGCTTTTGGGAGGAAGAAAGAGGAAACATGAAGGAAGTATTTTAGTTTCATTGAACCCTATTGCTCTTAACAAGCAGATGAACAGGTGGCATTCTCAAACTTCAGTTCTTTAAACTACCTCCTGGCACTACCAGATTTTAAAATTGTGGTTTTTTTTCTTATAGGAACATATTTTTCACACTAAATATATTATATAAAAACATCATTTGCCATTTTTAAGCAGTTACACAGTTTCCAAACAATCTTATGGGCCTAAGAGTTGAATTTACATAAAATATTTACCATATTTGCTTTGAAATAACTGAATGATTTAGAAACATAAGTTTTAAATTGAGTATATCAATTAGGTTGAAAGATATCATAAACTTGACATAGGAATTTCAGATAAAGTGGGTTCTCTGGTTCAAGAGGTGTAGAAAACACTACTAGGTTAAAAAAAGTTGAAATAGGTGACTTTACTGCAGAAATTAGTTTCTAGAGTCTTTCATATGCATTTTGAATCTCTAAATGGGAAGAAGAGATGCAGAGGGGGAAAGGTTTTCAAACTCATTAGCCATCTGCCCTCACACCCTGTGTTTTCTTATAACAATTTGATGATACATCTTTGTATGTTTGTTACACTTACCTGTCGTATCTCCTAGTATCTTGTGCTACATTTTCAGAAAAACTGATGTTCTCTTAATGTCTTCATTATATAGGTGAGAAAATTGAACTCTTGGGAAATTAAATAATTTAGCCTCACAGCTAATTAAAAGCAATGAGTATTAGAACCCAAGTGAGGAAAATCCCAGGACACTAGTTTTTCCATTACCCTTCATTATTGCTTGGAATATGAAATGTTACTTTCTCAAAAATATATTTCTTCTAATAAGCAGTGTTTCTACAGTCCCCATTAATAAATATCAGTTCAATTTTGTGTGTATATGTATATATGTGTGTGTGTGTGTGTATTTGTATGTGTTTTTGGTATAAAATTAGTGTATTTTGTTTTTGATCCAATATTTTGTGCCTACTATGGACTTACTTTGGTTTCGAACTAGAAAATCACATAACTGTAAAATCTGCTTTTTCTTTTGCAGCGGCACTAATTCGAGGAAATCGTAAAAACTGTGCTCAATTTTCTGGCTCCCTTGACTGGTTAATCAGCCGACTGGAAAGACTGGAAGCTTCTTCTGGTATGTTTTTGAATATCTCCTTTTTTATCATATAGTATTCCTTTTTCTCTATTTTATGTCCTTTAAGACATAAAAACAAATTCAGTGCAATATAAATGTTTTCCTGTTACTAGGTTAAAATTTTTATTGGTGGCTGAAATCATTGGTATTTTCATTAATTATTTCTGAGAAGCAATGTAAGAATATCTTCTTCATTTACATTTATAAAAGAATGAAGTTCAGAAAGCCACTGAAGAGCCAGAATTCCCATTATTTTTCAAATCAATTCTTCCTGATGTATAATACATTGGTGGTTTGGTCGTTAAGAGGTGTCTGACTCTTGTGACCCCATGGATTCTAGCCTGCCAGGCTCCTCTGTCCATGGAATTCTCCAGGCAAGAATACTGTGGTGGGTTGCCATTTCCTTTTCCAATTAATACATTAGTACCTTACAATACTCTACAGATAAAAAAATTTGTTTGGGTGAATTGTCTTTGTTTTTTAGTTTAAGTGAATTTAATTTGAAAAAATTAGATTGGTTTGGAATTCCCATTTTTAATTTTTGTTTAAATGCTTATGTGGACAGATTTGGAAAAAAATTTGGTTTTCCAAACCATATAGGACAATAGTTTATTTTTTAATTTTTTAAACAATAGTATTTTTATTCAGAGTCAAATCATAAGATGTGATTATTGTTACTAAGTTGGAAGATACAAAAGCATAGAAATGTTTTTTCAAAACTTATCCATGTTCCCATCAACCAGAGATATTTACTGTTAGCATTTTAACCTGTGTTATTCCACGTCTTCATTCCCTTTACTTTTTATTGAAATATTATATTTCTATAGAAAAGTTCATAAATTATAAATATACAGATCAGTTCTTTTTCACAAATAAAATGTATTTGTGTAACAACTGGTTAACAAACAGAATATTATCACCTATCAGAAACATACCCTGGAACCTTCTTCCACTCATCCAATCCTCTGCCCCAGCACCTAGGTATTAACATCATAGATTTATTCTGCCAATTTTTGGACTCTGTGTACCTGGAATCTTGCAGAATAAATTTTTGTGTGTCTGGTTTCTTTCATTCAGTATATTTGTGAGATTCAGTCACAGTCATTTATTTTAAAGGGATTTAGTAAATACAAATAAAAGTCTGCATCATTGTAAAATAATTAAAGACAATAAAATCTGATATGTCTGTGTCTAACAAGAATGTTATTTTTGTATTGATGTTGTAGAGATGTACCCATGCATTCTGCGGCACAGCAGTTTGCCTCAAAGACATCCCAAGCTGAGTCTATTGCTCCTATGTCAGTTCACATAGTATTCCGTTAGTTGCTTTTCTATAGTACTAATGCCCATTTCTGTTACTTATTTTTCCTCTCCATTGCCTAAATGTGGTGAACTCCTTGAAGTCAGGGGCTCAGTTTTATTCATCTTTGTGTTCTCTGCATCTACCATACTGTCTGGCACCTAGTAGGTACTTTATAGCATTTGTTGAAAGAATGATGAATGTTTAAATTCACTTAAGAAAATACTTGTCAGTACAGAAATAATTCCATGACTGTGCATGATAAAGACCCATTCAGGGACATGTTTGTTGAATTTGAATGACTAGAGAGAAAGAAGTACAGATGATTGTGGCCAAAGGAGGTTGATTTTAAGTCAAAGAGCAGAATTTCAGAGTTTAAGATTGAATAACTTAGAAATCTAATGTAAGGGAAATTTGAGTAACACTGAGTTCTAAAGCATTGCTGGATCATTGGGTGACAAATATAAAAAAGCAGATTGTTGATATAAAAAATAGTGTAATAATTATGAGACAAAGATTTTCAGGGTACCACTGTGTGAGTGAGATGACTATATATCAATATAGATTCCTGCTAATTCCTCCTCTACTTAGCAAATGCCATGAATGGTGTTCCTTCTGGCTTTAAGCAAAATAGGGGGCTGAGAGTGGTTCTGAATTGCCAGAACTTTGTACTAACATACAGTCCAGCTTTTGCTACCTGGAAACATGACACTTTAAAGCTTTCAAAGATGTCACAACTATTTCTTACAGAACATAAACCAATCATTTGTCAAAGGAAAAGCTTTTTAGCTACTGGAATAATTTGTCACAGAAGATTGTGTTTAGGAAACTCCTCCACCTTAATATCTACTTAGGTATAATCAGTTAAGTTAGAAAGAATATGGGCTCACAGGATATTATATGAGATCCAGTACTAGGGACATAGATGTAGCTAATCCAAGCAACACCAGTGATACCAGAGAAAGAGACCATTTTTTAGGAGATAGCCATAGAAAAGGTGTCTTTAGCTCTTGATTGAAAGCTTTTGATTTTTCAGAAAGTCAGCTCTGCTAAACCCAGGAGATCATGTACCTGAACCGTATAAGAAACACTGAATCAGAATCACAGTGATACTGGAGACCTTTTAAAGAAAATGTTCCATGAATAGTTATTGGGATCAATACATGTTTGACTGTAACACCACACGGTAATCATCTGTTTGCATCCAGAGATTCACCTAGAGCACGTTACAGTGATTGGTGTTTTTAATAATGATCTTGGGTCATCAAGATGTGTTAATGATATTTAATGCTGATGGGTCACTAAATATAGGGGAACAGAAACTAAATTTTTCAAAGATATTCACTGTAAATGTTTGAAATCATATATTAGAAGTTAAAGATTACTAATTTGATAGTTAGCTAAGACTCTTGTCAAAAATTAGTCATTTTTGAATGACACTAAAATAGTCAGTATACAGCCATACAGTATGTAGTAAAGCATTAAGTTGTAACTGGAAAGGAAAAAGAGGGTAGAGAATGGGGAATCTGGATTTGGAGGGCTTCCTATATTTTGAATGTGAAAAATGAAAAAAGAATTCTCCCAAAGTAAAGTCCAAATGAACAAGAACATTCTTTTCTGAATGCAAACATGATTCAAGTCTCTGGGTATCCACAATATTTATCCTTTTCAGAATGCCTTTGTACAAGCCTGTGTGTGGGATTGACGGCAAACTACTTTTCTAGAAAATAGTTCTTGAAACATAAATCTTCAACTGGATCATATTAGAGAAAAATTACCACTTTGCAGCATAGAATTTATTTTATAATCATTTTCCATACTTACTATTTAACCACATAACTTACTTCTAACAATAGGCGTAACTGGAAGTGACTAGGCTGAAAGCATGCCTGGCTTTTTTAAAAAATTAATTTATTTAAATTGGAGGCTAATTACTTTATAATATTGTAGTGGTTTTTGCCAACATTGACATGAATCAGCCATGGGTGTACATGTGTCCCCCATCCTGAACCCCCTCCCCATCCCATCCCTCAGCATTGTCCCAGTGCACCAGCTTTGAATGCCCTGTTTCATGTATTGAACTTGGATTGGTGATCGATTTCACATATCATAATATACATGTTTCAGTGCTATTTTCTCAAATCATCCCACCCTTGCCTTCTCCCACAGAGTCCAAAAGCCTGTTCTTTACATCTGTGTCTCTTTTGCTGCCTCACATATAGGGTCATTGTTATCTTTCTAAATTCCATATGTATGTGTTAATATATTGTATTGGTGTTTTTCTTTTTGACTTACTTCACTCTGTATAATAGGTTCCAGTTTCATACACCTCATTAGAACTGATTCAAATGCATTCTTTTGAATAGCTGAGTAATATTCCCTTGTGTATATATACCACAGCTTTCTTATCCATTCATCTGCTGATGGACATCTAGGTTGCTTCCATGTCCTGGCTATTATAAACAGTGCTGTGATGAACATTGGGGTGCACATGTCTCTTTCAATTTTGATTTCCTCAGTGTGTATGCCCAGAAGTGGGATTGCTGGGTCATATGGCAGTTCTATTTCCAGTTTTTTAAGGAATCTCCACCCTGTTCACCATAGTGGCTGTACTAGTTTTGCATTCCCACCAACAATGTAAGAGGGTTCCCTTTTCTCCACACCCTCTCCAGCATTTATTGTTTGTAGCCTTTTTGATAGCAGCCATTCTGACCAGCAAGTAATGGTACCTCATTGTGGTTTTGATTTGCATTTCTCTGATAATGAGTGATGTTGAGCATCTTTTCATGTGTTTGTTAGCCATCTGTATGTCTTCTTTGGAGAAATGTCTGTTTAGTTCTTTGGCCCATTTTTTATTGGGCCATTTATTTTTCTGGAATTGAGCTGCATGAGCCGCTTGTTTATTTTTGAGATCAATTCTTTGTCAGTTCCTTTGTTTGCTATTATTTTCTCCCATTCTGAAGGCTGTCTTTTCACCTTGCTTATAGTTTCTTTCATTGTGCAAAAGCTTTTAAGTTTAATTAGGTCCCGTTTGTTTATTTTTGCTTTTATTTCCATTACTCTGGGAGGTGGGTCATCGAGGATCCTGCTATGATTTCCGTCAGAGAGTGTTTTGCCTATGTTTTCCTCTAGGAGTTTTACAGTTTCTGGTCTTATATTTAGATCTTTAATCCATTTTGAGTTTATTTTTGTGTAAGGTGTTAGAAAGTGTTCTAGTTTCACTCTTTTACAGGTGGTTGACCAGTTTTCCCAGCACCACTTGTTAAAGAGATTGTCTTTTCTCCATTGTATGTTCTTGCCTCCTTTGTCAAAGATAAGGTGTCCATAGGTGCGTGGATTTATCTCTGGGCTTTCTATTTTGTTCCATTGATCTATCTTTCTGTCTTTGTGCCAGTACTGTACTGTCTTGATGAACGTTGCTTTGTAGTATAGTCTGAAGTCAGGCAGGTTGCTTCCTCCAATTCCATTCTTCTTTCTCAGGATTACTTTGGCTATTCAAGGCTTTTTGTATTTCCATACAAATTGTGGAATTACTTGTTCTAGTTTTGTGAAAAATACCGTTAGTGGCTTGATTGGGATTGCATTGAATCTGTAGATTGCTTTGGGTAGTATACTCATTTTCACTATATTGATTCTTCCAATCCATGAACATGGTATATTTCTCCATCTATTTGTGTCATCTTTGATTTCTTTCATCAGTGTTTTATAGTTTTCTCTATATAAGTCTTTTGTTTCTTTAGGTAGATTTATTCCTAATTATTTTATTCTTTTTGTTGCAGTGGTGAATGGAATTGTTACCTTAATTTCTTTTTCTGTTTTCTCATTGTTCGTGTATAGGAATGCAAGGGATTTCTGTGTGTTAATTTTATATCCTGAAACTTTATTATATTCATTGATTAGCTCTAGTAGTTTTCTGGTGGTGTCTTTGAGGTTTTCTATGTAGAGGATCATGTCATCTGCAAACAGTGAGAGTTTTACTTCTTTTTCAACCTGGATTCCTTTTATTTCTTTTTCTTCTCTGATTGCTGTGGCTAAAACTTCCAAAACTATGTTGATTAGTAGTAGTAAGAATGGGCACCCTTGTCTTGTTCCTGACTTTAGGGACTTTTATAGAAAGATGGATTTTGTATGCCAGGTCTTTACACCTCAGAAAGGAGCTTATATGCAGAAATGGTTTCCCTAGGCTCTAACTAACCAGCCATCTGAAGATTTAGATGAGCATATGAAAGGGCGAATTCCCAAGGGTGGGTGGTCAGGTGGCGTGTGTTAGGGTCACTTCCCTGTCCTTGGAGGATTCTAGTACTCTCCTAAAATTATACTGGGTCCAGCGACCTGGGCTGCTGCTACCCATTTTGCAGCTAAGGGCAAGCAGTTGTCTTACAGCAGACTTATATTAAGACTTGTCCCACCTATCCTGGGTGCCTGGTCTCCATCTAGGCTGCAGCCACTATCTCCACCGATTCAAGAAAGCCTTTGTCTTCCAGTGGTTTTCTTTGGCAGTTCCTAGAATTCAGGTTTCCATCCTGCATCCTTAGATTCTCCATAGTTGGTTTGAAGATGGGAGTGTTCACTCCTTTTGCTATTTTTATTTCTCCCTACATGTAGTCTTTTAGGGTGGCATTCCACAAAATCCAGGCTTCCCAGGTGACACAGTGGTAAAGAATCTGCCTGCCAATGCAGGATACATAAGAGACATGGGTTCAATCCCTGGATCTGGAAGACCCCTCGGAGGAGGAAATGGCAGTATTCTTGCCTGGAGAATCTCATGGATGGAGGAGCCTGGTGGCCTACAGTCCATGGGACTACAAAGAGTTGGACACAGCTGAACAACTGATCACTCACGTACTCTAGAGAATCCTGGTTAACTAGAGAAATAAAAGAGGAAATCTTTTCTTAGAATAGCTGTATAATCCAGGAAGTTCTCACTTAAGAAAAATTGCTTATTAAAAACAAAATCACAGTGATCTCTACATTTTACATGGTTCGTTTCTAGTGCTCTTGGGTACTGAACTTCTGTCCCATTGCCATGGACATAACTGAAATTTCACCTTTTATTTTTAATTTTATTGAAGTATAGTTGATTTACACATGAGCTTTTCTGTGTTGCTGCTGATCAATGGGTTTTTATTTTTTCCTGAAATTTTCTTCTAATCAGATTTGTACATTCAGCATTTCTATACCTTTTCCTATTTTTTAATTTTTATCCTCTGTCTAAAAGGAAACATAGTTTATAATGTTTCTTTACTGGTCCTTTTTATTTCACTGTCTTTTATGTTATTTTCTTACAACCATAAAATAATAGCAGGTGTTTATTATAACAATATTTGAACCCAAGCCCTGTTCTAAAAACTTTGCACATATTATTTCTCACAACTGACCCCCAGGGTCTTCTATGTTGGAGTGGCTACCAGTTTGATTCTTTTCACTCCTTCTCTCAAATGGACAAGGTTCACCAGTGTCCTTGTGCCTACTTGGCACAAGGTAAAATCTCCTGGTAGGTAAAGTTAGACCAAATATAAGACTTCTACTCTGTGGCTTGTTTCCAGTTTTTCCATACAGACCCTCAACAAATTTGGTTCAACCTTGGAAAGCCCTGGGCATGAGCCATGATCAGAAAGTAGGACAGTTAAGTTTGATCCCAGATGGAGCTCTCATAGTTTTAGAAGCCAAATAACATGCAAGTGAGTCTATTGATAAAAATCAAACTGGGCCATTATACTTCAACTACAGGAAACACTGTGAGGAGCATACTCTACCATCCCAGCACTTGGATGCTTCCAGTATCATTAAGTTCTTTCCAGACACTTTGTTATATCCTCAAAGATTTTTCTTGCTCATGAGAATATAAACGATTCAGGAAGTTACAGCCATAAACGTTTTAAGGCAAGTGGCTCTAGGAGTAGGGTTTATAGCAAGATCGTGTGAAAGCCTTTCACACCTGATTCAAGGTGGGTTTTTGTGTATGTTTGTGTTTGCCTGATATGTAGGATTCACTCAGTTTTTTAGTTTCTTTCAAATGAAACTGTTCCATGTATACATGTAGATGTAGTGTGTTCTTGGGATGAGGTGAGTTCAGGACCTTCCAATGTCACTTCCAGCCAGTCATTTCAGTCGCTCAGACATGTCCAACTCTTTGCGACCCCATGGACTGCAGCACACCAGGCACACCAATGTCACTACCTTGAACCAGAACCTAGAAATATTTTCTACTTTAAAAGTTTTTTGTGCTCCTTTCATTGAGTGGACAAAATTTTGAAAGAGAACAGTAGACCCGTGAACATCGTGGGTCTCACGGTTGCCGACTGTCTGTGCTATTGAAAATCCATGTGTAACTTTACAGTTGGCTCTGTATGTGCAGTTCCACATCCGCAGATTAAATGAGCCTTGGATCATGTACCACCATAGTCCATGTTTAGTGAAGAAAATCCACATACCAGTGAACTTGCCAGGTCAAACTGAGTTGTACATACTCCAGCAATAACTCCCACTAACATCCTGATGTGATAACTTCTGATGTTTTTTGAAATATATGTATTGAATATTATACCAATAAATATACTTTACATAGTTGCAATCCTAATATATATTGAATTTTGTATCTACTCTTGAAAGTTTATATTTTACATTTCTGTGTCATTATTAGAAACTTCACAAATCATTTCTATAAAAGTTATTATGTTGCAGAAACCCAGTGCTCAAGAAACCAAGCACTATACTTGGAGAGTTGGAGAATCAGATTTATTATGCCGGAGGGCCCAGAGGAGTTAACACTCCAAGCTCTGAGCCCTGAACAAAGGGGTTACAGAGTTTTTATAGACAGACTGTAGTGGGCAACACTAGCTGTTAGTAGGCTGGTTTAAACTAAGGGGTCTCGTGCATGCAGGAACAGTGGTCAGGATGGGGAGGGCGATGCCTGACCTGGACAGGCATGATTAAGCAGGTTTACAGGGGCTGGGTGATTGCAAAGAGCAGGGCAAGGGTGAGTAAGGTAAACTCAGTTCCTAGTATTGCAAGTCCTCACTTTCTGACACTATGTGACCTACGTGATCCAGACTTTGCAAGGGGCAGGATGAGTTACAGAGGCAAAAGGAGGTAAAATTTTAACTTATTCTCTTCATTCCCCCCTCTTGATGCTTCTGTCACTGGGTGTAGAAAGCATCATCTCATATTTTGGCAGGACGTTCAGAGCTCCCCATCGTTTAAGGGGCTATATTGAGCGACAACCATTTGTAACTTTATGGATTCAATCTGAGAGGTTATGAACTGGGTAATTGCATTGAGAATACAAGGACCAACAAGAGCGCCACAAAGACATGAAGAGAGGACTGGCTAAAGGGAGGAGTCACGATGTCCCGCTCTAGGTATTGTTCCAGTTACCCCAGGCGTTTGCTAGTTCCTCTCTCCTTTTTATGATCCATTGATATTTTGATAGCCAGATCCTCAAGCTTCTACCGTGTGTTGACCAACCAGCTGCTGGAGTGTGTCTGGAGCAAGGCTGTAGAATCCTTAGGCTTCTGTGGTGCATTGACTAGTCAGCTCCTGGAATGACTAGAGCAGGGCTCAGCACCCTTCATGGGTGAGGGTCGTTGTTTTTGGAACCAGCCCTTGAGGAGATTTTTGGGGCCCTGAACTGCTTTCCAGGTGTCCTCATCATAGGAAGTCACTGCCTTCTTGACTCTGGTGTGGTGGATCCAAGGGATGACTCCCCTAACTTTATCAGCAGTAGGGGTTGTCAGGACGACTGTGTGAGGGCCCATCCAAACTGGCTGAAGTGGTTACTTTTCCCAGTCTTTAACCCATATCTCATCTCCTGGCTGATAGGGATGAACTCAGTTGCCAAGAGGAATGTGTGTCCTTTCTCAGGTTTCTCGGGCGATATGGTGGAAGACTTTCCCAGGGCCTGGAGGTGTCAGGATATCTCCAGGTCAGCTAGTTGTTGGGGTTCTCCCTTGAGCTTTTTTAGTCACTGGGGGGTGGTCTCCCATATATGATCTCAAAGGGAGAATAGCCTGAGGACCTCAGGGTTCATTTACAGAGGACAGTGAGACTCCACAGAATAAGGCAGCTTGTTCTAGCACTGTCTGGGTGTTGGCCGGGGGATATTCTTGTACTAGTACTTGGAGAAACAAACTTAACAAGGAAGTTAAAGATATATGGCCCAAAGATTAATAGAAGTAGGAAAGCAGCCGAGGCGCTAGCCAGGAGAACCAGGTCCAGACATTGGTTCGTGACATTAGTGTTTCTGTAGGTATGAGAAGATGCAAGAATTTAGACTCATTACAAATCTTTACCTGAAAACATCTGACTATCTGAAGGCCTGTTTTTCTGGATTTTCCCAGAGCACAGAGTGCCTTATTTCTTATCTCCACCCTGAACTCCTTTCAAGGGGGTGTTGAAGGTCAGCATCTTGTAGTGCTCATGATTTAATCTTTGTAGAGGCAGCTGGCAAGGGCCAGTTTCCAGTCAGCAGGGCCTCTTCATAGTCATACTTGACCATGTTTTGGGGGCATTTCATGGTCATTGTGTTCCACAGTGCTGGGAAGGCTCATTCCCAGGTCTAACAAAGATTCCACTGACAAGCCACTCAATGTGTTGTCGCTAGACCAGGCCTTGTAAGTAGCAAAAGTCTCTGGACCATACCTGTCTTACTAGCCTCTTGGTCCAGGAAAATATTTCCTCTTGTTGCTTCTTCCCATATCTAGAGTTACATTATTACAATTATTGATCTCATATGATCTCATATCAACATTTTATCATAGGCTCAGTCACACATTTGGTAACATAACAGATAATCTTCTGAAACACGCTACATAGAAAGTAATATGGCTAGCAGTTATAAGTAAGTTCACAAGCAAGAATTTAAGTCAAGAACTTTCATTGGGTATAGCCCAGTATAACCCAGGTCATCTGTCTCAGTTAAATGATTATTAGCCAAGATTAACCAAGTGTTAATCTCCTGGCTGTACATCACGGAGCATCTGACCTTTGTCCGAAGACTGGTTACTGAGTTAAGCTTTAGAAACAATCTAAAGAGTGTGCTTTTTGATAACTTAATTAAACCTTTTAGCAGTATAACAAGAAACTTTCTCAGAAGTGAGTCTTAGTAAGCACAGACCTTAATTAACAAAACTAGACCTTAATATTTAGTGAAACATAATTTTTTCTTTTTTTTTTTTGGAGAACTCATTGTGAGGGTATTAGCAGTGTAACCAGGTAAGGTTTTAAACCATCAAATAAAAATGAGGTCTGTCAGGGAGCCGGGAAAAGCCAGTGGCAGTCTTGGATTTCCCATAGCCCTGGCTCTTTGATTTTCAGCTGTTGTTTATCCATTTTAAATTTCCTGATTTAAGAGCAGACTATCGCTATGTTTTAAGGACATCAAGATAGCAAAAGTCTAACCATGAGGGCTTATTTTTTGTGGAAGCAGAATGTACCATGTTCATGTAGCAGAAGTCTGCATGTACCGTAATCTTAAATAATGTTTATTTACTTTCCCAAAGAAACAAAAAGATTTTAAAACCATATTTTAAAACTTAAAGGCAAAGAAATTCATAATCTGTTATCAAAAGTTGCATTTTAAGAAAACTTTGTTCTCTAAATAGAGAGAAGACAAAATTCCAGCCTGGTACCAGCTTATTGTTAATAACAAAATTTATTTATCTGTTTAATCTTAGAAAGTCTTTTCCATAAATCTTGAAGAACTAGCAGCATTCTTCTAAAGGCATGAGAGTAAAACCATAGAAGGCATGTTTAGAATCTGATTCTATCACAATTGACAAAGAAACCTGGTTATAACACTTTAATATGATAACTAGAATTATAAGTGACCATATTTCATCAGAGCATATCAGATCTATATGAATTTCACATAATTTTAGAATGTCTATATTAGTACCATAAACCATACAGCATAACCTGAAAAGATTTTTCACCCCTTTAATAGTACTGCCCATGTAATTTAACATGTCCAGTGAGCCCAGGTAGCTTAATAGCTCTTTGGGATGTCTCAGGGGCCCTCTGAAGCATCCCAGAGTTAGCTAGAAGTCAAGTTATTTAGGAAGTTTTGTCGGTAAATATCAAAAGGGTTTATAACAGTCAGGTAGGATCATATAAGTTTCTGTGAAATAACAGTTATTTACTTAGCCAAAGTTAACAAAAGATTTCAAAGGTAAATATAGAACAGATCAATTAAGAGGTAAAAAAAAAAACAAAAAAAACCTTAAATCTATTATTAAAAGCAGTTCAGCACCTGAAGAAAGTATGTCCTCTTAACAGAAAGAAAGGCCGAATTTAAGTTTTTGCACCAGCTTACTTTAAACTCATTTGGGTAAGCTTAATTAAATTTATTTTAAACTTAGTCAGTCCTAACCATGTACAAAACTTTTTCACGGTCCACATTCCACAAACCTTTTAATCACTTTCTGTAACAGCCGCCTGCTTTACTTACTGACTTACTGACTTTACCACCACTGACTTACTGTCTGTAAGTCAGACCTACTTTCTTTTCCCTTTATAAAATGTAATTTTATTTTTTTATATCTTTTTTATTAAAAACATTCAAGGCTACTTTCTTATTAGATTAGCAAACAAACATTAATACTAATATTTAATATTAAATATTGATATTTAATATTGACTAGTTCCCAGTTCATTCTTGTATTTAGAATTGTTTGATTTGTAAGTGCTTACTTTTCATTAGACGAATTAAATTAGAACTCATTTACAACTTCAACAATATTATCAGAAAAAAGACATATACTGAGACATACATAAATTCAGACAGACAGACTGACGGAGATCTTATAGTTTTCAGTTTGAGGTTTAAAATATCTCTTTAAACCTCCCCCTCTTTTTTTTCCTGCTTGAAGTTCTAATTTGCCCAAGGCTAAGGTCTCAGGCAAAGCTGGCTGTGTATTTCAAGGACATGGAAAGGGTTAACGTCAGGCTTTTCCCTGGACAGGTCTTTTTACAAGCTAGTTGTTTTTAGTATTTGTTTGTTTGTTTGTTTGTTTTTTAAGCTAGTTGTTTTTAATTGCATATGCAAGAAGAATTGGTTTTGCAGTTTCCAAAAAGAAAATTTTCTCTCACCCAGTTCAATCAGCAATCAGGCACTCACAATCATTCAGAGGCTATCACAATGCCTCCCTTCTCTTGAGTCCACAGGTTTCCTTAACTGTTGCTCCCTTCCTGGGAGCCCCAAGGAGGTTATCAGTCCTGATGCCTCCCTTCCTCCCAAGTCCCTAGGTCTCCCTATCTGATGCTCCCTTCCTGGGAGCCCCAAGGAGGTTATCAGTCATGATGCCTCCCTTCCTCCTGAGTCTACAGGTTTCTTTAACTGTTGCTCCCTTCCTGGGAGCCCCAAGGAGGTTATCAGTCATGATGCCTCCCTTCCTCCCAAGTCCCTAGGTCTCCCTATCTGATGCTCCCTTCTTGGGAGCCCCAAGGAGGTTATCAGTCATGATGCCTCCCTTCCTCCCAAGTCCCTAGGTCTCCCTATCTGATGCTCCCTTCCTGGGAGCCCAAGGAGGTGATCAGTCTCCTCTTCTACCCTTGGGGTAGGTTCCTGCTTGGGGACCGGCCCCAGGGCCTCACCTTACCCTGTGGCCATTCCTGGTGATTTGGTCCATCCCTCCAATGACTGCATTTGGGGTGCAGCTGTCGGGAGAGTCAGAACACTGGTCCGAAAGAGACCCGGAATACCATCAGGTGGCGCGCCTCCTCGTCCGTCTCGGGGTTCCTTCACTCCAACCTGGCCGAGCCACCAGTCTGGCTGCTCAAGGGGCCTGCGTGGCTGACATCTCGCTGGGGCCTCCAGAAATGTTGCAGAAACCAGTACTGGAGAAACTAAGCACCACTCTTGGAGAGTTGGGGAGTGCGGGTTTATCACGCCAGCAGCCCCAGGGGAGTTAACACTCCAAGCTCTGAGCCCTGAACAAAGGGACTACAGAGTTTTTATAGACAGACTGTAGTGGGCAACACTAGCTGTTTTAAACTAAGGGGTTGAAACTAAGGCTGGTTTAAACTAAGGGGTTTTTGCACTCGTGGGAACAGTGGTCAAGATGGGGAGGGGGATGCCTGACCTGGACAGGCATGATTAAGCAGGGTTGCAGGGGCTGGGCGATTGCAAAGAGCAGGACAAGGATGAGTGAGATAAACTTCAGTTCCTAGTATTGCAAGTCCCCACTTTCTGAGACTATGTGACCTACGTGATCCCGACTTTGCAAGGGGCAGGATGAGTTACAAAGGCAAAAGGAGGTAAATATTAACTTTTCCTCTTCAATTAAATTTATAAAATAAAATTTTTGTCCTATTTTGGGCGTTTTTTTTTTTTTTTTAACACTGTGTAGTGTACTCATAATTCTTTCATTCAGATAATTCTGTTATAATCTACCAAGCTTTCAACTTTTTCTTTGAGAATGTCACCATAAATTTTATGTAGTATTGCCATTCCTGGGTCTTATTCAGTGAATTTAAAATTTAAATGTTGATATGAATCAGCCATGGATTTACACATATCAACATTTAAATTTTAAATTCACTGAATAAGACCCAGGAATGGCAATACTACATAAAATTTATGGTGACATTCTCAAAGAAAAAGTTGAAAGCTTGGTAGATTATAACAGAATTATCTGAATGAAAGAATTATGAGACACACAGATTCATATCAATGTATGACAAAACCCACTGGGGAAAAAAAATAATAATAATAAAAATAAAATAAAATACAAAAAAAAATAAAAAAATAAAATAAAATTTAAATGTTAAATCATCTTTAGTCAACTATTGCCATTGTAATGTTAAACATTATTTCTCTCATTTTTTACACAGACTTTTGAGGCATATATCAGCATGATTTATATAGACACATAATGCAGTCAGTCTTGCTAGTCTTTATTTTTTGAAAATTATTCTTCTGGTGTTTCCAATTTGTTTTCCTTTAGGAATTTCTTATTATATATAATTTCTTATTATATATAAAAAATAATTATATAATTTCTTATTATATATAAAAAAACTGTTTTATTCCAACAGTTGACATTAAAAATTTTTTTCTTCTACTTTTTATTTTCAGAATTAGCGGTTTTGACTTAAAAAATAATCACAACCTAGAAGTTGAGTTATGTTTTGTTCCATGGGAATTTGTAGGACTTCAGGCCTGGGAGACAGCATCTCAAGTAACCCTGAGAGAACTGCTCCTAGGATGCAAGGGGAGGAACCAGGTTATATAAAAGTTTTACAACAAAGGTAGTCTGAACATTAAAAGATTGTTGTTAATTAAGGAAAACCAGATATGCCAGCTTAAGGAATTTACTTAAGGAATTTATGTGTTTCTATATATGGGAAGATGCAAGAGTCTGGGCTAATGGAATCTTTCCTTTGATATGTAACCTCATCTATCTGGGGCCTTTTCCCTGTGTTTTTCACCTCCTGAGCTCCCTTGGGGCTCATGTTAAAGAGTAGCTGCAGCCTAATGGCTGTTGTATCGCAGATATTCTTCTCCTCCTGAGTGCCCTTAGGGCTCACCAGCTCATCTTGAAGGGCTGGAATTGCTGATGACTGGGACATCCTTATTTATTGGTATGGCAGGAAAAATTTCATTTCTCAGTGGCAGTTAGTTCTTTTCAACTGTGTGCTTATTTGTTGGATCTGATATGGCTCCATTGGAAAAAAAATTTTGATAAAAACTCAAAACTCTGAAAACCCATTAAAATAGGCTGAACATGAGAAAAATCAGAGATTTCTTTTCACATTGCTATTCTTCCATTTTTGATATGTGCTGTTCTTTCCAAAAATTTTGTCTTTAATCTTTTCTAATATATTTAGGTGCGTAAATGCTTTTGGCTTTCATGAATGTTTATTTACAGAAATAATTGATTTTTATTTATCTTCTACTAGTTTTTTCTTAATAATTACATTTTATATCAGAGATTGGCAAACTTTTTGTGTAAAAGGCCAGATAGTAAATATTTTAGGCTCTGGGATCACAGGGCTTTGTTGCTGTAGCCACTCAGCTCTGCCTTTTTAGTGCAAAGGCACCCTTTGTATTATTTTATGTTTCTCATGCTTTGGAGACTAAGAAACATTTTCTACTGTAAACATCCAGGAGAGTGACTGAGCTCCACTGGTTAGGACACACTGCAGAGTCATACTTTTAGTGCCAAGAAGATGTGTCAATGGATATGGATGTGTGTACACAGTACAACTGTATTTATAAATATAGGCAGCCATGTGCTCTATAGTAATATGAAATAGGAAGAAAACAAAAAGCATCAGAATGGCATATGACATCAAGATAAATAATCTATTAAAAATGCTCTTCCCTTTCTGTTATTTTAGTTTCTTTGTGCTTGGAATAAAGGAGTTTATTTTGTTGCTTACTTTTTTTTTTTTCTTTTTTGTTGCTTACTTTTTTAATAGCTGAAATAATTGTCATAACTTTATGTAAAAATCTTCTTTAATTTATCCATTAGTCTATTGTATGATTATTTTCTACTCTCTTTGATTTTCAACTGGCGTGGATTTTTGGAATACCACAACAGATATTGAACCACACCAAAAATTAATTTAACCTTTTTGGGTATTTTTTTTTTTCAACTGAATTTACATTTATATATTTTGAAGAATTAAGTCATTGGTGAAGAAATTAGCATTAACAGCCCTTGTAATGGATTGGGGTTCAGATCGAGAGTCATTTGTGACAGTTATAGTGAATTACTTCTATACAATTTGTACACCTGAGTACATTTCTGTTCTGAGAAAGTAATCTCCATTTGAAATGAATAAACCTTTCTACAAGGTTCCTTTGAGATCCTTCTTAATACTATGTAGCTCTCAGACAGTGATCACATGTCCTAAATGTTATGTTTAATTGCTGCAAATGAACTACATTCTCTCTGTTGACAAGGCAGCCTTGCTTTGAAAATGTAAATACACGTGTACCCATTTAGCTTTGCAATTTCACACTAAAATTTCTGATAATGAGATTTATTTCTAATGTCTGTTTTAAACTGTAAGAAAAGATATATTCTATTTTGTCCTCTCTGATGACTAATGCTCCAAAATATCACCATTGTTATTCAGGTTTTGTATATTTTATTTTTCTTTTTGTGTAATCTGGTATATTTCTCTTGTTCTGTAAACCAAGAAGCATTTTTGACTTTAAACCTCCAGAAGAATGTAATGATCTCCATGGGTTAGATGCATTGCTGCAGAATTATGCTTTTAGCGTCTTAAATCTTCCTAAACTGGCCATAATCTACCTGTTCCATCTCCTACTGGCTTTGTACCTCAGGCACATCAGCTCTGCCCAGCATTCAAGACTTCAGTCAGCCCATGTTATCCTATCTGGAAAATGGTCATGTATGAATTCTCTGTGGCCCCACTTAAATGTTGCCTTCTTTCATTTCTCTATAGGCAGAGTTACCTGCTTACTTAGCTGAACACTGTATATTTGCCTCGTCCTCACTTGTTATCATATTTGGTTATCAGCCCTGCCTCCCAAACACCAGCTGTCGCTTATCACAGATACTTGGTGACAAACACATTGAGCACATAATTGTACTACATTTAGTCAACACCTCAGTAAGCACATAGAGAAGAGGAAAGTCACTGATCATTGTAGACTGGTTAATCATATTTTCCCCTTTCTTTATTTTCTGTTTAGGTATTCTTGAAGTTTTACACTGTGTGTTAGTAGAAAGTCCAGAAGCTCTCAATATTATTAAAGAAGGCCATATAAAATCCATTATCTCACTTTTAGACAAGCATGGAAGAAATCACAAGGTAAGTGAACCATTTTATTGCCAGAAATGAATTCTGGAATAATTTCAAACATATTCTTTAAAAAGATAATTTTTAAAAGGTGTCACATTTTTCATGTTTTTCGCTTTTTAACTGCAATCAGATAATACTGTGCAGTGGTTATGCATAGCACCAGTGGGGGAATGGAGCAGTTCTCAGTTGTGGAAAATAAGTGGACACATTGCTATCATGTTTAAAGTGACTGGGTCAGAGGTACCTGGAGGGAATGTGTTTCTGTTTGGGAAATTACTGCTGATGCTTGAATCTGAAAAGAGAATGAGAGCCAGCTGAAAGGGATTTCACTTTTCAGGTTCTGGATGTCTTATGTTCTCTCTGTGTTTGCCATGGAGTAGCAGTCCGTTCTAACCAGCATCTCATCTGTGACAATCTTCTGCCAGGAAGAGACCTGTTATTGCAGACACGCCTTGTGAACCATGTGAGCAGGTAGGTTCAGACAGACCATGTCACCAAATTGGTTGTATAATAGGAATTCAGATATCCAAAATACAGTAAATTCCATAAATCAGTGAAGCGACATTTCCAGTTAGATCTACTTTCCAATGTGTCAGACATTCATTGGGTACTCTGTGCCAGGCACAATGCCAGATTCTTTACATGCCTTCTTCACTGTGTGTGCATGAAGTATTACTATTATCCATGTTTTATAAATTAAAATTTTTGAGCTGAAAATGAGGCTAGAGTCTAATTCCAGAGATTGAGCTCTTAACCACCATGTTAAAATGCCTTCCATATGTAATCATGATAATATTGAATATAATTAAGAAGGTGTTATGTGTGGTAGTAATGACTTTGATACACTTAGCACAGTATTTAGCAGCTATCCAGGAAATACTTGCTACTTCACCATGTTTCAAACAAAAATGTGGGGTTTGGTATGTATTTCTCCTCTGTGTTTTCTTTTTTTAAACACAAATATATTGTGTTTTTTTTTTTTTAAACACAAATATATTGTGTTTTTTTTATAAAGATTCATTTGAGACTTCCCTTATTGTTCTTTCTATACGAGACCTGTTGTTAATGGGTGGCATTCCTGAGACTTTCTCTAATCCCTAATGTTAATTTAGGGTTAGGATCTCTTCATAAAATGCAAATACAACTAACTAGGGACTCTTCACAGCGAGACATAGAGAACAACAAAGGTGATTAATCACTTTGGTTCCTTCACTAAGGCTATGACTTGTGTCAGCCTCAAACCCTGTGTGACACAAACCTTAGCTTAGGAAAATGTCTCTATGTCCTGGATTAATAATAACTCCATTAATTCTGGGGCCTGATGCCATCCTGAGTGTCTCCCCTTAAATATGATTTATGATATAAAAATAGGTTGAAGAGCAGTTATGAAAAAATGTAGTAGGCTGTTGAGTGATGTAGCCAAATTTTCCCAAAAGCAAACGTAAGTCACTGAACATTAACTGTAGGGTTGGCTGTTAGAGTAGACTTCAGTGATTGTTTCAATAATTTGTTGCACTTAAGGAAACATTGGGTTTCCCAAAAAAGTCAATAAGGTTTTTCTGTACAATGTTTTGGAAACCCAAACAAACTTCTTGGTCAATACAATGTATCTTTGAGAAGCAGGACTAATTAAGGATAGCATGACGTAATAAGTTGAGACAATGAAAGGTTTATTTGGATTTTCTCACATGCTATTCCCATCTCTTTAAAGCATGAGACCCAATATTTTTCTGGGTGTCAGTGAAGGCTCTGCACAGTATAAGAAGTGGTACTATGAGTTGATGGTGGACCACACGGAGCCATTCGTGACTGCTGAAGCCACTCACCTGCGCGTGGGCTGGGCTTCCACAGAGGGCTACTCACCCTACCCCGGCGGGGGCGAGGAATGGGGTGGGAATGGCGTCGGAGACGACCTCTTCTCCTACGGATTCGATGGCCTTCACCTCTGGTCAGGTAAGTACCATCCATTTTCCTTCATGGTGTTCTCGAAGGAAATCTTTTGCCCTTACTGTACATTTCCATAACCTATTTGTGTTGCTCAAGTCAGATACATTGATTTCAAAAATGCAACACTAAAATGATGCAAGTGGTAAGTCAAAAGCAGAATTTCACTAGAGGAAAAAGAAAACTCTTACAATTATAGTACATCTCCAAAAGACTGAATTCTGTATGAATGATATATATCAGAAGTGGCATTCTGATTCACGAATTGAATGCAAAAACTTAAATGTTTCCTACTTGCTTTAGTTGGTATGTGCAAAGCTTTAGCTTACAGTATAAACAGGAACCAAAAAAATCCTGGAAAATAATCATAATACAAAGACTAAGTTTCATCTCTTGGCTGATAGCTTAATGTTAGGAATGGGTAATTTATTAAATGTATTATGAGGAAACAGCCCACAATCAAATGATGTGTTGTTTCAGAAGTGTGGAGCTGTTAAAAAATAAATGTATAGCTCATTTCACTAGCTAACAACCCTAAGCTTTAATGATTGAACATATATTGAAAATTAGTAATATATAAAAATATACTCTTTTCTGATTTATTAAAAGATTTATTTTGATTGGCTCTGTTTAAAAGTTTAGCTTTTAATTTTGTAGATATTAGATTTCATCTGGATTCTGCAGACTTATGCTTGTATTCATAAAGCTGCATTTAGAATGAATCCAAACTTATTTTATAACACATTTAACCTATAGAAGGGGGCTCCCGGGTGGTGCTAGTGGTAAAGACTACTGCCAACACAGGAGACTCGAGAGACACAAGTTTGATCCCTGGGTTGGGAAGATCACCTGAGTAGGAAATGGAAACCCACTCTAGTATTCTTGCCTGGAAAACTCTGTGGACAGAGGAGCTCGTGGACTGCAATCCATGGGATCACAGAGTTGGACATGACTGAGCACACACAACGTATAGAAAATATGCAGAGGTTTCTTACAGTACAAAAAGTTGAACTTTACCTCTTATGGGCAAATCAAATGATATTCATTTATTAATGCTGTATAAATCATAAATTGTGAAAAGATATTTTAATTTAAATTTAATTAAAGCCTAAGAGTCTGTGGTAAGGGGGTTTACAAATGAAAGCACTCTATATTTGTGTTCAACAGTAATGTTTACTAAATCTTCCCTTTATTCAGTGCCAATAGCTCAGTAGCCTGGAAGAGAGGAAGCTGTATTTTGGGCATTTTATCTAACCTGTGGGGCACTGGTTGGGGCCCAGGCCGCAGTGTGGTACATCTTATACACTGTGTACTGTGCTGCTCAGAAAGAGTCACGATGCTTGTTCCAAAATTTTTCTACTGACCGAAAAGGCAAAGAGCCCTAACTTCAAAAGACCTGACAAACGTGAAATAGAATGAATGTCTGTTCTATAAGACATTTCAACTGTTGCCCATGAGAGGTACCCTCTGTTACCTTCACATGTCACTGCACACAAAATGGACCCAGCTGGATGAATGAAACAGGTTCACTTGTTTTCCTGTTGCATAAAATTTAGGGGAAAACAAAACACTACTCTGGTTTTTTTAAAATGTTGCATTGCATCTAATTTCAGCCATATAGCGTCACTTCACTAAATGGTGAAGTTTGCATTTAGTTTGAAGCTTTTTCTATCCACACATGGGAAGAACCCAGAGCCTCTGGAATTGGACTGTGTCCAGTATGCCTTTTATGACTAAGTATCTGTTAAATAGAATGATAAGAGCAACAGAAATATTCAGTGAATCTATCACAGAAAGGAGCATAGGTTGTGGAATTTCAGGAGAAAATCATCTTGAAACTTTAATTTATATCAAGAGAAAATACTTGAATGTTTTTCCTAATTGCAAGAGAATATGTGCAGTTGATAGCTGTGTTCTCTTAAGCCACTGGGATCGCTTGCTAATTTTAGATTCATGATCAATAAAGGCAGATCTAAATTAATTGACTTCTGACTGAGTTACCATGGTTAAATTCATCTTAAGTTGCATAATCTTCTCAGGTTCACTCTCCTATTCCTTTTCTTTCTAATGGTTGAGGTTGAATTTAAAGTATTAAGCATCTGTGATTTCTGGAGGGGAAAAAAATAAACACTTAGCTTTTTGTGATTGGAGAGTAGAGTTGTTCCTTGGTACCAGAGTTTGGTTCATCAGCAAAAGTTTCGATCTCTGTTTTCATTTCTTCTTCCCACCTTAAACTTTGCACAGCATTGCTGTGTTCCTCTTCGGGGAATAATGATTCTGTTTATGGCATCCACATCTTCTGTGTATTAGGGTCAGTAGTGTGAAAAAAATCTCGGTGCTTTTGAAGAACTTAGGTATAACAGAATGAAGGAATGTCAGAGAATAGTACAGGAAAGAAAGGTAAGGATTCTCTTATAGGACCTATGAAAAGCCCACTGCTATCTTCCTTTCTGGCTGATGTAGAAAACAAGAATGTAGTTCTCATATTGATTTGATACACCTATTAAGTCATAAATGCAACCTGAGAATGCTCACTGGTGGATTCAGCAGCATCAGTGCCACTGAAACCATGGACTTAGGTTGGTTGCTAGTGATCTTTTCTCTCTAACCTAATTGTTTCAGGCATTACAAAACAGTTTACCATGGGGACTTTTAAATAGTCATTAGTTTTAGCATACTCATTCCTCAGACTGAACAATATGCTTGGATTATAGTAAATATCTGTTGACTGCTTCCCAGGTGGGTCAGTGATAAAGAATCTACCAGGTAATCTTGGGAAGATTACCTGAAGAAGGAAATGTCTACCCACTCTAATATTCTTGCCTGGGAAATCCTATGGACAGAGGAACTTGGTGACTATATAGTCCATGGGCTCGAAAATGAGTCGGACATGACTTAATGACTAAACAGCAACAAATATCTGTATAACCACATTATCAGCTACAGATCTTGGTACAGACAGGAATGCAGAACTTTGTGAGTTCTGTTGCTTTTTGAGTGATTTTCTTAAATAATTCCCTTTATTATATCTAGGAAATTCTAGAGGGACCACTTCATAATGAATTTACTACTTGCAAATTTGAATATTGGTAAAATTAAAAATCTACATATTTTATAATGTAGATCTGCCCTACTATTGGCATTTCAACATATTGTTGGTAAAAATATGGACATGCTAGAAATTTTAAATAGATGCTATAAAAATTCAAAGCTGGCATCATCAAATCTATTTTTGTCTTTGCTCAAATTGAAAAATACTCTATGTTCACATTTGTGAGCATGAATGTTTAGGAGAATCTTACCTTCTTGTTTTCCAGTTTGCCCATGGGACTCATAGACCAAGAAGTTCTGACACAGTCAAGAATGAGTGTAAATCATAGGTTGGCCAGGGCAAGAAATGACATTTATCCAGTATCATTTTCATGCCTCAACTTGTATCCTGCTGTTTCCTACTTAAGAAGCCAACCAAGGTCTTGTAGGAATAAATTATAGAACAGAAACAAACCAATTGATGTGTATTGTCTCTCAACAAATAATGCACAAACAATCATATTTTCTGTTTTCTTCAGTATCCTTTTTTGTTTTTATTTTATAAAATAAAGGGAATTTAATCTTTGAGGTGGGGACTGAAGTGAATATGTTCCGTGTCTAAGACTCTGTTCTTGTATAACATTAATTTAATCATCATAACAACTCTGCAAGGCAATGGCATTTGGTTTACAAGAAATCAAGGCTTATAGAGGTTAAGTAATTTGCTGATGGTAAAGTAGATCTTTGACTTCAAGTCTTTCCCTAGAGGTTTTCCCCTGACATCATTATGTTAGCAACTCTAAGAGGTATCTGTATCAAATACCATCCATCTGCATGCAAAATTTTCTGCATATCAGAAGATCCATTTTACAATAAAAATAGCATTGGTCCTAAAAAAAGCAACAGTTTTTTTTTTAATTAAAGATCTGACATATAACATGAATATGTATTCAAGATTTATTCTAGTCCAGTACTATTCATTGTCACTGCCTGTTCAAATCTTTAACTTGGTCTCTGACGATGATTTTCTCTGAGATAAAAAGACATTATCCTCCTTTAATGTGTTTCCCCACAGGTTGTATTGCCCGGACTGTCAGCTCACCAAACCAGCATCTCTTGAGAACTGATGATGTCATCAGTTGCTGTTTAGATCTAAGTGCCCCAAGCATCTCCTTCCGAATTAATGGACAACCTGTTCAAGGCATGTTTGAGAATTTCAACATTGATGGCCTCTTCTTTCCAGTTGTCAGTTTCTCTGCAGGAATCAAGTTAGTATCACTGTTTTTTGGTCTGTTTGCCTTCTCATTTCTCATTCTTTCACAGAAGACTCTGCATTGCCATCACGCTTGCTTCACTAACCTGCTCTCCTGGGCATCCGTCTACAGGGCATTTGCCCTGTAGCAAAATTTTCCTTGAAGCAACAAGCAACTTGTTCCTTGAAGGTTGGAGATAAGATTAATTCAAGAGGGGAATCTCAGGAAGCTGAGCGCTTTGTCCATATATCCAGCCATTTAGATAACTCAGTCTAATATCTCTTCCTCTATCCAGTATCCAGAAGTATTTCTAGTCCACTTAAGTTCACTTTTTTCTTTACTAAGGGTAAATACACAATGTTGGATTAAAAATGTCACTAATTTTTTCATATTTATTTTCATTAATTTTTCTTTTCATTATATTCTGGACTCCAAATCCCTTCATTTCTACAGAAATGACACATTTTTGGGTGATCAGGTCAAGATGACTCCTTTCCATATCACCCTCTACCTGTTACACTTGTAAATAACCTGCTTGTGATCAGCTGGGTCAAGGTGGTTTTCTCTAACCCTTTGCTTTTTTGCTACTACCAGACAGAAAGAGTAATTAAAATGATAATTCAGTATCAAGAAGTGTCATTTGAGTTCCCTTAAGGAATTTCACAGGGAAATTGAATGCAATAAAGTGGCTGTTTTTCATTTTTATCAGATCTCATCCAGCCCTGTAATTTTAAGTATTGATATATAGGTATTTAGATTAAATCTGTCTTTCTCTGTTGGTTATTTGGGTACCTTGAGGTATTAAATGACCAAATACTACAGACAGGTATTTCATTCACATAGGAATATGGTGCATGTGCTTTTATTATTTCTCCAGAGAGTGATATAGTTTTGCTGAGCAATTAACATAATTTAATCAGGTTTTACTTTTATGATTAGAGGCTCTTAAACTCTTAGTTACTGACTTCATGATGGTTCTTAGAGGAAAAGATATGACTTCTGACAGAGTTAATTTTATACTAAGAATTTATTCCTTGAATTTTGTTGATTAGGAAAGTTTTCTGTATGCCAGAGATGCAACTTACCCTGACATGCATCCTTTTTAGAGTACGCTTTCTGCTTGGGGGGAGACATGGAGAATTTAAATTCCTTCCTCCGCCTGGGTACGCTCCTTGTTACGAAGCTGTTCTGCCAAAAGAAAAGTTGAAAGTGGAGCACAGCCGAGAGTACAAGCAAGAAAGGAGTTACACACGGGACCTCCTGGGCCCCACAGTTTCCCTGACACAAGCTGCCTTCACACCAATCCCAGTGGACACCAGCCAGGTACCAGATCATCAGCTGTGATGGCAATGTTTGAATTGCAGCCATTCCCAAATGCAGTGGGTTTCAAACTCCTTGGATTGCAACCTATAGGAATGCATTTTACAGTAATACAATTTATATGTATAAGTGAAGCAAGTTTCATAAAATAATGCTTACCTTTACCGTGTCCGCTTACTCATTTTGAGTCTGTTCTGTTTTTTAAAAGTGTTTTTAAGTCACTAAATTGATTTTACAATGTACAATTGGGCCACAATCTAAGTCAATGCTTACTAATTTTAGAGTGTTTTTTACATAAGTAGTAGTGGAATTTTAAATTTCTTCTCCTTGTCTATATACAGTCGGCATTTTTAAGTGATTTAACTGACTTTTATCTCAGGTAGATATTGAGATCATAAACTCTAGAGTCAAAATGTCTTGGATCCAGTGCATGCTCTGAGACTTGAAAAAATTACTCATCTCATTGATTGGAATGCTAAGAGTATGTTCAATGTATAATAAAGAACATATTGGCACCATACTTTGCAAATAGGTGCCCAAGCAACGTTAGCCATTATTCATGCTCTTCTCTTTCATAGACGTGAAATTATCCTGACACTGAATTAAATATTGTTTTATTTTGAAGGTGAAGTAAGTTCAGTCCAGTTGGTTAGATAGTCATAGTTTGTTCATTAGCTTTCAAAGATCAGAGGCATTGCTTCTGAAGTCTGATACCGAATTAAGAGCAGGCCTCAGATGACTCTGTGGTTTAGTGCCGTGAAATGTATTTCCTATCTCTCCCTGACAGCTTTTTATATGATGCATAACATAAGCATGCTTTGTTCATGGCTTACATTCAGTTTGTGTTGCCATTGCTGGAACAAGGCAGGGTGTATATGGTGCCTTCAGAGTTGAGCAGTGAACATGATTGGAGGATGGAAATCAACTGGAGCAGACAGTGGGATTTCTTGGTGTCACTAGCACATTTAGGATTTCCTGAGACCTGGATAACCTCTTGTTTGGAGGGGAAGGAGGCAATGCTGGCCTGCTCCTCATGGAAACTCCACCCCATCCATGAACATTGTAGGCATTTGCCTGCTGTCTGTGTTGAGGGACTGATTGTGGGGCAATGTCTGTGCATCATGAGACATGTACAGCCAACCCCTCATCTTGAAAATCATTTAGTGTTCTTTATGAAGAGGCCATTAAACTTTCCCTTTTTAAGGGAAACATGTTCAGATTTTTCCCCCTGAGGCTTATATTTAGAAACCACTGCAAGTAGCAGAGTTAAGGGACAATATAAATTTTTGCCATCAGATATTTCTAAACTCAGCGGATTATATTTTGGACACTGAATTGCCTTCATCCTGGCCTGTGAATGCTGGCCAGGTTGGTTTAAGGAGTCTCGAGTGATTTCTCTTTTTAAATAATGCATATTCCAGTGATTATCCCATATCCATTAGGACCTTTTTTTTTTTTTTTTTTTTTTTAAATGATGGCTGTCCTCAGTAGTACTCTGTTTTCTTTCTTTCTAAATTTCGTTCCCCAACTTTACCTAATAATTATTTAGATACCTAGTTTTATAAATTTAGAATGGATTATCTGGAACCCAGTTATATGATTACATTTCAATCCACAACAAGAACAGTTAGCATTGCATTTTCTTGCACTTGTTTCTGATGTGTGTTTTCTTTTCCTCTTTTTAAAATTTTAGATTGTGTTGCCTCCCCACCTGGAGAGGATACGAGAAAAACTGGCAGAGAATATCCATGAGCTCTGGGTGATGAATAAAATTGAACTTGGCTGGCAGTATGGTCCGGTACATAATTTTGAAATTTATTCTCAGATTCTATTAATACATCTTTCTGAAAACACTTCTCACTCATCCTGCTGTATGGTGACATGAACTGATCTGATTGAGTTTTTTCGTCCTAAGTTTTATTTTGTCTGCAGTTTTTCTTTATGAGAGGGAATGACGTTAGTGGTGGGGTCATTGAAGGATGGCTTAGTTGCCTAGACAATTGAAAAGTTATTAATATTCAGGTTTAAAGTTACATTTTTAAAATCAAAGTTAACAGATACAGACAATAGGCATTGATTTCTAGGGACCTTAGGAAGAAATTTCATTGAAACTGAAAGTGAAAACTGAAAATGGAAAGAAAGAAGTTAATTTATTCTCCTCCTCTGATGTTTCTTTTAGTCCCAGTTGTATTTAGTAGTAGAAGTTCACAGGGCAGAGGTTCACAGTTGGTTTCATAAGTGGAAGAGAGGCTGAGAAATAATGATTGCATATGTTTCCAAATGATTATTGTTTAGAGAACTTAGTTTATAGTTTATCAATAAAATTTAGCTAACACCAAAACAACTTCTCATGTAATACCAGTGTGTTATACACCTTTTCTTTTTTAAGCAGGACTGTTGCAGTGCTTTCATTTTTATGATATTAATAGTCCAAATATCCCAATATTTATAACACTTATATTTGACTGAATATAGAAATGAGTGTATTCAGCACAGCCATAATTTATTGCATTAAGCTTTGAATAATGACATTTATTATTAGTGTTAGCAGTAATATCATGCTTGTTGTTGATTAGTTGCTAAGTTACGCCTGACTCTTTATGACCCCATGGACTTGTAGCCAGCCAGACTCCTTTGTCCATAGGATTTCCCAGGCAAGAATACTGGAGCGGGGTGCCATTTCCTTCTCCAGGGGATCTTCCTGACCCAGGGATCGAACTGGTGTTTCCTGCATTGAGGGCAAATTTTTCACCACTGAGCCACCAGGGAATACCATGCTACTTTATACTAATTATGGCCTTTCCTGGTGGTTCAGATGGTAAAGTGTCTGCCTACAATGCAGAAGACCTTGGTTCAATCCCTGGATCGGGAATATCTCCTGGAGAAGGAAATGGCAACCCACTCCAGTATTCTTGCCTGGAAAATCCCGTGGACAGAGGAGCCTGGTAGGCTACAGTCCATGGGGTCACAAGGAGTCGGATACGACTGAGCGACTTTACTTTCTTTCTCTTTCTTTATACTAATTCGTCTTATTTATTTAGAGCTTTGTCTTTTCACTTAAAGGTATTGGGGTAATCGTCGCAGTAGCACGCTGGGCTGTGTGTTATTATTTCAAATTAACCAGTGATGCTGCTGCCGATGATTCAAATGCCTTCCAGCTAGTTACTGTGCTGGAACTAGGATCCAGCTTCTCTGGCTTCTTGTCTAGACCTGTTTTTCACTATAAGACTTGCTGATGCATGATCAGAAAATGGGATCCTTTCATTAATTCAGGGATCGTTAGACAGTTGTCTAATCAGCAAGCACTTAAAGTACCTTATTAAGTATGTGGTTTTATGCAATATTCTTTGACTTTTAAAAATTGAGGAAGTGAATGAGTGTTAAATAAGATATTTATCATTAATTAAAGTCAGTGGGAGGTGAGATATTGTAAAAGTATTCCTAGTCACTTGGCAGAGGAATTACAGACAAATTTACCACAAGATTCAAGATAGGGAAAGATTTGAATTACAGACAAAATTCAGAGAAAGATAATTACAGGCTAGGATTTAAAAAGATCTCATACAAACAAGTAACTACCCCCCCCCTCCAAAATCATAGTAACAGGAATTGTTTAATAGGTTTACACTCAAAAAAGATGATTTCTATTGCAAGCTTCTATAGGTTCCCTAAATGATAGCATTCTATAATGAACTTCTTTATGTTTCTTCTTCTAAAAAAAGAGGAAATGTAAGGTCTCATTATTATCAATTCTTGCAATTAAATTCAGTTCATTTCAACACCATACTATTATTGCTACTAGTTTGCAGGTGCTGAAAGGGAACACAGTGCTTCTGAGCCAAACGGACTGTGGCCAGTTACCCTTTACCTGGTCTGAGACTGATGGCAGCGACTTTGGGTTTTACGTGCCTCTGGGGGGAGATTCAGCACTTAGTCTGTGGCTATGGTGCTGGCACCTGGCACCTTTCCTGGGACAGGGAATCGACCAAATACTTGCTGAAAGAATGAAGCCGTTTTTTCCGTAGGTCTCACTCTGGGCAAGCACAACCACAAATATCCTATCAGATCAGCAATTTGGGAGAGTCTCAGACTGACACGTGAAGAGGTTTCGCATTGTCCTTCCATCTCATAATCGACCTTGTGTCTTCTTTGACTGGGGCTCTCCTAAAACTCTTTTCAGATCAGTATCTTTGACCCCTGGCTTTATCATCTCTGTTATCCTAGACTTAGGTACACCTCTTACTGAGACCAATTCCATAAATGTTTGATGTGTTCCGGTGTTTCTCTGAGTTAATATTTTAGAATTCATCCATTTAAGGAGTGCAGGTCCATGTTTTATATTGTTGTTTTTTCCTGTTTGTCAGTTACCTTTTATTTTTTAATTTAGTAATTTTTAATTGAAGGAGAACTGATTTACAATATTATATTGCTTTCTGCCATACAGCAGCATGAATCGGCCATAGGGATACGTATGTCCCCTCCCTCTTGACCCTCCTTCCCGCCCCATCCCACCCTTCTAGATGGTCACAAAACACCAGTTTGAGCTCCCCGAGTCATGCAGTGAGTTCCCATTGCTGTTCTGCATGTGGGAGTATGTAGTTTCCATGCTACTGTCTCCATTCGTCCCATGCTCTCCTTCCCCCCCGCCCCGTGTCCACAGTCTGTTCTCTATGTCTCTGTCTCCATTGCTGCCCTGCAAATCGGTTCATCAGTACCGTCTTTCTAGATGCCATATATATGCATTAATATACAATATTTGTCTTTCTGACATGCTTCACTCTGTATAATAGGCTATAGATTCATTCACCTCATTGTAACTGACTCAAATGGGTTCCTTTTTATGGCTGAGTAATATTCCATTGTATAGCAACTGTGTTTTTCTTTGGAGTAATTTGAACTCTTGAATAAATTGTGGGTTTTTGCTTGTATTTTTTGCAAAGAAATTAGTTTCTTTAAATGTCTTTGGGGTGTATTTCACTGGAGCATCATGAGAGAGCTCTATTTTTTTTAATTAATTTTTTTTTATTGAAGGATAATTGCTTTACAGAATGTTGTTGTTTTCTGTCAAACCTCAACATGAATCAGCCATAGGCATACATATATCCCCACCCTTTTGAACCTCCCTCCCATCTCCCTCTCCACCCCACCCCTCTAGGTTGATACAGAGCCCCTGTTTGAGTTTCCTGAGACACAGCAAATTCCCGTTGGCTATCTGTTTCACATTTGGTAATGTCAATTTCCATCTTACTCTTTCCATACATCTCACCCTCTCCTCCCCTCTCCCCATGTCCATGAGTCTATTCTCTATGTCTGTTTCTCCATTGCTGCCCTGTAAGTAAATTCTTCAGAAACATTTTTCTAGATTCCATATATATGCGTTAGAATACAATATTTATCTTTCTCTTGCTCACTTACCTCACTCTGTATAATAGGTTCTAGGTTCATCCACCTCATCAGAACTGACTCAAATGTGTTCCTTTTTATGGCTGAGTAAATTCCATTGTGTATATGTACCACAACTTCTTTATCTATTCATCTGTCGATGGTCATCTAGGTTGCTTCCATGTTCTAGCTATTGTAAATAGTGCTGCAATGAACAATGGGATGAATGTGTCTTTTTCAATTTTGGTTTCCTCAGGGTATAGGCCTAGGAGTGGGATTGCTGGTTCATATGTGGTTTTATTCCTAGTTTTTGAAGGAATCTCCATACCGTCTTCCATAGTGGCTGTATCAATTTACATTCCCACCAACAGTACAAGAGCATTCCCTTTTCTCCACACCCTCTCCAGCATTTATTGTTTGTAGACTTTTTGTTGATGGCCATTCTGACCGGTGTGAGGTGATATCTCACTGCAGTTTTGATTTGTATTTCTCTAATAATGAGCAATGTTGAGCTTCTTTTCATGTGTTTGTTAGCCATCTGTATATCTTCCTTGGAGAAGTGTCTGTTTAGATCTTTTTCCTGCTTTTTGATTGGGAGCTCTATTTTATGGAAAAACACCAGGCAGATCCATTCAAGCCTTCATCTGTCTCCTTTGCATATTATTTGCCTAAACTTCGTGTTTGGTACTGTAGTCCTCAAATTGAAAAGACCTTGTTTTAGTGAGTTTGCCTTTTAAAAGAGCGTCTGGTTTAGCTGGGTAATAGACACACAAACGATTACAAACCAAGAACTATGATGGATAAGCTAACCGTAAGCGAGGGAGATGTACAGCCCTCCTGGTGAATTCAGGGAAGGCTCCCACGGGCTGGTAAATACTTGATCTGAGCTCTGCTGTGCCTCTGGAAGAGCAGTGAGCCTGGAGGCAGGAGAAGGTCAGGGGGGGACTCAGGTGGGAGGTAGTGAGGTTCCCAGTTGTGTACTGGCGGGAGGAGTGGAGAGAGATGACTGCAGATGTTTCGAAGAAGCTCAGGTTTGGGAAGTGTTTAAGAGAAGGAAGGAAATCTGGATAGATTTCTTGTTTTAGCTTGGGACCCGAGAGGACGATGGGGACAGTTACTCTGTGGTGTAGAGAGTAGAGGGTAAGTGGAAATTACATAGATATAGAGTAAATTGTCTCTGAACTTGGGCACATTCATTTTTACCTTTATGTTTAGCATTTAGTGTTTGGTTTTGTAACTCACGGCTTCATTTCCACACTTACACCCTTAAGTAAATAAGCTGTGTGCTCATGTGTAAGTTCTGTTCATTTGCAATGATCAAGAAAAAAAGACTATCTTATTTCTAACTTGTCAGCTCCTGAATACTTTAAAAAAATTCTTGCTTTTTTTTCCTACTTTTTTATGTGACATTTATAAAACCTGGTAATTATTCCCAGGGAGTAATTTGTTCCCTGAGAGCATATGGCTGTGATTGAGGTGTCACCGCGGCAGTAATGCTTGTGTAATTTAGGCCTCTAAGAAGACAAAAATCTAATTACTAATGCAAGGATATAGAACATCTTTCTCATTAATTCAGTCCTAAAATCTTGACTTTAGTTTATTCTGATTGCTAGCACTTTCAAGGATTAATATGAAAGGTATCTGTGGGATATTACCTTGCTTTGGTAAGGCTCTGGAGTGACTTGTTAGAGCAGAAGTAACTTACATGGGATGAAATGAACAGCTGGAAGGAACCACCACCAAGAGTTTGTATCAATCAGTCATGACGTTAATTGATGTCTCTAATCTGTGTCTAAACATGTAACAATAACAACTGAGTTATTACTACACCTTCTTACCTAGAGTTCATTTCAGTTTAAAAGCATTTGTTGCATGCCTGCCATGTGCCAGGCACATGCTCAGTGCTGAGAATACATTATCAAAGAACAAAAAAGCCCAGTCCCTGTTCCTTTGGTCTTACATTCTTGCAGTGCAGGAAGATAGATAATCCCATAAATAAGACCCTAGTCTGCTTGCCAGTGGTAACTGTTGCGGAAAAAAAACATAGCATGAGCAGCAGATTGGCAGATTAGGAAGGTGGGGAGGACAAGCCACATGGAGAAAGTAAGGCTGAAGCCAAGGCTGTAAGTTGCTGTGAGAGTGGGCGTGGAGGTTTTAGAGCAGAGATGTCCCAGACGTGAAGGCTGGGACTGACCGGGAACGGTGGCAAGGAGAAGGCATGAGGCAGCCCAGACATTGCCAGGTTTACCACTGACCTTCAGCGGTAGCCATGCCTGAGGGATGACAGAGGCCGCCTTGCTGGGATGAAGGTCACAGTTTCCCTTCTTGCTTCCCACTTCACCGTCCTCCATGCAATTGGGTAACCATCATTAGCATAGGGCCTTAGAAACTGTTATATGCTGATTTCCTGTTCTGTTTCAGGTTAGAGACGACAATAAGAGACAGCACCCGTGTCTGGTGGAGTTCTCCAAGCTGCCTGAACAGGAACGCAATTATAATTTACAGATGTCGCTTGAGACCCTGAAGTGAGTTTCTTAAATTTCTCATTTTCCTCTCTGTATTCCCTGAAGGAAACAAGGTGTTGATATTACAGTTTAATTTATTTTAGCTCCAGTTAGATTTTTTTCATAATGCATTGGTAGATTGAATCAGTATTTGTTTGTACTAGTCATTGAACATGTTACTTTATGACTTTGTGCTCTATGTGTTTCCTAAAGGGTACTCTATGGATGTTTATGGGTATTTGGGAATATAAGGATTTTGCCATTGTACTCAGTACTTCTCAGATTGTCAGTTATAAATTGTTACTGGTGTGTGACAAGATAAGTGATGATACTAAAATGAGTGTTTCAGAAATTTTATACCAGTTAAGGTATTGCATTGAGCTTTGAATAATGATAGGCATTATTAGTGTTAGTCGTAATGCCATATGCTACTTTATACTAATTAGTATATTTATTTATTTAGAGCTTTATTTTTTCACTTATAGATGCTGGGTTAAACTTCCTAATAGCACCCTGGGCTGTGTTTTATTATTTCAGATTGACCAGTGATGTCACAGCTGAGGATTCTCATGGAGTTGTCAAATGGCTTGACAGTTAGTTAGTAGCTGTGCTAGAACAGGGATCCAGTTTCTCTAGCTTCTCATCTAGAACTGTTTTTCACAGTAAGACTTGCTGATACATGATTAGAAAACGGGATCCTTTCACTAACTCAGTAATGGTTAGACAGTTGTTAAATAGCTAGTACTTATGAAGAACTTACTAAGTATATAGTTTTGTGGTTTTCTATCCTTGGACTTGAAGAACTGGATTTGTTCCAGTAGATCACTTATCCTAATACCCGCCTATGTTAGGAATGAAACAATGCTTTTCCCCCTATTTTTGTTTTGTTTCAGTTTTGTTAAGTGTAAAGAGCTATTTCTATTGAAATTATTTTACCAAAGATCTAGAACATAAACACTGTTTCAAGTTCTACGACTTCAGTCCAGGTGTATATTGGCAAAGATGATGTAGTGATTTTCATTATGACAATAAATAAATAAATTGGGCCTTGAGTTTGGGCTCTACTAGTAACTTAAAAGGGAAGGGAATATATGAATACAAATCAAGTAAATGGAGAAATCACTACAGGTAACTAATGACAAAGCTTTTCTGTAATAAGGACTGTAGAACACATCACTGTGACCCGTGTACCTCCTCTTAGCATCTCCTATCTTCCTCTGTGATCTTGATGTGAAGCTTGTACATTTATCTTGGTAATTCATGACAGCCCATTATTTATCCATCTCTTAAAACAAAGTGATTTTATTGAAAGTTCATTGCCTAAGATAATTTCATTAAATTTGTGGTACAGTCCCTGTAATTTTAACAATTGACAGCTAAGCCAGCTAGGCAGATCCTGGGTAACCTGTAATGCAGAAGTCTGCATATTCACATTTGGCTTGTGAACCTTTGACTGCTACACATGATCTAGTCTCATTCCTTTCAGTCCCTGGTGGCTGGTTTGATTAATCATAAGACTGCACATACCATGGTGCTGTTGCCTATGGTGAATGCTAATAAACCTTTTCAAGAACTCATTCTTCATATTTACATGGTGTTATGATGGACTCATTTCACTGGTTTCTTTAAAATTTAAAACAGAGCTCCTATTCTGCAAAATTCAAACTATGCCCAGTCAGTAGTTTAAAGAAAGTATAGTACCTTCTGTGTTTGTTTTATTCACTTGATTAGTTACAGGCACTAGAACAGACTGGGTAAGAACAAGGAATCTAAGACTTGCTTCTCCAGAGGAAATCTTAGTATCTCTGAACCTTAGGCTTTTTATTAATAGCATCAGTTTAAAATGAGGATCATAGTATATCTACTTAGTGAAATTGTAGTAAAGATTAAATGACACACAGCTGATAAAGCCTCTAGCACCATCATGTCTAACAGAAGAAGCACTCTATAAAGTTTAGGTGTTTTTTCTTTTTTATATATACTATAGGGGAGATTAGCAACTTTACTCACTAAATCCTGAGGTGTGCCGAGTAACAAGCGAACGATTATTTCAGAATATTCCTTATTTTGGATTTGTGGTGATTTCATGTGAATATGATTTTTTGTTGTTGCACTTATGTGATTTTTGTCATGTAAATTGTTGACAAAGATAGCTAACTTCCAGATTTGAATGGTCATCTGTACGCTGTATAGCACTGCAGAAATTCTGACATCCTCTTTCAAAGCAGCACTGTACTATCCTAGCCTAAGCTGTCTTTTTTTAAATTGAGGCATAATTGATGTACAATGTTGTATTAGTTTCAGGAGTACAGCACAGTGATTCAGTTATCTACACACACACACACACACACACACAAACACACACATATATTTAGTCTTTTTCAGATTTTTTTCGCTTATAGGTTGCTGTAAAATATTAAGTATAGTTCCCTGTGCTATACAGTAGGTCCTTATTGGTTATCTGTTTTGTATGTATTAGTGTGATACATGAATCCCAACCTCCTAATTTATCCCTCCCCCCCTTTCCCTTTTGCTAACCATAAGTTTGTTTTCCATATCTGTGGGTCTGTTTCTGTGTCATATTTTAGATTCCACATATCAGTGATATTATAAGGTAGTTGTCTTCTCTTTCTGACTTATTTCACTTAGTATGATAATCTCTAGGTCCATCTGTGGTGCTGCAAATAGCTTATTTCATCCTTTTTTTATTGCTGAGTAATTGTTCCAGTGCATGTGTATGTGATATCACACACACACACACACACACACACACACACACACACACATATATATATCTACATCTTCTCTATCCATTCATCTGTTAATGGACATTTAGGTTGCTTCCATGTCTTTAGCCTAAGCCACCTCTATGCCCCACCTGAAGCTATAAAACTATCCTGACAGTTACAGTTGAAATATTAACCTAGCTCTTCTGTTACCCATTCTGCCTTCTGTAGCCTGCTGGACTTTTTCCAAATATTTAGGTTATACCATTCTCCCTATTTGAGTTCCTTCTCATTGCTCCTGAGATAAAGGCAATACCCTAACTTGCTTAATGATCCTTCAAGGTCCTTCCCTTCTAGCCAGCATCATCTTATAGGAGGCTGCTTTTATTTTCCCTTGCTTGACATCACACTAGCCTTTGTTTTGCCTGTTTGCATGTCCCTTTCCCCTTTGTGTCCACTTTCTGTAATGCTCTCCTCCAGGCCCTATTCTTAGCCTTTCGATCTCAGGTCACTTCAGGCAGCATTTGCTGAGCGGCTTGACTCAATAAAGCCCCCTTTGATAGGCACTCAGCTCTTTTGTATCTCTCAGCATAGAATCTTTCTATGTATAATCACAGGATGGCTGCCGTACTCCGCCAGACCCATTATGTAAGTTTATTTGTTTCTTAAATTTTTTTATTCATTCATTTATTTAATTGGCTGAGTCGGGTCTTAGTAGTTGGAGCATCCACAATCTTGGTTGCCTCCTGCAGATCTTTCATTGTGGTGTGAGGGCTCTGTAGTTACAGCATAAGGGCTTACTTGCTTTGAGGCATGTGGAATCTTAGTTCCCTCATCAGGGCTCAAAGCCATGTCCCCTTGCATTGCAAGGCAGATTTTTTTTTTTTTATTAGTTGGAGGCTAATTACTTCACAACATTTCAGTGGGTTTTGTCATACATTGATATGAATCAGCCATAGATTTACACGTATTCCCCATCCCGATCCCCCCTCCCACCTCCCTCTCCACCCGATTCCTCTGGGTCTTCCCAGTGCACCAGGCCGGAGCACTTGTCTCATGCATCCCACCTGGGCTGGTGATCTGTTTCACCATAGATAGTATACATGCTGTTCTTTTGAAATATCCCACCCTCACATTCTCCCACAGAGTTCAAAAGTCTGTTCTGTACTTCTGTGTCTCTTTTTCTGTTTTGCGTATAGGGTTATCGTTACCATCTTTCTAAATTCCATATATATGTGTTAGTATGCTGTAATGTTCTTTATCTTTCTGGCTTACTTTACTCTGTATAAGGGGCTCCAGTTTCATCCATCTCATTAGGACTGGTTCAAATGAATTCTTTTTAATGGCTGAGTAATATTCCATGGCGTATATGTACCACAGCTTCCTTATCCATTCATCTGCTGATGGGCATCTAGGTTGCTTCCATGTCCTGGCTATTATAAACAGTGCTGTGATGAACATTGGGGTGCATGTGTCTCTTTCAGATCTGGTTTCCTCAGTGTGTATGGCAAGGCAGATTTTTAACCACTGGATAATCAGGGAAGTCCCAGACCTAAGTTTCTTGAGGGCAGGCATCTCACTTGATTTTAGTCACCATCATTTGAACTTTACACAGAGCTTAGTAATGCTTGTCAAATGAATGAAGCAACAAATAAGCAATAAAACTCAGTCTCTAGGCAGGCTTTTATATACCAAATGCTTATCAGAGAAACGGGGTGCCTTCTGTTCTCCCTGTGGCTTTGTGTCAGTCTGTCTCTTCTTGTCGGTGGCCTTATAGTTGAAGTAATAAAATGCCACATGAACCAATTATTGCCAGCTAATCTTATGGTCAAGACGTACTGAATGCATATGTAAGTTACTGTGGGACACAGAGGAATCGGATGGGAGCTGACCCCTGGCACGTCTTTTCCACTTCCCCTCCTCTGTTCTTGTCTGTTAACCTCTGCACAAGCTTCATGGCCCACACTGCTCTCTCCCAATCTTCTGCAGGCCAGAAAACCATTTAAAATGTGTGAATTGAACAGTGTTAAGTCAAATAAAATTGTCTTAATAAAGATTACGTAAAGACCATCTATATGTCTTCCTTGGAGAAATGTCTATTTAGGTCTTCCACCCATTTTTTTGACTGGGTTGTTTGTTTCTTTGATATTGAACTTCATGAGCTGTTTGTGCATTTTAAAGACTGATCCCTTGTTAGTTGCTTCATTTGCAAATATTTGCTCCCATTCTGAGGGTTGTCTTTTCAACTCATTTATGGTTTTCTTTGCTGTGCAAAAACTTTTAAGTTTAATGCTCTGTGGTGACCCAGATGGATCGAATGAATGGGGGTTATGTGGGAGGGAGACCCAAGAGGGAGGGAAAATATGTATACATAGAGCTGATTCAGTGTGTTGCACAGCAGAAACTAACACGGCACTGTAGAGTGACTATACCCCAATTTTTAAAAAAGATAATGTAAAGACAAAAGAGTTCTTATTCAAAGAACTTGATGTGGTTAATAGTATTAAATAGATTTCTTAAAATATTCATTGTTCTCATTCAAAAATCTCCTTGGATTAGACATAAAGTGCTTAGCTATAGTATCAGAAATACCTGTAAAACAAAACAAAATCAATACTTCGGATCTCATTGAAAGTAGAATCTTTTGTACTACAAAAGAAACCATGTAGAAAATGAAGACATAGGGTACAGAGTGGGAGAAAATATTTATAAATCATGTAAGTTTACATTCGTAGGATTTGTGGTAAATCATACGTGTGCCAATAAAGAACTTGTACACAGAATATATAGGTAACTCTTACAACTACATAATAAGAATACATACAGCCCAGTTAAAAATGGGCAAAACATTTCTGAACATATTTTAATAAAGATATGTAAATGCCTAATACACACATGAAAAGATGCTCAACATCATTAGTCATTATGAAAATGCAAATTAAATCATAATGAGATAGAGCCACACATACTAGAATGGTCATAATCAAAATGACAGATATACTCAGTATTGTTGCAAATGTAGAAAAACACTGAAATATACATGTATTACAGGAGGGTATGTAAAATGGCCCCGACACGTGGTGGTTTCTTTTTTTTTTTTGTTTTACGTGGTGGTTTTTTAAGAGGTTAAACATAAATTTATGATAGAGCCTATTGGGAGAAATATCAATAATCTCAGAAATGCAGATAACACCACCCTTATGGCAGAAAGTGAAGAGGAACTAAAGAGCCTCTTGATGAGGGTGAAAGAGGAGAGTGAAAAAGCTGGCTTAAAACTCAACATTCAAAAAACTAAGATCATGGCATCTGGTCCCATGAGTTCATGGCAAATAGATGAGGAGACAGTGGAAACAGTGACAGACTAGGGGACAACAGAGGACGAGATGGCCGGGTGGCATCACTGACCCAGTGGACCTGAGTTTGCACAAGCTCTGGGAGATGGTGAAGGACAGGGAAGTCTGGTGTGCTGTAGTCCATGGGTTCTCCAAGACTCGGACATGACTGAGTGACTGAACAACAGCAAAGCAATTCCCCTCCTACGCAGGAGAGAGACCTATGCAGGAGAGATACCTACTCAGGGGAACTACCTATGCAGGAGAGATGCCTACGCAGGAGAACTACCTACGCAGGAGAGATGCCTACACAAGAGAAATAAAAGCCTATGTTGACACAAACACTTGTACATGAATGTTCATCAAAGCGTGTTCATAGAATCATCACACATAACAGCCCCAAACTGGAAACTGCAAATTTCAGTAAACTGATGAATAAAGAAAATGTGATACATACAATGCAATACTATTGAATAATAAAAAGAAATATACTATTAATATACACTACAACATGGATAAACCTGAAAGACATTATGCTTAGTCAAAGAAGCCTGACATGAAAGATTTAATATTATTCTATCTATATGAAATATCCAGAAAAGGAAATTCTATAGAGACAGAAAACAGATTAATGATTGCTTGGAGTGGGAATGATGAATGACTGCAAACAGGCTTGGAGAATCTGATGGAGTAATGGAAGTAATTCTAAAACTGGATTGTAGTGATGGTCATTCAATGATAGTCATTACCCTTACTTAATGTATTAGGCAGGGCTGTCTATGTTCTAATCAGATTTCTTTGTAGGCCTGCACTTGGAAGTTTAGTAACCTAGATTTGAGATAAATCTCAATATTATTGTCATCCTTGATTCCCCTAAGAGCTGGTTTAATATCCTGCTTGACCCATTAATAGCCCTATATATTTGTCACCACAAGCAAGACACTGCCTTATAATTAACTTTTGTCTTAGTCCTCACCAGCCTATTAGCTTATCCCAGAACTTAGCATGGGACCTGGCACACATTGGAATTCAAAAGATACTTACTGAATAGATAAGTGAATGGAAGATGATGGCAGGGAACTTTCTGTTCCTTGGGCAGTGTTTGAACAAGCGTAACCTGTGTTTGTTTTGAGTCAATTTTCTATTTTTCTATTGCTGATCTATCTCATTTTAATTTGCACATTCTTTTTTTTCATTCTTTTTTTTTAAAATAATTTCATTTATTTATTTTTGGCGGTGCTGTGTCTTCGTTGTTGTGTGGGCTTTCTCTAATTGTGGTGTGCGGGCTTCTCATTGAGGTGGCTTCTCTTGTTGTGGAGCATGAACCCTAGGCACACAGGCTTCGGCAGTCACGGTTCCTGGACTCTAGGGCACAGGCTTAGTGGTTGTGGTGCCGTAGGTTTAGTTGCCTTGCAGCATGTAGGATCTTCCTGGATCAGGGATTAAACCCGTGTCTCCTGCATTAGCAGGCAGATTCTTTACCACTGAGCCACCAGGGAAGCCCCTTGTTTGGCACATGTTTTAACTAACTGCACAGCTTCAGTTAGTTCCTGCTCTTGCAGCTTAACAGTCAATCTCACTTTCGTTGTATATAATCTAAAATTTAACAATAACAGTATGTTTAAATGTGTGTATCTATATCTATCTCCAGATTGTCACTTTTTTAAATGTTAAGGAGGGTAAATGTAAATGGATTTTAGATACTTGACCTTTCCTTTTGGAACTGACCAGACGTTAGAAATTGTCATCCAAAAAGTTTATGCCATTGCATCTTATTCTATTGAAGTAGGTGGAACCACTCATTATCAGGAATACTAAAGGATGTTGTTCTGCCTAAGTCTGGGGACTCTTAAAGTTGAACTCTAAATGTGAATGATGATGATCTTTCTTGGGAAAATCAACAAAAGGTCATTCATTAATGGGAGTTAAAAAACAATAGGGAGTGTCTAAACAATGGAAAAATTGTTATTGGCAAATTGGAATCCCAGTGTATTATGTAAAAAGGAGATTTTTCTAGACTGGAAAGTCCAGAAAAGGATTTAAAAACATAAGGGGACTTAAGTATATCAGAAAAGTAGCATTTCAAATCAGTGGTAAAAATGAATTGTTCATCTGTACCATTTTTCTAGATTCCATATATATGCATTAATATATTTGGTTTTCTCTTTCTGACTTATGTCACTCTGTATGACAGTCCATCCTTGTCTCTGCAAATGGCACAATTTCATTCCTTTTTTATGGCTGAGTAATTTCCCTGTATGTATCGTATCTTCTTTATCCCTTCCTCTGTTGATGGACCTTTAGGTTGCTTTGATGTCCTGGCTATTGTAAATAGTGCTACAGTGAACTTTGGGGTGCATGTATCTTTTGGAATTAAGGTTTTCTCTGGGTATATGCTTAGGAGTGGGATTGCTGGGTCATATGGAAGTTGTATTTTACTTTTTTAAAGAAACCTCCATACTATTCTCCATAGTGGCCAAAATGAGAAGGAAATCCAATAAAGAGGCGTTATGCATATACATATAGCTGATTCATTTTGCTGTATGGCAGGAGTTAACACGTAAAACAGCTATACTCCAATAAATTTTTTAAACGTATTATTCAGTAAATATTTTATGGATAACTGAGTATCCATCAGGGAAATAAAGTTAAACGCTTAATCTTAATACATATGGCCTCCCTGATGCTTGTTTAAAAAGCATAGATATTTCCTTGAAACAGTTTAACAAATGGGAAATTTCTTTCTGGTGGTGATTCAGTAGCTCAGTCGTGTTGGACTCTTGGTGACCTAATGGATTATAGCCTGCCAGGCTTCTCTGTCCATGAGATTTCCCAGGCAAGAATACTGGAGTAGGTTGCCACTTCCTTCTCCAGGAGATATTTCTGACCCAGGAATTGAACCCAGGTCTCCTGTATTGCAGGCAAATTCTTGCATTGCAGGTGGTTACTTTACTAACTGAGCTACCAGGGAAGCCCAATCTCTAAGTATTATATAAAACCCAGAAGCCATTTTTATAAAAAAACAGAAAGATTCAATCGTGTAAAAGCAAAATGAAATTGCAACAAATTGAAAACGCTACATAGAACACCATAAAGAAAGTAAAAAGACAAATCACAAACTGGAGAAAATATTTGTAACTTATATCTTGTGTACTTGAAGAGATTATAAACTGCAACAGTAAAGCCCAAATCTAACAGAAAAGTGAACAAGGAATATTTTCATAGAAGAAAGTGAAAAGTTGTTGCTGCACGATAAGACGCGGGATTCTTGGCCTCCGGAGGAGACGAGGCTGGATCGCTCTGAGCTTTTGCGTAATAAAGTTTTATTAAAGTATAAAGGAGATAGAGAAAGCTTCTGACATAGGCCTCAGAAGGGGGCAGAAAGAGTTCCCCCCTGCTAGTCTTCAGCTGGATGTTATATAGTCACTCACAGTCTGTTAATGAAAAGAAAAGAATGTCCTAAAACTCAGAATGGCACCAGGCCCCACATCCATAAATTGCATTTTGTGATAATCTTGGCACCAGATGATTCATCCCAGGCCATAAAACGATTGACTTGAATCTTGTAGAAGGGCAGATTACCATACAAATAGTTTAGTTTACATAGATTAGGGGAACAATATCCGAGTATAACATACTGGTTTGTCAAGTAGGTTCTAAGCCTTTGGCAGAACTGACTTGAAGACAGAATCTGGGATAAATGCATAGCACATTAACATAGCTTAAGGCAAACATTTCCATAAGAAAAATGTATTGGTTAACTCAAGGTTTGAGAATAGTTACCTTCAGGTGAAACCAGGTGTGGTGGCAACACAGTATTTTAAGAGAAACCTTTTAAGTTTGTATAGAGAAGGAAAAATGTCTCTAGTTTTTTTCCTCCCGAAAACATCAGACACTCGCAGCCTATTTCCTCCCTTTTCAGACCCCTGGCCTTCCTGTCTGTTACCCTCTCAAAGGGAAGTACAGATATCAGTGAAGCAGAAAAAAGATGCTCAAATGCAATTGTATTAAGAACAATGCAAATTAAAACTATAAATGAGATCTCATTAGGATATTAATGGACAACTCTGTTGGAACAGGCATGGGAAATAGGCAGTGTCATCCTTTGCTTATGGGAATAAAATGATCACCAGCTTTAAAGACATTTTGGCAATACTTGTCAAACGCTGAAATGTGTATCCCCTGTGATACAGTAATTGCGTGTCTAGGAATTTATCCTACAGATGAAGGTTACATTTCAGTTCAGTTTAATCTCTCGGTCGTGTCCAGCTCTCTGTGACCCCGTGGACTGCAGCACGCCAGGTCTCCCTGTCCATCACCACCTCCTGGAGTTTACTCAGACTCGTGTCCGTTGAGTAGGTGGTGCCGTCCAATGATCTCATCCTCTGTCGTCCCCTTCTCCTCCTGCCTTCAATCTTTCCCAGTATCAGGGTCTTTTCCAATGAGTCAGTTCTTCGCATCAGGTGGCCAAAGTATTGGAGTTTCAGCTTTGGCATCAGTCCTTCCAGTGAATATTCAGGACTGATCTCCTTTAGGATGGACTGGTTGGATCTCCTTGCAGTTCAAGGGACTCTCAAGAGTCTTCTCCAACACCACAGTTCAAAAGCATCAATTCTTTGGCACTCATTTTTCTTTATAGTCCAATTCTCACATCCATACACGACTACTGGAAACACCATAGCTTTGACTAGTTAGATGGACCTTTGTTGGCAAACTAATGTCACTACTTTTTAATATGCTGTCTAGGTTCTTCATAAGTTTTCTGCCAAGGAGCAAGCATTTTCTAATTTCATGACTGCAGTCACCATCTGGAGTGATTTTGGAGACCGAAAAATTAAAGTCTGTCACTGTTTCCATTGTTTCCCTATCTATTTGCCATGAAGTGATAGGACCAGATGCCACAATCTCAGTTTTCTGAATATTGAGTTTTAAGCCAACTTTTTCACTCTCCTCTTTCACTTTCATGAAGAGGCTCTTTAGTTCTTCTTCCCTTTCTGCCATAAGCGTGGTGTCATCTACGTATCTGAGGTTATTGATATTTCTCCAGACAATCTTGATTCCAGCTTGTGCTTCCTCCAGCCCAGCGTTTCTCATGATGTACTCTGCATATAAGTTAAATAAACAGGGTGACAATATACAGCCTTGACATACTCCTTTCCCGATTTGGAACGTCTGTTGTTCCATGTCCAGTTCTAACTTTCTTCCTGACCTGCATACAGATTTCTCAAGAGGCAGGTCAGGTGGTCTGGTATTCCCATCTCTTGAAGAATTTCCCACAGTTTGTTGTGATCCACACAATCAAAGGCTTTGGCGTAGTCAATAAAGCAGAAGTAGATGTTTTTCTGGAACTCTGTTGCTTTTACATTGATCAAATGAATGTTGGCAATTTGATCTCTGGTTCCTCTGCCTTTTCTAAATCCATCTTGAACATCTGGAAGTATACAGTTCATGTACTGTTGAAGCCTGGCTTTCAGAATTTTGACCATTACTTTACTAGCATGTGAAATGAGTATAATTGTCCAGTAGTTTGAGCATTCTTTGGCATTAACTTTCTTTGAGATTGGAATGAAAACTGACCTTTTCCAGTCCTGTGGCCACTGCTCAGTCTTCCAAATTTGTTGTCATATTGAGTGCATCACTTTCACAGCGTCATCTTTTAGGATTGGAAATAGCTCAACTGGAATTCTGTCACCTCCACTAGCTTTGTTCGTAGTGATGCTTCCTAAGGCCCATTTGACTTCGCATTCCAGGATGGCTGGCTCTAGGTGAGTGATCATACCATCATGATTGTCTGGGTCCTCAAGATCTTTTTTGTACACTTCTTCTGTGTATTCTTGCCACCTCTTCTTGCCATATCTTCTGCTTCTGTTAGGTGCATACCATATCTGTCCTTATTGTGCCCATCTTTGCATGAAATGGTCCCTTGGTATCTTTAATTTTCTTGAAGAGATCTCTAGTCTTTCCCATTCTATTGTTTCCATTTCTTTGCATTGATCACTGAGGAAGACTTTCTTCCTTCCTCTTCCTCCTTGCTCTTTTTGGAACTCTGCATTTCAAATGGGTATGTCTTTCCTTTTCTCCTTTGCCTTTTGCTTCTCTTCTTTTCTTTTCACAGCTATTTGTAAGGCCTCCTCAGACAACCATTTTGCTTTTTTGCATTTCTTTTTCTTGGGGATGTTCTTGATCCCTGTCTCCTGTACAATGTGCATGAGTCTCCTTCCATAGTTCTTCATGTACTCTGTCTATCAGATCTAATCCCTTGAATCTATTTCTCATTTCCACTGTATAATCGTAAGGGATTTGATTTAGGTCATACCTGAATGGTCTAGTGGTTTTCCTTACTTTATTCAATTTAAGTCTGAATTTTCCAATAAGGAGTTCATGATCTGAGCCACAGTCAGCTCCCATTCTTGGTTTTGCTGACTGTATAGAGCTTCTTTATCTTTGTCTGCAAAGAATATAATCAATCTGATTTTGATATTGACCATCTGGTGATGTCCATGTGTAGAGTCTTCTCTTGTGTTGTTGGAAGAGGGTGTTTGCTATGAACAGTGCGTTCTCTTGGCAGAACTCTATTATCCTTTGGCCTGCTTCAGTCTGTACTCCATTCTGTAGGTTACAGCACATATGTTCAATGTATGAGGTTATTCATTGCAGCATTGTTTGTAATTACAAAAATTGTGAACAGACAATTGGGTTAAACACTGTGACATATCCAGTGAGTGGAACACTTCAGAACTCTTGAAAAATAAACCAGCTGTATATGAAGGATTGTGAATCAAAGTCATATCGTGTATCAAAGTTTTATTGTGAAGTCAAGATAGCAAATTGTGGAAAACTGTCTCTTGCAGCTAATCATTGAGTAGAAGGAAAGCCACAACATGCATCAAACACACACCACAAATCTGCTTTAGAATATGCATAGATTCTAGCAGGACATCCAAGAATTAGTAACAACCAGTTCCTTTAGGGAAAGGAACAGAAGTTGGAGAGTCAGGATTGGAAAGAGACTTTTCAGTGTTTTCCATTTTGTGTTTGAAACATTCAATTTTCAAATGTCCTACTCATTGCTCAGTAGTAAATAATTTACAAGTAAGTAAGCTTTCCTTTTGCTCCAAAGCAAAAGACCTCTCTGCATTTAAGGTGGACTGTTGTACCTGATTCCCAGCTGCTATTATATTGGATTATTGTGGACATAGGGAAGGGATTATTGCAACTTATGTTTGGTTTTGTTTTCCAGGACATTGTTGGCATTAGGATGTCATGTGGGTATATCAGATGAACATGCTGAAGAAAAGGTGAAAAAAATGAAGCTGCCAAAGAAGTAAGTTGAATGTCTAAGCAATGTTAAATGGTCCATGCATTACTTAAGTGTTACTGCACCTACATAACTCTCAATGGAATCCTAGATTCCTTGCTTACACATAAGCTATAAAATTCAGATTCAGAATTTAAACATGCTGCATTAATATAGGGTCCGCATCAAGTTTATGGTGGTGGGTTGAGAGTTTCCATCACAGTTCCCTAAGAAGAAATAGGCTCACAAAATATTTGGTACTGTGTTATGAGTAGGTTATTTTCCTTGTGTGTGTGTGTGTGTGTGTGTGTGTGAGCACGTGTCCACATCCTTATTGCATGTGGTTTCCCACTTTTCACCGGAAAATATATCATTTTATTTATTTTCACAAAGAAAATCTATTTTAGGAGGAGTTATGAAGTCAGTGTTACCACTCCCACTTTAAGATGAGAAAACTGAGCCATGGGATGCTCTGGGAGTTATTTTGCCTACTGTATTGCAACCTCTGTGACCTTGTTTTAACTTCTTAAAACTTCAGCTTTCTTACCCACTCACAGGTATTAATAAGGGAAGTTTTAGGGATTAAATAAGTTAAGTGCTTAATGAATTATAGCTGTTTCATTTTGTTACTTTTTTGTTAAGTATTCAAAGCACTCTTTTGGGGCCTGTATGTTGTAAATAGCATGCCTGGAAGTTTGCCAAGTACTATCATGGAGATTGAAATAACATACACTTGAATGAGTGAGTGCAAGTCACTCAGTCATGTCTGACTCTTTGCAGCCCCATAGACTATACAGTCCATGGACTTCTCCAGGCCAGAACACTGAAGCGGGTAGCCTTTCCCTTCTCCAGGGGATCTTCGCAACCCAGGAATCGAAGCCAGGTCTCCCGCATTGCAGGAGGATTCTTTACCAGCTGAGCCACAAGGGAAACCCAAAGTATACGTAGCTATTCCATAATTTTCTTCAGTCACCCCGGATAAAATTAAAGTAGAAATAGTATGCTTGCTATGCAAATTATAGCAGATCCTTTAGGCCAACAAACATTTTTACTCAGTTCCTCCATTTAAAAAACGGTATTAAAAACACGTTGTACAAAGTTGTATAAAGTATAGGACTAATTTTTGAGACCATAACCATATACAGTAAGTCCTGCACATATAAACCTTCAAGTTGCAAACTTTCAAAGATGCAGATGTGCATCTAGTTCCAACAAGGAACCAGGACCTGTGCCATCAAATGTCAGGCATTAGTGAAATTGCAGCATGCCCTCCCCCTGTCTCCTGTTGCTAACAGTCCTTCAGCTCTACTGTCTCCTACCCCTTCTCCCTCCTCTAGTCAGTAATTCTTGCCTGTTCACTCGATGCCAGCCTCTGTATGCCCACTGTTGTACTACTATACTTTTCAAGGTACTATGCATGCTTGATTGCTAAGTCACTTCCGTCATGTCCAACTCTTTATGACTCTGTGAGCCGTGGTCTGCCGGGCTTCTCTGTCCATGGGATTCTCCAGGCAACAATACTGGAGTGGGCTGCCATGCACTTCTCTAGGGGATCTTCCTGACCCAGGGATCAAACCTGTGTTTCATGTCTCCTGCATTGGTAGGCAGGTTCTTTACCACTAGCACCACCTGGGAAGCCCTCAGGGTACTGTACTGTAAGATTAAAAATCTTTTCTTTATTTTTTGTGTTTGTTTTTCGTGTATTATTTGTGTGAAAATATTATAAACCTATTACAGTACAGTACTCACTCAGAACTCATTTGTATGTAGGGGGCCTATTGTATAAAAGGAAACAAACAGAAGGACTGTAACTAAAGTATTCAATGCATCAAGTGAAGAATGTAACAGATAGCATCCGTAGCAGAGCAGACCAAGTAGAAGAAAGAGTAAATGACCTGGAGGGTAAGAATAAAGAAATGATCCAGTTACCAGAGGAGGGGACACTTCAGATTAAAAGAGTGATGAAGGCCTATAAAAGGTATCATATTTTACCAGAAACACAAATATCTCAATAATTGGGTTTCAGGATAGGAGAGGGAGAAGGAGACAGGGAATTCATTTAAAGAAACTGTATTTGAGAGCATCTCAGGCTTGGGGAAAGACTTAGACATACAAGTCCATAAAGCTAAAAGAATGCCCTTTTATCTCAAGTAAAAAGACCTCTCCAAGAGGCGTTACAGTGAAACTGTCAAAAATCAATGAGAAAGAAATCATCCTACATAAACTAGGGGGAAAGAAAGTGACCTACAAAGTGATCTCATTAAGCTATTAGTTGATTTCTCAACAGAAACTCTATGGGGCAGGAGAGGATGAAATGACAGGTTCAAAGTGTTGAGAGATAAAAATTGCCAGCCAAGAATACTTTATGCAACAAAGTTGCCTTACAGATATCAAGGAGACATAAAGGCTTTCCCAGACAAAAGCTGAGGGAGTTCACCGCCAAGAGACTTGACTTGCAGGAAATGTTGAAAGGAATTCTTCAAGGTGAAATGAACAGATGCTGATCAGGAACAAGACAACATAACAAAAATACACAGTACACTGCTCTTAGAGAAACAAAGACAGTCTGACGCAGAGAAGTATTAGGGTGGTGTATCAGTCCCTTCCCTGTAGTACAAAAGTTAAAGGAAGAAAATAGTAAAAGAATTATGTGTGCTTAGTTTCTCAGTCTTGTACTTCTCTTGTGGCCCCATAGACTGTAGCCTGCCAGGCTTCTCTGTCCATGGGATTCTCCAGGCCAGAATATTGGAGTGGGTTGCCATTTCCTTCTCCAGGGCATCTTCCTGACCCAGGGATCGAACCCAGGTCTCCTGCATTGCAGTCAGATTCTTTACCGACTGAGCTACAAGGGAAGCCCATAAAAAGAATTATAAATACAAATTATTAATGAACGCAGGACATAAAAAGAAGTAAATTGTATCATCAGTAATATAAAAGAGAGGAGAAAAAGTTGGATCCTTTATAGGTTTGCAAAGGTGAGTTGCTAAGCCTAAAATGGACTGTTTTATCGGTATGATATTTTATGTAATTTGCAAGGTTACCACAAAAGAAAAACCTAGAATGGACTCAACAAAACCAAGAAGAAAGAGAAAACAAAGCATATCAACATGGAAAATAATTTATGGATATAGACATAGACAGAGGGAAAAAGAAACAATGGAAATAAAAAGTAACCAGAGAGCAATTAATAAGATGGTGTTAGTATGCCTTTGCATGTCAGTAATTACTCTAAATGTAAATAGATTAAATTCACCATTCAAACAGTATAGAGCAGTTGGATGGATAAAAAAAACAGACCTAACTATACACTGCCTACAGGAGATCCATTTCAGATTTAAGAACAATGTAGATTCAAACTGTAGTTAGAATGATGTGCTTCATTCCATTTTTTAAAATGGGCAACCTGAGTGTTAGCTTTTTTCCCTGATAATACAGATCATCTCTCTGAAAATCTGTGAGGACTTTTATAGAATATGTGATTCATTGTAGTTCTGTTTTGCTTCTTCTCCCTCTTTCTCCTCACCCTCCTCTCTAAACAAACCAGCAGGCAACTGAATAGTATAGCACATTATTGTCTATTCTTAATTTTGTAAATCTTCCCACATTTGTTATAAAATTTAACTCTTGACCCACTGCAGAGTTTGATGAGCAGAGTCCAATTGCTGAAGGAATAAAGTAAAATACAACTGAAAAGGAACACATTCCCAGATATTGTGGTTCACAATATCTTATATCCCTGAGTAGTGAGGATTTTTTTAAATCTAAAAGTTTAAATGAAAATACAGTTCTTATCTGAATACCAATGCCTGTTATTCACACTTTTTGTTAGCACTTATCTGCTGTTAAGTCAACCCCAAATGTAGTAGGTCAGAAACTGGTTGCTTTATATATCACTGGGAAGTAAGAGATAGCGCTGAGTTATGAAAAAGTATATTAGAATTATTTGAGAAGTATTTATGACGTGTGCTAAATTCCCTCCCTCCTGCACCACAGTCTTACCCTGCTGCTGTAAAACCACTATCGTGATGTCAAGTTGAGGTGTAACTGGTATCTCTCAGGCATATTGGGGCAGATGCAAGGATAAAAATGATATTCTCAGTGTTCATATATGTGTATAAATTTAAATGACTTTCAGAAATTAATGCTTAGATGGATCCAGAATATTCAGACCCATATTTATACAGTGCATATAGACACAAGCCCACACACAAAATACAGTGTCTATAAATATTTACCTAAATGAAAAATAGTGTTACAAATGCAACTGGATTTTTTTCCCCATAAGTATGAGGCCCTGTGATTGTGAAGAAAGAAATATTTATATACTCCTTTTATGTGTAGTGAGTAAATTTCACAGACCACAAATTTTAAAATGTGCCAACATGTACTGTTCTTCATTTGTTCTCATTGGACTTAATTTCCTGTTTAAACCCAATGGGCCTTGCAGCCAGAATGTAGCTTGTTAGTGACAACCCACTCCTAGGCTTTTCACTGCAAACTCAATTGAAATCACAGTTTTCTCTTTATTCTCACCTATGTGTTTTGATTTCAAAGGTCATCTTCTGAAAGCCGTCTTTCTCTGCCTCCTTAAAATTGCAGCCTATTTAAAATTGTGCTTTCTCTCCCGTCCCCTTTCCTACTTGATTTTTTTCTGATAGTATTTAAATATCATCTAACATACTATTATGTTTGTTTTGCTTACTACCTTAGTCCTCATCTAAACATAACTACCTATAAAAATAGATTGTTTATCCATGTTATTCAACGATGTATCATTAGTTCCCAGAACAGGGCCTGAAACATTCGAGCGCAGGATAAATATTTGAATTCAGTTCAAATTCAAAGTTTACCCCCTTCTTACTCCCAGGGCTATGTATCTTTGGGACACTCACCTGATTGGGGAGGAAACATAGGGTCCTTGGACATTCTCATTTGAGTTTGCTGTCAGGAACTGAATTACATCAAAGAAAACCAGAGCCAGACAGAAGTTAAAGGAATAAAGACAAATTTTATTCCAGAACTATTACAATAGGGGAAGAGAAACCTCAGTAGTCATACACTGGGTTGGCCAAAAAATTCGGGTTTTCCCGTGAGATATTATGGAAAAACCCGAATGAATTTTTGGCAATCCCAATACAACAAGGACAAGTGGGGATTTGTAGACAGGACCAGTGTTAGGGATCAGTGGGTGGAAAATTACTAAGAGGAAACATCAAGGGAAAAGGGGATTCTGGTAAAACAAAATTTGTAGGATTGTTGCTAATGGCAGATCAGAGTGATAGGATGTCAAAGGTGGGGTATGAGGAATGTGATCGGATATCATGAGTGGGGGATTTCCACCAAGCTGACCTAAGCAGGAGTCTTGCTAAAACTGGACTAAGCAAAACAAGGTCAAAGTCTATGGTCAGAAGCCAGGTCAGAAAGAGGATTCGGAGGCGCTTGAGTCAGGTTGGTCAAAGGAGATTCTTTACTAATTGTCTGCATTTACCTCTTCTGACATCTTACTGATTTTGAGTGGCCTTTGCCTGCAGCTGCTTGAAGCAGTATTTTGGTTTCCCAGCCAGAGATTAACGTCAGGTCTCAGTGGTGAGAGCACTGAATTCTAGCCACCAAACCAGTGACCAGTGTGACAGGGTCCCTGACCCATCAGCTTTGTTGAAATGAATTCTCACAAACAGACAGAAAGTAGTGAAGCAAAGTGTTTATTAGGAGAAAAAAGGTACATGTGAATATACTCACAGGACAGATTCAGAGAGAGACTCGCGCCCTCTGGGTAGTTTGAATCACTTTTATGGAGCATTTCTTCTGGGTTTCCTCTAGACTGTCCTCTTGCTTTGCCTAGCTCTGGGTCCATCTGAGGTATTTCTCAGGATCCTCCCATGTGTCTGTGTGCTCATCTCTCAGCCAAGATGGATCCTAGTGGGTAGGTTAACATCACTGACTATGTGGTGATAGCCCTTCCTTTTGATCTCCAAGGAGCCCTTCTGTGCATGTATAGTTGGGAAGCTCTCCTTGACTTTGAGAGTGAGGAAGCTGTAGTCTCTATCTTTTATCTGGACAGGGCTTAGCACCTCCAAATATCCTCCTGCTGTTGTCCTCATCTTGGAGTATCTGTCCACGGGGGATAAACTCCAGCTACTCAGCTTGGGGTCCGTCTGTCTCCTGCCTCATTTGGGGATGCACGTTTTCCTGACTGATCTTTGGACCACACACTGGATCTTTCTTCCTCACCTCTTTTGAGTCCTCAAGGTCCTTGCTGTTCTTTCACCTCCACTCAGGCCTCGTTTGGAGGTTGGAAACCTAGGAATACTGTCTTCGGCAACTTGAGGACTTTAGTCTTTAGGCAGAGAGAGGGGGGAAGGTTGCCTGGCAGCCTAGTCTTGGCTTGGTGCCAGATCTGTTCTCCTGAATCTGTGCTGCACAAGGGTTTGGGTGTGGGAGATTCTAGAAACTGGCCATTCTCCTGCATCTAATCTGGTAAGTAAGCCACAAGCTGTCTTGACTGTGGGATCTGTCTGGTCTCCATCTGGGCAAGCGGGTAGAGAATGCTGAATTCCTCTAATTCTCTCCTCCTCTAGGCTCTGAAACCTTCATCCAGCACATCAGGTCCTTGCTCTTTTAATATTCAAAAGTAGAGCTATTCATATCAGAAGGCCTTTCTCTAAATACTGTTATCTCTGCCATGACTTTTCAAAGCCTATTCTAAAAATCCAAAAGCCAAGAATGGCTTTTTTGGTCTTTCTTGAAATGATCCTCTCTTGATTTGTTTCGAAGGGGCTATGAGGAAGAACTTGGAGTGAAAAAGGGATTAAAGATGGTGGAGGCACAGGGCATGTCATATTATGTGTTTATTTAAAAGCAAAATGGGGATCTCCCTGGTGGTCCAAGGGCTAAGCTCTGAGCTCTCAATTCAGGGAGCCTGGGTTCAATCCCTGGTCAGGGAAATAGATCCCACATGCTGCAACTGAGACCCAATGCAGCCGAATTAGTTCAGTTCAGTCGCTCAGCTGTGTCTGAGTCTTTGCGACCCCATGGACTGCAGCATACCAGCCTTCCCTGTCCATTACCAACTCCCAGAGCTTGCTCAAACTCAGGTCCATCGAGTTGGTGATGCCATCCAACCATCTCATCCTCTGTCATCCCCTTCTTCTCCTGCCCCCAATCTCTCCCAGCATCAGGGTCTTTTTCAATGAGTCAGTTCTTTGCATCATGTGGCCAAGGTATTAGAGCTTTAGCTTCAGCATCAGTCCTTCCAATGAATATTCAGGGTTGATTTCCTGAAGGATTGACTGGTTGGATCTCCTTGCAGTCCAAGGGACTCTCAAGAGTCTTCTCCAGCACCACAGTTCAAAAGAATCAATTCTTCAGCACACAGCCTTCTTTATGGTCTAGCTCTCACATCCATACATGACTACTGGAAAAACCATAGCTTTGACTAGAGGGGCCTTTGTAATGTCAAAGTAATGTCTCTGCTTTTTAATATGCTATCTAGGTTTGTCATAGCTTTTCTTCAAAAGGATCAAGCTTCTTTTAATTTCATGGCTGCAATCACCATCTGCATTGATTTTGGAGCCTGAGAAAATAAAGTCTGTCATTGTTTCCATTTAGTGACAGCCAAATAAATAAGTAAATAAATGAGTTTTTAAAATACATGTAAAGAGAAGAAGTGAAGGAGTAGAAGAAACAGATTCCTTCTAATTTCCCAAAAGTAGTAGAAGAAGCAGATTCCTTCTAATTTCTCAACTGAAATTATTCTTCTGTATTTGTTTTCTGGAGGTTTTTTTTTTTTTTTTTTTTTTTTTTTTAAATATTCTCTGTCTCCTTTCTTTGAGAATGTCAACCCAGCACCATTTTTAGTAGCTGTGCTTCTAGCAAAACTTGTTCTGAGTATCTGTGGTGTGCAGTCATCTGAGATTTTCCCATTTGTTCCAAGGTACTTGGAGGACTGATTTGGTTTTGAAATTTACAGCTAACATCCACTGAACTTGGACATAATCTTTTCTTGTTTACTGTGCATCTTTCACAATGTAATGACTTCCAAGCTTCATTTACTCTGATTCATACTAAACAAGAAAGCTTGAGAGGTGGGAGAGGCTGGAAAAACAGAAAAGACTTAGCCTTCATGTTTTGGTATTCTGCCACGTTTTTGTTGCGCTACTTTAATTGGCCCTTTAGTGACATTATAACACTTTTTAAAAAAAACTCACTTACGATTCCTGCTTGGGGAAAGAATGTGGGTCAGGTGGGAATGAAGCACCGAATTGAATTGCTGCTTCGTAAGACAGTTCACCCCTGGGGCCAAGTATTATCGGTTGTTTGCTTACATCTTTGGTAATTCAATGCAAATGAAACTGGCAGTTCCTCAGTCCTCCCCCCGCCACCCCTGCCCCCCTCACCAGGCAAAGAAGTTTTTTAGAAGAAATTTTGCTGTAAGGAAACTGATGCTCAGAGAGTTTTATGTCATTTGTTAATCTCACCTTCAAAAAAAACATTTATTATATATTACATCAAATAAAACTAACAGTAACTACAAAAGAACTTTAACACTTTGAAAATGACTATATTGAATGTATTTGTTTAGTGCCATATATATTCCTCATAACCTAAATTTGCAAAATGATTGATGGTCCTGCATCTTATAGTATGAAAGTAAAGGAAGTTAAAAACTACACCTACTAGACAAATACATGACAGAAGAAAGAGATCTATTGACTGATTCTGGGAGAATTTTCCCTGAAAGCTTGAAAAGGTAGGATGTACTACATAGATGTCTTTAATATGAGCTAAGCATGTTTTCCATTAGTGTAATTACTAATGACATGCCTTTTCCCTAGTATTTGGGCTACAAAATCCCATTTCCAAAGAATTGTAGCAATCTTTCCTTTATTTCTTTTAAATTTCTGGAAATCAATCTGAAACTTTACTTGGAATTATTTAGCTCCCAAGATTCACTTTGATTGCATTTTATTCAAAAGCTTCATTCTTTGTCCTTTTCCAATCACAAAAAGAAAATAGTTTCTATTAGTAGTTTGTTGATGTTTATGTACCTAATTAGATTGTATTAATAAGATGAAATGGGCATGATTTACTAAAGTACACTTATGTACTTTTAAAAATCTCATTTTGGTATAGTGATTTTGATTCTGTCTTTGTTATGTCCTGTGAATGATTTTGTAAGTCATTATTGATGCCACTAATAAAAGCATTCATGATGTTACCATTTTTAACATACTGAGGTTGAAGTCTTAATTTCAAAGATATTTGTATTTATTTACACTGTAAAAGATGAAGTACAACAGTGTGGAAATAAGGTTCAGGTGAAATGGGAATTCATAACTTCAATTTGAATGGGATTATTCATCATTTAAAAGTACTACTTGAAACTTTAAATTCTTTCTTACACTAGACTATGAAGGAAAGCTGGTAGAATGAATTGTAGTCTACATCTGAAAATGAATGTGAATTAATTATTGGGTCATTTCAAATCAGTAGATGCAAGTGAATCTCCATAGGCTTTCATTGTGATTGCAAACTAAAGCAACTCTAATAGATATTGTATACAGTGAGAGGAAAATTTAGAAAGTAAAGAGAAATGCTTATGCCAGAATTATGGCATGTACATATAGTATATGTCATACTACTCTACAGAAATACAGTAGAATGTGTAGTTCTACTATACACTAATAGAATTTATCTGTAAGTTTTTGTAGAAAATACCCTTCAAAAATTCCTCTCCCTTTGACATTGCTGACAAGTCTACTATTAGAATTGATCACAAGAGAAGTATCTTTCCTCTTTTTAGAAAACATATATCACTCACTAAGGTGGCATAGGCTATAATCAATTCTTCACAGAGTACCTTCAAAACTTGAGCCTGTCTGTTACAGCTAGGAGGGATCAGGACCACGGGAAAATTAGAGAAGAAAGAGAATTATGTGCTGGGTGATATTGGGGAAATTCAGGAGAAAGGGGTGAGGAGCAGAAGTGGGAAGGGGTTGAGTACAAAAGACCAAGTTCTTTATCATCGCCCCCAACTCTTCGTCCAGCAAATAATGTTAAACTTGGAAATTAGATGATGCTGGGCTTGATCACCTCTTGGTACATTTGAAATGTATTGAGTGCTTTCTTAAAGAAAATATTTTCCAAGTGAGAACGTGAATATAGACTGTGCTTACAGTTGACAGATATGTCCATTTAAACATACAGATTCTATAAAAGGCAGTGATTTGTATGAGTGATTCAGAAGTCCCATGTGGCTTCCTTATAGAAAAATAAAATGTATTGTTAATGATTTAAAACAGAACAAAATTTCATGTCAGTAAATTCAACTGTGGATGTAAATGAAGTGACATAAGGTAGTAATTAGCCACAATTTTTGCAATTGCCAGACCAATCTGATCTACTTAAACAAAACAAAATGTTCTTTAAGACTTCTGCCTATAGATAAATCATTTATAAAATGCAAGATGTCTTATAATGAAGTAGAAGTTCAATGAAGTATAATGAAGTTATTTAAGGTAAAGTCAACTTTATTCAACCTTAAATTATTTATTTCTGTCATACACAGATTCAATCAGCAGATTTTTATTGAATATCTACCACATATCAGGCACTATCTTAGGTTTTCTCCCTGTTACTAAGGCGCTTACCTTTTAATTTGGCTAGCCATAAGCCAGAATAATTAGAAGAATAAAGATTATTTATAGTTTTATCTTAGACCATTTTCTCATGTTCTGGTCTTTTTTTTTTTTTTTTAACTTAGCGTAATCATCTGGCAAGTTTTGTTTACTTTGTTTGCACCAAAGGAGAATCTTTGAGATGAAGACGCGTATCTCTTTATATTCATTTTGAACATAAAGTGAGTCCTTTTGAAGACTATAGATCGAAAGGCTGTTCTCTGCCAGGCACTCTTCTAAGTATAATGATAATTAGAAAAATGGATCAGAAGCAGATCCTGACCCCAAGGCACAGTTGATGAAGGGGACGGAACAGTGACAGAGAATAAAAGAGAACCAGCTGTACAGTAGGCTTTGTGCCGGTCTCTCTGTGATAGACGAGACGGATGTCTCTCTGTGTGTGTGTGTGCATGTAGCAGTCATATCGCCCCAATAAATGGGTGTGCAAAATTTTATATTTTCTTTCTTTTTAAAATTTTATTTGTTTGTTTATTTTTGGCTACATGGGCTCAAGGGCACATGGGCTTCAGTAGTTGGGGCTCGCAGGCTCTAAAGCATGGGCTCAGTAGCTGTGGCAAACGGGCTTAGTTGCCCTGCAAACATGTGGGCTCCTCTCGGAACAGGGATGGAACCTGTGTCTGTTGCATTGGCAGGCGAATTCTTAACCACTGGACCAAGAGGGAAGTCTGAAAATTTTTATATTTTCAATTTTCTATTTCTCCCCCCAAATTAAAAATTAGACTCGTCTTGATACCTTTCTTCTCTAGCTCAAAGTGTGGAAATAGCCTCTGGTAAGCATTCCCTAAAATCCAGGCCTTAATCATATTTTAGATGATTACATGCCTGGTATTTTCTAGTCTCTGTCTTATCTAGAGGCTTCCTAAATTATGTAACTTGGAACGGCAATAGAAAAATAATGAATGTGTTAGAATTCCCCTGTAGAATAATGAACAGCTTGTGTCTGAAAGGATACACAGATTTCTGAAATAAATATTACATGAATATAACATGTAAATGTTGAAGAAAACTGAGGACTTAACAGAAAGAGAAATTCATTAACTATTTTAATTACTGATACTTTGATTTATGCTATACGAAAGCATCAACGTTTGGGACACAAACAATGATAAATGCTTCTCAAATTTGAGAGAGAGGTGTTGCTTCATTTCTGTTTTAGTGATGTAAAAGTGAAAACATAAAGATCAGGTGGCTTTTCCACCGGATGAGTTTTTAGTTTAAGTGAGAGCATATCACCACGGGTCACCACTGTGGGCTGTGCTCTGCTGTGCTTAGTCACTGAGTCGTGTCTGACTCTTTGCAACCCCATGGACTGTAGCCCTCCAGGCTCCGCTGCCCATGGGATTCTCCAGGCAAGAATCTGGGGTGGGTTGCCATGCCCTCCTCCAGGGGATCATGCCAACACAGGGGTCGAACCCAGGTCTCCCACATTCCCACATTGCAAGCGGATTCTTTACCACTGAGCCACCAGAGACGCCCGAGAATACTGGAGTGGGTAGCCTATCCCTTCTCCAGGAGATCTTCCTGACCCAGGAATTGAACTGGGGTCTCTTGCATTGCAGGTGGATTCTTTACCAGCTGAGCTACCAGGGAAGCCCACTGTGGTCTATGGAACAATAAAAATTAGAAACAATTGGAGTTAAAAGATTAATATAGGAATTTCTCAACCTTGATTTTTTTTGGACAGGCCTATTGTCTATGTCTTTGGCTTTGCTTTGTAGTTACCAACTGACAAGTGGATACAAGCCTGCCCCAATGGACCTGAGCTTTATCAAACTCACCCCATCTCAAGAGGCTATGGTGGACAAGTTGGCGGAAAATGCTCATAACGTGTGGGCTCGGGATCGGATTCGACAGGGCTGGACCTACGGCATCCAACAGGTATGCGGGACCTTAGCTCTACAGCACATGCTCTGAAATTGACCTAAGTGGGGACTAGTATACTTTGTAACAGAGAGATTAAATAATGACTATATTGAAACTCACATCATATAGATATCTTTAATGCACGTATACACTGAAGCACTTGTTTGTTGCTGGACTCAGGACGTCAGTCCTCAAGCCTGGTTTTTATCATGAGGCTCCCAGTGAACGTTTCCAGACCACTGATTTATAACGTGGTTTTGTGACATTTCTCTGAGATTGATTTTTAGGATTGTTTTTAAGTATGTAAAATATGATAGTATCAAGATAAATTAATAAAAGAGGTCCATAATGTCACATTTAATGCCCCTTGGGCCGGATGAATTTCATAATCCAGATTTTTTGAATGGTGGTAAAATGAGGTTGTTCCATAGTGCCCTCAGCAGAGCAGCAGACTATGTATAAATTATTCTTTGTTCAGCAGTGTAGACTGATGAAACCAAGAGAGAGAAAAAAAAAGATTATCAACAGCCTGCATCAATGCAGGTCATTTTTTGCCACCAACTGCATTTTTATTAAACTTAGTTTAAAAAAATTTCTTTTTCTAGATTTCAGAATTGTGGGCCTCTGTTTTTTAAATTTTTTTTTAGATTTTATTTTTGACTGCTCTGGGTCTTTGTTGCTGTGCCTGGGCTTTCTATAGTTACGGTAAGTGGATGCTATTCTCCAGTTGTAGTGCGCAAGCTTCTCGTTGCAGTGACTTCTCTTGTTGTGGACTACTGGCTCTAGAGGCACAAACTTCAGCAGTTGTGACATGCAGGCTTAGTTGTCCTGTGGCATGTGGGATCTTCCCAGACCAGGGATCAAACCCCTGTTCCCTGCACTGGGATGCACATTCTTAACCGCCGGCCCACCAAGCAAGTCCATGGATCTCTATTAATGGTCACACTCGTGAGAATAACTAACAGACATTGGGTCTGTATAGGGACAGCAAAACAGAGCAAATTTTAGCCTTGTCTCTTAGTGACTGTGTGACCTTGGAGTGGCCACTTAAATTCTCTCTGTGCCACTGTTTCCTCCTCACTAAATTATTGAATTTCAATATATAGCATATATGAGAAAGGCTTAGCACCTAACAAATAGTACACAAAACTACTATTATTGTTAAACAACCGTCACTATGTCTAGAGTTTTATGTGTGTTTTCTTACAACGATTCCATGAAGGATGAACAATTTTTATTTGCAGTTCCCATATGATACACAGGGAGCTTGAAAGCAGTTTGTCCAATGCTACCCAGGTGGCAGAACCGGGATGGGAATCAAGCCTTTTTGCCTCCAGAGCTCAAATTCTCCTCTTTCTTGTTACAGTACTTCTTGGCAGCTCATGGTGGGCCGTACCTTTACTTAAAGCTTTTCAGTACTAAACTGGATTGTTACTTACCAGCAGGATAAAGACTAAATGTTGATTTGATATTTCCAAAATTCTTATTAGCCCACAACTTTTGTCATTTCAAAGGCTAAGGAAAACTGCATAGCCTTGATTTACTTCATAAAATAAGCTATTCCTGTATTGAATTAAAGTTGTTGTAACTGAGGAGATCATCAGTACTCAGCCGGCTTTAGCATTGTGTGTGTGTGTGTGTGTGTGTGTGTGTGTGTGTGTGTGTGAGAACCTGAGCCACATGCCACAGGGGGATTGGGCAGTCCTCACTGTTTTTTTGCCAAAGGACTGCTCCCTTGCCTTGCAGATCACATGAGTCTGTGGGGCAAACCAGGACCCCTCTGCTCTCCATCTCTTCCTTGTGCAGGTGGATCCTCTTTGTAAAAGCACAGGGTTCTGTCTGAGTTGGCCAAAGCTCTCTTTGGAACTTTCTCCGTCCTTTCTCCCAGCTTCCACCCCATTCCCCGCTGACAAAACAGTTTTGTTGGGTTATCTGAATGAGCGTTGTCTTTAATTTTTCATCATCCTCTATTTAAAATAGTCTGGTTCAGCATGGGATTGTAAACTTCTTGAGAACAGGCGTTTGCTTGAATTCCTTCTGTGTCTCCAGCACACTAGATTTCAAGCACTCATGTGCATGGAAACCCCTGGAGCAGCTTCTTCGTAGAATCAGATCCCCAGAACACCATATCCAGAAAGTGTGATTCATCAGAGGCCTGTTAATTTTTCTCTAGGAAAAGCTGGGGGGTTGCAACCATTTTGAAAGGGAGGGGTGCTGGTAAGTGGTAAGACATGCAGGCTTAGTTGTCTTGTGGCATGTGGGATCTTCCCAGACCAGGGATCAAACCCCTGTTCCCTGCACTGGGATGCAGATTCTTAACCGCCAGCCCACCAGGCAAGTCCATGGATCTCTATTAATGGTCACACTCGTGAGAATAACTAACAGACATTGGGTAATGTGGCTTGAAGCTGTTTATGGTGATTATTTCTTTGGGGGTGGCTTTGGAGTGGGATTCCCCAATAAGCAACCCAGATGATTTGAACTCTGGTCCAAATGGTCAGGTAGTCAGTATAAGGTATTTACTACAGATTTGCTAGAGAAGGGGAAGAAGAAATTGGGAAATAGTTTTCCTTGTTCCTCCCCAACCAGAACAAATGCTATCCACCAAATAGCTTATATTTTTTGGAGAATGTTTGGGAATATCTACAGCATCCAAACTGTTCTTCATGCTAAGATAAATTGAGGTTGAATATGCCTCCTGGTGGAGAAGGCAATGGCACCCCACTCCAGTACTCTTGCCTGGAAAATCCCAGGGACAGAAGAGCCTGGTGGGCTGCAGCCCATGGGGTCGCTAAGAGTCGGACACGACTGAGCGACTTCACTTTCACTTTTCACTTTCATGTGTTGGTGAAGGAAATGGCAACCCACTCCAGTGTTCTTGCCTGGAGAATCCCAGGGACGGGGGAGCCTGGCGGGCTGCCATCTATGGGGTCGCACAGAGTTGGACATGACTGAAGTGACTTAGCAGCAGCAGCAGCATGCCTCCTGGAATATGGAAAGTTTGATCAAATCTGCAGCAACGAATGAATGCAAAGAAGTAATTTCTTAAGTGTTAGAAAGACTTGCAGTCTTGGAGCATCTCCACTGCCCATATTTTGAATTTACCCTTAAATTATGTATTCTTTTCTTAAGATGGTAAGATAGCCTGTCTTCTTGCTTGGTCACTGCCATTTTAATCATGCTTTAAACTTGGAGCCTCTTTTATAAAAAACTGTGAGGTTTGCAGTTCTTGTAATGCTCCTGCTATTACCTGGTTCACCAGTTGATGGAGTCAGTTTATTATTTTTTAAGCTGTTTGAGTTTGTGAGGTGGCCGTCATACACTGACTTTTCTCTGAGGAAGGCACAGTGGCTTTGTGTTGTACATTGACTCAAAAATCAGAGTGATGATGGTTACTAATTAGGCTTTTTTTGTAACAAAGACCTGTCAGTCAACTGGGCAAGGAAATGGTAGGTTCTCTTAAGTTAGCCCATTGCCTTGCAATCTTGACAGATGGATGATGGTTATTGAGATCATTGAAGTTGGTTTTTGTTATTACTGTTATCTTTACATTTTCTTTTCATGGAGAGAGCCTGATTTACATTGATCAGTAACTCAGTTGATAGCTTCTTCGTACTGGTAGTGTTTCACTAACTCCTACAACCTGGAAAGACAAAGGGAAGGTAGAAAGCGCAATATCTACCTTCAGACACTTTATATTTTGATGTATTTGGTGGCTGTGTAATTTCCAAATGCTGTTGGTTGTCCTTTGATGATCACATACCTTTTTTTTTTTTTTTCCTTCCTGTAGGATGTAAAGAACAGAAGAAACCCTCGGCTTGTTCCCTATGCCCTTCTAGATGACAGAACTAAGAAATCCAATAAGGATAGCCTCCGTGAGGCTGTACGCACACTCCTGGGATATGGCTACAACCTGGAGGCACCTGATCAAGATCACGGTATTTCCATTTCACTTTCTTCTCCTCTCATTGCAAAATCACACTGTAAATTCTTTAAAGCCAAATGCATGAATAAAAGGGAGTGTGAGATAAGAGTCCTTTATTTGAAGTATGTGACTTAGGCCAGGAGTTTAGCGAACTTTTGTCCTGAAGGACACTTAAAGGACTAGATCATCTCTCATCAGAGTGACTGAGGACCTTGGTGATTCTGCAGAGGGGAAGAAATGAGTTTGCCTTTTTGAAGAGTCTGAGGACACAGTTAATTCTGTGATTCTGATATTGCCCCTCAGTCCCACCCACCTCACCAGCTCTCTTTCAGAACAGCTGGTTTTAGTTGTTTATGGGAGAACAGTAAGTCCTCTGCATATGAATCCTCAAGTTGCAAACTTTCAAAGATGCGAATGTGGGTTCACTTGCCCAGTCACTTCAGGCGTGAGTGACGCTGAAGCTTGCCCCCCGTCTCCTCTTGCTGAGGGTCCTTCAGCTCCACCGCTTCCACCTCCTGCCCCTCCTCCAGCAGTAACTCGTCTTGCCTGTTCACTAACCCCTGTATCCAGCTGCTGTCCTGTACTACTGTACTTTTCAAAGTTCTGTAACATAAGGCTGAAAATTTTGTGTTTATTTTTACGTATTATTTGTGTGGAAAGTATTCTAAGCCTATTACAATACTATATAACTGACTATGTTAGTTAAGTGCCTAGGCTAACTTGGTTGAACTTATGAACAAATTAAATTTGTCAACGTGTTCTCAGAATGGAACTCGTTCATATGTGGGAAACTTACTGTAAGTTTAGGATGATGAGCTAGTGTTTTCTAAATCTTCATTATTTAGAGTCTCACATATAGGCCATAGTAATTAATTAGTGCAATATTTTGCTTTAAGGAAAACACTCTAGAACAGACACTCAATAAATGTGTTGAATATATGGATTTTTAAAGGGCCTATGAAGAACGCATTTCCTTTGAATAATACTTTTTAAGAATATGGTTTAAGATAGTCAACCCCTTAATCATTTTCTCCTATGGTTTGAGTTGTATTAATATCCATATTTTAAAACTGCCAAAAATGACATGAGCTCTGTGTGTTTCTTTGCAGTGCCTATATTTCTTGGTAGAAAACTCTAAAAATCTATGCTGGATATTCTCTAATGACTAATATTTTTAGCGTAGTATCTCTGCCTAGAAGTTCAACCTTAAATAGTAATGATTGCTGATATTTATATAATGTTATTATGTGTAACAAGTGGATATTTATATATGCTTATCCTGTGTCATTGTTCAGTCGCCCAGTCATGTCCGACTCTCTGACCGCATGGACTGCAGCACACCAGGCCTCCCTGTCACTCACCATCTCCCAGTGTTCGTCCAAGTTCAGTGGTCATGCCATGCAGCCATCTCATCCTCTGATGCCTCTTCTCCTTCTGCCCTCAATCTTTCCCAGCATCAGGGACTTTTCCAATGAGTCAGCTGTTTGCATCAGGTGACCAAAATACTGGAGCAATCAGCTTCAGCATCAGTTCTTCCAGTGAGTTTTCAGGGTTGATTTCCCTTAAGCTTGACTGGTTTGATCTCCTTGCTGTCCAATGGATTCTCAGGAGTCTTCTCCAGCACCATAGTTTGAAGGCATTGATTCTTTGGCGCTCTGCCTTTTTTATAGTCTAGCTCTCAGAACTGTATGTGACCACTGGGAAGACCATAGCCTTGACTCTGTGGACTTTTGTTGGCAGAGTAATCTCTCTGCTTTTCAACACACTGTCTAGGTTTGTCATAGCTTTCCTGCCAAGAAGCAATCGTCTTCTGATTTCATGGCTGCAGTCCCATCCGCAGTGATTTTAGAGCCCAAGAAGAGGAAATCTGTCACTACTTCCACCTTTCCCCCTTTCCTCTTCTATTTGCCATGAAGTAATGGAACTGGATACCATCTTCTTAGTTTTCTTAATATTTAGTTTTAAGCCATCTCTTTCACTCTCCTCCTTCACGCTCATCTAGAGACTCTTAGTTCCTCTTTTCTTTCTGCCATTAAAGTGGTATCATCTGTGTATCTGAAGTTGTTGATATTTCTCCTAGCAATCTTGATTCCAGCTTGTGATTTATCCAGCTTGGTATTTCACATGATGTACTCTGAGTATAAGTTAAACAAGCAGGGTAACGATATGCAACCTTGATGTATTCCTTTTGCAATTTGGAACCAATCTGTTGTTCTATGTCCAGTTCTAACTGTTGCTTCTTGTCTCATATGCAGGCTTCTCAGGAGACAGGTCAGGTGGTCTGGTATTCCCATTAAGAATTTTCCAGTTTGTTGTGATCCACACAAAGGCTTTAATGTAGTCAATGAAGCAGAAGTAGATTTTTTTTTTTTGGGATTCCCTTGGTTATTTTATGGTTCAGGGTATGTTGGCAATTTGATCTCTGGTTCCTCTGCCTTTTCTAAATCCAGCTTGTACATCTGGAAGTTCTCAGTTCATGTGCTTCTGAAGCCTAGCTTGAAGGATTTTGAGCATGATCTTGCTAGCATGTGAAATAAGTTCAATTGAACATTCTTTGTCATTGCCTTTCTTTGCAATTAATTGGAATGCAGTCCTGTGGCCACCGCTGAGTTTTCCAAATCTGCTGGCGTGTTGAATGCAGCACTTTAACAGCATTATCTTTCAGGATTTGAAATAGCTCAGCTGGAATTGCATCATCCACTGCCTTTGTTTGTAGCAATGCTTCTCTTAAGTCCCACTTGACTTCACACTCGAGGATGTCTGGCTCTAGGTGAGTGACCACACCATTGTGGTTATCTAGATCATTAAGACATTTTTTAACAGTTCTTCTGTGTATTCTTGCCACCTCTTCTTAATTTCTTCTGCTTCTGTTAGATCCTTGCTGTTTCTGCCCTTTATTGTGCCCATCTTTGCATGAAATATTCCCTTGGTATCTCCAGTTTTCTTGAAGAGATCTCTAGTCTTTCCCATTGTATTGTTTTTTCTCTATTTCTTTGCATTGTTCACTTAAGAAGGCTTTCTTATCTCTCCTTGCTATTCTCTGGAGCTCTACATTCAGTTGGATCTATCTTTCCCTTTCTCCTCTGCCTTTTTCTTCTCTTCTTTTCTCATCTATTTGTAAGGCTTCCTCAGACAACCACTTTGCCTTATTGCATTTCTTTTCTTGGGAATGGTTTTGGTCACCATCTTCTGTACAGTGTGACAAACTTCCATCCATAGTTCTTCAGGCACTCCAAAACCCCTTGAATCTATTCATCACCTCCACTGTATAATCATAAAGCCTAGTGCTTTTCCCTACTTTCTTCAATTTAAGCCTGAATTTTACAATAAGGAGCTGTATAGAGCTGTTTTGGCTGACTAAATAGAACTTCACCATCTTCAGTTGCAAAGAATGTAGTCAATCTGATCAGTATTGATCATCTGGTGATGTCCATGTGTAGAGTTACCTCTTTTGTTGTTGGAAGAGGATATTTGCTATGACCAGCATGTTCTCTTGGCAAAAAAGGGATAAATTATCTTCATTTTCTGGCTACACTTTCAGACGTTTATGTATATTCCCAATAGATACAAGGGATTCTATTCGAGAGAATCCCAGTCTGTTCCCAATAATCGATTCAAGGGATTAGAGAGTACCTGAAGAACTGTGGGTGGGAGTTTGTGGCACTGTACAGAAGATGGTGACCAAGACCATCCCCGAGAAAAAGAAATGCAGTAAGGCAAAGTGGTTGTCTGAGGAAGCCTCACAAATACCCACTCGTGACTTACTATGAGTAAACTCTCATAACTGCAAGTGTCTTTTCCTACGTCTTCTTAGTGACTGTGGTATCCTGTGGAGAACTTCCATCATTAGCAATAGTGTTAAGAGCTCCTATTTTTAAAAATCTACAAACCTTTTTTGTAATGACCTATTAAACTCACTCTTTAATGAACAGTTGGATATATCGAGCATATAAATATTCATTAAGAATGCCTGTGATAGTATACCATTTTCCAGTATTTTCCATACTTTAAAAATATTTGATTCAACTACTCTATTAGGTATATATCTAATATGCATACAATAAATATCTAGCCAAGTGTACAATAGTCATAGATGTTTTGGGGCCTCTTTCTAACTTTATATTTTCTTACCTTTGTATCTCCCTAGATAGTATTAGATAGGAGAGATGACAATCTTTATCTTTTCTGCTGGAAAAATGTTATAATGATGATAATAAAGGTTCAGTGAAAAAAATCATCTTTGGTTTTAAAGTCTAATACAGCAACCACTTGATATCCTCCAATTTTATTTTTATTCCTTTCTACATGAATATTTATATTTTGGCTGTCTAGACTCTTAGTAGTGTGTTCTTCACTTCCTTCCCCAACTCTGCTTTATTTAAAACATTTTGGAAGTTATTTACCCTATTTATATGTATTTCCTATACCATTACTTTTCTGATTGAGCATTGAAAATTATGTAGCGTGCTGCCAATGTCAAGCTGACTCAGTTCTTAAGTTATAGATGACAGCCAGCTAATTAAAGAGAAAACAGTAAAGAAACAAACCCACTGCAGCTCAGAGAAATGATTAATGATGGCTCTAACAATAACCTTGAGTTTTCAAGGAATTAGTTAATTGCAGTCAGTGTTCAAGGAGAATACATTTTACCCTATATAAAGAAACATGCAGTATATGCTAGAGAAAAATAATGATGATTATATTTAAAGACATTATCAATTATGGGCATAAATCGTGTCATTTACATCTGATACATTCACTTTTAGTGAGAACTATATTTAGGAGGATGCTGAATAAGATGTTGTTCTGATGACATACATATTTACATACATATTATTTACAAGTGTAATATAGTTTTGCTTTAACACATCAGTGAAGCAATATATTAGTATGTTATGCTTCCCTACTTTCTTGTGACTTATATGAATTTCAAGAAGGAAGAAAAGCAGCTTCAGTTCAGTTCAGTTGCTCAGTCGTGTCTGACTCTGTGACCCCATGGACTGCAGCACACCAGGCTTCCCTGTCCATCACCAACTCCCAGAGCTTGCTCAATCTCTTGTCCATCAAGTCATCTTGTCCATCATGCCATCTTTGAGTTTCATATTATTTGCCTATTTCAGATCATCCTCATTTCCATTTGATTTTAATATGTAGTTATTGAACATCTACTGTGCTTAGATTCAACAATGAATGAAAAAGTTTGCCCACAGGTAGATTTCATTATAGGCAGGGAAAGTAGACTAAATTTTTCACACTTTTGTGTGATGTAAGCATTAATCCCCAAGTATCACAGCAGTGGTTTAACTGAGCTGTCAGAGAAGTCTTCTTAAAGGATATGAATTAGTTATCTACTGCTGTGTAACTATTCTCTCCCTCAAATTTAATGGCTTAAACCAACAAACATTTGTTGATCTCAAAGTTTCTATCTTTTAGGTATTTGTGAATGGATTTCATTGGGTTCCCAGATGGTGCTAGTGGTAAAGAACTCGCCTGCCAATGCAGGAGACATAAGAGACGTGGGTTCAATCCCTGGGTTGGGAAGATCCCCTGGAGGTGGGCATGACAACCCACCCCAGTATTCTTGCCTGGAGAATCCCATGGACAGAGGATCCTGGCAGGCTACAGTCCATAGGGTCGCAAAGAGTCAGACATGACTGAAGCCACTTAGCCCGTGCACACAAGTGGATTATTCAGGTGGTTCTGGATCGTGGCCTCTCATGAGGTTTCTGTCAAGTCCACCAGGGCTGCAGTCATCTGAAGACTTCAGTGGGGCTGGGGGATTTGCTGCTAAGACAGTTGAATTGCGTAATTATTGGTTAAAGGACTCAGATTTTCTCTGTATATTGGCAAGAGATCCAAGTTCCTTGTCATGAAGACCTCCTCACAGAGATACTTCAGTGCTTTCACGTAGCAGCTGGCTTACCCCAGAGTGAGTAATCTAAGAGATAGTGCAAGGAAGAAGCCTCAATGCATATTGCAATGACTTCTACCATATTCTGTTTGTTGGACGTGAGTCACTAAATGCATCTCACACTTAAGCCCACAGTTTTTGAAGAGAAGTGTGACACAATATTTGGAGTTGTGTTTTCCATCTACTTAGAAGAGTCAGTAGGAATCAGTGAGGTTCATTTGTTCAGACAGAGGGACTAGTGTGTGAAGGCTTGGCAGTCAAGGAAGGACTGCACCTGGGGATTTTCAGCGGGGTTTGCATGACTGCATGTCAAGTAGAGTTTGAGAAGTAGAAGGAAATGAAGGAGAGAAGGCAGAGACTGAAACAGAAGGTTTTTCAGCTGAAGGAATCATTCCATTTCTCTTTGGAGAATGGGCTGAAAGTGCACAAACTGAAAGGTGAGGACAGCAGTTTGGTGTTGATGACGAGTGTCAAAGGCCTGAACTTAACCAGCACTGTGCATAGAGAGAATAGGACAGACTCGTTTGATCTTTGGAGATAGAATCGGTAGAAAGATGAAGGAGGTGTCTGGAATGGTTTTGGAACAATCAGAGATGGGAAATTGGGGAGATGCTGAGTTTGGTTTTAAACACGTTGAATTTCAGTTTGAGTTGTGTTTGAGACAACTATACACAACAACCAAGAGTGTGTGTGTGTAGCTGAGACTATTGCTAGAGAGAAAGAGAGGATTACATTTTTCCTTTTTTTAAATAGGAGAAATTTGAACATTTTTAAGAAATGGTTTCTGGTTCTAAGAAAAAGAATCAGAGGAAAGGGGAAGTTGAAAATAAAGGAGAGAAACTTGATGAAGCATGATCTGAGGATGATTAAGGGTGGGGAAATGAAGTTTACAACACAGGTAAAAGGTTTGGCCTTACATAAGAAGAATACACACACCACTAAGCTTGATGGGGGAGCAGCAAGGATTTAAAAGATGCAGTAAACTAGGTTATGGAAAATCAAGAAGAAGCTAGGGGAATTGTTACTGTTTAGTTAGAATTCTCTGTTGAAATATTAAGTGAGGTTATTTTCTAAGAGGGGAAAGTGAAAGAGTGATGCTGTATGTTAGAAGCCTTGGAGAGAACAATAAAGACTTACTGAATATAGAATTCTAGCTGCATTTCCCTTCAGCACTGTGTATATTCACCCCATTGCCTTCTGGTCTCCGTGTTTCCAAATGAGGCATCAGCTGTTACTCGTATGAAGGATCTTTGTATGTGACGTGCTGCTTCTTTCTTGGTGCTTCCAGGATTCTCTCTTTGTCTTTCAGTAGTTTGACTGTGATGTGCATCGCATGTTTCTTTGAGTTTATCTTACTTGGATTTTGTTGAGCTTCTTGTATCTGTAAATTAATTTTATTCACCAAATTTGGAAAATGTTTTGTCAGTGTTTCTTTACGTATTCTTTCGCCTCTTTCTCTCTTTCTTTCCTCTCCTGAGATATTCATTATGTGTACATTGCTAGGCTTGCCGCATCTGGCAGGTCTGTAAGACTCTGCTTATTTTTCTTCTTTTTCTTTTTTTTCCCCTGCTTTACATACTTAATAATCTCAGTGGATCTTTATTCAGATTCATTGATTCTTTCTTCTTCCAGCTCAAACCTGTTGTTTAGCCCCTCTAGAGAATTTTTAATTTCAGTCATTATAATTTTTAACTCCAGAATTTCTTTTTAAAGTAATTTCAGTCTCTATTTATAATCTCTGTTTGGTAAGACATTTTTCTCATATTTCCCTTTAGTTCTTTAGACAATATTTCTTTTAATTCTTTGAATATATTTGAAATAGCTAGTTTAACATTTTTGTCTTAAAGTCCAGTATCTGGGATTCCTCAGTGACAGTTTCTATTGACTCCCCCTGCCATATATATAAAACATACCTTCTTATTTGCATGTCTCACTATTTTTGTTGAAAATTGAACATTTTAAACAATAAAATGAGGCAGCTCTGGATCCTCCCTTCCTCCAGGATTTGTTATTATGTTTGTTGTAATTGTTGTTACACTTGTTACTTACTTGTTTAATGAATGTTCTTAACTTGTTCTGTGGAGTCTATTCTGTTTATCATGTGTGGTCACTGAAAGCTATGGAACACACATAAGAGAGATTCATCTTCCAATTAGAGAAACAGTGTCTGAGTTCACTGTTAGAGAGATCAAAATACTTGGTTGGGATTGGTGGTAGAAAGAGCATGCTTGCCAGAGGGGAAGTGTACCTGATGTAATTGAATACAGAAAGAGATGAGGGAAAATTGATTGTCAAGTTAGGCTAGGATACAGAGTGTAAGTGGATAGAGAATAGCAATAGTTGGAAATAGAAGGATTAGGCTAAAATATGGACTATTTTGAAAACCCCAGCTAAGAAACATGGTAAGTTTGTATGAGAAGTTCCGGCCTCAGAAAGTTTTAAAGCAGAAGTTTGATTTGTGGTTGGAGTGCTTAGCAGCAGTACCGCTGTGCCAACAGAGGGAGGGAACAGATGGGAGGGGGAGGGTGCTTGGATAGAGAGGCCACTTGCGAGGCTTTTGGGAAACTGTGATCTTCAGAACAAGGATGGTGAAAGATGCAAATGAAAAAATAGATGTGATTTATGGAATGAAGCAAAATGTCTGTCTGATCACTAATATAAAATTTAAAACTTTAGTTTGTAACTGGCAATACTGTTATGCTGACATCAGAAAAATGAACAGCATAAATTTTTTTTTTTAAACTTTAAATGTTTTATTTTGTATTGCGTTATACCCAGTTAACAATGTTGTGGTAGTTTCTGGTGATCAGCAAAGGGACTCAGCCATACATATTCATGTATCCATTCTTCAAAGTCCCCTCCCATCCAGGCTGCCACTTTACTCATGCGTAGAGTTCCATGTGTACAGTAGGTCCTTTGTTGGTTATCCATTTTGAATATAGATTGTGTGCCTTACCTTAGGGCATAATATTTTTGTTAAAATTGAGTCTGTTGTTGTTCAGTTGCCCAACCGTGTTCAGCTCTTTGTGACCCCAGGGACTGCAGCATGCCAGGCCTCCCTGTCCCTCACCATCTCCCGAAGTTTGCCCAAGTTTATTTTGTCCATTGCATTGGTGATGCCGTCCACCCATCTCTCCTCTGACACCCTCTTCTCCTGCCCTCAGTCTTTCTCAGCACCAGGGACAATTTCAATGAGTCGGCTGTTCGCAAATGACCAGAATACTCGACCTTATGTATTTCATCAGGGTTATTATTTATTTTCTATTAGTCAGCAGAATGCTGACTTACGTAGTCCAGGATGAATATGAACTCAGTGTTGAAATTGTACTATCTTTGGAGAATTGTCCTAAATAATATTTTAACATATTTGGAAAAGTCATTTATGCTTATTCATTACAAGGTTTTATCAAGATTTGAATTGCTTACTTAGAGGCTATACCAGGAGGTTAAAATAATGACTGATTAATATCAGTGATTTTATAAAATTAGTTAGTAGATACACCTAAAGGATTCTAGATAAGTGTAAAATTTTCAAGAGACGAGCCTGCCTTCCAGCTTACTATAATGTATACTTTTAATCTATAGTTAGATCTTGACTGCCCTCTAGTGGTAGGTGTCTCCTAGTGTATGGTTTAGATGCAGTGAGTGTAGCTATTTATTTTAGGTCCTATTTGAATGGTCATTGGTGTTTGCCTTTTCAGCGGTAGGATCTCTGGGGTACTAGGAACACAGTATATTATCAGACCTTGCCCTTAATCTTAAAGTGGTTTTTAAAGGCCTAAATCCTGAATTTTTTCTTTGAGTAGCCTTGATAGAATATGATGGGAATTTATCTGCTGTTCATTTTTTAAAATGGCAATTACTACTGCACTTATTATAACTGTATAAAAATAATTTATGTAACATACTTACCTGAGCTAGAAATATATGAATGTAGAGTGTTTAAATTCAAGCAAAGAATAATAATTGCATGTTTGGAGAAAAGTTCTCTATTTTGACGGTGATGCTGCTGGCTAGCTATTTGACAGTGCTCCTGTGTTCCAGGCTCAAGAGGGTCTTTGTTATAAGATTCAATTCAGCAGGTACTTATAAGGCCTACTTTTGTGTTCAGCTGCTTAATGTTTATAGGATATGCAACAGAAATTTGTTGCAGATTGCCTGGGTATATATATTTTTTTAATGTCTGTGGATTCAGATTTCCACTTAGTAATTTTATCAAGAAAGAGGATACTGATCTGTTTCTTCTTTAAACCATGATTGCAAGCTACTATAAACTAATGTAAGAAAATTAGAACATAAAGTGAGCCACGTGAACATTTGGAGGAAAATCCATGAAGCGTGCAAGTCCTTTGCATGATGATATCTGTGAACAGCATGTTCACTTCAAGTTCAGTTGAATGCCACCAATGAGTGTAAGAATAGTGCAACAATTATGACCCAGAAATTCCACTCCTGGTGTATATATCTGAAAGAATAAAAAGTACTAATTGAAAAAGATACAATCACTCCAGTGTTCATAACAGCATTATTTACAGTAGCCCAGATATGAAAGCAACTTAGGGGCTTCCCTTGTGGCTCAGCTGGTAAAGAATCTTCCTGCAGTGTGGAAGCAACTTAAGTGTCCCTGTTGACTCAGACGGTAAAGAATCTGCCTGCAATGCAGGAGACCAGGTTCAATCCCTGGGTTGGGAAGATCTCCTGGAGAAGGGATTGGCTACCCACTCCAGTATTCTTGGTAGAGAATTCCATGGACAGACGAGCCTGATGGGCTACAGTCCGTGGGAGCACAAAGAGTCTGACTACGGCTGAGTAACTAACACTAAGTGTCCATCAACACATGAGTGGATAAAGAAGATATGGTGTAGATATACAGTGGTATATTGCTTAAAAAAGGAAGAAAATTTTGCCATTTACAGCAACATGGATGCACTGGAAGGACATTATACTAAGTGAAATAAGTCAGAAAGACATATACTGTGTGATATCACATATGTGTGGGTCACAATGAATTGTGGAAAGTTCTTAAAGAGATGAAAGTAACAGACTACCTTACCTATTTGCTGAGAAACCTGTGGGTCTGTGGGTCAAGAAGCAGCAGAATGGGACATGGAACAACAGACTGGTTCCCAGTTGGGGAAGGAGTACAGCAGGGGTGTAAATTGTCATCTTTGCTTATTTAACTTCTATGCAGACTACGTCATGCAAAATGCCAGGCTGCATGAATCACAAGCTGGAATCAAGATTGCCAGGAGAAATATCAACAACCTCAGTTATGATGATACCGCTTTAATGGCAGAAAGAGAAGAACCTAGGAGCCTCTTGATGAGGGTGGAATAGGAGAGTCAAAAAACTGGCTTAAAACGCAGCATTCAGTAAACTAAGATAATGGCATCTGGTCCCATCACTTTATGGCAAATAGAAGGGGGAAAAGTGCAAGCACTGACAGATTTTATTTTGTTGGGCTGCAGAATCTGTGTGGACAGTGACTACAGCCGTGAAATTATAAGACACTTGCTCCTTCGATGTCTGTGACAAACCTGGGCAACATGTTAAAAAGCAGAGAGGTCACTTTGCCAACAGAAGTTCAGAAAGTCAAAGCTATGATTTTTTCCAGTAGTCATGTACGAATGTGAGAGTTGAACCATAAAGAAAGATGAGTGCTAAACAATTGATGTTTTCGAACTGTTGTTGCTGGAGAAGACTCTTGAGAGTCCCTTGGACTGCAAGGAGATCCAACCAGTCCATCCTAAAGGAGATCAGCCCTAAATGTTCATTGGAAGGACTGATGCTAAAGCTGAAGTTCCAATACTTTGGCCACCTGATGCGAACAGTCGGGTCATTGGAAAAGACTCTGATGCTGGGATAGCTTGAAGGCAAAAGGCCAAAGGGGCAGCAGAGGATGAAATGCTTAGATGGCATCACAAGCTCAATAGACATAACTCTGAGCAAACTCCAGAGATACGGAGGACAGAGGAGCCCGGCGTACTACACACAGTCCATGGGGTCACAGAGAGTCGAACATAATTTAGCAACTGAACAACAACAAGTGTGTGGAATCTGAAAAAATAAAACAAAGTAGTGAATACATTTTTTAAAAAAAAGAAATATACTCACAGAAATAGAGAACAAAGTAGTAGTTACTAGTGGAGAGAGAGGGGGAGGGAAGAGCAAGGTGTCAGGGTAGGTGGTGAAGAGGTACAAACTACTATGTAGCAAATAAGTACAAGGATATATTGTACCACACAGGGAATATAGCCTATTTTTTATAATTATAAATGGAGTATACCCTTTAAAATTGTGAATCACTGTTGTACATATATACAATGTTGTATATCAACTATACTTCAATAAGAAAAAGAATAGTACAGCAGCTTGAGGTCAAGGAGAAAAATGCCAGGATGAACAAATGCTTCATCATTGCCTCTTATTGACCCAGATTTTCTTTATAGTCCCCCTATTTTTATTACCTTTATTGGTAGAGAAGATTAATGATGAATCTTAATATCAAGAGAAATTTGTTATAGGATTTTAAGGAAATTATGTAGTGGTTATATTTCTATATCAGATTTCCCAATGTTTTTGACTTAAGCTAATATTAAAATTTATTTGGCTCTTTGAGCACACTTTGCATTTTGTGGAGTCTGATGTCCTGGAAATTTAAAATAGGAAAAAGGACCTATGAATTTTTCAGTAATTTAGATTTCTAAAAAAATGAAATATTCCATACTTAGGAAACTGGGGATTTAATCTGTTAGTCCACATGAGAATGTAATAAGTATGATTGTATTTACAAATGTCAGCATCACTAAAAATAAGGATAAATATGTGAGGGCATTTTATTTTCCTGACACATAATCTCCCAAGGCTCATGTAGTTCCTTGATCATACTCTGTAACTCTGTGATGCATTTCAGGAAGATTACAAGCATGACTTAAAGAAACAATGGATCGGTGTTCTGTTTTGAGGGAGACACTGACTCTTGGAAATGTGTTGTTTCCTTGTTTTTTTTTTTTTTTTTTAGTACCATGACATATAGAATTGTCTTGCTAATAGTAAATTTTCTTGTCCTTGGAAAGTAGTTTACTATTCAATCTTTCAAAAACCATTCAGTTTTTAAATAATAGATGTGAGAAATTCTTACCCTTCACGGAGAAGGTAAAGGTGAAGGTTTTTCTCATTCAAGTCCCTTTCCACTCCTAACTTGAATGTATCAAAAGCAAACCTTTTCTTTTCAGATAATGTTGTCCATGCTGTCTACTCTATAGAGGAGTATAAATGTCTCATTTTTAAACCCAAAGCTATGGTTTTCCCAGTGGTCATGTATGGTTGTGAGAGTTGGACTATAAAGAAAGCTGAGTGCCGAAGAATTGATGGTTTTGAACTGTGGTTTTGGAGAAGACTCTTGAGAGTCCCTTGGACTGCAAGGAGATCTAACCAGTCCATTCTAAAGGAAATCAGTCCTGAATATTCATTGGAAGGACTGGTGTTGAAGCTGAAACCCCAATACTTTGGCCACCTGATGCAAAGAACTGACTCTTTTGAAAAGACCCTGATGCTGGGAAAGACTGGAGTTGGGAGGAGAAGGGGACCACAGAGGATGAGATGGTTGGATGGCATCACCGACTCAATGGACATGAGTTTGAGTAAACTCCAGGTTTTGGTGATGGACAGGGAAGCCTGGCGTGCTGCAGTCCATGGGGTCTCAAAGAGTTGGATATGACTGAGTGACTGACCTGAATGCCTCTATTTTTTCAGGAAGATGTGTGAGTGTCTTGCATGATACGAGTGTGTGACTTTTGAGGCTTCACTCTTGGACACAGGAGATGTGCCTGGAGCAGACGAGGCTGTTAGGGGTGAGCATGTGTGTGCATGTGGGTGAGGGGAAAAAACAAAATATTGTTTATTCAGAAACAACACAGCTTTTGAAAGGTTTATCAGATATAGTTCATCTATATGCCCTATAATCATCATATAATCATCAAAAAGCAATAACTGATCCTTTCATTAAAGCAGCCCCTATTATGGGCTAGAACCTCTTTAGTCCATTTTTCTTTTCTTCAGTCTAATCTTAAATTGTTAAAGATGATCTAACTGTGTGTTAATTGGCAAACTTTAGAGCTTATCTTGACTGTTTTTATTTGTTTAGCCATATCAATTGTTAAGTTCTTATTAAACTTTTATTAGTTATAAGGTCTTTCCTAACTTGAAAACAGATGAGAACTAATATGTAGCTGGTATCTACTAATTCTGTGTCAGCTGCTGGAGGCAGAGTGGAAAGAACACAGTCTGTAGCATTTGGCAGCTCCCAGATTCTGCCATTTGTTAATTTTGAGATGTAGGTCAAGTCACTTAAATTTCCTCCTCTGTATTTAACCCTGTTCTTCACAGAGCTGACCATACCCTTTGATATCTGTTCACGGGACCGATGTCCCCAGTGCACTGTGAATTCCTAGGAGATGACATTCTTAAAGTTATCCTGGCTCCAGTTTCCCTGGTCTGAAGTTTTCACTGGCACTGCTTCCCTGGTGGCTTAGAGGGTAAAGTGTCCGCCTGCAAGGCGGGAGACCCGGGTTCAATCCCTGAGTTGGGAAGATCCCCTGGAGAAGGAAATGGCAACCCACTCCAGTCCTCTTGCCTGGAAAATCCCATGGACGGAGGAGCCTGGGAGGCTGCAGTCCATGGGGTCGCAAACAGTCGGACACGACTGAGCGACTTCACTTTCCTCTCCATCTCATGTACATCTCATTTCCTACAGATGTGTTTTCCCTTCACACAGCACTCATCCTGATGTTGAACCTGACCCTGTTGTTGTTTCCTCAAATCTTTTAAACACAGCATTGGTATGTATAGCACATTACAGTGAAGATGTAGATTAGAGGAACACTTAACGCGCTTAGGCATCCTGTCTGTGAAATTTGTCAATGGTTACTCTTCTCTGTGAATGCTTATCTCTTTCTTGTGGTTTTCTCTCTTTCCTCCTCACTTCCTGGCTGATTCTTCCCTCTTTTCTCCAACCCATAAATGTCTCTTTCTTTCTTTCTTTTTTAATTGGAGTATAATTGCTTTGCAGTGTTTTTGTGTTAGTTTTGCTGAACGATGATGCCAGTAAGCCATGTTTACGTGTGACAGTCCCGCCCCACCCCTCTAGGTCACCGACGAGCGTCGAGCTGACCTCCCTGTTCCGTGCAGCAGCCTCGCCATAGCAATCGGTTTTACAAACAGCAGTGCATGTGTATGTCAGGGCCACTCTCCCGAGTCCTTCCACCCCTCGCTTCTCCCACCATGTCCGCCTCTTTTATTGTCTTCTTACCATTCATGCCCTCAAGTGATCTCATTTCCCACTGTCATTTTGGTTTCCATTACCAGACCACCAAGTATTTGGTAAACTTTTTTCCAAAGGAAAAGAAATTCTTATCATCATCTGCCCTTACAGAGTTAGTGAAGTTTAACCACCAGCGCCTCCAAAGTCCATCTGATGTGAAAACACTTTGTTCCATGTGAATCAAGAGAAGGTATCATTAGCATTGCTCCTGTAGGAGGTGGTATCTGCCCTCCTCTTTCAGTTCCCCACCCGGTGATCACCAGAACCCGTTCACGTTCACAGCTGCCAGAGCAGACGTGTGCAGCGGCACAGGGGAGAGGTTCCGGATCTTCCGTGCTGAGAAGACGTACGCTGTGAAGGCTGGAAGGTGGTATTTTGAATTCGAGGCGGTCACTGCTGGAGACATGCGAGTTGGCTGGAGCAGGCCAGGCTGTCAACCTGATCAGGAGCTTGGCTCAGATGAACGTGCCTTTGCTTTTGATGGCTTCAAGGTGAGTGCGCTTTGCTGGGCGCCAGACCCTGGAGTTTGTGGGTTCCTGTAGGCTGCTGTGCGCGCCACACTGCCTTACTGCATTTCCACTGGTTTTCCTTGTGATGGTCCAGCTCTCCAGGGGCTCCTGCCAATGCAGGAGATGTGGGTTCAATCCCTGGGTCGGGAAGATCCCCTGGAGGAGGAAATGGGGACCCACGCCTGTATTCTTGGCTGGGAAATCCCATGGACAGAGGAGCCTGGCAGACTTCAGTAGTTCAGGTCACAAAGTGTCAAACACAACAGTACACACACACAAAATATTAATATTGTGCTTTCCTGAACCCGAACTCAGAAAATAGTTTCTAGGACAACTTCTGTTTTTGTAGTCTCAAAACATTTTGAGACATTTTGAGACCCCTCACCCTGTGAAAATTCAAGACTATTCAAAATTTAAGAAGTAAAATATTCTCTATGATATAAAAAAGATGAATCATCCTCATCTATCAAAGGCATTAAAACTCTATATGCTAATGCAAAATATATCCATTTGACATAGCAATTCCATAGAAGGAATTTATCCTCAAGCAATAATTAATGATAGATATAAACATTTAATAGCCATAGTAATGCTGTTTGTTGTTTCTAATCACCAAAAGTTTCCATTTTCAATGTTATGAGTAATTTTATTTTTTTCAGTTTGATGAAAGCTGGTCAGTTTCTTCTTTTTTGGTACATTGCTTATTTGTACATTATATAAATATTGAATGCTTACTTTTTCTGTATAAAATATTTTAAAATTAAAAATATGTATATATGGACATAACCACAATAGAATAGTAATTGTCAGTTTTGGTTGATATACTGATATTTTATTCTTTTATCTTATTTTAATTTGCTAATTTTCTTCAGTAAATTTGTTTTCCTTTGGAGGGAGCTTTTTTCCTAATTAAAGAAAAGAAAATTAAAATAAATCAGCAACTGTGAAGATATTTGACATTTGGGTAGCCAGGTGTGTGTCTAGGAAAGCATTTTTGGACTAGAAATCAGTATTGTGTCTTCTAGGGCAACCAACCCACTTTGTTCTGAAATGTTACATTTTTTGAGTCCTATTTTCTATTTCAGATAGAAAAATTTCACACCGTTTGGTACCTAATTTAGTTAAATAAATTTTTTTAAAAGTACAGTAGCTTGATTATATTCTTTAGAAGAATCATTGTTTAGCATTGGTGAGTATGTTCTGTTATATATCGGTTTACAATGAAGATGATACATTAGGGGAAAATTAAAAGATTTATCTGGTAAAATACTATAATTTTGTATCTGTAAATCATTAGAATGTACTTACAGATTCAAAAGTCACATTTATCAAGACTGTGTTTCAAATGTATTTATGAGATTTCACCTGTGTTATATATAAAGCAGTGCTGACATATATATACAATTTTTGGCTTATTATTTCAGTAAATATATTAATATTTTTAAGTTTGATTCAAACCTTTTCTCATTTTAGTATATACTAAAATGCTTCTAGTTTTCTATTTTGCTAAAATGTGAGTGCCACTGGTTCCAATAAATGGAATTTTATTTTGAAAGAGAAGAAAATTACAATGTCATTTTCAATGATCAGTTCCCAGCTTATTCTCTGTTCATAATTCTCTGTATTTGGGGGGGTGGAGAAAAACAACTCATATCCTGGGAAGTGTTCATTGTAGTGAGAAAAATTAATTTCTAAAGACACAGTTTTTCTTTGAACAGAAAGGATACAGGGTTGGATTTTTTAAAATAATAGACTCTTAAATCATGAAGTAGCATTTGGGCTTTTCTCAACGTTCAACAACATGTGATGTTCCTGTCAAGGATTCAGAATCCCTGGGTACCTCCACATCACTTAGTGAGTTGCTGTAGACGGACGGGCTGGCTGCGTTTCTTCCTCCCGCTGCGTTAGTACAAGGGCTGCTCTGAACTGTCCCCGCAGCGGTGGGCGGGCGCCGTTCTGGCTTTCTCTGTGACAGTGCCTCTTCTGTCCCCAGGCCCAGCGGTGGCACCAGGGCAACGAGCACTATGGGCGCTCTTGGCAAGCTGGCGATGTTGTGGGGTGTATGGTTGACATGACAGAACACACCATGATGTTCACACTGAACGGCGAAATCCTCCTTGATGATTCAGGTTCAGAACTGGCTTTCAAGGACTTTGATGTTGGTGATGGTAAGTGTGCTGCATCTCGTGCTGTTTTCAGGCTGGGATACAGGGAAGTTCTTTGTTCTGATGCCTCTTTACCAACCATCTCAGTTTGAGGGTGAGTGAGCAAATGAGTTGCAGCTGTAAACCACAGTGGTGCCCATAAGGCTTACTGGATCCAATAGGCTTGAAATGACTTAAGCAGAAACTCTCTCTGTACTTCAGACCTAGGATCCTGCTAAGGCATAAAGGGCTTTTATGAATGCGAGTAAGAAAATAAAATGGCAGGCAAAGGATAGTTTTCCACACATATTAAATGTTCATTTAGAACTTCCCTGTTCAATCAGCTGCTTATAGCTTCTTTTCTTTCATTCATTTCAAAAAATATATCGAAAGCCTCCTGCATATCAGGCCCTCTGCAGGATTCTGAGATGACAAGAATGAAATGTTGTCCTACCGTTATGCAGACTATAGTTTAGCAGGGCAAGTTTGCACCTGCACAATTTCTATTCCATGGATAAGTTCTATAATAAAGAAATGCAGAAAGTTCCATGGAAGCACAATGCAGGGTAAAAATACCTCTGCCTGTGGGTCTATGAGATGACCTTGAAAAGGGTTGTAAGAGAAAGACAAAGCTGTTTGTAAAAGAAATGAGAGGGTAGGTGTTTTTCAGGACAGTACTTCCAATGGGGTGGCCACTGTCATAACATGAGGTTCTTTGAATTTATGTGAATTTAAATGAAATAAAGTTAAAAATTGAGTTCTTAATGGTACTTGCTACATTTCAAATGCTCAACAGGAGCCTATGGTTAGTGGTGGCTAATTGAACAGGAGAGATACAGAACATTTACATCATCAACAAAAATTCTATTGAATAGTGTTAATCTAGAGCATATAAGCAAAATAACCTAACACTAACAATTTTTTTTTTCCCCAAAATGACTGAATATATCCTATTGGGCTTCTCAGGTGACATTAGTGCAGGAGATGCAGGAGATGTTAGAGATACAGATTTGATCCCTGGGTCTGGAAGATCCCCTGGAGGAGGGCATGGCAACCTACTCCAGTATTCTTGCCTGGAGAATCCCACGGACAGAGAAGCCTGGCGGGCTACAGTCCATGTATTCAAAAAGAGTTGGATGTAACTGAGTAGTTGTTACTCGAATATATTAATATATGTATATATAGTCTTGGATTTTAAGATGTACCTCAATCAGTACTTTTAACAGTCTATAAGTTTCTCACCAACCATAAAAAAACCTTAGCCAGTTCATTATTTGCATTAAGTTCTATAGTTATTCATTAACTGAGCTTTTGAGCAGGTGTGCTCAGTCATGTCAGACTCTTTGTGACCCCAAGGATTGCAGCCCACCAGGCTCCTCTGTCCATGGGATTTCCCAGGTAAGAATAATGGAACTTATTGCCATTTCCTCCTCCAGGGAATGTTCTCGGCCCAGGAATTGAACAGTTATGTCCATATTTTTCAAGCAGGTATGACCCAGGGATTTGAGCAGGTGTGACCATAGTTTTCAAACATAGATTTGTGAAAATAGTAGGAATTTTGCCTTTTTATAACTTGTTTTGAATACCTGTATCTCTGGGTAGTGGATGAAACTGATGTTGAAAGTTTGGCCTATGTACCGCTGCCAAATTGAACCTCAGAGGCAGAGTTTGGGGTGAAGTAGACAATAGCATTATTGCTTTGCAGGCAAAGGGGGGCACAGTGGGTTCCTGCCATCAGGAGGATTTGGGGAGGAGTTTAATAGTGATTGGTTCAAGGATGGGCTTACTTAGATCAGGGTGTGTGTGCCTAGGGCCTGCATTTCTTCAATCTGATCTCAGGTAATCTGATGAGTATCTCTGGTTCCTTTAATCTGGAATGGAAAATGCTGGCATCCTCCATTTGCTGGGGGTTTTGGTTCTGTGAAGAGTTTAAAGATATTTTTGTGTGTATCTTTTGAGGTAGAACCTGGACTCTGTCCCAAGGCTCAACTCTTGTTTCTTGGCTGTTCCTCTCTTGTCTCTGTATCCCCTCCCTTTCCTGTTTAGCAACTGTTCGAATCTGCCCTTTGGAACTTGGGGTAGTTCAAGGAGGCCACAGTCTATCTCCTACAAACAAGAAACAGGGGACAAGGAAAGGATTCTGGCTCAGGAGCCCCACAGGGTGCTCCCATTCTTCCCTTTAACCTTCCATCACCTATCTCCCCTCCTCTAGTTTTGCTTTTGGGATATGAGTGTCAGCATTTCACAGGGAAGGTGGGAGAGGATGTTTTTTCTGTGTAATGTCCATACTGTCCAGTACTATGGATATAACCTGAGGTTTTGTTTCTGTAATTGTTATTTTAAAATGCTTGCATATTATGCTTTTATCATTTTGAAGTTAAATTTTTGAAATGACTTTGTAAGTTTTTCATGTTTAATTTGTACCACGTAGATTCATAGAATGATGTTAGAATTATGAAGAGCTTTCTGATGAATTATCTTAAAATTCTGTGGTCCATTCATTGGATTATTATTGGATGTGTTAGAAAGTATCCTTTTGGTCTCCAAAGCAGGTGATAAGTTTTATTTAGACATGACTGTTAACTATTAACTTTGTAAGGGCTAATCATAATTTTAAACTTTCTGCCATTAAAAGGACTACAGAGCTTATCCATGCCTGTAACTTTCAAATGCTTTTTATGGAAGTGGAATTTTCCCTTTCCCTTCCAATTTACTTTATATAGCTGCTTCTTTTTTTAAACTTGTTATTGGAGTATAGTTAATTTACAGTGTTGCGTTAGCTCCTGGTGTGCAGCAAAGTGAATCATAGACCCACCCTTTTTTAAAATTCTTTTCCCATATGAGCCTTTACAGAGTGCACTCACCTCAATCCATAGCTTCTTAAAAAACTACAATGGAACTGCTGTGGGTAAAAGTATAACATGAGGCCCTGAGTTGAGCTCTCTAACTTATCCATCACCATTGAGAGTGAGCCCTCGGGATGTCTTACAGCTCAAAGGAGTATATTCAAAAATCCTTTAATTTAGGTCATCTGGAATGTGCTGTGGTTGCTAACATATTAAAAAGGTTCAGAAGTGCTCTTTTTCAGATTGTTCTTATACCTAGCTTGTCTTTTTGTATCTGTGTCATGCTTGACTTGGTGTTTTTAAAGATCCCATCATTTCTTTTTGTTTCTGCAGAAATAGCTTAGTCATATGTAAAGCAATCAAAAGGACTATGTAATAAAATGGACAGAAAGTTTTCTCTATATAAAACATATACATATATGTACACACACACATGCATACACACACTCTTCAGATCCCTATCTGATCAGCTCAATAGACAACACGGCTAAACATATTTTGATGTCTCTGCCTTTTGTATAGTTTACATAACTGAAATGATGTCTTGACCAGTATAAACTATTTCTAGATAACATCAAAAGGAAAATTACAAAAATCTTTGAAAGACTAATGGGATTATCCAATTAAATCCAGGTGGAGATATAGCCATCCGTTTAGTTCCAGGTGAGGCTATGGTTATTTAATAAAGATGCAAATGACAAAAACCACTACAATATTGTAAAGTAATTATCCTCCAACTAATAAAGATAAATGAAAAAAAAAAACTTAAAAAAATAAAATAAAATCTAAAACACACACACACACACACACAAAATAAAGATGCAATTGAGGCTTTTCTAAAAGGCTACAGATCTCTTTCCCAAAAAGGGATTGCACTGTCCCTCAGTGACCACAGACTTGACCTTAAAGCTTATATGTGATTTGAACAAAGAACAAATTGCTGAGATATACTGGCCTCTGGTAGAAGAACAAGATCTCTTAGTCTTTTAACTCCCCTCAAAGGACCAGGACTTACATGGTCAAGATCAAGAGTGTTACAGAGCTGTAGTCCTGGAGTGGAGTTTTCAGACTTTAAAAGCTATTTCATCTATGTGGCAAATCCTCTTTTAGGATTCTTCCTTCTATTTGGATTTAAAAAAAAAAAATCACTTCAGAGCATCTGTAGATAAAATGAAGAGATTAGTTGAGTCTTCATTTTTCAAAGAGTCCTCTGGCTATAATGTCAGCTAAGGAATAGTGCTGACAAGTGCAGTTGCTGTCCCTGGTAAGGTTTTCTGTGAGTTCTTCCTTGTCTCTTCTCCCCACTAGACTGACAAACATTCAGGATCAACACTGGGGAGAGACCAGGAAAAGAGGTAGCAATATCCTTTATTGAAGACAGAACTCTAAGAGCATCTCTTAGAGTCCTGCTCCCTGGTAGACATGTCTTGTATAACCTTCTCTTCTTGAGTGTGGGCAGAATCTGAATATGATGAGGTATAGCTTTGTGATTAGGTTAGTAATCAGTTGACTTTAAGCTAATCAAGGAGAGATGGACCATATGAGCCTGACCTAATCAGAGATTGGGTGCTTCTTGAAGTTGGAGAGATTCAAAGTCTGAGATAAAATCTTCTAGACTTGAAGGAACAAACTGCTGTGATATGAGAGGGCCTCATGGTGCAAATCTGAGAACAGCCCATGGTTGCTAACTCATAAGAAAAAGGAGATCTTGATCATACAACTAAAAAGAATTGAATTAATTTAACAACCAAGGAGTTTGGAAGAGGACTCTGAGCTTCATATGAGAACACAGTCCAGTCAGTATCTTGATTACATTCTTATGACACTGACCAGAGAACCCCAATTATGCCATACCTAGACTTGCTGACCTATAGAACTGTGCTATGCTTAATCACTCAGTCGTGTCCAGCTATGTGTGACCCCATGGACTGTAGCCCGCCAGGCTCCTCGGTCCATAGGGACTCTCCAGGCAAGAATACTGGAGTGGGTTGCCCTGCCCTCCTCTAGGGGATCTTGCCAACCAGAGATCGTGCCAGGTCTTCTGCATTGCAGGCAGATTCTTTACCATCTGAGCCACCAGGGAAGACCTATAGAACTAGGAAATAGTAAATGGACATTATTTTAAACTGCTGTTGGTGGTAATTTGTTTCACAGCAATGGAAAACAAATTAATTGACCAATACATTTTTAGTTCCAGCTGAACCTCCTATCAAAAGGCATGCTTGGTGCCTGTCTATTCAGAATAGAACAGGAATTTATGCTTGCTCACTGCTCCACCTCAAGCATGTCTCTTCATCAGGAATCTTTAGATATATTCCCCCTATCTATATGCAGTTAACTAATCAGGAGTTATTTTTATCACAAATCGTCTTTCTCATAACATAGAAGATATTCTAACTTTTACCCACAGAGGCCTGGTAGCCAGTCAAACTATGATGCCTGCTCTATAGCAGGAACCTGAAAGGAGTTCTCCTGACTCATCCAGAGTCTGTTTCATCTTACCAAAGCCAGAGTTTGTTCCATATCAAATTTGGGACTAAAGTTTTTTTTTTGTTTGTTTGTTTTTTAAGTGATAATTTTTATATGGAACATTTCTTAATACACTTCCTCCAGAGACCAGTGGAAGTAATTCTTACCATAATGGACAAGAACAGGGCTAGTAGAGAATAAATATATTTTTATATACCTTAAAAACATTGTTCTCTTGATGCTTTACTAGCCAATATATTTATGTCTGAGCTGACGTTCTCTATAGCAATAAGAAGTAGTTATGAAGATGGAAAAATAGCCCAAGTCAAGTATGGCAGAAATATAAAGACAGGTAGATGTAAGAAAAAATTTAAATATAGAGTATTTATAAACTCTTTTAGTACTTTAGTATATTCTTGTGCTAAAAAGTGTCTTTTTCCTGAACTGATTTTCAAACTTTTAATATGACAAGGAAAAGAAATTGGAAATATTAAGAGCTGGAATAAGAGGAACAACAATCTGTATTTGCAGATAATGTAATCATTTGCAGGGAAAACCCTAAAGCAGGGGTCCCCAACCCCCAGGCCGTGACTGGTGTCTGTCCACCACCTGGTAGGAACCAGGCCACACAGCAGGAAGTGAGTGACGGGGTGAGCAAGCAAAGCTTCATCTGTCGTTCCCCATGGTTCTCATTACTGCCTGAACCACTCTCTCTGTAAATTGTCATCCACAAAACTGGTCCCTGGTGGCAAAAAGGTTGGGGACCTCTGCCCTAAAGAAGCTACAGATATTACTAGGAATAATTGGAAGATTTAGCAAGGTATCATTTCTATACTAACAGAAAACCTGCAAAACTAAATAGAAGACTCCATTTACAGTAATATTAGGAGTTTTCAGTAGTCACTAGTTATCACTCTAAAGAAAGTATACAATACTTTTATAGAGAAAATAATTTTTAAACTTTATTGAGAGATAAAATTTATTGTGAGATTGACCATATATGGTCAGCTGATCTTTGACAAGGATGCCAAAAACACAGAGTTGGAAGAGATTCACCTTTTTCATAACCGGTGTTGGGGTAATAGGATATTCATATGCAAATAATGAAATTGGACCCTTACTTAATTCTGAACCATACAGAAAATGTTTCTGACTGTGTACAACATGAGTTTGGGCTTTGCACAAAAATCAACTCAAAATGGACTAAAGACTTCACCATAAGACTTGAGACTTTAACACTAAGAGGAAAACATAAAGGAGGAGCTTTTTGATAGTGGCCTTGGCAATGATTTTTTCAACAACAAGAACAGTCAACAAAAGGAAAAAATGAAGAAGTGGAATTAAACTAAAAACTTTTTGTACAACAAAGAAAACTATCAACACAATGAGAAAGTAATCTATGGAATGGGAGAAAATATTTACAAGTCACATATATGATAAAGGATAATCCAAAATAAAGAATTCCTGCAGCTCATTAGTAAAACCCAAAACCAACAAAAACCAAATAACCCATTTTAAGTATAAGAAAAGAAACTGAATAAATAGGAAGAGGTACTCTATGTTACTAATCACCAGGGAAGTGCAAATCAAAACCACAATGAGATACCACCTCACACCTGCAAGAATATGTTAAAAAAGAACCTAAAGATAACAAATGTTGGTGAGAGTATGGGAAAAAGGGGGTCCCTGGTACACTATTCATGGGAATGAAAATTGGTGCAGCCACTGTGGAAAACAGTATAGAGGTTCCTCAAAAAATTTAAAATATATTACCATGTGATCTAGCAATCCCACTTTGGGATGTAGTCCTGAAGGAATAGAAATTAGGATCTCGAAGAGATCTCTGCACTCCCACGTTCAGTGCAGGATTACTCACAATAGCCACATTATGAAAAAAATATATAAATGCCTGTGGATAGATGAATGAGTACAGAAAATGTCTGTAGTATTTTGCTATAGCAATTTAGGAAACGAATACATGACCCCCCTCTATACTTTACATCCCTAGTACCATTCTTAATTTACACTTAATGTGCAAGAGCTTCATGTTACCAGTAGCTTGAAGAGCTAATCACATCCTTAATTTAAAGCAAGGAAGAGAATTATTTAACATCTTGCCTGATGGTGAAATAATAGTTATTTTATCTAGAGATTACCTGCACTGTACAAAGTAGGCTATGAGCACATATCTCGTGTAAGTGTCTCATCACACTGGAGCTTTTTCAAGCTTGTCAGCTCTTCTGTTAATCACCTCTGGGCCCTCAGGTTTTACACCTGTAATAATTATAATCAAATCCAGAAAGGGCGCTTTTGATTCTGTATCTAACACTTGAAAGGACAGTGAGCAAAACAATTCCTGGTGCTGAGACTGCATGGAATTCCTTTCCTCGGGAGAAAACCGAAGGAATATTTTTAATAATTAAAATAGCTGCATAGCTTTAGGCAGAAAGGACCGCTAAAGGAAAAGGGAGGAATAGCTTTCCATTATTGATTTTATTATGCTGCCTTAAAAAAAGAAAGAAAAAGAGTATAGAAAGTTAGCAGTCTATCTTACACTATTATTTTACCCTCATTTGAAGTACAAACTATTTGGTGGATATGTATCACTCATCCAGTGTAGCTATCAACATGGTATAAATTAAGGTTGGGTCTGTACTGTCCCAAACACCTACTGCCTTTCTGATTCCATCATAACATCTGTCCTTTCTGTAGCTAGTACCACCCTGTACAACCTGTTCTTGATACAGAACTGGGACCCAGGTTCGCAACAGACCTGGGAATGTAATATTTTTGGGAATCTCCCTGCTTAAAAATATGGCTTCCCTTGTAGCTCACTGCTAAAGAATCCACCTGCAGTGCAAGAGACCCTGGTTCCATTCCTGGGTCAGGAAGATCCCCTGGAGAAGGGATAGGCTACCCACTCCAGTATTCTTGGGCTTCCCTGCTGGCTCAGCTGGTAAAGAATCTGCCTGCAGTGTGGCAGACCTGGGTTCATCCCCTGGGTTGGGAAGATCCCCTGGAGAAGGGAATGGCTACCCACTCCAGTATTCTGGCCTGGAGAATTCCATGGACTATATATCCATGGGGCCACAAAGAGTGGGACACGACTGAGCAAGTTTCACTTTCACTTTCCCCTAAAAATAAGTGCTTGTTGAAAGAAGGAAGAAGTTAGGATTATGAGTCCCTGCAGTGGGTCAATCCAAACAGCTAAGGAAATAGATTGGGACACTAGATATTTTGAGTGTAGATAAAGACATTTAGTTATAAAGTGGTTGAGAAACTCTAGAGAATATGAAGATGTTGGAAACCAGCATAAACAGTCTCGTAGTTTTGTCTAGAATCAGTAAGGGAAGCTATCCTAGAAGCTTTCTGGATTTTTCCAAGAATAACTCTTAAAATGTTGTACATTCATGAATACTTTAAGAACTGAGGAGATTCTGGGACTTCCCTGGTGGTCCAGTGGTTAAAGCTGTGCTTCCAACACAGGGACCATGAGTTCAGTCCTTGGTCAGGGAAGACCCCATATGCCTTGTGGTCAAAAAATAAAATTTTTTAAATGTAAGATTTTTAATCTTTACAGTTTATTTTTAGGTTATTATTTAACATGTATTTTGAGCTTGTGTGTGTGTAATCTAAACAGCATGTCATTTGGGGAAATTCATTGTGAAATGATTGATTAATTCAGTGAAAATCAAACTTTTCAACCTAAGCTGACCAGTTAATTGACAGTTAAATTTTATATATTGATAAATAGAGGAAGTTTCTACCTTATGGAGCATTTTGAGAATGAATAAACTTGGTGGATGGTTAATAAAATAATTTGTATACATACTAACCTCTGTGCAAATTGGCAGTTTTACATATTGTGAATATAACTTGGAGGTACTAGAAGGAGTTATATGGATGTACAACACCAGGAGCTTACTATTTGTAAATTCAGTAGAGCCAAACAGCAAGATTTAGGGTTTAAATTATACAGAAAAGGTCAAGGAATCAGGATAAAGGATGTCAGACCTTGTGTATATTAAACATTCTTTTTTTCTGGATTTGAACTGATGGAGAGAATGGGATGGTTTTATTTATTTTTTTAAGTTCATTCCAATTTTTCTGTAAGATGGTACCAAAAAAAAACAAAAACAAAAAACCCTGAACGTTTTTTTGTATATAATTTTATTATTTACCTATTTTTGGCTATGTGGGTCTTTGTTCCTGTGTGGGCTTCTCTCCAGTTGCGGCAGGCAGGGGCTACGCTTTAGCTGCAGCGTGCGGGCTTCTCATTGTGGTGGCTTCTTTGGCTGCAGGGCACAGGCTTAGGGTGCCCAGGCCTCAGGAGTTAGGGCATGTGGGTTCAGTAGTTGTGGCTTCCAGGCTCTCGAGCACAGACTCAATAGTTGTAGTACGTAGACTAAGTTTTTCTTCGCCATGTGGGGTCTCCCCAGATCAGGGATCAAACCAATGTCTCCTGCATTGGCAGGTGGATTTATTACCACTGAGCCACCAGGGAAGCCCCGTGATGGCTTTGAAATGGCATTCAAGCTCAAAAATAAAAATCCTACTGAATCAAGAGCCAGGAAGAAGGTATGGAAATGTCCCTTTTGTGCCAGCATTGGTGTTACATGGGAAATTCCCTAAGACCTCACGTGGCATGATTTCTTAATTCATTTTCAAAGCCAAAATGGAATAGAAGCAACAAATATCATGTCTGAGGTCCTGGCTTCTAGATCCAGTTCTGAAAAATAATACTTGCTATATGGTTCTTGGACGTATAGCCCTCTGTTTTCATTTCCTTAAAATAAAAAACCACTAATTGGAAATGGTCTTTTCATACCTCTTTCAAAGTTCTAAAGATCTCAGAAATCTAAGGTGAATAATTTTTGATTTACATTCCCTATCAGCATTCTTTATTCAAATTTTAGCATTCCATTTAACTAACTTTAGGACCTTAGACAGAATAATTTAACATCTTAGTCGTTTCCTCACTGTGAAAACTGGGGTTAATATTTAATAATAGATGGAAAGGTGCTACATATAATCGGGCACATAGTAGACCACCAGTAAATGTTGCCCTTCCTTCTGATCAAATAATTCAGATTTACACATTAGTATAATATTATCCATTTTTATCTGCTTTTGTCCATTTAGTTTAGGTTATGAATGTGGATTTCTACCTGCATTTTAGAAATTCCAAAATCTGAAGTTGTGTGTTCTTAGGAAAAGCTGGTAGGCTTGTGATCTACTTTATATTCTTTTTATTCTGGCTCCCACCACAGATTTTACACCCCCAGCTCGCCCCCACACCCTTGTGACTGCCAGTTTCTTTGCTGGACTTGCATGCTCCCAACACACCCCTCTGCTCAGGAGTGAGGTGGCTCATCGAGGGAGAAAGTTAAAATTTGCTGAAGCCATCTGTCTTTTGTTGGAGGAAGCAATTTAGCCATAAGTTGTAGCTACTGTTTTAACAGATTTACACATAGTTAGGGCGGGTCTGGCACAGGCCCAAGTAACCAACTGGACTCATGTGTACTAATTTAAGACCCACCGCCAGGAAGAAAACTTCCTTTAGATACATCAGACTTTGTTATTTGTAGGATGTCAGTTAAGGTAACTGGAATAGAAGATGGAGAACACAGAGGACAGGAAGGTAGGACTGATATTTTACCTATTCTGAGGGAGCTGTGTGTGTGAATTTGTGGAAATCTGTTTCATTGGGTTGGAATATTTTTGAGTTCAGCTCTCACCTCACATTAATAAAGAATTGAACTTCAACCGTCATTTTTTACTGTGAACAATTATTAAGAGTGAGGTCATTTATCAACTTGTGTAATTTATGGTGAAACATCAGTCTTGATAACTTTTATGACTTCCTGACATTATATTATGTATATTGATAACTCTTTACTTAGTATCTGCCTTCTCTACATAAAGGTAAGCTTTGGTAAGGCAGGGGCTCCTTTTTGTTCTGTTCACAACTGTATCTCCAGTGCCTAGAACAGTGGTTGGCACGTAGTCCGTATACATTAGATATTTGCCAAATGGAGGGACTGGATACAGTGTTTGAATGCTGAAAACTTAGAGCAGGAGTTGGTAGACTAAGGCCTGAGGGCCGGCCACATCCACCCTGCCACCAGTTTTTGTGAGTAAGCTTTTGTTGAAACACACCCATGCCCCTTTGTTCACAGATTATTTGTAGTTGCATTGCAACTCAGGCTTGAGTAATTTTGACAGACTATATGATCCGTGAAACCTAAAATCTCTACTCTTTGGGAATTTACAGGCCTGGCTGAAAGTGTGGACTCTGAGATCTGGCACACCAGGGATTCTTTTCTGACCACTTAGCTGTGATTTAAACTGAGATTGGAGTTCAGTCACTGGGCAAAGATAATAATGATTCTTGTCACAGTGAATGATTGTTAATGGTCACTGAGATGAAGCGTTAGATAAACACTCGGAATTTCGCTGCTATTAGGGAGCCCTGTGCGGTAAGCATTTCTTTGCAGGACACTGACCAAATGGAAGTGACCGAGGCCTGGCAGCTGAAAAGTGCTTTTTCTCCCCTCTGTTTGCTCCGATACTATTGTCATCTAGTCGTTCCTGCTGTAAGATGCTCATTTTAGAAACATAGTTTGTAGAAATAACCATTGTTTTATTATCATGCCGTGCTGTGCGGTGGCTAAGTCATGTCTGACTCTTTGTGACCCATGGACTGTGGCCGCCAGTCTCCTTCCTCCGCGGGATTTCCCAGGCAGGAATACTGGGGTGGGTTGTATTTCCTTCTCCAGGGGATCTGACCTCTGAAGAGGTCAGAATACAATTTAATTTTTATTAGGTTCTACTTCATTTAAATTAAAAAGAGAAAGAAATAGCATAATTTCTACATATGGATGTACTTTCACAAATATATTCCCCTAAAGGAGACCAAAATGCTAAAGCAAAAAAGAAAAAAAAAAACAAAAACCTACTGCTATAAGCTGATGAACAATTATATTCATTTATCTTTCATAAGATAAATACATTTTAAACATTTGTATAAAGGATTATAATAAAAATGGTTAAAAATTATGTTTCCACTACCCAGAGAGAAATTTGATTTTTAATGTGTTTTCTCCCATTTAAAAGTTTGAGGTATAAAAATAATTTTCTTTTGCAACCTTAATTTGATAAATATTGTCCTAAGGCATAAAAACATTTTAAGCGTAACTTTTGATATTTTTACTAATTTTGTATTTTAAGAAATGTCAGCCTTTTCGAGAAGTGCAAAAATAGTGTCTTGAACACCTGTATATGCTTCACCTGGAATAACCCGATTTAAGTGTTGCCAGGGTAGTTTTATCTGCCTCTACAACTTTATTTTTGTGAGTCCTAAACATGATTTTTAGTGACTGTACCTATTTAATCTTGTGTGTGTATCATAATTAGCCATTCTCTTATTATGGCTATTTAGTTTCTTTTACCTTCTCCCCCCCCCCCCCCACTTAAAATTAGTTTAGTGAACATACATGTCAAGTACTATGGGATCTTGTTTTTAAAACCATAACCGTAGTGCATAGATGTTACAGAAGCAAAGATTAAAGCTTGGAGAGTTTAAGTAACTTACCAAGAAGCAGTGGAGCTGAAATTTGAATCCAGGTCTATTGGATTCCAAACTCTGTTTTTAGTCATTTCCTAGTACTGCCTGTCTGCCCCCTACTAGATGGTAGGTCTTTTGCAAAATCTGACTTCATCCCTCTGCTCTGCCTGGCCCCTTGTCACTCCTGCTTTTTCAATGGGTCAGTAGGCTATTTTGGTTTCACTTCTTCACTTATCTCCCCGTCATATTATTAGACTGTGAGAACCTTTCAGCTGGGTCTGCGTTAGTCACTTAACATTTCTGGTTTCTGGCACACAGCTGCTCAAAAAACTTGGATAAAGAAATAAATAGTTGAAAGTGTCTTTTTTAAAAAAATTACTGGAGTATAGTTGATTTACACATTGTGATAGTTTCAGGTATACCGCAAAATGATTCAGTTATACATATATTCATTCTTTTCAGAGTCTTCTTCCATATAGATTATTATAGAATATTGGGTAGAGTTAGTAATGCATATTACTAAATCACTCTTCATCACTCTTGCACTAATATAATTTTGTTAGCAGGATTTCTCCTACTGAGCTCAGTGCATACTCACTAGCATTGAGAACTTGAACTTCAGTAAATTGAAGAACATGGTTTTGAACCATCTTATATCCCTATCATTCTTCCACATTTCTGTATCCCATTTTCTTAAATGAATATTTTTACACACACTATCACTTCTTTTCATAATAAAATATGTATTCATTTAAAAGTTGTGAAATTGAGAAACATAAAAAGAGAAAAAACTATTAAAACTCCCAAAATTCTGAAACTTTTTTGATTAAAAAAACCTTCTGGTGTTTTTTCATCTTTAAAAGTAAGCCATGTGTTACATCTTTCTTTATTGAAATAATATTTACTATGACTATATCCTAAATATTAATAAACCTTTGTAAAACAGGTTTTCAAAAATTAAGTAGTATACTATCTTAAAGAAAAGAAAAAACATACTTATTGTCCAAACCAATATTCTAGGATTCTAAATATAGTCATAGTGAACAGTCTAGGACATAAATCTTTGGACACAGCAATAAATACTTGATTTTTTAGATGAAAACATCAGACATACAAATGTTTACATACATATCAGACATACAGAAAACTTCAGATATTAGTATAATGAACACCCACTATCTATACAGATATTTTTATGTATTCATTAACTTCACTTTTAGGGTAGTAACTCCATCTACACATAAAGTGATTAGAAAGAAACAAATGTTTAGCATCAGAGGAGCTATTTCTATCTTGATATCCCCTAGTTTATGTCAAATGCATGTTAGGCTTGCCAGTTTGTGCCCATGTAGTTTAAACTCTTTCAGATCTATTGTATTTATTAAATTCCTTTTTTTTTTTTTTTTTTATTCCTCTGGGGACACTTATTTCCTTGACTACATCATCAAGAACTGGCACAGCTACAGACACAGCTGTGGCTTTTTTAGTTTTAACTAGAAACTCATCATTCACACTTCCTTGAACCCAGCTGGATGTGGTTGGTAGCTTCCTGGTTGGTAGCACTGTGATAACAACTGTTTATTTAAGTATATACTGGTGATACACACTGGGTGAAATCCTTATGAATTATCAAACGTTATTCCTATTGTCTTGTGCTGTTTGGAGAGTTATACATTGCTTTTGTGCTTGCTCAGTCATGTCCAGCTCTTTGTGACCCCTTGGACGGTAGCCCGCCAGGCTCCTCTGTCCATGGGATTCTCCAGGCAAGAATACTGGAGTGGGTTGCCATTTCCTCCTCCAGGGGATGTTCCTGACCCAGGAATCAAACTTGCATCTCCTGCACTGGCAGGAAGATTCTTTACTACTAAGCAACCTGGGAAGCCCGATATAATACTTTCACTGCCACTAATTTCAACAAGGAAAGGAGTGGAAATCATCATGGTAGAAATTTCGTTTTTTATTCTTCGGATCCTCTGCTTCTTTGATCTACAAGTTAGATGCTCTTGTTTGTAGTCTGCATCCCAATACTGACCTTGTTTATTGTGCTGACTATTTGAAATTTCATGTAAAGTATAACAGAAAAAAATTCAGTTCAGCTCAGTTGCTCAGTCATGTCTGACTCTTTGTGACCCCATGAACTGCAGCACACCAGGCCTCCCTGTCCATCACCAACTCTCTGAGTTTACTCAAACTCATGTCCAGTGAATTGGTGATGCCATACAACCATCTCATCCTCTGTCATCCCCTTCTCCTCCGCCTTCAATCTTTCCCAGCATCAGGGTCTTTTCAAATGAGTCAGTTCCTCCCAACAAGGTGGCCAAAGCATTGGAGTTTCAGCTTCAACATCAGTCCTTCCAATGAACACCCAGGAATGATCTCCTTTAGGATGGACTAGTTGGATCCTTGCAGTCCAAGGGACTCTCACGAGTCTTCTCCAACACCACAGTTCAAAAGCATCAATTCTTCGACACTCAGCTTTCTTTATAGTCCAACTCTCACATCCATACATGACCACTGGGAAAACCATAGTCTTGACTAGACAGACCTTTGTTGGCAAAGTAATGTCTCTGCTTTTTAATATGCTGTCTAGGTTGGTCATAACTTTTCTCCCAAGGAGTAAATGTCTTTTAATTTCATGGCTGCAGTCACCATCTGCAGTGATTTTGGAGCCCCCCAAAATAAAGTCAGCCACTGTGTCCACTGTTTCCCCATCTATTTGCCATGAAGTGATGGGATCAGATGCCATGATCTTAGTTTTCTGAATGATGAGCTTTAAGCGAACTTTTTCACTCTCCTCTTTGACTTTCATCAAGAGGCTATTTAGTTCTTCTTCGCTTTCTGCCATAAGGGTGGTGTCATCTGCATATCTGAGGTTTTTAAAAGTACGTAAATGCTGCATCTTGTGAAATACATCATCTCATCCCCTTACCAGGCAGCTAATTCCAAAGAATTTTAAAAATTAACATAATTAATGTGGTTTCCCTTCTTTATTTAATAGTGGAAAGACTAACCCTGCCACACATTAAAATGTATGTTTCTTCATTTCTCATTGCTGTTGCTTTTGATTTATTTTCTTGTTAACTTTTAACTTACTTTTTTATTTCATATCTTATTTATGTTAATTGTGCATTACCCTTCTTTAGCTATACTGACAGTGATATTGAAGGAAATGGGACAGATGAAGGAGTTTCAGTAGGATTTTAGCAACTACTTCAAAATTTTTATTTATATGTGTATTTTCGATGCTTAGATCTAGGAAACTCTAGGAAAAAAGCAGACAAAATTCTCTTCAAAGATCAAAAACAGCTATCAGTGAATGAAAACCTTTAAAAATGTTGTCTGCAACCTTTTTTTTTTTCCCTTTGCATTACATGTAAAGAAATCCATAACTTAGTTGTGTTTTGTGTTTACACATTTCAGGCTCTGTAGCAGCCCAATTTGGCACTTCTTTCTCATTTTCCCTGTGCAAAAGAGTCACCTGCACCTTGGAACTAGGAGACTGTGGGGTGGGGACTGTGCTCACTATGATTCCTGGAGCACTTGGGGGTGCTTAGCCATTATTTCATTTTACAGAAGTTGTTTAAGGTGAAAGAAGGCACTTACCTAGAGCCCACATTTACTGAATTACAGTGCCAAGGGCAAATACTGGTCTTCTGATCCTCACACTTAAGACCCTATATGCAAGACAGCAAAGGAGACACAGACGTAAAGAACAGACTTTTGAATTCTGTGGGAGAAGGCGAGGGTGGGATGATCTGAGAGGATAGCATTGAAACATGTATATTACCATATGTGAAATAGGTCACCTGTCCAGGTTCGATGCATGAGACAAGTGCTCAGGGCTGGTGCACTAGGAAGACCCAGAGGGATGGGATGGGGAGGGAGGTGGGAGGGGGGTTCAGGATGGGGACACATGTACACCCATGGGCGATTCGTGTGAATGTATGACAAAACCCACCACAATACTGTAAAGTAATTAGCCTCCAATTCAAAGAAAAAAAATAGTGTCCGTGGTTTCTTTACTCCGCTGTCGTTTTTGCCTTGGGGTGGCAGCTCTCACAAAGGTAAGAGTTCTGGAGTGATACTTTTGGTAATTCCATACTAAAAGGATTTTATGTGAATGAGCCTAAAATTTTTGATATGTATTTTTTCTTCCTAGGATTCATACCTGTGTGTAGCCTTGGAGTGGCTCAAGTGGGCAGGATGAACTTTGGAAAGGATGTCAGCACCTTGAAATATTTCACCATCTGTGGCTTACAAGAGGGCTATGAGCCATTTGCCGTTAACACAAATAGGGATATTACCATGTGGCTGAGCAAGAGGCTTCCTCAATTTCTCCAAGTTCCATCAAACCATGAACATATTGAGGTTTGCTTTTTCTTTAAAACTTGGACCATTGGCTAAAACCAGGAGTGGAAGTTCCTACTTAGACAATTACTGTCATTTACTTAAAATGATGCTTCTAATGTGTTCCATTATAGGGGAATCTAAGGATAGAATTCCCTCTGATTTTAGGTACTGTGTGAGAGGCTGATTAGACTGATTAACTATGGTTGACCCTGGAACAACTTGGTGGTTAATTTGCATATAATTTATAGTTGGCCCTCTGCTTCTGCGGATTCAACCAACCATGGATTATGTAGTGCCCATGGTAGTGTTTCCCCTTGAAAATATCCACATCTTGGTGGATCCAAGCAGTTCAAACCTTCCTTGTTCAAGGGTCAACTGTATGTAATTCTTTTTTTAATATATATATATATTGGCAATGGTAGGCTCAATCTGAGTATATACAGTTGTAACGTGAATTTCCCAGATTGTCTTCCGAGTTAGATGCAGAACTGTGAGCATATGCTTATACAACCATCCCTATGTTTAATGATCTCATTTATAAAATCATGCCACGAGTGGGCCATGTCTAGGGTTTTAAAGGGGTTTTGGAATCAGGAAGTCAACAGTCCTGAGCATCTGAATGATTGATTGTCTCTTCATTTGCTAGGTGACCAGAATAGATGGCACCATCGACAGTTCCCCATGTTTAAAGGTCACTCAGAAGTCCTTTGGTTCTCAGAGCAGCAGCACGGATATCATGTTTTATCGTCTGAGCATGCCCATCGAGTGTGCAGAGGTCTTCTCCAAGCCTGCAGCTGGAGGGATCCCTGGCACCGGCCTCTTTGGGCCCAAGAATGATCTGGAGGATTATGATGTGGATTCGGACTTTGAGGTTCTCATGAAGACAGCTCACGGCCATCTGGTGCCAGATCGAGGAGACAAAGACAAAGAAGCTACAAAACCAGAGTTTAATAACCACAAAGATTATGCTCAGGAAAAACCCTCTCGTCTGAAACAGAGGTCATTGATATATGCAAAATGATTTTTAAATTTTTTGTAATTTTAATTTTGTAAATGATTTTAAATATGTAGTTATTATGTGGGGTCACAGGAGAGGGCAGTAGAGGGTAAGGCATGTCCAAAGTCAATTTGTTCTACCTCTTCTTCCTTCTTTATGTGCCAAGGATTCCACAGAGGAATAAAGCAGCCTGCTTGCCCTCTGATTTGTTAGCACTAACAACCTATCTCAAGAGTTACTTTTCCTATGATTTTTTTTTATTGTGACAAAACTAAAATTTGCCGTCACAACCATTTTTAAGTGTACAGTTCAGTAGTGCTAAGTGTATTCGCATTGTTGTGAAACAGATCTCTGGAACATTTTTAGTTTGCAAAACTGAAACTCTACACCCATGTAACAGTGTTCCCTTCCAACCTGTGCTAGCCCCTGCTCATCTCCACTTTTTGTTTCTATGAATTTGACTGCTTTAGATACCTCATATAAACGAAGTCACACAGTTTTTGTCTTTCTGTGACTGACTTATGTAGCACATTGTCCTCAAGGGTCATGTGTGTTGCAGCATATGTCAGAATTCACTTCCTTTTTAAGGCTGAACAATATTCCAGTGTGTGTATATGCACCACATTTTGTTTATCCATTCATCCACTGATGGCCTTTAGAGTGATTCCACCTCTTGACTATTGTGATTCATGCTGTTATGAACATGGATGTGCAAATAGCTTTTCACGACCCTACTTTCAGTTCCTTTGGATATATAGTCAAAAGTGGGATGCCTAGTGGTGCTGTATTTAAATTCTTAAGGGAAAAAATTATTGTACTCCATGGTAGTTGTACCATTTTACAATTCCGTCACCTGCACAAGGGTCTCAATTTCTCCATATCCTTGTCAACCATTGTTACTTTCTGGTTTCTTTGCTAGTAGCCATCCTAAACAGTGTGAAGTGGTGTCTCACTGTGGATTTCATTTCCATGTCCCTGATGATTAGTGATGTTGAACATCTTTTTATATTCTTATTGGTTATTTGTATATCATGTTTAGAGATATGTCTATTCGACTTCTTGGCCATTTTTTTTTTTCTTTGATTGGGTGATTTGCTTTTTTGTTACTGATTTGTAGGAGTTCTTTATATATTCTAGATATTAAGCTATCTTCAGATATATGATTGTAAGTACTTTCTCCCAAGAGTTAGTTTTTAAGATGTTTCCATTTACAGCATTGGTTGAAGTATTCTGTCTTTATATTCTAAATAACATTTTTAGTATTTTATTTTAAATAGTAGTTTTTAATGGAGAAGAAGGCAAATTGTTTTTGCATCCTTTCTTACAATAAATGCAAATTTCTCTACCTTAGCACTGTTGCCAGTGCTCTGGGTCATATAATTATTTATTGTAAGAGTCTGCCTTGTGCATTGATGGGTGGTTAGCAGCATCCCTGGCCTCCACCACTAGAAGCGAGTGGCACACTCCACCAGTTGTTACAACCAAAAATATCTCCAGATATTGTCAGATGCCCTCTTGGGGGTTAATCATACTGTTTGACAATCAGTCAAACAGTCAACTTAATTATACGTTCATGTTTGAGATAGACAGAACATTTTAAAGTTGCTTATTCCTAATCCTCTAATATATTTCAGGTTTTTGCTTCGAAGAACAAAGCCAGATTATAGCACCAGCCATTCTGCAAGACTCACTGAAGATGTCCTTGCAGATGAGAGGGATGACTACGATTACTTGATGCAAACGTCCACGGTATGAGGTTGCTGCTTTCGTCATTTATTTCTGTTTGCCGATGATCATGGTTTGCGTTTCAAATAGTTAGCTTTGATTCAGGTCAAACTCTGGTCTCCTGCATTGTAGGCTGATTTCTACCATTTGAGCCACCACGGTAGCCCACTATGGTGCAAGTGTATTTTTAAAATAATTACTCACTTATGTCTCAGGGACCAGAAAGTTGCAAGGCATGTATTTTCTGAGGTGATTGTTGTTGCTATTGTTCTGTCACTAAGTCCTGTGACCCCACGGGCTGCAGCACGGCAGGTTTCCCTGTCCTTCACTACCTCCCTGAGTTTGCTCAGACTCGTGGCCATTGAGTTGGGGATACTTTCTAACCATCTCATCCACCCTCTTTTCCTTTTCCTTTCAATTTCTCCCAGCCTCATGGTCTTTTCCACTGAGGCGGCTCTTCACATCAGGTGGCCAGAGTATTGGAGCGTCAGCTTCACCACCAGTCCTTCCAATGAACATTCAGAGTTGATTACCTTTATGATTGACTGGTTTGATCTCCTTGCAGTCCATGCGACTCTCAGAGTCTTCTCTAACACCACAATTCGAAGGCATCAGTTCTTTGATGCTCTGCCAAAGTTCAATCATAATTGAACTTATGGTCCAGCTCTCACATCTGTACATAACTACTGGAAAAACTGTAACTTTGACTATACGGAACTCTGTTGGCAAAGTGATGTCTCTGCTTTTTAATATGATGTCTAAGTTGGTCAAAGCTTTCTTTCCAAGGAGCAAGCATCTTTTAATTTCATGGCTTCAGTGCCCGTCCACAGTGATTTTGGAGCCCAAGAAAATACAACCTGCCACCATTTCCACCATTTCCACCTTTTCCCTTTCTATTTGCCTGAAATGACGGGACTGGATGCCCTATATTATGCAAGCTACTTTAAGAAAAATAGCACCCATAACCCACTACAATACTGTAAAGTAATTAGCCTCCAACTAATAAAAATAAATGAAAAAAGAAAAAAGAAAAATAGCACCTAATGGCACCCTCAGTCCTGATTTTGCGATCCTCTTCCTTAGTAACATTTTAATTTGCCACCTAAGTTTTCCAATCACCTCGTGTAGTTTCCTTCATCTCAGTGATGTGTCTACAAGACTATTTATCATACTTTGTTAGACGTCAAGTTATGCTGTCTGCCATTTAAAAATTTTAAAACACTCCTCATAAAACTCCAAACAGAAAAAAAAATACGGGAGCTGTGTCCCTTGTAAAGTTGCCCATGTTTGAACTTGACTTTCACATATTAGATCTGAACTATTTCAAAGTGATTTTAAGGAGTGATTTTAAGGATCTTATGTTAGTGATAGCAACATATCACTAAAGCAAAGCATATTTATGGTATAAAACAATATGAAACAGGTTTAAAACAGGTATGAAAACTCTAGAATAGATTAGTGTTCTTGAATAAACTTGAAGAATTCAAAGCTTACCTGCCTAATGGACTGATGATTTTATTACGTAAACATAGTATATATGTATACACACACACACGCATATATATGTATATATATATACACACATACATATACATCACCATACATTCATACTTGAAAGTATATTTAATAAAAACGTTCAGATCATCTTTGCTTATGATAGTCTCGTCTCTTTTTCCCATTACTTCTGAAATAATTTGGGATCTCTGTTTCAAGACTTTTCTTATTTTGCCACATCAGTCCTTTGTGCCTATATCGTTTTAATTAGGCCAAGTGTTTTTTTTTTCTGCTTTTAAGCTTTGAGTTTTGTTGCTGTTTTTATAACTTAATTGAATGTACTATTATTTTATTTTTTGTTGAAGTATAGTTAATTTACAATATTCTATTAATTTCAGATGTACAGCAAAGTGATTCAGTTACACATATATATATTATATTTTTCAGATTCTTTTCCATTCTAGGTTATTATAAGATATTGAATATAATTTCCTGTGCTATACAGTAGGACCTTGTTTTTTATGCATTCTATGTATAAAAGCTTCTGTCTGTTAACCTCAACCTCCCAGCCCATCCCTCTTCCAACCCCCTCCCCTGTGGTAAGCACCAGTCTGTTCTCTATGTCTGAGTTTCTGTTTTTGTTTCATGGATAGGTTCATTTGTGTCATATTTTAGATTCCACATATAAGTGATATCATAAAGTATTTTTCTTTTTCTTTCTGACTTATTTCACTTAGTACGATAATCTCTAGTTGCATTGATGTTGCTGTAAATAGGTCAAATGATTTTAAATAAAGACATATCTTCTTAGGCAACTTAAAGACATTGAAAGTCAAAGTTTTGTTTCTTTTTGCTTTGCCAATACTTGGTGTTGCTATCTTGACAGTACTATTACTCAGTGAGAATCTTTCCTGGACAAGAACCTGCCAATGTCTGGGTGGGCTGGATCACATCCGATTTCCATCAGTACGATACAGGCTTTGACTTGGACAGAGTTCGTACAGTGACCGTGACTCTGGGAGATGAAAAAGGAAAGGTGCACGAAAGGTTGGTTTCTCCTCCGTTTTTTGTTACATAAATGATATCTAATAAAAATGTGGATAAACCTAGGCATCGTTTTCTCTTGGATTTTTATACCTAAAATAATATTCTATTTATAGGAACAATATAACCAAACCATTAATGTCAGTATCCTTTTTTGTTGTTCAAACAAGCCAGTAAGGAATCTGGATATATTACAAGTGCAAAATCATATAAAGTAAGAGCATTGCGTCTTGGGGGTACTAATCATATGTTCCTTCAGGTGAAATTGCGCATGACTAACGACTTGGGTTGCTATTACTTAGCCTTCGTCCCAGGAATTAAGAGACAGGTGAATGTGAGGCATTTAGCCTGTAGTCTGGTCTGTATCTTGGGAACTGGTTAGGTGGTGGGGAGAAAAACGTGAAGAGAGTGTGGGCTAGTGGTTTAGACCGGATGGACGCATTTGAACTCCAACTGAGGAGCAGTGGATTCTTTCCTCAGCTTTGCCATTGACTTGCTGTGTGGCTCTGGGTAAGTCAGTTACACTTTCTGTGCCATCCTTTCTCATTTGTAAAACAAACGAAACTCAAACCAAACCTTCAAAAAAGTGAAGAAGGCTCTCTTCCTTGCAGAATAAGCCAAGAGGAGACCTGGCCGGTTATGTCTGCATCTTCTCTGATCTGCAGTGATGGCTCTCATAGAAAGAGCCTCTCTTCCCCTAGAATATTACTCTTCTTTTCTACCTGTGTCATTATTTTTGGTGACTGGAAGCTCCCTCTCCTGCCTTCAGGTTGTAACAATTGAACCGCAGTGAACTTAGCACTCGAGACAGTGGACTTAGCAAAAAATCCTCCAATGAAGAGTACTGTGTACATCAGTAGGGAGGCCCAAACTGCCTGTTTCCAGACGTATTCTGATGGATATATTGATTTTCATAGATGGAGACAATGAAAGGAGATAACTCAGAATAGGGATGTGATAACATCAGCGGTCCCCAGACCTTTTTGGCACTAAGGACCAGTTTCATGGAAGATAATTTTACCACGGGCCAGGGGTAGGGGATGATTTGGGAATGATTCAAACACATTATGTTTACTTGTGCATTTTCTATTGTTATTGCATCAGATCCACCTCAGACCACTAGGCATTAGATCCCAGCGGTTGGGGACCCCTGTTATCTGATTGATGATTTTGGTGTAGGAAATACAGGCTAAGGAAGGTTGTTGAAACTTATGTAAAAAGGGCATAGAAACACAGCCAACTTTTGATTATTCAGAAACTGACTTTATCTCAGCCTGTTTACTCTCTTCTTACTGCTTGCCTGCATTTGGCCTTTTTTCTAGCCTCATTCACACATTCACTGTGTAGCGGCAAACTCAAAGCATCTAAGTTTGCCACCATCTCTGATAAAGGTTTTGGTGAGCCTGAAACTCAGGTGGGGTTTATTGTTAACATCACGGATCTGGTGCACATCCCAGCTGAAGTCTATCTCTCATAACAGGTCACCAGGAATTATCCAGAAAGGGGCTTAATCTTGGCCAAAGTTTACATCTGTTGAGTCATTGATGGCTCGTGTAGAATTGGCCTAGGGCTTTATAGTGTCTGGAAATGGATGCTTCTCATCTCAGAATAAGTGGTTTAAAATAAAAAAAACTATGAGAATGAAAATTACCAATTTGGATGATTATTACATACTTAAATTTTTTTGAACCTCAGAAAAAGGTCCAGTTTGGTTTGAGTTTTTGGAGGGAAGGTGCAGGTCAGTTCTTAACCTTGGTTCCTACCAGTTGACCTGTCTTCATTAGGTGTGAAATTGAGAGACTGGAAGACCTGACTCAGAATGTCCACTGAAGTCAGTGGAATTTTGCTCAGAATCACAGAATCGGGCCCATTGTGCACCTGTCCCATTTCAGCATGAGCTTGTTGCTTGCACAGCATAACTTAGGTTTAGTCTGCCAGACATCCATGCTTACCACACTGTCTTTGCTTGTACAAAGATAAATATGTCTTTTTACAATTTAGCATCAAACGCAGCAATTGCTATATGGTGTGTGCGGGTGAGAGCCTGAGCCCGGGGCAAGGACGCAACAACAACGGCCTGGAGATTGGCTGCGTGGTGGATGCCGCCAGTGGGCTGCTCACCTTCACGGCCAACGGCAAGGAACTGAGCACCTATTATCAGGTGTGTGGTCAGGGATGACCTTGTGCCTCCAGAGAAGAAACCTTTATCCTCGTTAGAGAGGAAAACACATTTTGCAATACCAAAAACTAAATTAGAAATTATGGGATCTTCATGGTGGTCCTCCCTGCTGGCTCAGAGGGTAAAGTGTCTGCCTACAATGCGGGAGACCTGGGTTCAATCCCTGGGATGGGAAGATCCCCTGGAGAAGGAAATGGCAAGCCATTCTAGTACACTTGCCTGGAAGATCCCATGGACAGAGAAGCCTGGTAGGCTACAGTCCATAGGGTTGCAAAGAGTCGGACATGACTGAGCAACTTCACTTCACTTTCATGGTGGTCCAGTGGTTGAGACTCCATGCTGCCAATACAGGGGCACAGGTTCGATCTCTGGTTGGGAAAGTAGGTTCCCACATGCCCTGTGGTATGGCCAAAAAGAGTTAAAAAAAAAAAAAAAGCACAAATTAGAAATAAGACATGAAGACACAAATGACTTGTATTTTTACTTCTCTTTGAATAATAACTGTGCCACAAGTCCTTCAGAGTAAGCAGTGTATTTCTCCAAAAATGTTCACACAGTCCTGAAATGAAATACTCCAGTTATTGAAAGGGAATATCCATATGAGAGGAAGGAAAAGTCTTTTTCTGTGAAAGTGTCCTGTAAGTGTTATGAAGAAAGTATGTTTTCTTTGTGTCTCTGCCCTTACTAATATTATGGAATTTGCTTGCTTATTTAAGGTGGAGCCAAGCACAAAGTTATTCCCTGCAGTTTTTGCACAAGCTACAAGTCCCAATGTTTTTCAGTTTGAGTTGGGAAGAATAAAGGTGAGAACAGTCCACTCCTGTTAATTGTATTTGGGTTATATTCCATTAGGAAATAGCATTTACTTCTTAAATGAATTCACTTCTTTATTAGTACTGATATTAATCATATAAATCACTCTCTAAGAAAAATGTTGCCATGTTTGAAAATTCTGTAATTCTTGTTCAGGTCACTAGGGTAACATCATTAACTAGAAGGGGTTTTCTTTGGTCATCATAAATAAATTATTCAATAAAACTAGACTTACACAGAACAAATATGCCAAATTATATACAAGTCAGTAATCATTGAACTCACAGGTGAGTTAGTGAATGGGATTGAAAGGCTGGAAATGTGCTACATACTGGTAAGTGCGAGAAGAGTGGCAGGTACTGAGTACTCTGGAAACATAAACGAGAAAATAGCTAAGAAGGATGGTGTGGATCAGGAGCAGCTGAAAGAGCAGGTGACATTTAGATTGATTTTTCACAGCCTGAACAGCAGATCTTAAGGTACATTTGCTTGGAGAAGGCATTCTATACAGAAGGTGAAAGAGTAAAAATTTGAAGGCATGAAAAATGCTGCAGGTTAAGGAATTCAGTGTTATTGTATCAAAGGATGCTTCTGGGATGTGGCCAGAGATTAATATGGATGGAAGGTAGACCAGGTTCCAGTTGAAACATCTTTAACTGCTACACTAAGACGTTGACACCTATTCCATCGACAGTGGCGATTCACTGGAAATTTGAAAGAAGGGACTGAGTATAATCAAACCTGTTTTGGAAAAATATGTTGGTAGTAATATGGAAAACATCTGCTCTCATAAAAATGAGAGCAGGCAGTAATAATTAAATATCACAATTTGATTCTATCCATGTGGGAGAAGAATGATAAGATTCATGAAAGTCATCATAGAGAGAGAATGATACATGAGAAGATGTTTTAGGGGAGAAATTGAGTTTGTCAATAAATTGGATTAAAAGAGTTTGTTGATTGGATTCAGCACTGAAGGAGAAATGAAGAATTTTTTATTTATTTATTTATTTTTTTGTGGAGGGAGAGATGTTTCTTTTTTTTTAATTAAAGTGTAGTTGATTTACAATGTTGTTAGTTTCAAGTGTATAGCATAGCACAGTGATTCAGTTATATATAAACATATTCTTTTGGAGATTCTCTTTCTTTATAGGTTATCACAAAATATTGGGTACAGTTCCCTTGCTATGTAGTACATCATTGTTAGTTATCAGTTTTACATATAGTATTGGGTATATGTTCATCCCAAAAGGATTAATTTAAATAATTTTCGTTGGGCCAGACAATGGATACTAATACAACAACAAGCAGAAGAGCCTGTTGAAATTTGGGAAGAGGAATTTAGCTGAAATTTGCAGTTGTATACACTGAGACGCTGGGCACACCTCACAGTGAAGTTAATGGGCAGCTGCCATGCTGGCCTGGTTACCTTGGGCATGTTTCTTAAACCATGTGAATGCAGTTTCTGCTTTTGTAACATGAGATTCCAGCTGCCACAGAAAAGTCAGTATGATATGGACTGTGACTTTGGTTAAGTAGGAGGGCTTTAGTGACCTTTCAAAAAATTTCCATAAAATGATGGAAGAAGCCATGTTATTTGGTTCAAGATTATTCAATTCGTAGTATTCAAGTTTGAACATGAAGGACAGGTAGCAAGTTTGGACAATTGAAAGAAAGTTAAAATTTGACAGAAAAGTGGTAGTTTCTCAGAACCCAGACTCTAATGTTGGTTTATTTGACGTTTTTCGCTATAGATATCACATACTGGATGGATATGTCCAAAACTGGACTGTTGACCATCACTACCCCCTCCTCCTGACCTGTCTGCCGAAGTCCTCCTGTCCTGTCAGTTAATAACTCAGACCCCAAACCTCAGAGTCATCCTTGGCTTCCTTCCTTTGCATTCTGCATCCTAGTTCTGTCCCCCAGCAAATCCTCCACCTACTGACCACCATCAGTCCTGCCAGTCACCACACTGTTTTCCATCACCATTATTTCCCATCTGGATTTCTTCAATTCACCCATCATCAATTCATTCATTTCATTCATCATTCAATTCATCGTCACCCATCTGTTTATGATAGAACCACCTGAGTGACTGTCATTATTTTAAAATGAAAATCAGATCATGTCATTTCACTGCTCAAAATCCTGTTTCCCTGAATAAAATTCAGAGGTTTCATGAAGGTTCACAAGTTCTAAACCATCTGACATCCTGTTTCCCTCTGACTTCATTTTCTCCTAATCTCTCCTCTTTCGCTTCACTGCAGCCACACTGTCCTTCGACTCTTCCTCAGATTTGCCAGGCAAATTCCCTCCTTGGGTCCTTTGCATTCACAGATTCCTTTGCACAGAAGTTTCTTTCTCTGCATATCCACATGGTTCTTCTTTGGATTTTTCTTTAAATGTCTTCTCAGTTACACCTATTCTGATAATGCTGTCTATTATTGCTGTCCTGCATTCTGATTTCCTCATCCTCATTCTTTTTTCCTCTCCATGACTTCTTTTCTAATAAACTATTTAATTGCTTATTTTGTTTGTTTTATAGCTCTAGTAAAACAATAGAAGATTTATGAGGGTAGGAAGTTTGTTTTGTCCACTGATACATTCTCCCTGTCTGATACAAGTGTCTTGTTTATCTTCCCCATTAGCAGAAGAGAACAGGAAAGTAGCTTGAGGATGAGGAAGTGTAAATAATGCAGTAGAGAAGGTTCTAGAGGGGAGAGACCAGAGGTAATGCAGAAAGATGAGTTCATTGTTTCATTGGTCCAGAAGAGGCAGGCAGGGTGGTATCATGGTCAAAAATGAATGAATAACCTTTGGCAAAGTAGAGACTTTTCTTTCCCTGAGACCAAACTGTAGGAGTTGAGATGGCTGAAGGTATGTATTGGAGGTGGAGGAAGGTGGAGAAAGAAGTTGTGTTGGTTCATACCTGGTTAATTCTCTTTTCTTATTTAGTAGTCATGTTTATCTGTTGAGCTGTCTCTGGTATATTGCTGGTTACTCAAACCTGGCAAACCTGATGATGAGTGGGGTAGTAGGTAGCTTAAGGATGAATGAGGTGGGTGACGAAGGACAGACAAGGAGAGAGGAAGAAAGCCAAGTGAATGTGACCAGTCTTTCAGGACCTTTGGATGAAAGCAGCTAAAGCCTTGCCAGGTGTGCTGAGGACTTGGCTTTGTAAAGATGTAGAACAGATACTGGATATACTTGCTTGCTCATGCATCCTCACTGTGTCACTTAGTATGGAGGAGAAAAGATCCTCAAATTTTCTCTGCTGGTCCTTTCTGGAACAACTCAATCCAATTTGTTAGTTTTTGTATTGACTCTGCTCAACACACAGTAGATCTTTCATTATCTCTTTCCTGTACAGAACTCTAGTGATTACTTTTTTGACCCCAAGGAGTGTTTTATCCATTCATTCTTTTCTGCTTTCCCATTTCCTAGAATGTGATGCCTCTCTCAGCGGGATTATTCAAGAGTGAGCACAAAAATCCTGTGCCACAGTGTCCCCCACGTCTCCATGTGCAGTTTCTCTCACATGTCCTGTGGAGCAGAATGCCCAACCAGTTCTTGAAGGTAGATGTCTCTCGAATAAGTGAACGCCAGGGCTGGCTGGTGCAGTGCGTGGAGCCTCTGCAGTTCATGTCACTTCATATCCCAGAGGAGAACAGGTCAGGCCCAAACATCCCTTTACTGTCTCATGGGGACCTATCAAATTAGACCCTGGCCAGGGGCTCAGGGGTGCTGCTGGGGAAACAAAATGGGCTTTATAAAATGCTAATATCATGTGGCAAGGCAGACGTTATTTTGCACATTCCAAGTTTCAGTCTGTATCTCAACTCCTTGTTTACTGAAAGAAAATGATTGTATTGCAGCTAAAGGTATGACTTAATAGTCTCTGATTTATTCCCTCATTCTTGTTTTGCTGATGAGAAAACAGCAAGTAAAAATTCAGACAGGTACAGCCACCATCTGAGTTAAGGCAGCACACTAAGAGAGTATCAGAGAACTGTAAGACAGTAGAGGGGGAACCAGAGAAATCATTTCTAAGTGATTTCAGTAAGAAATCTAGAGTGTAGATACTCTGTGTTGCTACAATGAATGGATTTATATATTTAAATCATCAGCTAGGCTGAGGGGTGAGGTAACAGTCTTCTTGGGAGACTGAAGAGCCCAGCTAAGATATGGGAATCCTCTACTTCACTTTGAGGGAAGACATACTCAATCATACCTTTCCAAGGTGAGGTGCTTGTAGCTGGGCCTAGCAGATGTGTGGTTTCCTGGAAGCCAAGGTGATACACGGGTGGGTAATTACTCTGAGTCAGAACACGGGGTCTGGAATAAGTCAGCACTATCACGTCACAGTGGCTTTTGACAGAATGCCTATGACCTGAAAAGGACATGTACAGTGGATAAGTACGGACAGGATGACAGGGCATCTAAAGATAGTGACAAAGCCTAATGATAAAGAATCACAGATAATTGCTCATTATCTATTGTGTGCTACGCTGGGTGCTGGGTGAATACTAATAAGCAAAGTGTATAACAGCCCCTGTCCTGATGAGATTATATTAGTCTCACCAAGGGCACCTTTGGAGATGAATGAGCAGTTCCTTGATTATGAATGTATCAAATTTCTACCTTTAATGCTATAGTGTTGTCCATGAACAATCTATGTAATTTAAACAGTTTTGAAAACTTAGTCCCTCTAAAGAAATTATGTGCTTTTAAAACAGACTCTCTTCTAAAAGGAATGACTTGACTTTAGGCTTATTCTGGCCATATGTTAAAAGTTTAATTGTGCTGAAAGGTGATGATGTATGGCAGGAGCAAAATGATCTGATGTAAACTCAAGATTTCCAATAGAACCTTTCCTAAGTGAAAATGTCTCTAATACTGTTTGTTTCATGAGCAGCACATACCTGGTAGAAATAGGGTGGCATTGGCATATGTTTGGGTCTTTGAGGGACACATAAGTGGGTTAATTATGTCAGAAAAATTATCCCTCCGTTTCACCTACTGACTGGTGAAATTGACTGACTGGTGACTATTATTAGGGTAATAGCTGATCCTAAAGTCAGAGACAAGTCAGCCTAAGGCAGAGTTAGTTTTCTGTCTTCTTGAAGCTGGTTAGCCAAATTGGAAAAGGAGATTCCGGATTTTCCAAAGAGTGCTTAAATTCTGAGAGGAGGTGAGTCCCCAGGCTCAACTTGAGACCCAGATTATCTATTAATAAAAGTGATGCCCAGAATCTTGGGGTGACAGGGCATGAAGAAAGCTCCAAGCACTATTTTCAACATAAAATTCTATCTGGAAGAAAATTTTTTTAATATCTAGAATTGATTAAAAAAAAAAAAAAAACTGTGCTGTCATCAAACATGTCATAAAAGACTAATTTAAAAAAATTACTGTAGGGACTTCTTTGGTGGTCCAGTGACGTGAAGGGGCCACTTCATTGGGGGGCCAGTGAAGGGGCCACAAGTTTCATCCCTGGTGGGGGAGCCAAGATCCTGCATGCCAGATGATGCAGCCTAAAAATAAACAAAAATAAAACAACCACCACCAAAAAAAAAAAAAAAAAAAAAAGTCATAAAAAGGGAGGGGATGCAGAAAATACAAGTAGATGTTTGAATAAACACTTATACATGCTCATTTAAGTGTCTGTTTCTATAACTTGTGAGACCTAGGAGAGAGGCAGGCTTCTCCTCTGGTGGAGAACCGCTTTCAGTGTCCATGCTTACCTTCTCCCGCCTCCAGGTCTGTGGACATTCTGGAACTGACAGAGCAGGAGGAGCTGCTCAAGTTCCACTACCACACCCTCCGGCTCTACTCGGCTGTCTGCGCGCTCGGGAACCACCGCGTGGCCCACGCCCTGTGCAGCCACGTGGACGAGCCGCAGCTGCTGTACGCCATCGAGAACAAGTACATGCCCGGCTTGCTGCGCGCCGGCTACTACGACCTGCTCATTGACATCCACCTCAGTTCCTACGCCACCGCCAGGCTCATGATGAACAACGAGTTCATCGTGCCCATGACCGAGGAGACGAAGAGCATCACCCTCTTCCCGGATGAGAACAAAAAACACGGGCTGCCGGGCATCGGCCTCAGCACCTCCCTCCGGCCGCGGATGCAGTTTTCCTCCCCGAGCTTTGTCAGCATTAATACCGAGGGTTACCAGTATAGCCCGGAGTTCCCGCTGGACATCCTGAAGGCCAAGACCATCCAGATGCTGACAGAAGCCGTGAAAGAGGGCAGCCTTCATGCGCGAGACCCCGTTGGGGGCACCACCGAGTTCCTCTTTGTCCCTCTCATCAAGCTGTTCTATACCCTGCTCATCATGGGTGTCTTCCACAACGAGGACTTGAAACACGTCTTGCAGTTGATTGAGCCTAGTGTGTTCAAGGAGGCCGCCAGCCCCGAGGAGGAAAGCGAGGTGGTGGAGAAGGAGCCCTGCGTGGAAGACTCCAAGCTGGAAGGAGCCGCAGAGGAAGAAAGCAAAGGCGGTAAGAGGCCCAAGGAGGGCCTGCTCCAAATGAAACTGCCAGAGCCAGTAAAATTACAGGTAAACAGAGAAAAACGACGGCAGTGAATTCACAACCTATTAACATTGACCTTGGCCTCTTTCTCTGTGTGTGTGTATATTTGTGTTCCTGGGTAATTTTATAGTTCTTCATAAACTTAACCAGCTTCTTGTTGTACTTGGGAACATGCCCATCTACTTTTCTGGCATTTGGAATCAGTTCATTTCAGTTCAGTCCCTCAGTCGTGTCCGACTCTTTGCCACCCCATGAACTGCAGCACGCCAGGCCTCCCTGTCCATCACCAACTCCTGGAGTTTACCCAAACCCAAGTCCATCGAGTTGGTGATGCCATCCAACCATCTCATCTTCTGTCGTCCCCTTCTCCTCCTGCCCTCAATCTTTCCCAGCATCACGGTCTTTTCAAATGAGTCAGCTCTTTGCATCAGGTGGCCAAAGTATTGGAGTTTCACCTTCAACATCAGTCCTTCCAATGTACACCCAGGACTGATCTCCTTTAGGACGGACTGGTTGGATCTCCTTGCAGTCCAAGGGACTCTCAAGAGTCTTCTCCAAATGAAATCCATTAATTTTCTAATCAGGTTAATTGACCATGGTTAGTAAAAGATACATTTTAAATTTTTTTATCAGGGCAAAATTTTCTTGGTCAAGAACAGGTCTGCCTGTCATGCACATATGTGATGTGGCATGTCACTATTTCTCTGAATGTGTGTATGCATATTTGTGTGTGTGTGTGTGTGTGTGCACGTGTGTGCCTGAAAGGAGCATGGGAGATGGGTTTTTGTCCTGCCAGTGTTACAGAGCCCCAGCTCATCTTCTCCCTATATGACACTCCAGTAAATTGGGAGTTGAAGTGTTGGAATGAGGAATAGTGACTGTATTCAGACATCTTGCAGGCTGAGAAGATGGTGCGCTTGTGTCCCAAAGAACCATCTTGCCCAGGTTGGGATGCTAGTTTCTTTTTTAGAACGAATAGGGAGAGATGTGGAGGTTAAGTAAAAAAGGTGTTAAGTTATAGCAAGTGTTTCCTGACCACATTTGGGAGACATGTGGGTGTGTTAGTTGCTCAGTCATGTCCGACTCTTTGCGACCCCATGGGCTGTAGCCCGACAAGCTCCTCTGTCCCTGGGATTTTCCAGACAAGAAAACTGGAATGGGTTGCCTTTCCCTTCTCCAGGGGATCTTCCTGACCCGGGGATAGAACCTGTATCTCCTGCACTGCAGACAGACTCTTTACCATCTGAGCCACCAGGGAAGCCCCGTATTTGGCAGGGCATATATTAATCTCTTCTTTCCTGTAGCCGTTCACAGATGGGCCTGGTCGGGATGTTTCCTGTGAGCATAAACAAAGATATTTTAGCTTAATGTTCAGGCATGGGAGGCAGGGCCCCTGGAGATGGGCTGTTACAGACACTGTAAGCCTGGTATCCCTAACCCCCTGTGAGAAACTGGGTCACACAGCCGGAGGTGAGAGGCCAGCAAGCAAGCATAGCTTCATCTGTATTTACAGCCGCTCTGAATCACTTACTCGCATTACTGCCTGAGCTTTGCCTCTTGCCAGATTGGTGGCAGTATTAGGTTCTCATATGAGCACTTGAATCATCTTGAAACCACCACCCCTACCCTATCCATGGAAAACTTGTCTTCCACAAAACTGGTCCCTGATGCCAAAATGCTTGGGGACTGTTGCTGTAAGCAACACCCCTTTTGCAATTAACTTGTAGTGAAAACAATAGAGTGTAAAGGTTAAAGAAACGAATCCAATATGGAGTCAGATTTGTTTTTCCCTATTACACTTCTCCTCCTTGTCCATTAGCAGTTTCCTTGTGTTTCTCCTTGTTTCTGCAGATTCACTGACATTCTGTGTCAGTGTTTCACTGACATTCTGTTGGAATGCCTGAAACACAAAGCTCTTCATACCACTTTCTACCCCGCCTCCACCCTTCCAACCTTAGGATACTTGTTCACCAGTAGGTGTGTCTATTCTCAAATGGCAAGATTTTACTTCCTGTCTATGTTTCTAAGGAAACAGAGACCTTGCCCGCCTTTGTGCTCACCCAGGTGTCCGAAAGACTTGTTCCTAATGCTACTTTGGTTCAGTTCAGATGCTTCCATTAATATCGGGTTGATGCTTACATCCTTGACTCCCTTTTCTGCTCTTCCTTCTTCAGTCAGCATTGATTGACATCTTTCTCTGATCCAGGCACTGGGTCAAGGAAGATCACTGTCCTTGGGGGAAATGCATGCTTATGTATTTCTGTTAGAATATCTTATAATTAATCACATTAAATGCTTGGAAGGAAAAAAATGGATTTCTAGAAGAAAAATTTCAGCTGGAATACTTTGAGAAAAGTGAGAGGAGACCTTTCTGAGGCCTTTTAAGCTGAGGTCAGGTTGATGAGCAGAGGTTCAACACTTGTGAAGAAGGAGGGGAAGAGTGCTTTAGAAGCTTGTAATACAAGCTCTGAGGTGAGAAGAGACCAGTGTGGCTACAGCTTTATGAGCTGAGGAGGGAGGGTGAGGTAGGCGGAAGGCAGTAAATACAGAGTCTACCTCTTTGCTAAGGCCAGCCATATGGTGGATTTTGAACTTTATTCTAAGTTCAATTAAAACCATTGAAGAACTGATTCAAATGAATTCTTCCCCTTTTTTAACGGCTGAGTAATATTCCATGGTGTATATGTACCACAGCTTCCTTATCCATTCGTCTGCTGACGGACATCTAGGTTGCTTCCATGTCCTGGCTATTATAAACAGTGCTGCGATGAACATTGGGGTGCACGTGTCTCTTTCAGATCTGGTTTCCTCGGTGTGTATGCCCAGAAGTGGGATTGCTGGGTCATGTGGCAGTTCTATTCCCAGTTTTTTAAGGAATCTCCACACTGTTCTCCATAGTGGCTGTACTAATTTGCATTCCCACCAATAGTGTAAGAGGGTTCCCTTTTCTCCACACCCTCTCCAGCATTTCTTGCTTGTAGACTTTTGGATAGCAGCCATTCTGACTGGTGTGTAATGGTACCTCATTGAGGTTTTGATTTGCATTTCTCTGATAATGAGTGATGTTGAGCATCTTTCCATGTGTTTGTTAGCCATCTGTATGTCTTCTTTGTAGAAATGTCTGTTTAGATCTTTGGCCCATTTTTTGATTGGGCCAAAGATCTAAACAGACATTCATTTGAATCAGTTCTAATGAGATGGATGAAACTGGAGCCCATTATACAGAGTGAAGTAAGCCAGAAAGATAAAGACCAATACAGTATACTAACGCATATATATGGAATTTAAAAAGATGGTAACGATAACCCTATATGCAAAGCAGAAAAAGAGACACAGATGTACAGAACAGACTTTTAGACTCTATGGGAGAAGGCGAGGGTGGGATATTCAGAGAGAACAGCATTGAAACAAGTATACTATCAAGGGTGAAACAGATCACCAGCCCAGGTTGGATGCATGAGACAAGTGCTCAGGGCTGGTGCACTGGGAAGACCCAGAGGGATGGGATGAAGAGGGAGGCGGGAGGGGGGACTGGGATGGGGAATACATGTAAATCCATGGCTGATTCATGTCAATGTATGACAAAAACCACTACAATATTGTAAAGTAATTAGTTAGCCTCCAACTGATAAAAATAAATGGAAAAAAAAAAAACCATTGAAGAATTTTAGCAGGATAAGTCTATTCTAAAAAATCTCAACATAGCTGCTGTGAGGAAGATAGATAAGGGGAGTATGAGAGGGTGGTCCAGAGCCCACCTAGTCGGGAGGCTGACATGCAGGCTCAAGGCTGAGGAGACTGTGTTTCCACTGGAGTGGGGCAAAGCAGGTGGGGAGAGGGGCATGGACGCTAGGGCTAGCTTAGAGGCAGCATCGACAGAAATGGCTGTACTTAGGATGGTGGAATACGAGGATTTAAAGTCCTGTAACACTGCTGTGCATTTATATCACAGTTGGTATAAAGTACATTTAAATATTTCCCAAATCTTGGGCCGAACATTCTCTGGAAGGCATGTTTCTATGGTGCACTGTATCAGTTAAACATCCTTTTGGCTTCTGGTAAGAAAATACCCAGCTGACTATTTAGTGAATAAGCAGTGAACCACTTAGTTAACTTACATGCGGAGTCTGGAGGTAGACAGTTCTAGAATGAATGTAGTAGTTTAATGGTGTCATCAGGAACCCAGACCATAATATCTTGCTGTGATCCTCAGTTTATGGTTTTTATCCTAAAGTGTGTTACCTCCTCCTTTATCAGTGATCGTGCCATTAGCCAGTTTTTGAAAACAGGATATTCTAGTCTTTTGTTAATGGTAAAAACGCTTTCCCAGAAGACCCCTTGCAAACTTTTCCTCACCTACCTCATTTGCTATAGCCCTTCTAGCCACAGAGGACGCTGGCCAGTAAACGTTCATCAAAGGGACATCAAAGGGTATTTGCCATTTGAGCTTAGACAAATTGTATTTCATCCCCTGGACTGGGCACATTGCTGTCTACATAAAATCAGGATTCTATTAATAAAGGAGAAGAGTTGACAACTAAGTGTGTCTGTCACAAATTATGCTTTGATATACATTAACTATTGAAAAATTCAGAAATTAAACTTGGTGTCTTTTTAATCATCTCTTCAGATGTGCCTGCTACTTCAATACCTCTGTGACTGCCAGGTCCGGCACCGAATAGAAGCCATTGTGGCCTTTTCAGATGACTTTGTGGCCAAGCTCCAAGACAATCAACGATTCCGATATAACGAAGTTATGCAAGCCTTGAACATGTCGGCTGCACTCACAGCCAGGAAAACAAAGGAATTCAGATCCCCACCTCAAGAACAGGTATAAGAGTGAACAGAGAAGTCTTCCTTCCTTACTTTGGGTTTTATTCATTCATATTTGACACATTGCTAGAATTTTACCAGTAGTTGCAAGTGTATTTTTTTTTTTTTCCTGTTTTCTTTACACTGGCTAAGTTCATTTTGTCAGTAATCATAGGTCTCACCAAAAGAATCTACTTGGTTAGTTTAAACAAATTAAATAAGAGACTTATTAAAAGGTATCGAGCACATGATGGACCCTTGGAGGAAGCCAGTGTGCCAGATTCTGAGGTTCTTCAAGTAGGAAAAGTATCACAGGTCACAAGGGGGTCTTCATTGGCTGGCACAGCACCACCCCAGCCAGTAGGAACCCTTGACTTCTAAGACTTAATGCTCTTCATTTTGTGTCTCCTAGAAGAACCCCATGTCACTGCCACCAGTCTTGCAGATCACCTCTTTGTGGGTCTTCCTCTGGTTGCTCACCTCCAAACCCAGGTCTCCCTAGGGTGCAACCAAGTCAGAAGCCTATGCCTAAACCCAAGAATGAGCTATTCTAGGGCCATGAACTTTCTGGTATCTGCCTCAGGATGGGTCTCTTACTGTGACAAATTACCAAAATGTATTGAGTTGGTCAAAATGTTCATTTGGGTTTTTTCATAGGATGATACAGAAAAACCCAAATGAGCTTTTTGGCCCAGACAGTAGCTGTGATGGTTAAAAGGTATAACTTATACAGATCTCATCTTCAATATCTTACCTTGCTCTTTCCCTCTATATCCAAGATAGCTGTGAATGGAGGTACTTAGGGAGTAATTGTAGAATTTATCTTTTTCTCACCAGAATGTAAAGTCTTTGAGGGAAGGGACGTGGAGTTTTGTTTATTGCTGTAAAGAACATTTATTGAGTGGAGAACAAATCCAGCTTCTCCCAGAATAACTCCATTTGTTAAAATACTATTGGGTAACTTCTGCTTCTGAAAAGATGGAATACCTATTCTTCCTTCCAAGTACAACTATAACCCTGGATATTACACGAAAGACAACATAAGAAGACTGAAAGACAGAAGAAAGACTGGCTGTGGAACTTGGGAGCTGAGGAATGACATGGTGGCGAGTTCCCTGGGTTTTTGTTTTTTTCTCATCTATCACAAACTTGGAGCTTAAAGAAGCCAACAACTCAGAAACACCAAGAAAAGCCTCAACAAGTACCTTCTCTGTCTAGCCAGAGAACCAGAAAAACTGTTTTTCTGGCAAGAGAGAAAACTTTTAGGTAATGACCATGCTACTCCAGCCGAACACCACAGTAAACCTGGTGCCACACCCCACACCAAACCAGCAGACACCGAGTGGAGAGCTTAGATGTCTGCCCGGATCAGGTTGTACACAGGTGCTCCAGCTGGGGCCCTGAGAAGCTGAGACTTTATCCTGGTTGAGTGGTAATGAGGCCTATCCCTTCCAAAGGGTCAATAAGGTCACAGAGGGAGGTGTATCAAGGCGCTCTTACCCTTTCCAGCCAGGGTTGTGTGAGTTCAGGTCCACTGTTCCCAGCCTCACCCAGCAGAAATGAGGTCTCCTCTCTCCTTCAAGGAGGTCAAGTGGAGAAATGGACATGTACGCCACCTAGCAGTAATGGTATCAGAAGTCAGAAGTTTAAATAAGAAACAAAGTCTCCTGGTTTAGTTGCTAAGTCGTGTCCAACTCTTGTGACCCCATGGACTGTAGCCTGCTAGGCAGGCTCCTCTGTCCATGGGATTTTCCAGGCAAGAATACTGGAGTGGGTTGCCATTTCCCTCTCCAGGGTCTCATAGTGTACTACCAAAAATGTCCAGATTTCAATTAAAAATCACACATCACACCAAGATCCAGCAAAAACTTGAATGAAAAATGGCAATCAATAGATACCAATTCTGTGATGACAAAAATAAAAAAGTTGCAGCAAAAACAATAGGAGCTACAAAGAAGATCCAAATGGAAATTCCACAACTGAAAAATACAATGTCTGAATTAAAAATCATCAGTAGGTGGATTTAATGTCACAATGGAGGGGAAAAGAAAAAAAAATATTATTGAAGAGAGAATAGACGTTATTTAGCCCCCATAATAGAAAATAACAGTGAAAAAAATAGAGCCTGGGGCACCAATGCGAATATAGCAAAAGATCTAACATTAATGGCATTAGATTTCCAGAGAGATAGGAGAAAGAGAGTGAACTGAAGACATTCTTGAAAAAGTAATGGTTGAAAACTTTTCAAATTTGGCGAAAGTTATAGAGATTCAAGAAACTGAGTAAACTCCAAATGGAATACACCCCAGATGTAAGCCAAAAAATATTGTAATCAAAGCTCTGAACATGAAAGAGAAAAATCTTGATAGGACCAAGAAACAAATGACACTTGGAAAGACAAGTCAAGTGACAACGAATTTCTCATCAGAAAATACAGAGGACAGAAGGAAGTGGCACAGCATTTTTCGTGTGCTGAAAGAAAAGACCTGTCAACCATAATTCTATGTGCAGTGAAAATATCCTTCAGAATTGAGGGGAAATCAAAATTTTCTCAAATGAAGGAAAACTACCAGAATTGGATTATCCTGAAAGAGTGCCTAAAGGAAGTTCTTTAAACATAAAGGAAATGATAAAAGAAGAAAATTTGAAAAATCAGGAAAGAAGAACAGAAAGTGAAGGAAAGTTACTAGGCTCAAAATAGCTTGGAGTTAAAACTCCCCTCCGTGTCCTCCCCACCGTTCTATGCAAAACAAAGAACCCTCTCACCAGAAGAAAAACACGGACATTAGGGTTGATTATGCCCTGCTTCCAGCTGGTCTCAGCTTCTGGCAGATCTCCAGAATTCTTGCCCTAGCCATTTAAGAGATAACTACCCTGAACAACCTTGGAGAAGAGCAAGCCCCCTTAAGACAGTAGATTTCCACATACATGCCTCTATATGCCTACTCTTTTCTTGGGTTAGTGCAGAACTCACTTAATCTGACTGCTGCCTCTTCTCATCTCATTAAAGGTGATCTGTTCCTGTAAAGTGCCAGTCTTTTTCTTTTTCTGAACCTTGCCTTCTCTAACTCCCTTACCCTACAGAAAGTGTTAAAATAAGGGTAAATACAATTTTTTTTTCTCTTGAGCCTCCTAAATTATGTTTGATGTGCAATGCAAAAATGGTAACTCTTATATGTTCTAAATGTATGCTTACTAAATGTTTAAGGCAATTGTATTTTCAGTGGTGGAGAATAAGGGACATAAAGGAAGATAAAGTTTCTGTATTTCATTTAAACTGATAAGAGTGTTAATACCAGTAGACTGAGATAAATTATGTATATATTAATATAATATCCTGTGTTACCACCAAAATAGCTATGCAAAGAGATACACTAAAAAATACCATGGATAGTTCAAAATAGGATCCTAGAAATAGTTCAGGGAACCCACAGCACTTTGGGAAAAATAAATGAGAAAAAACAAACAGAAAACAAGTAAAATGACAGGCATATCAATAAATTCATGAGTATAAATAATTTAAATAAAGTAAGAGAGATTGACAGTGAATTTTAAAAGCTTGGCTTAACTATATGCTGTCTTTGAGAAATTCACTTAAAATGTAATGATACGTTGAAAATAAAAAGGATGAAAAAGGTATGTTATGAAAAATTAATTAAAAGAAAATAAGATGACTGTATCAGAGCAAAGAAATTTGTCATAGATAGGAACATTATATAAGAATAAGAGATCAGTCCACCAGGAAGACAAATGTGTATGCACTAGACAACAGAGCTGCAAAATATGTGAAATCAACATAGAATTGAAAGGAGAAATAGACGAATACAGGGTTGTAGTTGGAGACTTTAACACCCCTCTCTAAATATTTGAAGGACAAGATAGACAAAAAATCAGCAAGAATGGAGGAGAATACACCAGTGTTATCACTAGCAGGATCTTTGTATATTTATGGGACACTCTGCCCAATAATAGAATACAAGTTTATTTTCAAGTGTCTATGAAACGTTTGCAAAGATAGATTATAGCCTGAGCCATGAAACAACCTCAACAAATGTAGAAGAATTGGTTTTTCTTTTTCATACAGGATGGTTTTTCACCATGAGTCAAATTAGAAATTAATAACAGAAATATAGCAGGCAAATCTCTGAACACTTGGAAACTAAACAATGCACTTATTCAAGGAACAAGTCTCAAGAAAAAAATAAAAAATACATTGAACTGAAAGAAGGGGAAAATATGACATATCAAACTTTGTGGAAACAGCTGAAACTGTGTGAGAGGGAAGTTTATTGCATTAAATACTTATATATAAAAGAGCAAAAGTCTCAAAGTAATAATCTAAACTGCCATCACAAGAATTTAGAAAAATAACAACATAAGCCCAAAAGAAGCAAAAAAAAAAAGGCAGTAATATAGAACGAGGAGAAATGAATGAAACTGCAAACAGGACAATGAAAAAAATCAATGAATCCAAAAGCTAGTTATTTTTAAAAATTAAAGAAATCAATAAAATTCTAAAGGAATTAGCAAAGAAAGAAAGCAAGCACAAATTACCAAATCAGAAATGAAATGAGATATCACTACAGACTATTGATTGCAAAAGGATAGATAATATGGGAATACATGTATTCATGCTGTATGATTCTATGATTCTGTTTGTATAATGTTCTTGAATTGCCAATAATATAGAAATGGAGAACAGGTTAGTGGTTGATAGGAATTGGGGATGAAGAGCAAGCAAGAGTGAAGAGGGCGTGGTGATAAAAGGATTAGCAGGAGGGATCCTGAAGTGATGGACTTGTTCTTTTGACGGTATCAAAGTCAGTATCCTGGTTGTGATTCTGTACTACTGTTTTGCAAGATGTCACTATAGTGGGGTAACAGAATAAAGAATACACAGGATCTCTTTGTATTATTTCTTATAATAGCATATGGATCTATAATTTTCTCAAATAATAGTTTAACAAAAAATTTACGTACGTAAAACTCTAAAAGGACAACTTACAGTTGTTTATCATAAAGGAAAATTATGGAACATACTTTTCTTCATTCATGAATTTAATACTGTTGTATCCAAAACTTAAAATAAATGGAAGAAAGTTTCTTGCAGTTTGTTCAATCGAACCATTAATATTAGAAAAGGCATAGTGATCCATTATATTGCTCTTCAGTTATGTTTGGCTTTCCTTCTTTGCTGTATACTTTTAACAAATAGTTCTTAAAAATAGTCAATAATGCATGGAAATTAGCTAGAAAAATATCTAGAAGGATAATAAAAATTTAGTAAGTAAATTTAGGTCTTAATTAGTTTAAAAACACTAAGTAGACACAGGTCTAACATTTTGTGAAATTGAGAAAGGAGACTCAAATAATATGACTATTTTAGCATGCTAAGCTTTGAATTATTTGATTGTGTTATTTGTTGGATTGAGTAATAGATAATGCTTTTTCATCTGTTGGGCACAAGTCCATGAATACTTAAAAGCAGAATTTGAACATTTTCGATTTTTATAATTTTCTTTATTATGCTGTTCCTAGATTCACTTTTCTTTTACTTTAGTTCTTCCTCTTGTTTTTTCTAAACTTTCAGATCAATATGCTTCTCAATTTTAAGGATGACAAAAGTGAATGTCCATGTCCTGAAGAAATCCGAGACCAACTCTTGGATTTTCACGAAGATTTGATGACACATTGTGGTAGGGTCTTCTTGACCTAGAACTCTTACTGAATATATATTTTAGTACACATATATTGGTACAAAAGTTCTCATGTGGAAAGCCTTGAGGGGTATAGAGATGAGAAAGGCATTAAGACCAAGCAGAACATGACCAACATTCTTTTCCTTTCCCTTTTCTTCCTTCAGTGGCCTGGGGAATGGGGACAGGTAACGAGAACTTTTGTCAAAGAAGGAAGTTTTAAGTTGATTTAGTCTAAAGAAATTTGTTCATAGGCTGTTATATTTCAACTGGTTGAGGGGCCCCTTTTAAGGATTGACCTAGGAAATCTGGCATGTTTGAAATTTATTAATGCCTAAAGAACTCCTTTGATAAGTTGCAGGTCAGTAGCCCAAATCTATTAAGGCAATTCTTCCCTCTTCTGGGGGCTTCTCAGATGACTCAGTGGTAAAGAATCTGCCTGCAAAGCGAGAGACACAGATTTAGTCCCTGGGTCAGGAAGATCCCCTAGAGGAGGAAATGGCAACCCTCTCCAGTGTTCTTGGCAGGATAGTCTCATGGACAGAGGAGCCTGGCAGGCTATACAGTTCATGGGGTTGCAAAGAGTTGGATCCAACTGAGCACACATGCCCCTCTTTTTATTCTAAGAACTTTAAAAATGGAATTGACTGAATGTTCTGAATCCAGTCAATTGGTTTTTTCCTCTCTTTATGCGGTGATGTGAAAAAGTCTGTGTCTTGATGAAAGAAAACAAATTAGCTATATCTTAAGTGGTATTTTATTTTAATGAAGACAGTAAAAGTATATTAATTCAGCTTATGAATGAGGAACCACTAAATGACTGCCAGAAGGTTATACTATAAATAACTACACACACACGTATGCTATAAATAAAGGGATACTCTAAAATGGTAGATTTATTGCTTCAGACATAAAATATTCATTTGTTTTGTATATCTAACTACATATGCACTCTCTGTGTCTCAAATTATTAAAATATCATTGATATTTTTGGAGGCAAGTAAGGAGGATAAAAAGCCAGCAGGGTGTTTAGGGAGGGCAGAACTATAGGTCTAGACAGTGCCCAAGGTCAAGAAATGCCTAAGGTTAGCTTAAGTAGTAGAATGGATTTTAACTCCTAAAAGAGTCTTTTTGCTCTCTGCTTGGCTTTATATTTTGTGCTAGCTGCTGATAGCTCCAGTCTCACAAAAACAGGGGAAAAAGAGAAAGCAGAAAAAGAGAGCAATGAATGAATCTTACCTGTGAATGCTAGTGGAAAAGATCACTTAACTTGGTTTCCTCAGATGTTTCAGGCATGGTAGCATTGCTTCAAGCTATGAGCGGAAAAAATTGCAAAACCTGAGAACTGTTTCCCCTCAATGTATTTTTTAAACATTATTTGTTCTTTTCTTATTTCTCTTTGTCTTCTTCTTACTAGGAATTGAGCTGGATGAAGATAGGTCTCTGGATGGAAACAATGATTTAACTATTAGAGGACGCCTGCTGTCCTTGGTAGAAAAGGTGACGTACCTAAAGAAGAAGCAAGCTGAAAAGCCAGTTGAGAGTGACTCCAAGAAGTCATGTAAGCTATGAAAGGGCACTGCCAAAATGACTCCACCACGACATTTATTCATCATCTGAACAAATACTATACTAGACGAACCAGTGAGAAAGTTGAATTTACAGCTTGCAAGAGTCAGGTTGTTAAGTAGATCCCCATAGCCACCAGAAGTAGATAGCAGCATCAGACTATATTTGCAGGAACAGACTGAGAGATGGCAGTTTTGTAAGGATGGATGGGCTATCCCTAGAGAACTAGAGATTTAGGGGAGCAGACGGACACCCATGGCTGACTCATGTCAGTGTATAGCAAAAACCACTACAATATTGTAAAGTAATTAGCCTCCAATTAAAATAAATAAATTAAAAAACAAAGGAATTGGATCAGAGTCTATCAAGAGAAGGAGAAGGCAATGGCAACCCACTCCAGTGGGTTGCCTGGAAAATCCCATGGACGGAGGAGCCTGGTAGGCTGCAGTCCGTGGGGTCAGGAAGAGTCAGACACGACTGAGCGACTTCACTTTCACTTTTCCATTTCATGCATTGGAGAAGGAAATGGCAACCCACTCCAGTGTTCTTGCCTGGAGAATCCCAGGGACGGGGGAGCCTGGTGGGCTGCCGTCTGTGGGGTCGCGCAGAGTCGGGCACGACTGAAACGACTTAGCAGCAGCAGCTATCAAGAGAAAGTATAAAATGAGTAATTTAGCCTTCATATCTAAATAATTGCTGTTGACCCTCAAATATTCTTGCATTGAGTTAGATAAACTTTTTCTTAAAGTTTAAATAGATATTGTCTGTAACTATATTTTGGTTTGGAAATATTTTCTAGAGCCTTATGCATTTCTGATTCATCCATATCCTATTTAACTGATAAGTCATAGCTGATACTCTGTGAAACCAAATAAAGCACACTGAAGCAACGGGTTTTTCAGACCTGCACACTCATCCAGAAAGTGTTCATGAAGCAGGTCTGTGAGATCAGCTGATTCACTGTCTCACTTCTGAGACTCCTTTTATTTAAGAGGCAGTGTCAGTTTATTAACAGCGCTTATGGAAAGAAAGAAAAAAAACAAACTCATGCAATTTTTGTGTTTTTTCCCCCTAACTTACAATGGAAATCTTTTATCCATATAGTTACTGCTAAATTTATTTTTCAGTATCACAACCACATTTGAGTCAGGTCTTCAAAATCAGAGTTCAGAGTTTCTTCTGAAGCATTTTTTGTTATTATCAAGCTTATCATTTTGACCTATTGACAATGACTACATGGTTTTGAGATACGTAGAAGTATATTGGCATTTTATCTAAATTTTATATTTGGTTAAAATTGGTGAAAAGTAAAGTGTGTCTGACTCTTGCAACCCTGTTTGGACTGTAGCCTGCCAGGCTTCTCTGTTCATGGAATTCTCCAGGAAAGAGTATTAGAGCAGGTAGCCATTTTCTTCTCCAGAGGATCTTCCCAACGCAGGGATCAAACCCCGGTCTCCTGCATTGCAGGCAGGTTCTCAGATGGTAATCTGAGCTGTGGTTTTTTTTTTTTTTTTTTTTACTTTAATAAGCTATAGATTAAAACAGATTAGCAGTTTCTTTTGGAAATCAGCCAGTGTATTGATGATACATTTAGTACCTATGTATGAATTAAGACTCTTGAGAGTCCCTTGGGCAGTAAGGAGATCAAACAAGTCAATCTTGAAGGAAGTCAACCCTGAATATTCATTGGAAGGTCTGATGCTGAATCTGAAGCTTCAATACTCTGGCCACCTGATGTGAACAGATGACTCTTTGGAAAAGACCCTGATCTGGGAAAGATTAAAGGCAGAAAGAGAAGAGGGCAACAGAGGATGGGCTGGATGGCATTACCAATTCATTGGACATGATCTTGGGCAAGCTCCGGGGATGGTGAGGGGCAGAGAAACCTGGAATGCTGCAGTCTGTGAGGTTACGAAGAGTCAGACATGTCTTGGCGACTGAACAACAGCAGGATGAGGCAGTCACATCAGCCCTGCTAAGCTTTGATCATTTTACTGTATACTTTAAGAGGTTTGAAAGTCCTGTTGCTTTTAAGTGTGTTATTGCTGATCACACTGCAAGTAATCATCTATGTATAGGATAACTTTTCAACTTAATACAGTTTCATAGTCAAATCCTTTGAAGACATTTTAAGTGACAATTAGGGATACAAATTGAAGTAGAAATGTAATTTCATGAGGTCACTACTACTAAGTACTTAAATGAGGAAACAGTTGGATTAAAAAGCTCCTTAAATGACCATGACTGACCTTTTTAAGGATATATGATGTCATATCTTTAGGGAGGAGATGAGTGAAACAAAGAAAATAAAAGTAATAGGACAACCCATTGATTACCCTATAGATTGCCAATAGTAGTTCTGGAAAAGCTGCTATAGTTTTGAAATAGCTTAAATGCCTTAGTTATAAGAATAGTTTTTAAAGAAAGTTTGGGTATTTTTATCCTTGCATGCTTGTTAACTCATCTTTATTGACATACTGTCACTGATGATTGTTTAAAGAATATTTATATTTTTTCAAAAAATTATTCCTTTTCAATTCTTGTACAAACATAGATGCCAGTTTGGGTTATATCCTGGTGGCTCAGATGGTAATGCATCTGCCTACAATGTGGGAGAGCCGAGTTCGATCCCTGGGTTGGGAAGATCCCTTGGAGAAGGAAATGGCAACCCACTCCAGTACACTTGCCTGGAAAATCCCATGGACAAGAGGAGTGTGGTAGGCTACAGTTCATGGGGTTGCAAAGAGTCAGACATGACTGAGCGACTTCACTTTCACTTTTAGATTATCTGAAATATGCATTTGAAATACCCATCTAATCTGCCTTATTATTTTCCTTTTTTAAGAAGTATCCATGATTACTTTGCAGCCACTCTTCAGCAGTTGATTTCTGAGACCATGGTCCGATGGGCTCAAGAGTCTGTTATTGAAGACCCTGAGTTGGTGAGGGCCATGTTTGTATTGCTCCATCGACAGTATGATGGCATTGGGGGTCTGGTACGGGCTCTGCCAAAGACCTATACTATAAATGGTGTTTCTGTGGAGGATACCATCAATCTGCTGGCATCTCTTGGTCAGATTCGTTCCCTGCTAAGTGTGAGAATGGGCAAAGAAGAAGAGAAACTTATGATTCGTGGGTTAGGGTAAGTTATTTAACTGTTGACATTATAACCTTTGTCTTATGAATGTCTTCTTTCCAATTGTTTATCCCAGTGGTAATACAGTGGGCACTTTAGCATAAATACTCCATCTAGATTTTATGATCATTAGATTGTCAGTTTTCTAGAGATTATGTTTTAAAGCTAAATAGGAAAATTGCTCAATAATAAAGCATGACTAATTTTACAACTAGATGCCAAGGTGGCGGTGGTACATAACAGATATCTTAGATTTGTTTTTTTATTAGTTTCTGAGTGATATCCAATCATGTATAAAAATACAGATTAATAAAAACACATTAAAATCCATAGGGGTACAAATATTACCAGCAGGAGATAATAAAGAAGTTTCTCCATGTCTCCTGAGAATATAATGGGATAAAACAACTATTCTGAAAATACAACATCATAGGTTGTACTTTATGTAAATTTCAGGGTTAACATTTTCTTTATTGAATTATAGTTGATTTACAAAATTGTCTCAGTTTCCGGTATACAACAAAGTGATTCATGTCTATATATATATGTTTTTGTTTTCTTTTTCATGTTCTTTTCCTTTATGGTTTATCACAAGATATTATAGTTCCCTGTGCTATGCAATTGGACCTGTTGTTTATCCATCCTATATGCAGCAATTGACATCTGCTTGCCTAAGACAGGGTTAACATTTATGCCTCATGCATAGTCTAAGGATCCACTAGCTGAGAAGTTAACATAATTTGGCCTGAAGCTATGCTTTCTCAACTCAGTTCACTGTGAACAGTAAAAGCCTCCATGCTACCAAAGATTAGCATCCAGTCAGAAAGTGCAGAGCACCTAAGAAAATATTCCACCATAGGCAGGTCTGCAGATACAGTGAAGAATGGAGTTAGAACACCTCCCTGAAGAACTTCAAATCACAGAAAGCCAGAAAGAGAATACAAAGTTACTGTATCTAAAATGTTTAAAAATGCTAAGAAGCAGATGAAATCCTCAAAATGAGACACACAAAAAGTCCATGAAAAATTGAAAAGTATCCACAGAAAAGTTCTAGAAGTAAAAAATATAATAATTGGCATTAAAAGCAGTGATTTTAAAAGTATCAAAAGTGTAGATAAATAAAACTGAAGAGAATTAATGAATAGAATCATAGAGCTGAGGAGATTAGTAATGCAGCACTGATGGAGAAATTAACAAACCTGGGGAATAGTATAAGAAGATCCTTAATATGCCAAGTAGGATTTGTGGAAAAGACAGAATAGATGAACTATAGAAGGAAAACTTGGAAGAGCTATTGGCTTGAGTTTTGCAGAACTGATGACAAACATGAATTTACCTATTCCTAGAGTACAAATAGTTCCGCGTCCACAGTTGGGTAGATTGTAGTGAAACTCCATAACGTCAGTGATAAATAGAATATTTTGAAAGCAAATAGAAAAGCCCAGACACTTGAAAAGAAACAACGTTTAGAATTCTCAACTGCAAAACTAGTGATCATAATTCAATAAAAGATCACAAACTTCTAAGAGACCACAAAATAATAACCCTTTATTTAGAATGTGTTATTCAACTAAAATTTTATCATCATAAGCTTGTGCTTCATGTGAATTTGAATATTGGAGTTTATATTCTCTATTCAAGAGTGAGGGCAGAATAAAGAAATTTCAGAATGTTTACTTATAGTCCTTGATTGAAAGGCCTCCTAAAGGCTGTATGTATATAATGGAAAAGAAAATGGAATTCAGAAAAGTGAGAGGTAATCTGTTTCAGTGAGTATGTTACTGGCTCCTGCTGCTGCTGCCAAGTCGCTTCAGTCCCCATAGACGGCAGCCCACCAGGCTCCCCCGTCCCTGGGATTCTTCAGGCAAGAACACTGGAGTGGGTTGCCATTTCCTTCTCCAATGCATGAAAGTGAAAAGTGAAAGTGAAGTCGCTCAGTCATGTCCAACTCTTAGCACATATATGCATATGTGTAAGCAATCATTAACAAGCTTGCATGGTTTGGGAATAAGAAAATATGAGAGAGGGACTTCCCTGTGGTCAAGTGATTAAGACTTCACCTTCTAGTGCAGAGAGTGTGGATTCAATCCCTGGTTGGGGAACTAAGATCCACATGCCTCATGGCCAAAAGCTAAAACGTAAAACAGAAGTAATATTTTAATAAATTCAATAAAGACTTAAAAATGGTCCACATCAAAATAATCTTTAAAAAAGGAAATATAAGAGAATTAAGATAACCAGAGAAAAATAAAAACTTAAATTAAGCTACATGATATTCATAAGAAAGAAATACCTAAATGTAAAGATGTAAAAATCTGGAATGTGGAATGCTGAAAAGTGATGCAGAAGACAAATACTTAGGCCCCTTACTACCAAAAAAGCTAATTTGGTTCTATGAATGACAGATAAAAGAGGAGATAATGATATCTAGTGGCATAGGTAAAATAAAACACTAATAATGTATGTGTGTGTGTGTGTGTGAGTCACTCAGTCGTGTGGACACTGTGGACTGTAGTCTGCCAAGCTCCCCTGTCCATGGAACCCCCAGGTAAGGCTACTGGAGTGGGTAGGCATTCCCTTCTCCAGGAATCTCCTGCATGGAAGGCAGATTCTTTACCATCCACAAGTAATCAATGAATAGGACTGAGAAACCTTGGAGTTGGCTCTTTGAAAAACAACTAAGGAAACAGAATAACTGATGTTTTCTCTGGCTAAAAAATTTATTCTGAGGGGAAAGAAAAAAAAGTATGGAAAGACACAAATTATGTGATATTTATGTGCATTTTAAATTCATAACATTATACTAGATATTTCCTGTGGGACTATTAAATATTTGAAATCATAAACTGGAGAGGTTATATTCCAGAAATCCTTAAAATGATTGCATACTAAAAATCAGTGTACTTTTGGGACAAAGAAGGAAAACAAAGAGACTGAAACAACATAAGCTAATTTTATGTTCTTTATTTATGACTGTCTGTGCATGAGCCTTTTTTTGGAATATTAGTGCTTATATCTAACCTGAGGGAGCCTCTGGTGAGAAGTGATCTTAGTTAAATGAGAAAGGAAGCCTTCCAGGAAATGGAGAGCACTTTCTTCCTAAATGACCATGTAACAGTAAGAGGTACTATTAACATATACATCACTCAACAGGGATAAAACTCAAAATGATTATGAAACAAGATAAAATGCTACTTTTTTGTGGGATTAGAAAGATCCCAAAGTGACACATTTAATGAGTGACAACCTGCCTGCTGGTGGTAGAATTAAAGATCCATTTAATTTACCTTGAACTGAAAGCAAACGAGATTTTTCAATTAGATACCTTCCAAACTTATGTCATGTAAAAGGATTTGAATTAACAGGAGGACAAATCTCATGATTACATCTGTGGTTTGAGGGTTGAGGTTCTCTTGGCAAGCTATCATTTGTGAAGGAAAGGATGCCTTTACCTTATTTGTCCTTGCATGAAATAGATCAGACCTATATTATCCAGGTGACATAGTGGTGAAGAAGCAACGCAGTAGACACAAGAGTTGCTGGTTCAGTCCCTGGGTCAGGAAGATCTGGAGTAGGAAATGGCAACTGATTCCAGTATTCTTGGCTGGAACATTCCATGTACAGAGGAGCCTGGCGGGCTACAGTCTGTGGGGCTGCAAAGTCGGACACGGCTGAGCAGCTGAACAGACACACAATTAGCCCTGGGTCCCCAAGTCATTTATCTGAGTGGTGCTACCTAAAAGCTGTCTTCGTAAGCACAACCTAAACAAAGTGATTAATAAATTACAAGTGAAGAACTAAAACTAAAAGAAAATAATCGTATTATTTCACTTTCTTGATATAGCCAGAATATGACTAAATGAATAGATGAGTAACTCAGTTAAGGTAATCAGATTCAAAAGGAAAGCTTCAAATTTCCTATCAGTTGTATGTTATTTTCTTGCTCTGATTCTGACAGAAAATGTTTTATGGAAAAGACTCTTGCGTGATTTGATATATGTAAAAATAAAAATTAACCGAGCTCTCTTTTGCAATGATTGTTAAACATTAAAATGCCTTTATATACGTATTATAATAATACATAATACAATAATAATGAAACATTTTAGGTATCATTTCCTGCCATTTCTTTAAATTAATTGTCTCTTTTAATAAGTAGGATTACTTGTACCTGGGCTTCAATTTAGTTTGGTGTCTCTTGGAGAATACATCGCCTTTAAAAGAATTTCACCAGAATAATAACATAAATGTAGCAGGAAATAGCACTACTGTTCTTAAACATACAAATCATGAATATAGTTCTAAAAACAGTGCATGTGAAAAGGAGAGATACTTATACAGCAATTATTTATATAGGAACTTTCATAAGAATGTAAGAATAACATTGCTTCATATTTCTGTACAAAATAAGGTTGAATTTGGATATCCATGGAATTAGGAATGATAAGTGTCCCAAACTCTGTGTCATATAAATTAATATTTACTTATTTAGTACATTTCTTGCAACTAAAAAGAATAAATGATTTGTATAATATCTTTGGAAAACTTTCTGTATCTTTGAGGAAAGCCCAATTATCTTTATTTTCTTTTAAGGCTTGGTGACGATTTCTCTTACATGTCCATACATGCTAGTAATTATTTCCAAAATACTTATGATCTCAGATAAATTTTTATTTAAATTTTGCTATAACTCTTTGCTTCACTTAAACTTGTGTTGTCCTTTCTAGGGATATCATGAACAATAAAGTGTTTTACCAGCATCCTAATCTCATGAGGGCACTTGGGATGCATGAGACAGTGATGGAGGTCATGGTCAATGTCCTTGGAGGTGGAGAGTCCAAGGTAAAGGAAACCCTTTATTCTTGGGATGCCATTTACTATAACCTCCTAGAGTACATTCATTGTGTATTCTTGTGAATTTTGTAAATCCTCTTAGAACTGTTTTTTAAACAATCCCTTACAGGTTGAGAGGTGGCTATATTTCTATAGTCACCCCCACAGGATCCACAGGTGATTGGTTCCAGGACCTTACTGCAGATACCAAAATCCACAGATGCTCCGGTCCCTTAGGTTAAATGCATAGTATTTGTGTAAAACCTATGCACATTCTTTCATATACTCTGAATCATGTCTAGATAACTTATAATACCGAATATAAATTCTATCTAAATAGTTACTGGCATATAGCAAACTCAGGTTTTGCTTTTTAGAGCATTCTGTAGTTTTTGCTTTTTGGTTGAATCTGCAGATGTGTAACCTGCAGATAAAGAGGTCTGACTGAAGGTTTTTTTTTTTGATATTGATAATTTGCTTGAAAAAGTGAACGTATTAGTCACTCAATTGTATCCGACTCTTTGTGATCCCATGGACTATAGCCCACCATGCTTCTCTGTCCATAGAATTCTCCAGGCAAGAATACTGGAGTGGTTGCCATTCCCTTTTCCAGGGGATCTCCTGACTCAGGGATCAGACCAGGGATCAAACCCAGGTCTCCTGCATTGCAGGCAGATTCTTCACCATCTTGAGTCACCAGGGAAGCCTGATAATTTGTCTAATGCCATGTAACTTGCTATTTTCTCTATTATTCTCATTTAGAAGATATTTAGAAACTATAACAGTTAATAATATGCTAATTTTTATACAATTAAATACATTTCCATCACATTCAAAGTCCATAACAAAAACATGCTCTCTAGACCCAACCATTCCCTTGGTTCAGACAAGAGTTAGTTCCACTGAATTCCTGATGCAGAATATGCTTTATAGTATGTTGAAGATGATACTGTATAGTACTTGTTGTAAGACTCTCAGGTGACATTTTAAATGGTTAAAATGTAAAATAAAAAGTTTTAGGACCAAATAAATAGAATAATGTATAATTCCACGTAAAGCAGTGCCATTTCATGACCTCTGATTTGAAAAAATTATTTTCTTTTTGAAATTTTAAAATGTATTTTTCCGAATTTGGAAATGAGTCCATATTTCTCACGTTCGGACTCTTGGTTAGACAAACTTATAAAGATATTTATAAAATATTCTGTTTAATAAGAGCTTGGAGTCTTTGGGGATTATCTGTGGTATACTAGAATAAGATCTAGATGTCAAGGGAGATATGTTTGCTGGGGCCTAGCAGGCAGACCTTCCAGGAAGGGTGTTCATCACAGGAGACAAGTCATGTACCAGTCAGGGAAGATCTGAATTCCTGGAATCTTAATAATAATATAACAACAACACTGATGATAAGAACATCCTATTCAGTCAGTTCAGTCATTCAGTCGTGTCCGACTCTTTGCAACCCCATGAATCGCAGCACCCCAGGCCTCTGTGTCCATCACCAACTCGCAAAGTCTACCCAAACCCATGTCCATCGGAGTCAGTGATGCCATGCAGCCATCTCATCCTCTGTCGTCCCCTTCTCCTCCTGCCCCCAGTCCTTCCCAGCATTAGGTAGGGTCTTTTCCAACGAGTCAACTCTTCACTTGAGGTGGCCAAAGTATTGGTGTTTCAGCTTCAACATCCTATTATGTGGTTCCAAATATTAAACTGGGTATTTTTCACAAAATGCCTCATTGAACTGTCCTTCCTTTGCCTAAATATTATTATCCATCTTATTCCAGTTTTGCAGAATAGAATCAGTGAGATTGTTTAATTTTCCAAGGAAGCACAGCTAATAGTGGGCATCAAGAATCACAGTTGAGCCTGCCTGAATCCTAAAGTAGGCTCATGCTACCTTTAAGTATAGGGCTGTAGATATTTTCCATATCAAACCATTGACAATAGTGAGGTTTCCTATTAGTGTCAGGCTTGATTTTTAGTGGCTCTAGGACTAGAGGAGCCCTCATCTGGACACTCAAAGGTCTTTAGTATCCGAGGCTTGGTAGACATGGGCACACATGGATGGGCAATCTGACTGAGACCTCAACTTCAGAACTCACTATTAACAAAGTTTCTTTGCTTTCCCAGCTAACTAAATGCTCTTTATGTAGGAAATCACTTTTCCAAAGATGGTGGCCAACTGTTGCCGTTTTCTCTGTTACTTCTGTCGTATAAGTAGGCAGAATCAGAAAGCTATGTTTGATCATCTCAGTTATTTACTGGAAAACAGCAGTGTTGGTCTTGGTAAGTAAATGTATGACTTTCATTGAATCTTGAAGATAAAAGGGATATACAAACTGGATTTTAAAACTACACTTTAAATTATTTTGGATTGGTACAATGTGTAATGTATTTAGAGATGAAATTCTATGTGAAAATATGTTTTTATACGGGATTCAGAGTTACAGCACAATTCAGGTTTTGTTCCATCTTTGCTTTAACAGCCTCACCAGCTATGAGAGGGTCAACACCATTGGATGTGGCAGCAGCCTCGGTGATGGATAATAATGAACTAGCTTTAGCTTTGCGGGAGCCAGATCTGGAAAAGGTAGGTACAATCTCTGCCCGATGTGCTTGTGTGAGTTAACAGTTGTTTATAGTTGTTTCTCAAGATATTTAACTATAAACAGTTATAATTATGTTGTTATAACTATAATATACTATGTATTCTAAATGTGTTACACTTCTTATATGTAATAGACTTCCCTGGTGGCTCAGAGAGTAAAGAATCTGCCTGTGCTGCAGGAGACATGGGTTCGATCCCTGGGTTGGGAAGATTCCCTAGAGAAGGGACTAGCTCCCCACTCCGTATTCTTGCCTGGAAAATTCCATGGACGGAGGAACCTGGTGGGCTAGAGTCCATGGGGTTGCAAAGAGTCAGACACGATTGAGTGACTAATACACTGTATGTTATTATATGTAGTACATACTACTGTATGTAATATTATTTTAAATTATAAAGAATAAGAAATTTAAGATATTTTATCCAATCACATGCGTTTTTCTTTGGAAAGAGAATCAAGTTTATATTCTTGGATGTTTATGTCCTTTCACAATAATCTGCTGTCACTTTTACTTTAATTATGCATTTTTACTTCCTTAAAAGGTTGTTTTAACATCTCATGTATATAATTTATATCACACAAGTTTGCATATTACAGTGCAAGGTATTACTAGTATACTAAAGGCTGTGCACTCTAATCATAGTAAGCCATATGTATGTTTACCAAAATATGGATAAATCTCCCCCATATTTTAATTGCCGTTACATTCTAAATAGTCTACCTGAGCCTCACCTGCAGCCAGAGTGAGTCTCTTGAAAGTTTCATGTTAATCTTCTGCCCAGAACCTTCTAGACTTGCTTTCTCACTTTGAGCAGCAGTAAAAAGCATTTGAATTGTTCTTACCCTATCTGACTATCCGTATTGTGTTATTTCATTTCTTGCCACTCTCAGTTTCTTGTTGCTCCAGCCACCCTGGTCCCCTTGCTGTGACTGGCACTTGCCAGGTCTGCACCTGCCCTTGGGCCTTGGTGCTTGCTGTTCTCTCCGTCTGTGGTATTCTTTTGCCAGATGTCCTCATGGCTCTTTTCCAGACATCCTTCCAGTCATTGCTCCAAAGTCACCTTTCTACTCTTCTGTATCTGTGCTATAGTTTAAATATTTATGGTTTAAAATTATATTTAAATCTATATGTTTATGTATTTTTCAAAAAATCTACTTTTTTGTATAATGTAAGGCCAATGAGCACAGGGTTTTTTTTTTTCTCTCTGTCACTCTTGGCTTTTTTCCAGTCAGTGCATAGCTGTTGAAGGCATTAAAAAGTAGATTCTTCCTCAGATCCTTCTGATGTGCTAGTCAAGCATCATGCAGCTTTGCATCTCTGAATAACCTCTGGAACATTTTTTCCCATATATAATCCAAAATATTTTTATCTACACACCGATAAAATGGCTAGTATTTTTTTTTTTAACAGACAATGCTGAATGCTGAGTAGGCTTTGGAGCAACTGGAACACTCATCTATTGCTGTTGGGATGAAAAATGGTTAGTCAGTTGGAAAGCAGTTTGGCATTATTTTTAATAAGTTAAATATTCACTTATCATAAATATGTGCCTACCCTTTCTGGTACTAGGTATTTACTCAATAGAAATATGAATGTGTATCTCTACAAAGATGTGTACATGAATATTGATAATGGTTTACTCACCTGAGCCCAAAACTGGAGACAACTCAAATGTCCATCAGCTGGTCAAAAAATAAAATAAAATAACTGGGGTATTTCCTTAAGTAGCAAAATGCCATGATTAGGCTCTAAAAAGGAATGGATTGCCGACATGTACTCTAACATGAATGAATCTCAAAGTCCTTATTCTGAATGAAAGAAGCCAGACTCAGAAAGACCCACAGTGTGTGACTGCATGCATCAGCGTCCTAGAACATGCAAACTAGTTTGTAGTGGCAGAGAACAGATGATCAAGACATAGGCTTGTAGGGCGGGATGGTCTGCACAAATCATGGGATCTGAGAAGCAGTGGAAACACTCTGCATCTTGATTGTGGATGTTCCTACAGGTGGATAAATCTCTTAAAGTTCATTGAATTTACACTTTAAATAGATGAGTTTATTGCACATAAATTATACCTCAATAAGGATGATATAAAATATTTTTAGCTGTATTATGTGTTTACTTTTAAGACTGACTTCACTTGTGACTGAGCTGGATGTAGTTTTGTTTTGTTTTGTTTTGTTTTTGTTAAGTTGCTTCTCTTACCATCTGCTTTAGGGATTTCTTTTAAAAACTGGTTCTGTGATGAAATCTTGTTGAGGACCAATATTCACATAAGATGGAATATTTTAAAAGACCAAGCTAAGCAGAAATCTTAATGTGTTAAATTTAACAATACAGAAAGATAGGTAGTGTTATCTCAGACTTTACGGATAGTAAACCCGTGGCTGAGGACACTAAGCATGATACATGGCTCATGACACACTGAGTCCTGATGCAGGTCAGATTTGAACCTAAAGATGCTTGACTCCAAGCTTAGATTTCTCCACCTCTCTAGGGTGTCCTCTCACACACACCCATCCCCCCATTAAACTGATACTTAGTTTGGGAGTAATTAACTCTTTAAAACATCATTATGTCTCAGGTGGATCTTTCAGTATCTCAGATGGATTCAGGTTTTACATTGGGCCAGAGATCATCAGGCATTTTTGAAGTTTATCAATATTACAACTCTTGTGGGTAAAAGTCTCAGATGATATGAAATTTAGGGATATTTTTCTTTCATGAAGTTGCTTTGTAAACATTTTTACTGTGATAGCACCTTGTTATGATATGTCAGTATTTCTTGATTTCTTTGGTTTTATTACAGGGAGTTCCTGTAGATGGTCATGAGATTAAAATGAATGTGTTTTCTGCAAGTGATTTTTTTTTGCAAGTGATTTTGAAACCATTCTTTGATGATATGATTTACCATGTCTAGTGCAAGCATCTAAATGAATTCTCACCCCACGGGTGATGCTTATGCTTATCTTCTTCTCTGTTGTAGGTAGTTCGATATTTGGCTGGTTGTGGACTGCAGAGTTGCCAGATGCTAGTGTCAAAGGGTTATCCAGACATTGGGTGGAATCCAGTTGAAGGAGAGAGATATCTTGACTTTCTCAGATTTGCTGTCTTCTGTAATGGTAGGATGAATCTCGTAGGGTCTTTTAAAAACATTATTTTAAAACTAAAAAAAAAAAAGAAGAAGGTGCAAAATAATGAGGCATCCCAGCATTTTCATGAAGGAAGTAAATAGTAGTAAAGAAATTGACTATTTTGTAATCATTATGTTTTTTCACAGTAATCATTTATTTTAAAATATTTATTTTGATACATGCTAGGCTTTCATTATTAAAAATTTTAGGCACTTAGATTCTTGTTCTTTTTATCATTAGACTCTAATAATAGCTAGGATCTTCACTCTGTGTAACAAATGAACAAAAATAAATGGTTTCTGTCTCTATCGTGCTTTTATTTACTTTGAAAATGTGAAGTGAAAGAAAAGGGCTTTCCTGTGTCCTGTGTACGGAACCCTAGTCATTTGGATTCGACTTTGGCTCTGCTACTGCCTTATTTGATTTTAGTTAACTTTCTTCAAATGTAAATGAGTTAGTATAACGTTTCCTCTGAACTTCCACGTGGTCAATGCTTATTTCCTCCTGTTTGCCGTTTGATCCTAGGGGAGAGCGTGGAGGAGAATGCAAATGTTGTGGTGAGATTGCTCATTCGGAGGCCTGAGTGTTTCGGTCCTGCCTTGAGGGGGGAAGGTGGGAATGGCCTGCTCGCAGCCATGGAAGAAGCCATAAAAATAGCCGAGGATCCCTCTCGAGATGGTCCCTCACCAACTACCGGATCCAGCAAAACACCGTAGGTCAAATAAACACACTCTTAAAATTCAGTGATACTACCTGACTTCTAGTTTTACAAAATAAATTTTTGTTATCTTAATTGTAGTATAATACTCCAGTACTCAGGATTTCTGCCCTGGAAAATCAAATGTGTTTTGGGAGGAAGGGATGAGCAAAGAGACATCAGGAATATTGTGTGGGTTTAGTAAAAAGAAATTGAGATTGTAGAAGGAGATGTATTCTGTGAATTTTCTTAAGGCTCTATGGCATAGTGAGTTATTAAAAGATGACAGATGAGCCTTTGAAGTTAGAGTTTACTGGGAGGATAGCTGGAATGAGTTTTCCTGATAATTGTAAGTGAGAAAGAGGCCTTTAGCAAGAGGGTGGGGACTTACTTAAACTGGTGTATTGGCAAAGTAAAGAAAAGGGGATGTTGTCATTTTGAGGAATAAAGCGCTTTGTTTAGGTCTTGGTGGTAATAATGGGAGGCAGTGACTAACTTACATTTCTCCATAGTATATGTTGTTAACTCATTTCCAGCAATAAGTTCACCCAGGCATATTGCCCCCCCCCCCCTCTTTTTTTTTTTTGCCACATCACATGACATTTGGGATCTTAGTTCCCCAGCTAGAGATGGAACCTGTCCCCCCCTGCCGTTGAAGTGTGGAGTCTTCATGACTGGACCACCAGGGAAGTTCCAGATTCCTGCTCTTTTAATCTGTGGAGCTGAGTGTCCTGCTTGGGGGACATGTAACCACGCTGCTAGCACCTTTGGTAGAGATATAACATAAGGCTTAGTGGAGGAAAATTTCCAGGAAGAGAAGTTGTCCTGCAAATCCTGGTTCTCCCACTTAAAGATCTGGGATAAGTGTTCCATTCACTCTAGGACAAGGGTTCCAGGATGGGAGCACTCCAAAGGCATGTTATGTATTTATCAGTTAGTCGTTGACGAACTAGGGATCCCTTAGTTTTTCTAAGTAGTAGAATGTACATCAAGAGCTTGCTGGTCAAGGATCACATGAGTGGGTGTGCACTTGAGAGCTTTGAAGACAGCCTTGCAAGCCAGGAACAATATTGTCAACAAGTCTTCCTGTCACTCTGCAGACCATTAAGGCCAGATGAGGCAGCTGTCTGCCAGGCCTCCAAAGGGAAGAATGAGATGATCTTCCAGGGCCATCCAGATTTCTCTCTCATCAATGAGATAATGAAATATTTATGTTTTTCATGTCATATTACCTGGGAGTGGGTGGTTGGGCAGAGTAAACAAAGATAAGTAAATGAAATCACGTTTATGAAGTACTCTGGGAAAATCACTATTCTGGGAGTCTTGTAGGACAGATCTTTCTCTAATTGTGTGTTGTATAGAAAATCAAATTTACCAATTTCATCCATCAATTATTTTCTTTGTTAATATCCTCTTTGCCAGTAGAAATAAGCTGATGCCATCAAATTAACAAGTCCACTTTTTCCTTTCAAAGGATGTTTAATATTAAAGTTCCCACACATGTGTTCTTGGTGATAAAATCTCAAATAATATCTTTAACCCATTTTTTTTCTTTTAGAAATGACAAGCTGTATATTAAACATATATGTGAAAAGTGTCAGAGGAGGCAGAACTAATTACCATACTGGTCCCTTTCCTTTGAGAAGTATGTAATAAATCTGAAATGTTACTTTACTATCCTGCTTGCTTCCCTTTGTTTCTTTTGAAAAATCCATGAAAGTGATACAGACGAGGAAGAGGATGACACCATCCACATGGGAAATGCCATCATGACCTTCTATGCAGCCTTGATTGACCTGTTAGGACGCTGTGCTCCCGAGATGCATGTAAGTGTCTTGGAGTCCAGGAGCAACAATCCTGGCATATCTCTCTCTGTTAAGAGACCCATCACTGACAAAGAGCACAAAACATCCAAAACCAGTAATCTTCATGCTCCATTAAAAATAATAGCTGCAGCATAATTGCTGAACAAGTGTTTGTTTAGTTGGAAATACCTTGGTTATAAAAATTAGTAGTGAGATTTCAGTATGATTCACTAATAGAATAGTCAGTTTCTAATATATCTCTAAAACTCATATAAGACTTGCCACACTCTAAGAGGGAAAGAACATATTTTTTTTCTATATAATGTCCTTTCCTATTTTAGTGTATGCATAAAGCACTGCTCCTCTCAAGAATTATTTCTCTGCTATATAGTATTTAGTCCTTTTGAAGCTATGGAGCTGCTATGAGCTGACCACTTTTTTAAGGGGAAGTGGGAATAGGAGCAGTTTAGGGGAAAGGAAAGAGCTGTTGTAAACTTTCTGACCAAAATGTAATTGAAGTTTGTGGACTGATTCTCTGTGATACATTCTGATATTTTATACTTTTTTTCTGTTTTTCTCCATTGTATTAATTTTGAAAATGCTAGCCAGAGCCCATGAAATTAGCTTCATGATCTGTTGATGGGTGGGAAACAACCAGAGTTTGTAGCAGATGGACCAGTGCTATGGAGGAAGGCAAATATACTTCTGACTGCTCTGAGCATGAAGCCAGAATGCCTGTTAAATCACCTTTCTCCCTACCCTTCAAATCTTCGGTTTCAGGGGGACTTTGTTTCTGTCTTTTTTCTCTCACACCCATAAGTTAAAACTTTCTTGCTTTCTGGATGTAATCTTTTGTTGTGAATAGAGAGGAATCACAACGTGAAGAAATATTAGAATGTTAGAAAACCTGGAGTCTGATTTTTTTGTACGAACTTTCTGCCAGTGAGGTTTTCATTATAGTGAATGGGACTTGATTGTTAAAAAATTGTGTGTTGGGAGTGATTTCAGACAAAATCTTTATGCTGACAATATGTGTTCTTTCCCTATTAAAATAGTTGATCAAAGGAATCACAAGAGAAATAACGCTAGTAAATAGAAGATTCTTGTTCTGCTATATTAAAGGGGAAAAAAAAAACTAAATGACTTAATAAGGGACTAATCTTGGCATTTCTGAAATCTACTCATCTTCAGCAACCATTAATTGAAGGATCTCCTAGGTGTTAGAAAACTGTGCTTGTGTTTCATACCCTACATGTAGTGAAGGAACAAATGACTCCCTGGTTCTGGAAGTGTCCAGTCTGTTTCAGAGACTGGCTGAGACCTGTAACCATGAAAGATCTACATTCTTCATAGGTATTTTATTAGCCAGTGAAGGTCTGACACAGTGGTCCCCAACCTTTCTGACACCAGGGACGGGTTTCATGGAAGACAGTTTCTCCATGGATTGGGAAGAGAGGGATGGTTTGGGAATGATTCAGGTTCATTGCATTTATTGTACACTTTATTTCTATTATTATTACATTGTGATATATAATGATATAATTATACAACTTAACCATAATGCAGCATCAGTGGGAGCTTTGAGCTTGTTCTCCTGCAGCTAGACAGTCCCATCCTGGGGTCATGGGAGACAGTGACACCTGAAGTGAGTAATGAGGAGCAAGTGTAAATACAGATGAAACTTGGCTGGCTTGCCCCTCCTCTCACCTGCCATGTAGCTCAGTTTCTAACAGACCAGTAGAAGACTGGGGATGCCAGGTCTAACAGACCTGCTAGCACCCATGTTCATCATTTTCCCTCATTATTAACCCATTCCTGGGAGAAATCAGTGTAGACTATAGGTACAGATACAGTTACATTTTCATCACAAAACAAGGAAGAGACTAAAGAAGTCATAAATATTAGTATGTGTTCAGAGTCTAGAGATAATAATTTTTCCCTTTGTATGGTTGCTCTTTTTATGGATAGATATGTATGTGTAATTCTGGGCGGGTAAGCATTCACAGACTTATCAGGCTTAAAATATTGGGTTGGCCAAAAAGTTCATTTGGGTTTTTCTGTAAGATGGTATGGAAAAATCCAAGTGAACTTTTTTTTGGCTGATCCAGTACTTTAATACCCAAAAGAGGATAAAAGCTATTGTTCTAATGGAGGTACCTGTTGGCCTAGACGGCAACATATGACTCGTGTGTGCTAAAGTCAATGAAACTGATGTGGGCAAGTAAATATCTATCTGTAAGCCTGAAGTGGCAATTTCCAAGAGAGGTTCAACTTCATTGTTTATTTTTCATTAAATTTTTAAAATTAAAGTATAATTACTTCACAATATTATATTAGTTTCACATGTGCAACATAGTAATTCAAGATTGTTACAGGTTACAGTCTAAAGTTATTTGAAAATACTGGCTATATTCTCTGTGCTATACAGTATATCCTTGTATCTTATTTATTTTATATATAACAATTTTATCTCTTAATTCCCTAATGCTATCTTGCCCCTCCACCCTTCTCTCTGCCCATTGGTATCCACTGGTTTTTTTCTCTGTAACTGTGATCTGTTTCTGTTTTTGTTACATTTGTTCATTTGTGTTTTTTTTTAGATTCCACATACAATGATAACATATAGTATTTGTATTTCTCTGTCTGACTCAGTTCACTAAGCATAATACACTCTAGAGTATCCAGGGTATATATAATATATAATAATAATAATACAATAATATATCCTATACATAATATATACATAATATATGATATACATGTATCATATACATATATATCATATATATAAAATGTGTGTGTGTATACACCACAGCTTCATCCATTCATCTGTGGATGGACACTTGGGTTGCTTCTGTATCTAGGCAATTATAAATAATGCTGCTGTAAATGTTTGGATACATATATCTTTTCAAATTAGTGTTTTATTTCTTTGGATGTATATACAGGAGTGAAATTGCTGGATCATAGAGTGGTTCTATTAAAGAAGAAATCTAATTTTGTGTGTAATTAACAGAAAATTATTTCAGACTTAGATTCCCATTCTTTCACTTTTCCAGATAGAATTAGAACATTGATTTCAGACAATATTCTTCATTCCTTTGTTTTTCTGCCTGTAGTTGATTCATGCTGCCAAGGGAGAAGCCATCAGAATCAGGTCTATTTTGAGATCTCTGATTCCATTGGGAGATTTGGTGGGAGTGATCAGCATCGCTTTTCAGATGCCCACAATAGCCAAAGGTAAGGCTATCTTCCATTCTTTGTAATTCAGTAGGACATTGGATGATGTGATGGTGGCTCAGATGGCAAAGAATCCGTCTACAGTGCAGGATACCTGGGTCCGATCCCTGGGTTGGGAAGATCCCTGGAGGAGGGCATGGCAACCCACTCCCATATTCTTGCCTGGAGAATCCCCATGGACAGAGGAGCCTGGCGGGCTACAGTCCATGGGGTCACAAAGAGTCAGACATGACCGAGGGACTGAGCACAGGACATTGGATGATGTGTTGTCTTCAGTAATGTCATAGTGCTCACAGTTTCTCTCCTTGCAGCATAGTACAGTTATATGTTTCTTTTAAAAAATTAACCACGAAGTACATTATTTTATAAAATATTTTCTGTAGTCCTTGTTTTTAAACAGCTATGTTTCCAATGGGATTTTATTCTTTTTCATGTGACATTGCAGTTTCCCGAGAAGAAGAAATAGACACCTCAGCTGTCTGTCTAATATCTCTCCTGGAGTTCTTTGGTCCTCCATTCTTCACTGTCTTTCTTGACAGCAATACTTTAATTCACTCTTTTTGATTGTTTTCGTGGACATTTTCTTTCTGATTTTTTAAAGATTTTTTTTTTGGTATGGACCATTTTTAAAGTATTTATTAAACTTGTTACAGTATTGCTTCTGTTGTTTATGTTTTGGGTTTTTGGCCATGAGGCATACAGGATCTTAGCTCTCTGACCAGGTACTGAACCTGCACCCTCTGCATTGGAGGGTGAAGTCTTAACCACTGGACTACCAGGGTAGTCCCATTTGTGGTCACTTTATTATAATGCTTTTTTTCCCCCTAAAACAATGGTCATAGCTTTTGACTTAGGGATTTAAAAATCCCCAGTGTGTTCAAAGAAGTAGGCTTTTTAAGACTAAGGAGAACATATTTTAAAAAGATTTCTTTTTCCCTAGTTTGACCCAACATTTGTTATTCTTTTACAACATGTAATTTTTGGTTTAGAAACTGCTTATGATTAGTTTACAGTATTAATTCAAAAGCATACAAAATAAAATCAACAGACTCTGCATATAAATACCCAGAAGCTATGGCTCCTCGTGCCCCTGCCCGGGTCTAGGGAGAAGATGGGAGGGGGCCTCTCAGGAGGGATGGAGTGAAGGGGTTGGTAATAAGGTCCCAGCCTTCTCTCACACTGAGCCTCTGTGATGCCCCAGACTATAGCAGAAATGGCACATGGCTTGGACTCAAGGCCTAATTCCCTGTTGGTATTATAATTCACTCTGCCTAACATAAGAAGATATAAGCAGTTACTGAAGGCACCTAAAAGATATGTTAGATCCAAATTATACTTTATTTTCCCTTATTCCAATTGGAATTTTGTTCAGTTTTAAAGACTTTATTGGATATTGTTGCATATGTCATTTTAAAAAAATGTTTATTTATTTGACTGGGTCAGATCTTAGTTGCAGCGTGCATGATCGTTGTTGCATCATGTGGGATCTTTCGTTGTGGTGCATCGACTCTAGTTGTGGCACATGGGCTCGATAAGTTATCACGTGCAGGCTTAGTTGCTCCACTGCATGTGGGATCCTAGATCCTGGACCAGATATTGAACCCGCATCCACTGTGTTGCAAGGCAGATTCTTAACTACTAGACCACCAGAGAAGTCCCATTTATATATCATTTTTGTAGCCAACCAATCCATCCTAAAGGAAGTCAGTCCTGAATATTCGTTGGAAGGACTGATGCTGAAGCTGAAACTCCAATACTTTGGCCACCTGTTGGGAGGAACTGACTCATTGCAAAAGACCCTGATGCTGGGAAAGATTGAAGGCGGGAGGAGAAGGGCACAACAGAGGATGAGATGGTTGGACGGCATCACCGATTCACTGGACATGAGTTTGAGTAAACTCCGGGAGTTGGTGATGGACAGGGAGGCCTGGCGTGCTGCAGTCCACGGGGTCGCAAAGAGTCGTACATGAGTGAGTGACTGCACTGAACAGAACTGATGAATTTAGATTGAAAATTTGATTAGATAGGAAGTACATATGATGGCCCTTTTCTTTCATGAATTATTCCCAGAGAAGATTAACTGTTAATAACTCAAATCTAGGATGAGGGGATTGCGGTGTGACCGAAGATGCTTATCCTACATGCCAGCTCTATGATTGTTAGGAAGTGAAGTTTCATGTGTGTTAACCTAACACACTGACATCTCCAGGTGACAGAAAAGTTGTGATAACTGAATACTCATTCTAATTTTAAGGAAAGCTGGACCTTAAAACTTGTCCCCTAGCTTTTTGTCTTCCCACTTTCAGTTCAGTCACTCAGCTGTGTCCAACTCTTTGAGCCCCCATGGACTGCAACATGCCAGTCTTCCCTGTCCATCACCAAATCCTGGAGTTTCTAAAATTCATGTCCATTGATTTGGTGCTGCCATCCAACCATCTCATCCTCTGTCATCCCCTTCTCCTCTTGCCTTCAATCTTTCCCAGCATCAGGGTCTTTTCAAATGAGTCAGTTCTTTGCATCATGTGGCCAAAGTATTGGAATTTCAGCTTCAGCATCAGTCCTTCCAATGAATAGTCAGGACTGATTTCCTTTAGGATGGACTGGTTGGATCTCCTTGCAGTTCAAGGGGCTTCAAGAGTCTTCTCCAACACCACAGTTCAAAAGCATCAATTCTTCAGTACGCAGCTTTCTTTATAGTCCAGCTCTCACATCCATACATGACTACTGGAAAAACCAAAGCTTTGACTACATAGACCTTTGTTGGCAAAGTGATGTCTCTGCTTTTTAATATGCTGCCTAGGTTGGTCATAACTTTTCTCCCAAGGAGTAAGCGTCTTTTAATTTCGTGGCTGCAGTCACCATCTGCAGTGATTTTGGAGCCCCCCTAAAATAAAGTCTCTCACTGTTTCCATTGTTTCCCTCTCTATTTGCCATGGAGTGGTGGGACCAGATGCCATGATCTTAGTTTTCTAAATGTTGACTGACCAACTTTTTCATTCTCCTCTTTCACTTTCATGAAGAGGCTCTTTAGTTCTTCTTCACTTTCTGCCATAAGGGTGATGTCATCTGCATATCTGAGGTTATTGATATTTCTCCTGGCAATTGATTCCAGCTTATGCTTCATCCAGCCCAGCATTTCTCATGATGTGCTCTGCATATAAGTTAAATAAGCAGGGTGACAATATACAGCCTTGATATACTCCTTTTCCTATTTGGATCCAGTCTGCTATTTCATGTCCCATTCTAACTGTTGTTTCCTGACCTGCATACACTTCCTCAGAAGGCAGGTCAGGTGATCTGGTATTTCCATCTCTTGAAGGATTCTCTTGGGGTTGCTTGTGATCCACACGACTAATTGTGTGATCCACACAATTGTGATCCACACGACCAGTTGACTATTGGCATAGTCAATAAAGCAGAAGTAGATGTTTTTCTGGAACTCTCTTGCTTTTTTGATCCAACAGATGTTGGCAGTTTGATCTCTGATTCCTCTGCCTTTTCTAAATCCAGTTTGAACATTTGGAAGTTCACATTTCATGTACTGTTGAAGCCTGGCTTGGAGAATTTTGAGCATTACTTGACTAGCGTGTGAGATGAGTGCAATTGTGTGGTAGTTTGAGCATTCTTTGTCATTGCCTTTCTTTGGGATTGGAATGAAAACTGACCTTTTCCAGTCCTGCGACCACTGCTGAGTTTTCCAAACTTGCTGGCATATTGAGTGCAGCAATTTCACAGCATCATCTTTTACGATTTGAAATAGCTCAACTGGAATTCCATCACCTCCACTAGCTTTGTTTGTAGTGATGCTTCCTAAGGTCCACTTGACTTCACATTCCAGGATGTCTGAGTCCAGGTGAGTGATCACACCATCATGGTTATCCGGGTCATGAAGATCTTTTTTGTATAGTTCTTCTGTGTATTTTTTCCACTTCTTAATCTTCTGCTTCTCTTAGGTCCATACTATTTCTGTCCTTTATTGTGCCCATCTTTGCATGAAATGTTCCCTTGGTATCTCTAGTTTTCTTGAAGAGATCTCTAGTCTTTCCCATTCTATTGTTTTCCTCTATTTCTTTGCATTGATCACTGAGGAAAACTTTCTTATATCTCCTTGCTCATCTTTGGAACTCTGCATTCCAATGGGCGTATCTTTCCTTTTCTCCTTTGCCTTTCGCTTCTCTTCTTTTCACAGCTATTTGTAAGGCCTCCTCAAACATTTTGCCTTTTTACATTTCTTCTTCTTGGAGATGGTCTTGATCCCTGACTCCTCTATAGTCTCACAACCGCCATCCATAGTTCTTTAGGCACTCTCTATCAGATCTAATCCCTTGAATGTATTTGTCACTTCCACTTTATAATTGTAAGGGATTTGATTTAGGTCATACCTGAATGTTCTAGTGGTTTTCCCTTTTCTTCAATTTAATTCTGAATTTGGCAATAAGAAGTTCATGATTTGAGCCACAGTCAGCTCCTGGTCTTGTTTTTGCTGACTGTATAGAGCTTCTCCATCTTTGGCTGCAAAGAATATAATCAATCTGATATCATTATTGACCATCTGGTGATGCCCATGTGTAGAGTCTTCTCTTGCAATGTTGGAAGAGGGTGTTTGCTATGACCAGTGCATTCTCTTGGCGAAACGCTATTAACCTTTGTCCTGCTTCATTCTGTACTCCAAGGCTAAATTTGCCTGTTACTCCAGGTATTTCTTGACTTTTGCATTCTAGTCCCCTATAATGAAAAGGACATCTTTTTGGGGTGTTTTAAAAGGTCTTGTAGGTCTTCATAGAACCATTCAATTTCAGCTTCTTCAGCATTACTGGTCAGGGCATAGACTTGGATTACTGTGATATTGAATGGTTTGCCTTGGAAACGAACAGAGATCATTCTGTCGTTTTTGAGATTGCATCCAAGTACTGCATTTTGGACTCTTTTGTTGACTATGATGGCTGCTCCATTTTTTTCCAAGGGATCCTTGCCCACAGTGGTAGATATAATGGTCATCTGAGTTAAATTCACCCATTCCATTCCATTTTAGTTCTCTGATTCCTAAAATGTTGATGTTCACTTTTGCCATCTCCTGTTTGATCACTTCCAATTTGCCTTGATTCATGGACCTAACATTCTAGGTTCCTATGCAATAGTGCTATTTACAGCAATGGACTTTACTTCCATCACCAGTCACATCCACACTGGGTGTTGTTTTTGCTTTGGCTCCATCTCTTCACTCCTTCTGGATTTATTTTTCCACTGATCTCCAGTAGCATTTTGGGTGCCTATTGACCTGGTGAGCTCATCTTTCAGTGTCCTATTTTTGCCTTTTCATGCTGTTCATGGGATTCTCAGTGACACACAGACTGGGAAATAAATAAATGCTAGATTTTACATTTAAAATTAGTAATAACGTGGAACTAAGAACAAGGATTATATGAGTGTTCAGACTTCTCTCTCAGAATTGCTCCAAAAGTTGCAATAGACCTCCTTTTCATCCAACTATCTATCTTTTGTTATTGTTGTTATTCCGTCACTAACTTGTGTCTGACTCTGCGACCCCATGAACTGCAATGTGCCAGTTTCTTCTTTCTTTACTAACTTTTCAGATTTTTCTAGTTAGTTTCTTTCTTGTTCCACCTAGTTGTGTTATAATAAAGTTATGATTTTTTTTTGGTCATAAATATGAGCTATAAAAATGTTCAAGCTACCACACAGTTGCATTCATTTCACATGCTAGCAAGATTATGGTCAAAATCCTTCAAGCGAGGCTTCAACAGTATACGAATTGAGGACTTTTGTATGTACAAACAGGATTTAGAAAAGGTAGAGGAACCAGAGATCAAATTGCCAACATATTTTGGATCATAAAAAAAGCAAGGTCATTCCAGAAAAGCATCTACTTCTGCTTCATTGACTACGCTAAAGCCTTTGACTGTGTGGATCACAACAAATTGTGGAAAACACTTAAAGAGATGGAAATACCAGACAACCTTACCTGCCTCTTGTGAATCCTATATGCAGGTCAAGAAGCAACAATTAGAACCGGACATGGAACAGACTGGTTCCAAATTGGTAAAGGAGTACGTCAAGGCTGTATGTTGTCACCCTGCTTATTTAACTTATATGCAGAGTACACCATGCAAAATGCCGGGCCAGATGAATCATAAGCTGGAATCAAGATTGCTGGGAGAAGTATCAATAACCTCAGATATGCAGATGACACCATCCTTATGGCAGAAAGTGAAGAGGAACTAAAGAGCCTTTTGATGAAAGTGAAAAAGTTGGCTTAAAACTCAACATTAAAAAAATTAAGATCAAGGCATCCAATCCCATCACTTCATGGCAAATAAATGGACAAAAAAATGGAAACAGTGACAGATGTTATTCTCTTTGGCTCCAAAATCACTGGGGATGGTGACTGCAGCCATGAAAATAAAAGACACCTCTTGGAAGAAAAGCTGTGGCCACCCTAGACAGCATATTGAAATGCAGAGACATCACTTTGCCTCTGCCGATAGAGGTCTGTATAGTCAAAGCTGTGGTTTTTCCAGTAGTCACGTATGGATGTGGAAGTTGGACCATTCAAGGCTGAGCACCAAAGAAGTGATGCTTTTGAACTGTGGTATTGGAGAAGACTCTTGAGAGTCCCTTCGGCCACAAGAATACCATACCAGTCAATCCTAAAGGAAATCAATCCTGAATATTCATTGGAAGGACTGATGCTGAAGCTCCAATACTTTGGCCACCTGATGCAAAGAGCCGACTCATTGGAAAGGACTCTGATGCTGGGAAAGACTGAAGGCAGGAGGAGAAGGGGATGACAGAGGATGAGATGGTGGGTTTGTATAATTGATTTGATGGACATGAGTTTGAGCCAACTCCCGGAGATAGTGAAGGACAGGGAAGCCTGGGATGCTGGAGTCCATGGAGTAACAGAGTCAGACACGACTGAGCGACTGATTAACGACAATGAAGTATATTGCCTAACTTGGAATTAAAGAATTTTATGTGTGGGCTATCATAATCGCAGTGAAAGTTAGTTTTTAAAATGCCATCTACTGGTCATTGTTAAATTATTGCGTTTTTTATTTAACCTCTATTGAGAATGTTGCGCTTCCATGGAGGCTCAGTGGTAAAGACTCAGCCTGCCAGTGCAGGAGACATAGACTCAATTCCTGGTCCAGGAAGATCCTTTGGAGAAGGAGATGGCAACCCACTCTGGTATTCTTGCCTGGGAAATCCCATGGACAGAGGAGCTTGGAGGGCTACAGTCTATGGGGTCATAAAGAGTTTGGCATGACTTAGCAACCAAATAACAACAAATGGAGAACATAGAAACTTTTATGTCTTTGTTTTGCTGTGTTACACCTTAAATCAACCTTAAAACTCAAACCATCAATATTCTTATGTTTCAATGGGAAATCAGTTGGTTCTTTAAGCATCACCAGTTATCAGTGATAATTTCTGTTTTGTATTTAGTGTGTAAAGCTAAAGACTTTTTCATACATTGTTTCCCTGAGTCTGAGGTTTTTTAAATTCTTATTTTATATAGAGTATAGTTGCTTTACTATGTTGTTAGTTTCAAGGGTATAGAAAATTGATTCAGTTATATACACACATATATTTATATATTCTTTTAGGGTTCTTTCTCCATTTAGGTTATTACAGAGCATTGAGTAGAGTTCCCTGTGCTTTAGAGTAGGTTCTTATTTATTATCTATTTTATATATAGGAGTTGTTTTTGTTTAGTGACTAACTCATGCATGGTTCTTTGTGACCCCTATGGACTGTAGCCTGCCAGGCGCCTCTACCCAAGAGATTCTCCAGGCAAGAATACTGGAACGGGTTACCGTTTCCTTCTCCAAGGGATCTTCCCGACCCAATGATCTAACTCACATCTCCTGCATCGCAGGCAGATTCTTTATCACTGAACCATCAGGGAAGCCAATATATACTAATGTGTATATATTGATCCCAACCTCATAATTTATCTCTCCCTTCCCCCACCTTTCCCCTTTGGTAATGCTAAGTTTGTTTACTAAGTCCTGTAAGTTGGTTTCTGTTTTGTAAATAAGTTAGTTTGTATCATTTTTTAGATTCCGCATGTAAGTGACATTTGTCTTTGACTTACTTTACTTAGTATGGTAGTCTCCAGGTCCATCCATGTTGCTCCAATGCATTATTCCATTCTTTTTATGGCTAATATTCCATTGTTCATATGTACTACATCTTCTTTATCCTTTCATCTGTCAGTGGACACAGGTTGCTTCCATGCCCTGGCTATTATAAATAGTGCTGCTCCAAACACTGAGATGTGTTAAATTTTTGAATTATGGTTTTGTCCAGTTATGTGCCCAGGAGTGGGATTTCTGGATCATATGGTAGTTCTATTTTTAGTTATTTAAGAAACCTTTACACTGTTCTCTGTAAGTGGGTAGCCCACTATACATTCCTACCAATAATGTAGGAGGGTTCACTTTTCTCCACACCCTCTCCAGCATTTATTGTTTATAGATTTTTTGGTGGACCAGTTTTCACCAGTCTTAAAAATTTTTATTATACTTACCCTAGCCCAAAATGATAATGAAAGAAGGAGGAGTTTAGAAAACGTAAGGGTCAGGTATCTAATCTCAAGAATAGATGCTCTTTTCCTGCATCTCTTGAATGGAGCAGATTTCCACAGGCTGTCTGAGCCAGTGATTTCAGGCGATGGATGATGACGGGAGCACGGAGTAAAGCCAGTGCAACTGACATTTCTTATTCAGTGTCATTAGAGCTTGCTGATTCAATGCAGGGATTAAATTACCTGGATCGGATTTTAAGTGCAGTTTTATTTAGTTTAAATCTAAGTTTGCCGATGACTAGATACACAACCTTGGACAAGTTAGCTAACTTTTCTGAAAGCTGATTTTTATCTTGTGTTGAATGAAGATAATAATGCCCCCTTCATACTGCTCTTGTGGACATTTTATGAGATTGTATCTGGAACACTCCTAACAGTACCTGACAACAGCACAGATGTCAAGAGTTATTATTATTGTATTAATAATTATAGGAAGGAAGATATTAGTTATATTATTTGTTATAAGGAATGGAAATAATTTGGCATTAGTCTTCAATCCAATCTTCCTTTAAAACACCTTTTGTTCATTTTTATGTTCAGATTTAGTCATTGAGTATGGGTGAAAACAAAAATGTTGTGACTTTGTTATTTCAGGTTGGGTATGGTCATGTATCATCTTTCTCAGGGGCCTGCTTTTTTTCAACATTTGCATGTGTTAAAAATTCTGTGATATAATTTGTGGACTCTTACAGTGTATTTCAGCAACAATTTGGCATAATTATCCCATGGTCAAACAGAAAACAAGTTTTTTCTCCAGTATTTTAGATTGGCGTGTAATTCCCTAATTTTTCATTTCAGTGATCCCATCTATGAATCTATGAAGTTATACTAAGGAATTCACTCCACTATATAGGCATCAAGTGTTGACTGTCGATAGAGAAAATAATATGGCTCTCAAATATGTTTTACATGTTATTAAATGCTATTATGATTAATGAAACATATTTCATTTGAAAGTCAAACTGGTTCATAGAGTTTTGTTCATTATTTTATAATTCTTTAAGCCATATATATGGAAGTGATGTAAACATACCATGATTATCACATAGAGTACATGAGTCTTACTAATGTTTTAAAGACCTGCTCTTGTTCTGAAAAGACTGCAAACCTTGCTTTACATGTTAGCTTTTAGGATATTTACCCCTAGTTTTATAATTGGATTATGGATGTCATTTTGTTTCCTTCTCAGAATCTGGCATAATACTCTGTCCTAATCACATGCACAATTAACAAATGGATGCTAAAATAGCGTTTAAATGACCTTGGATGTACAGTGCACTGCCATGTTTTCTCAGCTGATTCCCAGCCCTTACTTGAATGTATTAGAAGAACAGAAAATCATTCAACTGATAACTTTATTTAAAACGTGAGAGGCTGGAAAGTAGCCATTTGTAATCAGTCTTCATGGATGGCGTGGCCATTAACAACAGTATCACCTTCTCTCTTTTAGATGGGAATGTGGTGGAGCCTGACATGTCTGCAGGGTTTTGTCCAGATCACAAGGCAGCCATGGTTTTGTTCCTTGACAGGGTCTATGGAATTGAGGTTCAGGATTTCCTCCTCCATCTTCTTGAGGTTGGCTTTCTGCCAGATCTCCGGGCTGCTGCTTCCTTAGACACGGTAATGATTTGAACAAATGAATTCTGCAACTTTTAACTCTTCAGTCTCTGCCACCTGAAATTCTTTCACAGATATATTCATTCATTCATTCATTGTCCCCACATGTTTATCGAATGACAATTTTTTAGGGTATCAGAGAGTAAACAGAAAATAAGATAAACTATATCCTCAAGGAATTTACTGAATAGTGGAGAAAATGGAAAACCCAAAGAGTACAGTAAGAATTCTGATCAGTGCAATGGAAGACAGTAAGAAGTTTATATAACTCTGATTAAGGAGGTCATAGTGGTTCCTGTTCAACTTCTAAGTCGACATAAATAATTGTGTGTCTCAGTAAAAGCAATTAAAGTATTAAAAAGGTCTAGTGAACATTGTTGAGTCTTTCAACCACAGTATCATCCTGTTGTGTTCATTTTTTAATGTACATATAAATTAAAATCTGTCTTGTGAGATCAGCAGCCCATGTCAAGAAACTGCCACCATCAGTGTAAATGTTCTACTATTTGAAACATTTTAAAAATAAGCCGGAATGCTAAATGTTATTCTACACATATATAAGCCGGAATGCTAAATGTTATTCTAGTAGTTGTAATAATACCTTGTTTTATTCTCAATTGTATGTCTTGTTGATATCAGAGGAAATCAGATCTTGAGTTGGCAGTAGCTCCCTCATGAAAACCGTGAGAGGAGAATCATAAAAATGAAACTGAATTCTTTTTTCTTTTTTTGGTTGTGTTCATGTGAATTTCTGAACCTATGTATTATAGATGATAGCATGGTAGGACAATCAACCTTTGACTGTTGATTCTGATTGACATGAGCATAAATACGATGAGTATATATATGACATGAGTATAAAGTGTTTGAAATTTACTGTGAGAATAAACTCCTTTCTTTTGCCTCTGCTAGTAAAGGGAGAGTCTCCCATTCTTTGATATCATTAGCATCTTCATCTTTCATCCATCCTACCCTTCACATTTTATTATAGAACATGAACTTCTGTGACTTTTTGATGAGATAACTATTATTTCATTCATTTTTATCTATTGATGAGCAATTAAAAATCTGTTGTTTTTAGTGGTTAAAAAAAAAGCATATGAACCACAGTTAAAGCTGTAACAGAGGAATCCATTTCCATATTACATACTTTTGTCAATTTCTGGATAGTGAAATAACATGTCAGCATGTATGTCCCTTTGAAGGTTGCCTCCTGACCAATGCAGATGATGGTCTCCTCTTCAATTCCCTTCCAGGCTGCTTTGAGTGCCACAGACATGGCCCTGGCCCTCAATCGGTACCTCTGCACAGCCGTGCTCCCCTTGTTGACAAGGTGCGCTCCTCTTTTTGCGGGCACCGAGCACCATGCTTCTCTCATTGACTCGTTGCTTCACACTGTGTACCGGCTTTCTAAGGGCTGCTCGCTCACCAAAGCTCAACGGGATTCCATAGAAGTGTGTTTACTCTCTATCTGTGGGTAAGTGGACAATGAAATCTATTTCATGTTTCTTTAAATGAGAGCATTTACTCCATGGTCCTTGACAATTTGTTACGAATGTTAACAACAATTTCTGGACCAGAAAATTAATTCGTGTTAGTCATTGTTGTGCACCGAGTTATGAGTCTTACCGGAGCACTCTTGCTCCTGATCAAATTCAGGAGTGTTCCTCCAAGACTCTGTAGGTATCTAGCCATTGAATATGGTGTTGGACTGATGATGCTGTTCTGGATGTTGGCAGGTAAAGTTGTTGTGTGGGGAATCCCTGGCTGTGTTAGTGTAGGATTAACCTTTTAACTGTGTGTAATGGTTTTTAACTCCTCTTCTGGAAGAGAAAAGAAAAAAAAAGAGACTTATTAAAGGTAAAAAAGAAATACATCTAGTAATATAGTAAAAACAGTAAAGTATGGCCTATGTTTGACAGTGATGGAAATCAAGGGTCTTACTAGGAAAACCAGAAACATGTATCTTCTTCTGAAGTTCTGACAAGTGCAAGTGACAATTTCTCAGACCCCTATCTAGGTTAATGGTTTCTTCCTAATGGACAGGACCTCTTGGAGGGGAAAGCTTGCAGTCTGTCCAGATCATTGGTGAAGGAAGGGTTTTCACTCACAGTGGAATGAGTGTATGGGTGTAGGAGCCAGATGGGACTGAGAGAGGTTAGAGATTAGTTCATAATCTTAGTTTCCTGACCCTACAGTTCTGTGAAATGGAATCAAAACCTGACTCACTGATTTTTTCCAAAATATTAGATGAGGTGAAGCACTCGGGATTACCAGAGTAATAAATGGTCACAGGGTGTTAGTTTGCTTTCCCTTCCTCCTCTGGCAAAATTTCTTAGTCTTTCTCTTCCTCTTGCTCCTACTCTCCCTCTTTCTGCTTCTGATCTGGTCACTGAGCCCCTTCCCACCCATTGAAAAGAGAGAATAGCATTTACTAAATTAATAGGAACAGTGGGCTCTGTGGCTTTGACTGGTGAGAAGGGAAGGGGCTGAAGAGGAACATCTCCTATAGCAAATGAAGGTTGATCTTCAGATCAGGGAGCTAGAGATGAGTTTGAAATATAACCTTTTATGAAATTACATAACTCTCAGTTAATCTTTGAATTAGGAACACCTAAAATGAACATCATCTGAAGAGAAGTGTAGGTATAGGTTCTTGGGGTGTATAATCTGGTTTAATGAATTAGTTACTTAGTTTAAACATTATTAGATATTCATTATTAAAATTAGCTTTGTTCCACCAGCCAATTGAGACCTTCTATGATGCAACACTTACTCAGACGATTAGTATTTGATGTCCCATTATTAAATGAACACGCAAAGATGCCTCTTAAGGTAAGTATAGGAAATGTTTGTAGTTATTTGATTACTGGGTACTCTGACTTTGTTTCCTATTACAATATGTACATTTCTTAAATTCATCATGTTTAATATTGAATGCTGGAAATTTTCTTCCAGTTATTGAAATGGACATATAAGTTGTATTTGTGTGTACATCAACCTAAATAAACAAGTAATAAAAGGCCAGAGAAATCTTAAGATTGGTTTACTGTATGTCAGTGGAAATAGAAATCAGTGGAAAGAAAACAGGCCACAAGAAAAAGATGAGTCAATATATTCTTAAGCCAATATATTCTTATATACTATGGAAAACATGGTAATAGGCCTGACCTAAAGTATTAACAACCTCAAGGCATTAAGAATAGACTTTAAAAACAACATTTGCTAAGTCTGTTAATCAAATGACAGTTTCCAAATATCATCTCATAAGGTTCAAAATAATCCTTCTGTTTATGCAGTTACGGTTTACCATAGAGTATAGAAAATTGCCTGACATATTTGCTTCCCAGCTTTATTATTCTGCACAGGAAATGATCAAGTCTCATTCTGTCTTATTGACTTCGAATATTTTCTTGTTGTTGAATATCCCAATCCACACTGAGGATTAAGATGTTAGGGGTATACTAATAAATGATCTAGTGGCATGGTCTGTGCATGGAGGTCATTGTCCTGTAATGGACTTTTTATAGGTGAGCACTCTGCTCTGCCACCTGGTAAGCATTATATGTTTTTCTCATGGCCACACAGTAATAGTGCTATACAAAGAGGTTTGAGATAAAAATGAACTGCTGTTTTTTTGAGCTGCCATTACACTAATTTGTATTTAATAACAAAAACAATATTTCTCTATGAAAATTAATTTTGGTTTAATAAACCTAGGGAAATTAATGAATTCCATAAATTCTGTCCTTGCTGAAAATCCCATTTTTACCTGGGATAGTGCTTGTCACGTAGAATTTTCTTGATACAAATGAGCTAGAAGATACCTGAAAAAAGATACAGGATCACTTTATGTGATAAAACTCTTTTTGCATTATAGATAGTTCTATGTTAGTCCAAGCAAACTAGATCTCAGTATTTCATCATTTGAGATTCCTAAATTGTGTGTTTGTGTGTTTTGTAACTGAGAAGGATACTAAGTGAGAAAAAAAATATGTCTACAGTAAGATATGTAGTTAGTTTTAATAAGAGTAACTCTTATCAGTTTATTTTCCTTGTTAGATATAGGTAAGAGTCCAAAATGTATAGTTACTTTATAAAGATCATTTTATTAATTTGGCAATTAGTTGTGACTATTTCTTAATGTATTAATCACAAATATCTTATCCAAAGAGTTAATAAATAATGGAATCATGAAGTATAGTGATTAAGGATGGGCAGAGAGGAAGCAAACATATCCAGAGGGACTGTCCCCTGAGAATGCACGTTAGGTGCTGTATCCTCTGGGTCACCCTAACGCCAATCACTCTGTTAAATTCATGGATTCCAGGAGATAGCAAGTCATAAAATTATAAGTAAATGATAGCAACTAAAGTAGATCTCAGTACACAGATAGCCAATCAACCTCCTAAAGAATTCTTTTCGAGATAATTTGTGAAATTGGGTGTTCGGTCTTTAAATTGTAATCAGTGTTAAATCTTAAAGAGATATCCTATATAAGGTAATAGTATTTTCCAAAAGAATTCATATGGAATTGAGTAGTTTCCTTTCACTTGGCCTTATTACATGGCATTAGAATGCCATTGGGAGGAAATGGAAAAAAAATAACATTGAAGTATCTTTAGTTCAGTGCTCTTATAATTGTTTTCCTACCTAGCTGCTGACAAATCATTATGAAAGATGCTGGAAATATTACTGCCTGCCTGGAGGGTGGGGAAACTTCGGAGCTGCCTCAGAAGAAGAACTTCATTTATCAAGAAAGCTGTTCTGGGGCATCTTTGATGCCCTGTCTCAAAAGGTAATTTAATCTTTTGTGGATTTATTTGCATGATAAAATAATTGAAAAACCATAGGTTCTTTATAAGAAAGTGTTCCTAGTAGAATAGTGAAATGCTACCTTTACTTCTCAAGACTTGACATAATTTTGTTTTTTTTCTCTTTATAACAAATGTTGAGAATGCAGTTTATATTGACTTTTCATAATCATGATGGTAACCTGTTTCTTGTAATTACACACTTTTTTTTTTTTTTATTAGTTGGAGGCTAATTACTTCACAACATTTCAGTGGGTTTTGTCATACATTGATATGAATCAGCAATAGATTTACATGTATTCCCCATCCCGATCCCCCCTCCCACCTCCCTCTCCACCCGATTCCTCTGGGTCTTCCCAGTGCACCAGGCCCGAGCACTTGTCTCCTCCATCCCACCTGGGCTGGTGATCTGTTTCACCATAGATAGTATACATGCTGTTCTTTCGAAACATCCCACCCTCACCTTCTCCCACAGAGTTCACAAGTCTGTTCTATACTTCTGTGTCTCTTTTTCTGTTCTGCATATAGGGTTATCGTTACCATCTTTCTAAATTCCATATATATGTGTTAGTATGCTGTAATGTTCTTTATCTTTCTGGCTTACTTCACTCTGTATAAGGGGCTCCAGCTTCATCCATCTCATTAGAACTGATTCAAATGAATTCTTTTTAACGGCTGAGTAATATTCCATGGTGTGTATGTACCACAGCTTCCTTATCCATTCATCTGCTGATGGGCATCTAGGTTGCTTCCATGTCCTGGCAATTATAAACAGTGCTGTGATGAACATTGGGGTGCACGTGTCTCTTTCAGATCTGGTTTCCTCAGTGAATTACACACTTTTTGACTTGAAAATGGCTAAGCATTTTAGCAGATTATTCACATGGATTGATCTATTTGGTATTTAGTATATATTTGAATATTTGATATATATCTGGTGTGTATATATATATATATATCTGGTATATATATTTGGTATATATTTGAATATCTGGCATATTCTGATATATATATATGTATCTGGTACATATATACATATATATATATATATATATATATATATTTGGTGTATATATCTTGTGTATATATTTGGTATATATTTGAATATCTGGCATATTCTGATATATATATATATGTATCTGGTACATATATATATATATACATATATATATATATCTGGTGTATATATCTGGTATATATATTTGGTATATATTTGAATATCTGGTATATTTGGACTTATTTGGACTCAAACCCTCCCTCATCAGTCACCTCCCCAGTCTTATAAAGCCTGAAGAAATCTTGTCAAATGTAAAAACATTAAATATTAGAGCTCTTAAAGTTATAATACTCCAGTAGCCTGACTGATTTCCCACATCTGCTGCTATGGTGATCTAGGTGTCTGCATTCACTCTTGCGTGACATCCTCTAATAGTTGCCAAATTTGCAGTGAATGGTTTTGTACACTTTTCAGGAAACTGAAGCATAGTATTTCAGTGAAAATCAGAACATGCTTGCTATGCTTATGCTTAAATCATTCATCAAAATCAGTTTGAATTCCCAGACAGACATTATCAGATGACTGGAATAGTGTAACAGAAGTTTGCTACATAATAAAGGAAGTTTATCTGTGATAACATGTGGTAGCTACATCTGAATGGTTTTTCTTGTTGAATTGTGTTTGGGAAACTGAGAGTCCTTTTAAAACAATATGTAGAACGTATTTTTATAAGAATTTGCAACTGTAAAAGTTAGCACTTAAAGTGAGATAACTTTAAAATAATTATTATTTTTGATTTTTTAAAAAATCTGTAAATACAGTTTAACTATGTAACTAATATACTTTTCCCTGGAAGTTTTGGTTATGCATTTTTCCTGTAAAAGTTCTTTCTCTGTTCAGAATTTTTTTTATACCTTGAAATGCAATGTATAAAATTAAAATTTCTTACTCTCTGGGTGTTATTCTTTAGGTATTTTTCATATATAGTCTTTATAGCATGGCACAGCGATAATCTGTAACTAGCTGTAATAATCTATAACTAATGTAGTCCTCGACTGAAATCATGTTTATGTTGTAAAAGCATGTCGTACACTTTGAATATTCAAGTTCACTTCACTTCACATATTGGAAAACAAACTTTTAGAGAAGCAAAGATTTTATTCTTTTTATGCTATGACTTCAGTGAAAAGCTTCAGTTTCTCTTATGTTTGGTGGGATTTAAGGCCATATTTTCCGTTTTCTAGAAAAAGAATCTTTGGGGGAACTGAGTTAGCTGAAGGTATTTCCGTTTTTCTCCTACAACATCCTGTCAGTTGCAGTGCTCATGTTGACAACTTTTGCTAAGTTGTAATGGGATATTTATTTATTTTTGGTCCTCCATTTCTTCCCAGAAATATGAACAAGAACTTTTCAAACTGGCACTGCCTTGCCTGAGTGCAGTTGCGGGAGCTTTGCCTCCAGACTACATGGAGTCAAATTATGTCAGTATGATGGAAAAACAGTCATCAATGGATTCTGAAGGGAACTTTAATCCACAACCTGTTGATACCTCAAAGTATGGACTCTTTCTATTGCAGCAGATTTTTATTGTAAATGATGTGTGAAGTCTGAAATTGAATAAGGTACTAAAGTGAACTTTCTCTCATCCATGCCCCCTTTGAATTGGTATCCTTTTAATAGGGGTCCCTTTACTTGATGAAATGATAGTAGTAATAATAATGGTTACATTAATACCAGAAATAGATAAGATGTACCTCCTAAGAGATATACTTTTAATATCACCAGGATTCTCTGTATGTAACCACATGGTTATATCTATAATCATGAGAATCAAGAAAGGATATCAGTTATCTTTTTAGTTGAAGTTCTCTCCTAAATGTTAAATTAGTAATTGCAGTCAACCTCTGTGTAGAGTCTTTGACTGGGATGCTTCCAGCATGCAGTGCAAGGCTATTTCTACGAGCAGTGGGGCATCACTTCATCATCACTACATCTCAGCCAGGCCTGGGGTTAGTAGTAGTCAGTGTTCAGCCTTATAAAGCACAGCATGAGAGTGAAGGGAATGTCAAATGAGAATATCTCTGGAAACTTTAGCGTGCAGTGAGGGTGCAGTGTGACAATCTCAACTACAGATACAATGTTACCTAACATTATGAAAGTTCTTCCATGGACCTGGTTGCGCAAATTGTTCTGCAGATCTTTGGGTATGTTAGGTGTTTGGGGTCTCAGCACTTTTGTTTTTGTTACTATCTTTAAGTAGAATCATGGTTTTCCACTTGCAAAGAGGCTGCTCTTCATGCCACATTGTCTTATGCATTCTGTAGTCACTCAGCAAGATCAGTATTAGCAAGGTAGTCACTTGGTAGTTATCATCCACAGCATCTGAATTCGCTTGGGTGTTCAACTTTCAGGCCTCTTGTGTCCCCCCAGCTGGTTTAGCTTCCATAACCAGATCAAAATTTTGACCCAAGTGGTATGCTGTTAGTTTGATAATGCCTTAAATTTGCATGTTTGGTATTTGATGACAGTCCTGTGAGAAAAGACTCTACCCCCCAGTATTTGGCTTATGTGATTGATTGATCCTTTGTATCTCTTCTAAAGTAAGTAAACCAAAATGTCACATGTTCACATTCCTTCGTGGGTAAGTTTGTGGTTTGCTAACATACAATGTAATCCAGAATTTTCAAATAACATCAGAACTATGTCATGGCTTTGATGTTGATTAATTGAATCCAATTAATGAGTAAATGCTGGGCATGTATATTAATTTACCTCAGTTTACCCCGTTGGGGACCTCTTAACAGATTAGGTTTGCATAGTGATATCAATAGTGTCTACATCTCTGTGATTTTTACGTATTGTTTTTAAAATACATGTGTGTCATAAAGTTCAATTACTAACTAATAACATGCGAGAAAAGAACAGTAAACCTCATTATATCAGGTTTTACTTATAATTCTATTCTCAAAGTTAACTGCATTAATAAGTTATTTTCATCAGTGAATGGAATTATATACATACTTAGTTTTTTGTTAATAGATATATGTGATAGTACCAAGTCTTATATTTACCATCAGACTTGGTCACCAATTGCATGGACTTAATGTCTGTTTGAGAGATTAAATATTTATTTAAACATGAAAGAACTTAAGCAGAAATGTTATCAAAATCATAAAGCATGGATTGATTAAATGCTTTTCCCTATAGTTCATATTAGTAACATTTAGAATTTATGTATAGACCATTATTTAAAATCATTCACACATCACTGGTTGTATTCAATTAACTTAAAATTAATTTTAGTACATTTCAAAAATGTAACAGATCACATTTCAGCAGCCTTTTACCCATTTATGGTTGTTGCAGAAGAGATTAAAATAAAAAAAGAATAACTTCAAAGAACCAATGTGAGAGTAAAGTATGTCTGTAAGCTCATTATCTAACTATACCTTTATTCAGATTTTTAAAAATAATTGGTGCAATCTATTGTCCTTTTCTTGCATACATTTAAATTATTTTTCTCATACTATGTAAAATTTTTATTGTGTATAATTTATATTAAGATATAAAGTATGAATAAATATAAGATGAGCAGATAGAATCTTATTTGCTTGACTTTTCTCATACTGTTTCTACCATATGGAAAAGTAATACCTTGTTAAACCAATTTTTTAACAGTTTTGCATTGAATGAAATATAAACAGTCATAAGCTGTGGAATAAATTATGAATGATTCCCTGAAAATCCTATGAAAATCAAGCCTCTTTTCTTTGTTTTTCTCATAGTATTACAATTCCTGAGAAGTTGGAATACTTCATTAACAAATATGCAGAACATGCCCATGACAAGTGGTCAATGGATAAGGTAAAAGTCAGAACCTCACATTCTAAATCATTAATGAATGTGCCTGATGACTGATTCTGCCTCACATGTTTCTGACCATGCCAATTTTCTACTTTCAAGTGAGAGCATTAGGTTAGGAAAGAACATTTAATTATGATTTGCTAATGTAATATTTAGCTCTGCCACTGATATACTTAGGATACACCTATGAATAAGAATATTTGTATTCATAAATAGCACAGTGTTAGAATAAGATGATGAAGGAGTAGTTGGATGTTGAGCACATCTCTCCCATGGATCCATCAGGAATACACCTTCAAACACAGAAGTGCATGCAGAACACCAGCTGAGAGCAGACAGGAGTACCTGACCAGAGGAGAAGAACATACAGAATCACGTAAAACTCGAGATCAAGCCCTGAGCCTTTGGAGTGGGAGCCCTGACTCCAAGACCCTAGACTACCAGAGAAGTAGCCCTCAGTCAGTTCAGTTCAGTCGCTCAGTCATGTCCGATCTTTGGGACCCCATGAATCGCAGCACGCCAGGCCTCTCTGTCCATCACCAACTCCTGGAGTTTACTCAAACTCATGTCTGTCGAGTCGGTGATGACATCCAGCCATCTCATCCTCTGCTGCTGCTGCTGCTAAGTCATGTCCGACTCTGTGTGACCCCACAGACGGCAGCCTACCGGGCTCTGCCGTCCCTGGGATTCTCCAGGCAAGGACACTGGAGTGGGTTGCCATTTCCTTTTCCGGTGCATGAAAGTGAAAAGTGAAAGTGAAGTCGCTCAGTAGTGTCTGACTCTTTGCGACCCCATGGACTCTACGGAGTATCAAATCGTGAGAACTCACACAAAGAAAACCACTTGAATAAAAGACCTGGCATCACCCAACCACCAGTAGCACCCTGTGCAGGATGCCCCATCTAAACAACAAATGAAACAAAAGCACAAACCGAACCATCAGCAGACAGGATCACCCCCTCACTCAGCCTTGCCCATCAGCGGAAAAACAAACAAAATATCAGCACCCATCTCACCCTCACACAAACCACTGGACCAACCTTAGCAGGGCAGAAATGAAAAGGAAGAAAGAATTCAACCTTGAAACCTGGGAAAAGGAGACCTCAAACACAATAAGTTAAAATAATGAAAAGGCAGAGAAATACTACACAAATTAAGGAACAAACCAGAAACACAGAAGTCCAAATAAACAAAGAGGAAATAAGCAAACTGCCTGAAAAAGAATTCAGAATAATGATAGTAAAAATGATCAAAAACCTTGAAAACAAAATGGAGAAAATGCAAGAATCAATTAACAAAGACCTGGAATAATTAAAAAATAAACATACAGAGACAAACAACACAATTACTGAAATTAAAAATACTTTGTAAGGAATCAGTAGCAGAATATCTGAAGCACAAGAATGAATCAGTGAGCTGGAAGATGAAATGGTGGAAATAACTTCTAAATAGCAGAATAAAGTAAAAAGAATGAAAAGAACTGAGGACAGTTTCAGAGACTTCTGGGACCGTATCAAATGCACCAATATTTGAATTATAGGGGTCCCAGAAGAAGAAGAGAAAAAGAAATGGTATAAGGAAATTTTTGAAGAGATTATAGTTGAAAATTTCCCTAACATGGAAAAGGAAATAGTCAAATCAAGTCCAAGAGGCACAAAGAGTCCCATACAGGATAAACACAAGGAGAAACACGCCAAGAGACATACTAATCAAACTAACAAAGACTAAACACAAAGAAAGAACATTAAAAGCAGCAAGGGAGAAGCAACAAGTACGTACAAGGGAAACCCCATACTCTTAACACCTGATCTTTCAGCAGAAACTCTGCAGGCCAGAAGGGAATGGCAGGATGTATTTAAAGTACTGAAAGAGAAAAATCTACAGCCAAGATTACAGTACCTGGCAAGGATCTCATTCAAAATTGATGGAGGAATAAAAAGCTTTTCAGACAAGCAAAAGTTAGAATTCAGTACCACCAAACCAGCTTTAGAACAAATGTTAAAGGGACTTATATAGTCAAGAAACACAAGAGAAGAAAAAAGATCTATAAAATAAATCCCAAACAATTAAGAAAATGGCAATAGGAACATGTATATCAATAATTACTTCAAATGTAAATGGACTAAATGTTCCAACCAAAAGACACAGACTGGCTGAATAGATACAAAATCAAGACCCATATATATGCTGTCTACAAGAAACCCACTTCAGACCTAAAGACACATGTGCTGAAAGTGAGAGGATGGAAAAATATATTCCATGAAAATGTGAAGCAAAAGAAAGCTGGAGTATCAATCCTCTTATCAGACAAAATAGACCTTAAAATAAAGAAGATTATAAGAGATAAGGAAGGACACTACATAATGATCAAGGGATCAGTCCAAGAGGAAGACATAACAATTGTAAATATCTATGCACCCAACATAGGAGCACCTCATTACATAAGACAGACACTAACTGACATAAAAGGAGAAATTGAGAGTGACACAATGATAGTAGGAGACATTAATACCCCATTCACACCAATGGACGGAGCATCAAAACAGAAAATTAATAAGGAAACACAAGTCTTAAATGATATATTAGATGAGATGGATCTCATTGATATCTTCAGGACATTCCATCCAAATGCAGAAGAATACACCTTCTTCTCAAGTGCACATAGAACATTTTCCAGGATTAACCGCATCTTGGGTCACAAATCAAACCTCAGTAAATTTAAGAAAATTGAAGTTGTATCAAGCATCTTCTCTGACCATGACACTGTGAGACTAGATATCAATTATAAGAAAAAAAATGTAAGAAACACAAACAACATGTTTCTAAATAGCCAACATGTTACTGAAGAAATCAAAAGGGAAATCAAAAAATTTCTAGAAACAAATGACGATGAAAACACAACTCAAAACCTATGGGATTCTGCAAAAGCAGTTCTAAGAGGGAGGTTTATAGCAATACAATCCTCCCTCAAGAAACAAGAAAAGCGCCAAATGGACAACCTAACTTTACACCTAAAACAACTGGAAAAAGAAGAACAAAAAAGCCCCCAAAATTAGTAGAAGGAAAGAAATCATAAAGATCAGAAATAAATGAAAAAGAAATGAAAGTATACTAAAGATTAATAAAACTAAAAGCTGGTTCTTTGAGAAGAACCAAAGAAGAAGCCTTGTCCAGACTCATCAAGAAAAGAAGAGAGAAGAAATCAAATCAACAAAATTAGAAAGGAAAAAGAGGTTGTAACAGACAATGCAGAGATACAAAGGATTTTAAGAGACTATTATGAGCAACTATATGGCAATAAAATGGATAACCTGGAAGAAATGGATAGATTCTTAGGAATGGCTAGTCTTCCAGGACTGAACCAGGAATAAATAGAAATTATGAACAACCCAATTATAAGCACTGAAATGGAAGCTGTGATCAAAAATCTCCCAAAAAAACAAAAGCCCGGGACCAGATGGCTTCACAGGAGAATTCTATCTAACATGTAGAGAAGAGCTTATGCTTATTCTTCTAAAACTCTTTCAGAAAATTACAGGGGAAGTAACACTTCCAAACTCGTTCTACAAGGCCTAATCACTCTGATACCAAAACCAGACAAAGAAACCACAAAAAAAGAAAACTACATTGGAGAAATGTCTGTTTAGTTCTTTGGCCCATTTTTTGATTGAGTCATTTATTTTTCTGGAATTGAGCTGCAGGAGTTGCTTGTATATTTTTGAGATTAATCCTTTGTCTGTTTCTTCATTTGCTATTATTTTCTCCCAATCTGAGGGCTGTCTTTTCACCTTACTTATAGTTTCCTTTGTAGTGCAAAAGCTTTTGAGTTTCATTAGGTCCCATTTGTTTAGTTTTGCTTTTATTTCCAATATTCTGGGAGGTGGGTCAGAGAGGATCTTGCTGTGATTTATGTCGGAGAGTGTTTTGCCTATGTTCTCCTCTAGGAGTTTTATAGTTTCTGGTCTTACATTTAGATCTTTAATCCATTTTGAGTTTATTTTTGTGTATGGTGTTAGAAAGTGTTCTAGTTTCATTCTTTTACAAGTGGTTGACCAGTTTTCCCAGCACCACTTGTTAAAGAGGTTGTCTTTTTTCCATTGTAAATCCTTGCCTCCTTTGTCAAAGATAAGGTGTCCATAGGTTCGTGGATTTATCTCTGGGCTTTCTATTCTGTTCTGTTGATCTATATTTCTGTCTTTGTGCCAGTACCATACTGTCTTGATGACTGTGGCTTTGTAGTAGAGTCTGAAGTCAGGCAGGTTGATTCCTCCAGTTCCATTCTTCTTTCTCAAGATTACTTTGGCTATTCGAGGTTTTTTGTATTTCCATACAAATTGTGAAATTCTTTGGTCTAGTTCTGTGAAAAATACCGTTGGTAGCTTGATAGGGATTGCATTGAATCTATAGATTGCTTTGGGTAGAATAGCCAAAGAAGACATACAGATGGCTAACAAACACATGAAAAAATGCTCAACATCACTCATTATTAGAGAAATGCAAATCAAAACCACAATGAGGTACCATTACACGCCAGTCAGGATGGCTGCTATCCAAAAGTCTACAAGCAATAAATGCTGGAGAGGGTGTGGAGAAAAGGGAACCCTCTTACACTGTTGGTGGGAATGCAAACTAGTACAGCCGCTATGGAAAACAGTGTAGAGATTTCTTAAAAAACTGGAAATAGAACTGCCATATGACCCAGCAATCCCACTTCTGGGCATACACACTGAGGAAACCAGATCTGAAAGAGACACGTGCACCCCAATGTTCATCGCAGCACTGTTTATAATAGCCAGGACATGGAAGCAACCTAGATGCCCATTAGCAGATGAATGGATAAGGAAGCTGTGGTACATATACACCATGGAATATTACTCAGCCATTAAAAATAATTCATTTAAACCAGTCCTAATGAGATGGATAAAGCTGGAGCCCCTTATACAGAGTGAAGTAAGCCAGAAAGATAAAGAACATTACAGTATACTAACACATATATATGGAATTTAGAAAGATGGTAACGATAACCCTATATGCAAAACAGAAAAAGAGACACAGAAATACAGAACAGACTTTTGAACTCTGTGGGAGAATGTGAGGGTGGGATATTTCAAAAGAACAGCATGTATACTATCTATGGTGAAACAGATCACCAGCCCAGGTGGGATGCATGAGACAAGTGCTCGGGCCTGGTGCACTGGGAAGACCCAGAGGAATCGGGTGGAGAGGGAGGTGGGAGGGGGGATTGGGATGGGGAAGACGTGTAAATCCATGGCTGATTCATATCAATGTATGACAAAACCCACTGAAATGTTGTGAAGTAATTAGCCTCCAACTAAAGAAAAAAAAAAAAAAAACACACACACAAAAGAAAACTACAGGCCAATATCACTGATGAACATAGATGCAAAAATCCTCAACAAAATTTTTGCAAACAGAATTCAGCAACACATCAAAAAGCTCATACACCATGATCAAGTTGGGTTTATTCCAGGGATGCAAGGATTCTTTAATATATGCAAATCAGTCAGTGTGATATACCTGTGATCTCAATAGACACAGAAAAAAGCCTTTGACAAAATTCAGCACCCATTTATAATGAAAACACCCATTTATGATGAAAAATGGGCATAGAAGGAACCTACCTCAGCATAGTAAAGGCCATATATGATAAGCCTACAGCAAGCATTATTCTCAATGGTGAAAAACAAAGCATTCCCTCTAAGATCAGGAACAAGACAAGAGTGTCCACTTTCACCACTATTATAAAACATAGGTCTGGAAGTCCTAGCTACAGCAATCAGAGAAGAAAAATGAAAGAAATCTAGATCAGAAAAGAAGTAAAGCTCTCACTGTTTGCAGATAACATGATACTGTACATAGAAAACCCTAAAGATAGTATCCGAAAATTACTAGAGCTAATCAGTGAATTTAGCAAAGTTGCAAAATCAATACACAGAAATGACTTGCATATCTATATATCTATATACTAACAATGAAAAATCAGAAGGAATAATTAAGGAGTCAATCCCATTCACCATTGCAACAAAAAGAGTTAAATATCTAGGAATAAACTTATGTAAGGAGACAAAAGAACTGTACACAAAGTTATAAGACACTAATGAAAGAAATCAAAGATGACATAAACAGATGGAGAGATATTCCATGTTCCTGGGTAGGAAGAATAAATACTGTGAAAATGACTATACTGCCAAATGCACTCTACAGATTCAGTGCAATCCCTATCAAATTACCAATGGCATTTTTCATAGAACTAGAACAAAAAGTTTCACAATTCATATGGAAACACAGAAGACCCCAATAGCCAAAGCAGTCTTGAGAAAGAAGAATGGAGCTGGAAGAATCAACCTTCCGGACTTCTGATTATACTACAGAGCTACAGTCATCAAGACAATATGGTACTGGCACAAAACCAGAAATATAGACCAATGGAACAAGATAGAAAGTCCAGAAATAGACCCATGCACCTATGGGTACCTTATTTTGGACAAAAGAGGCAAGAATATACAATGGGGCAAAGACCACCTCTTCAATAAATGGTGCTGGGAAAACTGGACAGCTACATGTAAATGAATCAAGTTAGAACACTTCCTAACATCATATATATATAAATAAACTCAGTAAGACAAACTCAGTAAAACATAGTGACTCTGCATCCAGAAATCTTTTAAGAAAACTTTACCTTTTATGTGTAATTTTACATTACAAAAAGATCCTGAAAATTTTTCATCAGAATTTAGTAATTATTTACATCTTCTAGTCCTCAGTTGCATTTCTTATCACTAAGTAGATCTTCAGTTCCCTTAGCAGGACAAAATGGCATGTTTTATTTGCATTGTCAATAGAAGATGAGCGACTCGAATGAGATAACTAAGTAGTCCCAATGTGTAACACAAGTCCTACATACTTTTATGAGATTTTTCTAGAGGAACTATCATGCACAGTTGTCACATTTCAGTTGAGCCTAGTAAAACTTGAGAGAAGATGGTTAAAATAGGTTTGTCAGAGAAATTAAGTTGAGATGATGCAGGAATCTAGAATGAGGATATGCTGCTTTGCTGAAAGGAAAATCAAACAGCAAAGGTTTCAAAAGATGCTTGTGTTATGTGTCAGTTCAGTATTACCCAGTTTCAATCCTTGCCCTGGCCAACCAGTCCCTTCCTTCCTCTAAGAATCCCCATTTTTGTTTTGTTAAGCATGTGACTTTTTCTTTGTTCAGTAATTTAACCACGTTAGTAGATAAGTCCGGAGAAGGCAATGGCAACCCCCTCCAGTGTTCTTGCCTGGAAAATCCCATGGGCGGAGGAGCCTGGTAGGCTGCAGTCCATGGGGTCGCTGAGAGTCAGACACGACTGAGCGACTTCACTTTCACTTTTCACTTTCACTTTCATGCATTGGAGAAGGAAATGGCAACCCACTCCAGTGTTCTTGCCTGGAAAATCCCAGGGGCGGGGGAGCCTTGTGGGCTGCCATCTATGGGGTCGCACAGAGTCAGACACGACTGAGGCGACTTAGCAGCAGCAGCAGCAGCAGCAGTAGGTAAGTCAGTAAGATTGAAGTATCTGCCCTATTTAAAGACTCTATTAGGTACTAAGCTGTTAGGGGTGGTGATGGAGAGGAAGTTTACAGGAAAGTGGTCCTGAGCTGTTTCAGCCTAATTACTCAGATTCCATAGACATCCGTGATATGATACAGGGAAACAGTGAAGTGTGCCAAATTATACGGGCAAAAGCATGTGGGACAAATGTGTTGCAAGGTCATTGAACACAGGAGTAGCAAAACAAATAGCATTATTTAGGGAGGCTTCCAAATTAAACAGCTGCTTCAGATTAAAATGAGTGTCTCACATACATGTGTCACAGGTTGAGGTCCTTAGTTAAACCTGATAAGCTAAAATGAATATCACATTGGCTGTGCAGCCTATAGCTTCCTGCTAGGAGAGGGCGATTGACATAATCACAGATCTTCTAAGGAGGGCTGGATGCTTTTCATCTCTGCAGAAATAAAATGTGTTCTAGGAAATTCCCTGGTGGTCCAGTTGTTACGACTCTCTACTTTCCCTGTAGAGGTTGCAGGGAAACAAACAAACAAAAAATTGGTCTGAGAAACAAACAGACAAAAAATTGTTCCCAGTGATTACTCAAAATAATATTGACTAGGACGAAAATCTTTATATTGACTTATACTGGACAAAAGTTCAAACCTTAATGCTTATCTTGGTTGATTTTAGATTTATCAAGTACATACTTAAACACAGGCACAACTGCACTCTAAAATTAATGCATGTAAAACAATTTTGATTTTTTTTAGTTGGCAAATGGATGGATTTATGGAGAAATATATTCAGACTCATCTAAAGTTCAACCATTAATGAAGCCATATAAACTGTTATCTGAAAAGGTGACTTTTTTTTAAGTTTACATAGTTTTAATTTGGGGGTGGAAGTTTTTGCTATGTGAAATTCTTATTAAAATGTCTTCTTTCTACATACTATTTTTACCTTTTCTCATAGGTCTCCTTTTTACAGTTTTTTGTCTTGTCTTTTTCTTCATAATCCCATTTTCTTTCAGTATTTTACTGGTTATTCTCCTTTCTATGTAATATTTTTCTGCTTTTTATAAAGTTTTTATTCCTCTTCTATATTTTTAAGAACTTTAGAAAATATTCTTATCAATCTAAAGAGTCTTTTGTTAAGTTATAATGAAGTAATATATATTAATATTTTTATTATTTATGTTTTCATGTATTTTACTTCTTTGGGAGGGGGGGAGTATCTTGACAAATGAACTGTAAAGGATTTTCTGGCTCTCTGCTTATAGAATAAGTTACTTCTCTGTTTATTGAGATTGTAGAAAAGCCGTCAAGCACATTTCGTATAATCTGGAACTTTTTCCTAATAGTGTTTCTGCTTTCTAGGGAAACTAAAGACAATTAACCTCATGTTATTATAAGCCAGGATCCCTCTTAGCAGCATTAGTCAAACTAGATTTCAGCTCACACTCCGCTCTTCAGAATTTTTACTTTCCTCTTTTATTTTTAAATAAAAAGTGCTAATCAAAAATGTTTAGGTGAAGGTAGAATATTTCAGAAGAGAGCATTAACTATTTTAAACTTTTATTTAGGTTCATCATATGCCATCTTTTTCTCTTTTTTTTTCTTACTAGGAAAAAGAAATTTATCGCTGGCCAATCAAAGAATCTTTAAAAACTATGCTGGCTTGGGGATGGAGAATTGAAAGGACACGGGAGGGAGACAGCATGGCCCTTTATAACCGTACCCGTCGTATTTCTCAGACAAGTCAGGTAAATATCGCAGTGATATTTATATAATTTTAAAATAATTTGAGTATTTCATTTAATTATTGTGTTTTCCACAGCAACTAGTTTGAAAATTCTGAAGAGTAATATAAAGTTTAGAAAGTCTACGTTTTTCTTTAAGTAAGCTTAGGCCTTAGAGTTCCTCTGTCAGATTGTATTTCTGACTGTATGTAAAGGAGTACCTGATGATAAAGTCTTGAAGGTATATTAATAAATGTGTTCCTTACCTACAATTAGGTTGTTTATAGAGGTTTTTGTCTCCTTGCCAATAAGTACTGCAGGTTGGTTCTTAGGGGCTAGTGGAGCAGTCAGACAGTAGTGATCTGGACCTAAAACTTCCATGGATGTACTTGCAAAGGGAAGATATACAACTGGACAGGCAGAGCAGGAGTGAAAGAGCACACTTAGTGGGCCAAGTCAAGAAGTCACTCAGCTCAGCAGAGCGTGGCCGTGGGGCTTCTGTGCTCAAGAGGACACAGTAAGCACAGCCTCCACTTTGAGAACCTTTGTTGTTGTTCAGTTGCTGAGTTGTGTCCGACTCTTTGCAGTCCCATGGACTGCACCATACCAGGCTTCCTTGTCCTTCACTATATCCCAGAGTTTGCTCAAAGTCATGTCCATTGAGTCAGTGATGCCATCCAACCATCTTATCCTCTGTCTCCCACTTCTCCTCCTGCCCTCAATCTTTCCCAGCATCAGGGTCTTTTTCAGTGAGTCAGCTCTTTGCATCAGGTGGCCAAAGTATTGGAGCTTCAGCTTCAGCATCAGTCCTTCCAGTGAATATTCTGGGCTGATTTCCTTGTTGTCCGGGGGACTCTCAAGAGTCTTCTCCAGCACCACAGTTTGAAAGCATCAATTCTTCGGTGCTCAACCTTCTTTATGGTCCAACTCTCACATCCATACATGACTACTGGAAAAACCATAGCTTTGATTATATGAACCTTTGTTGGCAAAGTACCAAACATTTTGCCTTCTTGCATTTCTTTTTCTTTGGAATGGTTTTGGTCACTGCCTCCTGTCCAGTGTTATGAACCTCCATCCATAGTTCTTCAGGTGCTCTGTCTATCAGATCTAATCCTTTGAATCTATTTGTCACTTCTACTGTATAATCATAAGGGATTTGATTTAGGTGATATCTGAATGGCCTGAGTGATCTTCCCTACTTTCTTTAATTTAAGTCTGAATTTTTTAATAAGGATCTCATGATATGAGCCACAGTCAGCTCCAGGTCTTATTTTTGTTGACTATATAGAGCTTTTTCATCTTCTGCAAAGAATTTAATCAGTCTTACTTTGGTATTGGCCATCTGGTGATGTCCATGTGTAGAGTTGTCTCTCTGTTGTTGGAAGAGAACCTAGCCTTGACCAGATACCAGCTGGCTCTTTGATTTCTCCTAGGAGCTAAACCTACCATTGTCCCTTTCAAACTGTTTGGGTCACTATATTTGGTTTAGCCAAAATATTGTGTTTTTTGTTGCCATTTATATTGATAACATTTTTGAAAGCAGAAAATGAAGACACTGAAAGTATGTGTTTCACATGCTTCACCTTTGAAATATACTGTTAAACAGATTTAAGTTTTGATTTGGGCCTACTCTGCTCAGCCACTCAGTAATGTTCGATTCTTTGTGGCCTCGTGGAATGTAGCCCATCAGACTCCTCTCCCCATGCAATTTTCCAGGCAAGAGTACTGGAGTGGGGTGCCATTTCCAGCTCTAGGGGATCTTCCTGACCCAGGGATCGAACCTGGGTCTCTTGTGTGTCCTGCATCGGCAGGCAGATTCTTCACAACTAGCACCATCTGGTAGCCCAGGTGCATATTTTATATAAAATTCTCCTAAGTATCATGAACATAGAAGTTCATAAAAGCATATATCATGATTGCACATATTTCTAACTAAATTCCATTTTGTTTTAATCTGTTTAAACAAATATTGAGCACAAACTGAGTCCTGGGCCATAGGAATATAAAGATAATAAGATCTGATTCTGTTCCAAAAGACTCACAGTTTGGTGTTAGAGACAATCAGGTTAAACCTACTCCAATGATAAGATTTAGGCTAGTGGTACATACAAGGTACTCAGAGTGCAGAAAATAGAATTATCTGGGTTTTTCTTCCCCTCTAAATTGTATAGGAAATAAGGAAATTATTACATAATGGAAGTGATGTGAAGTTTTGCCAGGAAACATAGATTCTGCCCCACTCTTGGTAGCAAAAATTATGGGCTCTAATTTAAAACTACGTGTGTTGAATGAGAGCATGCCCTTTGAAATAATAATGGACCCAATTCTGTGAGCCAGTACTAAAGAGTAGAAATGGTAGAAGGCAGATAAGAGAAAAGACCTGTCTCTTAGCCGGAAAAAACTGGGCCTACATAGCATGGGGAGCACAGCCCAGAGAAGGCAGGGAGGGGCTGCCCGGCACGAGGGGTACCCCATTCTCTCGCTGCTGCCTTTGCCGGATGTCTTCTCACCAGTGCTGTCAGAGCGGGTAGGGCTGACGGCTAAGTAGCCTCTTCTGTCCTGTCTCTAGAATATTTCAAGAATATCAGCAAAGGAAGAGAAGCAAAGGGTCATTCTATGGTTTTAGCCATGCTCCCCTGAAGATTAAAGTAACTGATGGGTTGCATACTTTTGCAAGCACCCCTGAAAAAAAAAAAACAAAACAAAACGGTAACTGACGATGAAACATAACAAGCTCCAAAATGGTTCTGGATCATGTCAGATATAAAATCTTACCCCAGATTTAAGAAACTGATTCTGAAACATTGAAAGTCATCACAGACTCTGTAAATTATAAACTATAACCAGTCAGTCATCAGAAAAGGATTACCTTATTCTTTAACCCCAGGAAAATTAACTGTTTTGCTGAATTAAAGTAAACTTTTCTCAAGAGTGCTAAAAAATGTTGTGTTGTGTTTATTTCCTTTCTTCCTTACTTCCCCCTTAGCTCATAATGTAGTTTTCAGTGCCTGTTAAACCCTCAATAAATATGATTTTATATGATACCCATATAACCATCACTTAAGTCTTATTGACTTTCAGTGACATGTGTGATATATGACATATATTGTTAAACCCCCTGTTCATTCAAAAATATTAGGAGGTGCCTATGCTAGATGTATGGATTAAGAGGGACAGCCGTAGAGGTAGACTTCAATCCTGGGACCTCCACCCTGTAGAAATAAACTGCTGGGCACATTCCTTAATCTGTTTACCTCAGTAGATGGTAACTCATGATTACCATTATTATTTATATATTTTTAATGCCAGGAAGCATTTCTTCAAAGGTAAATAAAAGAGCTTGTTTGTGTTTGTGTTACTTTTTGACTTTTAGTAGTTTAAAGAAAAGAATATTTCTATCGGTGTCAGAAACAGAAAGCAGCAAATGCTGGAAATATATTTATAATCCTTGTCATTATTTTCACCCTAACATTATTTAAACATGATCCAATATAACTTGAAATGTTAAAATGGATTATCATTTCTTAATTACTAACCTTAGAGTATTATCATCTTTTTCAGTTATCATCTTGCCAAACTTCTTAATGTCTTTCTTCTCTCCAGTATCGATTTCCCATGTGATTATAAAGATATTTTCTATTATGTAATAGGTACACTCTTGAATAAATTAAGGAACACTTTTGATGGCATCACTTTATATTAAGGACTATACCTGGATGAATTGAGATCACTTGTTGACATGATTCTGAGCCGGTATTCTTCATTTCCTTCCGCTGGGACTCAGCACTCTGTCTGCAAGGCAGAAGTGGCCTGTATTTAACTCAGCAAGATTTGGGTTTGAAGTCCCTGGCCTCGCCATGGAGCAGATAGCTTTTTTGAGCCTGGGCACACTCCTTAACCTTCCTATGCTGCAGTGTTCTCCTCTTAAAAATAAAACAGCAAAGAGCATCTAATTTAAAAGGTTATTGTAAGGATTGCATTGTAATGCAATGCTTACAAATCACGAATGTGGTGAGCATATATTGCAGTCAACATTGGACCTAATTATGATCATTGTAAGCATGATTTCAGGAAATTTACTACTCAATTAGAGTTTTACAATTTGCATATTAAGATAATATATGGGCATAGACAAAGCCAATAACTTGATAGGATATAGAATAAGAGTATATACCTATATGTAGAATCTATCAATAAAATATGGCACAAATCAACTTATCTATGAAACAGAAACAGACATGAAGACATAGAGAATAAACTTATAGTTGCCAAGGGGAAGGACTGCGAGTTTGCATTAACAAATGCAAACTGTTATATACAGACTGGATGGATGAACAGCACAGTCCTACTGCACAGCGCGGGGAACCATATTCAGTATCCTGGGATAAGCTATAATGGAAAAGAATGTGAACAAAGAATATACATAAATGTGTGTGTGTGACTGAATTACTGCTGTGCAGCAAAAATTAGTACAACTATGTAAATCAACTGTACTTTAATATAATAAAAAAGAATGAGTGTAAAAATGCTGATAGAATTAGAAGTGGGGAGATCTGAGGTGCTAAACTGGTGAATTTTGACTTGGTAGTCACGTCAGCAGAAAAGGAGGACATTTCTGGCAATTTAAGGTGTATTCCACAGGTTCTTAATAGTCATTTTTTTACCCCCAATTTTATTTTCCTGCATCTAGTTTTTATTACACATGTAGAATATACATTATTTAAACAAATTCTAAAAATAAGCTTCTATCCTAAGAAGGAGAAGAGGATGAGTGAAATTTGTTACCTCAGTTCAGTTCAGTTCAGTTGCTCAGTCATATTCAACTCTTTGTGACCCCATGGACTGCAGCATGCCAGGCCTCCCTGTCCATCACCAACCCCTGGAGTTTACTCAAACTTGCATCCATTGAGTCGGTCATGTGACTCAACCTCTCCTCTGTCGTCTCCTTCTCCGCTGGCCTTCAATCTTTCCCAGCATCAGGGTCTTTTCAAGTGAGTCAGTTCTTTGCATCAGGTGGCCAAGGTATTGGAGTTTCAGCTTCAGCGTCAGTCCCTCCAATGAATATTCAGGACTGATTTCCTTTAGGATGAACTGGTTTGATCTACTTGCTGTCCAAGGGACTCTCAAGAGTCTTCTCCAGCACCACAATTCAAAAGCATCAATTCTTTGGCACTCAGCTTTCTTTACAGTTCAACTCTCACATCCATACATGACTATTGGAAAAACCATAGCTTTGACTAGACAGACCTTTGTTGGCAAAGTAATATCTCTGCATTTTAATATTTTGTTTAGGTTGGTCATAACTTTTCTTCCAAGGAGCAAGCATCTTTTAATTTCATGACTGCAGTCATCATCTGCAGTGATTTTGGTGCCCCCCAAAATAAAGTCTGTCACTGTTTCCATTGTTTCCCCATCTATTTGCCATGAAGTGATGGGACTGGATGCCATGATCTTAGTTTTCTGAATGTTGAGTTTTAAGCCGACGTTTTCACTCTCCTCTTTCACTTTCAAGAGGCTCTTTAGTTCTTTGCTTTCTGCCATAAGGGTGGTGTCATCTGCATATCTGAGGTTATTGATGTCTCTCCCGGCAATCTTGATTCCAGCTTGTGCTTTGTTACCTATCTTGAACTAAAATACAGGCTAGGACAGAGGAATGATTCATTCATTCTCTCAGTAGATATTTCCTGAGCACCTGCTATGTTCCATGCACTGTCCTAAGCTTTTCAGATAGTTCCCTGAACAAAATAGACAAACACCTCTGCTCTCATGGAGTTTCCTGCTTGTGGGGAAAGTAAAGAACAGATTTAAGTAAATTACATATTATATCACACTATGATCAATATTATGGAAAGAGAAACCAGCATGGAAAGTCAGATTGTGAGTGCAGAGGAGGGAGCTGAATAACCTGTGGGGATGAGTTGCAATTTTATATGGTGTTATCAGAATAGATTTCATGGAGAAGATAAATTGAATAGAGCTAAGAGAGTTAGACATATCCAGGGGAAGAATGTGACGAGTTGTGCACATGCTCTGAGGTGTGGGAGTAGCCTGAAGTTTGTGAGAAAAAACAAGGAATGCAGTAAGGTTGGAGCTAGGGACTAACAACAAGATGGGAGGAGAGCTCTCAGGAGCCAAATCAGGCAGGACATTGGGGACCGTTTTAAGATATTTGAGAAGTGCTTTAGAATCAGATATAATTAACTTAAAACCTTGATTCTGCTGTTTACTATTTACATGATGGTGGTTAAAATTATTTAATTATTTTGAATCACTTTCTTTCTCATTTTAAAATGGCAAGTAGCAATATCTCCTTTTCAAAGTTGTTCTAAAACTTGAATGAGATAATCTACATGCTTTACATATAACCATTCACATGGTGGTTGTTATTATTATTGCTAAGAAGACTAGAGTAAATTAAATTCTGAATGGGTATGTATTCCAGGTAACTTGAGATTATAGAAGAAATTTGCCAGTCTTCTGATTTCTGCATATATAAAGAGGAGAAACAGGTGATGAAAACTTTTAAAAGAATCTCTCTCTGAATAAAGAGATGTCTACTTGCATTCTTTAAATCAGTCTCAATAATTCAATGTAAAACCAAAAGAATATACATTTCAGTTATATAAGCAACATGGTCTAAGAGGATATTAAATACTGAGAATTTTATTTTAGGAACAAATAAAGTTATCGACATCAGCTCTATTTTATTCATTTATTCAACAAAAGTTGCAGAGAGTCTAATACTTTTTTATTAGTTGTAAGACATGTGATTGCTATATCTCAATATCTGTGAGATTGACAATCATTTTATAATCCTAAATTTGATGAAAGATGGCCTGTGCCAGACTCTGGGAATACTAAGACAAATACGATTTAGCCCAGGCCTGCAGATTTTTACTGTGCTGTGGAAAGGCTTATAACTCAGGGAATAACACAATAAATATTTTGGAAGTATATTTCTGACAACAGAGTAGAGAAGGAATCAGAGAAGGAGATAGAAGGCTGAAAGAAACTCCTTAGGAAGAGGTTGTATATATTCCACAAAACAAAACAAAAACATTAAATATCTAAGTTAGATCAAAGACAGTGGATATGGATTTGGAGGTTGTATACCAGAGATGTTTTTTGTGGTAGAAGAGATAGAATTTTGTGACTGATCCATAATAGCGATTGAGGAGGAATAATCAGAGGTGGTTGCCATGGGTCTGGACTGGGCTACCAGGTTGGGTATGGTATGCGAAATGAGGTTAGTACTGGGCAGGGTTGTAGCAAGGAGCAGATAATGCTTTTGATTTTAGATTTTGTGTTAGGCACAATTTTGGTTTCCAAAGAAGATCCCCAGTCACCGTCCTTTTTGGAATGGTTGCTTTCCTGGGGCTTTGCTGTTTGACCTATAAAGACATTTATAAATACTGATCTCTGATTAGCTAGCATTTGTGTGAGGAGAAGTAAATTTCACTATAGCCGATAAGAATTTGTAAGAAACTCAAGAAATCAATTATCCTTTGACTTGGGTAATATTTCAGAATTGTGCGCATCCTGAGCATTAACTTTCTGGACTGGCAGACCCTAAGATATTGGGATGTATTATTCAACCAGAAATAATTGTCAGACACCCATATATAATTTAATCTGCTAGATAACGTTTGCAAAATCAGCTTGTTTAGCTTACTAGCCTGTTTTATCTGAGGAGATGGTACATTTGAGAATTTGCCTTCCTTATGTTTTCAAAGTGCCTCTTAAATCTCTCTCCACTGGGTTTTCTCACGAGATGTTATTTTTTGTGCATTATCTAGGTTTCTGTAGATGCTGCCCATGGGTATAGCCCACGAGCCATTGACATGAGCAATGTTACACTATCCAGAGATCTGCATGTAAGTATTTTTTAAAATACTCTGCAAATTTCATTTTTAAAAAGTATACATGGATTGCCTGCATTATTTTACAGCATGAATTATTGAATGTACTGATCATAGAGAAGGTCCGTGGAATTTATTGATTATGTACCCTAAGCTTTTAATGCTGTAAAAGTTGATACAACTTTTCAGGGTGTTTCCTCCAAATAATATATTTTCTTTAAAGATCATATCTATTTTTAAAAACCCTAATATAATTAAATAATTATATAATTATATAGAAGAAGAAGAAACTAAATCAGTAATTTATAATGCTCTACTCAGATATCACTTTAATTACTCATGAAAGAATATGTGTTATAAGTCGGGGGTCTCCATCCTGTGGGGTCTCATGCCTGATGATCTGAGGGGGAGCTGATATAATAATAATAGAAATAAAAGTGCACAGTAAATGTATTGAGTTTAAATCATCCTGAACCCCCTGCAGTCTATAGAAAAATTTGTTCCATGAAACCAGTCCCTGGTGCCAAAAAGGTTGGAGACCGCTGTTATAAGTTGTTTATTTAACCAAACTGACAACATTTTGCTTGCTCCTGCCATAGTTTTCTTTTGTCAATAAGGAGCCTACTGTGAAATGCTTGATTTGAGTGGAAAGATAAAATTTGTTACCATGGGACGTAAGTTGACAGGTCAGTATAGTGATCACACAGTGATATTGGCATTGTTAGTATCAATCCAAGAAAAATAAGTATACAAAGATAAAAATCTAAAGATTATTAAATCTTGGGCTTGCCTTTTGTCATTTTCTAGTATGAATATGTTAAAATGACATAGTAAGCTTGTCTTAAGTGAAAGGAATCATAGAGGCAATCTTGTCAAAGCCCAAAGGCCACAGAAAAAGTTAATGAGGCTCCAAGGTCTCTCACCTAGATTGGGGCAGACATTTATTCCGTCTGTTCCTTGGATGTTCCCTGCTTTCAGTTTTTATTCAGTAAGGTTTAATCATCTTGTAAAGCTTTAGAAACTGAAATAAGAACTTGTAAACAGACCTGTTTTTAAAGTCCATAGCTAGTTTGAAGTTTCATTATTAAATTAATAAAACACGTGTCTTTAAACTTTTCAAGGAACAATGACCTTTCCCATCAAATCATCTCTGGCTATTTACTACTTTATAATTTCGCAGATCATTAGAAACCTTTGAAATTTCAGATTATAAACAAGAAATTCTAAATAATTTTCTTTTAGATGTATTTTAGCACTAACACACTACAATTTATTCATTTAAAACATGTTTGATATTACATATTGGAAACCAAAATTACATTTTTCTAGTATCCTTTTAAAGTATAACTTAGTTGCAAAATTTTTGTTTGTTTAAGGCTATGGCAGAAATGATGGCTGAAAACTACCATAATATATGGGCAAAGAAAAAGAAACTGGAACTGGAGGCCAAAGGTAATATTTTTTTAAATCCTTATTAAAAAATGACCAGAGGCTGAGTCCATGAACGTATGATAAAGATAAAGTAGTCTTTTTGGCACAAGAGCTCATTATACCCTTTAGTTTATTAGAATGGTTCAAATATGGTTATAATAGATTCAAGGTGGAAATGCTATTTTCTGATTTCCTTATTGCTAGTATATAGTTCCTCATGTCTCAATTTTGGTGGCCCATCAAATGGTCTCTCTTGCCCATTTTAGCCCGTCGATATCTATATTTCTCATCCTTTTAATTAATTAGATCTCCTTCAATGACTTCCACCCCCAGACTAAGTATTTCTTTCATTTCATTGTATCTCCTATCCTCAGCCTCGTTGTTTTGTTCAGTCCAGTTGTGTACTGTCTCTTACATGCTTTTGCTTGCCCTTTCCTGCTGTTTTTGTTGAATACAAAAAATGACCTAATATTCCCTTAGTCATTTCTCAAATCTTTTCTTAATTTATTAAGAAAATTATATTTCTGAAAATAAATATGTAATATTTGCATAAATATTTTGTTCAGTTAACGTGCATCTTGTACTGATCATCTCTTTCATTGTTATTTATTCAATGTTAGATTATACACATAGTTTATGTTTGTGTGTGTTCTCTTTAATAATCTTCTATGTGGGTTTCTTTTCCCCAAAGAAAATATAATTCAAGCTCAGGGCTGTAACTTTTATGATTTTTGTCATCCTTATTGTATAGCACTGGGCACCAGGAAGCTCTATTTCTTACTTATTGATATAGGTAAAAATATGGAGGAAGATCATTTTGAAGGATGAGAATATTTCATAATGAAAGGAATAGGTTTCCTTGGAGGATAGTACCAGGCACTTAGCACTGGGAAACAGAATCACACAAATTAGAATTGGTCATAGGAATGAACAGAGAGAATTCCATGTACCAAAATTGACTCTTCCAGAATTTGGCTTAGGGCTAGGCCTATTTTTCTAGAAACATTGTATAAATGTTTGTAAAATGAATGATCAGCTCTTTGGTTGACTGGTAGATGTATGAATAGATAGAAGGATGGACGGAGAGCAGAGTCACAGAGTCACAGTATTTTCACTTAGTAAAGTTCTTGTAGGGGCATTATCCACATAACTAGTTAACAAAGTTACTATTTGTTCCATGAGCAAATTACATGACAAATTTAGTTATTCTTTTCTAAGTATGTTTCAATCACTATGGTTTGGTTATGATTAAAAGTAATTAATTAGACCATATGTGAAATAGATAGCTGGGCTTCCCTTGTGGCTCAGCTGGTAAAGAATCTGCCCTCAGTGTGGGAGACCTGGGTTCAGTCCCTGAGTTGGGAATATCCCTTGGAGAAGGGAAAGGCTACCCACTCCAGTATTCTGTCCTGGAGAATTCCGTGGACTATGTATATAGCCCATGACGTCACAAAGAGTCGGACACGACTGAGCAACTTTCACTTCACTTCACTTCAAAATAGATAGCTAGTGAGAAGGTGCTGTGTACTGCTGGGAGCTTAGCTTGGTGTCCTGTGATTATCTAGAGTGGTGGGATGGGAGGGTAAGAGGCAGGTCCAAGAGGGAGGGTATATGTGTATATATATATTTGTGTGTATACACACACACACACACACGATTCAATTCATTATACAGCAGAAACGAACATAACATTGTAAAGCGACTATACGCCAATTAAAATAAAAAAGTAATAAGCAGTTATCTCAGTACTCCCTTCTAAGTTAGTGCATTACAAAGTCATCATTATCCTTTAATTTCTGAGCCAGCCATTAAGTGCCCTAACATTAGTGTTTTCTTTGAAGGACATCACTTGTAAATGAGACATCCATACCTCTGCATCCAGCTTGTCTTGATTCAGATTTGTACTGTGTGGAAAGATGAACATAGTTACAGGAAAGGCTAGAAGATGAGGTGGCAAAATTATTCTTCTTACTCCTTTCAAAGGAGACAGTGAGTTTTCTGGCACTAAGACAGCAGACTAGTAGGACAGGTGTTGAAATGCAGACCACTGGATCTTGGCTTTTAAGTATCGAGGCAGATGGAAGGGAGAAGTGAGTCTTGGAGCCAGCGAGGCTTGAGACTGTGGACAGTTTTAGGGCAGAAACTCCAGGTGACTTTTCTCCACTTTGTGTCTCTCCTGGAGAAAGCCAGCTCACGTCTTGACAACTCTGCTTCTGTTTTCAAGATCGGGTTGGAAGTGTACGAGGGGCCTGTCACCTACTGCATGTAGCTCTTGGGGAGGGCGTAGGTGGGGTGTGTGTGTGTGTGTGTGTGTGTTTGAGAGAGAGAGAATAAGGAAACAACTTGAAATACCCCTTTAGTCCTTCAGACACCTGGGCAATTAAGAAAACCAGTGTTGAAGCTGCCCAGTTTTGTTTTGGCCCCACCCAGGGCCCTTTTTATCATCCCTACGTCTATGTACACAAGACGAATCCACTTTAGATAAATCTGGAGAAAGTTTCCTCTTCTGCTCTCCCAGGTTATTTGTTCCTTAGTGCCTTCCCAACCTGCTTCAAGAATCTAACAGAGTTTGGGGAAATCAGGCAGTTTAAGGAGTATATCTTGAATAAAGGAGTGAAAGTCCAAGAAATTTTATCTGTGCTCCCCAATTAGTGAAAAATGGAAACAGCTAGCATTCCTTGTTATTCTTTGCTTCCTACTGCCACATATTGTGGGCTCTGATGATCTGTCATGAAGCCAAGAAAAGCAGACGTATCAAGCAGTTTTGACCCTTTAGCATGAATGAATGCACTTGGCCGGTGCTGTATGTTTGAGACAGAGTCCTGGAAATTACTACACATTTATTCACCTCTCAAGTGTAGCTAGTTTCTTTACTTCCCTTCCATACAGTATATTTTATAAATGGGCCAGATCAGGGTAGTCCACTGCCTTTAGCTAAGTGGCACAGCAAAGGGCATAATTTCAAGTCTGCTGGCTGACTTTAAAGTATCTGCCCTATCTAAGGCCAAAGGTTCTTTGTGTCCTTGGTGGTGGTTTAGTTGCTAAGTTGTGTTGGACTCTTGGGACCCCATGGACTGTAGCCCACCAGGCTCCTCTTTCCATGGGATTCTCCAGGCAAGAATACTGGAGTGGGTTGCCATTTCCCTCTCCAGGGGATCTTTCCGATGCAGGGATTGTACCCCAGTCTCCTGCATTGCAGGCAGATTCTTTACCAACCGAGCTGCAAGGGAAGCCCTTTGTGTCCTTAGGATTTTTAAAGTTTAAGCTTTTTTCTCTTTCTCCCTGTCTCTGTCTCTCTCTTTCTATTTCCCACCCCCCCCCCCGCCCCCCACCTCCCTTGCCTCTCTACCTTTCCCAAAATGATCTGTTACTGTCTGATCCCTGAATCATTGGGGATTACAAATTAAGTTGTCAGTTTCCCTAGGATTAAAGAACTGCATGCAAAAATAGGTCATAACTGCAGGATGATTAAATTAAATATTTGCTTTATAAATTTTTTCATAAATATGCTAGAAGTCAGATTTGTTCTCAGCGGGCTTAGTAATTTATTTCATATCCTTCTTGCTGGTCACAGAATGTTTATTAGTATTATCATATGACAGTTGTAGTCTATTGACAGTTATAATCGTATCAGACTGTAAAATAACTGATGGCTTCTTAATCTGCTTCATGTCAGTGTAGCCCCTTGCATTTGTGATCACATAGTGTCACCTAATGGTCAGAAGGTTCATTGCGTGATTACATTTCTGTAGATGGCACTCAATCCAAGCAAGCTCTAGGAGAGCATGGCATATTCTCCTTTGTCCTTTTTGTTTGCTTATTTCTTTTTTGAGGGCCGATTCAACATTTATGATTGCTTTGGAACTCCTGACTTAACCCCATTGGACACATTTCACAGGCTTTATGTTTCCTTGTAATTTGAACAAAACAGTCATTTCAGTTATTTTTATTCTGGAGTTTCCTTAGCAGTTATATTTCAAGAAATTTCAACATCCCACATAAAATATATTCCTTTATGTGTTTTGTAAACTTTTAATCTGGGACATACCAAGCTTTTCTTTTTGCTGCTGCTTCAACAGTGCTCCTTGTACCAGATCTTTACATCTGGTTACGATCTTTTGAGATTTTTATGATTTTTGCAAATGTTTTTACAGAATTTATAATTTTATAAATGGTTTTCTCTTGGTCAGGTTTTTAAAATTTAAATGCTTCCCAGAATTTTTAAATCTAAAAGAATGCTTTTAGTATTTCTTATCAGAAGAGATATCCTAGAAACTTAGATTCTTGCCAGAATTCTAAGTCAATCAATTACATATGCTACTTTTATTAGGTAATTAACAGCAATTAGCTTGTACCTTTACAATCTGAGTTTTGTGTGTTTAGAAATATGTGACTGCAAAGTAGGCTCCCTGTGGCTCAGTGGCAGACTCTGCCTGCAATGCAGAAAACCCAGGTTTGATCCCTAGACCAGGAAGATCCCCTGAAGAAGAAAATGGCAACCCACTCCAGTATTCTTGCCTGGAGAATTCCATGGACAGTGGAGCCTGGAAGGCTGCAGTCCATGGAGCACAAAAGAGTCAGACTTAGTGACTAAACAACAACAACAAAGATAATAAAGTACTTTCTGATCTGGGAGGCATAGGGAAAATTGAAGACAATTTTTTCTCTTTTCTCTGTGCATCAGAAAATGAAGCATTTTGCTTGAAACCTGCCTTGTAATTTTACTGGATCCAGCTGTACAAATTTTAGTGCATAGTACACTCTGCATTCAGAGTTCATTTGAGTGGGAAGGAAAACATAGCCTCTTTCTCTTTCTTGTGTGACTGTAGATGTCTTTGGCACTTGATTCTGCAGTTGTCTTTATGTTCATGTTTTAGTTGCATCTTAGAAGGCATATGCATAGTCTTTTTTGAACAGGTTTCCTAAAATTAATTGGAGCATTAAAGGGACTAGTGAGGAAGGAGTCTTGGATGAGTCCCATATATTCTATGTATAATTTGAGGATACCAGGAATTCTGTAGTGAAAGTTTAAAATTCTATTGTGGAAGTAGTGAAAGTGTTAAGTCGCTCAGTTGTGTCTGACTCTTTGCAACCCCATGGACTGTAGCCTGCCAGGCTCCTCTTGTCCTTCAGGCAAGAGAACTGGAGTGAGTAGCCATTCCCTTCTCTAGGGGATTCTTCCCAACCCAGGGATGGGACCCAGGTCTCCTGCATTGCAGGCAGATTCTTTCCATCTCAGCTACTAGGAAGACCCAAATGCAGCCATATCTCATTTCAGATTATTTTCTAAATACTCTGCTGTATTCTCATCTTGACATCCTCTTAGGAGGTGGAAACCATCCCCTACTGGTGCCTTACGATACACTGACGGCCAAAGAGAAAGCCAAGGATAGGGAGAAAGCACAGGACATCCTCAAGTTCCTGCAGATCAACGGCTATGCTGTGTCCAGGTAAAAGCACACCTACTCCAGTCACACGTTCCTGTTATAAGGCTGAGTATTAAAGTAGCCCTGTCAGATTTAATGCTGAAAATGAGCTCTGTGGCCTTTTGAAATGTCAGAACTACTATTAGTGTGTTCAAAATATACATGTTGGAAACATTAATGCCCTTAGCTGCCATATAATTGAGTTCCCTACACTTTTTATGTTAAGTCCCCATTCATCATTTAGGCAAAATCTCTAGGCAGAAATGATACTCTGTATTTCTAAATGCAAGATCTTATTGTGTAGTAATATTTGTTAAGTACAGCTTCTTATCAGATGCAAAGTATTTTTTATAATTTATTTTTAGCTATAAAATATTAGCTAACCTTGCAAGTGTATCTATATCTGTGTATAAATGTATATATTGCTGTATGTAAAATGTTAAGATCCCTCTCTGTATGTAGATATTTAACAAAATATATTTTGTTTTTACCTTGCCTTCTAATAGTCTGTTAGATGTTGGTTTCCATTTTTTGTTTTTGCCATCCTAGAGGGTTCAAAGACCTGGAACTGGACACGCCTTCTATTGAGAAACGATTTGCCTATAGTTTCCTTCAGCAACTCATTCGCTATGTGGATGAAGCCCATCAGTATATCCTGGAGTTTGGTAGGTACCACGATCCTGCTACTAACAGCCCAGTTTTTGTTACGCTTGTTACTTACAACATCAGGATATAGAACAGCATAGGCCACTGGGATGCTTATGGTCTGTTCCCTGATGGTGTAAACATTTTTATATCCATCCTAATACTAACTTGAGTCTAAAAGTCAATAGGAAAACTCAGTTTTTAAGGATGAAGTAATTTTTAAGGTAAATTTTGAGAACTTTAAAAAATTTTAACATGCAATTCTTTTCTCCTTAAAATGTATATTGGCATTGATTTTTCATTTTGAAAGATACATTGGATGGACATCAAATTTTAAGGTACAGTTAAATCTGTCCTTATGAAATTAATTGCTCTGCTCTTTTAAAAAAAGGAACTAAAACTCTATGGATTCTCCAAATTTCTAGACAATGGAAAGCCCTCAAGTTTAGCCTTTGCAGGAACACACATTTATACTAGAGTATCAGCAATGCGGAATACTTCATTATCCTTAGGGTGAAAGACAAGATGTCTTCCCCATCTGGCTCAGTGACATTTAGAAGTACAAAAAGAACGCGTTAATTTAAATTGTAGATTTGGAACAGATCATCAAGACAGCCTCCTCTCACTTCTCTTTTTTTGTGTTTGTCCTCAGCATTGTTGAATTAAAATTCAAGTTGTTAATGACTTATCTTCGTGTCAGATCCCCTTCTAGCCACTGGTTGGTATTAGATATAGAGTTTTGTCCTTTTTGAAAAACTGTGTGCTCTGCTGGTGGTGATCTTATTTTCTTTTCCACTTTTAAGGTTGTATTTCTGTTTTTATTTTGTTTTTTTTTTTTAACCCACATTCTTTCAGTTTTCAGCCCCTTTCCTTGGGGCCCATAGTCCTAGGTCTCATAGCAATACGTCAGCAAAAGATCCCTCCTAACCAGGGGCTCTTTTTGCTGGTATTATCTTAGGATTTATGCTTAGTTTTCAGCATAGCATCAGATTAAAGTTTATAGAAATTTGAGCTCTGAAATTTTCTTGTTCCTGGGTCCCTGGATCCCAGATGTGGTTAGAGATATTCAGTTTGAGCATCAGTCTCTTAGAGAACCTTCCTCTCTCTCAACCTGCCTACTATAGTACAAATGCTATATTTTTGATCTCTTAACCAACTTTTTCATAAAGACCAATTATATAAACTAATCCATAATATGCAATCTCTTTGTATGTCATCCATCAGTATATTTTTAAAGTATGGTAGTCATCCTGACTAATAGCCAAATTACTCTGAATGATATTTCGCCAAAGAACAAGTATGAGGCCATGGTGAATTTTTGAAGCTTTTATGCATAAACTTAAATGTTGACATTTCTAATCCACATTTAATAGTATATGAATGAACAGCAACTCTGGCATCCAGTCTTTTTTTTGACCAGAGAAAGTAGAAGAGGGGAAAAAAGAGTGATCATTTGGAGACGGGAACAAGAAAAACAAACTTTGTTTTGCTTCACTATGGATAACAGAAACAGAACTTTGAAGGATGAAATTTGTTTAGGCTTTAGTCATACTATATTCAAGTTTCTGACTAAACCTCTTAGGACAGTGTTTCTGTATAAGAAGTAGTAAGAAGCTTACTACAGGGTGAGTTCACCTACTTCACACATTTCTTTTTTTCTATAGGAGAAGGTCTTATAAACAGAATTCTGGGGAGAAATAAGGTTAGATTAGTATAGAGCCCAACAAAATTAGGGTTTTTTTTGTTTGTTTGTTTGTTTACAATTGCTGATGTTAGCCGTTCCATTTTTAAGGTGACTGCAAAGCAAGTTATGTGTAAGAACACTGTTAGAGAATCAGACAGAGTTGAGATTGTCTGTATAGTCATTTATTTTCATTTTCCACTGTTACTAAAACCCCAAATTTTTATGATACCTTCTTTTATTTTTCACTTTATTGCCTTTGCAACACATCTTTAATATAGTCATTCTTAAACATAGACTCATGGTGCCAATAAGAATATGTATGTGCCTTTTCTAATTTTTGTGTTATATCGTAGATCCTACTCTCCCCAGATCTTTTCACAGTTTCTACATAAGCATTTTATTAAAATGTATAATTAATGGAAAAATATTTCCTATTTAATGCTTTGAAATATGGTAAGATTTAGATAGGTACAAATTCTGTCCGAATAGCATTTATTTGAAAAGCCCCTTAGGTAGATCCAGCCATTGTGCAAATGTCTGAGAGAGATTTAGTGACAAGTTGATTTAAAAAATGAAATTCATAAATGTTAAAAAGACATAATTTTCTATTACTTATTCATGGGAAGATCATTGTCTCATTTTACAAAATATCACCTAGGTTATCTAAAACTTATGCCAAATTTGTGTCTTTAAAAATTTTAAGTCTGTTTCCAATTGCTTTTATTTCTGTTGGCAAAAGAACTTTTTCCAGGAAAAGTCAGTTTGATTCTTATAAGAAATGGAAGCTCTGCTTACAAATTTTACTAAAACCTTACATCCAGTTCTGAAATTCTTAGCTCTCCAATCTGTTCTGCATATTATTGTGATTATTATAGTTTATTACTGCCTCTTCAGTATGCATGAAATCTCTTCTGTATGCATGAGGGAATGAGGAAAGGCCACCTTTTAAGCTAAAATGCATTTGGTCAATCAGTTCTTAACCTTGAACTCATTTTCTATACCATGGGGAAACTCTGAGGATTTTTGCTTTGCTTATGGGGATTATCTTTTGACATTGGTGAACTTCTTTGTTCTTTAGCAGAATGTTAATTTTCCAACCTAGTATTATAAGTGTAGTCCTCCCCCTCATCACAGGCACTGGCTTCCTGCAATTTTTCCATTGGTATATTAATATTAATAGCTTTAACTTTGTCACACCAAGAAGTAACTATCTTTATTGGAGACTAGTGTTAAAATCTAATGAACATTGTTTACTTATTTTCTACTCACTTTTCTTACCCCTGTGAACTTCTTTCTCACTGAAAGAAAATGTGGGATTTTACTGCTAGAAATGTGGACTTTTTACTTTATTCCAGTTTTCTCAGTACATATTAATAAGATCTCAGAAGTTTGTGATTGTAACCACATGTGTGGGCTGTCTCAAAAGCTTTTTTATGTTGACTTGGGTATATTTTTCATTTTTTTTTTTTTCATTAATGACACTGCTGAGGTTAACCTTTCTCTCTTTGTGTCTAGTTTAGGAGGGTAACACATTTAGCAGTGTGTTCTAAACTTTGCGTTTTGGGTGAATATTTTGCAGTGTTTGAAGTGCAACATGTACCTAAAAAACTCTTCATGTCTACAGATGGTGGCAGCAGAAGCAAAGGAGAGCATTTCCCTTATGAGCAAGAAATCAAGTTCTTTGCTAAAGTACAGTATACAATCTGTCTTGTTTTTCCTTCAATATGTTTGTTTATCAAATATACTCTTTAGATGGTTGCCTTTTTGCAGAATGCACTTGTCTACAAATATGAATTCTCTTCTAAGTAAATATTCTGTGGCACGAAAATAACTGCATGAATCATGTGGGATAAATTTGCTCCCAGCATCCTTGGTCATACTTAAAATAACTTGTTCTACTCTCCGTATGGTATTCCTCAAATGACTTTGTTCTCTATGAAGTCTGACTCAAAAAGTTCTCTTTTTGGCTTCATCATATGACATAAAGGAGAAATAGCTTCTTCCTAACGTTTGAATATTGTTCTGATTTTAAAATTTTAGATGCATATTTTTTCATTAAAGAGGAAAAGCCTAAGCTAATTTGTCAGTGGTTACGTTATAACCTATACTATAGAATCTTTATTGTGGAGCCTGAGTCCTACTCAGAAAAGGAAAACTGAAGCTCAAACAGGGTCAGTTGTTCATAGTTAGAGTAATAGCCAATCATTTTTATTTATTCCACTTAATATGGATTCAGCAAAAGTTTGCTGTATGTCTGAAACATTCCTGACTTCCTTGCAGCCAGTCCAGGGAAGAGGTGAAGAGCTGCAGTCTCCACGTTGGGTCCATTCACTTATCAGTGCTCGCTGTGTGTCTGGTCTGTGTCCTGCGTTAGCCTACAGGGGTGTAGGTTCAGGTCACGAAGACAGAATTCCCCTGGGAAGCTTTCCTAGTTACAACATGTTTTTGTTAACCTGAGGACCTGAGTATTTCTGTCAGGTTCCTTTCATAGTGCTTGCATGTGGCAGCTATAGGTCATTTGTAAAATGGCATGTTATTTTGATTGATTAATATTTGGCTTCTATTATGTTTTCAGAATTGTATTCTTTATTATAAGGGAAATTTCTTCTGTCTTTTCTTTCCATTCAGTATAGCACCCAAAGTCTGTATCAGTCATCTGAAGTTTGTCTTAGGCTGCACATTGCTAGGTATCTATTCTACGAGGGTGTAATCCTCCTTGATAACCAGTGATCAGAAATGCTATATTCATGACCTCTAATCATGCATTTAGAATACATTGTATACCCCTGCCAGTGTGTTCAGCACTCCTAGTAATTTTGTTTGCAGATGCCTAATGAGGCTTAATTTCTACTCACTCTGTGATTCATTCATTCACATATTTATTGAGTACCTATTATATGTCAATCGCTAAGTTCAGGCAATGTCATAACTTTCTAGACAGATCACTGGAAACTTGTGTATTCCTATTATTAAAAAATAATAAATATTTAAAATATACCATGTAGGAAAAAAACTGGATTTAGACCAGAGTCTAAATACTGAGAATGCCTATTCTTATCACCTTTTTCATTTATTTATTCAATGAATATATATCTAGTACTTGCTACAGGCTTGCAGCAAAGTCCTAGGCACAAGAGAGTCCCTGATAATGTAATAGAGCAAGCAGGAGTCATAGAGGCCAAGAGAGGGGTTTAAATAATCCCCAAAATGTTTTTATCTCTCATGCACCTTATAGACTCTTAGGGAGACAGACTAATCCAAAATCACACAAATAAAATATGAAATTGCAAATGATGTTAGAGGATCAGAGGATATGGGGAGTTTATGTCATTGATAGGCCAGCAAAGGCTTACCTGATGAAGTGCTACTTCGCTGAGGCCTGCAGGAGGGGTGGAGTGACTCGGTTATGGGGTGTGGGGAGGACAATTCAGACAGAGGGCATGGCACAGCCTGTGGATGGGGGACAGGGGCAACTGGACAAAGGTCAGCAGGGTTAGAGTGCAGAATTGAGAGGTAGGCTTTGACCAAGGCTGGGGATGAAGAGCTTTTAAGTCAGTAAGTGGCGATGTGACTGAGTACATCATTCACTTTCTTCATCTCAATTTATCTTCATCTCCATCTTCAACCTCGAAAAACAGGGCTGATAACACCTACCATACAGAGTGGTCACTGGGATACATGAAATTATAGCATGTCAGTTACAGTCCTCAGACACAGTAGAGACTCCATAGAAGGTCTTCCTTGATTGCCTTTGAATCTTTTGGGCACGGAACTGCAGTGTGAAAATATTAAGACTATTTCATTTTGAGAAAGTATTGAGACTAATTTCAAACACTGAAAATTCAGTGTGTTTTTCATAATGGCACCCCGCCCCACCCTACCCCTACACCCCGGCCCCCAGCCCACCCACCGACCCACCCACACACACACACTCACAGGCTGGAGAAAGCAGAGAGGGGTGCTCTGCAATGGTGCTGACTAGCATGACTGTGAATGCTGGGAACTCACTGCATGTGAACAGAGCTCTGGCTGCACCAAACATTGGTCCCCAGAAGATTCCACTGTGTAGAGCTGTTTTCTTTTCCTTTCTTTCAGGTCGTTCTTCCTTTAATTGATCAGTATTTCAAAAACCACCGTTTATACTTCTTATCTGCAGCAAGCAGACCTCTCTGTTCTGGAGGACATGCATCAAACAAAGAGAAAGAAATGGTGACTAGGTAAACAGCTATAAAAATAAAGACTGTTGTTTAAGTGTATTTGCATTTGAGAAAGAGTATCTCAGGATCTTGAAGTAGGAGCATGCAGAGTGTTCACCCATCTTCCTTGGCCCCTGGGAATCAAATACTACAAGGATGATGGTTTGGGCAAGTTAATACATGTGTTCTAGGTATTGAATTTTCTTATATTTTACTGCTAAATATAATACTGAGTTGAGGGAATAAAATACACAGTTCAGAATCCACAAATAGAGGCTAGAGATACATCAGTATATTAGTATTTTTGATAAATGATGCTCTTAACATTGGTTTCATTAAAATTTTTTCAAATCTAATATTTTTGCCAGCCTGTATTTTTCAGGAGGGCAAAATCTCATTTATAGTAATTATAATTTTAAATTAAAAAAATTTTGACCAATCCTGGAATAAAATGATGTAAACATATATACTTTCTGAGGTTTTCTACTCACCCCACTCAAGCCACATCCTAGCAGTGCTTTCTCATTTATGTTTAAACCTAAGTATTCTTTAGATTTGTGATTCTGCTGGCAATTTCAAGTCTGAGTCCTCAAAATTCTGCCAGAAGTTAGGATGATGCATCCTGAGAAAGCCTGCTTCTGTATTACATTGCTTAGGAGTCTATACCAAGCTTTTAGATTGTATTGAAAGAAAAAATTTTCAAAATTTTCAAATTTTTCAAAAAAAATAAAGCAGAATACAGGGTTTCCTTGGACTTCACTTTCTTTTTATCTGTCTATTGCTGTTTAGCAAAATTATCACAGGTTTAATGTTTTAAAAGAATATGCATTTATTATCTCACAGTGTCTATGTGTTTGTCAGCAGTAACTTACTTGGAAAACAAACCTCTTTTTTTTTTTTTTAAGACATTTTAGAGCAGTTTCAGAGTCATAGCATGGACTTGACTTTAATAATATGCTGAATGGCAGTGTAGTATCAGTCTGTTGAACAGAATGAGATGAGATTGAATATAACCTGTCACCAGAGGGTAAAGAATAAATAAGATTCCTTTGTTATGTAACACTGGGGGTGGGATTTTAAGCTCATCTCTTGAGTTTGTTTATTGTCTGTTTTTTCCAACCAATAAGTAGCCAGTTATGTGATGTAAGATTGCAACAGCATTAAAAATGTTTCCAAACTTCTTCAAATAATAAGGTTCTTGTGAAGCTCATAAAGATAACAGAGAACCCATCCCAGTGACTTACTTTGTTTCCACCAGCTGTGTTACTGGAAGAAAAGGGAAGGAAGAACTATCTTCCAAGATGCAGATTTCATCCCTTGCCCACTTGGGCCTGGCCTTCTGTCCATCTTCTCTGGGAGAGAGAGGGACCCTTCCCGCCTCGTTTCACACATGCACTCATCCACATCGCTGGCCCCATGTCCCCCTGTGGACAGTTAAGTGCACACAGTAGCTGGAAAAAGGCCAGTGCGCCAAGTTACCCTTAAACTCTGAAACCAAGGCAACCGCACGGTCACCTAGTCTTCTCTGTCCAGTTAGCCTTTTGTAACAGAAACTTTGTTCTTACAGGTGGTGTTAACTTAATGACATTCAATTACATAAATCAAGACAATATAATTAGAGAATATAGGGGGGAAATTAAAAAAAAGTGTGAGTTCTGCTCTTTCCCCTCCCCTTTTGTGTTTTATCACCATTTCAGTTTTAGTCTTACTCTGAGAATAATTCACTAACTATAGAAGTAACTAATTTTCCTTTACCAAATATATCCCTCATAGAATAAATCAGAAGAACATCATGAGTCTGTGCTAGCCTCCGTTGATGTAGTTTGGGGCTCTTATAGTAATACTTCCCCAGTTTTTAATGATTTCATCTTCAAATTTTTCTTCACCTCTTGGAAAGAGGGTTGATAAATTTTACTTCTCCAATGAGCACTTCCAAAAGGAATATATGCCATTAAAATACCAACACACAGAAATGAGAGATGTAATAGGAAAGGTAACTGATTTCTTCACAGTACTTTTGTGCCAAACATAGGTTGAACTTAAGCTCAGAGAGAAAAAAAAAAAATCAGAGTTGAAAAATGAATAAGGTGATGATAAGCAAATTATGGTACATGTTGTCCAGTCATTAAAATGATGATGGATATAAATAAGTGACAACTTAGGGAAATTATTTAAAAAATATATGTTCAAATAGTATTGATCTGGATTTTTTTTTTAAACTAAATTTTTAGGTATAGAAAAGTAGTAAGGGATAAATTTAATGTTAATGGTAGTTTTCTTTACGTAGTACATGTAGATTTTGCACTACTATTTTTATGTGTTTTCTCAGTTTTTAAAATGAAAAAAAAATCTTACCTTAATAATCATAAAACTATGTTTTAAAATAACCAACATCACTAACCACATTAGTGAAAACAAACAATTTGTTTGATATGTTGAAGTGGAGTCACTGAAATTTATAAATCTGATTTTGTACCTCTTCAGCTAAGTATTACTGTAGTGACTAAAATAAGTAAAAAAAAAAAAAGAAAAAGAATAAAATAGATTAAAAAAACTGACCCTGCTACTGTGAGTATACAAGCATTTCTTCATACCCACAATGAGAGCTGCCATGGTTTAACAGCTGCGTGTAGCTGTAGTTGAGTGGGTCTAAGTTAACTTCTCCACAATTAAAACCAAGTTGTCCCCATTAGTCGTTAGAATACCTTCTGGCACTACAAATTATATGTCAAGCATCTCTTGCTCTGCTATCCACAAAGATGTGTTAGACGAGAGCCCCTGTACTTCAGGAGTGTACCCTGGCAGTGGCTAAGTGTATGGAAATACATATAGTTCCAATAGCAGAAAGCCAAGCAGTGCTATGGGATTCCAGATAAAGTAAGACTCCTTCGGATGGGTATGGATGGGCTTAGAGGTGTATGGAAGTCATGACAGTCAAAGGTGATTTTAAAAAATATGCAGATCAGAGATTAAGAAAGGAATATTTTCTAAATAACAGCATAAAAAGTAGAAGCTGGGTCATTTAGGGGAAATGTAGGTTGTATAGATTCCTTATGGAACACTGTAATTGATAGTAACTGCCAGAATAAAATTTCATTTTGCTTTTTAAAAATAATTCATGAGCACTAAGAAGCCATTAATGCTTTTTAAATAGAAGAACTGAGAACAGCCTGGCAGCAAAAGTGGGACTGATAAGAGTAGCATAGCTCGGAGACCACAGCAGCCGTTCAGAGCTATGACAGGGGCGCAGGCTGTCGTAACAGGATTGATGCCTCCAGTAGGTGATGCTCCCCTTGGGTTTGTTCAGCAAGTGTTCTGAATGCCCGCTGGGTACCAAATGCTACCCTAGGTCTGAGGATAAACACACAGGTGCGAGGGCACAGTTCCCAGCTTTAATGAACGTGGAAGTACAGCCGAGTAGACACACACACATATATACAGCTAGGCCATATACTACATTGTGGTGAATGTCAATGGAGCCATATATAAAGTGCTGGGAGTGCAGAGGAGACTTAATGCAGAAAGAGGCTGGGTGTGAGAAACACGGGAGGAGGAAGCCAGAGCGCCTCAGTAATGGGTCTTGTGGCAGGGAGACAGGAGAAGGCCAACATGGGGCTGAAGTTTCTGTGCCGAGTGGTTGGAACAATGCTGGTGTCACTAATGAAAGCAAGATACTGCAGAAGAACTAGTTTTGAGGAAACAATGGAAACAGTGACAGACTTTATTTTTTTGGTCACCAAACTCACTGCAGATGGTGACTGCAGCCATGAAATTAAAAGACACTTACTCCTTGGAAGAAAAGCTATGACCAACCTAGACAGTATACTAAAAAGCAAAGACATTACTTTGCCAACAGAGGTCCGTCCAGTCAAGGCTTTGGTTTTTCCAGCAGTCATGTATGGATGTGAATTGGACTATAAAGAAAGCTGAGTGCCGAAGAACTGATGCTTTTGAACTGTGGTATTAAGAGAAGACTCTTAAGAGTCTCTTGGACAGCAAGGAGATCCAACCAGTCCATCCTAAAGGAGATCAGTCCTGAATATTCATTGGAAGGACTGATGCTGAAGCTGAAACTCCAGTACTTTGGCCACCTGATGCGAAGAGCTGACTCATTTGAAAAGACCCTTGTGCTGGGAAAGATTGAAGGCGGGAGGAGATGAGGAGGATCGAGGATAAGACGGTTGGATGGCATCACCAACTCTGTGGACATGAATTTGAGTAAGCTCCAGGAGTTGGTAATGGACAGGGAGGCCTGGCGTGCTGCAGTCCATGGGGTCGCAGAGAGTCGGACACGACTGAGCGACTGAAATGACTGAACTGACTTGGCACTAGTGGTAAGGAACTCGCCTGCCAAAGGAGGAGACGTCAGAGGGATGGGTTCAATCCCTGGGTGGAGAAGATCCCCTGGAAGAGGAAATGGCAACCCACTCCAGTGTTCTTGCCTGGAGAATCTCAGGGACTGAGGAGCCTGCTGGGCTTCAGTTGATGGGGTTGCAAAGAGTCGGACATGAATGAAGCAGCTTGGAATAGCACAACGTAGTTTTGAGAAGAGGTTGGATTTGGTTAAACTGGTGTTTCTGGAAGAAGAAGTAAGTGCTGACAGGTCATTTTAGCTGGAAGTGTACAGCAGGAAGTGAGAAATAGGCGTTTGGTATTGGAGAGATCAGGACAAGGAATGATGTATTTGGGGACAGTCTATGCCCATCTATTGCTTGAAGCTTGGAAAGCAAGAGGAAACCAAGGTAGAAATGGGGAGAAGCCACAAGGGCTGAACACCAAAACTTGGAGAGTTGTTACACTTGGAGGGTTTTAAGAAGCGGGTATTTGAAGAATAGAGAGAACAATTCATTAGCAAGGAGGTGGGAAATAATACTATAAAACAGAAACAAGAGTTTCACAGATGTGAGTAGTTAATGATGGCGAGTACTGTGGAGAGCTCTCCAGGACGGAGACTGAAAAAGAGATTATTAGATGAACTATTTGGAGGGTATTGAGAACTTCAAGGAGAAGCTGTGAGGGGTGGAAAGGACACTCACAAGGCAGACAGTCAGGGAGGAAGCTGCAGATGCATTTTGAATTCTTAAGTATGTTAGTAACAAGGGGTCTAGAGAAAGGGAGTAACAGGATTATGGAAAGTGCTTTAGAGAAACTACAGGTTAGCGCTGATAATAGTCAGACCTAGAGTTTGCACAGGAATTACACCCTGAAAGGGGATAGCACAGAAGGGAAGAGATATGATTTGTCTGATTTGAGGACCTAGCTTTCCACTGGGTTTACCAAAAAGTTCTTCCAGGTTTTTCCATCTGTATGATGTGTCCTGAAAAATTGAAATGAATTTTTTTTTACCAACTCAACATACATCTGTATGTCTCTCTGGTGACACATCTGTTACTAATTAGGAATAACTAGGGTTAGGAATGAAGGAGGGCATGGCAACCCACTCCAGTGTTCTTGCCTGGAGAATACCTATGGAGAGAGGAGCCTGGCAGACTTTAGTCTACAGGGTCGCAAAGAGTTGGATACAACTGAGCAGCTAATAACAGCACAGCGTTAGGAAACAGCTGAAATCATAAGAAGTCATTTTTCTCTGACAGATTCTCAGACATAAATGTGATCCAATGGGATGGGATACAGAGCAATTCTGTTTCCCATCATCACAAAACATCCCAGGTTTAGATTAATCGGGTTACAACATGATCCGCGTATTACAAATTCAACATCATCTCAGGATGTTTCACCCTAATACTAGAGAGTAAGAGGTAAAAGATACCACTTAAAATAGTTTCCAATAATCCAAAATGTATGCAATTCTAAGATGTTAACTCTCTCTTCAGATGGAGACATATCCTTGTGGGTTTTTTTTTTTTTTTTGGGGGGGGGGGAGCTGTGTGACTTGGCATATGGGACCTTGGTTCCCCAACTGGGGATCAGACTCATGCCTCCTACAGTGGAAGCTTGGAGTCTTAACCACTGGACCACGAGGGAAGTCCCAGAGACAGATCCTTATTGACTTAACACAGAGAAAGCTCAGTGAATGAGGATACCTGGAGAAAGGTGCTTTTGTTTTATTGTCTTTGTTCATTTCAGTTAGAGCCTAAAGATAGATAATGCAGCTCAGTGGACCAAGTCTGAATCTTGTGTCTAATGTCTACTTGACAAGATCATTGTTTGGGGGAAAAAAAAAAAAAAGAGCACTGATAAGAGATTTCCTAAGACTTCAAAGTCGTTTAAGCACTTGTGGATGAATATTTTCTTGGAAAAGCTACCTTTTGCCCTATATAATTACTTTTCACCAATAAATTATATCACATTGTTACTAAAGTGAGAAATAATGGGCAAAACTTACTGTGAAAGTGGTCAACATCAAAAAGGTGATTCTGTCTCCTTTTTCCTATTCTGCCATGAGCAGTTGCCAGCACTGTATTCCATGGCATAGTCTATATCCCCAGTACCAAGCATGTAAATCTGTACCCTGGTAGTGACGGCAAAGATGGCAAGAGAGGACAGGGCTGTCAGGACAATAGCTGCTACTATGACTGGGAAAGTCAGGCTGAGTGTAGGTGGTGCTATACAAGTGGATTTTCAAAATTAGAGCTTTGGTAAGTTCTAGCTATGGAACACCTGTGCTGTCTGAGAGTTCAGAAAAGTGTGGATAGATGTGAAAATAATGTCAGGTATAAGATGGGAGGATAGTGTCATGATAGATATTTGCAGATGGCCCCTGGCTGGGAGGGGACATCTGTGAGCTTGGGTTGGGAGTGGTAAAGGAGCACCAGGGGTTAGAAAAGGCTTTTTGGAGTAAACATGTCCTGAGCTGAATCCTGAGGGATGCTTGGAAGGGGTCATAACATGGAAGTGAAAGGTTCTTAAAAATAGGACCCTACAAGGAAGTCACCAGACTGCCTGGTGACAGACACGACAGGACAGAACCAGTACTGCCCAGAGTCTGGGTTCTGACGTGAGCATTCGTGCACAGCAGTGCCATCATGCTGAGTGCTGGGCACCCTTATCTGGAGTCTTCTGTTGGTGAGCGCCAGGAAGGGCCCAAAGACCTGGGAACTCACTCAAGAGGAGATATATTTTTGACTCATGCATTAGCATTCAAAGTCCTTTAAGTTATAACAGCTGTAATGTTTTTCTTTGAGTGATTATAAATTGTTTAAATTCTCTTTCTCGTTCATTGTGTGATATTCACTGGTTGCTTTGGTATATGTGTATGGGGTAATGGTCAAGGTCTAGGAGAAGGAAAGTTCAAATGAGAAAGCATACTAAAAGTAGCATTTTGTGCACAAAGCACCATACTTCCATTGTTAAATAATGTCCATAACAACAAAAAGAAAAATTCTAGAATTTCAGTAGTACTTTGATACAGATAAAATTAATTTTTTTTCCTTATGGTTTTCTGTAGTTATATTTTTGTGGGGTTTGTATAGATTGCTTTTATATTAATTAGCTTTGCTTTCAATTTTTTTTGGTTCCTTTACTTATAATATGTGCTTTTTTAACCGTGTTTGTTGAAGAGATGCACTCAAAGACTCTTTATTTAATACCTTTACTCCACATTCTGCTCAGAGAATTGATTCTTTCTGCGTGACATCATGTTGCTTTTTTCCGGCTCATATATCAGCTGTTTATTTTTCTTTTTTTCTTCTTCTTTTTTTTTTTGTTTTATTTCATTTGAATTTAATTTCTCCCTGTTTTTTCTACCTTCCCTCCCCCCTTTCCCTTTTCTCTTTTGTTTTTCTTTTGTCTTCAGCCTATTCTGCAAACTTGGAGTTCTTGTCAGGCATAGGATTTCACTATTTGGTAAGGAGACCCTTAAACAAATTCTAGCATGGCCATCACTTGGTTTTCTTTGCCATTTTTGCACTGTGTTACGTGCTGCTACGTTGCATGAATGCATGTTTGCATGGCTGCATGCATAGGCCAAGGTAAGGTCCTCAAGGTTGTTTATAAGGAGCATTACCTATAGTAAAATTGAAGACCGTAACTTTGTATACCAGTCCAAAGCACACTTGAAAATCACAAACTTATATTATTAAAGATCAAATGAATAAAAATGATACTTTCTACCTTATTTTATTTCAGAGGGGTGAAGCAAAACTGGGCCTCTGAATTTGTGTTTGGTTGTCTCTGATAGATTAAATACCCATCCACAGTTTTTAATTGCACTTACTTTTTCAGTGCTCTTGATGACAAATTTGCATGTTGACTGTATTCCAGACATTGGGACTTCATAATAGAGACAGGCCTGGATTTGCCAAAAGCAACTTCTCTGGTTGCTTCTCTTTTGACCCCACAGTAGTCAGTTTTTGTTCATTTCTGAGAATTCATGTAGCTGAAGTTCATGTTCCCAAACACTGCTTTCCAATAGCTGTGCAGGGCAGTCACTCACTTTTCACAGACTCTCCTTGCAGTGGGGCTTTAAGACTCTATAGCAGTTGGCAGAGTTTATTTTTTACACTTTTCTGCATCTGCTTTCGTAAACTGCCAAGGTAAATTTTAGCCCAAGGCTCTCTAGATTTTGAGACAGCCTTGTGGTGACTTCAGTAAGAAAACACTGAGTGTATTTATAGAGGTTTATAAGTCCTAGTCCATTCACAAAAAAACCTGAGGATTATGTTATTACTGTAAAAGTCACACACACACAAAAAAAGCCACAATGGATAAACTGAGAAATAGGTAAATGTACACATGTATATGTGTGTGTGTGTGTGTGTGTATATATATATGTGTGTATATATATATATATATATATGCAAATAATTTTTACATTCTTTACATTTTTTAAGAAATGATAGCTTCTGGATGTGACTACTTAATGCTGCATTTGGTTTCTAATATTATTATATCCAACGTTTGGGTACTCTTAAGATATGGTTCACATAAATTGCCTAGGTTTTTGCATTAATGTTTCAGTTATCCAAAATTAATGGGGAAATTGCTTTCAGAATGATTTCCAGTTGACTACCTTTTGTTTTGACTTCTCTTCAACTTAGAAAAACTTCTATGTAAATTATACAGACAGAACTTTCATGTACTCTTTAACCTTCTCATAATAATTATGTATTCAAAAATTCTCCCATCTGTCTTCAGAGAATACTTTCTAATTATATCTACCTCTGGTGGGGACCCCTTAATACTTTCTGTTGTTTATCTCTAGCTTCTTACATATTTTAACCTCTTGGTTTCCAATGTTACATTTTGCTATAACTTCACTTTTTAAATTTTTTGAGGTATTCCGTATATACAGTGAAGTACACAAATCTTAAGAGCAGCATGATGACATAGCTTGATGGAATTTTACATGTATTTGCCCATTTTCTCACTTTAAGGCATAGAACATTTTCAGCATCCCAGAAGCCTACCTCGTGCCATTTTGCAACTTATAACCCTCTGCAAAGGAACTATATTTAAACTAATCTATTGGTCTACTAATGTAGACTTTCATTATCATGTATTAATTTTGCCTGTTGTTTAATCTCCTTTTTTCCTTTGAATATATTAAGGGCTCAGTAATGGAAGATAAATGCATACTGTAACTTGTAACAATTAGAGGAGAAGAACTGGATTTTAACATTCATTTCATCTGTGATTCTAATATTTCATCTAGGCATTATATATTATATCCCTTTGCCTTTAAATACAACTGTTTTTATTTTTAACAGGAATTTATTGGAAAACTACTGTGTGTCTTTATCCGGAAAGCTTATTTTAATGTGCATTTTATTAATGTCACATTATTTTTTCAAATTTGCTTTGGCATTTGCTTGTAAAACGATACAAACGTCAAGAAGTCTTTATTATTCAACAATACTCTAATATAGCCTTGTCAGCATGTTAGCATGTTAGGTCTTAGACTTGTAAACTTTACATATTATAGCTATAGCTTGGTTTTAGACACTAACATGATGTCCTGAAGAAAATAGGGGATTTTGATCAGAAAACCTGTATGTAAGTCCCCTCTTTGTAACTGAACCAGTTGAATGATCTGGACAAGGGACTTAACTTCTCTTGAGCATTATTTATTTTATTTTTTTCATTTTGAAACTAGATTAAAATAACTACTAACTTTAGAGATCTATTGTATATATAAAATCTCAGATGATGATGTTAAAGTGCTTTGTAAACTGTAATCGTACCACTTTCAAGTCTAAGGTATTCTTAGTCTTATTTGTACAGCTTATATTTAGATGAATCAAATTACATACAGACTAAACTAGGGCAGTTAGCTATTTAAAGTACATGCACCCTGAAGCCTTTAAAATCTAGGCATTTTCACATCAAAGCAGAAGTGGTATAATTCAAGTATTTACTTAAAAAAAAAAACTTCTATTATCTTTTGGCCATATCATGGGGCATGCAGGATCTTTGTTACCCAACCAGGGATCAACCTGTGCCCCCTGCAGTGATAGCATGGAGTCTTAACCACTGAACTGTCTGGGAAATCCCAAGTATTGACCATTTGATGTATCAATTATACCATTGTGGATTTTCCTAGAGAAAAAGAGACCTGACAGCATATATACAGTGGTCTTTTGTATATGGACATATTAATCTCTTATTTTTTTCTTTCACCTTATCTCTACATTATGTTTTTCTGTGTTCTGGGAGACACCAACTGATGATCAAAATGTTTTTCCTGCATTTAGTTCAAAAAATTGTTCATGGCCTAACTTAAGAATAAAGTGAGACAGAAGTGAAAGTTGAGTTTAACAAAGCAATGCTTGGGCTTGTGTCAAGTAGCAAAAAATATAGAAAGAAATACATTAACCTGAAACATGTCAGCAAGGTGGGATTAGTGATAAGAAGGAAGCATTAAAAAAAAAAAAAAACAGGTGACAAAACTCTTGTCCTGATGGTGGTAATTATGGGGAGCTGAGTTTGATCAGCAATGGAATATTTATTCCAATGTGGCTGCCAGATTATAATTATATCTCTGAAAATTCATCTCTAGTTCAGAAATTTTTCTGATGTATAAAATGAGGATTCCCCAAATTTAGACTTCTATATTTACTTTATCTTTTACCTACTTTAAAATATTTTCTATACATTGAAGCACACTAAGAATTAAAGAGATGAGCCATGCTTTTATGCTTCATATATGCTTTTGCAGGTGTTTAAACCACTTCATTTTATCTTAGAAAAAAATAGGATTTTTAAGAAGGGGAACAAGTCATATTCCCAGCATAACAGTAGTTCTGGTATACCTGTAAAATACTTTATGGAAAAAATAGTAAGTAAAATAGCATCTGTTTTATATATAGGGCTTCCCTGGTGGCTCAGTGGTAAAGAATCCACCTGCCAATGCAGGAGACATGGTTTCAGTCCCTGGGTAGAGAAGATGTCTGGAGAAGAGAATGGCAGTCCACTCCTGTATTCTTCTCTGGGAAATCCCATGGACAGAGGAGCCTGGCGTGCTGCAGTCCATAGGATCACAAAGAGTTGGACACAATTTAGCAACTAAACAGCAACAGTTTTATATGTAGTCTTCCCTTTTGACTTCTGAAATGCTTGCTAGTAATTATAAGTTGGTATATTTTGGAACAAATAAGTTCTTGTATTTTGGAAAATCAGTTAGGACTGGCTAAGACCCAGGCAGGTTGACTCGGTATAAGGACCCCGTGTGCCATTTTCAGGGACACATTGTTAACTAACAAAATACTCCTTTTAATGCCTCCATTTTCCCTCACTTTTGCTAAGTGGAAATTCTGACTGTCTAATTGCCTAATTTTAAGGCAATTAGAGAATACTCAACTTCTACTATTATAGCCTATTTAAGGCTTTCAGTTATTTTTAGAGGAAGTGGAATCTGGTAACCATAACTCCCAACAGGAATAGCAATGGTGACACAGGCTTTCTTTTTCCATGTGAAAATAAATCAAATGCCTTAATGACATTCATTTTGTGCATTCATTCAGTAAATATTTGCTGTGTGTGAAGCATTCTCTTAGGCTTTGAGGATAGAAAAATGAAGATTTTTTTACTTCTTTACTACTCCCAACCTAAGCCAATCTACAGGTATCTTTCACCTGTATGTCTCTCAGAACATACTAACCCTGCTTTCAGAACTGCCTTTCTAAACTGAGTTTCAAAACCATCATATCTCTTGCCTCCCCTCCAAAAAACAAGACAAAGCAAAAAATGATCTTAAAACTGAATATACTCTTGTGTAGCCAGTGGCTTCCCATTTCTCTGGAATTAAGATCAGAATTCTTAATCTGGCCATTTAATCTGGTTAGTGTTTCATAGTCTGCCCCCGTGTACCCCTCCATCCCTGTTTCCCAGAGAATTCTTGCTTCCTCACGATGCCTCAGCTTAAGTGGTCTTCTCTCTGCTTCTTGAAAGTGTCATTTTCATATCTGCCCAGGCCATTTGCACCATCCGTGATTACTGACTGTAATGGGATCCTATATATGCCCCGCTCCAGTCCCTCACACCGTTCAGATTTCAACAAGTAGCATTCCCTCTGGAAGATCATAGCTGACCTCTCTGATTATACTCTCTCTACTATTATAACATTCTCTTAGCTCTATGTATTTTTCCTTCCTCTCACTGGTGAGTTACTAGATTAACTTCTCTCTCTGGTGCAAAATCCAGCTCTTTGAAGGCTTGCTTTTGTATCCTCAGAGCCCAGGAGGAAGTCTGGCACATACTGGCTGTTTTATAAATATCTTATGACAGATGGAATCAACCAACAAGGTCTTACCTTTAAGAAGGCTACAGTCTAAAGAGTAGATAAGTAAGCAGATGCTTTTAGCAATGAGATAAGTGCTATCGGTTTGGAATTTTCTTACAATCACAAATAGCCCAAACTTTACATTTTTTCCACTTGAGATTAAGAAAAATATAGTATCCACTTATCTCACAATTGATGAGAATCACATTTTAAAAAAATTCTTGAAGCCTTCCACTTAGAGCACTTACAATTGAAAAAGAAGTAACACTATAACTAACGACCCTTTAACAACAAGATCATTAAACTCTACCAACAATGATCTATTCAGTTCAAGTAACTATTCCAGAAGGCTGGCAAAAAATAGTTATCATTTAGAGGCTTTGTCTACTTTCCTGTTTTCCGCTGAGTTTTTAACATGTTAGCAAGACAGTCCAGAGAGCCCTAAGCTTTACTGGAGAATTTCCAGCTTTGTTGACAAATAGGTTTCTAGGAATGCCTGGAGTAAAGCAAGCATTTTGCAGCATGATCAGCATATTTCTTATCAGCAATATTTCTTCTGGTTGACCTCAATAACCCTAGAACTCAACATTTTCACATCATTAATATAGATCCAATGTTAGCTTCAGGAATATTGGACAAGTATTATCACAGGTTTAAATGAAACAACAGGTTTTGTTAAAATACTTGTTTTCTCCCCCTAACTGAGTATGACTGATTTAAATTAGTGCCGAAATCTTGATATTGTTTTTAAAAGAGTTTTAATAGTAAATAGAGTAATACAGTGAATTCTATCCATTGGTATCTGTCTCTAATTAAAAAATTAGTGGATTAAGTTTATGTCGATTCCTCTGTGAGCCCCCCACCCCAAACCCTGTTCGTGTATTTAAATGAAGAGTTTTCTTGTATCAGGAGATATTAGGAGATATTGTAGTCATCCCTCCATATCTGCAGGCTCTGCATCCATGAATTCCACCAATCAGGGGTCAAAAATACTCGAAAAAAATAATTCCAGAACGTTCCACAAAGTAGCACTTGAATTCACCATACCTCAACAAATTTGTGCATAACTTTTACATTGTATTCTGTATTGTTAGCAATCTAGAGATGATTTAATGTATAAAGGAGGATGTATGTAAGTTATTTGCAAATACTATGCTATTTTATACAAGGGACTCAAGCATCCTTGGGTTTTGGTGTTGGGGGAGGGTCTTGGGACCAGTCCCCTGAGGATACTGAGGAACAACTGTTAATGTTTGTAGTCCCTAAAAAGGTTCAGATTGTGTATGTGTTTGTTCAATAGGATAACATATAATGAAATGAAAGTCATTTGAAGCACTAAGAATCCCTGAGTATAGTGCCTCTGGGAGAACTAAGTATGTCATTATGCTAATAATTTAATGGTTTAAATTCAATTTTAAAAGTAGCACAATCTGCTACTTTTAGAAGAGTTCTGTTTTCTGTTGGAATATAATTGGTTGACAATGTTGTGCTAGTTTCATGTCTGCAGCGAAGTGATTCAGTTACATATACATCTATTCTTCTTTAAATTATTTTCTCATTTAGGTTGTTAGAGAATATTAAGCAGAGTTCCCTGTACTATAGTAGGTCCTTGTTGGTTATCTATTTGAATATATAGCAAGTTTCCTTTATACATTAGGAAATTCTTGCTTTTCTCATACATACTGTCCTAAAACTACAGAATCTTTCAGTCACATTAAGACGTTAAGGATCCTCTTAATGATGAATGGTGGTTTAGTCACTAAGTTGTGTCTGACTCCTGTGACTGAAAGATTCTATAGTTTTAGGACAATATATATGAGAAAAGCAGGAGTTTCGATGTATAAAGGAAACTTGCTATATAGAAAATAGCCTAATTCTTATAGAGGGTAAATATCAGACTCAGACATTTCAATGAACATAATATCGGAAGATAGATAGATAGATACTTCTTTCATTTCAATATGTCACTCTGAGAGGATTTCCTGACTTTGAGCAAAAGAATAGCATGTGTAATATATATTCTCAGTTTAACTGAAACTTTTTGCTAAGTTAGGGACTTAGTAATTTTATTCTTTTCAATATCACAGACTTCAGAAGTAATAAAATCTTCAGCATGCTTCAGTTTCTACCTACTCATAATTTGGAGAGAATTTTTTTCTTTTAGCATAATTTTATTTCATCTTATTAATAAAGATTTTTCTAAGGTTAATCATCTCTTCAGAGAAGATAGTATAATGAGATATTGTATCAGGAGCCATGTTAGGAAAGTAAACAAGAATAACTGTTAGAACATTAGAATAACTGTTGACTGTTTACCCAGGAGAAAGTCAACATTCTGAGAATTCTCAGTATATCAGTTTATAAAACAGCAGCAGTTACATGTATCAAATTTTGGATACCATTGAAAGCTCCTGAACTGTAGAAACCTTATATTTAAAACCACAAAACAGTTTGAGATTAAAATGCAAAAAGGATATTTTGACTTTTAACAGCTTTAGCTTTGCTATTACTATTATTTAGGGAGTTGTATTATTTTATGAGTTGCTAACAATGTTTTTAAAAACCTTATGCTTGCTGTATGTTGTCACTAGATTCTATGAGCTGTAATTTTAATTTTGTACCTTTGTATCTTTGATGTTACACACACACACACACACACACAAACACATGCAAACACAATCTTAAAGATAATGGGTAATCCATAAGTGTTGTCCTAAGTGTTTAGAAATATGAGAGTTATGTTTGAAGTCAGAGGAAGTAGCTTGAACTTTGAAAAAACACGAGTTGAAAGTATCAAACTTTTGGTTTTTATACTACGTAGAGCAGTTAAGAAATTGCATACAGTTAAGTACATGAAAATATAGTCATCACCTTAAAATTTTAACATCTTACTGTGCTCTGAACTAGCCCTTCTGGTTCTTACTAATAGTGTGATTGACAGTTCTGATGGTGATCTAGGTCTCCTTCAGAAAGACAATATCCAGGTTGCTATTTGATTTAAAAGTCTTACTACATACTTTGTCTCTTCATGCTTAACCATCAGTTTAGGCATCTATATATGCCAATGAAATTGATTCTTTTGCTTGGTCCATACATTATAACACTAAAGTTCAGTTAATACTTTTCTTTCATTCCTTAGGGTCTTTTCCCCACCTTTTTAACAGAGGGCTGTTTCCATTTAAAGTTGTACTCTATCTGATTTGGAGTTTCTGAAAATGTGTATCCTGCTTGAGCTTATAGTTTTGTGGCTTTGATAATCACAGAAAGTCTCATATTCACTGTACAGATGTTCACTTGACCCACAGAACTTGTCTAGCCACTGATGCCCTTTCTTACTCTTTATACTCACATCCCACTGCCACCCCGCAGATGCTAACTGGGCTCCTGCTATATGTCAGGTGCTATTCTAGGTGCTGGGCTCCATCAGGGCACAGAGCAAACAAAAATCTCACCTCACGAGCTTGTACAAATAGAAGTTTCAAATGCCCTGAGCCTCCTTTTGGAAAAGGCATTGCCAGGCTCATCTTTACGAAGTACAGATACTGATCATCTGTCTGTATAAAGGGACAGTATAACTGTGAGTTTTAGGAAAAGAGTTAGAGGCCAGCCTCTCTGAATTGGTGCTGACTTTGGTTGCATGAGATTCATGGGCATCGCTTTGTATCCCCTCTCCCTCCTGGGCCTTCCCTCTGTCATTTTCTGTGCTGCATCCTCCTTATTGTTTTTACTTCCAAACATTAGAGGTTATTGGACCTTTCTGCTTCTATATTTATGTTCATGCTAACTAATTTCATTCAGCCCCATGATTCAAAGAAGTGTCCATATGCTTAGAAGACCTAGATTTACAGCTCCAACTTAGATCTCATCTCTGCACTCTGGATTTTTGTATCAGTTGCCTATTCCATATCTCAACCTGAGATGAATAGGCCCATTACACTTCACCTGTTGAAAGCAGAATGGCCAGCTCCCACCCCTCCCCTCCCCTTGCATTCTCTGACCCCCACCTCGTGCTCTCTGCACATCATTGAATCCTGCCACCATTCACCTAACTGCCCAGACAGTTGCTCACCGAAACAGTTGCGGAGTTATCCTTGTCTCCTTTCCTTCTCACCAACATGCAACACATAAGCAAAAACTGAACATACATTCTTAATTGCTTCACCAATAATATCCTAGGCCATATTTGCCATCTTCAATCCGCTGGTTCTAGACTAATGCGAGGGTTTCCTAACTCACTTTTACTCTTGCCCTCCCAGAATTTGGCAGACTGGAATTAATCCTCTTAATGTATAAATTGGCTCACATTCTGTTCAAAATGTCTTCCTATTGCACTTAAAAAAAAAAAAAAGTCCAAAGTGCTTGCTCTGGTTGTGACACGCTAGAACCTGATTCCCTTGTCTCCACCATATATTCTCCTTCTTTCTCCTGAATTTGTCCACAGCAGCCATCTTGACTTCCTTGCCAGGATCACTGGGTTCCTTTTCTGCCCCAGAGCCTTTGCACATCTGTTTGTACCACCTGGACTCTTCTCCCAGATATGTGCATGGTTTGTCCTTTCACTTCATTTAAGTCTCTGCTCAAATGCCACCTTCTTGGGGAGGACCCAATGACCACTCCCCCTGTTACTCTATGCAGTTGCTCTAATCCCCATTCCCTGCTATATATACTTTTACTGTGTCTGGATATTATGTAACATATTGATTTTGGGGGGCTTCATAGTTCATTATGTGTCCCCCATTAAAATGCAAGTACCATACTCTAGCTTATTACTGGAAGTTTGATAGTACCTGGTATTTATCATGTATTTATTGAGTGAATGAATGATCAAATGAATAATACTTCTCAGGACTATAGTAGAAGCCCTAGTACTGCCACCAGTCAATAGGCAGGGGCATGACAAATTCTGCCTTTCTACTGATTTTGTCTTCATTGTTATTGGCAGTTCTGAGATTCAAAGCGTGAGATTAATGGAACATTTACTGAAAGAACTCAAGAGTCTCAGCAATGAATACCTAATTTATTTTTTTGTATTTGTGTTATACCACTAAACTAGAATACCCTCATACGAAGGAAATTATTAATTTCCATGTATGTTTAATTCATTCATTTTAGGATACTTTTGTGTATAAAGAATGTAGTATATGCAAATGTTTTAAAAACTCACATTTAAATAAGAGTTGTTAACCTAAGGACCAGGAAATTATTGTATATATTACACATAGGAAAGCATGAAATGATGAGTGTCAGACTATACTGTGAGTGGTCACTTTGTTACTTTGGATTCATATTTTCTTTATTGTATCCTTATCATCAAGTAAAATATATGTATTATATGATTCATATTTCTGTACTTAGTGGTGAAATATTCCTATCAAAATGGTTGAGTTTCATCTTATTTTTCAAGAGGAGTTGCCCCATTTCAGATATCTCATAAGTAACGTTTAACTTCTTCAGCCTCTGATATTTTCTTACATGATGGTTTGGTACTTCTTTTTCACCAAAGACCAACAGCATTCAGGCATGTTAGTTCATGTGAATGCAGTTAAATTCAGGCAAAATAATTCATCGTAATGCAGTTGAAGGCAATAGGAAAGCAGACCCACTTGGGGTAATTCAGAGGGAATTAAATTTATTAGAATTTAACTCACCTCATTTGACAGAAGATATCAGCTGACTTAAAAAGTTGACGTACAATAAGATTTACAAATGACGTGAGCTGGTGTGGGGAGGGGGATATGTTTGGTGCATCCAGTTAAAATTCTTTGGATGGTGCAGTGCTTTGAATGCTTCTTGAGTATGTCAGCTATTTGATGGGACATGCTTTATTGCTTTTCTACTTACATTTGCATAACCACTTTTAAGCAGAAAAACTGCATGATTTTAAACTTGATTATCAAAAAGTCCCTTGAATTGAGTTATCCTTATTGAGTTGTGCCTTGACTAATTTTTGGAACACAAGCATTGTTAACAGAAAGACATTGAGAAATTCTCAGAGCAGTTTATACAGCTATTTGTTTCCTCTTTAGGGAATGATGCAACATCAATTGTCAACTGTCTTCATATTTTGGGTCAGACTTTGGATGCAAGGTAAATGGATATGTTTTTATCTCAGTCAATGAGTGTAAAAATGATGTATAGGAATGTGAAGAAAAAGCTAGTGTCTTCTTTGGAATTGTAATGAAGTCTTCAGGTGAAAAAGAAAATATTTTATAAATTAATAATAAAAGTAAATAAGTGTTAGTTGCTCAGTTGTGCTCGACTCTTTGTGACCCCATGGACTGCAGCCCACCAGGCTCCTCTGTCCCTGAGATTTTCCAGGCAAGGATACTGGAGTGGGTCGCCATTTCCTTCTCCAGAGGATCTTCCCAACCCAGGTATCGAACCCAGGTCTCCTGCACTGCAGGCAGATTCTTTACCAACTGAGCTACAAGCAAAGCCCAATAATACAAGAGCATTATATTATTTTTACATTTAATCAGATACAGATTGTTTAAATTTCAAGTAATTTCTGTAGTGGCTAGGTATATAATTGAGAGTTGCATTGGGACTCTATCATGTGAGGTAAAAATAATGAGCTACAACTCTAGACAGCTTATTAACTTCAAAGCATGGTAGTTGTACTCCATTTTGTTATAATATTTAGTTTTATAGGAAACATGAGGGTTTTAGTCTTATTTTACAGTTGAGTAAAGTGAAGCTCAAGATTCCATAATAAGTCTGGAAGGAGGCCAATTTCCAAGTCCGTGCACTTTCTACCGTGCCCTCATATCACCATGACCAGAAATCCAAATACAAAACCAATTTGGTTAGCTTGATTCAGCCTTTAAGCCATTCATTTAATTCATTAATTATCCAGGATATATCTAGATAAAAGTTCCTACAATTCTTCCACAGAGAATATTCAGTGATACCTTGAATTATTCATTTTAATGTTTAAAATTTTATTTGAGATGTTTATTATAATAAATGAAGGAAGAAGATACAATTATGCACCTTGATTTTCTACGCAAAATAGTGGCTTTTAGCGTGTCACTTTGATACAGAGTTCAGTCTTCAGAGACTTATTTAGAAAAAACTGATTTTTTACCGTTAAAAGTAAAAAAAAAAAAAAAAAAAAAAAGGCTGTATCAGTTGGTAACTTGGTTTAACCAGCATTAAATGTTTCTTTCACACCCATTGCCTCACAAAACAGTCTAGTTTTGTTGGATTTGAGATGAACTAAACTGGCTCAGGACCTAAGTTTTGTTAGTCATGAAATAAGTATTCTCAAAATTTGAGACCACAGCTTTAAAACATGAAGCAATAGAACTTTGGAAGCCATTTGGGATTTCTCTGACAGTCCAGAGGTTGACTCGGAGCTCCCAACATAGAGGGCAGGTTTGGGGTTTGATCCCTGGTTGGGGGACTAAGGTTCCTCATTTGTGCAGCCACAGGGAGGGGTGGGGAGAGTAGGAAGGATGTTAAAAAATAAAAAAGAACTACTCTTTGCTTCAAGATCCTAATTAAGTTGACTCTAAAGGCATTTAGGAAAGGTTATGCATTTATGGAGTGATATTACTATAACTTCAAGTATATAGGAAAAAAATTACTTGAAAGTGGATTAAAGTTAAAAAGAATTCATTTGAATCAGTTCTAATGAGATGGATGAAACTGGAGCCCATTATACAGAGTGAAGTAAGCCAGAAAGATAAAGACCAATACAGTATACTAACGCATATATATGGAATTTAGAAAGATGGTAACAATAATCCTATATGCAAAACAGAAAAAGAGACACAGATGTACAGAACAGAATTTTGGACTCTGTGGGAGAAGGTGAGGGTGGGATGTTTCGAGAGAACAGCATCGAAACATGTATATTATCTAGGGTGAAACAGATCACCAGCCCAGGTGGGATGCATGAGACAAGTGCTCGGGGCTGGTGCACTGGGAAGACCCAGAGGGATCGGGTGGAGAGGGAGGTGGGAGGGGGGATCGGGATGGGGAACACATGTAAATCCATGGCTGATTCATGTCAATGTATGACAAAAACCACTACAATATTGTAAAGTAATTAGCCTCCAACTAATAAAAATAAATGGAAAATTAAAAGTGGATTAAAAAAATTAAGTTGTCTGAATATCATCATGAACAAATAAACGTGATGTACAAGCATGTTTTATTTGTATTTCATGTGCTCCTACCCTTCTTTCCTCCCTAGGACTGTGATGAAGACTGGCCTGGAGAGTGTTAAAAGTGCACTCAGAGCTTTCCTGGACAATGCCGCAGAGGATCTGGAGAAGACAATGGAGAATCTCAAGCAGGGCCAGTTCACTCACACCCGAAACCAGCCCAAAGGTGTTACTCAGATTATCAATTATACCACGGTGGCCCTGTTGCCAATGCTGTCGTCATTATTTGAGCATATTGGCCAGCATCAATTCGGAGAAGATCTAATATGTATGTAAATCTATTAGAGTTTCATTATCTAAATAGTACAATCAGAACTTGTAACAGCCACGTCATAGAGATTACTCAAACACTGCCTACAGTAAATTTTTTTTTTTTTTGGCAGAACACTTTAGGTTGACATTTGAGTTTCAAAACCATTATTATAGAGGTTGATCGTGAATTCACAGGAGGGACCAGTTAAGGTAGTGGTTATAGATAGTCACTCCCACACTGTTGACATGCAAGTTCCAAATTATACTCTTTCTATGTTGTCTCTTTCCATGGAAAGTTTCTAATGCAGTTTCACTATAGGACATGCAGCATTAAGTGTTTTCAAATTATTTCTGAGTGGATGCAAATTGTTTCTGCAAGCTATCCTACCAAAATGTGAGGACTGCTGAGACAAAGTCTGTGTCTAAATAATTGATCTACTAGGGTGGCTCCAACGTCTGTGGTTTATAGATTTCAGTCTGTTTTCATAGGGGAGTTCATCTGCTGTTTTTGTCTGGAATTCTGTAGTTATTAAAAAATATCCACAGAATGCCCAAGCTTGAGTGGAAAGAGAACCACATGACCTAAGTTTCTTCCCTTCTGCCTATATGAACATGAAAGAAGATAAAAGCCCGTATCTAGCAGTCAAGTGGGTCTTGCCCACAGACCCACCCACTCAGACTCTCAAATGGTGTAGGTCTCCCAGGTAAAGTAAAGTTCTGTAAAAACCATGGTGGTAATCAGAGAATGACACAAAGACTAGTTTCAAAATACTGACACTACTTGAACCAGTGGGAACATTACTTCCCATCCCGAGTATGGGAGAAGAGAATGATTTCTCCATTCATACGGTGTGTCCTCCAGAAAGTGGTAACAGAGTTGGCGTTAGAAATCCAAGGTCCTTATATTTCTTTGCCTGTTGAGCATGTTTATTGAATCAGAGATCATCTTAGAGGTTTTATTTTCTAGCTTTAGAAACTACAAGAGTAACTTTCTTATGCTTTGAATTCCAGGTGGTTTCAGAAATAAATGATACACCCCATTCTCCAGCATTCTCATTCTTGTTCATTTGAGAGTTAAAATAAAAGATACTGTCTTTATATACCTTTGAAACAGGAGTCAAAACGGACCTGTCCTCCCAGATATTCTTGTGCTTAGTTTTATTCTTGAAGAAATCCTTATTCTTATGCCTAAAGAAAAATGATAAATTGTTCCTGATAATATTCTGTCTGTATAGTCAGAGCATGACTCTTTAGAATGCTTTCAGCTCCTTCAAGAAAAGAGTTTTATTTGAGAAAAAAGTTTTAAATTTAATTTAAATATAATTTAAAAATTTTGTATTTTAAAATATAATTATGAATTTAAATATAATTTTATATGTTCTTATATTTTGTCAAATATAACAGTATTAGTATGTCTTTGATATAGAATTTTGTTTTTAGCCTAAACTTTCTCCTGTAAACTTTCTCTTGTATTGATAACACGTGTTTTAAATGAAATTCTCTTTTTCCTTAGTGGAAGATGTACAGGTGTCATGTTATAGAATTCTGACTAGCTTGTATGCTTTGGGAACCAGCAAGAGTATTTATGTGGAAAGGTAAGATTTTAAGAGCTTAACGTCTTACTAATAGTTTTTTTAGATGTTATAATTATTCACTTCAAGGATTTCACTTTATAACTTTTTCCTTAGTTATAAACTAAAGAACCAGATTGATATGTTGAATTCCTTGGGAAGAATTAGCCAGTCTTTAAGCTAAATGCTAAATTTGATTGATACAATGTTTACTGATATAACAAATGCCAATTTATGAATGAAAAATGTAAAGCAATAATGGTAAAGTCCATATTTAATATAAAGTTTAAACTTTACAGCATTAATGAATTTTAGAAAAGATTAAATATGGGTATTTATTAAACCAGTTTAATTTTTTCATAAGTTCTTAAGTTCAAGAGGGGAAGATTTGCAGGGTCAGAGGATGTGGACAGATCAAGTAAGATAAGGTGTCCCCACTGAACTGAAAAAAAGGGATCACTGGTAACTTCATTAAAAAATTTCTATGGAAGAGAGATGAAAAAGAAGGCTTTTTTTTTAACAGTTAAAATAAATAAAAAGACATGCTAATAAAAGACCAATAAATGAAGTAAATAAATCAAATGATATTCTGAGAGAGGAACATTAAATAGATGTAAATTATCCTCAAATTAATCTTAATTATAATACAATTTCAAGTAGATATTTGCTTTTTTACTAAACTTGAAAAAATAATTCGGAAGTTCATTAGGAAGAATAAATGCATGAGACTAGCCCATACAATTTTGAGAGAGAAAAATAAAATAATAAATGTGTATGCATGTGGCCTACCAAATATTAAAACTTTTTTAAAATGGTAAAGTTGCAATTACAAGATACAGGAAACTAGATCAATGGAAAAAAAAATAATTGATTTTTTTCTAAATATTTTGGAAGTTTTATCTGCATTTTAAATCAGTCTTTTAAAAAATAATTTTGTGTGGCTCTAAAATATATTTTATCCTAAGGAAGTGTCATAATATATCGAAACGTTCCTTCGTTTTTGACATGTAGCCTCTTTTCTCTTTTTCATTATCGTAAATAATGCTAAATCAATGTTCACAGTTTTCTGTGTGTATTTTCTTTCCTTTATCAGAATTTGGAGATCTGGGTTAAAAAGTATGCATATATTAATGGTTTATGATACACATTTTGCTATCTTTTAAAAAACTGATTCAATTTATACTATAAAGTTTGCAAGAGGATTCTTACTTCCTCACATGTTTCTCATTTCTGATTATTCTTTTTTACTATCTATAAATTTAATAGTTAAAATGGGGTATCATTTTTATTTTCAGATGCATTTCTCTGATTACTCGATATGGGGTACTTTGTTATGTTTACTTTGCCATTTTTATTTATTTGATAAATTACCTTTTCTCATTTTTTTGTCCATTTTTCTATTAGTTTGTTGTCTTACTCATTAGTAATAACCTTTCTATTTATTATTGAATCTTGTCTGTTATTTCTCCTGTTTTTATGACTTTTCACATTTTTATACCTTTATAGTGCTTATATATAAAACCTAATGTGCAGATAGTTTTTGTGTCATGAGAGTTATGAACTTTTATATAGTCAGATCTACCAATTATGTCATGTCTGTCTTCCTCTTAGTTTCATGATTTTAAAAAGTTTATACTATACCTTAACAGCTAGAAATTAAAATATTTGATCTCCTAGGTTTTTCATGTTTTCATTTGTCTAGATTTACTTTTTAATTCTTTTGTTCATTCAGTAAATATTTACTAAATGTCAGATTCTGGGATACAACAGTGAACAGATAGATCCCTGCTCTCAAAGAGTTTATGTCAAGTGGAAGAGACAAAACAGAGCAACTAAACTGATAAATGTTACAATGGCAAGTTATTGTGTGTGAATAGCACACAATACAGAGAATTACATGAGGTAGTCAGGAATGTATTTTTTAAAACATGGTTTTTTGGACTCAAAACTTTCTCTACTTACTCAATGGGAAACAAGTAGAAGGTAAGTCTAGGTTTGTGTCTAATAACATTTGTTGTCTCAGTGAAGTATGATTTGAGTCTTTAGCCAAATCATAGTTGAAAAAACAAGCGTGAGAAGCCTGAGGAAGGCAGAGAATGTCCGAAATCGTTTGTTGTTCTTCAGTTGCTAAGTTGTGTCTAACTCTTTGCGACCCCATGGACTGCAGCACATCAGGCTTCTCTGTCCTTCACTATCTCCCGGAGTTTGTTCAAATTCATGTCCATTGAGTTGGTGATGGTGTCTAACCATCTAATCCTCTGTTGCCCTCTTCTGAAATGATTCTCTCAGGGCTAAGAAGAGAATTTACTAGAAATGCATCTGAATTTCATGTTTGTGTTTGGTGTTATGTAGAATTTAAATTCAATTTTTAAATCATCCACTGTGTCTAACATAATGATTTATTAAATGTTTCTTTTATTCACTGATTTAAAATAAACTCAATCATACGCTAAATGTGATAGGTTATATTTGTAGAATGTGTTCTAGAATTCTATTATTTGATTTTTTGAATGATAAGAGCAGTACCATTTAGCCTAACTTATTAGTATTTTGTCATTTATTTTAATATCTGGTAGTCAAAATTCTCTTATACCTCATAGTTACTGTTATTGTTTTTTGCTATTCTTGCCTGGATATTTTTGTTGATAAAATCTGGATCATTCTCTTAGAGTCTAAAAAAAGATACATGTGCATTTTATTCAGTTAACTTCACAATTGTAAAGTGATTTTGGGAGAATATAAAAATAAAAATTTGAAGGTGAATAAAAGGTATTTTGAAAAAATGATGCTATACTAAAAAATGTAGTTAGTTTTATACAAGTCATTTAAAAGAAACCTTGCTATTTCCAGAAAACAACACAAATGATCAACATTAATCTGAGAATTACTATTTGAATTGGTATTTTAAAGTGAACCATTAAATAATTCAGAAGAATTATTAATGAAATAAAAGGACTAGCCCAATATCCTGGTGGCTCAGATGGTAAAAAATCTGCCTGCAATGTGGGAGATCAGTCTTCAGTCCCTGGGTTGGGAAGATCCCTGGAGAAGGGAATGGCAACCCACTCCAGTATTCTTGCATGGAGAATCCCATGGACATAGGAGCCTGGTGGACTATAGTCCGTGGGATTGCAGAGTCAGACACAACTGAATGACTGCCGCTTTCATGCTTTGAATCAGATGTCAGGAAATAGATTACCTACCTTGGGGTCATACATGAAACATTTTAGGCTATTAAATTCTTAAAGTATGTCTCATTATTTTAAAACATTTATTGAACCTATATCGTGTACCAGATATTTTGCCATTCTGTCCTCAATTTTAGGTAAGGAAAGAAAAACTTGAAAAGTATAAGTAATTTTCCTACAGTGAGTGACACAGCATTAGGAGTAAGATCAGGACTTGGATCTGTATGAATAAAAGCCTGTGCTCTTTGTAATTTCTTGATGTCTTATTTTTAGTAATGCAATGTTATTAAAAGTTTAAATTGAACTTTACCTTATTCAGTTTCTTTCCATGAAGGGATATTTTCTCCTAGCAGAGTACATATCTAGTCATTTTAATTAAAATATTAAATAATGAAGCATTGTTTATTATTTTTTAGTAAGAAATTTAAAACTACCCAAGAGAATTATGTTATCTTGTCTTAATCCATTTTATTGACTTTTAAATTAAATATATTTACAAAGTCATTTAAAGAGTTCATAATTTCCTGAACTCTCATATTATTCTATATTTAATAAACATTTAAGGTGCCAGTAAAGCCTTGGATTAAGTAGAAAACTGAGGGAGAGAGAGAATTTTAATATATCAGTGGCAGGAGAATTCTTGAATAAATTGATCACAGTTTGATTCCCAAGGCAGCTGCTTCTCTTGAAAATGATAAATCAGTTTTAAGTGTTATCAATAGTCTTTAGCATCTAGTGTATTTTACTATTTCCTAACTGAGTAATAATCTGAAATTACTTATATAACCCTGAAATTAATTATATATGGCAAATTTTCAGAAAGTTGTATGTGTGTTAGTACTTTATTTTTTAAAATTTTTAATCAAAATCCATTTATTCACATGGCAAGAATTGTTCCTTAGAGCACTGTGTTAAAAAAGAAAGAAAAGGAGGTCAAATGAAATGTCCAAACTAGTGGAGGCATTTGCAAGTGTGTTTGTTGCTGTTGTTGTTTTTGTCTGTACTGTTTTTAACTTCTCTTTAGCTGACAGGTAATTTAGCTTTAAAAAAAATGGTAAGGAACTTGCTATGGAAAGCTGATGATATTTTGCAATATAGAGGTTGGATCTGAGGGGTAGTTTTTATCAGTAGCTCTATGATTGTCCTTCTTTTAGGTTGACTATGCCAATTTTGATATACCTTCTTCAGTTATTCACTTAGAAGACTTTAAAAATGTAAAGTTTCCATTTACAGGCAACGTTCTGCATTGGGAGAATGTCTGGCTGCTTTTGCTGGTGCCTTTCCTGTAGCATTTTTAGAAACTCACCTGGACAAGCACAATATTTACTCCATCTACAATACGAAGTCTTCGAGAGAGAGAGCAGGTAGCACAGAAGCATGTGTGGTACTTGATATTTGAAGCTAAAAATGAATGACATTTGTTGTATTTTACAACCATGATTTTTTAACGGGCTATTTTAATTTATCTCCAGTGCTATTTGTTCTTAAGTCGTATTATTTGAAATTTTTTGGAGTGTTTTATACTATCTCCATTGTTTTTCTGAAAGAAAATTAGTTTCTTTTAAATTAATGAACCACAGACAAGTTAACCCTCTTAATAATAAGACAGAATAATCAGCAGTATGGAAAAAATAGGTCACTCTAATTCCGTTATCTCTTAAAGGTAATCAGCACGTGTACAATATTCTTATTTGTTATGACTATGAATTCATTGGAGAAGGAAATGGCAACCCACTCCAGTATTCTTGCCTGGAGAATCCTGTGGACAGAGGAGGCTGGTGGGCTGCTGTCCATGGGGTCGTACAGAGCCGAACACAACTGAAGCGACTTAGCAGCAACAGCATGGATTCATACTTTGCGTTTTTCTCAGTTCACTTGGTATATCCATCTTATTGGGACAGTTATATTCTATGTGATTTTTTTTCTAATAGTATTGTCCTCTAAGTCTGATAAACTATATTATATATTAGTTGTTTTCCAAAAACCTTGCAATCAGTCAGTTCAGTCGCTCAGTCATGTCTGACTCTTTGCAACCCCATGGACTATAGCACGCCAGGCCTCTCTGTCTATCACCAGCTCCCAGAGCTGGCTCAAACTCATGTCCATTGAGTCAGCGATACCATCCAACCATCTCATCCTGTGTCATCCCCGTATCCTCTTGCCTTCAATCTTCCCAGCATCAGGGTCTTTTCCAATGAGTCAGTTCTTTGCATCAGGTGGCCAAAGTGTTGGAGTTTCAGCTTCAGCATCAGTCCTTCCAATGAATGTTGAGGATTGATTTCCTTTAGGATGGATTGGTTAGATCTCCTTCAGTCCAAGGAACTGTCAAGAGTCTTCTCCAATACCATGGTTCAAAAGCATCAATTCTTCACCGCTCAGCTTTCTTTATAGTCCAACTCTCACGTTCATACATGACTACTGGAAAAACCATAGCTTTGAGTAGACAGACCTTTGTTGGTGAAGTAATGTCTCTGCTTTTTAATATGCTGTCTAGGTTGGTCATAACTTTTCTTCCAAGGAGCAAGCGTCTTTTAATTTCATGGCTGCAGTCACCACCTGCAGTGATTTTGGAGCCCCAAAAAAGAAAATCTGTCACTATTCCCACTGTTTCCCCATCTATTTGCCAAGAAGTGATGGGACCAGATGCCATGATCTTAGTTTTCTCAATGTTGAGTTTTAAGCCAACTTTTTGACTCTCCTCTTTCACTTTCATGAAGAGGCTCTTTAGTTCTTCTTCACTTTCTGCCGTAAGGGTGGTGCCATCTGCATATCTGAGGTTACTGATATTTCTCCCAGCAATCTTGATTCCAGCTTGTGCCTCATCCAGCCCAATATTTCTCATGATATACTTCTGAATATAAGATAAATAGGCAGGGTGGCAATATACAGCCTTTCCCTATTTTGAAGCAGTCTGTTCTTCTACGTCCAGTTCTAACTGTTGCTTCCTGACCTGCATACAGATTTCTCAAGAGGCAGATCATGTGGTCTGGTATTCCCATCTTTCAGAATTTTCCACAGTTTGTTGTGATCCATACAGTCAAAGGCTTTGGCATAGTCAATAAAACAGAAGTAGATGTTGAGTTCCCCAAACTTGGACTAGAATATTTGCTGTTCACAAATGCATACGTCTCTGTTAATGAGAGCATTTTGTGTAATTCATGTTTGTATGGTAGTTACTGGTTACACTAATTTTATAGTGAACTTTTCAAGTAAGAATGCTTTTTAAAAGTTGAATATTTATCATTTACTTTACCTAGTTTATGATTCTAATTTCATATCACAGAGAGGAAGCTAAAGGAAAATATGTTGACTATAACTTAGCAATATTTTTCTAGATAGTTGCACAATATAGTTGTAAACAGTAAAACACAGTTAAATTTTGATTATAATATCTGTGTTAGCATGTCTTATTAAATTGTCTTATTAAGGATTTTTGATCTTTTAATGTTTTTGCAAAGAATCAAGAATGAAGCAGATTATTATTTCATCACAGATCAGGAAATATACAGAGCCAATAATTTACCTGCTTATTTTTTATAATATACTCTTTTCATAACAAAGCAAAGGAATTGCATTTAATGATTCTCCTTCATTCACTTTTTACTCAAGTCATTCAACATATGATTGTTGGTAGGTGGAGGAGACATGATGCAAAGATGAATATGATTTGGTTCTTTTCCTCTGGGAGGTTCTAGCTGCATCAAGGGAGAGAAACTGATGAATATATGTGATAGAATTCACAATAAAGAACACTGGGGATGCAAAAAAGCAGTTTGAGCTAAGAGCACCTGGGAAGACTTAGCAAAGTTGGTACAATATTAGCCTTGAAATTAGGGACACTGAAACGCTAGTCCTTAGGAGAAACTTCAAGTACTTTGAGGTAGCGATAGCTTTCAGGGAAGAAAGAGAAAATATGAGGCAAGTATTGGAAAACCAAGAAGAGGTGAGGTAGGCTTTCCAGATCAGGTAAGGAGTGGGGACTGTACCAGTGCAATAGGGCCCTTTCACTGGCTTTGAAAAGCAGAGTAACATGAGTAGATTTGCATTTTAGAAATCCATCATGATAGAAATAAGAGAGAGGAAGTAGTGTGTGTCATCAATTAGAAAATGACTGTGGTGATTCAGAAGAGATCTGATTGGATCAGGCCCCTTGGATGAAGTTTGTAGTGCAGAGGTTATGAGAAATCCTTGAGATAGAGGCATCTCCTATAGGAGATGAAGGAGCCTCACAGCCTAGAATTTCTTCCAGGTTTCTAGCCTGGGAGACTCACCAGACAACATTGTCCTCACCGAGATACTACTAGTACAGTCTCAAAAGGTAGATTGGAGAGGAAAGGTCAAGTTTAAATTTAGACCCATTTGCAGTTTATTTGCTTTTTGACATATTCCTTATGAAGTGTGCACACACACACACAAAGCTTTAGGAAATACGGCATTGAGAGTTAATTTGCCTGAACAGAATCTCATAGGAATGGCCAGAATTGCCTAGGCGAACATACAAGCCAAGAGAAGTGAGTTCAACACAAATCCCTAAAGAAAACCCACATATAAAAGTTCAGCAAGGTGAAAAGATTTCGTTAAAAAGAGGCTGACAAAATTTAGAAAAGAGTCAAGAAAGACTGAATGCATTGAAGTTAAAGAAAGGGGGATTTTTGAGGAAAAGGGAGTTTTGGTCAGTGATGTGAAATTTTACCTTATATAAGGATTTAAAAAAAAAAATTGTTTAGTGGTAGAAAGCAGAGCATTCACATCTGTGGCTAGGAGAGCACCTGGAAAGTGAACAGTCTGGGAGAGACCTAAGCATATGTATAGGCTGCTGGTGAGGAGACAATGGAGAAGGAGCTGAAAATGCAATCCTGAGCAAGGCATCTGCTGAAGTGTAGTCTTGACATCAGGTCACAGGTGGAGCAGTGAACCTCAGAACTCCTTCCTCTGAAAAGGGGAATAGAGGTGAATGTGAAACCAGATGCACAAATCCTGGCCACATGAGAGCAGGCAGTTGGAGGGAGAGACATCTGATACTCCTGTTTGCTCTGAAGTACAAGGGATGGTCATTTGCTGATCTTCAGCTGGTGGAGTCGGGACTTGGGGGCAGAGAAAATTTGAAATAGCTACCATGAGAAGAGGGAGTGGGATCCAGCTGAAGACGTGCCAGGTCTGGCTGAGTTTTGAAGCTCAGCATGAAATGATTGCTCATGTCTGTTATTAACAGTAGCCATGTGGCTGGTAGGTGACTTCTTTGACTGAACATGTGTCACTTGTATGTGTGTTTCTCTAGCTCTTAATTTGCCTACTAACGTGGAAGATGTTTGTCCAAATATACCATCTTTGGAGAAGCTCATGGAAGAAATTGTGGACTTGGCTGAGTCCGGTATTCGCTACACTCAGATGCCACACGTAATGGAAGTTATCCTGCCCATGCTTTGTAGCTACATGTCTCGTTGGTGGGAGCATGGACCTGAGAATAATCCGGGAAGGGCTGAGATGTGCTGTACGGCTCTGAACTCAGAGCACATGAACACACTACTGGGCAATATCCTGAAAATCATATATAATAACTTGGGTATTGATGAGGGAGCCTGGATGAAGAGGTTAGCAGGTAAGACTGAGAAGGAATGTGCCATTTACATTTTGTTTTTGCAAAGGTTCGAAGTACAGAAGACTAGAACCTTCCTCTCTCAGTCTTGATTAATATTTGCTTCTGTACTCAAAAAATATTCTTGCTTATTTCTTTCATGCTGTTCGCTGTTCTTAAAAAGAAAAACAAAACTAGATTTAATCAGACATTGTGTAACTTTCCATATAGTTAGTACATTTAAGTGAGTAAACATTTTCTTAATTTGACCAATTGTGTGAAGATTAATCTTGCTAAGATTAATTATAACACAGCAATCAAAATTAATGATCTGTAGACAGAGACAAAAATCAAACTGGATTTTCAACTCACCCACTTTTAGTAATCTGTCTTTGCAGGAGTCAGGGAGGATTGCACTATTTATATGGAGTAACTGGGAGCAATTTGAGTGATCAGGCACTAGAGAATGGTTAAATAGGTTGTGTATATCCATATTCCAAAATATTATGCTTTCTTTAAATGTTAGGATTTCAATACTTTATGACTTAGAGAATATTCAGAATATCATGGAGGATTAAAAGAAGAGTTTTAAAAACTTGAATTCGGAAGTATACATACGAAGTTGTTTATTGACAGAATTCTCGCCCAAGTGCACCAATGTCTTATTAGTTTGGATAGGGTGATTTTGGTTCATTTTTAACATTTCTCTTTTATACATTTCCCCAATGCATCTATGTTACACTTACAGGGAAAAAATTCATTTTAAAAAAGGCTTAAAGAACAAACTTGTCATTACCAAATGGGAAAGGTCGCCGGGGTTGGGGGGGGGGGAGGGATAAATTAGGAGTTTGGGATTAATGTGTACACACTACTATATATAAAATAGACAGTCAATAAGTACCTACTATATAGCAGAGGGAACTCTACAGTATTCTGTAATAACCTATATGGGAAAGGAGTCTGAAAAAGAATGGATATATGTATATGTATAGATGAATCACTTTGCAGTACACCTGAAACTAATACAACATTGTAAATCAATTATACTGTAATATAAGATAAAAATTAAATTAAAAAAATGGCCTAATCAAGCTTACAACTGTTGTTAACAGCTTCAACTATTACTAAATAAAAAGGCAGTATTATATGTAATCTAACTCTTCCTTTGGAACAAAGATGAAGACAGTTAAAGTGTAATGGCATAGTGGTTATATAGTAGTAGGTATGTGATCTCATAGAATTATTCAGTATGTATCTCTTCTTTAAAAAAAAAAAAAAAGAGGGGGCCTGGGGACTTTTTCCATTTGGGGAATTTTCTTCTTTGTGGGAAAGTAATTGATTTCCAAAGTGAATGAATGTCTTTTTTTAAAATTCTCAATTAGCTACCAATTTCTTTTTGAAAGCAAGGGAGCACATCAAATTCAATTCAGTAATCATTTTTGAGCAGCAGCTATGTAATTAGGTTTGGGACTAGAAAAGGGGCTGAGGCATGGGCTGAATTCTGAAGGAAGCCATGTGCTGGAGGAGAGGGAGGCTTAATCATGCTACAATTGTAATGACCATCTAATCCTCATTTAATGAATGTTTATGCAGAATGGAATATTAATGTCTGTCTTCAAACAGTGTTTTCCCAGCCTATTATAAATAAAGTGAAACCTCAGCTCTTGAAAACTCATTTCTTGCCATTAATGGAGAAGCTCAAGAAAAAGGCAGCGATGGTGGTATCAGAAGAGGACCATCTGAAATCTGAGGCCAGGGGAGATATGTCTGAAGCTGAACTTCTCATCCTAGATGAGTTCACCACACTGGCCAGAGATCTCTATGCCTTCTATCCACTCCTGATTAGATTTGTGGACTATAACAGGTAGACCAGCAGTCCCGAACTTTTTTGGCACCAGGGACTAGTTTCATAGGAAATAATTTTTCGATGGACCTGGGGTTGGGTTGAGGGTGATAGTTTTGGGATGATTCAAGCACATTACATTTATTGTGTACTTTATTTCTATTATTATTGCATAGTGATATGTAATGAAATAATTATGCAACTCACCATGATGCAGAATCACTGGGAGCCTTGAGTTTGTGTTTCTGCAAATAAGGGGTACTTCCCTCGTGGCTCCATGGTGAAGAATCTGCCTGCTAATGCAGAAGACATCGATTTGATCCATGAGTCGGGAAGATCCCTTAGAGAAGGAAATGGCAACTCACTGTAGTATTCTTGCCTGGGAAATCCCATGGACAGAGGCGCCTGGTGGGCTACAGTCCATGGGGTCGCAAAAGAGTCAGACACGACTTGGTGACTAAACAGCAACAGCATAAAAGGAGTACACAACAGAGATCTCTCGCATGTGCAGTTTACAGTGGAGTTCTAATGCCACTGATGCTGTGACAGGAGGCAGAGCTCAGGCGGTAGTGAGAGTGATGGGGAGCAGCTGCAAAAACAGATGAATCTTTGCTCGCTTGCCTGCAGCTCACCTCCTTCTTTGCAGCCTGGTTCCTAACAGGCCATGGATTGGTAGCAGTCCATGGATTGGGGACCCTTGAGGTAGAATGCTCAAAAGTGATTTAATGTCTCTAATTCAGTCATAACATTACTGGGTTCATATGTCCCGGTGGAATTGCTTCTTTCACTACTAGCAATGAGATTTTGCCTGAGGATGACATTACCAGATGTTTGTAGATAAGTGAATTTTGGCAAGCAAAAATTACAATTGGAGATCCCGTTCTGGAGCAGTCCACCTCTCACATGTGAAAGCTAGCAGTTTGTCGGTTACAATGTTTACATTATTTTAAACGTTACAACTGTACACTAATCCATTTATGAGCTCCGTGGGCAAGCGCGATTGCCCTGTTTACTTGGTTTCGAACTTAACTTTGGGAGGTGATATTTTTTTTATTAACTTGAAGAAGTAACTGAGGTACCACTTTATTATATGATCCAGGGCAAAGTGGCTGAAAGAGCCTAACCAAGAAGCAGAAGATCTTTTCCGCATGGTTGCTGAGGTGTTTATCTACTGGTCAAAATCCCATGTAAGTAGGAAAATATTGACAGTGCTTATATGTTAAGGACTTTCAAAATTTAATCAATTTTCCAATTCCCTTAGTTAATACCGATCACAGTTTCTCAAGCTTGTCTCATATGTATCATTAAACTGGTGAGGAGAGAGAGACAAGGTTTCCCTGGGGAGTTTGAGGCAGTATAAACCTTCTGTTGAGTTTTGTAAGTATTCTTCAGTCACAGAGATTTTTAATTGCCCTGAGTATTTATTATAAGCAATAGGTTTTTAGATGAATGCCCAATGATACTTTTAAGAATAAGAAAAAATCTCAATATGTGCTTTTGAATTCCATGAATATATTTAAAAACAAATCTTTTCAGTTCAGTTCAGTTCAGTCGCTCAGTTGTGTCTTGACTCTGCAACCCCATGGACTGCAGCACGCCAGGCTTCCCTGTCCATCACCAACTCCCAGAGCTAACTCAAACTCATGTCCATGGAGTCGGTGATACCATCCAACCATCTCATCCTCTGTTGTCCTCTTCTCCTCCTGCCTTCAGTCTTTCCCAGCATCAGGGTCTTTTCCAGTAAGTCAGTTCTTTCCATCAGGTGGCCAAAGTATTGGAGTTTCAGTTTCAGCATCAGTCCTTCCAGTGAATATTCAGGACTGATTTCCTTTAGGATGGACTGGTTGTATCTCCTGGTAGTCCAAGGGACTCTCAAGAGTCTTCTCCAACTCCATAGTTCAAAAGCATTAATTCTTTGGCACTCAGGTTTTTTTTATAGTCCAACTCACACATGACAAGTGGAAAAACCATAGCTTGGACTAGATGGACCTTTGTTAGCAAAGTAATGTCTCTGATCTTTAATATGCTGTCTAGGTTGGTCACAGTTTTGTTTTGTTTTGTTTTTCCCCAAGGAACAAGTGTCTTTTAATGTCATGGCTGCGGTCACCACCTGCAGTGATTTTGGAGCCCCTCAAAATAAAGTCTCATTGTTTGTTTCCCCATATATATTCTAACCCAAATTTTTAAAGGTGGAGCTATATAAGTATCCATAATATTAATACTAAAATTAGAATGTTAATATGAGCTGGATGAAAATTGAGGCTTAGTCTATTCTCTGTCCTCAATAGAAATCTTTTATTACTTATCAGTTATTACTATACGTAGATGCTTACTATGAAGCTGTTTTGTTCAGGTTTTGCTTCCTCAAAAAAGAAGGACATACAGCTATATTGTTAGCCTCTCTATTAAAACTCTATGGTTTCTGCTTTTATTCCATATTTGCTTTAACTACTACCACTGCTTAAACACTTGACTTTGCTGGTGTTTTTATGTTCCTAAATTTAAAGTGAATAAAATAATGTTAGGGTACATGAAAAAGTACTTAAAATATCTGACAGAAAGTTGTGTTATAGTTGTGCTTGCCCTTAGTAATTCTGTGTTTATTCCAAAAGCAGTACATATGCTTTTCATCAAGTAGTTGGAGTTCGAGTATTCATTTTATCCACTGGTGGCTGTGTGACTTGTTTACTTAAATTTCCTAAATCTTAGTTTTCCCATCTTTAAAGCACTCATATTTCTATCTTAGTTCCCAGAATTGTTGTTCCCAGCCAGGCACCCTCACTGGATATTCAACAACTATTTGCTTCCTTTCTTTATGTCTTATATATTAAATTACTACTTATCTTGGTAGAAACTTTGGGGTCCTGTGTAATTTCTAATTATTTGAACTTCTTATCTCTGTGGTTTTAATTGAAACTTCCTTTGGAACTTCTCAGAATTTCAAAAGGGAGGAGCAGAACTTCGTGGTGCAGAATGAAATCAACAATATGTCTTTCCTTATTATGGACACCAAGTCAAAGATGTCCAAGGTATGCGCTATAATCTGTTTTATGTTCTAGGAAATGTTTGAATACAATGTTCATTTGTTGAATAGGTTGATATTTTTTAGATCTTGAAGGCTTATACCTGGAATTTGATAGGTTTGATAATATTGTTTACTGACTAAACACACACCCACACAGGTTTAAGGATACCCTGGACTTGTAATCAGGTGTGGTAAGATATACAGACATGGAAATGACCATCAGGGAGGAAGAAGATTTTATTCACAGTCCCCTGGAAGCAGAAGGGTCAGTCATGAGGCAGAGGGAGGAAGGGGAGAATGTGAACAAGAACCTTTATTATGGTTTCTGTGGGAAGGAGCAGGCAAGGTAGGATAAGAAGGTTTAGAATTGGATGGTTTGAATAATTTCAGTGGGCTCTGGGATTTTGGGACTGTTCCTATTTGTCTGGTGCCTGGTCCTTGGTGATGACGGCAGGTGGACTGAGGTTCATGTAAAGGAGGTGATTGGAGGACAAGGACTCTGGATTGACTGGTTTGTCTGTGAAAGATGTGCTTACAGGCAAGTAATTTTGTATCTCTAGGAATTGACTAGCTCTGGGAGGAGCAATCAAAGATCAGCAAGGCCCAAGATATCAAAGCATCAGAATAAATAAGGCATGCTTAATAGACGTACACATTCACAAAATTGCCAGTCAGTATGATGTACATATAATTAGTCAATGATATGTATTCATCAAGGGTAAATATATGTATGTATATACACCTCAAAATAATTAGCTGCATTGTTTAAGAAAGAACCACATGATAAATTCCAAATTTTCATACATGAAATGGAAATTTTTGTTTTCTCTACCACTCAAGTTGGGAACTGGCCATGTGTGCATAGTTGCTCAGTCATTTCCAACTCTGCAGAGGATCTTTCAAAATACTGAAAAACATATGCTTTTATTGTTTGCATTACCACTAAATAAGAAGATGAATATATTACATGGGATAGCACACAAGGTATGCTAGTGAATGGTCAAAGATGGAAAATAGTATGGCACTCTAGCCAAGGAAATCAGTCTCTACCAACTCAACAAATTACTGAAGAGTGATGCCTTGGGAGAAGAGAGATGATACCCCACAGAATCCCAAGAGTTCATCTGATTTGTTTTGTTAATGATCACTGGGAAAATAAAACAGCATCACCCAATACTCTAGTCTTATTTAGAGTTGTAATTACATGTATTTGACATGACTAGACATGAACTTGAATCTAATGCTAGCTGAAGCTTGACATCTCTAGTTGTCTGACTGCTATGGATTATTATTTTTTGTGTCTATGTTATTGAAACTCTCATAAAATATGATAAATTTTCTTTTCTCTGGGAAGACAATAAGCCTGAAGGGTAAGGAGTTGCTCCTTTGGAAGATGGTATACTAAGAGTATACATTTCACAGGGGTATTTTGAATTGAAAACTGTTAGTGAATCACTTTGCTTTGTCATTATGTTGTCAGTTTAGACCAGTGTTAACAAGAGGCATTAGAGAGAGGCCATGAGAGGTCAGGGATTCTTCAATATTGGCAAATCAGTCAATGTGATACACCACATTAACAAAGTGAAACATAAAAACCACATGATTATCTCAATAGATACATTGAAATCCTTTGATAAAATTCAACATCCATTTATGATAAAAAAAAAAAAAACCCTTTAGAAAGCAGGCATAGAAGAAACATACCTCAACATAGTTAGAGCCATATATGATAAACCCACAGCAAACATTATCCTCAGTGATGAAAAATTGAAAGCATTTCCCCTAAAGTCAGGAACAAGACAATGATACTCACTCTCACCCTTACTATTCAACATAGTTTTGGAAATTTTAGCCACAGCAATCAGAGAAGAAAAAGAAATAAAAGGAACCCAGATTGGAAAAGAAGAAGTAAAACTCTCCCTGTTTACAGATGACATGATCCTCTACATAGAAAACCCTAAAGACTCCAGCAGAAGATTTGAACTGTGGTGTTGGAGAACACTCTTGAGAGTCCCTTGGGCTGCAGGGAGATCCAACCAGTCCATCCTAAAGGAGATCAGTCCCGGGTGTTCATTGGAAGGACTGATGTTGAAGTTGAAACTCCAGTACTTTGGCCACCTGATGCGAAGAGCTGACTCATTTGAAAAGACCCTGATGCTGGGAAAGATTGAGGGCAGGAGAAGGGGATGACAGAGGATGAGATGGTTGGATGGCATCACCGACTCAATGGACATGGATTTGGGTAGACTCCGGGAGTTGGTGATGGACAGGGAGGCCTGGCGTGCTGTGGTTCATGGGGTCTCAAAGAGTCGGACACAACTGAGCAACTAAACTGAACTGAATCAATGAATATAGCAAAGTTGCAGGATATAAAATTAACATACAGAAATCCCTTGCATTTTTATACACTAACAGTGAGAAAACAGAAAGAGAAATTAAGGAAACAATTCCATTAAATGAAAAGAATAAAATACTTAGGGATAAATCTACCTAAAGAAACAAAAGACCTATATATAGAAAACTATAAAACACTGATGAAAGAAATCAAAGAGGACACAAATAGATGGAGAAATATACCATGTTCATGGATCAGAAGAATCAATATAGTGAAAATGAGTATACTACCCAAAGCAATCTATAGATTCAATGCACTCCCTATCAAGCTACCAACAGTAGTTCTCAGAGAACTAGAACAAATAATTTCACAATTTGTATGGAAATACAAAAAAACCTCAAATAGCCAAAGCAATCTTGAGAAAGAAGAATGGAACCAGAGGAATCAACTTGCCTGACTTCAGGCTATACTACAAAGCCACAGTCTTCAAGACAGTGTGGTACTGGCACAATGACAGAAACCTAGATCAAAGGAACAAAAATAGAAAGCCCAGAGATAAATCCACGCACCTATGGACACCTTATCTTTGACAAAGGAGGCAAGAATATACAATGGAGAAAAGACAATCTCTGTAACAAGTGGTGCTGGGAAAACTGATCAACCGCTTGTAAAAGAATGAAACTAATACACTTTCTAACACCATACACAAAAATAAACCCAAAATGGATTAAAGATCTAAATGTAAGGCCTGAAACTATAAAACTCCTAGAGGAAAACATAGGCAAAACACTCTCTGACATAAATCATAGCAGGATCCTCTGTGACCCACCTCCCAGAGTAATGGGAATAAAAGCAAAAATAAACAAATGGGACCTAATTAAACTTAAAAGCTTTTGCACAACGAAGGAAACTATAAGCAAGGTGAAAAGACAACCTTCAGAATGGGATAAAATAATAGCAAATGAAGCAACTGCCAAAAGAATTAATCTCAAAAATATACAAGCAACTCCTGCAGCTCAATTCCAGAAAAATAAGCGACCTAGTCAAAAAATGGGCCTAAGAACTAAACAGACATTTCTCCAAAGAAGACATACAGATGGCTAACAAACACATGAAAAGATGCTCAACATCATTCATTATCAGAGAGATGCAAATCAAAACCACAATGAGGTACCATCTCATGCTGGTCAGAATGGCTGCTATCAAAATGTCTACAAACTATAAATGCTGGAGAGGGTGCGGAAAAAAATGAACCCTCTAACTCTGTTGGTGGGAATGTAAAACTAGTACAGCCACTATGGAAAACAGAGTGGAGATTCCTTAAAAAACTGGAAATGGAACTGCCATATGACCCAGCAATCCACTGCTGGGCATACACACAGAGGAAACCAGAAATGAAAGAGACACATGTACCCCAGTGTTCATCACACCACTGTTTACAATAGTCAGGACATGGAAGCAACCTAGATGTCCATCGGCAGATGAATGGATAAGAACGCTCTGGTTCATATACACAATGGAATATTACTCAGCTATTAAAAAGAATATGCATTTGAATCAGTTCTAATGAGGTGGATGAAACTGGAGCCTATTATACAGAGTGAAGTAAGTGAGAAAGAAAAAACACCAATACAGTATATTGATCCATATATATGGAATTTAGAAAGATGGTAACAATGACCCTATATGTCAAACAGCAGAAGAGACACAGAACAGACTTTTGGACTCTGTGGGAGAAGGCAAGGGTGGGATGATTTGAGAGAATAGCATTGAAACATGTATATTATCATATGTGAAATAGATCACCCAGAACTCCTTCTGAACAGAGATTGAGACCAAATACAAACACCAACCAAGAGACAAATTGTCACATATCAAGTCTTGAGCTAGTCCCTCAAGCAGGGATAATCACTATGTGTATGGAGTACCATTTCTAAAATTAGAAGAGGACTGTAAGTTGGCCAGCAGACCAATATGGAATAAGGTAATCTGGAATAGGGAAGCTCAGTTTGACCTAAAGCAAAATATCTGTAGCCTAGAGAGAGGCTAGTGTATAGATAATTGGCCATAATACTTGGGTAGTTCTAGTTTTCTTATTTTTTGAGGAACCTGCATGCAGTTCCACAGTGGTTGAACCAATTTGCATTCCCACTAATAGTGCGCAAGGGTTCCCTTTCTTCCACTTTGTCGCCAAAACTTGTATCTTTTGTCTTTTGGATGTATAGTCTCACTTTTATACTTCATATATCTAAAAATGTTTAAATCATCTATGATTTTGGTTGTTTCTACTTTGGGAGAGTTGTAGGCCTTTTCATTGGGAGAAAACTAGAAAATTCTTCCCTTTTTCTTGGCCCTCTATTAAATTTTAGATCATTTTAGGTGAAATTGTTGGAGCTATATTTGTTTGTGGTGTGTGTGAAAGAAAGATAGAATTACACACACAGAGATTTTTTTAAGATAGAATTTGTTTGTCCTACTTTCCTCCTTAACTATGCTGTTGACAGAAATAATAAACAATCTAATAATAGGAATAAACAGGAATTTTATCAGAACCAAACAGAACTGTAACCTGGGAGACACAGATTCAAGAAGCACTTGTCAGAGTTGTGTTCTGCCATACTGCAAAATGCAGGAGACTAACAAAGGCAAACACCAGAAAATTACTTAAATTGTTTGTCAAAAGAATTATGATTGGAGCTGGCAAGAAGTAAGTGTGCTTGTTAAGTAAGGATTGATTGGGATCTGAAATAGTTGCATAGTTACCAGAGGAGGTCTTGAAACTATAAGGTTATAGCTGGAAGCTGCTAGCAGATCTTGTTTTGAGGGTGGCTGGTGGTGTCCTTGAGTCTGGTACAGTTCAGAAAATTCAGGTTCTCAGTAATGCAGGATCGAGTCTCCAATCACATTCACAGTGGCCGCTGAGCTCCATTTTGGATGCCTGAATGATTGTTACTCTATTTTAATTTTTTAAATGTATTATTTTCTTTAATGGTTAAAGCAGATGTGCAATGAGTGTTTGACGGGCCACAAAACAAGCTGTTCTGGTTAACGTAAAATTTCAGTTAAATTATGTATGACTTAAGAATGACTTCCCCAGATCTCAGTATCTGAAATTTTCTTCCATCAGTGCCTACATATTGACCACATTATTGTGTATTCATGTCTGATTCAAATGTTAGGTAATGGATTGAAAATAAAATATGTGCATTCAGTAACTATAGCAGTTTGGGTTCAAATTATTGAACAGCTCCTATGAGTCAGGCACAGTGCTTAGTTCTGTATACAGAAAGGAACAAAATAGGTTTGACTACTTCCCTAATGGAGCTCCAAAGTCTGGGGAGGAAATGCACTGAACAAGCAAAACCAACACATACAGATGTCCTTGAGGATATTTGGTTTTGTGTATATTTAATTTCTTCATACCAACAGTGGACTGTTATCATCTGTAAATGTTCAAAGATATATTAACTATTCTTTTTGGTTTATAGATTTCCTGTGGTATAGAAAACAAGATTACATAATATTTTAAACATAAGTAGAATTAATTTTTCTAATATTTCTCAAAATTGAACAATGTAGAGTTGCCTTTAGTGTTGATTTAAATTATTTTTATTATAATGTCACCTAAATATTTGTAAATATCAAACCAAGTTTAAGTTCCATTTACTTATGCAGCCATAAAGCTAAAAGAGCTTTAAAAGTTAAAAATCAAAGAAAATTTCAACACTAATAAAATGTAGGTTTTAATGTATAAATATTTAGTAATATTGTTTTTCTAAGACCAAATTACCAGTGTTGGAGAGAAATATGTTTGCATAATTTGTTTAATTTTTAGGATGGTGGTTCCTCATATGGGTTGATTATTTTAAACACTGTGGCTATGTTTCCTTTTAGCAAAGAGCTCATTCAAAACCACTAATTCATTATTTTTAGAGATTAATGAATTTAAGAGTACAAATAATTATTCATTGTACTTTTTTATGAAACTTAGTGAGAATAATCTCTTACAAATTGGTACAGATAAAAGTGAGATCTGTGCAATAAGTGGTCTTCCCAAGTGGCGTTAGTGATAAAGAATCTGCCTGCCAATGCAAAAGACATAAGAGACATGGGTTTGATCCCTGGACCAGAAAGATCCCTAGAGTAGGAAATGGCAACCCACTCTAGTATTCTTGCCTAGAGAATCCCCATGGACAGAGGAGCCTGGTGGGTTATAGTCTGTAGGGTCGCAAAGAGTTGGACACGACTGAAGCTATAAGTACATCTCTTTGGAAAGTGAATATGATTCTTACTACTATGGTTCAGATTTAATAGATTATATATATATATATATATATATGTCAATATATGCTATATATGTAATGATATGTTACATGATATAATATATATGATATTAACATATCAGCTACTGTCACTACATGATTTAAGTTGTTTCAAAACTTTTGCTATGCAGAAAACTTCTTTCAGTATCATGTTGTGATATATTTTGCCTTCTTTGGGGGAAGACAAATCATTTGTATATTAAATTATTTTCTGTTTTTTTCTCAGCTCAAAACTGTTGCACTATATCATTATCATAAAAGTATCTTTAATGTTTGATTTTTTGCTACAAAGAAATTTAGCATATACGAACAAAGGTATATAGGACAGTTTTAATTTTAGTCTTCGAATGTACCCTCTAAATAGAAAAAAGGATCCTCACTACCCAGTGAAAAGTAGACTCTATAATTTGAGGTAACCCTGGCACAGGCATGGTTTCCACAGAATTACAAGGGAACTCTGAAGTATCATGGCTGTGCTCAGTTGTAAGCAAGTCATCCAGAGATAATCCTAAATATTTAAGTAACACTGATTAGTATATTATTAATATGTCTCCTTCTGTTAAATGGGAATTAAGGCCTTAGAGAGACAAGTGTTCAGTCTATGTAAAACACAAATAAGTGTTTGAGAGTTTTATATATGCTGTGTGTGTGTGCGACAAAGCAAGCATTTGTCAAAGCAAAAACCATTTATTCTTACATTTTTTTCCTCTTAAGCATTGATAATTATATAACATACAGTATCTGAAATTACCATGAATTTTTCATACATCTATATGCCTCTCTAAAATTACAATGTGCAGTTTCCTTCTGAAATTATATAGAAGAAATTCCCTGTTGGTCCAGTGGTTAGGACTCCACACTTCCACTGGTGGGAGCTTAGGTTGAATCTCTGGCCGGGGAACTAATATTCTTCAAGTCACATGGTGTGGCCAGACTAAAAACAAAAACAAACCAACAAAATAATAACCCTTTTTTGTTCTTAAAAAATAATTATATAGAAATGCCTACTGGGGAATTATAGTGACTTGAGAATCTGAGAGTAGGACTTAAAATCAGCAAGAGGTGCTGAAAAGGAAAGAGAAGAGGTATCCTCAGTAGGATTTTCAAACACAGGGACCAGCAGAAAATGAGGAAGATGAAAACCACAGTCAGTTAGAAAAGGCTTATGAATCCTGAGACAAGAAATTGTTGCAGATTCCAATGTTTGTCTTTGTTCCATAGGCAGCTGTTTCTGATCAGGAAAGGAAGAAAATGAAGCGCAAAGGGGACCGATATTCCATGCAGACCTCTCTTATTGTGGCCGCTCTGAAGCGGTTACTGCCCATTGGATTGAATATCTGTGCCCCTGGGGACCAGGAGCTCATTGCTCTGGCCAAAAATCGCTTTAGTCTGGTAAGGCTCCTGTTCCTCCCATTGGGAAAGATCATTTGACCTCCAGCTCCTCAAGTGTTTGGATTCCTTTGTCTCACTCTTCTGTGTCAATGTTTCTTTTCATTGAAGGCTTTATTAACCAGTTTTTCTATATAGGCCCTAGGACTCAGACACAGAGATGGCCTAATATTTTTTTGGAGGCTGTTTTTATTTCTAAATTATGTTAATAACCTCAAGGGTATATTCACACACCAAATGGAAAGATGGCAACAAGTCACTAGTAGTGGGGGAAGAAATGGATTTCATATAAACTCCTATATCAAATTTGTGATGAGAGGTATCTGCAGATTTATGATGGGTATTTTTTCATAAATGCATAATGTGTTAGGTTAGATGCATAATGTGTTATGCTGATCGTGGGTGGATAACGATGTTGACTTTTAAATCAGTTTTTCTCCTTTGTGAGCATCAAGATTGAAGTTCTCAAGATTTCTTGATGGCCTTCAACTTTCCTCTATGGCTACACATAGAGAATGCAGTTTTTTGAAAATAGGCATGCTATGTTATATACATGTAAAATAAAAGGTATATTCTCCCTCCCACACTGAGGAGCCTCTCTCAGTTTGAGACCCTCCTGTGAGCAAGTTGAGGGGAGGTTGTGGCCACGGGGGCTGCAGGGATGCAGGCCTATTGGCTGATGTTTAATATTTGCTTCTCAGGCTTTGCTCCTCATGATTACTGGATATTTGTAGATGTTATTGGCTCAAATGACTTCATGGAGATTTTAGAGACCTTACTGGAGACCTCCCTATGTTGGAACCTAAGGGACTATGCCTCTATTCTACTTCTTGTGACCTGGAAATTCAATTGCATTAAATCTAGTGAACTTTCAGTGAAGTTCAGTTAGGTGGTTGTCTTGTGTCAAGTCCCAGCAATATCAAAGAATTACCTGAGCGATAATCCCCCAGATTTATGGCATGTATTAAATCCTATAAAGATGTTTGTTCAGACATAGATTATTTCAAAAGAAGTTGGAGTTATTTCTATTGACTTGTGACCATGGATGCATTATAAGACTTCTTTTAGGTAACATTTATTTCTTGACAGAAAGACACTGAGGATGAAGTTCGAGATATAATCCGCAGTAATATTCACTTACAAGGCAAGGTAAGCCCAATATTATTCAAAAGGACACTTAGCACCTATAAACTATATAGTTAATCTCTCTTTAGAAGAAATACTACAAATAATGTTACTTTAACAAGTAAGATAGTGAAAATATATCATCTTAATCATTCATTATTCTGCTTGCAAATCCTTTTGAATTAATGTCTCTCAAAATAACAAAAGACGTATTTCTAAAGTAGATCACCAGAGACTGTCAAACTTGGTAAAAAAAAAAAAAAAAAGGAAGGCGCCAGTTGAAATAAAAGTTGGGAATTTCCTTCATACAGCTGAATTTGAGGACTTTTGTGACACAGAGACAGTTGTCTATGAAAATTTGATGTTTTACACCTAGTTCTCAGAAATGAAATATTTATTTAAGAGTCATTAGCACATAGGAGATAGTAAGAATTACTGTAATAGGAAAGCCAGTGTACATTTAGAAGCAAAACATGAATGGAAATCATTATAACATCTAGTTTTTAACTGTGGGTAAAATGTTTGCTCTAAGTAGTTTTTGTAGCCAAAGTATTTACCATTATTTGGAAATGCTTTCATAGTAGTGGATAAACTATTCATTTGTTTACTGGACCAGTTATTTAATATGAGAAGTCTTGCAGTTTGTTATTTTGACTCAACTATTTGCTTCTATTCAGATGTCCCTTCTGAGGATTTTTTAAATTATGAAAATGTCCAAATGTCAAAAAGTATTGATTATAGTATAATGTATCCCTTTCTGGGTATTAAAATGTTTCTTTCCAAAGATCCAAGCCATATTTATTTTTTTAACACTTCAGAATATAATGTGATAAAGGTGTGACATGCTTTTGCAATATTTGCAATGCACAGAAATTATTTAGGGCAGATTTCATGTGCACTTGTTTATGAACTCTGTCATTCATTTAATTTTAATTTTAACAGAGTAGGAGTTTAATTCCCATACAAGCTTGATGTCTTTGCAGATAAAAGCAAAAAGATTTTGAACATTATTCGAAATATTTATAAAGCCTCCAGCTGAACCTCAAGTTTATACATGAATGTTTGAGGAGATCATGTGTCCCTGAAAGGATCTCAAGATTTCTAGGGAATTTGGGCCCATGCTTTGAGAACCATAGTCCCAAATAGAGACAGGAAGTATTTAGTACCTCTTAAGTAGGTGTTTATACCACTCTCAGGAAACAGCAAATAAAAAGTTATGTCTTGGATAAGCAGGAGGAAATCCTTCCATTATATTCTAGAGGTTACTTATAGGAATACTTTGGACAATGTATGTTGTATATTGTGGTATCAGGAAGAAAGAGAAGAGCTGGGAAGGATGAACATGTATAATCAGTATTTCATCTCCCAATGAATAAAACCTGAAAGTAAAGACATAATGAATACTTATTCTTTGTGACATTTCATTATAGAATTTTTATACTAAGGGTTGGGCCCTCATATATATGGATTTACAAACAATGAGTTCTTTTGTTCTCAGCTCCTTCTTGAACACATTGTCTTAAAATTGTAGGACTGGTAATCCTGGGGACAAGAGGGGGTAATTTTGTATTTAAGAATAAAATCTGTAAGTCCAATAGTCCTCAGATGAAAAAAAGTATATGAAGAAAAAGCATTTTGTTTTATCAAAGGACAAATAGGTGTTGACAAGTCATTCAGTGTACAAAGTTCTGCCTCCGACTAGATAAAAGTTATTTTTTGAAACATTCAGGCTCTGCATTCTCTGGCTAGGATTTGTAAAGCTTTGGATGTTATCGATCTAATTCTGCTTCATTATTCTCCATCTCCCATGTTGAAAGGAAATATTTAATGGGAGGAGAAATATAAAAGTATTGCTTTGCCTGTTTTTAATGACATAGTTATTCTGAATTATTTCTTTGAAGTGATCTATCCCTGGAAAGATGCTTATATTTGTCAGTTTCTATAGTTTAAAATAATCTTTTTTAAAAACCTTCAGAATTCCGTTATATCTTTAATTCAAGAAAATTGACAGTATTAAAAAGTAGAGTCTATAGATTACTTTATCAGAATATGATTTGATATGCCTTCATTGATTTATATTCATTGGTATCTTAGTTTCAGTGAGTCTGGGCTCTGTTGTTGAGTCCTTTTATTTATCGGACTTTTATATTTATTGGATCACATTAAATGTGATCCTATATCATTGCCTCTAAAGTAAATATGTAAATCTTTCACTGATTCGAGTGAAAGGAAAAGAAAAAAAATAAAAATAGCTTTTGCCTGTTTTCTTTCCCTGATGATCTCCAGTTCATCCTTAAATCCTAGCTGAAACTTCACTTGTTTAGAGAAATCTTCCCAACCACCACAGATTAGGTTAAGTCCCCAAGGTACCTTTTGTTTCTTCCTAGTAGCCCTGTACAATTGTAAACATTTATTTGATGTCTGTCTCTCTCACCAGATGATGTTTCATGAGTACAAGGTACTTCTGTCTTGATCTCTGCATCATGTTTTCACCCTGTGCTGTGCTGGATACGTAGCTATAGATTGACTCTTCAGAAGTGGATGTTCCTCTCTTTCCTCTGTATTTTTTGAACGGTTTTCTTTTTTCTGCAGTTGGAGGATCCTGCTATTAGATGGCAAATGGCTCTTTACAAAGACTTACCCAACAGGACCGAAGACACTTCAGATCCTGAGAAGACAGTGGAAAGGGTCTTGGATATAGCAAATGTGCTTTTTCATCTTGAACAGGTTAGCTTTTGTGTTGATTTAGTCACATTTGCATTAACCTTGTAAAAATGTTTTCTTAAAGGACGTGTGCTAACTTGTGAGCCAAAAAGCATACGTGTTCAGTATGTTCATTAAAAATAATCTGTGCCTCGGGATTGCTTAGTATCTAATCAACATTATTTCCAAGGTTATAATTTTTGTAACTATTGATAGATAATGTATTGAGGGAGATCAAGGCCACTGTTTTATTGTCTTTTCCAAAATATTTCTAAAATTAAACAGATAATTAGGATTATATACTTAATTTTAAACCATTCTAACAAAAATTTCAGGAGTTACACTTGACTTCAAATGTTTTATACCTGTGTTTTTCATTACTGCTCATAGCAACATGTTTGAGATACTGTCTTTCCCTGGTCTCGTATTTGAATTTAAGGTCACTTGTTTAACCCTTCATTTTAATATTTTTGAGCTGATTTTTCTCAGGATCAGCAATACATTACATTTAGAGAAGAGCAATGCATTGATATTAAAACCATGTGAGAATAATGTTTTATATCATTTTTCTGTGATTTTCTATTTTAAACTACAAAGCTTACTGTGTGTATCTTATTTTCATATTTATTACCTTCACTCAAGAATTCCCAAACCAATAATATCTGAAATGTTATCAACTGGTGGATTATGTTTTTGTATAAGGAATCTCCTAGCTTACGTAAAATATCTGCAACACAGAGACTTTCTCTGTTTCTCATGAGACCCATTCAACCAACTAACACCAGACTGAAGGTGTGCAATGTAAACTCAAAAGTTTGCTGTCTCTGGGTCTCCATGAAAATACCTGCCCGACATGGAGGGGCAGTTATTTTACATTAAACATAAAATAATAAAATGCCCTGTATCATCTCAGGATATTTGTAGAACACACTAGAATAGCAATAATAAATATATTTCTTTGATTTCTATTTTATCTTACGATCTCCTATCTCTGCCCTAGCCAGTTGAATAACTAAGGATATCATCTAATGCAGTATCTGTTAATTTCCTTGTTGTTTGCTGCTGCCTTCTTGTTTACTAAAATGCAAATAACTTCTCGAAAGCCATGCAATTTATCACTATACCTGATGAAATTAAGCTAGGATACTCTTATGCCGTATGACTATCAATATGTATCCACAGTGTGTAACACTGTAATATTAATACTATAATGTGATAATAAAATACTATTTAGGCAACTTGATGTTTCCCTAAATGTTGTCATGAAATATTAAATAAATATAAATAATCATATATCAGCAGATGACAGGATTTGATGTAGTGAAATGTTAAGTGATATGTAAGGGCATAGAGGATTCCCTGGTGGTCCAGTGGTTGAGACACTGTGCTTCCATTTGAGGGGGCACAGGTTCTATTCCTGGTTGGGGAACCAGGATCCCACATGCCACACAGCTTGACCAAAACTTTTTTAAAATAGAAAAGTTAAAAGAAAGTCATAGAATTGTATATCTGAAATGATATACATATTAAAGAAGATTGTGCTACATATGCTTGTGCATGCTAAGTCGCTTCAGTTGTGTCTGACTCTTTGTGACCCTATGGACTGTAGCCTGCCAGGCTTCTCTGTCCTTGGGATTCTCCAGGCAAGAATACTGGAGTGGGTAGCCATTCCCTTCTCCAGGGGATCTTCCTGACCCAGGGATCGAACCTGCATCTCTTACCTCTCCTGCATTGGCAGGCAGGTTCTTTACCACTAGCGTCACCAATTAAATGGCATTACTGTATCATGAGTTTTTAATTCTTCCTGGTCTTCTTATACATATCTAAGTTTCTTGAATGACTTTTAGATACTTAAAAGAAGTTTATTGAACTCTAACTATGTTTTGTTATAGTCACATGTTATATATTCATAAATACATGTGACATGATGAATGATATCATTTGCACAGTAATGAGATTCATTTTACTAAGCAACTATTTATCCCATGAATATTTATTGTGTGCACTGCCATATGACAGCATTGTATTCTGCAGGTCCTAGGGGTTGAAATCTGTCACTGAACTCAAGTGACTGGAGCTCTAGTAGAGGGTACAGCCGTGTAGATAACTATGTAATGATTTAGATGTGCTATCATACAGAACGTACTGAAGAGAGAATAAAAGGAACCCAGACTTACTCTAGCTGTGATGAGGGTGATCCCTGTGTAAATCTTTAAGATGTGTGAATATCTAGGAAAAGGTAAGCAGGTCAGATTTTAATGGCCAAGTATTCTTCAAAATGTTAAGAATATGAGTAAAAGAACTCATGAATTATCAAAAAACAGAAAAGAGTGGGGAATATCTGTGTGCAGAATTCATTCCTGTAATCTCTCTATTCTTATGTTAATTTGTGAGTCATCGAATAGTTTGCTAAGAATATTTTCACTTGCTAAACAATATTTTCACTTGCAAAAGTGGTGGATGCACAGGAAAGACTTAATTTATCTCAAATGTCAGTGACCTATGACAAGTGACTTTTTATACTGTACATCTGGTCATCTTTCTCAGAAGAGTGAGCTGTCTTCTTGGGATTTTCTAATACTCAAACACCAGGCAAGCTAACACATCAGCACAGCCAGACATTCAAACAGTTGCAAGACGCATCTTGATGTCCACTTTTGGATCACAGATCTTACCCACGTCTAATTACTTCATTTATAGGAAAATTCACTATCTAAGGTCTTTCCTTTGGGTAATAAAATGCTCTGCCAAATGGCAGCCTTCATGAGAGCAGAGACCTTTTCCAATACGTTCGTCAGTGCTTAGGTACTTAATTATGTTTGTTGAGTGTTACCCATGTTGATCAGAATGCTTTGTTCTCGGTGAATAGCATTATCCTTGATTTTATTTCACCTACACTGTCTCAACAATGTTTTGTTTTGCTTAACATGACCGAGAAAAAAACTGAACTAACTGGATAATTATCAGAAAGTGTTTCTTGATCTTATAGAAGAAAGAGGATCACAGAAATAAGTACTTTCAAATTGCACAAATTGCTTTTCTAAAATTTCCAAACCGCTGTAATCCAAACATTCTAAATGTTTTATTCAGGCATTATTATTACATTCATATTTTGTCTCTTTACTGCAAAGGATAATACCTTTAGTTTTACTTTTTTTTTTTAGCTAACATAACATTTTTATTTCTTCCAGAAATCTACATGTATGCGCCGGAGATATTACAATCTGGGAAGTACAGTGTTCAATTGCCTAGAAATTACTAATGAATGTAGAATTCCATGTTGGGATTTTTTTCTCTCTAATACTTATGATTAATCTCTTCCTTGAAATTCCAAATGCCATTAGCTAAACACATAGCTTGCTTGCATCATTTACTGCAACTTATGAATTCTCATTTGTCCCTATCTAACAAAATAATTACATAGTTTAACATTTTTGCAAAATTAAATTCTTTTACTCACTCCTACTAATGTGTTCACAAAGACTTGTCATTTTCTCTCCATCCTATAAATATATTAAGAAACAGTAGACTTCATTAGAATTTTCTTTAACTGCCTCTATTTATATTTACTGTTGTAGGTCTTAGGATAAAATTAGTGAAAATGCATAAGCAAGGATGGGTTAATTTTTCTTTACTTATGTTTTGGCACCATAACTGAATTTTTAAAAAGATGCAAAATTATTTCATACAGGATGGTTTCCTATTTCTTTGGTTTTTGAAAATGATACAGCTTCTTAAGTACACATTGTTGGGAAAATATGATGTTTTTTCTGAGGAAAATATATAACATCTTAAACTATTTCAAATGTAGCATAGGGTAACTTGAAGATATTTTCATACTAATCGTAAGATACTTTTGGAAAATTGAAAATCTACAAGTTTTTAGCTAAAAGGTACAGCTGTTTAATACTATGTTCCTGAAGGTGTTTGGGGGGTTAAATATGTATGTCTCTGTCTTTCTACCTCAGGTTGAGCATCCTCAGAGATCCAAAAAGGCCGTGTGGCACAAACTGCTCTCTAAGCAGAGGAAACGTGCTGTGGTTGCTTGCTTCCGAATGGCTCCTTTATATAATCTGCCGAGGTCAGGATTTCTTTAATGTCGGTAATAGATTAAAGTTACTCTTCCTCTAAGAAGTGATAGGAGGCTAGCATATACCTTAACATGGATATAGTAGTCCAAGAGAAGGATGAAGGAGATTTATTGCCTCTTCTGTGTAATACTTAACTTCATTTTTCCTTGTTGGTTGTTCTCATTGGCCTGTAATGTCATTATTGAATAGATTTTATTTTTTTTTTATTGAAGTATAGTGCTTTAGATGTACAGTAAAATGATTTATACATTTTTTATCTTTTCTTTTTCAGATTTTTTTCCTGTATAGGTTATGAGAGCATTGAGTAGATAGATACTGTGCTATACAGTAGGTCCTGCTGGTTATCTGTTTTCTATATAATAGCATATATATGTTAACTTCAGACTCCTAACTTATCCCTCCCCACCCTTTCCCCTTTGGTAACTATAAGTTTGTTATCTGTTGCTTTTAAATACTTGGGAGGATCTGCTCACATATTTGAGGGAGGATAGAGAAATAGCTTCCTCAATAGCTCAGTTGATAAAGAAGCTGCCTGCAATGCAGGAGACCCTGGTTCAATTCCTGGGTTGGGAAGTTCCTCTGGAGAAGGCATAGGCTATCCACTCCAGTATTCCTGGGCTTCCCTTGTGGCTCAGCTGGTGAAGAATCCACCTGCAATGCGGGAGACCTGGGTTCCATCCCTGGGTTGAGAAGATCCCCTGGAGAAGAGAAAGGCTACCCACTCCAATATTCTGGCCTGGAGAATTCATTCCATGGACTGTCTAGTCCATGGGGTTGCAAAGAGCTGGACACAGCTAAGTGACTTTCACTTTCAGAGTAATCAGGAGCCAGTCTCTGGGGTCAGACTGCCTTGATTTGAATCCTGACCTCACAGCTTATGAGTGCATGATTTTGGACAAGGCTCTTTTCTGACTTTGTTGTAGTTTTCTCAACTGTACCATAAGGTTTGCCTCATAGAGTTGTTTAGGTTATTTAATGGGTCGAGGTAGAGAGAATGCTTAGAACTGAACATGACACAATGTTAGTCATTGTTGGTTACTTTTGTGATTATTTCATCTTTGGGAAAAAGAATTGATAGGGAACTAACTTAAGGGAATAATGCAAATATATTACCTGTCATGGTACCTCTTCAACTCACTTTATTGACTCAACATCCAGTTCCATCAAATAGCGGATTACAAGTTAGTTTCTACAATATAACAGAGTCTGCTATTCCACTTTCTCTGATATAACATATTCAAAATTGTATTCCTTATTCCAGTGGTTCTCAGACCTGGTACTTTTAGGAAATACACTCAGATTCACTTGAGGAATATCCAAGCCTGTTGAATCAGAATGTCTGAGGGCTTAGCATGTGTACTGTGTAAAAGCTCCCCAGGGGATTCTGATCTATCAGTAGAGTTGAGCTTCTCTCTTGTACAAGAATTGATGGTGAGTTCTGGCCATTCCAGGTGCCTGGTCAGTTCTTCTCCCTGGATTTCAAGGCCCTTCATAAACCTATCTAACTTTATGTCTCATGATCCCTTAGTCTACCTTTGATACTGTTAATGTTGTAGCATTCCACTCTACAATGGCACCATCTCATTTTAACACGTCTGGTATGTTCTTACGTTCCCTTATTGATGTGACTTTCTTAGGGGAACCTTAGCCATATATCGCATCAATTTCAAGATGAGTTTACTTATTCTTTTAGTCTTTACTGGTCTTAATTCATAGGCAACTATTTTCATCAGTATTTTAGGATTTAATCTTTGGATATATACTCCCATAAAGTTCCCTTAATACGTTTAGTTTTGTAATCCTCAGAGGCTATATCTGATGTTAGCAGGAAGACTGAATAATTCCTTTCTTGATGCTCACAACTGTTTATCCAGAGCCACTTTATGTCATAAGAGCTACCATGTAATGAGCATATCCAACGTGTTTTATGTTCTTTATCTGTTTGAGTCTCACAAAACTGAAGCACAGATGGGGTTATCCTAGTTTTATAAATGAGAGAAGGAAAGTGGACAAAGTTGGATAACTTGACCAATGTTACAAAACTTAGAAATAACTGAATCCAGGTCAATGTGTGATCTGAGGAAGCTTTCTCTATCTACTGCAATGTCTTGCCTCTCCAGTCAAGATTGGAAAGTTTATTTTTATTTATTCTTTTAGTGCACAGATAATCCAGTAATTAAGTGCTACTGAATGCTTTTTCAATTTATTTTTTAAAAAGGCTCTTTGAAATTGTGCTTACCTTTTAGGCATCGGGCTGTCAATCTCTTTCTTCAGGGATATGAAAAGTCTTGGATTGAGACAGAAGAACATTACTTTGAAGATAAATTGATAGAAGATTTAGCGGTATGTTTTTACTGGGTTAGAAGAGGAAAGAAGGTCTGGGCTTGGTGGAATAACATTTGTGTGAGCCATTTATCTTATAACATTGAAGAGGAAACATTATTGCAGCCTATGGAGTTTAGGAAACTTTATTCTGGATTATTACTGCATGTAATATTTAGGGAAAATTCGCTCTTCTTCTTTCAAAGAGATCTCATCCACATCCAGTAATTCAAAATTTAACTAAATTTTGACTCTATTGTTCTTTTAAATTATTCCTCAAAGCAACTTCAAACACCTCAGAACCAGGATAGAACTATAAAAGCTGAACCATAAAGAATGATTCACCAAAAATAAATTGAAGCTTAACAAAAGCCAATGAAAAGTGACTGGTTGTTAAACATATACAGGGCAGAGAATGATAGATTGGATACAGGAAGAGCAGGAAGTCACAGTAGATACAGCATAAATGGAGAAGTAGAATTTTTCACCCAACCATGCTGATAAGGAGGCTTGTGTTACTGAGAATGCTTCACTCAAGGGAGCCTTTGTCTCAGTTTTTTATAAGCTGTGGACCTATTTAAAAATTTGATCAAGAACCATCTTCTCAGGAAAGTTTACAAGCATATAGTTCTGTTGAGTTTTGTAGACTGAGAGGCTTCATAATTCCAAAGTTAAAATTTTTGTCTAAAAGGTTTCTTTGAAAAAACACACAAATAATCAGGGCATGCGATGGACAACCTAATCTCATTCATAAAACCTTAATCCTGATTATTCCCATATATTTAATTTAGTTATTATTTTTATTGGGGTATAGTTGATTTACACTGTTGTGTTAGTTTTTGCTGTACAATGATCCCATATATTTTAAGTGAGTTTCATTTTTCTTTAGAATATTAGAATATTTTAACCTTGCAGATTTACCATACTAGCTGCAACATTAAGCCTTAAATCTAAGAAAGAACATCATTTACATAGAAAGAATATCAGTTTGAATGGGTAAGTCTGATGGAGATACAAAATTCATTAGTCATTCAACAAACAGGATTAATTCGTTCTCAAGTCAGTAAAAAAATGCTTAGTAATTTTCTTTATGGTAAATGTTCAATAAATGAAATTACTTTTTTAAGTTTTAAAAGTAAAAGTGAGAATAACATGTAAGTGGCTCAAACATTAAGTCATTCAGCATTCTTTACCTATCTCTGTCTATGTAGGCAACAAAAATGTTTCATGTGATAAAACAGTTTGCCTTGCTAGGTGCACTGAATTTTTATACATGGAGTGACAGTGTTTTACTGCAATTTTTTTTGTATTTGAGATCTCCCTAGCGCCGCTGAAATCCATGTAGCAGTTCACTTTTCAGTTAGTTATGATGCTGCTCATAAGAATAGTATTCAGAATTTTTAAATGATGTAAATCATCCTTGCCCACAGTGTTTTTGTTCCATTATTAAACAACTTTTTAAATTAAAAATTAAAAAAAAAGAAAATAAATAAATTAAAAATTTATTTTATTTTTATTTTAATTTGACTGTACTGTGTGGCATGTGAGATCTCAGTTCCCTAACCAGGGATCAAACCTGTGTGCCCTGTATTGGGAGTGCAGAGCCTTAGCTACTGGACTCCCATAGAAGTCCCAACTTTCTTCTTTAAAACTGTATACTTTTGCATTGATAATGTAATACAGACATGGAGGTACAATGCATATAACATAGACACACACATGCACCACAATAGGAAGAAAAAGGCTTTCTTTTTATTTGCCATTCCAAGCCTTCATAGTGCTCCTGGGTTTGAAGTGAACATTTCACCTTAATGTGAAATTTTATGAATTTGACTTTTTTATAGAAGCCTGGAGCAGAACCTCCAGAAGAAGATGAAGGAGCTAAGAGGGTTGATCCTCTTCATCAGCTGATCCTTCTGTTTAGTCGAACAGCTTTAACGGAGAAATGGTATGGTTGGGGAGTTCACAGGAGACATAGGAGGAACAAACAGAAACCCATGTCTGAGTATTCTGTCCGTCACATGTTTCAATTTCATCTTCTTCTTGAGAGGAGAGAAAATTGTTCAAAGTTAGTTGAGAAGACCCCCCTGGAGAAGGGAATGGCTCCCCACTCCAGTATTCTGGCCTAGAGAATTCCATGGACTACAGTCCTTGGTATTGCAAAGAGTTGGACAAGACTGAACAACTTCCATTTCACTTCACTTCATGGGACCAGTCTGGTATACGTGTATGGACCCACTCGTTCAACTTCAGACTTTAATATTTACCTATCAAACATTAATATTTACCTAGCTCTAATTCTTTTAGCAACATTGTAATTAGCTGGTTGAGTTGATTCTGAATCTTCTTATAATCTTCTCTTTATCACAAATATCCTTTAGAAATTAAAACAAAAGAGCCCAAAGTGAATTTCAATACCAAAAATGTTGGAGACCACCGGTGACCCCAAATTTCCTGGATAGATTATCTCCATTGTTCAGTGAGTGTTAGGAAACTTGAGAAGATGGGTAAGCCATCCACTTAATGCAAAGTTTCTTTGAGATCTGTTTTAAAGGCCTTCTCCATTTTTGTTGGTTCTTGTTCTCCTGAATTCATTGTAACCACGGAGGGCAAAACCTCTATGGAATTGAATAAGAAATGCATTCATAGGCTTGATAATTAAAGTGTGCCAGCACCTGCCCATTACAGGGGCATGGCGTAGATTCATTCTGTAGATGAGACCCTGCAGAGGTTTCAGAACCTTCGTCAGCTTCCCTGTCTTGGGAAAGAAAGCCAGCTTTGCCCCAGGCAAAGCAGGAAAAGAATTTAATTATCAGTCCCTATTCACATGAGTCTTGATGAGTTCATCTGACCTCTGTGCATGTCATAATAATGTACATTTCTCCCTCTTAGCTAATGTGACCCATCTTTCTCTCACTGTCTCTCTCTCTCTCTTATTATTTCCTAACTAACCAAATCATCTCATCCCTAAGCATAGAGCAGCTCCCTCTGGCATTGTCAGGTAATGAGGTCTTTCTCATAAGTGGACTTTTCTGATGGCTGTAAGCTTAAAACTGTTAATTTTGCAAACATCAGGAATTTTTTGATGGAAGTCTTTCTTCAGTGAATTAGTGATTTTCATGCTTTTTCAAAAGAAGAGAATAAATAGATTTTAACCTGTCTTAATTTTTAAGAATCTTTATGACCATAATATTTTTTCACTATATAGTCATATAATAATTTGGGGAGTCTTTCCAACAAATGTCAGATATCACTTCTGCTGTCAAAATCCCTGACATCACGTAAATTTTCTTGTTTTAATGTTCGTATTTTTAAGAAAATATTAATGTTACTACATTGTGTGTAAATCAGTAGATTGTTTATTTACACACAAACATATTTATTATATTAGACTGTAAGGTAAGATGGGGCCACTCTTGAGGAAGTCAAATATCTTTGCTTTCTGATTCTACAATATTTTTGAATGATTGCTCTAAGTTTTGTGTTTGTTTCATTTAAAAAAAAACACACTTGTTGAAAGAAGGTTATTTTATATGGTGTTGGTAATTTTTCGTGCAACTAACCTACTTTAAAACTGTTGTTTTTTTCTTGTTTTTCATAGCAAACTGGAGGAAGATTTTTTATATATGGCTTATGCAGATATTATGGCAAAGGTAAATAAATGTCTTGATTTTAATGGTAAAATGTAAAATTCTATGTATTTCTCAATTAAAATCTTGTTAAATTTTAGAAAACTTATGGGCATTAATCTCAACTTTTCACTTGTTTCTTGAATATCTGTTCTAACTTTTTTGACAGATAATCATTGTTTCTTCAGTTACTTAACATTTTTATTTTTGGGAATCTCACTAATTTTCCAAACATTCATTCATTCAACACATATTCACTGGGCATCAAGATGCTGGAGATAACATGGTGAGTCAGAGAGAAATACACACATCCTGTCGTCTTAGAGTTTATCATCTGATAGGAAAGGCAAACTTTGAACAAATGATTACCCAGAAGATGCTGACAAGTGTAATGGTAGAGGAGCAATTAGAAGTATATGGAGTAGGTTGCATAGCACTGAGTTTTAAGGAAGTCCTTGACTGTTGAATGATGAGTTGACCATGCAGAAATAGTAATAGCTAAGTATTCACTGGGTGGTTATTTCATTTAATCTTAGAGCAAGGAGATGACTGAAGTGATGAGTATAAAAGAGGTGTCAGGTTTCTCTGAGGCTTCTGACTTGGGCATCTGAGTTGACAGCAGTACCGTATGCTAAGTTGGGGAGCACCAGAATCAACGCAGGCCTAGAGTGAAGAGGCAAGATGGCGAATTAAATTTTCAACATGTTCATTAAAGATGCCTGTGAGACATCTGAACGGAGATGTCCAGCGTGTGGTGAGATAGTCATTTCTGACATACTGTATCTCATGGGAGGCTTACAAATATAGCTTTGTTATTTGTCAGCATTAGAAGGAAACTGAAGCCAAGTGGTAGATAATCTTGCTCAGGCAGAAAAGGAAGCATGAGAACAGTCAGCATAGGACCAAGCCTTTAAAGACGCGAATGCTCAAGAGATGGCTAGAACAAAAGGACTTCTCACCAGAAAAATAGGAGAGAATCTTAAGTGTGAGCATACATAGGAACTGTTGGAATGTGTGGTCAACAAGGTCTTACTTTGCTGAGGGACTGAACATAAGGATTGAAGATTCCCCAGGATTTATTCCATGGACATCATGTGACCGTGATGAGAATAATTGCAGAGAATGTTGAGGGAACATTGATGGCCCAAGTGTGTACTGTGGGGAAGTAGAGACTTCCATGTGAGTAGATGTGGCATAAGTCTCTTTATTGAGAAGACTGAGGAGGAGGAGAAAGATACAAGGTAATAAACATCTCGATGGAATTATAAGGTTGAAGGGGGATTATTTTTGCTTGTTTGCCTGTGTGTTTTTTTACTTTTTTAAAAAGCAGATGTTAGCATGCTTCTGTTCTGGTGGGAAGGATCAAGAAGAATAGACAGGAAATAATTTGTGAAATGAGGCTTTGAACAGTTGACATGCTTTGAGCATGGTGACAGGGCAGGTGAGAGAGCATAAAGGAAAAGTCACGGCTTCCCACTGACAGTAATACATTTACCAGTATATTTATACAGACATAAAAGCAAATACCTTTAAAGAAAATCATCATGAAATTGTATTTAAATTATGAGCAGTATATAGTCTGATATTTTCTATTCTATTTAAATAAAAAGGTCTCTGAGGTCATGAATCTCTAAATAGATTTCATATCCAGTTAATGTTTTGAAAGCCACAGTGTATAAAACATGAAGACAATCCAGTCTCAGTGATGCGATTCCAGTAGATCATTCTGCCCCTCCACTGTGGACTCAACAGCAGGGAGATGAAGAGGACCGTGACTGAGAGACGCCACGTGTGGCCCCCGGCCCCCGCCTGAGGGTCTCCTGACCCCCCTCCTTGCTCTCTCTCACCTCGTTCCAGCCTTAGGAGCATTCCCTTGGGCCTGGTGGGTCCCGCCTCGTCCTGTCATGACAGGCTTCAGGAGGATCCAAAGACACTAGGGGCCCTAAGCCCCAGACCCCGGTTGTCTTCTGTCACCTTTGGAGGCAAAGCATAAAGGACTCCTGCCTTTTTGTGCCACAAAAGGGGGCGCAAAGATACCCTTGCTCTCCAGCTCCCCTCTTTGGGGGACTCACTGGGTCACTACTTAGGAGGAGGTCTCTGGGCCTCGCTGACCTTTCTGTCTTTCCTCTTGACCCCCGCAGCCAGCCTGTGGTTCTTTCTCCCGCTCTCCTGAGAGTGTAAATTTAGGGTGATTTCTGCTGCAGTCTGTCGAGAATTTGTCCTGCTTGGGGAGGACCTTGCTTCCTCCTCTGGAATGAGAGCCTGAAGCATGACACAGGCTTGCTCTCGGACATGCATGCTGTCCTCCTGACTGTGCCCTTTGCCCAAGAAATAAAAAAGAAAAGAAAGAAAGAAAACAATCTAAATGTCCATCATCAGATTAATGGATAAAAAAGATGAATTCGATATATATGTGTGTGTGTGTGTGTGTGTGTGTATGATAGAATACTACTCAGTCATAGAAAGAATGAAATAATGTCATTTGTAGCAACATAGATAGAACTAGAGATTATCATCCTAAATCAGTCAGAAAGAGAAAGGCAAATACTGTATGATATTGCTTATATATGGAATCTAAAGCATGACACAGAGAACTTATCTATAAAACAGAAGCAGACTCACAGACACAGAAAACAGACTTGTGATTTTCAGGAAGGTGGGAGAAGGATGGATTGGGAGTTTGGGATAGTTGTATTAAGTCCCTTGAGTCGTGTCCAGCTCTTTGCGGCCCTGTGGACTGTAGCATGCCAGGCTCCTCTGTCCATGGGATTCTCCAGGCAAGAATACTGGAGTGGGCTGCCATGCCCTTGTCTAGGGGATCTTCCCCACCCAGGGATTGAATCCTTGTCTCTTATGTCTCCTGCGTTGACAGGCAAGTTCTTTACCACTAGCGCCGCCTGGGAAGCCACGTATGTATAAGTGAATCACTTTGCTATACACCAGAAACTAATACAACATTGTAAATCAACTATCCTTCAACAAGATAAATTTTTAAAAAACACTTGATTAAAAGATGAAAGAGGAAAGATGTTTCCTTCTTTGGAAATTGGTACTGAGTATTGACTAGAAACTAAAATGGAACCTCCAGACAGTGTGGAAAGCCTGGTTGATGTCAGTTCTTATGAATTTGGGCGGTACCAGTCTTCCTGGTTGTGTAGCTTTACCCTGGCAGTTCCCAGAACCAAATGCAGAGTCAGAGAAGGCAGGAAGTTAGATTCATCAAGAATGGCAATATTTACCAGACTGTTGTTGAAGGACAGAGTATATCATAGGGCTTTTTTCTGTCATTATGAGAGTGGCTGAGGCATTGGATCTTGGATTCTGAGTAAGACAAATAAGGAAATGAGACAAGAGGGAGCTGATAAGTAAGGAGATTGTAAAGTAGTCCATGGACTGTTTTCCTTTTAGTTGAAGAAACAATGAGCAAGTGGTCTGAAAAGGGAAAAGCTCCTGTTTTGAGAGTAAGAGATTCCTGATAGTTCACATTTTCCCTTGTTACGGGAGAAGAGTCAGCCCCTAAATTGTCCTGGTTGCATCCGACAGTTAAATCTAATCTCTTTTGAGAAATGATCAAATATTTGTTGATGCTCACTCTTCGTCAAGATTTTCCCATCAAAAGTAACTAATCTCTGTCCGTTTGTTGTTTAATGTATCCCAGGAATGCCACGCTTCCATCACTTCTTCTGTCAGTCAGTTATCAGGGTGTGTGCCGCTTATGAGTGTACCTGTGTAGTGCCCAGTGGGACTTTATCCTTGCTTATTCCGCCCTGGGATTCTGTACATTTACAATAAATTGTAAGAACTCACTAGTTTTTTGACAGCCAGGTTGCATTTTTTCTCTCATTGTGAGCCTGCCTTTTCATCTCAATTCCAGGTCATTTATGAATTTCTTTTAAGATTTATCATACAGTTGATGCAGGCTTTAGTTAAGTCATCAGTTCTCTAACTGGAGTTGAACCATTGTCCAAGGCCAAAATAGTTTTAAAGTTCAGTTCTTTCATCCAGTGTTAAATATCTCTTTGCATTTATGTTACCCACAGACTTAGTAAGTGTGCTATCCCAGTGTTTCCCTAAGTTGCTAGTTTCGGTAAGTCACATCAAACTCTTTAGTAAGTAGTTTCACGAGGCTGCCTTTGTTCACTTTGGCAGTCAGCATCCCAGGAGTCTGGAAATTTCCCTTGGACTTCATGGTTTCTCAGAATTTGTTAGTGGTCGTTTTACATGCATGTATGATTTTTGACTTGAGTCTTGACATTTGAACTCTATTCGAAAGACTTACGTCATCCTGTCTTTCTTCAGTATTGTAGGACTTTATGAAGGCAGCATTCACATCATAATTGGTTTTTAGAAAACTTCAGTTTTCATTGTTTTTTTTTTTTTTTTTTAATCACTGGAGCCCAGAATTGAGTTAATCAGAACTCTGGATCCATGTTACACTCCCATTATTGACCCCTTTTTTTTTGTCCCCCTCCACCCCTCAGCACTGCATGGTATGTGAGATCTTAGTTCCCTGAATATGGATTGAACCCGCACCCCCTGCATTGGAAACACTAGAACACCAGGGAAGTGCCCATTATTGACTACTTTTATTGAAGGTAGTTACTTAGCAACTTCTAATAATGTAGTAACTACCCCTAAACTCACTACTCACAAGAAAAGCTAAGACCTTGATAATTACCTACCTTAATTAAAGTGGTTCTCTCTTTAACCCATACCCTGCCTCCCCATATCAGGAAATCATCATCTTGTATCCCTTGTTCAGGATAATCTTGCTTTCCTTTTGGGGGCTTCCATGGTGACTCAGACAGTAAAGAATCTACCTGCATTGTGGGAGATCCAGGTTTGACCCTTGGGTTGGGAAGATTCCCTGGAAAGGAAATGACTACCCATTCCAGTATTCTTGCCTGGAGAATTCATGAACAGAGGAGATTTACACAGTTTTCATTAGATGTATGAATTTTTTAAAAAATATATATATTATCTTTATATGTGCATTGTCGGTCACTCAGTTGTGTCCGACTCTTTGAGACCCCATGGGCTGTAGCCCATCAGGCTGCTCTGTCCATGGGATTCTCCAGGCAAGCATACTGGGGTGGGTAGTCATTTCCTCCTCCAGGGGATCTTCCCGACCCAGGGATCGAACCCACGTCTCCTGTGTCTCTGGCACTGGCAAGTAGATTCTTTATCCTTGAGCCACCTGAGAAGCCCTATCACATGTAAACATGTGTTTATATATATATACATATACAAACACATATAAATTATGTATTCTTTAAGATTTTAGTTGTTTTAACTTTTAAAAGGGCATGATGCTGTATGTAAAATTTCGGTACTTAACAGTTTCACTGTTGTTTTCTAAGATACATCTGTACTTTTGTGTGTGCTGGAGATCATTTGATTTGACTTATATTTGACTTACATTCCCTTGTACAACTACACCATAGCCTATCCATTTACCTATTTGTTTGTAACCTTTTGTGTTGAATCTCTATTTTGCTACAAGCCCTTTTTCAAAAGGGCTTGAAATGCCTATTCTTATTCACGTCCAAAAGCCATGGGTCATGGGATGTATGAATGTTAAATTTGAGAAGATGCCCAACCGTTTTCCAAAGTTACTGCCCCAAACTACATTCCTCCTTGCTACGTTTAAGAGAGATTCTGGTGATACATATCTTCTCCAATATTTTATGTTTTACTAATTTCTGTCAACCAGGTGGATGTAGTATGATATTTCACTGGGGTCTTAGTTTTCATTTCTCTTGAGTAGGTAATTTTCACATTTAAAAATCACTTCTCTTTGGTGGTTAAGTCTGAACCAAACAGCTGATGGGTAATTCTGCACTTTATCTTATTATTACTACAGTTTCTGCGCTAAATCATATACTTAGTATTCCTTGTTCTCCTTCCTTTGGCTGTATGTTTAAAATTCATTTTAAATCTTTGTATTTTTCAAGCCACACTTTATTTTAAACCTTGGGTTAATTTTTTTTTTTTTTTTAATCTTCCCAGCACCCTCCTTCTATCATGTATATCTCTTCTTGTGAACATCTTAGAAAATTTCCGGTTCATCCATGTTGGTTTGCTGGGTGTCCTTTCCTTCTCCTCATTGTGATCACTCATGCTTGATTCTCAGAATGTCTGTTTATATCCCAGCATCCCTTCTAAATTGTCTGAAGCTGTTCTGTCCAAATGGAATGGTTTTACCAATTTAAACAAGATTAACTGTGTAGAAGTATCTAGAATAATACCATCATAAAGTAAACACTCTTTTGAGTTTCTGGCTAGTGAAAGCTTTTTCTCTTCTTGCTCTTACAAGAAGAGAGCAAGATAATTTACTGAAAGATACACATTAAGTTATACCCAGTGTTTCATTCTTCATTGGTTAAAATTATAAAATGCAAGGGTCACTTTGTTATGAAATTTCTCTCTTCTACCTCATCCAAATCCATCCAAAATGGATTTCAGTTTGAAATTCATCCTGAAAATTTCTTTTTGCATCCTCTATCTTCTGAGGAGTGACAGAATCAGCAAGGCCAGTGAAAAAGATATGAAATATACTTGTTTTGCAGAATGAAGTTTCCAGCAGATGGTGGTGGTGAGAAGTACCCCATGTAAACTTTATGCTTATGAATTTTCATTGCTAGTTTTGAGTTTTGCTCTAGATATCTGAATGGTCTGAAGATGTAGCCTCTACTTTGGTTCTAATTTTTTTCTTCAAATTTCTGTCATGCTTCTGCCCCATTATGTATGGATTTTATTTACTTTTTTTCCTTTCTGGCATACAGTATTACTCTTCCTTCCCTAGAAATGATCAGTTTGATCCAGAAAATTGAGTCCTGTATTTTAGGACCATCTAATAGAACCTACTGTTTATCTAGCATCATCATGTTATGTGGATACAATTTGCTGTTGAAAAACTTATCTCCTATGCCTATAAATCTTTCAGTTTTTCTTAAGTACATTAAAAAGTGCTAGACATCTGCGATAGTTTTCTTATGGCCCCAGCATGTCCCATGCCAATCAGTACAAGTTTAGCTTATGGATTTGTTGAATTCTTTGTTGAATTCTCCAAGTATTTCAAGCTTAGTAGATTTTTTTTTTTTTATTACAAACTTTAACCTTTTTAGAAGCAAATCTCACTACATTTTCTTAAGAAAAAAAAAATGGTTTAAGATACTCTTTAAAAAGGATTGTTTTTAAATGCCTGTCAGATAAGAGTCCCAAATCCTGTGTATAAGAGCAAACACATCTTTTACTGTAAATGCCAACTTCTCTAAATGTATTCTCCAACTCAAACCTTGTTCATAGCCAGTATTTCTGAAGGTAACAAAATATATATGGCAGATGACATGTTTGAGAGAAGGTACAACTTTATATCCTTAAAAAACATTTTGTATTCTTATTCTCATTTGCTTAAATAGTATTCATATTTGTTCAGCTCACTTCAGTCACTCAGTCGTGTCCAACTCTTTACGAACCCATGGGCTGCAGCACGCCAGGCCTCCCTGTCCATGACCAACTCCCGGAGTTCACTCAAACTCATGTCCATTGAGTCGGTGATGCTGTCTAACTATCTCATCCTCTGTCATCCCCTTCTCCTCCCACCTTCAACCTTTCCCAGCATCAGGGACTTTTCAAATGAGTCAGTTCTTCACATGAGGTGTCCAAAGTATTGGAGTTTCACCTTCAGCATCAGTCCTTCCAATGAATATTCAGGACTGATCTCCTTTAGGATGGACTGGTTGGATCTCCTTGCAGTCCAAGGGACTCTCAAGAGTCTTCTCCAACACCACAGTTCAAAAGCATCAATTCTTTGGCACTCAGCTTTCTTTATAGTCCAACTCTCACATCCATACATGACTCCTGGAAAAACCATAGCTTTGAGTAGACAGATTTTTGTTGGCAAAGTAATGTCTCTGCTTTTTAATATGCTGTCTAGGTTGGTCATAGCTTTTCTTCCAAGGAGCAAACGTCTTTTAATTTCATGACTGCAGTCACTATCTGCAGTGAATTTGGAGCCCTAAACAAGAAAGTCTGTGACTATTTCCACTGTTTCTCCATCTGTTTGCAATGAAGTGATGGGACCAGATGCCATGATCTTAGTTTTCTAAGTGTTGAGCTTTAAGCCAACTTTTTCATGCTTCTCTTTCACTTTCATCAAGAGACTCTTTAGTTCTTCTTTGCTTTCTGCCATAAAGGTGGTGTCATCTATATATCTGAAGTTACTGATGTTTCTCCTGGCAGTCTTGATTCTAGCTTGTGCTTCATCCAGCCCAGCATTTCTCATGATGTACTCTGCATGTAAGTTAAATAAGCAGGGTGACAATATACAGCCTTGACGTGCTCCTTTTCCTATTTGGAACCAGTCTGTTGTTCCATGTCCAGTTCTAACTGTTGCTTCCTGACCTGCATACAGATTTTTCAGGAGGCAAGTCAGGTGGTCTGGTACTCCCATCTCTTGAAGAATTTTTCCAAAGTTTGTTGTGATCCACACAGTCAAAGGCTTTGGCATAGTCAATAAAGCAGAGGTACATGTTTTTCTGGAACTCTTTTGCTTTTTTGATGATCCAACAGATGTTGACAATTTCATCTCTGGTTCCTCTGCCTTTTCTGAATCCAGCTCGAACATCTGGAAGTTCACTGTTCACATACTATTTGAAGCCTGGTTTGGAGAATTTGAGCATTACTTTGCTAGCCTGTGAGATGAGTGCAATTGTGTAGTTTGAGCATTCTTTGGCATTGCCTTTCTTTGGGATTAGAATGAAAACTGACCTTTTCCAGTCCTGTGGCCACTGCTGAGTTTTCCAAATTTGCTGGCGTATTCACAGCATCACCTTTTAGGATTTGAAATAGTTCAACTGGAATTCCATCACGTCCACTAGCTTTGTTCATAGTGATGCTTCGTAAGGCCCACTTGACTTCGCATTCCAGGATGTCTGGCTCCAGGTGAGTGATCACACACCATCATGATTATCTGGGTCATGACGATCTTTTTTTGTGTAGTTCTTCTATGTATTCTTGCCACCTCTTCTTAATATCTTCTGCTTCTGTTAGGTGCATACCATCACTGTCCTTTATTGGGCCCATCTTTGCATGAAAAGTTCCCATAGTATCTCTAATTTTCTTGAAGAGATCTGTAGTCCTTCCCATTCTATTGTTTTCCTCTATTTCTTTGCACTGATCACTGAGGAAAGCTTTCTTATCTCTCCCTGCTATTCTTTGGAACTCTGCATTCAAATGGATATATCTTTCCTTTTCTACTTTGCCTTTCATTTCTCTTCTTTTCATAGCTATTTGTAAGCCCTCCTCAGACAACTTATTTGCCTTTTTGCATTTCTTTTCCTTGGGGATGGTCTTGATCACTGCCTCCTGTATGATGTTAGGAACTTCTGTCCATATGTTAAGTCATGTGATCCTGTTAGGAAGCTTAGTACTGTTTTTATTATTTCCGCTTTAAATATGAGAAAACAGAGACTCAGAGAGGTAAAGGAATTTGCCCTAGACTAAACAGCTCTTAAATGTCAGCATCAAAATTTGAATTGGGCACTCTGCATCCTCAGACCATGTTCCTAACCACCACACAGCTCTTCTTCCTTAGTAACCAGAACTTTCAGCTGTGGGAATTAATTAAGAATACATGCACAGCTCCTTTATTATTTCTGGAAAAATAAAATAATTCAATGGTCAGTTTTATAATTTTTCTGTAAAAGAAGTATGTTGGTAGCAGTTGGAATTTTACTTTCCTCCTATAGACCAAATATAACAAAAAATTAACTTATAAAAAAAAAAGGATTACAAGATTCACTTTAATTAATAGACACTGCTTTCTTTTAATTTTAATTTGTAGCTATTAAATATGTTTGTATTAACACATTGTGATGGAAGGATAAAAGAGGAAAAAACAGTGATCTTGTCTTTAAGGTTTGTAACTTGATTTCAACAAGGAAAATGCATGAATAAGTAATATGTACGGTATGATACAGACCTCATAAATATCTCTATGATATGTATAAAATTGGTAATTTAGTATTTGCACAGTATAGTTTTCTTTTAGTTCACAAATTCATTGATCATATCATGTAAGTTTATTACATATAATGAATATATTCAAATAATATTGATAAATTAGCACAAGTGACTTATTATTCTGCGCTAATTCATTTATATTTTCTGTCTCAGCATATTATTATCCTGTTGACCTTTTTCTCAATTTTTTTTACATGTATCAGAGTTGTCATGATGAGGAAGATGACGATGGGGAAGAGGAAGTGAAGAGTTTTGAAGTAAGATGGATCTTTCTCTATTTGTCTTCTATCTATGTTGAAACATTGTTTCATAGCTTCTAACTGACATTTATGTTTCTTGCTTCATGGCTTATTGCAGCTTATTGTGTCAAGGAACTGCATGTCAGAAGCTGGATGGACAAATTTGAGTCCTAACATTTGCTGAAGTTAAGGCCAAGGAACTTAGACTAGTTTAAGAATTATTTTAAAGCCCATATGTTCAGGATGAGTGTTCCTCCATCTTGGAGATGAGGTTGCTTCACACTGTTCTCATCTCGGTGAAGGATGGGATCTGAAATTTCCAGCAGACATGGGAAAAAAATATTTATGGAAGAGCAACCCAACATCAAGTTTCTAATTAAAGCCTTGGTTTGAATTTTTTTCTGAACCAAAGAAGTCCGAAAGATTTGGCCTCTTTCGACTTCTGCCCGATTAGGTCACTCATCCCCTGTACATATGTAAATGGTGGCACACAGTTTGCTTTGCATGAGGCAGGATTGCATATATTCCTAGGATTATGTTCTGTTATATGATTATTCCCTCAAACCTTCTCAACTTTTAAATTTCCTTATAGTTTGAAATATTGCTCAATATTCTTTAGCCAAAAAGAAAGCAAATATTATTTCCCCCCTTGGCTTAGGCTGCACTTTTTTAAAATATATATATATATATATCTAAGAAAGATTAGCTGTTGCTAACTACCATTCTCCTTATTTATTGTTTTTTTCTTTTTTGAATTTTCAAAAAGAAATTAAATGAAATAGATTAGACTCTTTTTTTTTTTTTTTTTCCTGCTTTTAATTTACGTGTCTGCTTTGAGCTAGAAGTTTGGAACTATATTAGTAGCCAGCTGTAAGTCTTTAATTAAAGTGGACCCACAAAAAAACGAGTAGGTGAGGAGTAGATAATGAGTAGGACCCTTTCTGGAACAACTGGACGAGAGTGTCCCTGTGGCATTGCATGGAAGTCATTGTGTAAAAAAAAAAAAAAATGCCGGAACAAGCTAATTTGAGAATAATCCATGACTATTGCTGGCTGAGAAAAAATGCTGTAAGGTTCATTTCCTGGATAACACTATAATCTTTTCTAATGTATGTGTGTTCTAGTCTCAATAAGATAAGAAACTTAGCTAAATTAGAATGAGCTGTGAGCAGCAAGTCATACTATTTTTCTGAAGTGCACACCATATATACTCTATCAGTTGTCTTCCGAGCAATTGTTTATTGCGATTTTGCTTCTTGTCCTCATCCTTCCTTAAGGTCACAGGATCCCAACGCAGCAAGGTAAAACTATATATATATGTGTGTATTTGTCTGGGTCTGAGTTTCAGTTTCTTGTGACATTTACCTTTGTTAGACCCAACATCTTGGATTCTTTTGTTTAAAAAAAAAAAAAAGATCTTGCAATCTTTGTACCAAGTTTGTAGCTCCAATGCAGTTGGTCTCTTCAGTATCCCTTCCTTGACATAAGTTTATTCTTCTTGCAATTTAAATGACTCATAATTTGAAATTTTATCCTCCATGTTGAATTTGAATGCATACGGTGCTGAGATGAAAAAGTCCACCCTTTAGGTGATTAAATTTTAGCTGGTGACTTTTCATTGTAACATTTCATGCCTTACCCCTCTTGAGAGTTTTTATACTGGTCTCATTTCTAGAAAAGAGATATGATACATGGTATTGCTGGTGGGATTAGAAATAACCTCCTTTTCTTTTGTGCTAGTAATACCCTCAACTGATAATTAGAGAGGATATTCCATGATTTCAGTGTTGATTTAGTATTTCCTTATAGGGAAGAGCTAGATGACCTTTTCTATCTCTGAATATTCTGAAGAGCTAAGTATGTGGAAAGTTTGCTAAGAGAAAATATTTTAGAATCACAAAAATTTGCCTTTCATTTGAACCCTGTTAAGCTTACATTTTATTTTCATGAGACTGTTTAGTCAGAAAATCAGGTATAAACATCCCAAAAAGAAAATGCCTATAATGACTTTAGTTAAAGAAAAGAAAAAAAGCTTCTCTTTTATATGAGTGTAGAGTGCCCTTTTTTGCCTTCTATTTTATAAAGTGAACTATTTGCTGTTAAAGTGAATTTAGAATGTCATAAAGAATCTACTTTTTTTTTTTTCCCAAGAATCTACTTTTAAGAAACAAATTATAATGTTTTTTACTCGCTATTATATTTGGAGAAATATATTGTTCTTATACCATTTTAAAATTTGACTTCATGCAGATGCTACTAGATTTAGCTCCAATCAGATGGATATAATTTAATGGCATATAATATGTGTAAAAATTATAAATTATAATTATCAGTAGGTATCATGGATATAATCTTGATTTGTTGGATTTTTATAGTTTTATCACTGATGATCTCAGATAGAATTCCTGTGACTTGTTGAGGGTGGAAAATATGAAGGGACCTCCTGACATTCACCAAAGATTTGATTTCGTTAGACACTATTGAAGTTCATGCCCGAGTATATATTGACATCCATGCAATGGGGGTGGATAAGGAAGGCTGGGATAAGAAAGTGTTGCTGGTTAAGAAAACCATTTTACTCTGAAGAGGAATGTAGTTTCAGGAAGAACTAAAGGCAAATACAATTTGGTAAATAGGATCAAATTTGGTGACATTAGAAAGGTTCCCTATTCAGAAAAAAAATCTGAAAATACCTAGTAGTGGAATCTTCGCATTTAGAGTGTAGGATTCTGGTCATACGGAGAACAAGAAATCAGGAGACTGTGGAGCACCCCCTGGGAGAATGGGCTACATGCCGTGGATTTAGGACGCTGGGAGAGAAGCTCACATATGGTGAAACCTGGTAATTAACCCCCAAAGGAGCTAGAGGCCACCAGATGTGACTGTCCCCGCAGAAGAGAGGATTTCAAAGTTACTAGTGGTTGCCATATATTCATATGCATAACACAGTAGACAAGATTTGGAAATTTTCACTTCTTAACCAGTGCTTCACTCATTCTTCATGTAATTTTGTGCTGTAACTAATCATCTATGTCTAATCTGTGTAACAATCTATTTGCAAAATATATACTATGTAAGTAAAGAACTTGAACTCTTCCCAAGTAGAAAAAAGAGAATCATGGTTTTCAGAGAGTTGATAGAATCAACAACCTATAAGGATAATTTTGTCTGAAATTGACTCTCTGATACCAATATCATGACTGAAAAAAATTTGGCCAAACAACTGAATTACTACTTTCTCTTTATAAATTTAGTAACGTACTAGACTTTTTACATTGAGATGTCTGGTTGGCTAACATCATTTAGGTATAGTCTGATAGTGGAGTTTTTCATCTAAGTTATAATGAATTTGAAAGGTCATTTGGTAGTTTCAGTAATTCTTTAAACAAATTATATTAAATAAATTTGGGAATAACGTAGTGTGTGTGATTATTGAATTTTATCCGAATAACTGGCTGATTATTAATATTTGCTGTACTTTCTACTTAAATTCTCCATCTATAAAGATACTGAGAAGAAGAAAGAAGTAGATTAAAAAGGTAGCATTATAAGGAAAATTTCCATGAGGAATAAAGTAAACTAAATAAAGCTCAAGAAACATGGAAAACAAGGAGTGGAGGCTAAGTGCCTGGTATTAGCCAGCCCTTTTCTTCTGTCACATGTATGTTTTACTGATGAGATCCTGTTAAAACTTGCCTGATTTAAGTTGATAATTTAATTCCCAGCTTTATCTGTAATGTGTATATTTATCTACAACTACTTATTAAAAATTTTATTGCATAATTAGTAGTAGTTATATATTTCTTTGACTTCAGGCTACTTTAATATTAAAACTATAAAAAAGGACAGTTAAATCATAAAAAAGCCAGTATTAACTGAAAGGGAAGAAATGTTTTAGCAATGACCCAAAGTGTTAATTACTACAGTCCAGTGCCTTTCTGGCCTTTGAATTTTTCTTAAGCAAAACACATAATAATAAGAAATAAATCATAATGTTTCAAGTCAAGTAACTTTTCTGAGCATGGTGGGTTTTTCTCACCTAGAACAACAAGAAACTTTGGACCAGAGCAGGTCACATTTTTAAATTAAGATTTTTGTAAAACACTCAGAAACATTGTTCCAATGGTTGCTTCTCCTATTACTATTCTTTCAAATCTGAGGGTGCATTGTTCAGTGATAATTCAATGAAAGCATTTCTGTGGAATGTTAAGTGCTATAATATGGATTTATTACTCATGGAAAAACCTAAATTAATGACAGTGAATCGTAAGTAATCTAAAGGAATGGACCATTAACTCACCTTCTAGACCATCTTTCTCAAGTACAATATTAAGCAAGTTGCATCATCCTTTGGCAAATGCCCAGTTTCTACTTCACAGATGAATTCTCTGGTGAGTCCCTGAGGTCCTATTATTCTGTACTATTGATTAAGGAGAATTCCTTGTGTCTTCAGTGCCAAATACAGCTGTGGCAGAGTTGATATTCTGTAATAAAAATTTGGATTAATCTGTGTCTTCTCCTGGGTGGGCCTCAGACATAACTAAAGTGACATCATACCTGCCCAATACTCAGAGCAATCAATACCCAGCTCACATTCCAAAGAATGTATGATAACATGTGGAGGAATCAATTTAGGTCTAAAATGTCTTAAGGATCGATGTTAGATAGCTAAACATCATGATAAAAAAACACTTTCATTTGGCCCCTCCAGTGATTCTAATTTTGAACAGAATTCATTTTTTTTGGTAATGAATTGCCTATAAGATGTTCCCTTTCCAATAGCTACCCATAATTTGATCTCTGAAGGAGCTTATTTGGCTTCTGTTTATAAGAGCACAGTAATTTAAATTGTAATGACTTCATGAATCTTAACCAAAGAGAACCATTAAATATTTTAAAAATTGAGATACATCCATGGTTATAAAACATGGAAATAATTCTCTCTTATTAAGAAAATGTATACTTCTTTAGTTTCTTCCTCAGAAGCTCTGCGGTATCAACATATGGACTCTGGAGTGTTGAGTAGCTGTCATGCTGTTGAATGACTGAAGGGAAAGGGGGAAGGAGTTTCCATGGCCCGTGGTCTCTCATACTCAGTCTTATTGTTTCAATCTGCCAACTCCATTTTTATATACTGAAATTGTTGGTCTCAAGTAATACACTCCCATCTTAGCCCAGGTTCTGTAGAAAACAGAGTAAAGAGGTTATTTGCTAGCACTTTGCTGGAGTTGGTACAGTCTTGGGAAAGTAAGAGTGAGGAAGGAGAGAACTGATGCAGGGAGGCGGAGAGAACACAGTAGTGCCTTCTTGAGCTGGCTAGCTAGCCACAGCAAACCAGCGGTTGTGTTAGATGGCCCTGAAGAAGTCATATACATCATGGACTGGTACTTCCTGGGGAAGAAGGAGCACTTCTGGTCACAGGGTGTTAATTTGTTCGTATATCTGCCGATACTAATCAGCTCTTCCAGAAAGCAGAAAGTGAAAGTGAAGTCGCTCAGTTGTGTCCGACTCTTTTCGACCCCATGGACTGACTATAGCCTACCAGGCCTCCTCCGTCCGTGGGATTTTCCAGGCAGGAATACTGGAGTGGGTTGCCGTTTCCTTCTCCAGGAGATCTTCCCGACCCAGGGATTGAACCCAGGTCTCGCACATTGTAGGCAGACGCTTTACTGTCTGAGCCACCAGGGAAACCAGAACCAGCATGGGTTCAGCCTCTTGAGTGTCCAGGCACTGCTGTCTCCCCATTTCCATCAGTATGTGGTCTCCTTAGACAGTGGTCGTGGTGCTAAGAGTTAGCTTTCATAACCAAATAACTGGTACAAACCGTCTCTAGGGCCACCGTACTTCAGAAGCAAGGCAAGTTGCTAAGACCTAGAGAGAAGGGGGTTTAGGATACGCTGGAGTACTGGTCCTGATACAAGGAAAATTCCCCAAAAGCACAATCCTCTATATTGTATATGGTAGTTTATACATATGAATGTGTAGGCCTAAATAGCATATGATATGTAGACAACACATGTTTAAACACCTAATTGTGCATTTGATATGCACAATAATTTGACTTCATGTGCTATTGTGTTTAAAAATAATCCCAGTTGAGATGGACATGTGTACACTGCTATATTTAAAATAGATAACCAACAAGGACCTACTATACAGCACAGGGAACTCTGCTCAATATTCTGTAATGACCTAAATGAAAAAAAGAATTTTAAAAAGCATAGATAATGATCACTTTGCTCTATACCTGAAACTAACACAACATCGTTAATCAGCTATGCTCTAATATCAAATAAAAATAATAATAATCGTAATCTCAGTTGAAGCTTATGCTTGACCACATTATGTACAGGAAATAAGATACAGCAGAATCATTAAGAGCATAGACACTTGAATGGACCACCTGTGTTTGAATCCCAGATCCACCATATGGATGTGTAATCTTAAGTCTCAATTTGCCTATCTATAAAATGGAGCTAATTAAGGTCTCTACTTCCTAGGATTGTGATGAGGATTAAATTAATTTATATACATATATATGTGTGTGTGTATGTATATATACATACATGTATATATATATATATATTCCGCTCAGAACATTGCATACCACATAACAGGCTCTCAGTATTTGCTATTATCATTATATTTAATCAATTTCCCTTCTTTACTAAAATCAAGTCAGAGAAGCCCACAGAGGAAATTTTTCAGCATAATGACCACAGAACCTCACAAGGTAGGAGATCTGGGTTCTCATCTGGGTGCTAACCAGATGACCTTCAGCAGGTTGTATTTAATTGCCCCGTACCTCAGCGTTTTCATCTTTGGACTGAAAGTTCTGAGCTGCTTTCTCAGGGGTAATATCCACCTTTAAAACTGTCTGATTTGCTGGTTTTGCAGAAGTTCTTTTCATTTTTCAGGACAATTTCAAAACTCTTCTAGGTTTCTAGGTGCATAAATGCTGATTAAATGAATGCAAATTTTCCTCATATTTCTTCTGCTCTTTTCTGAAGGAATGAAAAAGAAAAGCTCCATTTTTTTTTCCAGTGTAGGGATGTCACAATAAAAATGATTTATAGAAAATGTCTAACTTCTGTACATGTATATGTATCTCTATCACTTCCTCACTTATTTAAAATATCACACAATTATACATAATACAGTTAGATAAAGGAAAAAAATGTATTGGGAGATGGAAAGCATTTAGGGGTCTTCCAAGAATGTGAGTAATCCAGAAGTTCATCACAGTGTTGCTCATTTGCTGCAGGTTGTCAGTACTACTGATTCCAAGGTTTCTAGGAGTCAACATAAAACCATATAAATGTAAAATGTTGCTATATCAATAAAGTACAGAGACAATCTTCTTGTTTCGAAAAAAAGGAATACCTGAAGCGTTTTTCATCCTGAGGATCTTTGTGGGAATAGCAATGTGTGATATAATTTAAAAAGGTCCTTGGTGATTCAGTAAATGTAATTATTTGAGAATTAATAAAGTCCAGGTGTATAGGTGCCATCATGGGGTAGTTTAGTGTAGAACAAGCACCAGATATCTTGAAGAATGGAAGGTCTGAATCCTCAAGAAAGTCTCAAGAAAAATCCTTCTCTCAGCTAAACAGGGAACACCTGGCAGGGAATTTGAGACTGTGTCAAGTACTTAAAGTGCAGCTAAGAGTTAGCCTGGGATGGGATTAATAACCATTTGTGAAAACTTAGAATTGTAAATATTAATACTTGAACTACTAGAATCGGGGGAGCTCAAAATCCAAATGATGAGTTGCTGTGATCATTCTATGATACAATTTCTTCTAACTGTTTCTTCTAATTATTCCAACCTTCTGGCACCTTCTCACCTAAAACATTTCTTCCTGTGATTGGAGGTCATGTTGTTGTTCAGTTGCCAAGTTGTGTCCAACTCTTTGTGACCCCATGGACTGCAGCACGCCAGGCTTTCCTGTCCCTCGCCATCTCCCCAAATTTTCCCAAGTTCATGTCCATTGAATCAGTAATGCCATCCAACTATCTCATCCTCTGTCACCCTCTTCTTCTGCCTTCAATCTTTCCCAGCATCAGGGTCTTTTCCGATGAGTCAGCTGTTCGAATTTATGGGCGGTCATAAATCACCTTATTGTCCTTATTCTCTCCTTTGTCAGGCTATCTTAGTAGACTGCATAGGCACTTATTCTCTGTGTTCAAGGCAGTATCCAGTGCTTTTAAGGCTTAAACAAACAAATAGGTAGATGAAGGCTGTTTTAAGTCAACATTGTACTCAGGACAAACTACATGCCCTCTAATGATAAATCAGCATCACGTTGCTAATTTGATACCCTCTGATTTTAGAGTTACTCATTCCTTCCTTTCATTTTGTCCTTGGTTACTGGAGCTTTTTGTGGCATAGCATAGATTTTGTCAATAGGATCTTGAATTAGAAAATCATTTTAACTCAGCTGGGTTCATTGCTTTACCATAGTAGTGAAAGTCACTTAGTCATGTCCAACTCTTTGTGACCCGATGGACTAGATAGTCCGTGGAGTTCTCCAGGCCAGAATACTAGAGTGGGTAGCCTTTCCCTTCTCCAGGGTATCTTCCCAACCCAGGGATGGAACACAGGCCTCCTGCATTGTAGACAGATTCTTTACCAGCTAAGCCACCAGAGAAGCCCAAGAATACTGGAGTGGGTAGCGTATCCCTTCTCCAGCTGGATCTTCCCGACCCAGGAATCCAACTGAGGTCTTCTGTATTGCAGGCAGATTCTTTACCAACTGAGCCAGCATAGTATTCAGTTTAGTTCAGTTCCTCAGTCGTGTCTGACTCTTAGCGACCCCATGGACTAGAGCACGCCAGGCCTCCCTGTCCATCACTAACTCCTGGAATTTACTCAAACTCATGTCCATTGAGTTGGTGATGCCACCCAACCATCTCATCCTCTGTCGTCCCCTACTCTTCTCGCCTTCAGTCTTTCCCATCATCAGGGTCTTTTCAAATGCGTCAACTCTTCGCATGAGGTGGCCAAAGTATTGGAGTTTCAGTTTCAGCATCATCCCTTCCAATGAACACCCAGGACTGATCTCCTTTAGGATGGACTGGTTGGATCTCCTTGCAGTCCAAGGGACTCTCAAGAGTCTTCTCCAACACCACAGTTCAAAAGCATCAATTCTTCGGTGCTCAGCTTTCTTTATTGTCCAACTCTCACATCCATACATGGATACTGGAAAAACCATAGCCTTGACTAGATGTACCTTTGTTGGCAAAGTAATGTCTCTGCTTTTGAATATGCTGTCTAGGTCATAACTTTTCTTCCAAGGAGTAAGCATCTTTTTATTTCATGGCTGTGGTCACCATCTGCAGTGATTTTGGAGCCCCCAAAATAAAGTCTGCCACTGTTTCCACTATTTCTCCATCTATTTGCCATGAAGTGATGGGATTGGATGCCATGATTTTTGTTTTCTGAATGTTGAGCTTTAAGCCAGCTTTTTCGCACTCCTCTTTCACTTTCATCAAGAGGCTCTTTAGTTCTTCTTAACTTTCTGCCATAAGGATGGTGTCATCTGCCTATCTGAGGTTATTGATATTTCTCCTGGCAATCTTGATTCCAGCTTGTGCTTCATGCAGCCCAGCATTTCTCATGATGTACTCTGCATATAAATTAAATAAGCAGGGAGACAATATACAGCCTTGACATACTCCTTTTCCTATTTGGAACCAGTCTGTTGTTCCATGTCCAGTTCTAACTGTTGTTTCTTGACCTGCATACAGCTTTCTCAAGAGGCAGGTCAGGTGGTCTGATATTTCCATCTCTTTCAGAATTTTCCACAGTTTATTGTGATTCACACAGTCAAAGGCTTTGGCATAGTCAATAAAGCAGAGGTACATGTTTTTCTGGAACTCTTTTGCTTTTTTGATGATCCAGCAGATGTTGGCAATTAGATCCTTGGTTCCTCTGCCTTTTCTAAAACCAGCTTGAACATCTGGAATTTCACTGTAGTATTAATTAGGTCTAAATATGTTGAATCTAGGGAAAATGATATTCTAACAAATGCAAGTGTATCTGACACAGGAAGAAGTAAAGCATAATGTCTGACTTTCAGAGTCTCCAACACATTATCTGAATTAAATTTTTCTGGTTTAATAATTTCATTGTCTCTGATCACACATTAGTAAAATTTTGACATTTAAACAAAGTTTATTTTGGGTAAAGACACTTTTTTTAATTAAAGAGAATGTTAGAAACTGTGACCATCCTATTGAGAACAACTCTGGAAGATAAAAAATAAAAAAATTAAGCTGCTAAATGAATTAAAAACTACAATTTGAGAATTATTCTTTTTTTGTGTATGTGTAATTCGACTTCATAGACCATGTACTAAAAGGAAGCTAAACTTCACATTTTACTAACTTAGTAGCTCTTCACTTGAAAGATAATGTTTGTAAAGTTCAGATTAATTTTGCATACTAAATGATATCACATTATTCAGTTCCATCCTTCGTTTATACAGTCTTGAACATCTTTTATGTGCAGGAAGCTACTGAGTATCCAGTGTATGTGTACTGGTGTCGTGTTTAATATAAACAAACAAGCAGTGATACTTTTCCTCACGAAGCTTTACTTCTAGAAACCTCCATGTACATTTAGATTTTTAAAAAGTTAAAATTTAAAAATTTGGGGAACCATCCATTGTTGAGTAAAGTTATAATCTTGTAAGTGTTTCCCTAGCACTGGGAGTCATCCATATATGAACATAGCTAATCTATAGTTTTGGAAGCTGGAATACAGAACAAAATTAGGTGAATCTCTGGAAATGTGACTGTTATCTATCACTTTTGTTTTTCTGTTAGTCTGAGTTGGCCTGTTTATGTTGTAAACCAAACCATTAGTACTATTTGACTGCCTTTCAGTTTTGTCCTCATAGTTATTTAATTAAATCTTCTGCATTTTGATCTTTTCTTCTTGAAATATTAAGTCTCAACATCACCTTGTAGATTATGACTACATTTATGATGCCAAATAAGAAGATTTAATATTGACTTGTAACATTACTACATTATGACTTTTTTTAGAGAGGGTTCATCTCCTGGAAATTTTTCTTCACTTATAATCAGCTTCCACATTCAGTTTAAGAGGAAAACACATGGAAACCTTTTCACCAGTTGCTGAAGACTTGAAAATGCAACAGAATGCAAGCCAGTAGCATGCATAGGCTATAGAATTGTTGCCCTCAACCTGTGATGTCCCAAATGTCCAGGAAATTAGCAGGGTCCTTCAGAAACAATGTGAATTCCTTTGCTGTCGTCATATTTTCATCTCTATTGTGGGGATAAACTGTTTTATCCATCAAGAAGCAAGGGACGGTATAATTTATTCTTATCTCAATATTTTCTCTCATATAAGGCAAATTTCTGAAGAATTGAATGGCTTTTTTTCCCTTCAGGTCTTGATCCTTCCTCTCTCCCTCCCACCCTCCCCTCCATCAAGTGCCAAAGACTTGAGCCACTCTTAGACAAAGTGGAGGATTATCAGCAATTTTATTACAGACTTCAGTTATACTAGAAGCAAATCATGATGTTGAATACTTCCATTCAATGACTGTGATTTTATCATAGGTCTGACATATGATCACCCTTGCTTGACCTTGAAAGAGTCATAACAATCTTATTTAGAAAACAACTGATGATGGGTTGCTTCTGCTGATCAGAACGTTTTGCCTAAGGGAAAATTCAAATTGTGGCGCTGTTCCTGATTATTTATTTATTTACCTTAACCTTCCTTTGTGACCTTGGAATAATTTAAAGACTGAAACTACAGGTTGAAGGTATAGTGCCTATATAACACCCTTAGGCAGTTCAAGTGGAATTTGGAGTGGAGAGGGACGAGGAATTCCACTTTTAAAAATACTTTTAAAAAGTAGGGTTCCTTGGAGATAGATCTTTTAAAAGTATCTTACTTGGGGAAATGCTATAGTAAATACTTGCTATGTTCCCTAAGTAAGATACTTTTAAAAGATCTTTCTCCAATATGCCTAGAAAAGCTAATCTGCAGTAGATATAAAATGAAAGATTTTTTTCCAGATAGTCCATTATTTTATTGTATGAAAACTTTCTAGTTTCACTTTCAAAGTTTTATTTTTTTATGTCGTGATCAAATTTCTAATGAGATTAAATTATACATCCAGAGTTCTGTTCAGTTCAGTTGCTCAGTCATGTCTGACTCTTTGCGACCCCATGGACTGTAGCACTCCAGGCTTCCCTGTCCATCACCAACTCCTGGAGCTTTATATACCCAGAAGCAGTCCTCAAAGGACAACAAAGTACAAAGGTAAATAATATTAAAGATGTTCTGAAGAGAGAGCTTCCAATTCAATCTAACAGAAGAAATTCAAAAGAGTGGTCAATCCCTCTTAATGAAATAATTTTGCTGCTTCTAGATCAACATATCTTTTTTGTTCAACATTTTCTTTTTTCAAATGAGTGTCATCATCTCCCCCAAGGTATTATTATTGGAATTTATATATTATGTGAGAGAAATGTGTAATCTTTGCTCAGAGAGTTAAGTTTGAAAAGAAGGCAATTTGATACCTTGTCTTTCTTGGTGCTCATAAGGTCTATCCATCATGAGTGATTTCAGTTACCGAAGAGGTTGTTGTGATTTTAGAATCTATTGTGCAAGTGGCTCTGGCAGATCTTTGAGTTGGTCTACCTACTTTTGGAGCACCAATGGCCATTGTTTTTTGTTATTGTTTTTCCTCAAGAATATACAGCATGCTGGCATCTTCCATCTTTTTTGGATGTCTTGATGACTATCTTTGTATGTTCTACTGAGTCAGTAGAAGAATCACTCTTTCTAGCTCCCTTGCTTCTTTAGTTGATAGAAAAATTATAGTGCAGTTCCTTAAGCCAATAATTTTCTTATCACTGTTTTACTGGCAAAGTCTTTCACAAAGGGAGTTGGTTAAACTGGGAAGTAAAAGTTCTATAAATAGCTCTGGCAATGGGAGGAAAGTCAAAGATTGTTGGGTCTAAAAGGAAGAATCAAATGTTGCTCACTAATTTTATAAAACACCTGAAGAGCAGACAAAAGGGTCTTCTTTCAGTTTTTCTCAAACTGTGTTGTAATGACAGTATGGTTTTGTGTGTCTGTGTGGTTTTGTTTTTGTTTTGTTTTTGACTTCACAGGAAGAGGTTTAAACATGAAGGCAAACCTTTTAGATGTTAGCATGGCTACATATAAAGCAAAGCTGCCTTTTTTTTTTCTTTTCTCTGCTTCCATTTAGGCCTATCACATAATTTAAGAAAAAATAAAATTTAATCACAGGAGCTCTTATATAGTGTGAAAAAAAACCCTGATCAATTTTGTTTTCGCAGCACGATATTATCAAAGATTTAAGAGACAAATTTGCCAGCCTCGGCGAGAACTCTCTGGTAACAGCATAAATGTCTGTGTTGGTTGCTTTTGATTTAAAGGTTTCTTTTTTCATTTGTTTGAGCCCATTTCTTCCCCCCCTCTTTTTAGTTTACTTTCTTTTTCATATTCTGTAACTAGCAAGCCTTCATTTTTTAAACCTCTTCCATCTTCCAGTGTCTATTTTCCGTACTTTGGATGGAAAGTTTATGGCAGCAAAGCTGTCACTCTGGCTACTTCTGCTGCAGCTCTTCCTGCTCTTAGGTCATATATGTTTTGGCCGTTGTGTTTATGGACATGATACTAATTGACTGTTTCATGTCCCATTGACTAAGCTTCTCTACCACGCCATTTGATGGACGCGCTGTCATAGGGCTCTATGCAACTTTCATTCTGCAACTTATACTGCTTGGTTCCGTCTCAATTCTCCAGCGAACTGAATAGCTCAAGTGAATGATCCTACCAGTCTTGAACTTGCTGTGCCTTTATATTTTATTTTGATTTCCTTCTGTATGTTTTCAATGGTAGTTTCAGTGGAAAAGAACAATCTCCAGCGATTGCTCTAGCAGTACCATGCAGTATCGTTTGTTACCACCTGAGAATACAAAATATAAAGGCACATTGCTTCTTTTATTCTTTGGGGGGGGACTGGGGAGATCTGTTATCATAAGTCCACTACTTAGTTGAAGCCTACCTTTTTATCCATATCAGCTTTCAATTTTGCTTAAACTCCAACACGTCCTCAGTTGATGTTTTTCTGTCACTCAGTGATAACTTGCAACTCAAGCCATTTGCTGAGCAGTATCAAGTTATGGCCATGACTTGGGAGATGATTGTAAACATGGCAAACTGATGCACAAATGTATCATTCAGAAAGTGCAAGTTTCAATGATGAAGTATAGTACTTCAAAAGTATGATACAGGCTTTGGACTAATCTAGTCATTGAAATTAAGAAAATTCATCCTGTTAAACAAGTACCAAAAGTCTATCACAAGAAATAATAAAGGGAAAAACCGAGAGCTGACTATGTTAACATCTGTTGAATAACATTGTTGGTGTTGAAATGGTCCATAATGTTGTCATAGAGCCCATACATGAAGAGATGATGAAAATATGGTTTATAGAAAGCTACTCTGCTTAATGATAGTCACAACATAAATGGTTGGGATTTGTGTTCAGGAAAAAGAAATGGAAAAGCAAAAGCTTCTATACCAACAAGCCAGGCTCCACGACCGCGGTGCTGCTGAGATGGTGCTGCAGACCATCAGTGCCAGCAAAGGTGAGCTCATTACCCTATCTTGGAAGGGCTGATTCTTCAGATTTCCCCTGTACTCTCTGGGAGCTCCCTTGTTGGTATTATACTGATTTATTTAGTCCCTGAATTTCATGTTTATGATGAAGTCAGGTGACTTCATAGAGGCCAACTCTTCTGCCAGATCCAATGTTAATTATTTTCAATCAGAGTCTTAACTAAGAGATCTGTTTTGTTTCTGTGCATTAAGTTTTGGAATTATATTGGGACACAATGCTAACAAACTGATCAGGTAAATCAGGGGTGGGCAAACACTTTCTGTGAGAGGCCAGGTAGTAAATATTTTCAGTTTTTCAAGCATTGGGGTCTCAGGGCAGCTCTTCAACTCTGCCATAGTGTCTGCCATCTAGAGACAATACATAAACAGTGTGGCCTTGTTTCAATAAAAGTTTATTTACAAAAATAGGTACCAAGCTGGATGTGGCCCTTAGGACCCGTGATATAAATGTTTAGATTTTTAAAGTGAGTCATTTTTAGCAATTCAAGTGCTATTGCATTTTTCAATAGCCAGGCAATTCAAGCTGCTTTTTCTTCTATTAGTAACATCTTCTTTATGAAAACTTTTTACTATAATTTGAATGGAATGGAAAAGTAATAGTCGATATTAAACACTCCTCTCCAAATACAAGGATTGTTTCATTTTTAAGATAAGTGGAGGTGAATTACATTAAAAATAAAACATGATATGCTAAATTATAGGCAACAAGTTGGATTTTAAATTTTGTCATTATTGCTTGAATAACTTAAAATGATGACTAGTCATCTTAATAAGATAAAAGTTATGAAATGGAAATCATAAAAGTTGTTCAAACATACTTGAGGGAGGAGGGAGAAAATTTTAAATGGCTTATGTTCATTTCAATATTATTTTATTTCACATGATTAGTTTTAAATTTTAATAATTTTAGGTATCAGTATTTCAAAATCATTTGTTTCTGTCTGTTCCTTTTTTCTGTTTTCTCACGTAATTTCAATTTGTGGACAAAGTAAACCAAATTTAGTAAAAACATTGATGGCAAAATATGCATTATGACTTAATTTTTTTTTTGGTATGTAAGTCAGTCTGTCCTCTACCATGGCACACATTTGTAGGAAGCTAATAATGACTTTAAAAGTGCACATTTTGAGATATAGTTAGTTAATGTAGCAAGTGAAGAGATACAAGGAACACTATATTTTGTATTTTTAAGGTGAAACTGGACCCATGGTGGCTGCTACTTTGAAACTTGGAATTGCTATCTTAAATGGAGGGAACTCTACCGTACAGCAGGTATGTCATTAAGCCTTTCACACAATGTGCTTTTCAAATGGACCATACAGTCATCCTGTTGAACTATTTCAGTCATCCTAAAAGAACAGTTAGGTGTACATTTCTTTTCACTTTCTATGTAAAATATGTTCTTATTTTATGGTCTTGTTCTAGTATCCAGATATCTTCTAGTTAGCACAATCAACACAGCCTCTAGGTACGACAATAGATCATATTTCTCTTTAGAAGCCTGAAGTCATGTCATGTGGTGTTGTCATTTGCAGTGCTTCATTTCACGTGACCAAGTCAGCATAAAGCAGCTGTTTTGTTTTAACACTGAAATATAAATATCCTTACCTAGGCAGCCTAGTTTGGGAACATGTTTCATAGTGTTTATACCTCCTGTAAATTGACTCTTGAGATTTTGTTAATAGTATGAAGCTGGCTCCTGGGTTAACATGTAAATAGGATGCACTGTTCAGAATTTTTTCTAGTTATTTTTGTATTTTCCTAAGATATTTTTGTATTCTAAGATATTCTTTGTATTCTCCCAAGATAAGATAAAATCACTTCCCAACCAAGTTTTATAACTATATTCAGTTTGAAAGCTAGACGTTATCAGGACTGGGGATTTGACAATGCAATTTCTCTATACAACTGAATGCAAAGATCTGTAAGTTTGTTAAAATAAGAGTATCTGAGTGACTTACTATAAATTAATAAATACTAGAGAGTGTGCGGAGAGAAAGGAACCCTCCTACACTGTTGGTGGGAATGTAAATTGGTACAGCCACTATGGAAAACAGTATGGAGGTTCTTCAGAGAACTAAAAATAGGATTAAAATATAAGCCCACAATCCTACTCCTGGACATATATTCAGAAAAAAACTGTAATTGAAAAAGAAACATGTATTACTGTGTTCATAGCAGCACAATTTACAATAGCTGAAACATGGAAACAGATTAAATGTGCATCAACATATGAATGGATAAATAAGTGGTACATATACACAATGGAATACTACTCAGCCATTAAAAATGGATGAAATAATGCCATGACATTCACATCAGCATGGATACAACTAGAGGCTTTCATAAGAAGTGAAGTACCTCAGAAAGAGAAAGACAAACACCGTTTCACTTATGTGTGAAATCTAAAATATTCCACAGTTGAACCTATCTGCAAAATGAAAACAGACGCAAAGATGTAGAGAACAGACTTGTGGTTACCAAGGGGGAGGAGAGTAGGGAAGGGCTTAGAAGTTGGGATTAGAAGATGCAAACTATTATATATAGAGTGGATAACCAACAACATCCTATTGTATAGCACAGGGAACAATAAACCATAATGGAAAAGACTGTAAAACAAAGGTATATGTGTATATAACTGAGTCTCTTTGCTATACAGCAAAAAGTAATACATCACTGTAAATCAAGTTTACGTCACTAATATATATATATATATATATATATATATATGAGTGACTTAAAAAAACAAAACAGGAACAGAGTGACAAGCACGTACTGCATGCCTCGGGGGACACAGCTGACATTGTGTCTCTGAGCACAGAAAAAGTTCTTATGCTTATTGAAAAACAGTAAAATATAAACTTCAGATTGTGTTATTCTAAAACTAAGATCTCTTGTTTATATATCTTGGCTTCTGTATGAGAAAGAACAACAGTTGATGAACAGGGAACTAATAACTATTCTTTCCTGGCTAAGTTTTAGTGAGGCAGGTAATGGGCTTCTCTCATTGAAGGAAAGGAAGGCTGGTGAGAACCTTAGAATGTTTGACTTCAAGTTGTTGTGAACCTCAGAATCACTAAGGTGGGAATCACTACAGTGGGACAAAGCCATGAACATGCTCCTAGAAGACCTATGAGTCTAAGAAAAGAAAAACAGAAAATTGTGAAGGCCTCTTTTGGATTGGCTCAGTTTTGAACTAGATGAAGTATTGAGTTGGCTGAAAAGTTCATTTGGGTTCTTCTGTAATATCTTATAGGAAAATATGAACAATATTTTTGGCCAAACTAGTAGTAGAAGAACTAAAAAATTCATCTTTACCTTGTTCTCAAATTGTGTGCTTTTTTACTGTAAATATAATCATTACATGTTATAATTGTATTGAAAACTCTGGCCTCTTCTTGGTGTAATGTTTATAAGTGCACAAAGTAAAATTACACAGGTTGACAAAAGAAATAAAGTGTATTGAAATGTGGTTATCAAAATGTATATAACAGGTTTTTTATAAAGTTGTGTATTTCCTTATGAATTCATTAAATAAAAGATCTAGTGCTTAGTCTAACAATTATTGAGAAGAAAAGATTAAATACCTTTAAGTAGCTATAACAACTGTAATGTGATAGGAAAATATCCAAAACGTTTATTGGTAACAAAATTGTAGCCATTATTAATCCTACTTGTGTTTGTTGCTTAGATTACTTGTTGAAAGGAATGCTAAATTTCAGTTAGAAATTAACAAAGATAAAAGTGAATCTTTTTACTATCCAATTTACAGATTTTCTTTTTTGATTTCCATAGTAAAAGACTATATGACTTTTTTAAAATGTAAGGAAAAATAAAGAAAACCTACCTAATTTCTCCACAATACTGATCAAGAAATAGTTTCCCTTAGCTTATGTATTACTTCGAAAGATCTTAATTATATATATATATATACACACACACACACACGCATACACACACACATATACATATATATATATATATATATATATATATATATCCAGAATCCTTGGAGTTAAAAACAACCTTGAGAGATCATGTAATAAATATACTCACTGTATGTACAGATCCTTTCTTTTTCTCTCTAAACCTTCAGATACACCTTCCTTTGCTATGTAAGCCATGTTCCTTTTGTTTTAAAAGACCAATGATTAATAACTGCTTCATGTTTATTACACCAGTAAGTTATCACACACACACACACATACACCCCCAAAACAGCTATGTTGTGATGTCTGTATTTGTATGTATCTATGCATGTGTAGGTGTATCCATATGTGTGCAAACACACACACACTACACTTTGTGTGTGTGTATGCAGCCTTCACATATTTAGTTTTATATTGCCTTTAACTCTAATTTCTTAAAAAAGATTACTTAACCATCATTTTGACTGCTTAGCCGATCCCTGTCTAAATAGCACTGATAATAGGAATTTAAGATTCAGAGAAGAGCAGTGTCTTTATTTTCTTAGTGTTTCTCTTATTATCTGCAATGTACTTCTTATTTGAAACCTCCAGCACATCCTATTCACAGTCGACGTAGCTGTTTCCCTATGGCATATAACAATATACTCACAGCTATGCATTGCATTAGTATTTTTTACATTTATGTTTAACCAATATGTTGACCACAGAATCTGGACATCATTCTGAGAACAGAGGAGAAAAGTTAATAGTCAAATGATTCCCACCATTCCTTGAGTTTAGAGACCATGGTAATGGAAACTGAATTTCTGTCTTAGCAGTATATGGTAGTCAGAGCTCTTGGATGACTGCTTTTTAAGGAGCTCACCTTTTTTTTTTAAAAAATTAATCTGTTTATTTTAATTGGAGGCTAATGACTTTACAATATTGTGGTGGTTTTTGCCATACATCGACATGAATCAGCCATGAGTGTACATGTGTCCCACCATCCTGAACCCCTTCCCACCTGCCTCCCCACCCCATCCCTCTGGGTTGTCCCAGAGCACCAGCTTTGAGTGCCCTGCATCAAACTTGCATTGCAGCTTGCTTTTGTAGTGAAATCTGTGAATAACATTCAGATGGGCCTTCTTCCCAGTAAACTTGAACCAAGTATCTGAATCTCTAAATACTGACAGAGTGACTTGAAGAGAACTAAGGGTACTATTTTCCCCGATGTTTATGCTGCCTGTGGTGTTTTGTAAAGCAGCTCCCTTGCTCCAAGCCATGGGTGTGTCCTGCTGCACACACACACAGAAATGTGCAAGTCTCTTGATGTGACATGCATGTCACTATTTCATGGTCATGTTTGTATGCACTGATATTTTTTATCTTTATTTTAGCATAGAAAGAATGTTTTGTTGTTTCTTATTTAACACAAAATAAGATTTATGTTCGGTGACCATGTGGTTTGTCTATTTACTGCAGAAAATGCTTGACTACCTCAAGGAGAAAAAGGATGTGGGCTTCTTTCAGAGCCTGGCTGGCCTGATGCAGTCATGCAGGTAAGCACCTGCTTTCCTTGCTTTAGTTCCACTCAGTGGTTGTATCTTTAAAAGTACTTTTTTTACATTACTGAGGGTACTTATATACAGAAAATTTTCTTATTGAAACAGTATTTTTAATTTAATTTTTATTGGAGTATATAGTTGTTTTAGAATGTTGTGTTCACAGAAGATTTTTTAATGGTTAAACACACTTTCAAGTGGGGCAAAAATGTGCAAGTGTCTTATATTCTGTCTTGCTGTTAGATGTTAGTAATGTCTTCATTACTAACTTGTTCCATGTTAATAATGTCTTAAAATAATATTCCTTGTGCTTAAATAGGGACCTTGGATGATATTTGAGAACCAGAAAAGTCCATTTCATTTTACCTATGAGCTTTGAGATCACGTCTCATCTTCCCTACAATGATCCCTAACCAACTAATTTATGATCATTTTCTAGTTTTTACAGTATTTAAAATCATTCAGATAGCATTTGACTAAAGAACCTGACACATACTTAATGTGATAAGCTATTCCAACTGGAAAAACATGATTATTATGCCTGCTGACTTTGTAATGTTCTTCCAAGTTGAAACCCATTAATGCCATATACTTGACTTTCAAATGGATCATTTCAGTGTGGTCCCTGGAGAGGTGGCCTGCTACAAAAAAAACACTATTGGTAGACATTGAGTCAGGGTGTTTTCAATGCATAATAGCATTCGGTTCACACTTCATGATATACATCTGCCCTTCTGAAGAAAGGAAAGGTTCTCTTAGTCCTCTAAATGTTTTTCTCCCTTTTATTGCAGTGTCCTCGACCTAAATGCATTCGAGCGACAAAACAAAGCCGAAGGACTTGGGATGGTGACTGAGGAAGGATCAGGTACTGATCACTTAAAAAGATCACCTGTCCCCACTTCTTCCCTGAAATTACCTTTCCAGTACAGAGAGATGCGAGGTTATCTAAATGGACACCGTGCTTATGTGACTCATTTAAAAGTTCGTAGTTAGACACCTATATAGGTCACATCCAAGACCCCAAACCTAACCTTCCATGTTGGTAATTGACTCCTTGTTGTTTCAGACCCACTCTCTGTGACCTTTCCCCTAGCTGGGGATAAAGAACCCTTATCATAGAATTGTATCTAAAATTATAAAGTGTATGGATGAGCCAAATTAGAAAATGTTTGACTTCCTTTGGCCATTTTAGCAAACTGGCAGGTTTCCAGGTTCTATCTCCTTAGAATAGAAATGCCTTCAGAGCCTTCAGTCCATCAGTATTCTTAACTACTCTTCCCTTTTAGCTCAGTTATCCTTCTATTTGATAAATCCATATGTCTTTTCAAGTACAAGTTGTTTAAGAAAATAAATTAAAGAGTAGTCTTTGTGTTTAACTTTGATCATTTAATGTACATGTGCATAAAAATAACTCACATAATAGAGTTTTTCTCTCTTTAAATAGATGTGTAAACTAGAAAATTTAGCACACTGTGCATTTAAAGCAGAAATAATTGTTGCTGCACATTCATTTTGGTATCTATTAAGAAAAAACTATCTTCTCTATTTTTGGTTTTGATTTGTTTTTATTCTTTTGTGTTTGATTTTTAAATTATTTTAGTTTGAGTAAGGCCCCGTGTGTTTATCTGTTTTTGTTTGTTTTGTCTGGTTCGGAGTTGTCACCTTATCAATGTATTAGTTTTAGAACATTGGGTCTTCTAAAAAACTACGCTTATTGCAAAAAAAATAAATTTTCTCCCCTCTGCCATTGGTAGTCCGCTTGCCTTTCTAAAATATTTTAGAATTAACAAATCTTTCTAATTATCTCTGTATATTTTTGTTCTCACAATAGGAAAAAAGAATTTAGTTGCATTTTTCTTCCTGTATTTTAAAGATGATCATTTATACATATTCTAATGCTGCTGCTTCTATATCACCTGTGTAATTTTATTTTCTGCTTGGCATTTGAATGTAGAAGTTCAGACATCAAGTTAATACTTGATTATTATTGGTTATTTAATTGGGTTAGCTACCTTTAAGAAAAATCACCAGCAGAATTCTGAACTTACTTAGATATTCTGAAAAGGAACTTCAAGCTAAGTCTCTTCATTACTAACATTTGTGTCACCAGTTACAACTCCTGGCCTAACGGACCTGTCGGGAGAATTCAGAGCCATTACAAAGCCCACATCCCATTAACTGCATTGCCTTTAAGGTCTCACAGAAGTCCTAGGGTTTTTACAGCTGTAAAGTGCCTAAAAATGAGTCAGCTCTCTGTCTGACTTCCCTGTTTTGGAATTAGTAATCAATTTTATTTTCCCCTGAAGTTTTTGCCTAATGTACCAGAGGCTCTGAACATAATTCCATTCACCGTTCCATGTCACTCTTTACATCAGCTCCCACAAAGAAATAGTGACCACACAGGTTTGTTTTCCTGGCCTCCTAGACTTTTATCAACCAGATATGGATTGGAATAACACTTGTGAGTCCCAATTCAGAAATAAGTTGATAAGAGCAGCCATCCTGATGTGAGAATTAGTTCTGTCTCTCAATATGAGATTGGTTTGGTTAGTTTATTCTTTTTAAAGATGCACACAAAAGTTATTGCCCAAATTGATTAACATATTTATATTTTATTTCCTTACAAACAGCAAAACAAAAACAATGTCTCAACTTCTTTTCTTTTTCCCCATTTCCTTTCCTTTCAACTACTGTCCATGTATATTCTCCCTTCCTCAGTCATCACTCATGAGCGTGGTAATTATTAAAAATGAACTGCCTTTTCTTTATTTGCTCCTTTATTTGTTGTTAGCTTGATGTACAGTCTTGATAGTGACAGTTTTTGTGCATTTTTCCTTTTCTAGACCATTTTAGCAAGTAGATTATTTACTTTTCATCATTATGCATCCTTTTACTTTTAAAACTTATGTATCAAGCTTTCCTTTTTTTTCTCCCTATGAGGATGTATAGTTATTAACATAGTAGACATAAAGGGGCAACAAGCATTTAAATGATGGTCTTGGATTTGTTTGGTTCTGTTCTTTCATTTAAAAGAAGTTCTGGTGGACCCAGTGTTTGCAACTATTGTGTAAATGAGTGAATGTGTGCAATAGTTTCCCTGTGGCGTTTCTGTTTTGGACATACTGTGGCTTTATGGCTGCACCAAGTGGTGCATGGGAAAATCAATGCTGATCCAGGGTGGGTGGTGAATGGTTGAGTGTCCTTTAAGCCACTGGACTCTGCCAGTTCACCTCCAAGTATTAAGAGATCTACAGTTTTTCTCTGTGCCTTTGAAAATATCACATATTAAAAACCTTCTAACATAAAATGACCTTTCATTCTTGAGATCAAATTTGAAGAACACTAGAAACAGTAGCAAGTATTTACTCTTCAGGCTAGCATAATAACAAAGATGGCATTGATATTGCAAAGCTAGTTAAAGTTAGAAAGTTAAATTGCTCAGTCGTGTCCGGCTCTTTGCGACCCCCTGGACTGTAGCCCACCAGGCTCCTCCATCCACGGGATTCTCCAGGCAAGAGTGCTGGAGTGGGTTTGCCATTTCCTTCTCCAGGGGATCTTCCTGACCCAGGGATCAAACCCAGGTCTCCCACATTGCAGGCAGATGCTTTAACCTCTGAGCCACCAGGGAAGCAAGGTAGTCTCTGAAAGACATGACATGTGGTGGTGATAAAGAAGGGATGAGATTTTCTCAAACAGTATTCTGTGTGTCAGCATGGCTTCAGAGATTAAGTTCTGCTTCCTCAGTACACACTGCTGCCTTCATCAAGAGACCTCTTAGGAGACTGTGCAATGACAACTCATTGGCTCTAATGATTACTATACCATTTCCAAGATTGAGAACACCTATACTGACTCTATCTTTGGCATTTTTAAAAAAAAATTTGTTACGTGGCCATTCTTTTAAGATTCTGCAACTGTTAAGAAAAGTATGTACCCTTATAGGTGAAAGAACCTAGGTCATCCCTCTTGGAAAATATAGAAAAGACTGAAAAATCTAAATCCATTAGTGATCTCATTGCTTCACAGCTTGAGGCTTATGTGGTATCAGCTCAGGACTGAGAAAATAATCTGATAGATCTAAATCTCCATCCTAACCAATTCTGTTTATTAAGCTAAATCTGTTGCTGCTGATGAAAATGACCATAAATTATGTCACTATGTAAAATGTGTGACTTAAATACATGAACTTTTTCGTACCCATGACTTTCCCATGGTATTTTCCCCTGTTTTATAAATAGAGCAAGGCAAAGTAAGATTCCATGGCTTGTCCAGGGTCACACAGCAGTGTGGCAGGATCAAGGCTAAAATGCAGGCATTCTTTCTGTCTCTAATTTGCCAATTCCACAAGCCAATTCCCTTTCCTTCCAGTCTGTAGTAGTCTTTGGGGGACTTATTGTTTGTCCAGCACATTGGCTTAGGTTAGAATTATGGGCCCCCTAATGTCTCCCTTCAAAGGCACCCATCTGTTGCCAATTTTTGAATCCATTGTTGAAGTTTCAATACCACTTTTAAGCTTTTTATGATTACACATGATACTCCCCATCTGGATTGAGATACCATTAGGAAATACATGCTTCTCTAAGGTTTGTATACAGCTGTCCCTCAAGATCCATGAGGGATTGGTTCCAGGACCCTCTTCCTGTCCACAGATGCTCAAGTCCCTTATATAAAACGGCATAGCGTGGTCATACCCCTGTATCCACAAATATAGAACAGCGGTATAAGGATATCTGACTAATTGTTGATACTCCTTTTTCTATACTGTCGTTGTCATGTAAGTTTGCCATGTATCCTTATCCCACCTTGTTAAATTTCCCTCATTTTTATTGGGTTGGCAAAAAGTCCTACCTGTTTTTTCCATAACATCTTACAGGAAAACCTGAAGGAACTTTTTGGCCCACTCAATACAAAAGTCTGGACTTCCCCCTTGTTAAAAAAAGAAAAAAAATTCTTCAGATGTGTTTAGATTTTGTGATGTGCTCAGTGTTGTCCTCTCTGTATATTTTTTAGTCCTATGTGTTTTATTTTACTATATGAAATGAAGTTCAAAACCAAAAACTTCTATGAATTTTTGAAATTTCATTCCATCCTTGGATTTTTGATTTGTTTCTCCTCAGTACCATTTATCCTCATTACAAATTCATGATGAGCTTGAAAGTGCAATTTTTCTTCTTTCAAACATCTTCTTGGAATATAGTTGAAGATACTGCATTATATTTTTAATCATTTTGCAGGGGTCCTTGACTTCATAAGCAAGTTAAAATTTGGAAGCTGATCTGATTCCTCAGAAATTGTTTGATTTTATAAAATGTTATATAAAACATTAATACAAGTTAAGCTTCTTCCTTTTCCACCTGTATTTGGTAATGTGTTGCATTGAGGTTCTTGCCTATATATTTATAGTGACCTCATGAAGTTTATGTGAAGTTAAGTGAAAAGGTTTCCTTTTAATTAATTAATCAAAAGGATAATTGTAGCAATCTTTAAATATTGACCATGCTAATGTTTTTTAGTGTTTTTAGTGCTTAATTATTTATTGGCTATCTTCCACCCTAGATTGTCCCAAGGGTACTTTCCCACATGGAATCCAGTAGATCCTGATATCCATCTGGATCCTAACTATATTATTCTGCCATTCCTGTGTAAATATTCTCTTCAAGGAAAGCCTCTGGTTAATGGCACTAAATAGATTTTTTTTTAACATCCTTGCACAGTTTTTAAACTTTGAAGCACTCATTTAAATTTGAGTGGCTATTACATGCTAGACACTGTCCTAGATATTGGATTTATACAGGAAATCCAGAGTATTGTGTAGAGAGACTTGTAAATAAGCAACTTCAGAGCAGTTCCCTCTGTGTAAGAGAAAACTGAGCTGATACTTAGCTGCCAGGGCTGGGGGAAGTATATCATCATAGATGTAACACATAGCCTGAAGTAGAAGTTTATCTGGTAGATAAGTAAGGCAAAGAAAAGCATTCCAGTGAAAGGGATCCCCATATGCTAAGTTTAAGGTACAAAACATATGGGAGAACAGCAGCTAACCTGGTGTGATTGAGAAGAAATGAAGCCAGTAGAGGATGGAAAGGTACTGTGGGAGACCCTAAAGGACCTTCTTTACAGGGAACTTGTACTTTCTTTCTGAGACCTTGGAGAGCCATTAAATAAGTAACACTTCTATAATATTATGTTTTGTGTGTTGATTCACTTGGAATCTAAATTCCCACATTCACTCTTCAAAATGCTTCCAGTAGAATCTGCTAACATTAAAATTTACAGATTTCTCATTCTCAGTAGTGCTAGCATACCAAATAGACCATATATATATATGTGTGTGTGCGCACACACACACACACACACACACACACACACACACACACACTTAAGTAAAAAAAAAGAAAAGAAAAGAAAGAAAAAGGGAAAAAAATGAAGAGAGAAGGCTACAAGAAAAACAACCTGAAATCATGTTTGAAAGCAAAATTTTTTTTCCTCCACTGCTAGCCTTTAATTCTATTATCCATGGGTCATACCTAATTTATTTCATACAGTGGGCATTTTTATTATCTAGGAATGCATTTTATACATGGTGTCAGGTGTCAGTATTGTCAACCAACAATACTAAGGTTGTTACCTTAGTTTAAATACATGCATTTAATAAAATTATAAATGATTTATTACAACCTGCTTGAATTCTGTATTTTAGAAATCTAGGACTTTTAAAATTACTTCATGCCATTAAAATTTCACATTGATTCCTGTTATGCTTTGCATATTTCAAAGCAGTTGTACTTGTTTGAACCAATTTGATTCTTGCAGCAGCCCTATGAATTATGGAAGTCAGGAGATTGTTAAGTCCCATATCAAAACAATGAAGAAAGAGTCTGAAAGGTGAATTGATTTTTCCAAAGCCACATGTCTAAAATATGGGTTTCCCTGGGTTCTAAAATTGAGAACAAGTTAGGAGTCCACAATTTAAAATAAAAAATAAGCAAAATGATTGTTAGTCAAAGATTGATTACTGATGTGAACTTTGTGAAGTGGAGGAACTATGGCACCCTGCATTTAGAGAGACCATACAGTATAGAAATTAACTGTTTATTACCTGACCTTCTTGAAGTTAGGAATTGTGTCCATTAGTCTTTTTTATCTCCAGCGTCTCACAAAGTGCCTAGCATATAGGGGACATGTAATGAATGTTTATTGAAGTTTACTGAATTCAAGTCTTTTACCTGTTAATAGCTCTATGAGAGTAGTCAAGTTACTTAATTTCTGAGTTGTTTCCCAAACCACAAAATGGGGTCATATCACCTCATTTTAGGATTATTGCAAACCTGAAATGAAATGATGAGAAAATATATCTAGCACAATGCCTAGCACACTATAGTCACTAACTAAATGCTAGCTATAAATCCATGTTCAAGTTTTTTATTCTTAGGGAATTCCCTGGTGATCCAGTGGTTAGGACTCTGTGCTCCCACTACAGGGGGCAGGAGTTTGATCCCTGGTTGGGGAATTAAGATCCCAAAAGCCACAAAACATGGCCAAATGAATAAGTAATAAATTTTTTATTCTTTGGTAGTTGAGTTGTAATATTAGTTAAGCAGTCATATTTAGATCATTTAAGCCACATGATACTAAAACTACACACATGGATTTAAATGCCTAACTTTTCACTATTTAAAAGTATTTTTGGCCTTTATCCTTCAGTTTTTCCATATACAAAGTAAATATTTAAGTTCTCTAAAGATCTGTAATCAGAATTATTTCCTCCTTGGCAATGGGGGCTTTTGAGATCCACTTAATAGTTTTTGGGGACTTGTTTAATGCAGTTTCATGTTTCACACTACTCACTTTTTTATCTCCACATTATTAGAGATATTGACATAGCAAGACCCGACAACACTGGAGATCTTAGTCTTCTGGAGTCTATTGATGCTAATGCAGTTGTTTATATATATAGTAGTCTTTTTATTTATTTCACTAATTTTAGTAACAGTTATTGATAATTAATTATTAACAATTAAATCTTTTCTGGAGATAGGTCTGCCAATTTTGAGCTATACGTATGGACAGTCTAAGTAAAAACAACTTTGTTTTAACTGAACTTAAGCAAAACTTTGTGTACTTTTTTATTAATTAGATAAACCATTTGGGAGTAGAAAAGCCTTTTAAAGTATTTTAATTTTATTAAATCTCTAAAAGAGGAATTACTTTTTATTGGTAGCTTGAATAAATAAGGTCTACCAATATTATTTCCAGGTGAAAATTTATATTTTTTATAATATTTGGTCCATTAAAATTAAGGCAACTTTTTTGCATGAGACAGGGTGCTCAGGGCTGGTGCACTGGGATGACCCAGAGGGATGGGATGGGGAGGCAGGTGGGAGGGGGGGTTCAGGATGGAGAACACAAGTAAATCCATGGCTGATTCATAGCAACGTATGGCAAAACCACTACAATATTGTAAAGTAATTAGCCTCCAACTAATATAAATAAATGAAAAAATAAATAAAAAAATAAATAAAATATTTTTTTAAATTAAGGCAACTTTTTGAAAATATAAACACACTTCACACCTAAGTTCATAGGCGTGTTGTTCCCATCTTTATTTAGTGTCGTTGCAACTGTTCCTAATAATACTAACCTTTTCACAGTTCTTTAAAAAGGGGTCAGATAGATTATGTAGAGCCAGTGAGGTATGCAGTATACATTTTCCATTCATTTTATAGACGAGAAACCTAAAGCACAAGGAACAAACTCATCATCACAACAGTATTGAAACAACTTTCCCCTTTATTACAGTGTTAGAAATGATAAGCCCTTTACAACTGAAAACAAAACCAAGGGAGGGCCCTTCACAATAGCTACATTTGGCCATCATGCAGCTATTGCAAATAAGATATTTAAAACGTAAGAGCACTTTCAACTACATTTTACTCCATTTCGTTATTTCTTATTAACCTTAGTTTCCATCTTACAATGGAATTTCTTTTGCGCACATCCCAAAATAGACTGGTGCTCGTGTACCTTCTGCAGACATAAAGCCATCCTCCATCTTCGTTCCTCCACCACCTACAGGCAGCATGGGCAATGGCAGCATTTTAATCAGGAATGTATTCCTTAAGCAGTAGCACCCTAGTCAATAACCTGGTATCGCCTGACCATAAATGAAGGCTTGCCCCCTTTCCCCTCCCTTCTCTCTCTCATTCTGCTGTGTGCAGCGTGTCCAATGTAAGTGAAGTCACTTGTGTGTGTTTCGGTATACAGTCTAAAAGATACTGTGCATGCCAACAAAAAATAAAATGTTATGTTATAAATTAATGTGCATTGTACAGAGCATTTCTAGGTACCCTGGTAGACTACATGTTAATTTATTTCAGTGTTAACTTTCCTGAATACTTTCTACCAGGGGTTACTTATTCCACATTGAAGTTATGAAGATTGATAGTATGTCTTTGGTTTTATTGATTCAAATTTCTGAAAATGGAAAAAACAAAACATTTTAGATGGGTTCAACAAGGAAAAAGTCAATAAGTCTATGTAACTCATAATATTTTGATTTAAATATCATTTTAAAGCATCTTCACGAAATGATACAAAGTGTCATCAGTGAAGAGTTTAGTTTGTTTATTAGTTTAGACTGTTCCTTTTTTCCTATTCTGTCATGAATGTAAACACTGAGAAATGGGCTTATCAGCCATGTATTGAAATTCAAAACAAGGCACATTTAAACGTTTAGATTTGCCATGTCACATTTATCGACATGGTGATCTTAGTTTGGTCACCAAATATCATATCTTACAGGCTCATAGGGAAACCAGTACAGTGATTTTATGTACTTTTTTTAATGTTTATATTAGTTTTCAAAATGGTTTTGCTTCCTAACCCTCCCATTATATGAAGCCTCTCACTTTGAAAGTCACAGACTGCAGACTGGTAAGTCCATCACCTCTCTGTCATTATGATCATTCATAATTTCGGTTCCAGTAAACACATGATCATTGCATAGTTTTCTTTCCTAGCCCAAAGTTATCTCCAGTCTGAAAAGTTATTATTATTTTTTTAAATACATGAGTATATTCATTCACTTGCCAAACAACATTTTTTATGTTTTTTTGTCATTTTGCTTTCTAAACAAATTGAGATTCCAGAGCATACACTCATAATGTTGACAGTGTTTCTTTCACGGACACTCTATGCTTTTAAACTCAACTTTCATTTGTGTGGTGCCAGTTTTTTGTTTGTTTTCTTCTTTGTGTTTTTGCTTTCAAAGTAACTCGTGATCAAGGTACATTTAAATTGAAATAGAGGTGAAATATCTCAACCCTTTCCTGAGGCTTCATCCTGGCCCCCACACATATAGTTAGTGTTGAGTGATGCAGAATACCTCCAGTGGCTCTGAGATGTCCTCCTTTGCACATTGCTTTGTTAGGTTTAGCTTTCTTAGCAGGAGTCAGCAAAGTCTTTCTTTTGTTTGGATATTTGGAGTTAGGTCTGCTTGCCAGTTCCTCCTCTGGAAGGAATGCTACAACCAATGAGCACTCTATTTGGACAAGCTCATGAGAGAATTCTTTGAAATGAGTCAAGAAACATTTTCTAGTCGTTTAGAATTTTCACAGAAATCCTTTAATTAATATGTCAATACGAGAAACTCTTAGCCCTATTTTATATATATACCGACCGCCTTTGTATTGAAACTTTTGGTCAGACTCTAGGAACAAAGCAGATTTAACTTCCACGTTTGTAAGAGAGATGCAGAGATCCTACACAAAAAGAAAGATAGAAAGAAAGGGGGAAAAAGTTCAAATCTCTGAACCTCTTCAGGTTGTTTCTAAAATGTTGCCAAACCCATGCTGCTACTTTAACAGAGAGAGATCTGCGTTTTTAAGAGTCAAATGTTCTTTTCTTACCAAGAAAAAGTGCATCTATCTGTCAAGCGCATGATCTTAAGAGCTTCAGATAGAAAAGTGGCTATGATTTGTGACTGTTTTTGGTTCAGACGATGCTAGATGAATATGCAAGTTTGATGGAGGTGGGGATGCAAAGGGAGGCTGAGGCTGAAGTGGCTGATAACATTGGGTCCCTCTGGACTTCTGCAGGAGAGAAAGTTCTGCAGGATGACGAATTCACCTGTGACCTCTTCCGCTTCTTGCAACTGCTTTGTGAGGGACACAACTCAGGTTTGTGAGACCCCAGACTGTTCATGGTACCCAGCAGTAAGCATTTTGGAGCCAGTAATAACAGGAGCCTCTTAGTTCTAATTGTTCTGCTTCTCCTAGGTCGAGAAAGTTCTTGAACATTGAGCATTGGCCCTGGGGTATTTTCTATGTCACTTGAAGTCTTTCAAAGTCCTTTGCTAGCTATTTCACTTAATTCTTTCTTTTCCCCTCTAAATAAATGGTTTTAAGATATTGATATTCTAAGAGAGATATTTTTTAGTGATAAAATTACAGTAATGCTGAATTCTCTTGCTTGAATGGCATTGCAGATTCTTTACCATCTGAGTTACCAGGGAAGCCCATTTGAATGGCATATGTGTATAATCAATAATTTGAAAAGCAAAGCTCTAGAATAGCATTGATTTGTACATTTTACACATACATGCTATTTTTTAATTAAAATTGACTTGCTTGAAGACAGTTTTTAGGTTTTAAAAATGTAGTGTGCATATTTGATATAAAGAAAATCTCAAGAAATTTTGTTCACAATATAAACTTTCAAAACATGAATTTCATAATTCTTACTAGTTTTTCTCATGCTGGAGAAGACAGCTGATAGAAAGATGCAGATTGTGAAAAAAGATGTAAATTAAATACAATAAATAGCTGTGGAGACATATGTAGGTTTCTTTCTTTTTTACCTCCTCTCTCTGACTGGGGGAATCTACTTCACTATGTAACTTGCCATGATGTATTTCCATTCGTTGTTTATGTATCGAGCTCTCCATCAGGCTTGTGCATCTGTGAAGGCAGGAGCTTTATCTTGATTTTTTTTTTTTTCTTTCCCCAACACTTAACACAGTACTGAAGAACAAGAGATTATGGAATAAATCATTTAATTACTCTATTCTACAGGATGGAAGTCCTTTTCAGTCATTCACATGCCCAGAGCTTTAGAGCAAGGAATCAGGAAACAGGTGTTAACAAACCTCTTAGGCGAAATTTAAATATTGATATTCTGTGAAGCACCTAGGTTTGTTTTTGAGGTGCTCACTTTTTATGGAAAATATAAACTATTCAATGTTCAAACTATCAGATATAACACTACAGAAGCTGCAGTGATTTTTGGTCTAGACATCATTTGCTCTTAGAATTATTCAAAGAATTAATTTAAAATTTTTGAATGCACTTTAATAACATCTTTTGATCTTATGTAGATTTTCAAAATTATCTGAGAACTCAGACTGGCAATAATACAACTGTCAACATAATCATCTCTACTGTAGACTATCTTCTGAGAGTTCAGGTATGTTGCTTTTTATTAGTAGCAAATTAAAACGCTGGCTAGTTGGCATGATATGGCAGTTGTGAAACTGACATGGTACAATGCGTTTTGATTTATAAGGTCAAAACTTATTGAGGTATTTTGTCTTTGATCACAGTCTTTCCCCAAATGTTAGATTGAAACTGCCACTATTATCTTCGCCTCTGATTCTGGCTCTTACTTTATTTTCTTTCTATAAGTAGGAATGTTTTTTTCCCTGCAGTTTTTAGCTTGATGGCATTTTAAATTCCTTTTCAATTTGTAAAGCATCAACATGCTCTTTTCCTTCCTCTGTGGTTGATAAATAAATGGGAGAAGAATGTTTGAAACATTACTAAAAATGGGAAAGGCTTTCAAACTACCTAACATACAATTAAACATAAGAGCCTAAGGTCAATTCTTTTCAGCTCTCCAAATGTCTGATGAAAAAATTCAGTCTAACACTCCATCACTTAAAAATATCTTCAGTACTATAGTAATGTTCTCCATGTTACTAGAACTGAATCTGAAGGTGTAGGTCTCTTAATGGAATTTTATACTTTTATTTCTCATTTTATTTAGAAGGAAATCAGGTGTAGTACTTTTAAGATCACAAACTCCCTGTTTCTTCCTTAATCTTTGAATATGTAAAAGCACAACACTCTTACCTAAAACTAATAGAGAAAAAGTCTATTTCTGAAGCAAATATATCAAGAAGCTTTGCTGAAAATATATCTGTAACTTTCAAAATCATATCTCAAAACCTGAATGTAGTTTACATGGTAGCCCAAATTATATTATTCGTTTAGGCAACTAAAATTCCTTTAAAATGTAAGTTATTGTTGAAAACATCCTGTTTGGACAGATCAATCATATTTAGATGTTTTTTTTACAGTTGTTGTCAGTATTTATAAGGAGTCCAACTAGTTTCTTCCAGGGCCTTTACACAAGTCAGGAACATTATGAAATTCTCATTAAAGAAATGTTACCGGCTTTACTGGAGAAAAAGTAGACCAGATGTTTATATTCTATGATTTGTCTAATTTCTGTGTTCACATAGTAATATTTAACTGCTCTATGGATAAATATGCATTAGTGTTATGAATCCTTATGTTTGTGAATTTCAAGGTCTTCAGAGACAAAAAGTCATTTTTAAAGCTAAATTTTCTGCTTATCTTCTCTCCAGATGTTATTTATGTCTAGGGAGGATATTGCTGTATTTTATGTTTAGGAAAATCATTGAGAATAGTGTTTATTTCACAGATATTTTTGTTTGCTTCCAATCTGTTATTTAAAATGCTTTCCTTTAAAGAGTCTAAAACTGGACAGGTCTTTGATAGCTTCAGAATGAGCCTTAATCCTATCATCTCTTTTTTTCAGGAATCAATTAGTGATTTCTATTGGTATTACTCTGGGAAAGATGTCATTGATGAACAAGGACAAAGGAATTTCTCCAAAGCTATTCAAGTAGCAAAACAAGTCTTTAACACTCTTACAGAGTATATTCAGGTAAACTTTTAAGCATTTCTGTTATTTGAAAAAGAGTGAAAAAAAAGAGTCAACTGGTTAGCATTAAATTCCTTGGAAAAAATGCAGCATGCCTAAAGTATTTTCCTGCTCTCATCCACATTTCCTAATGACCCCGTCTGTAGAATCTTAGCTGTTGGGTCATTTAAAATGAGATGTGAATTTATATGGAATGAACTTGCTTTACCACTTGGTGGATTGAGATATCATGAGATACCAAGGCATGAACCATGAGGTTGAATGTGTCGTATCTCCAACACCTAGTGTATATATTAAGCACTCAATAAATATTAACGAAGAAGGAGAGAGAAGAAGTGAAGGAGAAAGGGCAGAACTTTAAACCACTTTTTATAGTATTCTTGTGAAAATGAGGAGGGAGTTTTATAGAAACTTTATCAAAAGGAAAAGAGCATTTAAAAACTTCACTTTAATATGTGTGTGTGTGTGTTGTCAACTGAAAAAAAAAAAAATATTGCACAACCTAAAAGTTGGAAATTGTGTTTTATTTGGTGGACTTACTTAGGACTTAAACCCAGGAGCAGCCTCTCAGCTCTGAGTGACTGTTCTAAAACGTAAGGGATGAGCCAGGATATGTAGTTTTTTGCAATAAATGAATAAATAGTCAGAATATCAAAAGATTACAATTAAAGAAAACCAGACATCTGAAGTTAGTGAATTTTGTCCTTTTCTATGTATGGGAAGGTGCAAGAGTCTGGACTCCCTGAACTCATTCCTTTGATTTGCACCTTACCTCTCAGGGCCTGGATCCTGAATCCCCTCAGGTACACCATTTGGGGTGGCTGCAGTGGCTGTTGGCTTGATGGCAACAGCATCCTTTGTTTACTTAAATGGCAGGCGGCATTCTTTGTCCACGCAGTATGTGTGTGTGTACATATATGTGTGTATATATAAATATATTATATAGCAATACAACAGGATAATTATATTTAAAATTTTCAAGTCCCATGAATAATATACATTTTTTACATTGATTTGCTTTACATTCTTCTTGGGGTAGACTTCTAGTTTTGACCTGCAGATTCTTAAAAGAATTTATAAAATTCTTCTTTCTTCAGCAAGCAAAACGTTGCCATTTTCTAGAAGACTTGTGTCCATGGCTGATATTACTCTGATGCCATCACTGTAATTGAAGTGTCATGTACAAAAATAAAATAGGAGGAAGAAACTTACAGTTTGCTTTGTCAGACAAAACATAGTCTTAAGGGGGAAAGGGTTAAGTAAAAATAACAGATTGTGTCTCCAAACCTGGCATACTTGCAGGTACCTGAGAATGACTGAGGGAGAGAGCTCTTCATGGCCAAGTGAAGCCGCCAGCGCTGAGTGGTGTGGAGGAAAGATGGAAGCGTGGCTGCTCCTTACCTCCCCTAGGTTCACCCTCTCCTCTGTATTAATAACTTGGAAGGATCTCACTATTTCTGTTTTCTCCTTCGGCAGGGAAGAGGATTCTAATTTTAGCATTTCAAAATGGGAAAGCCACACTTGATAATTCTTATAACTTTTCTTTATTCAAACGCAAGTGAAGTTTGAAATCCAGCCCAGACCACACATGTTCCTATTTCCTTATCTTCCTTGGCTTCCATTATTGCCTTAATATTCTCATCAGTGTCTAGAAAGAGAGCCATTTCACGTTTGGTGTGAACTGTCCTGATTAAATAATAAGATTGATTGATCTTATTGATTGACATTCACAAGCAAGTGAATTTTATAGAAACAGCAAATGGCTTCTTAAAAAAAAACTAAAACACAAATGCCTTTTGAGCCAAGAGTAGGCATTTCTTGGTTCCAAAAGTAAGTGAGAGTCCTAAATTTATATAAAGTTAGAAGTATCCTTTGACCTCTCAATGTGCAAAATGTTTTATTCTAACTTACTTATGTAAGATGAAAAGAAAAGATATATTCATCAAGGAGAGATAAGAAAGCCTTCCTAAGTGATCAATTCAAAGACCTAAGGAAAACAATAGAATGGGAAAGACTGGAGATCTCTTCAAGAAAATCAGACATACCAAGGGAACATTTCATGCAAACATGGACACAACAAAGGACAGAAATGGTATGGACCTAACAGAAGCAGAGATATTAAGAATAGGGAGCAAGAATACACAGAAGAACTATACAAAAAAGATCTTCATGACCCAGATTATCATGATGGTGTGATCACACACCTAGAGCCAGACATCCTGGAATGCAAAGTCAAGTGGGCCTTAGGAAGCATCACTATGAACAAAGCTAGTGGAGGTGATGGAATTCCAGCTGAGCTAAATCCTAAAAAATGATGCTGTGAAAGTGCTGCACTCAATACACCAGCAAATTTGGAAAACTCAGCAGTGGCCTCAGGTCTGGAAAAGTTCAGTTTTCATTCCAATCCCAAAGGCAATGGCAAAGAATGCTCAAACTACCGCACAACTGCCCTCATCTCATGCACTAGCAAAGTAATGCTCAAAATTCTCCAAGTCAGGCTTCAACAGTACGTGAACCGTGAACTTCCAGATGTTCAAGCTGGATTAAGAAGAGGCAGAGGAACCAGGACCAGGACAATACTAACTAATCACTGTTCATTGCCAACGAGCAGAAATAGCTCCTGTGAAAAGTACGTGAACTGAGAACTTGTAGATGCTCAAGCTGGATTTGCAAAAGGCAGAGAACCAGAGATGAAATTGCCAACATCCATTGGATCATTGAAAAAGCAAGCGAGTTCCAGGGAAACATCTGTTTCTGCTTTATTGATTATGGCAAAGCCTTTGCTTGTGTAGATCACAACAAACTGTGGGGCATTCTTCAAGAGATGGGAATACCAAACCACCTTACCTGCCTCCTGAGAAACCTGTATGCAGGTCAAGAAACAACAGTTAGAACGAGACATGGAACCACGGATGATTCCAAACTGGGAAAGGAGTACGTCAAGACTGTATATTGTCACCCTGCTTATTTAACTTGTATGTAGAGTACATCATGCGAAATGCTGGGCTGGATGAAGCACAAGCTGAAATCAGGATTTCTGGGAGAAATACCAATAACCTCAGATATGCAGATGACACCACCCTTATGGCAAAAAGCAAAGAAGAACTAAAGAACCTCTTCATGAAAGTGAAAGAGGAGAGTGAGAAGCTGGCTTAAACTCAGCATTCAAAAAATGAAGGTCATGGCATCCAGTCCCACCACTTCATGGCAAATAGATGGGGAAACAATGGAAACAGTGACAGATTTTATTTTGGGGGGCTCCACAATCACTGCAGATGGTGATTGCAGCCCTGAAATTAAAAACTCTTTCTTCTTGGAAGAAAAGCAATGACAAACCCAGACAACTTATTATCAAGCAGAGGCATTACTTTGCCAATAAAGATCCATCTAGTCAAAGCTATGGTTTTTCCCAGTAGTCACGTGTGGATGTGAGAGTTTGACCATAAAAAAAGCTGAGCACTGAAGAATTTATGCTTTTGAACTGTGGTGTTGGAGAAGACTCTTGAGAGTCCCTTGGACTGCAAGGATATCCAACCAGTCCATCGTAAAGAAAATCAGTCCTGAATATTCATTGGAAGAACTGATGCTAAAGCTGAAACTCCAATACTTTGGCCACCTAATGCAAAGAACTGACTCTTTAGAAAAGACCCTGATGCTGGGAAAGATTGAAGGCAAGAGGAGAAGGGGATGACAGAGAATGAGATGTTTGAATGGCATCACCGACTTGGTGAACATGAGTTGGAGCAAGCTCCGGGAGTTGATGATGGACAGGGAAGCCTGGTGTGCTGGAATTCTTGGGGTCGCGAAGAGGTGGACAGGACCGAGTAGCTGAACTGATTTACTTAACACAGAACATTCTAAATGAACATTCATGGGTCAGCAGGTAAAAGAACAAGGTTTATTATGGCCAGTTCATTTTTTAACTTCTCTCTCTTGATATGTATGTATGTGTATATGTATGTATACACACACACACATCAGTCAAGAAGTTATGATTCAAGTTTTGCCTTATCATCATATTTATTGATTATTGATGATACTATGAATAAAACCTCATAATTTCCTTCATGCTTATTTTGATCTGGCTTTCAGTTGACAGCATTGCATATTGGTTTTTAACTTCAATTTTAGCTAACTATAGAAAATTATATAAGAGGGGAAATCCAAAATCATCAAAATAAAAGTAATCTCTAAGATTTCACTTCCAGTTTAACAAAGGGAAAAGAAGAACTTGAGTAAGAGGACATTTTATTGTCAAAATTTCTAGATTAAGACAACAGGATAACTGGTGAGAAAAGAGAAAGTTGTGTTTATTGTTCCACGAGAAGGTCAGCTTGAAAGTAACTGCCTTTTGACAGTTAGCCAGGTGTTTTTGTTAGTTTTTTATTTCATTTATTCATTGTATACATACATACATATATATCAGCTCAGTTCAGTTCAGTCGCTCAGTCATGTCCGACTCTTAGCGACCCCATGGACTGCAGCACGCCAGGCTTCCCTGTCCATCATCAACTCCTGGAGCTTACTCAAACTCATGTCCATTGAGTCAGTGATGCCATCCAACCATCTCATCCTCTGTCATCCCCTTCTCTTCCCACCGTCAATCTTTGCCAGCATCAGGGTCTTTTCAAATGCGTCAGTTCTTCACATCAGGTGGCCAAAGTATTAGAGTTTCAGCTTCAGCATGAGTCCTTCCAATGAATATTCAGGACTGATTTCCTTTAGGATGGACTGGTTGGATCTCCTTACAGTCCAAGGGACTCTCAAGAGTCTTCTCCAACACCATAGTTCAAAAGCATCAGTTCTTCGGTGCTAAGCTTTCTTTATAGTCCTACTCTCATATCCATACACTACTGGAAAAAGCAAAGCTTTAACTAGATGGACCTTTGTTGGCAAATTAATATTTCTGCTTTTTAATATGCTGTCTAGGTTGGTCATAACTTTCCTTCCAGGGAGTAAGCGTCTTTTAATTTCATGGCTCCAGTCATCATCTTCAGTGATTTTGGAGCCCCCAAAAACAAAGTCAGCTACTGTTTCCACTGTTTTCCCATCTATTTGCCATGAAGTGATGGGACCGGATACCACAAACTTAGTTTTCTGAATGTTGACATTTAAGTCAGCTTTTTCACTCTCCTCTTTCACTTTCATCAAGAGGCTTTTCAGTTCTTCTTCACTTTCTGCCATAAGGGTGGTGTCGTCTGCATATCTGAGGTGATTGATATTTCTCCAGGCAATCTTGATTCCAGCTTGTGATTCATCCAGCCCAGCATTTCTCATGATGTCTCTGCATATAAGTTAAAGAAGCAGGGTGACAATATACAGCCTTGATGTACTCCTTTTTCTATTTGGAACCAGTCTGTTGTTCCATGTCCAGCTCTAACTATTGCTTCCTGACCTGCATACAGATTTCTCAAGAGGCAGGTCAGGTGGTCTGGTATTCCTGTCTCTTTCAGAATTTTCCACAGTTTATTGTGATTTACACAGTCAAAGGCTTTGGCATAGTCAATAAAGCAGAAATAAATGTTTTTCTGGAACTCTCTTGCTTTTTTGACGATTCAGTGGATATTGGCAATTTGATCTCTGGTTCTTCTGCCTTTTCTAAAAGCAGCTTGAACATCTGGAAGTTCCAAGTCAATAAAGCAGAAGTAGATATTTTTTCTGGAACTCTCTCACTTTTTCAATGATCCAACAGATGTTGGCAATTTGATCTCTGGTTCCTCTGCCTTTTCTGAATCCAGCATGAGCATCTGGAAATTCACAGTTCATGTACTGTTGAAGCCTGGCTGCTTTGCTAGCATGTGAGATGAGTGCAATTGAGCATTCTTTAGAATTGCCTTTCTTTGGAATTCGAATGAAAACTGGCCTTTTCCAGTCCTGCGGTCACTGCTGTTTTCCAAATTTGCTGGCATTTTGAGTGCAGCACTTTCACAGCATCATCTTTTAGGATTTGAAATAGCTCAACTGGAATTCCATCGCCTCCACTAGCTTTGTTCATAGTGATGCTTCCTAAGGCCCACTTGACTTTGCATTCCAGGATGTCTGGCTCTAGGTGCGTGATCACACCATCATGATAATCTGGGTCATGAAGATCTTTTTTGTATAGTTCTTCTGTGTATTCTTGCTCCCTCTTCTTAATATCCTTCTGTTAGGTCCATACCACTTCTGTCATTTATTGTGCCCATCTTTGCATGAAATATTCCCTTGGTATGTCTGATTTTCTTGAAGAGATCTCTAGTCTTCCCATTCTATTGTTTTCCTCTATTTCTTTGCACTGATCACTGAGAAAGCCTTTCTTATTTCTCCTTGCTATTCTTTGGCACTCTGAATTCAAGTGGGTACATCTTTCTTTTTTTCTTTGCCTTTAGCTTCTCTTCTTTTCACAGCTATTTGTAAGGCCTTGTCAAACAACCATTTTGCCTTCTTGCATTTCTTTTTCTTGGGGATGGTTTTGATCACTGCCTCCTGGTACAGTGTCACGAACCTCCATTCATAATTCTTCAGGCACTCTGTCTATCAGATCTAATCCCTTGAATCTATTTGTCATGTCCACTGTATAATCCTAAGGGATTTGATTTAGGTCATACCTGAGTGGTCTAGTGGTTTTCCTACTTTCTTCAATTTAAGTCTGAATTCGGCAATAAGGAGTTCATGATCTGAGCCACAGACAGCTCCCAGTCTGGTTTTTGCTGACTGTATAGAGCTTCTCTATCTTTGGCTGTGAAGAATAAGATCAGTCTGATTTTGGTGTTGACCATCTGGTGATGTCCATGTGTAGAGTCTTCTCTTGTGTTGTTGGCAGAGGGCGTTTGCTATGACCAGTGTGTTCTCTTGGCAAAACTCTGTTATATGTTTTGCCCTACTTCATTCCGTACTGCAAGGCCAAATTTGCCTGTTACTCCAGGTATTTACTGAGTTCCTACTTTTTCATTCCAGTCCCCTATAATGAAAAAGACATCTCTTTTGGGTGTTAGTTCTGGAAGGTTTTGTAGGTCTTCATAGAACCATTCAACTTCAACTTCAGCTTCTTCAGCTTTATATATATGTATATATATAATATGTTTATATATGTATATATGTTCATATGTGTATATACGTACACATCTATTTATGTATACACACTCTTTCATATTATTTTCCATCATGATTTATCACAATATATTGAATATGGTGCCCTGTGCTATATATAGTAGGACCTTGTTGTTGATCCATTCTGTATATAATAGTAGCAAGGATTTCATGTTATAGGCACTGAATAAATGAGGGGGTCTGGTTTTCCATTGGTATATCATTTCCATCGATACTGGGCATATCACTCAAAGTCCGCAGTCCGGCCCAAGATGGAGTCCTGCTTTCCAGATGGAGCCTGGTCTGTTTCCTCCTTCAGGAAAGCCAGCTGACTGAGAAGATGTCAGACTGATTTCTCAAAGTATCCATCTTATTGTGGTCTGGATGACAAGTCCTTTCATGGAATCAGAGAGAGAGAAAGAAGCAATGAGGAACTAAAGTCAAAAGGCAGAATAGAGAGGGAGAGGCAGTGAGGAAGTCAAGTAGAAAGGGTCTTCAGTCTTGGAAAACATCTCCAAGAAGGTTCAGCCTTTGAAAGGGATGTGTTAATCTCTTCCATTCACAGGTAGGCAGTGTCACACTACCTCCTTTTGAGTTGAACAAAGGCATTTTACTTTACAGTCAGGCAGAGGGTCAGGGTCCTTTTAGGCAGCTCGTTATGCATGATTGTAATAGCAAAAGCAACAAAAAGCAAGTCAAAGAAACAGTTTCAACAGGAAGTCAGAATTGGTTTCTTCTCTACTGCAAGCACACTGGGCACATTGCCAACAATGGACCACAGTGAAGTCCTGAAAATCTGTTGCTTTGACCCAGAAGCCAGACAGGATTGATGTACTCTGTAAAATCAGTTTGGCCAGGTACACTGAATGTGTTAACCTCTACATTAAGTCATTCCTTCTCCCCACCGTCTCTTCAAACTTGCTCTGTAGCCCATTTCTTTACCCCTCTTTGAATGGATCTTATACATCAGTCACTCTCAGATAAATAAAATTCCTTCAGTCACTTTTTCACAAGAATTGTCTCACTTCAGTCATTGTATGGTGACACCATCACTTAACTCTTACCCATTTTAAAACTCCCCCTCAAAGAAACAAAAAACTTCCCCTCGTGCCTGATTTCATGCCGGAACGGCCTTGTGGGCTGAGGATAGAGAGCAAGAAGTAGGGTCTGGGCTTCTCTACCTTCTCTCCACAGGGCGTCTGTTCTTCCTCCTTCCCCCACAAGCCAGCCTCAGGCCTCCTTAGGGTAGGAACCCCGAAGAGGAAGAGTGTGGGGAGGGAGGTTTTCCTCCAGGCACATGGAATTCAGGACTGCACTGCGGCCTGGCCCCTGGGTGGCGTATTGTATTCTTCCTCTTAGGACAGGGCTTGGCTCTCCTACTGCTCAGAGTGCCTGGAAACGTGTCTTTTCCCTTCCAGTTTCAAATTATTCCACCATCTCTGTGCATCTGGTGGCCCCCATCCACCTCCAAAAATCACATTACCCTTTCAGACAGTTTCCTTGGCAATATTTCAAAGTAGCTCCCACTTAAGAAATCAATTTTTTCTTACTTTCCCTCTTTTACACTTTCTAATACCAGGCTGTTACCCAAAAACTAGGTTCTTCCCTGGATGGATGTTGAGCCAATAGATACAACCAAAGACTGGGGGAAGGAAGGATTTACTATTACTTGCAGCAAGTAAGGAGAACACTAGGGTTCTTTCCCAAAGCAGTGTCTCTCCAAACAGCAAAATTGGGAAAGTTTTAAGCTAAGGTTACATGCATATTCATGAAGAGGCTTCAGCAGTGAAGCATTCAGACAGAGGTTGACAGGGTCCAAGCTTTAGTTGACTGAAATTAGGAGGGATGTCATCATTCTGTCCCCACCTGGGTGAGCGCCTTAGCTCCTGCAAAACTCAAGGACTGTATCAGATTATGTACCTCTTTTGAGGAGGAACTAAAACTTGGTTTTCACTGCACTATTATTTGACTACTCTTTCTCTATTCCTGTGTTCCTTTGTTTCCTTAGGATCATTGATTACTGAGATCTAGCCAAGGGCAAGCATTGTGACCAGGCTGAGATCACAAAAATGACTCAGGCCGAAATGGCTTCTCTTACGTCAAAAAAGATATTCCTGGTTCTCTTTCTTTGGGGACTCCCTAACCTATGTGATTACAAAATCATATTGCTGCCCAGCCTCAGAAGACAGAAGTCAAGCACTCCTGATGGCTCTCTTGAGGCCTCCTCTCTCTCTCGGTGTAAAGGAAGGCAAGGGTAGCCCTATCCTCCCCCACTGCTGCAGGGGCGGAGGTTGGAGAGCACTTTGCAAAGTCTGTCCCTTTTCAACTTCAACGCCTTTATGTGTTAAGGCTAGAAAGATCTAATTGGTTTCCTTTCGCAGGTACTGAATCTAGCACCTTACTTTGGAATATGAAGATACTTGGCACTTACTGTCTTTGTTACTGAACCAAATCAGGGTCTGGTTGTTTGTGTGTGCAGTAAAGCCAATCTGCTGACATCTGGTGAAGGAGAGTGCAGTATTTATTGCAGGCACCAAATAAGGAGTCCAGGACAGCTAGAACTTTAAAGGCCTGGAGTCCCTGAAGACTTTCTGGTAAAGGTTTAGAAAGACAGGATGAGGGAGGGGTCTTGTGGGGTATGTGATCAGCTCATGGGCAGGTTGAGAGGGGGGCTTGCGGGGTGTGTGACCAGCTTGTGGGCAGGTTGAGAGGGGGGCTTGCGGGGTGTGTGACCAGCTTGTGGACAGGTTGAGAGAGGGGACCTGTGGGGTGTGGGATCAGCTCATGGACAGGTTGAGAGAGGGGATCTGTGGGGGGTGTGATCAGCTTGTGGACAGGTTGAGAGAGGGGGCATGTGGGGTGTGTGATCATCTCATGGACAGGTTGAGAAAGGGGGCTTGTGGGGTGTGTGATCAGCTCATGGACAGTTTGAAAGAGGGGCTTGAGGGATGTGTGATCAACTCATGGACAGGTTGAGAAAGGGGGCTTGTGGGGTGTGTGATCAGCTTGTGGACAGGTAGAGAGAGAGGGCTTGTGGGGTGTGTGATCAGCTCATGGACAGTTTGAGAGAGGGGCTTGAGGGATGTGTGATCAACTCATGGATAGGTTGAGAAAGGGGGCTTGTGGGGTGTGTGATCAGCTCATGGACAGGTTGAGAGAGGAGGCTTGTGGGGTGTGTGATCAGCTCATGGACAGTTTGAGAGAGGGGCTTGAGGGATGTGTGATCAACTCATGGACAGGTTGAGAAAGGGGGCTTGTGGGGTGTGTGATCAACTCATGGACAGGTTGAGAAAGGGGGCTTGTGGGGTGTGTGATCAGCTCATGGACATTCTTCTGATTGGCTGGTGGTGAGGTCATTGGGAGTCAACATCATCAACCTGTCTGGTCTACATGTTGGTGGGCAGTATACAGTTAACTTCACCCACCTGGTAGGGGTTTCAGTCTCTGCCAAACAGCTCAGAGGACATGGCTTAGAATATTATCTGTTGTCCTTGAGAAGGAACTAAAGGTCCTCGACTTTGTTTAATGGCTGAAGTATTACTATTTTGTCTTGCCTGTTTTCCTTTCTTTCTGCATTTTCCCCCTTCCTTGGTTAAATTTATTCTTTGACTAAAGTTTTCCTACAGACAAAAGGAAGGCCGAGGACGTGAGTGGAGGTCTGTTTTGGGAGGGCCTCATAGGGTCCTGCTCAGTTATGTCTCTTCTCCTCAGCTCTAGGTCCTTAAGTGATGCTTCCATTTTGACATCTTGTCAGTATCTTCAATGCAGTCCTCTCTTCCAGTCACTTGTTGCTAAAGTAAAATCTATTATTGTAAAGTTTATTTTGGCAGTTAATTTATCAGGAATGACTGTTCTTTGTCTGTTTCTGGCCCAGGGTCCTTGCACTGGCAACCAGCAGAGTTTGGCTCACAGCAGGCTCTGGGATGCTGTGGTGGGCTTTCTTCATGTATTTGCCCACATGCAGATGAAGCTGTCTCAGGTAAAGTCACTGTCTTCTGTCAGCCTACGTGAGACACTGTACACTGTGATCATTGGCCAGTTAAACACTTTCCCGTGTCAGAATATTATCTTTCTTAGATGACTTCTTTATACATCTTTTACATGACATTTTTTTTAAATAAAAGAATTTTATGCAAATAGGTGGGAGCCATTATTCAAATTTGAGAATGAAAGATAAAGGAATTGACTATAATGGAGAAATAAAGCAGTATAGTCGTCAAACACTGTACATTTTACAATCCTTCATAGACCCACATCTCAATGATTACTCACTGGAATTTTCCTCATCCACACATGTAATTGGAAGAGGATTCGTAATCTGCTCCAAATCCCTTGTTAAGGAGAGACAGTTTTCTTATAGGGTCATAAACAAGCAGCTGCTCTCAAAAGATGACATTTACCAATTAACCGGGTATTTAACTTCATGAAAGTCAAAGAAAAAAAATAGCAGTACAGATAGGCAAATGAAGAAGAAACAGATTTTTCACCATGCTTAATGTTAGTCTGGGAGCACATCTTGGAAACGTCAGCATTGCTATTTGCTCACCCCTGTATTGCATGTGGAGTCAGAGACATATGAATAGAAAAACTCTAAATATAAATCTTGAGTAAATATGTCCTTTTGATGCCGGGAATTTTACTGGAATGTCCTGAGATCTGACATATCTGTTGAGTGTGGATATCTGTCAGGTGTCAAGAGAGGAGAGAATGCAAGATTAAAAGTCAAAGGACCACCAGTCCAGCCCCTGCAATTTCATTCACGTGTCCGTCTCTTCCTTGAGTTTCCTTGCCTCTAGCAAAGTGAGGAAACTCACACCTCCATCCTGCCCTCCAAGCTGGAAAATATTTTCAGATAGAGCCAGGCGCAGGTTAAAGTGGCAAGAACAGATGTAATCAGTGATAACTGTCACTGTAGGGAGAAAAATCTAGTGTGAGCTGAACTCAGCTTGGACTTGTACAGAGATAATGGGAGGAGGAGGGGATGATCAGGGCTCAGGAGAGAGAAAAATTATAAAAGGTTGGTCAGTGTAAACATGATGGGCCACCTGTGCCTGCTAGCTGGCAAGTATTGACGTTAGTATTCTACCTCCTACAGAGCCGGGGAGACGGGTTCTAGCATCCTCAGGTGTTGGCTGGAACAAATAGTAAATTTTTTTGACAGCCTTGAGTTTTCTCAGGCAAGCACCCTAAGAGGGCCTGGGGTCTTCCTAGTAAAGTAGCTTTGAGCTTTTAGAAACCATGGTTGCATTTTGTTCTAGCCATTTTTTTTTTTTAAAACTGAAGTGTAGTTGATTTACTGATGAGATGGTTAGATAGCATCATTGACTCCATGGACTTGAATTTGAACACACTCCTGGAGATAGTGAAGGATAGGGGGAATCTGGCATGCTACAGTCCATGGGGTCACAAAGAGCTGGACGCAATGTAGCAATTGAACAACAACAAATAATTGATCTTCAGTGTTGTGTCAATCTCTGCTGTACAGTAAAACGACTCCGTTATATACATATGGACATTCTTTTTTTTAATATTCTTTTTCATTATGGTTTATCACAGGATATTGAATATAGTTCCCTGTGCTACACAGTAGAATCTTGTTTATCCATCCTATAGTTTGCATCTGCTAATCCCATTTCCTAGTTGTTCAAGGCTTTATAAACCAAGATTAAAGCCTCCTTGGGAAGAGGGCCCAGAGGAGTTGGCTAGTTTGGTCAAGGAGACAATCTTTGTCAGTATCTAGTTATTGGTAACTTCTACCAAATAAGGAAATGTCATGATTGTTTTCATCTAATTGCTAGTGACATTTTAGTAAGTAAAGAAAATCAACATGAACCAAATTTATCACAAGAGAGTTCTTATTTGGATGTATTTCCATCATTTTATTAACATCTAGCAGTGCTACCTAGCAGTTGTTCATAGTTTGTAGACCTAGTTGAGGTAGTAACTATTTAGAAAGAAATAAATCTCATCCTTCATACAATGTTGAAATTTGACTTCCTGTGTAGAAAAATTCATGTGAATAAAACAATACCTTTTGGGTGTGTGTGTGTGTGTGTGTGTGTATGTATGTGTGTATATATATATATATATGTATATGTATATATATGTATTTTTTTGGAAAAAAAATATAGTTTTAAAATAAGAAAGAACTCTGATGCTGCATGGGGTTATAATGTAGGTATCAGTATTCCATGTTTTCAGGCACTGAATCTAAGCTTAGTGATGTTTGTACACAACATATCTATATAAAAGTTTTTTTCATGGTGAAAAATCAAAGACAAAAAACCCAGAAAATTTTAAACAGAGAAATATCCAAGAGCTTAATAAAGCTGGTAAATAACATAGTTGTGTACATTTTTTGGTTAGATTTATGTAGGATAAGTTTATCTCATATCACTGTTATGCCTGTGTTTTCCAGAATAAGTTAATTTTTACAATGTGTATAGCATCTCAGTGTAGTAAGTTAGAAAGAAGAAAAGACAAGTCTAGTGTTTTCAAGGAGAAGAAGGATGCCCAGTGTTCAAAAGTACCTGAGTCTTGCCTGCCTGACCCAAGGGTCCTCACCATTGCTTTAGGTCTTCCGTACTCTTGTTAGATTTATTCACTGTCCTTACGGATACTTTAAAAAATACTGAAATTGGAATCAATAGTAAATACTCTTTTATTCTGAAGTGTGTATTTTTAAAAAGCTTCAGACTTTTATTTGGCTTCTTTTTAGCTGTATAATGCTGTAAAGTCTGCTATTGGTAGAAAAGTATTCTTTTTTGTGAGAATAAGTATGACATTCTTGCTGCGTAATTTTCTCATGTTATCTCAAATGCACTATGTTAATACTTTCAGGACTCCAGTCAAATTGAGCTACTAAAAGAATTGATGGATCTTCAGAAGGACATGGTGGTCATGTTGCTGTCCATGTTGGAAGGTAGTTTTGATTTATATCTTCAAATCCCCTTTATTCTTTGAAGGAGTCCATATATGCTTGCTCTGGGAGTCAGCCTGCTGCAAAGAATAAAATATCAGTGCCGAAATGGGACAGATACCTCAGACTTATTGCTCGCTTGACTACTCTTTTCTCAAGTTAGTTTTTTTTTTTTTAAGAAATCCTGCCAATCTCAGGTCACAAAGCTATGGAGTGAAACCAGTGGTACTCCATTTTATAATGGTATTTTCCACTTCATAGTGATACCTTAAAGGGTGTGCTCTTCAGAGAGTGCCTTAAAGAGGGTTTTGTTTGTTAGTCGTTTTGTTTGTTTGTAAGCAGTAGGGATTACAGATGTTTGGGGACACTCCAAATGCGTAGATTGCTGCTTTGAGCTGACTGCCTTAAGGCTCCTGTGGGTCATAAATTTCTGCAGGTGGAGAAGGCAGTAGAGAGCACCCCACCCGCCAAGCCTGGTGGCAGCCTAAGTTCTCCCTTCTACAAGCCTCTTTCTTGGGTTTTCATTCTCTCTCTTTCCACCTTATTTTCCTTTGCTACTGTGTTTTCTTTCTATCTCAGGCAGTAAATATAGCGGGTAAGGGATGGGGTTCTGAGATCTGCCACCAGCACCCACGTCTCACTTTCTGACACAGGCAGCATGACCCCGACGTGAGTAATGTCTCTGTTTCTCACTTCCCTCCTCTATGAAACGGAGCTCAGGACAGCTTATGTGCGCATTCTGTGAAATCATGTGAATGCGACCAGAGCCACTACAGAATGTTTACTATTATGTTCCCTATCCTTTTTTTCTTAGTTCAGTTCAGTCGCTCAGTCATGTCTGACTCTTTGCGACCCTATGAACCTCAGCACGCCCGGCCTCCCTGTCCATCACCAACTCCGGTACTGCACCCAAACCCATGTTCATCGAGTCAGTGATGCCATCCAACCATCTCATCCTCTGTCATCCCCTTCTCCTCCTGCCCTCAATCTTTCCCAGAATCAGGGTCTTTTCCAATGAGTCAGCTCTTCGCATGAGGTGGCCAAAGTATTGGAGTTTCAGCGTCAGTCCTTCCAATGAACACCCAGGACTGATCTCCTTTAGGATGGACTGGTTGGATCTCTTTGCAATCCAAGGGACTCTCAAGAGTCTTCTCCAACATCACAGTTCAAAAGCATCAGTTCTCCGGCGCTCAGCTTTCTTTATAGTCCAACTCTCTCATCCATACATCACTCCTGGAAAAACCATAGCCTTGACTAGATGGACCCTTGTTGGCAAAGTAATGTCTCTACTTTTTAATATGCTGTCTAGGTTGGTCATAACTTTCCTTCCAAGGAGTAAGCATCTTTTAATTTCATGGCTGCAGTCACCATCTGCAGTGATTTTGGAGCCCAGAAATATAAAGTCAGCCACTGTTTCCACTCTTTCCCTATCTATCTGCCATGAAGTGAAGTGATGGGACCGGATGCCATAATCTTTGTTTTCTGAATGTTGAGCTTTAAGCCAACTTTTTCTCTCTCCTCTTTCACTGTCCTTCCTAATTTCTCTCACTTAGTCTACCCTGCATTAACTAATTAAGGTAGTAGACACATCTTGCTCTAGGACTTTAAAGATGCAGTGTTTGCTTGAAACCCTTAGTTGGCAGTCACTCTATATCCTCCAAGCACAAGATCCTTTTCCCAGGACCTCAATTCAAGTTTTAGTCTAAATAGCAGCAACACAGCCATAATAACTGAAGGAATAATGAGTTAAAATTAACCTCGTTTAAGTACTTTTTCATCTGAATACCAGGTTTGTGAATTGGTTAGTATCGTTACCACTCTTTTGCAAATAGTGCAGAGAGGCTCAGAAATCTGCCCAGGTTGCTGTGCCAGCAGATAGTGGGATCTGGATTCAAACCCCAACAGCGTGGCTCCCGAGCCAATGCCTTTTTTTGTTTTTTTGGCTGTGGTAGGTCTTCATTGCTGCGAGTGAGCTTTCTCTAATTGGGGTGAAATGGGGGCTACTCTTGAGTTGAAGTGCTTAGGCTCCTCATTGTGGTGGCTTCTCTCATTGCCGAGTGTGGGCTCTAGGTGTACCACTTCAATAGTTGTGGCCTACGGGCTTAGTTGCCCCAAGGCATGTGGAATCTTCCTAGACCAGGGATCAAACCCGTGTTCCCTGCATTAGCAGGCAGAATCTTAACCACTGGACCACCAGGAATGCCCTTGGGCCCATGCTCTTAACTCTGGTGTTTTCTGCCTCACAGATGAACCCCACAAACCCATCCTATGTATCTTTCTTCTGATGCCTATCTTTGTGTTACATATCACATTCTGTTCAAGGAATGATGACTCTATAATATAGGGTAATATCTCATTTTGTCAGGCTTATTCATAATATGCCATTTTTTAGCTATAAACATTCTGAACCATGAGGAAATGTAAGGAGGTCTTTTATGTTTTACATCAGAAAGAGCATCTAATTTGCTCTCAGTGGTTCCGTTTGAAGTCCTGGCCCTAGCTCTCAATAATCATGTTACAGCATGCACTTTAATTTAACCTTGCTAAACACAGTTTCCTCAATAGTAAAATCATAATTAATAATAAAAAGTACCTGCCTCACAAGTATTTTCAGGTATGAACATGAAATCAGGTAATGTCTGTGAGAAGTGATTTTTTCATTCCCAAAGGGCTATGCAAACACTTATTTTTATTATTAGTATGAGACTGGATCTGTTTCAGGTTTTAGGATAATATAAATATCTGCCTTTTTAAAATTTTTTAAAAAATCCTAAAGCATGTTGCTTCTGGGATCAACTGGAGGGAAAAAATGTCAGCCTTTCATCACATACTGTTTTACATGCATTGGTCTGATTACCTTGTAAATATGCTTTTGCATGTGTTCATGTAATCACTTTCTAAAATTAGAGTTTTTACAAGTAATTATCCATCTTTTCCTTCACACATTGGAAGAGAAAAGAGCTATCTTTGATTCAGATGTCATATAAGATTTACATTGTTATTTTCTCTCTAGACACTTTTTAAGAGTCATTTTAAGATGTTTATTATTTACCTGCACAAGTTAGCAGCAACTTACACAATTGGACCAGGGTGCAATGACTGATCACACACACTCAACGTACATTGGCTTCTATCTGCCATTGATACTGGTTTTATTGGGAATGTTCGTTTTGAGCCAATGCAATTCTTTATCCCCAGGCAATGTTGTTAATGGCACCATTGGCAAACAGATGGTTGATATGCTCGTGGAATCTTCCAACAACGTGGAGATGATTCTCAAGTTTTTTGACATGTTCTTAAAACTCAAGGACTTGACGTCTTCTGATACTTTCAAAGAGTATGACCCTGATGGTAAGGGAGTTATTTCCAAGAGGGACTTTCACAAAGCCATGGAGAGCCATAAACACTACACCCAGTCCGAGACTGAGTTTCTCCTGTCCTGTGCAGAGACGGATGAAAATGAAACCCTGGACTATGAAGAATTTGTCAAACGGTTCCACGAGCCTGCCAAGGACATTGGCTTCAACGTGGCAGTGCTTCTGACAAACCTCTCCGAGCACATGCCCAATGATACCCGGCTGCAGACTTTTCTGGAACTGGCCGAGAGTGTGCTCAATTACTTCCAGCCCTTCCTGGGCCGCATCGAGATCATGGGCAGTGCCAAGCGCATAGAGAGGGTGTATTTTGAAATCAGTGAGTCCAGCCGAACCCAGTGGGAGAAGCCCCAGGTCAAGGAGTCCAAAAGGCAATTTATATTTGACGTGGTCAATGAAGGGGGGGAAAAGGAGAAGATGGAGCTCTTCGTGAACTTCTGTGAGGACACCATCTTTGAGATGCAGCTGGCGGCTCAGATATCAGAGTCAGATCTGAACGAGAGGTCAGTGAATAAAGAGGAGAGTGAGAAGGAGAAGCCGGAGGAGCAGGGTCCAAGGATGGGTTTCTTTTCCATCGTGACGGTCAAGTCCGCCCTGTTTGCCCTCAGGTACAATATCTTGATCCTTATGCGGATGCTCAGCCTGAAAAGCTTGAAGAAGCAGATGAAGAAGGTGAAGAAGATGACAGTGAAGGACATGATCACAGCCTTCTTTACATCCTACTGGGGTATTTTGATGAGCCTCCTGCACTTTGTAGCCAGCGTTTTCAGAGGCTTCTCTCGCATCATCGGCAGCCTCCTGCTGGGAGGAAGCCTGGTCGAAGGTGCGAAGAAGATTAAAGTGGCAGAGCTCCTGGCCAACATGCCAGACCCCACACAGGATGAGGTTCGAGGAGACGGGGAGGAGGGGGAGAGGAAAACCCTGGAAGGGGCCCTGCCCTCTGAAGATCTGACGGATTTAAAGGAACTGACAGAGGAGAGTGACCTGCTTTCCGATATCTTTGGCTTGGACCTGAAGCGAGAAGGAGGGCAGTACAAACTGATTCCTCACAATCCCAATGCTGGCCTGAGTGACCTCATGAGCAACCCCGTCCCCATCCCAGAGGTGCAAGAAAAGTTCCAGGTAACTTACCTCCAGTCACAGCAGCTCTCTGGACTTCAGGTGGGCATGATAAGTGAACTTGACATCAGCTGTCTTGCTTGTGCCAGAGTGGTGTTCAATAGATGACATCACTTGCCAAAGAGTAATGGCTTTTTAGTAGGCAGAGCCAGCCAGCCTTTTGAAGGTCCTTTACAAATGATTTCATTAAACTATGAAGGTACAAACTCTGGTACTCACCCTCACAACATTAAGCGGTTGATCAATAATCATTCCTTCCACAAATATTTTATGAGGATTGGCCATGTGTCTGGTACCCCTGGGTATCATACAGATTTAAAAGAAATGTAAGATGTAATCACTGCTTTCAAGTTGCCTTAAGGAGTTTATTAAAAAGATAAACCACTCATGAAAAAAAATTAGAAAATCATTAAGTGGTAAGTAGCATGGGCCGCAGACTGTGGAGATTACATGAGAAAATGGAAAGCTCAGTATGGCTTGGAGTAGCTGGGTGAGACTGAAGAAGTGGGACCTAAGTTGGTTTGGAGGATGAGTAAGATTTGAGTAGGTGAATGAGGGAAAGAAGGTGGTTGTGAAATAAGTGGGAAGGAGTTTAGAAAGTTGGTGCTCCCTTCTGGCCTGGCAGGTGAGTGTGGGGAAGGGGGAAGGGCATGAAGCAGCAGAAGGAAGGGCACACGTGGCGGGTTTATCCCCTCGATTGAGGCAGGAGGGTATCATTTATAGGTTACAATTTGACGCAGGGTCACAGAGCTTCCTGAACTCATTCAAAGGTGACGTGCTATCCCGCTTCTCTTTTCCCATGGACTCATCCAAGGAACAGAAGGCAAAAGAAGAAGAAAAGGAAGAAAAAGAAGAAAGTAAATCCGAACCTGAGAAAGCTGAGTACGTGTCATTTCTGTGTCCTTTCCTTTGGCTCAGTGTCTTTCACTCATCCTCTCCCTTCGGGGATGCAGTGGGGAGAATCTCAGGTTGCAAGATGACACCTGTCATCTCAGTGGAAGCCCTCAGCCTGTGGGCGGGGATCAGTGTAAACACCTACCTGGGTGGGGCGGGGGCGGGGGGGGGCACTCCTATCTCTTTCTGGTTCCGTGAGGATTTTGTTTGTGTGTTTCTCAGCAGAAACGACTGTATGATTCCATGTGATGTGATGTTCCCTGCAAGATGACTGTTGTAGTTCTTGTTTTTTAAATTGAGCATCTATTCTGTCCTTGTAAAGAAGGGCAGGGACAGGCATTCTGAATTCCATTGCATAGACTCTTGGGGACTGGTGGACCTCAACACACTGTCCCAGGGCCACCTACTTAAAAACCACCTGGAGAGTCTGTTAAAGACACAGTTTCCTGGGCCCCCACACTGGTTCTGAGTCAGCAGGGCTGGTGTGGGGCCCAGGAAGCTTCATTTTCACCAATAGTCTTGGTGCTATGGAGAGCACAGTTATAAATGCATTACTAAGACATAAAGAGCTGGATATGGAACAATGAAAATGTGTAATTTTCTCATAAAATTGGCTTCCTGTTAACAATGGAGACCTACATCATTCCCCAAGTTTGCACAGTTTTATATGCTTATTTTTAAAAATTGGGGAAATCAAATTTTTAACTGCATATAAGTGCCACTATTCTCACATAGCACTTTATTTTTCTCCTCTGTTCTGTTATTTTCTCTGGCCTGTTTTCATTGTCTGTTTTTCCCCCTAGATTAGACAAATGTTTGTTTAGAATTGTGTTAATTTAGTTATACCTATAAAATTAAAATAATATTAAAGTGAATAATTCAGAAATAATTCTTATTATACTTTCATGGAAAAACAGTTTTATTCAACTTTTTCACATGCACGCTTGACATCACTAGAGTTACCTTTTGAGTAATTTAATACTTTTGCAGGGAAAATCAAATTTTTTAATTTCTAGGATACTTGAGAAAATTTAGAAGCATTTAAGCCCTAATAGCTAGTCGTTGTTGAGGACTGAACATTAAAATCAGAATTTAAAAACAAGGTATGTTGAAAAGTCACAGCCAAAATATTTAACTGAAAAGAGAATAATAATGATGACTTTTTTTGGCTGTTTGAAAATTTTACAGACTTCAAGTATCTTTGTGTCTATATATTGTATATTTCTTTCAAACACAGACAAAAGAGAGAAGGTTATAACATACAACCTTAAACCCATCACCTCGTTTTAATAAGGGCTTCTCTGGTAACTCAGCTGGTAAAGAATTCACCTGCAGTGCAGGAGACCCTGGTTCGATTGCTGGGTTGGGAAGATCCTCTGGAAAAGAGAATGGCTACCCACTCCGGTATTCTGGCCTGGAGAATTCCATGAGTTATATAGTTCCATGGCATCTCAAAGCATGAGACCAATTGAGCGACTTTCATTTTCACTTTAGTTCTAATAATTATTAACATTTTGCTAACCTTGTTCCATGTAGGTTTTCTCCTGCCAACCATCCCCACCACACACCCATACACAAACACACACACACACACACATTTTGAGGCGTTCGGTGGGACAAGTTGTTTTAAAGAGAATACTAGTCACCATGTCATTTCACCCATAAGTACCTTGTACACATTACTAATTGCTAAAGACTGTTTAAAGAACCATATTTATCATGCTACTATTTACACTAAACAAAATTTGCAATTATTCTTTAAATACTGTCTAATAGCTGCTAAATATTTAAGCTTCAAGCTTCCTTGTCTCAAAGGTGTATTCTTACCATTGGTTCGTTTGAATTAGGCCTCATATGAGGGTCACCATTGTCTATTCTTCACAGTCAGAGCCATTCATTGTCACAGATCTTGCACTGTTGGATCAGTTAAAAATGGCCATGGAAATGACTATAACAATGAAACACAGACAAACGTAAGAGAGCTTGACAGTCATTTCAGCGGCAACTCTTAAATGTTAAAAATAATGTTGGAAAAGTCTCATATGGGTTAAGTATGAGTTATATTATGTGATTTACATATATATGATTACATATGTACATAAATACATCTCCATGAAGGCCTGGTATTTTGTACCTGGAGAGATTTAGGTATCAAATTTCAGTGCTCCCAATTCCATTATTGTCTGCAGAATTAACATATTGACCTTCTCTATATGTGTCATCAACCAAATGCATATGCCTCTGATTTTAAGTCCTAATAGCTAGTCAGTGTTAGAGGCTGAACATTAAAATCAGAATTGAAAAATAAGGTATGTTGAAAGTCACAACCAAAAGAAAGTCTCCATTATTCCCTTTTCAGTTAGCTATTTCATTGTACACTTGGGAAGGAATATCCTGGGTATAGATACAAAGAAAATTGAAGCCTATAAGATGTCCTACAGAGCTGAACGTCACAGAATTATTCATATATAGGAGGCTATGATAAGCCAGAAATTCTACCCCTAATTCTAAAATTAGAAGAGGTATCAGTTATTAAAACTGATACTATGATTTAAATACTTGTATGTTTATATATTTTGGCGTAAAGCTTGTTCAGTTCTTTGGTGTCTGGATGGTTTATATTTCACTCATTTGCGTTCATAGAGGAGAAGATGGAGAAAAAGAAGAAAAAGCCAAAGAAGACAAGGGTAAACAAAAGCTGAGACAGCTCCACACACACAGATATGGAGAGCCAGAAGTTCCTGAGTCAGCGTTCTGGAAGAAAATCATAGCCTATCAACAGAAACTTCTAGTAAGATGTTTTAGAATGAATATTGTTTTTGATACATTGTAAGACCATGATCATTCGGGTGCAGTAAACATCCACTGGCCTTCCCTCGGGTGGTAATCAGGGAACCAAGTCAGCCCTGAATGTATATGGTATTTGCCCATCTCAGTGTTTATGTGTTAGAATCAATGTCTTGGTCCATGGCTCCCTATTGTCAAACCCATAATCTCTGCACACATTCACATGACCTGAGAGCATGTGATTTAGTGACTGCCAGCATCTTCCCAAAAGGACCTTTAAAGAGTAAGTTAATTAACATACCCCGAGGCTCCCTCTTTGCAGGACACTATGTAAGGCTCTGCAATATATGATAGCAAAACAAACCTTCTAGGGGACAAGTAATTCATCTTGATGTTTCAGAGTGGGGTTAGTTAATCTTTCTTGAATTGCCCTTTTATTAAAAATCCAGTTATAAAAATATTAATGCAGTGAGCCAACTCTCCAATGATAATAAGAAGATCTATTCAAAATTATTCTTTAAATGGAAATAAGTAAAAAAGTGAAAGAAGAGGGAGAAGATAGTTCTTTATGTAGTGTCCTAAACATTTTTCAGAAATGCTCCTTTAGTTAATAAAATATCTGCTTATATGTGGAAAACAAAAAAGAAGATGTAGTTCTCTATTCCTTTTTATACAGGATGGCATTGTTAAAAATTTTGTCTGAAAGACCTTTTATATGAGTATATATGTATATGTGTATAAATATTATATATTTGTATCGTATAAATAGGAAAAGATTGGGAGATGAATGTCTCAAATAAACGTACATGAGGTACTGACCAAAAATGTCAGACCTAGAAATTAAGAACAACACTCCATAATAAAGCCATTTGAAAGGCAAAATCATATTTAACCTTTGAGGAAAAAAAGACCAAAAGCTCATATAGTATAGAGCTTCACCTATAAGCAAAATGGATTGTTCTGTCATGATGTATTCTAACTGCTTATACATAAATGTATATATACGACATATTTTAAATAATTTACACAGCTTATTAATAGTTAGAATATGCTTTCTTAAACTACACTGAATGTTTCCTATATTATTTAATACAGAGTAGACGGAACGGAAATGCTTTTGAGGCAGCTCCGGATAATCCATGGTTTGATTTGCGGTCCCAGTGGCCACGGCTGCTGGTGTGGTCTGCCTAGGGTGTGAGGTTGTACGGGCGCTGTGATAGGCTGTAGCAGCCCCAGTGGGTTCCTGAGGAGTTTATGTAACTGCAGTTGAACAAAGCAAGTAATTGAGGTTTTTCTCCCCATCCTTCTGTCCCAGAGGTGCCTTCTTTCCTGTTTCTCTTTGCACCATCACATTCTTTGCTCACCTGTTTGCATGCATAAGCCTAATCATGGCCACATCGGGTGCCACAGTGCCTCTCGTGACACCGGTCTTTGTGACCTCCCGGCTCAGATAACCAAAGTCACTAACCCAGACCCTATGACCCAGTCCCACCTTCTAAGGAGAACCAATGTGACTGACCCAATTTGGATGTGGTGGCCATCTTTGGTCCTATAAATGGTGGCAGAACAGTCAGGATCATATGTGGGGAGATGACACCATCCAAGTCGGTTTGTGTCCATGGAGAGAGATAACTAATGAAGTATCATTCTGATTTGGCCTTATAATGCTAAAGCCCCTGATATATTCAGATAGATACTTTCTGGTTATCTCCCACCTAAATTCTTGGTATGTCCCAAAATCTTTTCACTTAAACCTAATTCTGCTCTAATAAGTGTTTTGTACTTTTCCCCCATAGCTCAATAAATGACACCAGGCATTTACTTACTTGCTCAGACCCCAGAATCCAGAAGTTACCCTCTATTGAGTCCTTTCTTTTTCCTACCTCAGATAAATCCAACAATAATTCTCGGCTCTCTCTTTCAAATACATCCAGAGTCTTCCTGGTTCTTACCATTTCCACAGCCACCACTGGTTCAAGCCACCACCATCAACATCCTCTTTCTGCATCCTGCAGTGACTTTGTAACTGGTCCCCTGCCCTCCATGCCTCCAGTCTACTGTAGGCACAGTAGCTGGAATCATGTTTGCAAATCATCTGATCGCATCAAGCCCTCTTCCGCTCCTTCAAGAGCCTGCCATCTCATTTACAGTAAAATAGTAATTCCAGTTATAATAATGTTAATGATTACCTTCCCCTATAGTAACTTATCTAATCCTCATAACAAACTTATGAGACAGGTTTTGTTGTCATCCCCACTTTATACATAAGAAAAGTGATGTTTACAAGAGTGATTAAGTCTCTTGTCCACTTCCCGCAGTGAAGAAGTGGTGGGGTCAGGCTTCACACCCAGGCAGTATGGTCCCAGCAGTCAGACACTGAACCACTGCACTAAGGGGCAACACTTTTTCTTTTTTTTTAACATTTCTTTTGTGTTTATTGAGATATACCTTACAAGCAACCGTTCAGTCTACAGACCTTAATTATACAGCTCAGCTGGATAAATGTTTACACACATACCATCTGTGTAGTGACCGTTATCCACAGCAGAAAGCGCAGACTTTTTATCAAAGGCCTACAGAACGCTGTCCCCCACTCACCTCTCTGACCTCATTCCTTCCCACTCTCTCCTCCTCCCACTTTGCTACCTCCCCGCTATCCATCAAACACAGCAGCATCCCTCCGAATTCAGGACCTTTGCCCTCCAAACTCTTTCTATGACGTTGCCTTCCCACAGTTGTTCACTTGATTACTGCCCTGTGGGCATCTAGGCCTCGGCTCCAATGTCACCTCCCAAGAACCTTCCCTGACCACCTATCCAGATAGTACCCCCTTCCCTAAGTCCTTAGTCTGATGCATTTTTCTTGAGAGCATTTACCGTTCCCTGAAATTAGGCTATTTTTTGTTATCTGTGAGTGTGCTTCTTTATTTGTCTACTCCGTGATGGTTTAAGTTTTCTTATTCACTATTATGTTGACAGCACCAAACATGGGACTTAATAAATGATAGGCCCGCAAGAAACAGTTTTCGGTAAATGCATGAATACTTTATTTCAATTGCCTTCAAATTTCAAATCTCTTGATTCAATGACCTTTTAATAATTTTTTTCACCTTCAGAACTATTTTGCTCGCAACTTCTACAACATGAGAATGTTAGCCTTGTTTGTCGCATTTGCGATCAATTTCATCTTGCTCTTTTATAAGGTACGTACGTCTTAGTCTTTTAATAACCAGTATGAAACTACAAGTAGACTGAACTGGATGTAATGATTTGACAGATCCACTAATAAGCACACGAACATCTTTTCTGAAATTTATTTTGATGAAAGAGAAAATCTGAATCTCAGGTACATCACTGACTGTCTGGGACAGCAAGGATAGATTAGCTCCCTCGCACTAAGTGAGAAATGCCCCCACTGAAGAATGTGGGATTTTAGAGGGTTTGCCCACAGTACCTGTAGCCTGATTTGGCTTGATATGTCGCATGTATCTTGTGGTATGGCATACCTGTATTCCATTAAATTCTTTTGATCACTGAGAAGACAACTTAGCCATCTAATTTTCCCCTGCATGCATTTTAACCCTCATAACTGGTTAGACTAGAGGGAGTTTTTAAAATATGGTCATTATTTGCCATTTCTATTTCTATTTTTTTCATTCTATTTTTCTATTTACAACGCTGTCTAAGTTTCAGTTGTATGGCAAAGTGATTTGTTTATGTGTGTGTGCGTATACACATATTTTCTTTCTTAGATTCTTTTTCATTATAGGTTATTATAAGATATTGAATATAGGTCCCTGTGCTGGGTTTTTGAAAAGCTATCTTTTCAGCCTGTGCTTAGTCTTTTCATCACGCAGTGGCTTCACATCCAGCTCTTTGCCCATAAGGCTGAGTTCCCATTGTTTCTCGTTCACCCTGATCTCTTAGAGAAAATGAACTGACTGTTCTCTAAATGGTTTGAATCAGGTCTCCACTTCTTCTGTGGTTGAAGGAAAGGAGCTACCCACTCGCAGTTCAAGTGAAAACGCCAAAGTTAGCAGCTTGGACAGCAGCTCGCCCAGAATCATTGCAGTGCATTACGTGCTGGAGGAGAGCAGTGGCTACATGGAGCCCACACTGCGGATATTAGCCATCCTGCACACGGTCATCTCTTTCTTCTGCATCATCGGATACTACTGCTTGAAAGTAAGATAGTAAGGCACCGAGGAGCTTGTGTGTGTGTCCGCATGCATGCATGTTGCTCTGGGGCGGCAGAGTCTGAGATGGAAACTGCAGACACACAGTTTATTAGGGAATGTTCCATCAACACCGGTGGGGCAAAGGGAAGAGGCAGCATGGGGAAGAGAGAACAGAACCAACAGGGCATGTCACAGCCTCTGTTCTGAAGTTGAGACACCCCTGCAGGGTGGGCCTGGGCTGGGGGCATCATTGGAGCCTGGCCTTTAGAGCTCTGTGTTGACCGGTCACAGGCTGCGGGCTGCCATGGGAAGGGGATGTGGCTGTGACATTGTAGTTTTGTTTTTGTTTCTCCCCCCACAGTAATTATTCACATGCGGAAAATTTCACCTGTAACTTGACAGCACAACAGTGACCAACCCACTATGTACTAGCAATGTTCGGTGTAGTGAAAATACTAGAAATGTATCATATTTGACCTCCAAGTCGTCTCAGTTGTTCTGCTATCAGGCACATGTCTCTCACCATCCTTGGCAGAAATGCTTCACACATCACCCCAGCGTCTTTCCTGAATCCTATATGGGAGTAGTATAGTTTGGTGACTAGAACTCAAGGTCGTCTCTCCAAGTGCTCAGAGCTTCACACTACCTTTGCACACCTCTTTTATCTTTTCCTAACATGGCACTGTTAGGCTGCAGGGCTTTTGTTTCACTGTTCCCTGCTTCTGACTAGGAAGCTTATACAAGACTTTTGGAAAACTAAGGTCCAGAGTAAATGATTAGAATGTAAAGTTTTCTTCAGAAACACCTCTACCTCCCTTTCCTTCCCTTGTTTTATGAGAGGGACAGGGGGCTGTTCTTAGATACTCCTACCATGTTTGCATCTTTTTTGCATCTGTGTCTTGTGTAAACTCTGTGCATATGAAAAGAGTGTCAGTAAATTCTGGAGACATTTTGGCAAATTGACAAACATTTCTGCTGATGTTGAAATTAGAATTTATTTCAAAATAGCATATATAGGCATGCTGAGCATGCAGTTATTAAATAGATTTTTCAAAGCTCTGAAATTTTTTAAAAGTATGCATTTTGGAACATTATAACAGTGCTATGTTTTATTGCATTCATATATATATATGTATATATTATATGCAAAAGAAGAAATTTTATATAATCTTTTTCTCAATATTTAAAATTTATTTCATTAATGCAAATTATCTATGAACCTCTCTGTATTTAAAAGCACATGCATACATATATCTACACTATCTTCTGTTTTTCTAAAACCTCTAGATGCCTCTTTCTGCCTAAATATGGCTGGTTCATTTTCACTCATTTTTTTACTTTCCTGGAAGTAACTTGGGAAATATTTCTTTCCAAAAGCTGTTTTGTATAGATAGTGACCACCAGAGATGCCGGTTAATGTAAACTAATTTTAACATGTTTATTTTTCAAATGTAGGTCCCACTGGTTATTTTTAAGCGAGAAAAGGAGGTAGCTCGAAAATTGGAATTTGATGGGCTTTATATTACAGAACAGCCTTCAGAAGATGATATTAAAGGCCAGTGGGATAGACTCGTAATCAACACACAGTGAGTAAAGAATTAGATGAAACATTTCTGTGCTCAAAAAATTTCAGGGCATAAAATACTTTGCCAGAGTTCCTGCAGATTTGTCAAAAGTTTAGCAGAAGTGAATAATAGTTATATATTCAGCCAAGAAAATCCAATGACTGAGCTCCATCATCCTCTTAATGGATGCCATCAATTTTTGCCCTCTGTGTTCTGATTTCCTCCATCAAAAATGGCTTTAAGTCCATTTCCACGGCGGTAATGGAACTTAACATCCATTACTCAGTGTTCAGGGATGTGTGTAGCTCAAGGTACACAACCTGCAGTGCAGGGTTATCTCACAGAAAAGCATAGAGGAAGCCAAAATTATTCATTAAGGAAAGGGATGTAGCATTAAAGGCAAAAGTATTGGATTTCACACATTTAAGTTGGAAATTTTTAGTTGGTATCATCCAGCAGTCTGGCATATACCTAGCTAAGCATTATGACATGTAAAATATGACAGAAAAACAAGTGCTTTTTCTGTGTACTAATTATTTAGCCTTACGAGATCAAGATCCAAGGGACTAGCTTTTGCTTCAGATATAAATCCATCATTGAAGTCTAATTTACACTATTAGAGGTATTAATGATACAATATTTTCTAGTAGTTTGTGCTACTTGAGTGAAATAGATTCTTTTTAATTGTAATTAGTTTTTTTAATTCTTAAAAAGTTATGATTTCTAGTAAGTTCAAATGGGGCTGATGTATATGTGTGTTATAAACATTTACTCTAAATGCTCAATATTTTGTTTAGCAACTCTATTTACTAATACTAAATCCAATCAAGTCTGTCCCCTTAGGTGAATTCTTAAGATGCCAGGATCATGTGATGTTAATATGCTCAGTTTCCTTGAGAAAAATTGGTGGTAATGAGTTGTTTTTAAAAACTTCATAGGAGAAACAGTGACAGATTTTTAGATACTTTAATTTTTAAAGACAATTGACAAAGCAATGTATATATTGACATACATAAATAAAAATATAACTCCTTATTAATAAATATGTTCATATTTTATCCATAACAATATTAGTCCATATTTTTTGTGATTTACATGGATATATTAACATTTAAAATAATATTTAATATTCTTATAGACAAATTATGAAATAAGATGGGAAAAATTCATTTTAATTTCTGTGAATGAAAGAACACATTTGCATATTATTTTTAGTATTTTGTTTATTCCAAACAATATATATTGTTATTTATCATTTTTTAAATGATACTATATTTTACTTCTGTGCTTTTATATCTTTTAGGTCATTTCCCAACAACTACTGGGACAAATTTGTTAAAAGAAAGGTAATACTACTTAGAACACTTTAAATTTTCTATTTTTTCCCAAAGTGCAATTCAGATTTGAATTTGCTGTGGCTCATATGTAGAATGAGATATTGAGGTATGCTTTATCTGTCAATGTCATTTCAAAATGGAAATGGGATTGAATATGAATTTCAAAAATTTCACCAGAAATCCATACTCTGCAGCTAAAAATTAAATAAGCATGGCTCATCCACCTATCCTCTGACACAGGTGATTAAACAGTGCTCAGCCTGTACATTAAAAAGAACTGGTAAGAATTTTCTCTGAGATTGGGTAACTGACTGAAGGTTCTTTTCTGATAAGACAGCTGAGTTACCAGGGCTGGAGTTCTCCCTTATAAAGAAGTAAAGTTGTTTTATAACAACAGAGGACTAAATTTTATTTACTTTACATAAACTTCAAAGACTTTTTATTCTGATAGTTTTTTTCTTCTGATGCACATCATAGGATGGTAGGAGGAAGACAGTAAAGACTGTCAGTTCTGATTTTGAGAGTCAAGGATTTATCTATGCTCTTCCTACCACACATTATTTAATGTAGATCACTTTTTAAAAAAAAAAGATAATAATACATACACAGTACTTGTACATTGTAAAATACAGTAAACATTATTTTGCATCTCCTTCTTATTCCTCGAACCCTCCAGTTGCCAAGTCGAATCAATTCATGCCGTGTACCATAATGAGTTGTAGCTCCAGTGTATATATATGGTCTGCGGTAGAATGGCCACAAATATCTGCTGAATGAAGTGATCTTTTTCCCCTTTGATTCCACCAGTTTAGTGCGACTCAGAGGGTGGTTGGTGACTAGCAGCTGCAAATTTTTTGTTACCAGTCTGAGGGGAGAAAGTGAGTTTGCCAAGAATTTAAATCAAGTACATCATTTAAAATGAAGCACATTAAAGAAAACAGAACAACGCAAAAAACCCTCGAGACTTTCTAGTTGGAAGGGGCAAAATGTTTGCTGATTTTCATTTTGGTGCAAGTTTTTTGTCTCCTTGTGACCACAAAGTAGTAGCATTGCACTAATGCAGATGAGTGCATCCAAATTAGGTCAGAGCTTTGAAAGAATAATTTTTAAGTAATTTAAAATAGATGATTTGAATATTTTATTCATATTAAGTATTTAACAGTATAAAGAGGCAACTTTAAGTTATCTCTAAAGGAAATGATATATCTAGAGTCAAATAAGTAGACAAATTGTAATTGCAGCTAAGACTCTCCATGGCATTCCTGCTCTGGGGTCCAATTTGTCCTCCTGGGCGAGAATATAACCCCTGAAGAAGTCCCACTCAGATCAGCCCAGCCCCTTTTCAGTACTGTGAGAATAATGCAAAACAAATTGTTTTAATGAGCCTAAATAGTATACATTCATGGGATTTTGAGCTACCATTGCTCTTTGATGTTTTCTTTCAGTTTACCTGATTGTCCACATTCCAAAAATGCTCATTTTAATTTCTGCTAATCCTTTCTTCCTTTCTGTTTATGTATCTTTCCGTCACCTAATCTTTTACTTTAACATTCCCCCTCCTTTCTCTCTGGTTCCCAATGCCTCTGTTTCTCCTACATCCCTTTTCCTTGCTTTCTTATCCCTCTCTTGCTGCCAGTTCTCTCTCCTTCTGGATTTCTCTCATTACTTTTCCTGTTGCCTCCACTTTCACTGAAATGCAGGATCCGCATGGTATATAAACCCTAGGCCAAGAGTTGCTATAGAAGAGACAGAGGTACTGAGCTCACAGGTGATCTGTGAGCCCACGTCTCAGCACTGATTTAAAAACCCAGCACTTGGGCAAAGCCAGGCAAATGTGATGGGGCAGAGGAGCAAGGAAATCAAGGGGGGTTGCTGAGAAGTGATTCTAGTGATGGATAAAGCATCTATACTAGAGTTAACTGAGGGCCTGAGGATGGTGACACGGTTTCAGGTTCAGGTGGAGAGCACAGAGGGAAGACCAGCATGTCGTGACCATCCCAGTGGCGGGCTGTGCTCTGTGCAGGAGACCTTTGCTGAGAGCCAGCCTTGCCTGGATGCTTCCTCACCCGCTCTTTTGCCAAGCTGACCAACCCTGGGCATGTGACATTCTCTAAGATACAGTTTCTTTGTCTGCAGAGCAGGATGCGAATAAGAGGAAACTTCCATATTGTAAGAGCCCCATGATGGAAAACAAATCAAAATTCTTAGCATAATTCCCAGCATAAAGTATGAATTTGGTAGAAGTTACCTTATTCCATTACCTCCCACCACCTCTTTACCCATTTCCTTCAGCCTGTCCTCTTCTATTTGCATGCCTTCCTCTCTTGCCTAAGAAATCATGTTCTTCAGCTAGGTATTATTTAAAATGCTTTAAGTAGAGTTGCCTGGCAGTCCAGTGCTTAGACCCCACATTTCCAATGCAGGGGGCGCAGGTTCGATCCTGGTCGAGGAACTAAGATCCCACATGCTGTGCAGCATGCCCTAAATAAATAAATGCTGTTAAATTCACTTAGATCTTAATAGTATGATCATAGGACATGAGCTGTAAGTTAGATTTTTAAGTGAACTTGAAAGTAAGACATATATTATGTGTTAAAATACTCTGATGTTTGTATGTACATACATAGATGAGACTACTTAATGGTGGAGGTCTGTAAAATGCTTCTATTCTTGCCCCAGGTTATGGATAAATATGGAGAGTTCTATGGCCGAGACAGAATCAGCGAGTTACTTGGCATGGACAAAGCTGCCTTGGACTTCAGTGATGCCCGGGAAAAGAAGAAGCCAAAGAAAGACAGCTCCCTGTCAGCTGTGTGAGTGTTAATTCTGCTCTATTCAAGATGTGTGTAAAAAGGAGGGAAAGTGAATACACTTCTGAATTTGCTAGAGCATTGATTTCCTTTCCTTCAGTGTCAGAAGAACAGAGAGATGAGAGAAACAGTATATATACAGAGTCTGCTTTTGTACTTCTGAGCTCTGGAATCATTAGATTTAATCAATAACTTTTGAACATGTCTTTTTTTGTTATTTATATAAAGCAAGAAAAAAAGATTTATGTTCTTAGTTTGATTTGCCTTTTTACCCCTAAATACCACTTAAGTCAAAGTCAGAGGTACAAAAACATAATATTTGACTATGTTTTCTTAAAGCTTCCTATTTGAAAAGAAGTTAATTTTCTTATTTTGGAAAAGGGAGTCATGTAGGCCTTGTATTAGAAATATTCAAAGTTCATATCCTTTTATTATAATTGTTATATTTTATTTAAATAGCAAAGACTTGGTACCATGTTATCATACTGTTACTTAGAAAGTTTACATTAAAATGAGGCGCCCTTATATAGTATTTGCATGGAATGTTATGATATAACTAGGAGAATGTAAACTGGTTGACTTCACCAGAGACTGACTTTCACACACACGTGTAGTAGAGTATATGTATATATACATCTATTTATATTTTATGAATTTAATAAACTGTAACCTGAAAATAAATGTAAAGCCCATATGCTTTTAAAAAGTAATTTTTTATTGTAGTCACAACAATTTTAGAAAAAACAGTGGTTACCATCCCTTATTTAAGGTGTATTTAAGGTGTCAGTCAACTAGGTATGTGATGATTTCTTTGAAAACATAAATATTTAAGGTTCTGTAGAGCAGTGTTAGATTGTCTTAGATAAATATTTTAGTTAGCATTAAAAAGGACTCTTTGGCTGACCTATCTTTTTGGTCATGTTTTTTTTTCTCCCTGAAACCTTGGTTAGAGCTAGTTGAGTCTTTAAAAATAATGTGAACCCAGTTGAAAAGTAGTTCAATAAGCAAATATGTAACAGAAATTATGAACTTAAGTTTAAAGTATTATCTGGTACTTTAAGAAAACAAATACGTTTCTTAAAGACCAAATCACCAAATATAAAAAGAAACACAGTTGATAACCCTTAGGCATTAAGACCTTTATGTTAGAATATTATGTAAAACAAGGACAGTGGTGAAAAGTTTGCTGAGTTTCCCACTAGCATTTTCAGATCCCTGATAAGCAAGGTAGAATTAAATATTTTTACTGAATTACGCATTTTACATGGTCATATTTGTGACTCTGGAAAATAAGTCTGAAAAAACAGAAAAGTTTAGACTACTGTTTTGCTATGAACAGTTGTAAATTAGTGGAATTTTCCACTGTTTTACATAGTAGATATTTGCAGGTTTGACCCCTAGAAAAGTACGAAGAAATTAATGTGGACTTTATTAATATCATTAAATAGGGATAATGAAATTACAGTCAGCTAGTAAATAACACACATTACTAGGAAAAAATTTACATGTAGTATTCCTTTATTAAAGTGTTTTAAAAGATGGAGTTTTAAAAGATTATCTGGTTTCTATATGAATAGTATCTTAATGTGAACATTTGCATACAAGGATGATTTATGTATGATTTATGATCAGGTATCTCTGTGTGCATGCATTTATCAGTCAAACATAGAGGACTTGGTATGTGCACATTTGGGCTTCCCTGGTGGCTCAGTGGTAAAGAATCCACTTGCCAATGCAGGAGACATGGGTTCAATCCCTGGGTCAGGAAGATCCCCTGAAGAAGTAAGTGGCAACCTCCTCCAGAATTCTTGCCTGGGAAATTCCATGGACAGAGGAGCCTGGCGGGCTAGTCCATGAGGTAGCAAAATAGTTGGAAATGACTTAGCGACTGAACAACTGCAGCGACAAATGTGCACATTTAAATAGGTGGCCAACTTGCCTCCTGGGGTGGAATGGCCTCCAACAGCCAGAAAGCCTGCATACTTCTTCACTATGTGTCTTTATGGAGTGAGGGGGGAGCTTCTATCTCAGAGCTGTCTGGCTTCTAGTTTACCTCTGAACCAAGCCCTGTGGTTGGGGAGGCCATGACTGGTCTAGATCAGCTGCGCTGCATCCCTGCGGGTGGAGTCAGCTCTGCCCAGAGAGCATTACCGCCGCCATTGGTGAGAAGAGAGTACTGTGTACCACAAAATACTTCTCATGCAGTTGGTAGCGACTTGCTACCCTAATGAATGATAGGGATAGAAAAGAACTAATCATAAGAATAAGTTTTTAAATAAAGCACAAAACTACCATGGGAAATTCAGACATCCTGATAAAACCCTTATTTTATTTTGGATTGTTTTCATGGGAAATAATTATGCTCTCATGCAAAGTGTCCCAGATTGTTTGTTTTTTCATCTTTTTAAGAAAAAAATATTGTTATGTTGAGACCTATTGTAAATATTCATGAAACTTTAAAAATGATTATTTAAAATAACAAAATTACAACTCAAAGACAGTTTTATTTCCTTAAAAGTAAAAGATCCTAGGCTAAAGTAAATTAAACCTTAACTCCAAGGGGAAAAACCTCCTATGAAGTCAACTTTAGATGATAAACTATGTATCACTGCACTTATAATTTAAGATTGGCCTAATTAAAGAAATGATTAAAAAAGCAATTAAAGACTAAAACAGTTTCTCTAGAGAAGCCCTTTTGAAAATAGCACTAAAAGTTACATCATATTATTATATCAATTCCTAGAATGTTGGGAAGGCTAACAAAATTATAATTTCTAGCCCTATAAACCAGTGCAAGTTCTGAAAAAAGAAAGCTGAAAAGTATATTTTAATACATGTCTATTTTATTCTGCAAAGATCAAAAATATTTATGTTGCAATTCATTCATTCAACATTATCCAATATTATATGATACATTCAGTGTATCATATAATGTGCTTGGTGATGGGGATTTTAGAGACTAGTGAGAGAGGTGTAAATACATGTACATACATACACACATACAGCTACAAAACTGTGGGAAGTGACTATAAAGGGAGGTGACTCCAAAGTGCTGTGGGAACCAAGGGAAAGGGTTAAATTCCTTTTCGGATAGAGAAGGATGTGAGAAGGGGCATTTCTGAATTCAAAAGGAAACAAAAACAAAACCAATAAGCCCTTTTACTGACAGAATCAGTACAGTTATAAAGTAAATGTGGACATTTATGCAGGTTTTTATTAGTTGAACTAAAAATAATTCTGTTGGTATGCAATTATAAATGTATAGTGAAAGTTAGAGAGGAAAGTCTTGATAAACCTATGTTGGTTAATTTGTACAATGTTCAGGAATAATTGTTAGATGTAAAGTGTTTATCTTACATTTAATGTAGAGAAAAGAAAAGGTCAAAAAAGCCTATTTTTAAATAATAGAAGATAAAATGACGCTTTGTTTTGTTTTCTAAGATTCCTCTAAAAAAATCTCAAAGCTCTGGAATACATTGTCCAACGGAGCTCTCAAGCTCTTCCCTGGGCAGCTGAACTAGAACTAATCTTCTGAGATGGTTGCCAGCCCTACCCCATCCCATGGGGAGTGAATGCCAACAGGCTCTTGCAAGCCTGTGAGCCTTTGGTTCATGTACATATCTGCAAATTCTTTTGTTTTTCCAGACTGAACTCTATTGATGTGAAGTATCAGATGTGGAAACTAGGAGTCGTTTTCACTGACAACGTAAGCTACCTTCAATACCACAAAGTAAAACGCACTCTGATTAGATGAGTTTGCTGGTTTTCATCAGGTGGAAAGATGGCTACTTAAGAAAGTTATTCAAACATCGGTTCATTTAGTACTGACCATATCTGAGAAAGACCCACAGAAGTACATGATTCATCAGCCCATCTCTCATTCCATTTCTTTCAACAGCTGAAAGATTAAAATGAAAATATATTTACACAAGAAGATGAAACTGAGATGAAAATTCATGTGTATTTTCATTCAGGTTTTAGTTGAACAATGGCATTCTTCAAAATTTTTACAGATGTTAGAAAGTTCTCAATAAGTTTCTAAAAGTTTTTCTTAACATTAGTTGCAATCCATTTGTTTCTGCCAAGTACATTATTGTGTTCTTTTTCTTGATGGATCTTCCTTTTATCAAAGAGCCTATGAGTAAAACATAGGACCCACATATATGTACAAATATTATGAAAAAAATCACCCATGACTAAAAGCCACCAGCTGTCCAAGGCAAAGAATCACATTATACTACCTCATTGGTTCAATAGCCTGACGTTTTTGACTCTTCGAATTTTCAGTTTAAATAACTGTTACTGTCAATTGTTTTTAGTGATACTATTTGCTGCTGGGGAGTTGTGGGAGAGAATCACGAAACATGGCTGAATACATTGACTACAATTTTTTCTGTAGATCTCGGCTCATCCCCTCATTCTTGCTTCTTACTTTTTTTACCATCTTCTCACATCCACTCAGAAAGGAACGTAAGAACATCCCCTAAGTCCTTCTGCTGTTCTCTCTTCTGTGCTTTCTTCCTTGGACATCTCATTTAGTCTAAAAAAATCTCACTCTAATTTTAGCACAGACTTTTATAGTGAACCTTACTTCCATTCTCCTAAAGACCTGTGACACCCCTCCCCTGCATACTCTAACCTCTGTCTCCACCCCTGCCTCATCCAGTCATGGCCCAGAATCCTGGGTATCTTAGAGAACTCTCCAAAGAGCTCAAACTCAAGTCTTGAAATATCTTTTGTCAACTGCTAGTTAAGGTATCTTTCAGCTAACTTTTCACCTAACAGTGGAAGCAGCTTCCCTGGATAAAAAGAAGGTCACCTCAACTCAGCCACATGTGGCAACATATAAAGATATTTTGGGTTGTCATGACTGGGAAAATGGAATGCTAGTGGCAACTGATGAATAGAGACCAGGGATGCTGTTTACAAACCATCCTACAATGCACACGATGGTACCCATGACAAAGAATTAACTGGCCCAAACTATCGATAGCGCTGAGGCTGATTGATATAAGCTGCTGTTGAATAGTAAGTCAATTCATTTTTCTCTGTGGGAGAATAAATAAAAACAACCAATCTAGTGTAAAGGAGAGAATGGATGGCATTGAACCCTGCAGAATGAACTAAATAAAAATAAGATACACAAACTCATATAACTAATTGGAATTATATGAATAGATAATCAAAAGATAAAGTCAATGGAGCAGTTAGAATATCAGAGTAGCTTTTGACAATAATATATATTCTATTTTCTGACATTCTTTTCTCTCATTTCATCTTAATAGTCCTTCCTCTACCTTGCCTGGTATATGACCATGTCCATTCTTGGACACTACAATAACTTTTTTTTTGCTGCTCATCTTCTGGACATTGCTATGGGATTCAAGACATTAAGAACCATCTTGTCATCAGTAACTCACAATGGCAAACAGGTAAAAGTTTATCTTTTCTTTCCCCTGCAAAAACTTAAAAACTAACAAATATTCCAACGGAAGTAAAACCAAACCTCAAATGACAGTGTACAGTTTTAAAGCCTTTGTGGATAGAGGAGCTGTGCTTTTTCTCCTAGAAACCATAAGGATTTGTAGTTTGGGAGCCCCCTAGACCTACGTTCAAGTCTTGGTTTGACTGATTTAGCTTTGTGACCCTGGATAAATTATTTACCATTCCTAAATCTCAACTCCCTCATTTTGAAGGAAAACAACAAAAGTACCTACCTTGCCAGGGTTTTGTGAGAATTTGAAATAAAAACATAAACGTGGAGGTCTTAGCATAGGCCCTGGCACAGTAAATTCTCAGGAAAATGGTTATTGTTTTATTCCTAATATGGTATTTGCTATGTTTGATACTGTGGGGAAACCAAAGTATGCTACAACATCCTAACACACTAGTTGCATTATTAATAAAACAGATGCTGCATCTGTAATTTAATACAGTATTTTAAACCGGATATTCCTGGGCTCTTTTCTCCACTTTTATATTGGGCAAAAAGAATAATAATGTTTCACACCTGACAGGTCATGCTTACTTGGAAGAAAGTTGGCTTAATTTCAGATAATCAGCTTATGTTCTAATGCAACACACTTGTAATGTTAAAGTGTTCATTATTAATAAACTTATCAATTCATTCTCTATTTATCAAGTGTCCACTGAGAGGTAACACATTCTATGTTATTTACTTGGAATAAAAGAGTCCTTCTTTTTCCAGAATTTTATAATCCACCATATTTTAAAATTGGTGCCCTTCCTAAAACCTTGAACTATATCCACAGTTAAATTCACATTATCATGACCTTCAGTTTTCTAAATTTCAGCATACTGTTCTTATATATGTCACTCTAGTTTCTGAATATGAGTATGGTATGCATGGCACGGCATAAATCCAGTGACAAAAACTATACTGTGATTATTTGTTGGTCAGTTAGTAGATTAATTTTGAGCTCCAAGCATATTCAAAGAATTGGAGATGCTGAATCTGTGGAGTGTTTTCACACAAAAAATCTAGCACTATTCTCAATTTCTAAACTTTTGCTTGTTTCTAAATTCTATTCCCTCTCTTTTTGAGGTATCAGATTTCCATTTGCAGAGATATAGAGAGCTTAGTCTTATAGTAAACATGTAAAATTTACAGTGGCTTTGTACTTAATTTATAGGAGTGAAGTAAGCCCTCTATTAAGACATGTTTTATTTCAGATGATTATAAAGTGATTTTTATAAGACTTAATATATGCCACCACAACATAAGGGGTATGTTGTAATCAGAGGAAGTTGACATAAAAAATAATGTATTTTAGTGTGCTTAGAATTTCTATGATGGAACCAGAAAAGTATTTTCACCAACTTGGTGGAAAGCACATTTAAAAAATATACATGAAAGTGAAACTGTTTTGCTCAGTAGTGTCTGACTCTTTGCAACCCCGCCAGGCTCCTCTGTCTATGGAATTCTCCAGGCAAGAATACTGGAGTGGGTAGCCTTTCCCTTCTCCAGGGGATCTTCCCAAACCAGGGATTGAACCCAGGTCTCCCGCATTACAGGCAGATTCTTTATATCCGAGCCACCAGGATAGCCCCCAAAATATTCATATACAAATTATGTGTATATTCATATATATAAATATTCCCAAAATGTGTTTATATATACATGCATATATATATATATATATATAGTGTTTAGTTTGGAATTAAAAATTACGTGCAGCTGAAAGAAGACCTTTCAGACTGTGAATTTTATTTATACAACGAGAAAATTAGCCTTTAATACCAAATAACTAACACTATTTTGAAGTGTTTTTCCCAGTACTTCCTTGGCAGTCCAGTGGTTAAGACTCTGATCCTTCCAGTGCAGGGGGCATGGGTTCAATCCCTGGCTGGGAAACTAAGATCCTACATGCTATGTGGCATAGCCAAAAAAGTAAAAATGTAACTAAAGGAGTCTTTCCCTTTGATCACTGCTTTATAGTAACAAAGCCAGACTTCTTAGTTTTTATTTTTTTAATATTTATATTACATACTATTAACAGTTATTCATTTCCAGGTGTTAGAAGAAATTCCTATTTTAGGATGTTATTGAAGGAAAACATGATTTACAACCCCTCTTACTATCATAACAAAAATGAGATAGTTTTTATTAGGAATGTAAATTATTTAAAAGGAACAGACCTTATGAAAAGAAAGTATTTGGTATAGTATCTACCACCAAATATTTAGATAATAGAAAAATGAACATATTAAGCTGCTTATTAATATTATTAAAATAATTATTTTAAATAATTAAATTTTATTAAAATAAATATTAATTAATAATTATCCAAATTGAATTTGGATAGGAAACTAAATCAGCGATTTTTCATATTCCAGTTATAGCATGCCTTTATTAGCCAATCAAGTAGTCAAGTTTTACATAAAGTAATCTGACAATGTGCTAAAATAAACAGACCATGAAAATAGGCTTCCCCACTGAGGGTATAAGAAAAGGATGATTATAAGGTGTGGATTCCATTAGCTTTTAGTCAGTAAATCCACTGATTTGTATTTCTAATATATGTTCAATGTCACATTGCTTTCCAGCTTGTATTAACTGTTGGCTTATTGGCTGTTGTTGTATACCTATATACTGTCGTGGCATTCAATTTTTTCCGAAAATTCTACAATAAAAGTGAAGATGGCGATACACCAGACATGAAATGTGATGACATGCTAACGGTAAGTTCACACACTCTGATCTCATATGAGTGAAAAAAATTCTCCTGCTTATTCGGTTCAAAGAACTGTATACTTATTCTTTCAGAGTGCAAAATATAAAGTAGTGTATACAGCAAAAAGCTGTGTGGCTTTTTAAAGATTTTCATGTTTTGTGGAACATGGAGCATTTCTGCCAGTTTTGCACATCTGCTGCGTCAGCCTGATAATCAATAGAATACCAAGTAAAGTCCTTAGAACTGGAAGGATTAATGTAAACCCTTTAACCCATTGTTCATATATTCTAGGACAGCAGGTAAAGTTATTTCCTTGTAGAACATTTTGAAGGCTTAGGTATTTGTTCACCTTAATGATGTTAGCTGAAATTACTGATGTCCAAAAGTACTTTTTATATTGAGTATCCTGGCTTAAATTACTCTTACTCTTGATTTTAAAATCAACAGACATTAAAGCTTTTATATTGTTTTATCACTCTTCTGTAACCTGCATCTTGGATACTGGCAAATCAGAAATTACCATACATGGGATCCTAGACTAGGAAGTAAAAATTAGACAATATATTAACCATTACCTGGAAGTAGATGAATCCTTCAATGAGCTCCAAGTTGAGACATGTATACCACTGAGGTTGGTATAAGTTAAAGAGATAGATATAATGGTGCTAAAATTACTCTAGGAAAAAATAAACATCTCAAAGGAATAATGAGACAGAACTACTAACATTATAAAAGACTAGTAATGAAGACAATTTTCATACTAGAGAATGACAGAACAATGGAATAGTCTAGAAATAGGTTTAGATACACACGGAAATTAAAAGAATGATAAAAGTGGCTTTAGAAATTATAAAATGAAAAATAAGTCAATAAATGGTAGAAGTAAGTACCATGGACATGCTTTTGGGGGAAAATTGATAAAAATGAATGCCAGCCAAATTCTTTACATCAAAATAAATCCCAAATGAAATATCAATAAATAAACTTCAGTGCAAAAGAAAGAAAAAATGAATGAAAGTTAAAACAGAATTTGACTTTTGAAATAATAACAATTTTTTAATGGGGAAAGGAGTTTGTATGACATAAAACCTAGGACTCATGCAAGCACAAAAAATTACTTTAAGATTTTCCTTATAGTTGTTTCTTTTCAAAGGCAGATGACAGGCTAACAAAAACACACTGAACACTGTAACAAAGAGCCAGTTTCCGTAATTTATAAAGTCTTAACCACATCCAGAAGAAGAAAAACAAGCAAATTATATGACTAGATAATTCACTGTAAAATAAATTGAGGTTGTAAATATGGAAAGATGCTCAGCTTTATCATAAGTTTAAGAATGCAAATCAAAACACTCAGTTGCCACCTAAAGACTGTTAATACCTAGAGTTATTGAATTGATTGAAAAACTGGCATCTTCCTGAACATTAGTAGGAAGTTAACAGCAATTTTAGAGAAATTTTATAATGATTATCAGATTTTTAAGTGTATTAATCTTTGATTTATACTTATGTCCCACTGCTATTAACTGATCTAATTTCATTCATAAATATGTCTCTGTATATTCAAGGATATTAGTTGCTATCACAAATTGAAATAATATAAATTATCATCTATAGGGTCCTAATTAAATAAATTATGGTAGATCCATATAATGGAAAAGTATGTAGCTTTTTCGAATAATAGATATGTTTGAATATGCTAATATGCAAAGACATACAAATTGTATTTAAGTGGGGTAAAAAAGCAAGATCCTGAACAGTATTGTGATAGAAGCCTAACGTACAAGATCACACACTCATACAAATATATATATTAGATATGTTGGACTATGTGTATGATTTTTCTGGAAGGATACATAAGAAACTGTTAACAAGTGTTCTTACAGGAATTAGGGTCACAGATAAAGGAGAGAGAAAACTTAGGCGCTGGCAGACTGCCTAATCACTAGTAATAACCTTCACCAGAGTCGCTAACACCTCTTCCTGCTTCTCCACATCCCTACCCTGCCATTCCAGGCCCAGGGAGGAAAGTACTTTAGAGATCCTTCAACTCCTCTTCTGTGTGCTGCCTTTAAAACCACATTGTTGTCTGTGTCCCGTGACCCTCAAGACTTGGGGTAGTGGCTGGCCAGAGGCAGGCAGGGGAGTGGGGGACTGCAGGAGGCAACAAGACACAAAGGGCATTTGTGCCTACACTGACCCACGGGAGATCCATCTCTGTGGGAGAAACACCACAGAGGTTCTAAATCTCAGAATTCATAAGCCTTGGGTCATAAAGTTTGTCTGGAGTCATTCAGCCCCAGAGGGTATGATGTTCAGTGAACCCCTCAAGACTGATGGAAAGGAGGAGTGGTTTCAGACAGGGATATGCAGTGGCCTGTGTTACAGAGTGGGAACAATATGTGACTTAGTTTCCCCTCTCCCACCACGGCAAGACCACCTCCCACCCCCGCTGCCAAACGTCCTGGACTCTCCTTGTCACATCATGAGTCATCGTTGACCCTGTTCAAGTTGTTCCAATGGTATCCTTAGATGACTACATTTTGAATTTTGCTCTCAGAATGAATTTCCATTGCTTTTGTAAATTTTGTCAGTGGACTTATTATGAGAAGAATCCATGCATTATTTGAACAAGAGGTGGGTTAGGAAGACCACTGCCTTTATCTGACTGATTTTACCCAGTGACATGACATAAAGAAGGTAGAGGAGTTTGCCTCACCTGCAGATGAGGAAATAGGCTTGCTGATCTTTTCAACTATGGGCTTAGAACTGAGCTATAGCCAGGATTTTCTTCATTTTGAAGAATTTCTGTCCATATAGATTAGACTACCTCTGACCAACTCTGTCTTGGGTATTTCTGTCTCTACACATAAATGTACCTTGCCTTTGACTGAGGCGAGGTTGGAGGCATCACAGTTTTCATCCTGGGTGTGTGTTTCTTACAGAAGAAGACTCAGTCCCAAGACACCAACCACACCTCAGTTGCTACCTCTCTTGTGACTATGTACTGTGGTCAGTCAAGTTGAACCAGACAAGAGACTGAGTAGTTTCGCACACATTCAAATCCAGTTGATTGGCCTTAATAACTATTGTGTGAGGCCACATTATCTAGAGTAACCTTTCAGTTTTAGATCTGAAAAGTGAAAGTTGCTCAGTTGAGTCTGACTCTTTGCAACCCCATGGACTTTAACCTGCCAGGCTCAGCTGTCCATGGACTTCTCCAGGCAAGAATACTGGAGTGGGTAGCCGTTCCCTTCTCTAGGGGATCTTCCCAACCCAGGAATCACACCAGGGTCGTCTGCATTACAGGTGGATTCTTTACCAGCTGAGCTACGAGGGAAACCCTTTAGATCTGAAAACCCCTTTTAGTTTGCCTCTTACAAATGCTTGTGTGGGTAGATTTTGAAGATGCCAACATCCGTAGAGTTTATTAAAAGTGGAGGCTTAGTAAAACCAAATATCTAGCAAGACGAAATTATGGAGTAGGAAATGGTCGGATTTAATTACTGTAATTCCCCTAGAGAATCCTTTATGCCAGTCTCCTTCACATTTCTTTTTCAATGAGTAAAATCTAGTATTTTCATCTGAGATAGGTTTTCCTCACTTCTTTGGGTCTCAAGGAACACTGCAGGTTTTCCCAAGGATCTAATTCAGCCGTCAGTGTTTCATAACTTACAGCAGGTGGCACTGTGACTGCAGTTTTGCAGACTTAGTGATGATTCATACTTAAATTTCTTTCCTTCTTTCTTTACTTATTTATTTATTTAGGGTCATGGTATTTTTTGAGCCAGAGAATCTAATTAAACCAGGAGTAACCTGATAGAATTTGAACCTCTTCACCATGAATGTAGGAGGAGAAAGTGAAGAGTAATCTGAAGTTTTAAAGTTCAGAGCAAAAAGCAGATTGTAGCTTGGGAGACTGACATGTCATATATGAGGCCATTCATCACAAAAGGAGTGGTTTTCAGCCTCAGATGCTTAGAGGAATCACCAGGAAAAATCTTTGTAAATCCACAGATCTTCAAGACCAACCCCAGATCCCTTGAGTCAGAAACTGTAGGGAAGATATAAAGACCCATGTATTTTGGAAAAAGCTTTCTAGGCGGTTGAAATAAAAAGTATACTCCTAGGGAAGTAACCTGCTTAGGTAATTGTTCTAAATTACTTATTTTACCTTATTTTCTCAAGGAATAATTTGTTTTTCTCTAGAGTCAATCTCTCCTTTTCTCTCCGTGTGTCTGTTACTCGTCCCTATCCCCGCTTTTTTTCTTTTTCCAAGATAAAGATCTTACAAGGATATTTGTGTGTGTGTGTGTGTGTGTGTGTGTGTGTGTGTGTGCATGCGTGCATGCTAAGTCACTTCAGTCGTGTCTGACTCTGCAACCTTATGGACTGTAGCCCGCCAGGCTCCTCTCTCCTTGGGATTCTCCAGGCAAGAATACCGGAGTGGGTTGCCAAGCCCTCCTCCAGGGGATCTTCCCCATCCAGGGATCAAACCACCAGTTCACTAGAAACTGCTACTCTTCCAGTGTTCCCTAAAGGCAACGTAAACAATGATTAACCCCAGAATGTATTAGTTTAGGAGGTAGACCAAGGGGGAAGGTCACTGAACATTAAATCTTGAGAATTAACAACTGCCCTGGCCAGGTTTGTGTAGCACCAGGCATGTTCCTTCCTCATTACACAGATTTTCTGAAGTCGTAAATCTTTTTGCTGCCCAGCATTGCCCCTCCAGCTTCTATTATCAGGTTGAAGCTGATTCTCTGAAAAGGAAGGTAGATAAAAGAATTTCCCTTTTCAGGAGCAGAATGATAATCTGATAGCTGAAAGCCTGTCACCCCAGTGAGTGGGTGACCACCACACTTCCTTCTATTCTAACACAACAGCCATCTCTCTGATATTTCTGCTCATAACTTCTGATAATGAAGGAGAATGCTGGGAAAATCTGTATCAAAATTCCATTGGTGAATTGTGCATTTTACTCGTTTTCTTATTAAGAACTTTGGTATCTTATTAAGTCTAACTGATCACATCCACAAAACTCTGTCTTTTCACAGAATGGCCATATTTCATTTTAATGAAATATGGTAGAATCCCCTCCTTAGAGTTCTTAGTGCTATTATAGAGTGAAGGTGAGCAGTGAGATAAGGATACTGCCAGGAGAGGCTAGGCGGCTGAAGAGAAATCTAAAAAGAAGAAGATGTTTACCTCAGTAATTTAGCCTCATCCCATGGTCTTGTTTTCAACTTTAATATCTAGAAAGTAAAAGTGGATCATTCGCCTGAAGACAGACTCACAGTAACCAGAATCCTGAGTCATACATATGAGTCAGAGTACTCACATTCCACACATTGAGTTCAAATAACAAGCTGATAGTCTTTTTCCCATAGAAAAACTCTATGTGGGGAGCCAAATTGTAATCCAAAGTCTACATCAGCAGGAATTATCTGGATGATCTTAGTCACATACGTGTCAAACAGGCAGGACTTGGAGAGCTAGGATTCTAGGACCTGAACTGGGAACTGCAGTTGATCCACTGTTGACTCACAGTAGGTATTATTGTGAGGAGTTAAAGGGCCAGAATTGGACACAGAGAAGGGCCAGACCATAGGCAGGAAGATTGTCCAAACTGGGTCCCCAGCCCAAGGGGGCAGGACGGATTACAAACAAAGCTTATAAGGAGGAAAAGCCAGAAACGGATGAACTGTGCAAGTTCATTAAGTAAATAGTGAGCAGCTGCAATAATGATTCTGCTTCATGTGGCCGCAGTTAAGCACATGTGAAGATAGATATGGAGAAAAACATATAGCCCCCAGTTTTTCTTAATAAGAGCAAGAAATTCATATGGTAAAAATAATTCCAATAGTATGTAAGAGTATATAAGGGAAAATAAAACTTTCTCTTCCCACATATTCACTGTTAACAGTTTCAAGCACTGTTTTAGACAAATAGTTATAAGAAATTAATGTGGTATCCAAAGGTTTTTCTTTTTAATTAATTTTTTATTGAAGGATAATTGCCTTACAGAACTTTGCTGTTTTCTGTCAAACCTCAACATGATTCAGCCATCAGTTCAGTCGCTCAGTCGTGTCCGACTCTTTGTGACCCCATGAATCGAAGCATACCAGGCCTCCCTGTCCATCACCAACTCCCGGAGTTCACTCAAACTCATGTCCGTCAAGACGGTGACACCATCCAGCCATCTCATCCTCTGTCGTCCCCTTCTCCTCCTGCCCCCAATCCCTTCCAGCATCAGGGTCATTTCCAATGAGTCAACTCTTCGCATGAAGTGGCCAAAGTACTGGGGTTTCAGCTTCAGCATCAGTCCTTCCAATGAACACCCAGGACTGATCTCCTTTAGGATGGACTGGTTGGATCTCCTTGCAGTCCAAGGGACTCTCAGGAGTCTTCTCCAACACCACAGTTCAAAAGCATCAATTTTTCGGCGCTCAGCTTTCTTCACAGTCCAACTCTCACATCCATACATGACCACTGGAAAGGCCATAGCCTCGACTAGATGAACCTTTGTTGGCAAAGTAATGTCTCTGCTTTTTAATATGCTATCTAGGTTGGCCATAACTTTCCTTCCAAGGAGTAAGTGTCTTTTAATTTCATGACTGCAGTGATTTTGGAGCCCAAAAAATGAAGTCTGCCACTGTTTCCCCATCTATTTCCCATGAAGTGATGGGACCAGATGCCATGATCTTAGTTTTCTGAATGTTGAGCTTTAAGCCAACTTTTTCACTCTCCTCTTTCACTGTCATCAAGAGGCTTTTTAGTTCCTCTTCACTTTCTGCCAGAAGGGTGGTGTCATCTGCGTACCTGAGGTTATTGATATTTCTCCCGGCAATCTTGATTCCAGCTTGTGCTTCTTCCAGCCCAGCGTTTCTCATGATGTACTCTGCATATAAGTTAAATAAGCAGGGTGACAATATACAGCCTTGACGTACTCCTTTTCTTATTTGGAACCAGTCTGTTGTTCCATGTCCAGTTCTAACTGTTGCTTCCTGATCTACATATAGGTTTCTCAAGAGGCAGGTCAGCTGGTCTGGTATTCCCATCTCTTTCAGAATTTTCCACAGTTTATTGCGATCCACACAGTCAAAGGCTTTGGCATAGTCAGTAAAGCAGAAATAGATGTTTTTCTCTTGCTCTCTTGCTTTTTTGATGATCCAGCAGATGTTGGCAATTTGATCTCTGGTTCCTCTGCCTTTTCTAAAACCAGCTTGAACATCTGGAAGTTCACAGTTCACGTATTGCTGTAGCCTGGCTTGGAGAATTTTGAGCATTACTTTACTAGCATGTGAGATGAGTGCAGTTGTGCGGTAGTTTAAGCATTCTTTGGCGTTGCCTTTCTTAGGGATTGGAATGAAAACTGACCTTTTCCAGTCCTGTGGCCACTGCTGAGTTTTCCAAATTTGGTGACATATTGAGGTCAGCACTTTCACAGCATCATCTTTCAGGATTTGAAATAGCTCAGCTGGGAATTCCATCACCTCCACTAGCTTTGTTCATTGTGATGCTTTCTAAGGCCCACTTGACTTCGCATTCTAGGATGTCTGGCTCTAGGTGAGTGATCACACCATCATGATTATCTGGATCATGAAGATCTTTTTTGTACAGTTCTTCTGTGTATTCTTGCCACCTCTTCTTAATATCTTCTGCTTCTGTTAGGTGCCTACCATTTCTGTCCTTTATTGAGCCCATCTTTGCATGAAATGTTCCCTTGGTATCTTTAACTTTCTTGAAGAGATCTCTAGTCTTTCCCATTCTGTTGTTTTCCTCTATTTCTTTGCATTGATTGCTGAGGAAGGCTTTCTTATCTCTCCTTGCTATTCTTTGGAACTCTGCATTCAAATGGGAATATCTTTCCTTTTCTCCTTTGATTTTCACTTCTCCTTTTCACAGCTATTTGTAAGGCCTCCTCAGACAACCATAGGTATACATATATCTCCTCCCTTTTCAACCTTTCTCTCATCTCCCTTGTCATCCCACCCCTCCAGGTTGATACAGACCCCTGTTTGTGTTTCATGAGCCATACAGCAAACTCCCATTGGCTATCTATTTTACATATGGTAATGTAAGTTTCCATGTTACTCTTTCCGTACGTCTCACCCTCTTCTTCCCTCTCCCCATGTCCATAAGTCTATTCTCTATGTCTGTTTCTCCACTGTTGCCCTGTAAATAAATTCTTCAGTACCATTTTTCTAGATTCCATATATACACATTAGAACACATTAGAACAATTTTTCTTTCTGACTTACTTCACTCTGTATAATAGGTTCTAGGTTCATCCACCTCATTAGAACTGATGAAAATGCATTCCTTTTTATGGCTGAGTAATATTCCATGGTGTATATGTACCACAACTTCTTTATCCATTCATCTGTTGATGGACATCTAGGTTGCTTCCATGTTCCAGTTATTGTAAATAGTGTTGCAATGAACAATGGGATACATGTGTCTCTTTCAGTTTTGGTTTCCTCAGGGTATATGCCTAGGAGTGGAATTGCTGGGTCATATGGTGGTTTTATTCCTAGTTTTTAAAGGAATCTCCATACTGTCTTCCATATTGGCTGTATCAGTTTACCTTCCCACCAACAGTGCAGGAGTGTTCCTTTATCTCCATACCCTCTCCAGCATTTATTGTTTGTAGACTTTTTGACAATAGTCATTCTGACTGGTATGAGGTGATATCTCATTGTAGTTTTGATTTGCATTTCTCTAATAATGAGCAGTGTTGAGCATCTTTTCACGTGTGTTAGCCATCTGTATGTCTTCTTTGGAAAAATGTCTGTTTAGGTCTTTTTCCCACTTTTTGTTTTTTTTTGGCTTTTATTTTATTTTATTTTTTTATTAGTTGGAGGCTAATTACTTCACAACATTTCAGTGGGTTTTGTCATACATTGATATGAATCAGCCAACTTTTTGATTGGGCTCTTTGTTTTTCTGGCATTGAGTTCCTTCTATGCCCATTTTTTGAAGAGTTTTAATCATAAATGGGTGCTGAATTTTGTCAAAGGCTTTTTTGACATCTATTGAGATTATCATATGGTTTTTATCTTTCAATTTGTTAATATGCTGTGTCACATTGATTGATTTGTGTATATTGAAGAATCCAGTTCTTGCATCCCTGGAATAAACCAAACTTGAACATGGTGTATGAGCTTTTTGATGTGTTGCTGAATTCTGTTTGCTAAAATTTTGTTGAGGATTTTTGCATCCATGTTCATCAGTGATATTGGCCTGTAGTTTTCTTTTTTTGTGTTGTCTTTGCCTAGTTTTGGTGTCAGGGTGATGGTGGCCTCGTAGAATAAGTTTGGAAGTGTTCCTTCCTCTGCAATTTTTGAAAGAGTTTTAGAAGGATAGGTATTAACTCTTCTCTAAATGTTTCATGGAATTCTCCTGTGAAGCCCTCTGGTCCTGGGCTTTTGTTTTTGGGGAGATTTTTGAGCCTAGCATCAATTTCAGTGCTTGTAATTGGGTTGTTCATAATTTCTATTTCTTCCTGGTTCAGTCTTGGAAGATTGAACTTTTCTAAGAATCTGTCCATTTCTTCCAGTTTATCCAATTTATTTTCATATGGTTGTTCATAATAGTCTCTTGTAATCCTTTATATTTCTGCAGTGTCTGTTGTAACCTCTCCTTCTTCATTTCTAACTTTGTTGATTTGATTCTTCTCTCCTTTTTTCTTGATGAGTTTGGCTAAAGGTTTGTCAATTTTGTTTATCTTCTCAAAGAACAAGCTTTTAGTTTTATTAATCTTTACTAATTGTTTCTTTCATTTCTTTTTCATTTATGTCTACTGAGATATTTATGATTTCTTTCCTTCTCTAACTTCAGTATTTTTTTGTTCTTCTTTTTTCCGTTGTTTTAGGTGTAAAGTTAGGTTGTCTATTTGATGCTTTCTTTGTTTCTTGAGGATAGGATTGTATTGCTATAAACTTTCCTCTTAAAACTGCTTTTGTTGCATCCCATAGGTTTTGAGTTGTCATGTTTTCATTGTCATTTGTTTCTAGAAATTTTTTTATTTTTCTTTTGATTTCTTCAGTAACCTCTTGGTTATTTAGAAATGCATTGCTTAATCTCCATGTGTTTGTGTTTCTTACAGTTTTTTCCTTGTAGTTGATATCTAGTCTCATAGCATTGTGGTTGGAGAAGATACTTGATATGATTTCAGTTTTCTTAAGTTTACTGAAGTTTGATTTGTGACCCAAGATGTGGTCTATCCTGGAGAATGTTCCATGTGCACTTGAGAAGAAGGCGTATTCTTCTGAATTTGGATGGAATGTCCTGAAGATATCAATGAGATCCATCTCATCTAATGTATCATTTAAGACTTGTGTTCTTTATTAATTTTGTTTAGATGACCTGTCCATTGGTGTGAGTGGGGTGTTAATGTCTCCTACTATTATTGTGTTACTGTCAGTTTCTCCTTTTATGTCTGTTAATGTTTGTCTTTTGTATAGAGTGATGTATTATGTTTTGAGTGTTGGGTGCATAGATATTTACAACTGTTATGTCTTCCTCTTGGATTGATGCCTTGATCATTATGTAGCATCCTTCCTTATCTCTTGTAATATTCTTTATTTTAAGGTCTATTTTGTCTGATATTAGGATTACTACTCCAGCTTTCGTTTGATTTCCATTTGAGGGAATGTATTTTTCCGTCCTCTCATTTTCAGTCTATATGTGTCTTTAGGTCTGAAGTGGGTTTCTTGTAGACAGCATATATATGGGCCTTGTTTTTGTATCCATTCAGCCAGGCTGTGTCTTTTGGTTGCAACATTTAGTCCACTTATATTTAAAGTAATTATTGATATACATGTTCCTATTGCCATTTTCTTAATTGTTTTGGGTTGATTTTGTAGATCTTTTTTCTTCTCTTGTGTTTCTTGACTATATAAGTCCCTTTAACATTTGTTGGAAAGCTGGTTTGGTGGTTAAATTCTCTTAACTTTTGGTTGTCTGAAAAGCTTTTTATCTCTGCATCAATTTTGAATGCAATCCTTGCTGGTACAGTAATCTTGTAATTTTCCCTTTCATTACTTTAAATATATCCTGTCATTCCCTTCTGGCCTGCAGAGTTTCTGCTGAAAGATCAGCTGTTAAGCGTATGGGGTTTCCCTTGTATGTTACTTGTTGCTTCTCCCTTGCTGCTTTTAATATTCTTTCTTTGTGTTTAGTCTTTGTTAGTTTGATTAGTATGTGTCTTGGCGTGTTTCTCCTTGGGTTTATCCTGGGTATGGTAGTCTTTGTGCCTCTTGGACTTGTTTTTTTTTTTTTTTTAACTTTTTATTTATTTATTTATTTATTTTCATTTATTTTTATTAGTTGGGGGCTAATTACTTTACAGTATTGTAGTGGTTTTTGCCATACACTGACATGAGTCAGCCATGGATTTACATGTGTTCCCCATCCTGAACCTCCTCCCACCTCCCTCCCCGTCCCATCTCTGTGCCTCTTGGACTTGATTGACTATTTCTTTTTCCATGTTGGGGAAATTTTCAACTATAATCTCTTCAAAAATTTTCTCATACCCTTTCTTTTTCTCTTCTTCTTCTGGGACCCCTATAATTTGAATGATGGTACATTTGATACGGTCCCAGAAGTCTCTGAGACTGTCCTCAGTTCTTTTCATTCTTTTTACTTTATTCTGCTCTTCAAAAGTTATTTCCACCATGTTATCTTCCAGCTCACTGATTCATTCTTCTGCTTCAGATATTCTGCTATTTATTCCTTCTAGAGTATTTTTAATTTCAGTAATTGTATTGTTTTTCTATTTATGTTTGTTCTTTAATTCTTCTAGGTCTTTGTTGATTAAGCCTTGCATTTTCTCCATTTTGTTTTCAAGGTTTTTGTTCATCTTTACTATCATTATTCTGAATTCTTTTTCAGGAAGTTTCCCTATTTCCTCTTCATTTATTTGGACTTCTGTGTCTCTAGTTTGTTCCTTCATTTGTTTAGTATTCCTCTGCCTTTTCTTTTTTTTTTTTTTTAACTTATTTTGTTTGAGGTCTCCTTTTCCCAGACTTCAAGGAAAGTTGAATTGTTTCCTTGAAGAAGGTTGAATTCTTTCTTCCTTTTGGTTTCTGCCCTCCTAAGGTTCATCCAGTAGTTTGTGTAAGCTTCATATAGGGTGAGATTTGTGGTGATTTTTTGTTTATTTGTTTGTTTTTCCTCTGATGGGAAAGGCTGAGTGAGGTGGTTATCCTGTCTGCTGGTGATTTGTATTTTGTTTTGTTTGATTTTTAGATGAGGCATCCTGCATAGGGTGCTATTGATGGTTGGGTGATGTATTCATGTGGTTTCCTTTGTGTGAGTTCTCACTATTTGATGCTGCCTAGGGTTAGTTCTCAGAGAAGGCAATGGCACCCCACTCCAGTACTCTTGCCTGGAAAATCCCATGGATGGAGGAGCCTGGTAGGCTGCAGTCCATGGGGTCGCGAAGAGTCGGACACGACTGAAGTGACTTAGCAGTAACAGCAGCAGGGTTAGTTCTCTGGCAGTCTAGGGTCTTGGAGTCAGTACTCCCACTGCAAATGCTCAGGGCTTGATCTCTGGTCAGGAACGAAGATTGCACAGGTGGTTTGCTATGGCATTTAGTGAGATTAAAACAAATACACAATTCGAGAAACCAAAGATGAACCTCAGACAAATGACAGTTATAAAATCAGGCAAATAATAATTAAAATAATGGAATATACACATACACATATACACCCATGAGCAAAGTCTAAATAATCCAACAAAAATACAGTAGATTGACCTGGCAAACAAAGAAAATAAAAAATTATATTTACCAGTTAAGAACTAAAGCACAAACTGTAAAACAAAACTAAAGCATGGTGCTAAGTGGGAAGTAAAGCAATAAAAAGAAAACTAACAAATATGTTGAGAGGGTGGGAAAGAAAGAATAGATATGCAAAGTTAAATAGAGGTAGATGAAGAAGATTCATATACATTAAAGATTAAATGCAAGGGGGAGATAACAGCAGGAAAGGCAAACAAAGGAATAAATGTAGAAGAAATTGAATATATTTTTAAAAATTTAAAGTGAAAAAGAAAAAAAAAATGCCAGAAGAAAGAAAAAGGGCAAAAAAAAAAAAAAGGAAAATTCCATAGATCTGCAAAAGCCCAACACATAGGCAGAGGTTTATAGCAACAATAAAAAGTGTGACTGAATACACACACACATATATATATACCTGTAAGCAAAATCAAAACAGTTCAACAAAAATAAAGTACAATAGATTGACCCAGCGAACAAAGGAAACCAAAAATTATATCTAGCAGAACAAAACTAACTAAAGCACAAACTGGAAAACAAAACTAAAGCTAGGTACCAACTGGGGTATAAAGCAATGAAAATAAACCTAACAAATATGTTGAGAGGAAAGGAGAGAAAGAAAAGAAAGAAAGAAAGAATAGATATGCAAAGTTGAATAGAGGTAGATAAAGAAGATTTATATATGTTAAAGATGAACTGCAAGAGGAAAAGAACAGTAGGAAAAGCAAACAAAGGAATAAATGTAGAAAAAATAACAATAGGTTTAAAAACTTAAAAAGAAAAAAAAATAGGAAAACTCTAGAGAATTGCAAAAGCCCAACGTAGCGGTAGAGGTTTATAACAACAATAAAAAATGTGACTGAGGAACAAAAAAACAAAACTCAAAAAGCTTAATTGGATTTCTTAGTGCCAATAAAATAGACAACTACAACATAAGGGGGGAAAAGGAAAATAAGAAATGAAAAAAAAAAAAAAATCCTGAAGAATCCACAGAACAAGTCAAAAAATTAGAATAATAAATGTTTTTCTTCAGTCACTGCTGTCAGAGTCCTTTCCCTCGCTGGGAGTCACAGTCCACCTCACCTCCCCAGGATGCCCTCCAGCACTGTGCTGGTCTATGGACCTGCTGTGGGGGCCGCTCAGACTCTAATCTGGTCCTGCTCCTGGGTGTTCTTGCCTCCAATGCCCACAGCTATCAGAGCTAGTGCGTTTTCCTTTGTTGGAGCTCTCAGTGGCCTTTTATATATTCCTTAGACACAGAGTCTGCCTAGTGGATCTCGTGGATTTATTCTGCAGCTTGTACAGCTGGTGGGAAAGTTTTGGATCTTCTTCCTTAACCACACTGCCCCGGGGTTTCAATTGTGGTTTTATTTTTACCTCTACATGTGAGTCATCCACTGGGTTTGCTCCTGAGGCTGCCCTGGAGGGCTTGGGTTTGCCCCTGTGAGGGCCAGGTGTGGAGGTGGTGCAGCTGCTTGGGTCACAGAGGTTCTGGCAGCACCAGGTACTCAGGGGGATTGGCAGCTACAGCAGCAGGAAATAGAGTGCTCTAGAAGGGTATGGCAACCAGTACTGGCAAATACGCTCCAGTATTCTTGCCTGGAGAACCCCCCTTCCTGACAGAAGCCTGGCAGGCCACAGTCTACAGGGTCGCAAAGAGTCACACATGACCGAAGTGACCCTGCATGCATAGAGGCAAGACTTTTTTTGCCTGTGGCAGCTCTGCCCCAGTGAGAGGTGAGCATGAAGGTGGCACAGCTGCTTGGCTTGTGGGGACCCTGGAGGCACCAAATATGCAGGGACATGGACTGCCTCCCCTGCAGGAGTTATGGCCCTATCAGTCTTTTTTTGCACCTCTTGTAGCTGGTGATCAGAAGGCCTCTTTGGCCAGTCTTTGTAGCTCTGCCCATTCAGGTGCTTAGAGGGCTCCCTTGCCTGGGGTCCTTCTCTGTTGTTCGGTGCAGCAGGCACATAGAGGGGGCCCCCCTGGCTTGGGTCCTACTCCGTAGAATGGAGCATCAGGCACTTAAAGGGGCATCCTGGGTGAGGTCCCACTCTGAGGTTCAGTGCATTAGGCATTTGATGGGCCAGCCTGTCTATTGTTCAGCTGCTGGTGCTGGCCTGTGGGAAGGAGAGGCTATGGTGATGGTTCCACCCACTTTGCGTGACTCAGCAGTATCACCTTGCTTCCATGGCTGCCTGACTTTCCTCCACAGGCATTTCCCACCACAGTCTCCTCCCTCACATCCCCTCAATCCATCTCTCCACAGTCAACATCAGCCCTCACACTGGGATTGCTCCACAATCCCTAAACTCCAGCTCCCAGCCGCTGCACCTTCCAGGGGACCAGTGTTCCTGTCCAGGGTATGTGTGGTTGCGGCAAGGGCAAGGACTGTGTGAGTCTCATTCCATTTAGGTTGCCACAGATCATCTGTTTCACTCCCAGCCTTAAATGTTTCCCCTCTGACTCAGAGAATTGCCCCCATGTGGGGATTGGACCCCTGCTTCAGTTCCCCCACCTGCCGAGGGCAGGTCCAATTCTACTAACACTCCTGTTTTTCCCCCTAGTTCCTTCATCCTACCGAGTTTTGCGTGGTTCTATATATTCTTTTCCACTGGTCAGGTACTCTTGTCCACTCTCAGCTGGTGTTCTGCGTGCACTTCAGTGTCTGAAGGTGTATTCCTGTTGTATCCATGGAGAGAGATGTGCTGCACGTCCACCTACTTCTCTGCCATCTTGTTCTCTCTCCCCCACTTAATTACAGTTCCTTGTCTTGACAACCATATCAGTGCTCTTATACTAACTGACAAGGGGCCAATTACTTGTGTTCTAAAACCTACAGTCCAATGAAGACGTTCTTTTTTTTTTTTTTTTTTAGTTGGAGGCTAATTACTTTGCAATATTGTAGTGGTTTTTGTCATACATTGACATGAATCAGCCATGGATTTACATGTATTCCCCATCCCGATCCCCCCTCCCACCTCCCTCTCTACCCGATCCTTCTGGGTTTTCCCAGTGCACCAGGCCCGAGCACTTGTCTCATGCATCCCACCTGGGCTGGTGATCTGTTTCACCCTAGATATTATACATGTTTTGAAGCTGATCTCTCGAAACATCCCACCCTCGCCTTCTCCCACAGAGTCCAAAAGTCTGTTCTGTACATCTGTGTCTCTTTTTCTGTTTTGCATATAGGGTTATCATTACCATCTTTCTAAATTCCATATATATGCATTAGTATACTGTATTGGTCTTTATCTTTCTGGCTTACTTCACTCTGTATAATGGGCTCCAGTTTCATCCATCTCATTAGAACTGATTCAAATGAATTCTTTTTAATGGCTGAGTAATATTCCATGGCGTATATGTACCACAGCTTCCTTATCCATTCGTCTGCGGATGGGCATCTAGGTTGCTTCCATGTCCTGGCTATTAAACAGGGCTGCGATGAACATTGGGGTGCACGTGTATCTTTCAGATCTGGTTTCCTCGGGGTGTATGCCCAGGAGTGGGATTGCTGGGTCATATGGCAGGTCTATTTCCAGTTTTTTAAGGAATCTCCACACTGTTTTCCATAGTGGCTGTACTAGTTTGCATTCCCACGAACAGTGTAAGAGGGTTCCCTTTTCTCCACACCCTCTCCAGCATTTATTGCTTGTAGACTTTTGGATAGCAGCCATCCTGACTGGCGTGTAATGGTACCTCATTGTGGTTTTGATTTGCATTTCTCTGATAATGAGTGATGCTGAGCATCTTTTCATGTGTTTGTTAGCCATCTGTATGTCTTCTTTGGAGAAATGTCTGTTTAGTTCTTTGGCCCATTTTTTGATTGGGTCATTTATTTTTCTGGAATTAAGCTGCAGGAGTTGCTTGTGTATTTTTGAGATTAATCCTTTGTCTGTTGCTTCGTTTGCTATTATTTTCTCCCAATCTGAGGGCTGGAAGACGTTCTTTAATAACATCCCTGTTGGTGGATTTGGCCAGGCAGTAACTGGACTGTGGAAAATACTGCCTGATTCCAAAAAGGCATTTAACATCCTTTTCAAAGGAGGTTAAAATTTGTCAGGTAGATTTCAAAAATCATTGAAGAAGCTTCCTTCTTCTCTCTCTGGGTGATCCAGCTTTTCACTTATCTGTTCATTATATACAGGACCACTACCATGAAGAATGTAAATTGTGTGTGGTCTTCCATCAATATAGACTTTGAGTTTGAGCAAGCTCCAGGAGTTGGTGAACAACAGGGAAGCCTGCTGTGCTGCAGCCCATGGGGTCGCAAAGAGTCAGACATGACTTGGCGACTGAACAACAACAGGAGATCTCTTGACAGTTCAACCAAAATGAACAACTGACAGGACACTCAGAATTTGGAAAACAGTTTTTTTTTTGCAAGCCTTTGCTTCACTGCACCAAAAACAGTTCTTTCTTTTTATGCATGATTGACAGGTATTCAATGCAGTGCATTTCTTTGAGGTACTTGATAGTTCCAAAACAACTTTAATCAACTTAGAAGAAATATATGTACATCTGAAAACACAGCCAAGATGACCTGGACCTGTTTCTCACATCCAGGGCATTTTCACTCATCCACACTGAGGAGCCTCTTGGGGCATCTCCCCAAACGCTTTTTTAAAGTGTCTTCAAATCTTACTTCCAGAGATTAATTCAGTAGGTGATACCAGGAATTCGGAATGTTTACGCCTCTGGGAGATGTGGATGCAGAATTAAGTTTAGACACCACTGATCTCATCAGGCTGTCTGTATGAGTATTTTGGTATTATCTTGTATTCTTTGCTTGAATTTGGTGCTCTTTAAAAAAACTACTTGAGAATTTGAGGTATTATCTGAGCTGTTCTCCAGGAAACAACCGACTAGTCATAATTTTTCACTCTTCAGTCATCCCCAGTGAGTTTTAAGGGCCTATCGTGCTGAACATTATTTAGGCACTGACGATAGAGGGCTTCCCAGGGTGCCAGTGGTAGAGAATCTGCCTGCCGGTGCAGGAAATGCAGGAAACCTGGGTTCGATCCCTGGGTCGGGAAGATCCCCTGGAGAAGCAAATGGCAACCCACTCCAGTATTCTTGCCTGGGAAATCCCACGGACAGAGAAGCCTGGTAGGCTACAGTCCCCGGGGTCACAAAGAGTTGGACACGACTGAGCACTCATGCAAGATGCAAAGATGCAAGATGACAAGGAAGTAACCCAAGTAATTCTTCTTATAATGGGACTAATTATAATGAAATGAGATCATAAAACATCAAATGAAAAATAAGTTGGAGATACAAGTCTGGGATTCAAGAAAGAGACCTGAAGTGTAAACAGAAATATTTTATAATTACCACAGATGATGCTTAAGTATGAAACTAGAAAAGTTTCCTAAGGGAATGTCCTAAAAGAAAAAAAAAAAAGAAATCAGAGAACCCAATCCTGGGGATCAGTTTATGAAGAGATAGGGAGATGAGGAAGAAGTGGCTGACAGGGCTGAGAAGGAATGACCAGAAATATAAGGGGGGAAACCCCCACAGCCAAGAATTATCTTTTCTGAAATGTTAACAGTGATGAGGCTGAGAAACCCCACCCCAAAGCATTTTACTACACCCTTTTTTCAGCAGTGGACATTTGGCAGCAGTACATGTTGTTGGTTACTTTAAACTTTTAGTGTGTTAATGATAAGCTGCTATTTCTTCCCTGCCTCTCTCATTTTTCTTTATTCTAGAAGTTAAAGTTAAAAAACTTTGTGCATTATATTCCACATATGATAGATGAGGGGATGATAAGTGTTAAATCTGATTTTTTTTTCTTTATTTTCTTAATTTTTTTTCTTTCTTTTTTTTTCTTTATTCTTTATTTCTAACATTCTATCCAGTTATACATTGGACTTTTACTTCCCCATTCCTTCATCTGTTATGCTAAAAAAAAAAAATTGAACAATGCAATTAAATATAGTTTTGTGCCCCCCAGTATGATCTTAATGCCAGATGCATTTCCTGCAAAGTGCGTCAGCAGGTGCTAAGCAGAGTATGCAGAATAGCGTTTTGTTTAAAAGACAGCAGAGTCAAGTGTTTGCATCACAGTTACAAATATTGAAACAAAAAGAAATGATGTAGAAGGCAAAGATTCTCATAATTTCCAGAGTGAAGATTAGGAGCTAGAGAGAACCTTAGGTGTGTTGATTATAAAAACGGGAAATAATCCTCCAGGAGGTGATGCCATTCCTTTATTTTCCAGTGCTATATGTTCCACATGTATGTTGGAGTACGTGCCGGAGGGGGTATTGGTGATGAAATCGAAGATCCAGCTGGTGATGAATATGAGATATATCGAATCATCTTTGACATCACCTTCTTCTTTTTTGTAATTGTCATTCTCTTGGCCATAATACAAGGTAAGCTCACTGGAGGTCAAGAAGATCTAGAATCTGACCTACTTATTGTTGAAGCTAACATTAAAGATAGGGTAAGACTGTCAAGTGTTTCCTAGAAAAGCCAAATAGAACTTTTCCTTTCAGTGTTTCTTCATTGGAAATCTGTAGAGGGAAAAACAGAGACGTAGCGGACCTTGGTCTGGGGGTGGGGGAAGAGATGAATACAAGTTTCTTTGGACTCCTCTCAAATAGCATAATGGAAAGAGCACTTTCCTGGGTCTGATTTCCAGCCCTGCCACTGACATCCTTTACAACTAACGGTGGGCAAGCCATTTAACCTCTTTGGGTCTATCACATGGAAATTATATAAAGCTCTAAGCCATGGATTATAGAAAATATTTCTTTAAAAATGATGTCTGTTCCATGTGCCCTGTGAACAGAGTATTGTTCTTCACCTTTGAAGAAACTGAGCCATAACAAGTGACTCAGCTGGAGTGCACAGCTGCAAAGTGTCAGGGCTGGAATCCAACCCCTCACATGCCACCACAGCACCATGCTGACCCACTCGTCCCTTCTTTCACCCCAAGGTAACTTGGAGTGGGCAGTTTTTCTCCCCTCCTTTTATTCCAAGGTAACATTTTTTCCCCTTAGAAAAATCATTCATGTTGTCTTTTTCTGCTTACATATTTCCTAGCTTGAATTAAATGTCTATAAATGACACATTATCCTCTAAATTCCAGAGGCAAAAATGGTACCTTTTTTTTTAGTAAAGCACAGGAACACATTTAAAGGATTCATGATCTTCCCCTTTGTGTCTCTCTTTCCTTTATGTCTTTCCTGAGTGTAATAATAATGTTTTATAAGAAGGCAAAGTCATAAAACACTTGGAAGACAGTGAACAGTCAGGCAAGTCACAGGAGAAAAGGGGACAGAGCAGAAGGAAGTTGGCTGATTGCCACAGTTAATAACGTTGCAGGAAGTTTACTGATAAGGAATTTGTGGGGGGAAAACAAGATTTGGGGCAAATTCCTCACAATGAATATAAGCATGTTTGACTTGCAAATTTAGCACTTGAAAACTTATTGGTGGCATTTTCTGTACTTTACGAACATAAATCTCAATTGCTCTTTCTTAGCATGAAGCAGATAATATAACATACCATTTATTGATGCCAGGGTAACCAAGGTTTCCCTGCTCTGTTGCTTCATTTTTAAACCCCTTTTTGATAGTGTGTGGCCTGGGAACTGCATGTATTTCTGCCCCCCGCCCCCAGGAGATAACGCCACTGCCTTGGTAGGAGTATCCAGTGTGTGCATTTCCCAGTGTAGTTGTACATGGTCCCTTTCCTTAGGAGGATTAGCCAAAGGGCTGTGAATTTCATTATCACTTTCTGGTTGCTAAAGATTAAATCCTGTCTTTATTTAACACTAGGTTTAATCATCGATGCTTTTGGGGAACTAAGAGACCAACAGGAACAGGTCAAAGAAGACATGGAGGTAGGTCTGTTTCTCACTATACGTTTTTGCTGTGGACACTCTCCGTCCTCACTGCCTTTATCAAAGAATTATGGCAGTGGGAGGAAGGGGGAAGAGCATGAACAATGTGTAATTTCATTGGCCTGTTTTTGGTTCAGGCAACACATAGAGTTGAGCAAGGTGGTGGGCTCCAGGTACATACAGACAGTAATATGGCACCATCCACCCCTCCAGCAGTGGGAAGACCATCCATTCTAAATGATGGATTCACTGACATAAGTAAACAGGCAATCACAGAGCAGTGTGATGAGCACTTATAGGAGGAAACCCTGAGTACTGGGGTCCTTGGGGCTTGTGTCTCATTTCATCTTGGATGATCAGGGAAGTTCTTAAAAGAAGAGATGCACAAGCTGAGGCCTGAAGATTGCAGAGGTGTGGATGTGAGAGAGAGACACAGAGAGAGAGAGAGTGCAGGACAGTTTAGGAAACCTCCTCACCCTGATGTGCCCCACTATGCCCATTGGATTCTGTGAGAGTGTCACTGCCTGAGGTTCTATATACCAAGACCCTGGTTTTCGGGAATTTGATATGCAGATTTTTCCCTTGGAAGCATAACTGGTGCAGGATGAAGTATTACATTCTAATAATGGGACTGACAAGGAAGGCCAACTAATTAAGAGTGTAAAAACGCATTTGAGAAATTTACAGTGTAACTTAACAAGCTAGGAAACAAGAAAAGGGTTTTAAGCAGGGCAGTGACATGATCAGATTTACACTAAAAAGAACAAGTATAGATTAAAATAGGGGGAATGAAGGCATGACCAGGAACAGGGAAGCAGCTGTCAGCATTTTCTAGGCAGGAGATGATGAGGCTCTTGCTAAAGAAGTGCCACTGAGGAGGGAGGAACCAGATGAACTCAAGGAGTACTTTGGAGCTGGCATGAAAAGAACTTGGTGATTGGCCATATGCAGAGGATGAAGTCTGGAGCAAGCAGAAATGATACCAAGTTTCCGGCATGAGCCTCTAGAAAGAAGCATGGTGGCTCAGTTAAACACAGAGTCACCAATGGAGGTGACAGAGGAAGGGCAAGTTCCTGGGGAAAGCTGTTAAGTGTGAACCTATTTATTTAAGAGACACTGAATGGTGTCCAAGACTGGACCGCTGAGTGGAGCCTTTCTGTCGTCAGTAGCTGTTGATCAGTAAGGCAAAGAGAATTATAAAATATCTTAATAATCTTGATTCTAGGCTCTAGCATCTAGGGCATCATAAACATGCCTCTAGTGGTACAAAATAGCTTCTAATTTGCAGGGATGATGAGCATCTGGAGCTGCATGAGGATAATAATTATTGAATTCATTTGAGTTGATACATAGGCAGTGCTAATGATAAAATGGAAAGCCTGCTTCTCCCTGTGTTTTGGGCCTGCAGATGGCAGACCTAGCAAGTGAAGAGAGAGATGGATGGGATGGGAGGGAAGCAGGGAGAGAAGGCATCCTATTTCTAGAACAGATTGTCATCCCAATACATGGCCACAGGTTAATTGTGTACCTGGCACATGGTGGACCTTCTCTGAATGGTTGATTCTATACCTCATAGTTTGGTATTTGGTTTGGTGTCCCCCGCCCACCCAACTTGGTCATCAGACACGGCTAGGATGGGTACCAAGTTTGTAGTTTCAACTGAGGACACATTTAGTCATGCCTAGCTAGAGCCAGCGTCATAAACAAGAGTGATCACCAAGCCTGAGTGTGCTTACTCAGGCTGGAGGGAAAAAGAAGACATTGCTTTTCAGCCATCATCACCCTGTACTCTTTCTGCCCCTGTTAACTTCTTGCTGCTGAAACTCCTATGTCACTATGTCACTTTGTCCACAATATGTCCACTATGTCCGCTGTGTCACTGAAACTCCACAATAATCTGTAGTTGTGGGGAGCAGCTAAAGTGGTATTCAAGTACTTGGTGCGGCCTTCTGGGATGATCTTTTATGTAGACTGAGTAAATCAAGTAACTGCCCCCGAGTGGTGAGTTATGTTTTCCTTTCTCAACTGTGACCTTTGAATATTTGCCTTTGTCTTCTAGACCAAGTGCTTCATCTGTGGGATAGGCAATGATTACTTTGACACCGTGCCACATGGCTTTGAAACCCACACTTTACAGGAACACAACTTGGCCAATTATCTGTGAGTATGCCTGACTCACTCCCCTGCCTCTCCTGATAGCCAGGCTTCAACTCAGCATGCTGGAGAAACTGGAGAGAGAACCCCTGTCATTACCACTGGCCTCAGGCTTCTTATAAGCCTCCTGGAGGGAAACACCCACAGCTAGTGGTTCTTTTTCTTCAAGAGTAGGTTAACTTAGGAAATGAAGTTGCAATGTTCCACATGAAAGATACCTTCTAGAACATGAAATGAAAAGGTGGAAAGGATGAGCAGAATGTGCACCAAGCCTCTCAGAGAGCTTTGTCTGTGTTTCTTATTTCGAACAGGAATGTTCCATCTGCTCCCTAGAAATATGTGAATCTTCATTTTTCTTTCCTGAGAAAATACAGAGCTCTTTAAGCACTATTGGAAAACACAGATAAAAGTTACATTTTTTTTTTAATACATAGAAATCTAGCTATTACTCAAGACTAGCCAGAAACTGTACTTTGGTACAATATTAATTCTTAATCTGTTTCTAACCTGATTTTAATATCTAAAAGAAGAGATACAGAATAGCGTTGAAGTGGACTTTGGGATTCAAAAGTATGTGATATTAGACAAGTTATTTAACCTTTTTAATCCTTGATTTTCCAAATGAGGATCACAGTTCCTGCCCCATAAGTGAATAAATAGGATATAGTCGCAGGCAGGGTCTGGCACCAAACCTGGCATAAAGCAGCTCCCAAGAAGTATAACTTGACTGGTGCATATATTTTAGCTCTTTTGAACAAATATTTAAAAGAAGATAAGCTCTTGGTCCCCATGGCATTTCTTGTTTCTTTTCTTTGCCCTTCAGGTTTGACACATTTCTATGCTCTGCCATAAAGAGTTAGCCCATAGCAAGATCAGAGGTGTCTGTTTATGCTATTTCCATACAATCCATTTCTGATTACTCTCTGTGTATCTGTAGGTTTTTTCTGATGTATCTCATAAACAAAGATGAAACGGAGCACACAGGACAGGTACGTAAACACTGACCTACATCATCTGAAAAAATTGATAAAAGAATCTCTGCTTGCTGGAATAAACATGTACATTAAACATTAACATCAGAATTACTCTCAGATATTGGTCATGGTATCTTAGTATAAAATTCCTTTTATTCTGGATGAGTATACAAAAGATTGCCGTAGTAGAAAAAAGTAAAATTAGAATTGAACATTTATTAGCTGAAAATGCCGAGCTTGGATTTTGATAATTATAATGTACTTGATTGCCTAATAAGATAGCAGATTATTTCAAGTGAACTTCATCCAACAGTATTACTGTCATTTGAAAATAATTGCATATCCTGGGACAAGATGGCAGAGCAGAAGGACCCTGAGCTCACATCCTCTCAGGAGCACACCAAAATCACAACTAACTGCTAAACAACTACTGATGAAAAAGCCTGGAACTTACCAAAAAAGATATGCTATATCCAAAGACAAAGAAAAAACCACAATGAGATGGTATAAAGGGGCCACTTGCAATATAATTAAATACCATGACCCCTAGATGGGCAACCCACAAACTGGAGAACAATTATATCACAGAAATTCTCCCACAGGAGTGAAACTTCTGAGCTGATGCCAGGTTTCCCAGCCTGAGGGTCTGGCATCAGAAAGAAGAGCCCCCAGAGCATTTGACTTTGAAGACCAGCAGGGATTAAGTGCAGGAGATCCAAAGAACTGGAAGAAACAAAGACATCATTGCTGGTGGGTGCACACAAGGTCTCGTGTGCATCAGACCCAAGGCAAAAGCAGTGACTTCATAGGATCCTGGGCCAGACGTACCTGCTAGTTTTGCAGGGTCTCCTCAGGAGGCGGGAAAATATTAAAAGCAACAATGGGAAACCAACAAATTACATAAAAGAGATTCTATATAATAGTACCAGCAGCTGATTTCTCAGCAGAAACTCTGCAGGCCAGGTGGTGAGATATATTTAAAGTGATGAAAAGTAAAACCCTACAATCAAGAATACTTACTGTACCCAGAAAGGTTCTTATTCATATTTGATGGGGAAACCAAAGCTTTACAGACAAGCAAAAACTAAAAGAATTCAGCACCACCAAACCAGCTTTATAATAGATGCTAAAGGAACTTCTGTAGGTGGAAAAGAAAAGGCCAAAACTAGAAACAAGAAAATTACAAAATGGGAAAACTCACCAATAAGGCAAACATATAATAAAGGTAGGAAATACTTCTCACACATATATGATATCTAAGTCAGTAATTGCGGGAGGAGGAGAGTACAAATGCAGGATATTTGAAATTAAGAGATCAGCAATTTAATCAAGTATACACACAGACTGCTATATCAAAATCCCATGCCAACCGCAAATCAGAAACCTACAATTGATACACCCACACAGAAAATGGAATCCAAACACAACACTAAAGATGATCATCAAATCAAAGAGAACAAAAGAGGAAAGGAAGAAAATAAACTCAAAACAACAAATTAATAAAAATAAACTCAAAACAATTAACAAAATAGTAATAAGAATACCATATTAATGGGGCTTCCCAGGTGGCACTAGTGGTAAAGAACCTGCCTGCCAGTGCAGGAGACATAAGAGACTCGGGTTCAATCCCTGGGATGGGAAGATCCTTTAGAGAAGGTAATGGCAACCCACTCCAGTATTCTTGCATTCTTGCCTGGAAGATCACAGAGGAGCCTGGCAGGCTACAATCCATAGGGTTGCAAAGAGTCTGACATGACTATAAATGGGTTAAATGCTCCAGCCAAGACAGACTAGCTGAATGGATACAAAAACAAGATGCCTAAATAGGTTGTCTACAAGAGACCCACTTGGGAAATTGGGACATACATAGACTCAAAGTGAGGGGACGGAAAATTCCATGCAAATGAAAATCAAAAGAAAGCTGGAGTAGCAATACTTACATCAGATAAAATGGACTTTAAAATAGAGACTGTTAAAAGAGACAAAGAATGACACTACCTATGATCAAGGGAACAATCAAGAAGATATAACAATTATAAATATTTATGCACCCAACATGGGAGCACCCCAGTATAGAAGGTAAATGTTAACAGACATAAAAGGAGAAATTGACAGTTACACAATAATTATGATATAATACCCTACTTATATCAATTGACAGATCACCCAGTTAAAAATTCTATAAGAAAACATAGGCCGTAAATGACATATTAGACCAGATGTAGTTCATTGATGAGTGTTTCATCCAAAAGCAGCAGAATGCACATTCTTTTTATGTGCACATGGAATATTCTCCGGGATAGATCACATTCTGTGCCACAAAGAAAGCCTTGGTAAATTTAAGAAAATTGAAATCATATCAAGCATCTTTTCTGATAACAAGGTTATGAGATTAAAAATAAATTCTATGAATATAACTATAAAAGACAAAAACACATGAAAACTAAACAATACCTTACTAAACAACCAATGGATCAAAGAGGAAATAAAAACATACTACAGACAAATGAAAACAGATAATCCAAAACCTATGGGATGGAACAGAAACAATTCTAAGACGGAAGTTTATAGCAATAAAATCTTACCTCAGGAAACAAAAATCTGAAATAAAGACCCTAACATTACACCTAAAGAAACCCAAGAAAGAAGAACAAACAAACCTAAAGTTAGAAGAAGGAAAGAAATCATAATGACCAGAGCAGTATTTAATGAAAAAGAGATGACTAAAACAATAGCAAAAAATCAATGAAACTGAAAGCTGCTTCTTTGAGAAAATAAACAAAACTGATAAACCTTTAGGGAGATTCATCAAGAAGAAAAAGGAGAGAACTCAAATCAATCAAATTAGAAATGAAAAAAGGAGAACTTATAACTGATACCATAGAAATACAAAGGATCACAAAAGACTACTACAAGCAACTTTACACTAATAAAATGGACAAGTTAGGAGAAATGGACAAATTCTTAGAAAAGTACAACCTTCTAAAATTGGATTAGGAAGACATAGAAAGTATGAACAGACAGATCACATGTACTGAAATTAAAGCTGTGGTTTAAAAACTCCTAATAAAAGTCCAAGACAAGGTGGCTTCATAGGCAAATTCTATCTAATATTTACAGAAGAGTTAACACCTATTCTTCTCAAACTGTTAAAAAAAAAAAAAAAAACAAACTACATAAGAAGGAACAATCCCAAGCTCCTTCTATAAGGACACAATTGCCCTGATACCAAAACCATTCAAAGATAGAACAAAAAAAGGAAATTTCAGGCCAGTATCACTGATGAACATAGATGCAAAAATTCTCGGCAAAACCCTAGCAAACTGAATCCAACAATACATTAAAAGTGTCATGCACCATGATCGAAAGGGATTTATCCCAGTGATGCCAGAGGGTTTTCAGTATCCACAAGTCAGTCAGTGTGAAACACTACATTAACAAATTTAAGAACAGTAACCATGTAACCATCTCAATAGATGCAGAAAAATCTTTTGACAAAATTCAACACTCATTTATGAATAAAAAAAAAAAAAAACTCCCCAGAAAGTGGGCATAGGGGAAATGTACCTCAACATAATAAAGGCCTTATACAACAAACACAGCAAACATCATTCTCTATGGTGAAAAACTAAGTATTTCCTCTAACATCATGAAGAAGATAAGGATGTCCACTCTCCCCGCTTTTATTGAACATAGATTTGGAAGTCCTAGCCATGGCAATAAGTGAAGAAAAAAATAAAATGAATCCAAATTGGAAAAGACATAAAACTGTCACTGTTTGCAGATGACATGATACTATGCATAGAAAATTGCAAAGTTGCTACCAGAAAACTAGTAGAGCTCATCAATGAATTTGGTAAACTTGCAGGATGCAAAATTAGCACACAGAAATCTCTTGCAGTCTTATACACCAACAAAGAAAGGCGAGAAATAGAAATTAAGGAAACAATCACATTTACCATTGCATCAGAAAGAATAAAATACATAGGAATAAACCTACTTAAGAAGGCAAAAGAGCTGCATGCAGAAAACTATAAGATATTGATAAAAGACATTAAAGATGACACAAACAGAGAGATATACCTTTTCCTTGAATTGGAAGAAGCAATATTGTGCAATTGACTATATACTACCCAAAGCAATCTTCAGATTCAATGCAATCCCTATTAAATTACCAATAGCATTTTTCACAGAACTAGGAAAAAATGTTACAGTTTGTATGGAAACACAAAAGACCCCAAATAACCAAAGTAATCTTGGAAAAGAAAAATGGAACTGGAAGAATCAGGCTCCCTGACTTCAGATTGTACTACAAAGCTACAATAAACAGTGTGCTTTTGGTACAAAGGGCTTCCCTGGTGACTCAGTGGTAAAGAATCTGCTTACAATGCAGAAGACATGGGTTCAATCCCTGGGTCAAGAAGATCCCCTGGAGAAAGAAGTGGCAACCCACACCAGTATTCTTACCTGGGAAATTTCATGGACAGGCGAGCCGGCAGGCGTTCATGGGGTGGCGAAAGAGTCAGGTGCTACTGAGCACACAGAGCGTATATAAAACTGACTCATGTTGCGGTGCAGCAGAACCTAACACAACTCTGTGAATCAGCTACAGTCACGGTAGAGAATGCAAGACCGGGAGCTGTGACACTCTCAGAGGAAAACATAAACAGAACACTCTTTAACGTAAACCGCAGCAGATCCTTTCTGATCCACCTCCTAGAGTAATGAAAATAAAAGCAAAAATAAACGAATGAGACCTAATTAAACACAAAACCTTCTGCACAGCAAAGGAAACTATAAACAAGATGGAAAGATAACTCTCAGAATGGGAGAAAATATTTGAAAACAAAGCAACTGACAAAGGATTAATCTCTAAAATACACAAGTAGCTCATGCAGCTCAATATATTAAAAAAAAAAAAAAAAAAAACACCCAACCAAAAAATGGACATAAGACCTAAGTAGACATTTCTCAAAGACATACAGATGGCCAACACAAGAAAGGATGCTGAACATCACTAATTATTAGAGAAATGCAAATCAAAACTACAATGAGGCATGACCTCACACCAATCAGAATCAGTTCAGTTCAGTTGCTCAGTCATGTCCGACTCTTTGCGACCCCATGAACCGCCAGGCCTCCCTGTCTATCACCAACTCCTGGAGTTTACCCAAACTCATGTCCATTGAGTCGGTGATGCCATCTAACCATCTCATTCTCTGTCGTCCCCTTCTTCTCTTGCCTTCAATCTTTCCCAACATCAGGGTCTTTTGAAATGAGTCAGCTCATCGCATCAGGTGGCCAAAATATTTGGAGTTTCAACTTCAACATCAGTCCTTCCAATGAATACCAAGGACTGATCTCCTTAAGAATGGACTGGTTGGATCTCCTTGCAGTCCAAGGGACTCTCAAGAGTCTTCTCTAACACCACAGTTCAAAAACATCAATTCTTCTGCGCTCAGCTTTCTTTATAATCCAATCAGAATGGCCATCATCAAAAAATTGATAAACAATAAATGCTGGAGAGGGTGTGGATAAAAGAGAACCCTCTTGCACTGTGGGTGGAAATGTAAATTTGTACAACCACTATGGAGAACAGTATGGAGATTCCTTAAAAACTAAAAGTAGAATTGCCATGTGACCCAGTAAGCTCACTACTGGGCATATACCCAGAGAAAACCATAATTCAAAAAGATACATGTACCCCAATGTTCACTGCAGCACTGTTTATAATAGGACACTAAACGTCCATCAGCAGAGGAATGGATAAAGAAGATGTGGTATGTATATACAGTGGAATATTACTCAACCATAGAAAGGAATGAAACTGGGTCATTGTAGAGACACAGATGGACCTAGAGACTGTCATGCAGAGTAAGGTAAGTCAGAAAGAGAAGAACAAATACCGTATATTAATGCATATATATGGAATCTGAAAAAAATGGTATCAGTGATCTTATTTACAAAGTAGAAATAGAGACACAAATAGGGAGAATAAATGTATGGATACCAAAGGAGAAAGGGGGGGTAGGATGAATTGGGAGCTTGGGATTGACATGTATACTCCACTGATACTATGTACAAAATGAGCTATATTAGTTATATATAAGGCAATGGCGACCCACTCCAGTCCTCTTGCCTGGAAAATCCCACGGACGGAGGAGCCTGGTGGGCTGCAGTCCATGGGGTCGCTAAGAGTCGGACACGACTGAGCAACTTCACTTTCACTTTTCCCTTTCATGCATTGGAGAAGGAAATGGCAACCCACCCCAGTGTTCTTGCCTGGAGAATCCCAGGGATGGGGGAGCCTCGTGGGCTGCCGTCTACGGGGTCACGCAGAGTCAGACACGACTGAAGCGACTTAGCAGCAGCAGCAGTTACATCTAATGAGACCCTACTGTTTAGCACGGGGAACTCCACTCAGTGCTCTGTGGTGAATTAAATGGGAGGGAAATCCAAAAAAGAGCTATAAATAGCTGATTCACTTTTCTGTAAAGTAGACACTAACACAGCCTTGTAAAGCAGCTATATTCCAATTGAAAAAACAAAACAGCATGCACTCATGGTTACCTAATCTATGACAAAGGAGGCAAAAATATACAGTGGAGAAAAGACAGTCTCTTCAATAAGTGGTGCTGGGAAAACTGAACAACTCCATGCAAAAGAATGAAGTTAAGACATTCTCTAACACCACACGTAAAAATAAACTCCAAGTGGGTTTAAAATCTACATGTAAGCCAGATACTGTAAAACCCTTAGAGGGAAACACAGTAACAACACTCTCTGACAAAAATCACAGAAAGTATTTTTTGGTCCTCCTCCTAGAGTAACAAAAATAAACAGACCCTAATTAATCTTAAAAGCTTTGGCACAGCGAAGGAAACCATAATAAAAATGAAAAGGTAACCCACAGAATGAGAAAAACCATTTGCAAATGAGGCGCCTGACAAAGGCAGTAATCTCCTAAATACACAAGCAGCTCGTGAAGTTCCATCGAAAGGGAAAAAAGCCCAATCAAAAGATGGGCGGCAGACCTAAATAGACATTTCTCCAAAGAAGACATGTAAGAAGGCCAAGAGGTTCTTGAAAATATGATCAACATCACCAATTAATAGCTACAACAAGGTATTACCTCACACCATTCGGAACAGCCATCAAAAAATCTGCAAGTAACCAATGCAGGAGAGGGTGTGCAGAAGTAGAACGCTCCCTCCTACACTGATGGGAATGTAAATTAGTATAGCCATTGTACAGAACAGTACGGATGCTTCTTTAAAAAACTAAAAATACATCTACCATGTGATCCAGCAATCCATTGCGTGGACATATATGCAGAGAAAACATAATTTGGAAACATTCATGTACCCCAGTGTTCATTGCAGCACTGTCTCAATCATTAGGACATAGAAGCACCTAAATGTCCACCTACAGAGGAATGGATAAAGGAGATGTGGTACATACATACAATAGAATATTACTCAGCTATTAAAAAGATAATGAAATAACAGCATTCGCAGCAACATGGATGGACCTAAAGATTGTCATACTGAGTGAAGTATGCCAGACAGAGAAAGACAAATATATGATATCGCTTATATATGGAATCTAAAGAATGGTACAAATGAAAGTATTTACAAAATAGAAATACTGTCACAAATGTAGAGAACAAATTTATGGTTACCAAGTAGGGAGAAGGGGGGTGGGATAATTGGGAGATGGGGATTGGGATCGACATATATACATTACTATATATAAAATAGATAATCAACAAAGACCTACTGTATAGCACAAGGAAGTCTACCTGAAACTCTCTAATCTACGGGGAAAGAGTCTAAGAAGAAGGAACATATGTATATGTAAAATGAGGGCTTCCCCAGTGGCTCAGTGCTAAAGAATCTGACTGCCAGCGCAGGTGATGTAAGAGATGCAGCTTCGATCCCTGGATTGGGAAGATCCCCAGAGGAGGAAATGGCAACCCACTCCAGTATTCTTGCTGGGATAATCCCATGGACAGAGGAGTCTGGCAGGTATTCATGGAGTAGCAAAAGCGTCAGATGCTACTGAGTACACAGAGCATATGTAAAACGGACTCACTTTGCTGTATAGCAGAACCTAACACAATACTGTAAATCAGCTACAATAAAGTTAAAGAAAAATGAACATTTCATAAAGACAAAAAATAAAAGGAAACAACTCCATTTACCATTGCATCAAAAAGAATACAAGTAGCTAGGAATAAATCTACCTAAGGAGGCAAAGACCTTTGTTCTAAAAACTATGAGATGCTGATGAAAAAAATCAAAGATGACACAATCAGATGGAAAGATATATCATGTTCTTGGATTGGAAGAATCAGTATTGTCAAAATGACTACACTTACCCAAGGCAATCTACAGATTCAGTGTAACCCCTGTGAAATTACCAGTGGCATTTCTCAAAGAACTAGAACAATAAAATTTTTGATTTGTGTGAAAACACAAAAGACCCTGCACAGTCAAAGCAATCTGGAGACAGAAAGATGGAATTAGAGGAATCCGACTCCCTGGCTTCAGATTATATTGCAAAGCTACAATAAAACAGTGTGCTACTGGTGCAAGAATAGAAATATAGATCAATGGAACAAGATAGAAAACACAGAAATAAACCCACATACCTATGGTCAATTAATCTACAAAAAGGCACAATATATAATGGAGAAAGACATTCTCTTCAATAAGCGGTGCTGGGAAAACTGGAGAGCTCCATGTCAAAGAATGAAATTAGAACGTTAACACTATACACAAAAATAAACCTAAAATGGATTAAAGACTTAAATGTAAGACCTGATACTATAAATCTCTTGGGAAGGAAATGGGCAGAACACTCTTTGACTTAATTGCAGTATTGTCTTTTTGGATCAGCTTCCTAGTGTAATGGGAAAATAACCAAGTTCAAAAATAACCAAATTCAACCTAATTAAATTTTTGGACAGCAGAGGATCCATAAACAAAATGAATAAATGACCTATGGACGGGGAGAAAATATTTGCAAATGATGCAATCAGCAAGGGATTAATTTCCAAAAAATACAAACAGCTCATATACCTCAATATCATAAAAACAAACAACCTAATCAGAGAATGGGCAGAAGACCTAAACAGACATTTCTCCACAGAGGACATACAGATAGCCAAAAAGCACATGAAAAGTGCCCAACATTGCTAATTAATAGAGAAATGCAAATCAATGGAGGTGATACCTCCAACTAGGTATCACCTCAGACCAGTCAGAATGAGCATCATTAGAAAGTCTACAAATAATAAATGCCGGGAGGGTGTGGTGACAAAGGAACCCTCCTTCACTGTTGTTGGGATTGTAAATAGGTCCAGCCACGATGGAGAACAGTATGGGGGTTTCTTAAAATACTAAAACTAGAGCTACTCTGTGATCCAGCAATTCTACTCCTGGGCATTATCTGGAGAGAACCATTAGTTTGAAAAAAATGCATGCACCCCAGTGTTCATTACAGCGCTATTTACAATAGCCTAGAACGAAAACAACCTTTGTATATATCACATGCATACAAACACAATGGAATATTACTCAGCCATAAAAAAAAACAATGAAATAATGCCATCTGCAGCAATATGGATGGACCTAGAGATTATCATACTAAGTGAAGTTAGTCAGAAAGAGAACAAATATCATATGGTATCTCTTATATGTGGAAGTTATAAAAATGATGTAAGTTTATATATAAAACAAATTGATCCACATATATAGGAAACATATCTATAATTACCAAAGGGGAGCGGGGTGAAGGATAAATTAGGAGTTTGGGATTAACATATACATACTACCATATGTAAAACATAATCAAAAAGGATTTACTGTATAGCACAGCAAACTATACTTAGTATTTTCTAATAACCTATAAGGGAAGTGAATCTGGAAATAATACACAGACACACACACACACACAGTGTGTGTGTGTAACTGAATCACTTTACTATTCACCTGAAACTATCTCAACACTGTAAATCAACTATATTTCAAGTAAAAAAAATAAAAAGAAATAATTGCATATTAAATGTTTAAGGTTCTGCTCAAGCTGTTTGAAATTCTCCCTCTCCAAATATTCACCTCCTGTTGTTAATAGTTTGAATTTGAATGGTGAAATTAATAATAATGATTTTAAGGAATTCTCAAAATCATATATCACAAATAGTTTTTTATCATTATTATGGTCAGGATGAAGATCCATTATTAGTAGAAATAAATACAACCTGGAGTATTTAGGAACCATCTAAATGAATTTGAGATTCTCTAATTATATAACTATATGTAATATACCATGATAGTTTGTGATATATGTAATAACAAATTTGAGTTTCTTTCCATCTTGTATTTTGTGGTAACACACAGATCCTAAGGAAAGACATGTTGTTAACACACTGCCTTTACTTTCACAGGAATCTTATGTTTGGAAGATGTATCAAGAAAGGTGCTGGGAATTTTTCCCAGCCGGAGACTGTTTCCGGAAACAGTATGAAGACCAGCTAAATTAATCTCAGTCCAAGATCACCTCCAAAAACCAAAACACACACACATGCACACACACACACTCTCTTTGTCTCTGTCCTTCTGTTTCTAGACTCTGTCTCTCTCTGTTCTCTTGGAAACATCTTGCTGATGTTGTGAACTGCCAGCATTACATGCTTTCTTGGAGTAGTGAAGCTGTGTTTCTGAAGACCTGACTCTGCTTTTCCCCCCACCTAGGGTATTTTCTTTAAGAATAATGACTGAAGAATAATCTAAATTCATACACAGACAAAATAGGAATTTTGAAAAAAAAAAAAAAGAAACATTCTGGAGATTCTCAATCATTATTATACAGACAGATTTCCTTCTGGGACTCCTGGAAATCTGCTTGCACTCTGGACATTCACAGGGAAGCGTGGCAGCCACACTCATTCAGCCTCTTTATTTCACCATCCGGAAAGGAACTCTCTAATGGTCACAGAGCACTGTAGCACTTACCAGATTGCTGTGGACACCAGTTACGAAGGGAAATAGTGCCTTACTATATGTGGGTTGAGCTATGCAGAAGATATGTGCATGAAAAAAAAATCTTTATTTTCCTTATGTCGACTTTTTTTCTTAGTTAGATTGACTTTTGTGAGTTTTCTTTTTTTTTTTTTTTTTCTTTCATGCTTTTCTTCGGTGGGGGAGGGTAAGAAAAGCAGTTTGTGTGCACCTTTTGAAAAAGACGGGTGGCCTGTCTCAGGACGAGAGGAGGTTCTTCTCATTCATCCAAATTCCCACTTCCCCTCCCCCTGTGCTCCTGCTGTTATTTTGGTAATGCTCTGATGCAATATTGCAACTTTATGAAATCTTTGTATGAAAACAAAAAGACTGCAAAAAATACACTTTCAAAAGAAATAATTTATTGCATGTTTATTATGCAAGTTTAAACAAACCAAGAAAACTTTCAGAAGCAAGTTGATCCACGTGAGAGAATTTTCATGATAATTATATTCATAGTAATAAAGTGTTGTGGGCTTAATTGTGTATTTGGAGCCAGTGTCATCCACCAACAATATGATACATTATGAACTTGACAGTAGTTTTGAGTTTTTCTCTTTCTTTCAGCCACCTGTGATCAGTTGTGGATTAAGGACTTCTTTTCAGGCCATTTTTTAAATATCAAAGCTGAAGCAATATCCATTCAGGGATTTCACCAGTTGCATCAAAAAACATGGATGATAATATCAATCACTCCATTTTGAGTCCTTTTAAATGTGATGTGAATCTTTACAAATAAAAAGATTCAGAATGGAAGCAAGGTCATTTTGCAAATATTGGCACTCTTTTATTACAAGTCTGCTTGTTAATTTTAGAATTGTAAAACTGCTCTGATTAAACTATTTAACTAACTTTCTCACCTTTTTCTTTTTCCATTTCACTTATAAACTGGGATTCATCAAAAAAACCTTGAACTTTCAGCTGAGTGTGTCTAGGGCAATCCAAACACTGCCTTAAAGCCCATCATACTGTTGCAGGAAGGGGGACCCCTTCCAGGGCCCGAAACTGGGCTCTCGTCTAACACTCGGAAATGAATTGTCCGAGGAGACACATGCTGACAAAGCAAGAGATTTTATTGGGAAAGGGCACCCGGGTGGAGAGCAGCAGGTAAGGGAACCCAGGAGAACTGCTCTGCCGCGTGGCTGGCAGTCTTGGGTTTTATGGTGATGGGATTGGTTTCCGGGTGGTCTTTGGCCAATCAGTCTAATTCAGAGTCTTTCCTGGTGGCGCACGCATCGCTCAGCCAAGATGGATGCTAGCAAGAGGGATTCTGGGAAGTGGACGGACAGGCAGTGTCTCCTCTCGACCTTTCCCGAACTCTTCCGGCTGGTGGTGGCTTACTAGTTCCGTATTCCTTATCAGGATCTCCTGTCATAAAACAACTCATGCAAATGGTTACTATGGTGCCTGGCCAGGGTGGGCGGTTTCAATCAGTGTGCTTCCCCTAACAATACTTCCCTGTAACTAAGCAGGCTTTCATCACATACGATTATGGATCCTTAGAGCTATCTAGCATTTTGAATCACCTAGCCCCATGCCTGTCATTTCTTTATCTTGGGGTCATCCAGATTTCTTAGAAACCACCAATGACAGAAAAATCATCGTCTCCCAAATCATTTTAATATTTATCCAGCTTTCTTTCATTTTAGAAAGCTCTTCCTTGTTCAGGGCAAATTCATTTCCACAGTGTAACCAGGGATTCATTTTCTGTCTTAATATGAAAGAGGATTGGCCCACAAGTTAGTGATGTATTAAACTTTCAATTGTTCATTGAACATTTGCCTGTGCAAAGCATGGTGCTGGGTATCAACTGTCATTTTTCAGCTCATTGGAGCTCTCATAACATCAGAGTTGTAGTACTTAGATTTTGCATTTGTTTTCTGATATTCTAAGGGAGGAAAACTTTGCCCTTCTTCCTTTCTAGGTTCTTTGGCTGTTAAATTGATATAAGATAGATTCACAGGAGAAAAACAAACTTTGTATGTATATGAGCTCCGCAAAGACATGAAAGGCAATTGAGGCTTATATACCTTTCCTGAGCTCAGAAGGGGTGTGGAGGGGTCTGGGCCCTCAAAGGGAAAGAAAATAATTCACAGGAAAGTGGGAAGAGCAAATATTTGGTGAGTAGATATTTGGTAAACTTATGGATTGTCACACTAGGTATAGGCAATGGGACACAAAGGAAACTGAACAAACGGGTCCCCCAGGCTTCCCCCAGCTTCTTGCACCGGCCCACACTCTTCATAGTTATGCCTGGTCAGTTCTCTTCCTAGACTAGGTCTTCAGTCTGAATTCTTTTAGACACTTAAGGGGAAGGTAAAAAGCTCTTCCTGTGTCTTTTGAGGCTTGGTTGACTTCAGCTCAAAGTAATTAACACATCAAAGTGACACATTCTGGAGAAGCTCATACTAAACCTCTCAGTAACATTTTCATTAAAGAGAAGCAGTCAATTTGTGCGGTCTCCATCCCCAATCCTGCTCAGGGAGGTGACCCCATGTATTGAGGAATTTGGATAAAATAAATGACATCAACTCTGCAAAACATCCAAGACCACGTTTCCTTTGCCACAAAACACTTCAGAGGAAGTACACAGTGGAGAGGAATAAGTTTTTCTGGGATATAAAATCTGATAGATTCAGATCTTTTGTTTATAATGCCAGAGTCAGCTTTTACATGAAACAACAGTACAGGTGAGAGGTGAGCAAACAAATTGCTAGCAGTTACCTGGATTCTGCAGATTCTTTTGCCTGGATTCTGCAGATTCTTGTAGATTCTCCCAGTTGACTGCTCCTGGCTTTAGAACCCTAGCAGGTGACAGACAAGTACTCAGGGAGATGCAGAGAAAGAGGCTGAATTCAGGAAAAGAAGCTTCCTCCCACCAGTGGACTCTCAGCATCAGTGTTGGAGGAAGAGGAGAGTAGTTGCATCATTCACTTTAAAAACTGTCATCGGTTTACATGTATTGGCTGATTCATGTCAATGTATGACAAAAACCACTATATTGTAAGGTAATTAGCCTCCAACTAATAAAAATAGATGGAAAAAAAAATAATTTTAAAAGAAAAAAAAACTGTCATCGGTGGTGTCAGTGGCCTACCTTTAGAGGAGGGCATCTCTATTCCCTTCTCAAGGCCTCAAAGGGGGGGTGGGGGTGGGAGATGGCTTTTCTTCCTTAGCATTATTATTAATTCTCCCAGGAAATGTTGCATGAATTACACTGGGACTCTTTATTTCTCTGATTAAACTCAGGGCTGCCTGACTCAATCTCAAGAAATGTAATCCCTTTAGAAATTTTCAAATATTCAAAAAATTGCCAAGAGTGCTGTAATATCATATCTTCACATCTCCACTTCCAATCTCGCAACATTTTTCTCCCTGTCCTATTTACTCTTCCCCCACTATTTTTCTCTGGGAAACATTTCTTGATCCTACTTCATAAAATAAACAGTCGTAGTGCTAAAGCAAGCACTTAGCTAGCTATGAGCAGAGAATGGGGGGACCATGGGCCAAATGGCAGGAAACCACACATCTTGTAAACAAGTATCCCTAGGTAGATGAAAAGCAGGAACTTCCAGAATGACAGGAAACCATACATTTTGGGGTGTGTGGCCTGTCCTAAGTGTCCTGAACGCAGACAAAGAAAGGTAGGAAAAGGCAGGAATTTCTGGTGTCAAAACACAACCTTTTGTTCACTATGCCCTTATTACAATAAAATTAGCCTTGCAGATAAAAAGTTCCCATCATGCACCAATGCCATGACACTTCTGATCAAGGTTAAATGAAACAAAAATCCTTCCTCCCCTCAGGCAGGTGGGGCTGGGATGAAAATCAGTAAAAACAAACCCCAAAACCCTCCCTCCCAAATGAATAGTCCACTTCTTCATTTCTACACCCCACATAACCAGTTTGCCAGAGAAACATGGCAGCCACTCAGCTGAGCCAATCTGCTCTCCCCTTCAGAGATGTGCGTGCATGCTCAGTCACGTCTGACTCTCTGCAACTCTATGGCCTGCAGCCTGCAGGCTCCTCTGTCCACGGGATTCTCTAGGCAAGAATAGTGGACTGGGTTGCCATTTCCTCCTCCAGGGGAAATTTCTGACCCAGGGATTGAACTCACGTCTCCTGTGGCTCCTGCATTGGCCACTGATCCACCTGGGAAGCCCCTTGAGGGCATCAGTTCAGTTCAGTCGCTCAGTCGTGTCTGACTCTTTGCGACCCCATGAATCGCAGCACACCAGGCCTCCCTGTCCATCACCAGCTCCTGGAGTTTACTCAAACTCATGCCCATTGAGTCAGTGATGCCATCCAGCCATCTCATCCTCTGTTGTCCCCTTCTCCTCCTGCCCCCAATCCCTCCCAGCATCAGGGTCATTTCCAATGAGTCAACTCTTCGCATGAGGTGGCCAAAGTACTGGAGTTTCAGCTTCAGCATCAGTCCTTTGAATGAACACCTGGGACTGATCTCCTTCAGGATGGACTGGTTGGATCTCCTTGCAGTCCAAGGGACTCTCAAGAGTCTTCTCCAAAACCACAGTTCAAAAGCATCAATTTTTCGGCGCTCAGCTTTCTTCACAGTCCAACTCTCAGATCCATACATGATCACTGGAAAAACCATAGCCTTGACCAGACGGACCTTTGTTGGCAAAGTAATGTCTCTGCTTTTCAATATGCTATCTAGGTTGGTCATAACTTTCCTTCCAAGGAGTAAGCGTCTTTTAATTTCATGGCTGCAGTCACCATCTGCAGTGATTTTGGAGCCCAGAAAAATAAAGTCTGACACTGTTCCACTGTCTCCCCATCTATTTGCCATGATGTGATGGGACCAGATGCCATGATCTTAGTTTTCTGAATGTTAAGCTTTAAGCCATCTTTTTCACTCTCCTCTTTCACTTTCATCAAGAGGTTTTTTAGTTCCTCTTCACTCTCTGCCATAAGGGTGGTATCATCTGCATATCTGAGGTTATTGATATTTCCTCCGGCAATCTGGCATACGATCATGTAAATTAATCCTCTCTTTACTTTCTTGACCTGCCTGTTTTGTCTCTGAATTTTTTCTGCGAGATAAGAAACTAACCTCTTGCCTCCCTTGTACTTGACAGGTACTGTCTTACTTCCTGTCATTCATTCATTTCTCCTCCCTACCTCCCACCACCCCCCCCCCCCCCACCCTGCCCCTCACTTTCTAATTTCTCATTTTTGGACCTGTTGCTGCAAAGGTGTGGGCATGAGTCAAGGATTTAAAAGCCATCAGGGCACTCATCAGTGGAACACTTTGATCCAGATGACTGGGTCATGGGATGGACTAAAGAGACGATGGGTCTGTCCACCCACCCGAAGGCAATTTCCACACAACAGTTTTAAGCACACAGTAAAAAGCATAAATAACACTGCCTCCTCCCTGAAGCTTATTCCTGGTTCACCTATGCCTGAACATCCTTGTCTCCTCTCTGTCCCTATCTCACTCTTACTTTCCACTCTTATTTCATGCCTTACTGCACTGGAAATGGGGAAAAAATCTACCAGGCATTTCCCAACCTTGCCACTAGGTCTTATACCTCACTATGTGCAAGGCATGTCAGGAAAGGTTTCCAACCATTCTCACAGGCAGTGAAGGACCTAAACCATAGGAGCCTGACCCTCTGGATTTGCCTTATCCATCATTTAACTGTCATCAGGCTCGATTGTGTGGCAATATAAATGCAGCCTTAGAGTATAAGAGTGTTCACACTGCAGCCCTTCAGGAGCTCTTTTGTCCAGTGGGTGGTCGGTGTGCATAACCCCTGGTGCTGGAAGGGGGGCAATCCTGCCCCAGGTGGTTGGAACTAATGGTGGTGGGACTGCATCTGGGCTGCCATCCTTTGCCACTGGCTTCTGCAAGCCACCCTGTATTCAGCCAGCCTTCTCCGTGGTCCACCAGGTGATGGGGGTCTGTCCCTGCCCCCACTGCCATCCACCTCACACGGTTGGGACAGGGCAGGTCGTGCCAGGGTAGGGTCCTTACATGGCTACACCCCAGGGATACATGCCTGGGCAGTGACATTTGCCATGCTGGCCTCCCCAGGGTCATATAATGGGGAGTGTTTGGGGGCATGTTCTTGCAGGACTGTTGGGCTCTCCATACCCCTAAGTGCAGACACAGTACCTCCACCTTTGACCATGATATCTCCTGCCTGTGTCCAGCCCCACCACCAGCTAGAAAGAGTGCTTGTGGGAGGGGTGGTGAGAGGGTGGCACTGAGGTCCTGAGGTGCCTCCCACAAAAGGGAAGGGAAAGAGGCTTTTTCACAAACCATTTGCCTTCATGGCCAGTTTCCAGAAATTTACCACTCATTTAGGAAAAAAAGCTGGGATCTAAATAGGTCCTAGAACTATGAGGATGCCTACTCTAGAAGAAGGGCAAACAGCAGAAGGCGAAAGACTAGAGATCTGTTCAGGAAAATTGGAGATATCAAGGGACCATTTCTCCCAAAAATGGGCACAATAAAGGACAGCAACAGTAGAGACCTAGTAGACACTGAAGAGATCAAAAAAAAAAAAAAAAAAAAAAAAAGATGCAAAGGACACACGGAAGAACTGTATAAAAAGGATCCAAATGAATCAATTGCTACAATGGTGAGGTCAGCCACCAGAGCCAGATATTCTGGAGACTGAAGTCAAGTAGGCCTTAGGAAGCACTGCTGTTAATAAAGCTAGTGGATGCGATGGACTTCCAAGTAGAACTATTCAAGCGCTAAAGGATGATGCCATTAAGGTGTTGCATTTGTTAGGTAGTTAGAATAGGGAAAAGGAGTCCAAGATGGCTGTGGCTAAAAGACAAGGAAGGGAAAATCCCATGAAAATAGAGCAGAGCAAGGTCAAAGGAAGGTCCGAGGACCGGAGTGAGGACTTCAGGTAGAGCAGCGCTCCTGGCTGAGCCCAATTTGCATAGGACAGGCCCAGGGGGAAGGAAAAAAACATATAAAAAGAGGAGCCAAAGGGTTTTCTCTCTCTCTCTCTCTTTCCCACGCGTGCGTACGCTCTTTCTCTCTCTCTGTCTCTCTCTCTCCCTCTCTCTCTCTCCCGTGGGATGGGGAACACTCCTCTTCGGATCGATGTGCCCTCACACCGCGAAGATGGATTTTCCTGCTGTTATCTAAATAAACAGAGCTATAACACTGTCTGTCCAAGACCCGAGAGCTGTGACCCGCCGAGGGGGCTTTAATGTCCGTCACTCCCAATCTTTGTTGTGACGAGACAAAGAACCAAGGAGCATACACTTGCCTGACATCTATGATGCCGTGACTAGGGTTTAACCTGGCTGAAACAACCTCCACGCGGAAGAGGCCAAGCGCAGCAGGAGCCCAACTCAGCGAAGCTCCCACGGTAGAAGCAGAACACGAAGAAAACCCAGTGCAGGGGAAGGCTTGTTGTGCTGGAAACAGGGGCAGTGAAAAACAAACTCAGCAGAAAGCCCACGTGGCTCAGTCTCAGATTCCAGAAGACCTCTGGTTAAGGTAGGAGGTCCTCGCTCCTATGGCTGGAAGGACATGCCTAACAATTACAGTCTCTCATTTCTCATTTCCTTGAACCCCCCCACGAACAGGCGGGCGGCAGTGGGTGCAATTGAGGGACTCTAGAGAGACTACTCTCTGGTATGTCCCAAAGGCGCTATCTGCTGGGCCCCAGTAGCGGTTACCCAAGCCGGTGAGGATTCTTCTGTCCCTACTCTTCTCTGTGCCAAGAATCAGGCCAATGAAAACTGTGAGCACAGGTCAGGAATTTGGCAGATTTTCCGGCAGGCGATGAAGGGGATTCCTTGGCACATCTTTCCCACTGCTTTTTCCTCCTGTCCTTCAGTTCAAAAAGAGGTGGATTTGTTAGGATTCAGAGAGAAGCCATGCTTCAGGGTGTGGGCCATTCCCGGGGCAAGGGCTTGGGCCATGGAATGCGGCCTGACTAAGTTTTGCAAGGGTTAATTTTGCGGGGTTAATTCATATGCTAATGAGCGGGAGGATCACCCCAACCATTGGGGAACCACCCACTCCTCCCTCTTTTGACAGTGCCTTAGGGCTGTTCTGCCACCTCTGGGTGTGTCTTTTGGCTTATAGATTGGGGATTAAGGTTTACCTGAATTTGACTTATCATGTTGGACCCAACTGATTTTAATCGGTATACGTTATGCCCTTGGGCTATGTCATTCTTTCAAAGGTTGTGCTCTGCCCCCATTTCCCTCCTGTTTCATGCTCCTTTCCTCAGCCCCATCCGGGTCCACAGTGTTGCCTCTATAATCTTCTAGTGGGATAACCAGAAAATTCCTGGCCTTGGGAGGGAAATACTGTATAATATCCGACCCCTTAGTCCTACCTAGCACTGGTCACGCTGGAGACTTTGGGGACGCCCAAACTCCAGCCCGGGGGTTCCAGGAGGTCATCACGCCTTGACCTGCCTAGGGATCTGGTCCTCGAAAGGTTGTCACGCCTCAACCTTTTGGGGATCCGCTAGTCCCAAGGGTCCCAGGAGGTCGTCACGCCTCGACCTGCCCAGGGACCCAATTCTCAGGAGGCTGTCACACCTCAACCTGCCCGGGGATTTGATTTCTAGGAGGCTGTCTCGCCTCAGCCTGCCTGGGGATCTGCACCCTGATCTGGGGATGCCTGGCTCTCAGGTTGCTACAGTTCTGGGTAGGATGAGCTTCAGAAAGCCTATTAGTCTTTTTCTTTTCTTTTTCCTCCCTAACGTGACTATCTTTCAGATGGGAAATAATCAATCCATTTCCCGCCAGATGCCCTGGAGATGCATCCTTGATAAATGGATGACCCTGAACATACTAGGGTCTTAAAGGAAGCCTGGAGGTATGCAACAGGGCTTCACATGTCAAGTGATAGATACCCAGTAGGAGAAACTGCAGTCCCCTCCTCCGATCTTAACTGGAATTATAATGACCCTGAACACATCTGGGAAAGGGATCATTTTCTAATCTGTGTGAAGGCAGGACTAAAAGCAGCCCAGCAAAAAGTAATCAGCTATGCCCAGTCTTAGCAATAACTCAGGAGCCCAATGAGAACCCCACTGCCTTTCTGGAAAGGCTAAAAGAGGCCCTCCAAAAGTTTACCTATTTGGACTTAGACTCTTACGAGGGACAGGTGATTTTAAAGGACAAATTCCTGTCCCCATGTGCATCAGATATCAGAATTAAGTTACAACAGCTACAGCAGCAGGACCCTGCTGCCTCTCTAGATGAGATGGTCCAAACAGCCACCAATACCTTTTATAACAGAACAGGAGAAGGAGGCCAAGGCCCAGGAGAGGGAGAGAAAGAAAGAGACAAGGCATGCCCAGATGCTGGCTGCCCTCCAGGGAAGCCCTATGGCACACCCTGATTCCTTAAATGACAAGGCACAGGCAAATGCCTAATCTGTAGACAGGCAGGGCATTGGGCCAAAGAGTGTCCTAACATGACAAGTCTCCTAGAATGGCTTGCCACAAATGCCATCAACTAGGACATTGGGCAGCACTCTGCCCTGGGGACCCAAGAGCCTCAAGGTCAAGCGCCAAGCCTTCCCTCAGGATGGTTCAAGAGGACTGAAGCGGCCCATTCCAGCCAGCCTGCCTGTCACAGATAACCATCACGGGGCTGGAGCCAAGGGGGCAACTGGATGTGGCAGGTAGGTCTGAGAATTTCTTGGTTGACACAGGGGCTACCTACTCTGTCTTGGTCTCCTACTCCGGAACCTTCTCCTCCCAAACCTGTACCATTTTGGGTGCTACAGGAAAAACAACTACTAAAAGATTCAAGCACTTCTTTGTTTCTGGGATGGACAGATATTTTCCCACCAGTTTCTGGTGGTCCCTGAGTGCCCTGCTCCCTTAATGGGAAGAGACATACTCACTAAACTGGGGACCACCCTTGTGATGGGAAGCTTTTCAGCCCCTAGGGCCCTACAGCTTCTGGTTACTACTGAAGAATCCATTACACCTTCTCCAACAGAGAGAGAACAGAAACTATGGGAGGACAAAATTAACCCCCAGGTGTGAGACCAGGGGATTCCTGGACGAGTCCAACAAGCTGAAATGGTCATCATTGTCCTCCGAGATCCCACTCGGTTTCCTAACCGGAAACAATATCCTCTCAAAAGAGAGGCTCGGGAGGGACTACAGCCTTTAATAAATAAATTCCTTGCTTGTGGGCTATTGGTCCCCACCAGTTCACCATATAACACCCCAATCCTCTCAGTAAAGAAAAAGGACAGAACCTGGCGAATGGTTCAAGATCTCCAGATCATAAATGAAGCTGTAGTCCCCCTCCATCCCACAGTACCCAATCCCTATGTAATCTTGGGAAGAATCCCACCCAGTGCCAAGTAGTTTACAGTCTTGGATCTCAAAGATGCATTTTTCTGCATACCACTGGCTAAATAATCCCAATATCTTTTTGCCTTTGAATGGGAGGCCCTAGGAGAAAAACACCAACAGATGACTTGGACAGTATTACCTCAAGGGTTCAGAGACATCCCCCACTTGTTTGGACAGGCCCTTAGCCAGGATCTCCTAGATCTGGACCTGGGGCCTAATGGGAAAATATTACAATACATAGATGACCTACTAATCTGCTTTCCAGATGAGAAAAGTGCCCAACAACATGCAATTCAGGTTCTAAATTTTTGGCAGAAAGGGGATATAAAGTCTCCTGTGCTAAGGCACAGATGGTCAAGACAAAGGTCGCTTACCTGGGAGTTCAGATTACACATGGGTCCAGGAGGCTGTCCTCTGATTGGGTACAAGGAATCCTCCAGTTGCCATCCCCCACGACTCGAAAACAATTGCAAGCTTTCCTGGGGCTAACTGGGTATTGTAGAATCTGGATACCCAACTATAGTCTAATTGCCCAGCCCTTATATAAAAGCTTAAAGGGACGAGATGATTCAATTCCGCTGATGTGGGAAACTCCTCGAAAGAAGGCAGAGGCTTCACTAAAACAGGCCTTAACTCAGGCACCTACCAGATCCAAAAAAAAGCATTCCAACTTTATGTCCATGAAAGAGAGGGGATAGCCTTGGGAGTGTTAACTCAAAGGTTGGGATCTGAGCCCCAGCCTGTAGCTTACTTATCCAAGAGACTTGATTCAACCGCCCAAGGCTGTCCCCTCTGCCTTCGAAATCTTGCAGCTATTGCAATCATGATAGAAGATGCTTTAAAACTCTCCTTTGGGGGCAAACTAACTATTTTTACCAGCCACTAAGTAAAACAGCTCCTAAATGGGAGAAGCCATTTATGGATGTCTGATCAAAGAATCCTCAGATATCAGGTAATACTGATGGAAAATCCAGGCCTCACTATATCCCCTTTTGAGGTTCTTAACCCAGACACCCTCCTGCCTACCCCCGAGGGCTCTCTCCCCTTTCACTCCTGTCTAGAAACCTTGGACCACTGGACAAAACCCTGAGAAGGATTGTCAGAAGATCCTCTGACCAATCCTGAGGAAATCTGGTACGCTGACAAAGCAGCTTTGTCTTGGAAGGAAAAAGAAGAGCCGGATATGCAGTAGTCTCCAATTTTGAGACCATAGAGGCTAAGCCTCTGCCGCCAGGTACATCACCCCAATTAGCTGAGCTCATAGCCCTGACTCGAGCCTTAGAGCTGGGAAAAGGAAAAAGAGTAACCATTTACACTGACTCCAAGTATGCCTTTCTGGTGCTACATGCACATGCAGCTATTTGGAAAGAAAGGGGCCACTTGAGCACCCGAGTGTCCCCAATCAAATATGGTGATCAAATCCTTAGACTCCTAGAGGCAGTCCATCTGCCCACTGAGGTTTCAGTCTCCCACTGTAAAGGACACCAAAACAGGAGCACAGAAGTGGCATGAGGGAACCAAGCAGCCGATCAGGCAGCTAAGAGAGCAGCATTACAGAACCATGACCTAACAGGGATTGCCACCTTAGTCCCACAGACTAACTTCCCAGAAACTCCTTCATATACTGAAGGTGAAACTCTTAAAGCTAAGAGTGAGGGCTATCAAGAAGACCATATGGGGTCGTTCCAAAAGGAGGGACTCCTTTTTCTGCCTGGGAACCTCCAATGGAAGTTGGTTAACTCCTTACATGCCACCACTCATTTAGGAGAAAAGGCCCTCCAAAGATTACTAGGAAGGTCTTTCAGAGGAACAGGCCTCCAAACAACTATAAGACAAGTGGTCTCCTCTTGTCCCACTTGCCAATTGAACAACCCCCAAGGAGCTCGAAGACCCCAGCTGGCCCAGTCCATCCAACGACATGTGACCTATCCAGGAGAGGACTGGCAGATGGACTTTACCCAGATGCCAGTTTCTCAAGGGTATAAATACCTATTAGTCATGATAGATACATTCACAGGATGGATTGAAGGCTTTCCCACCCAGACTGAGGAGGCTGAGGAGGTGGTAAAAAAAACTGCCCCATGAAACCATTCCAAGGTTTGGTCTGCCCAGGTCATTACAAAGTGACAATGGAACATCATTTACTTCTAAGGTCACCCAAGGGGTCTCGAAAGCATTGGGCATTACTTATTATCTCCATTGCGCCTGGAGGCCTCAGTCTTCAGGAAAAGTAGAAAGAGCCAATCAATTCTTAATATCAGCGATAAAAAAGATAACCCAAGAGACCTCCCTGGGAGGGAAGGAGGCTTTACCAATAGCTCTCCTCTGTACCCATATTGCCCCTAAGAAACAGGTTGGTTTTAGTCCTTATGAGATGCTATATGAGAGACCTTTTGTTTATGTCAATGACCTCTTCCTAGATCCAGAGGCTCAGATCCTCTGGTCTTATACCATTGGGCAATTCCAACAGGATATATGCTTGGGGGGTATGAACCAGGACCCACAAGACTCTAAGGAGTCACCACTATATGCTCCAGGGACACAAGTCCTAATTAAAGTCTGGAAAGATGGGTCCCCAAAGGCTCAACTCCAGCCCACATGGAAGGGCCCCTACCCTGTAATACTTTCGACCCCCACAGCAGTCAAGGTACCAGGACATGACTCCTGGATTCACTACTCACAAGTCAAGCCATGGAAGAAAACAGAAGAGGACACTCAATACACCTGTGAGCCCCTGAGAGATCTCAGATACCTATTCAGAACCACAAATGAGTGCCATTCTAATGAACAACCCCCAAATCTGGTCTCTGGGGATAAGATTTCTCAGGATAACTCTAAAGAGCCAACACAGCTTGGCAGGGATAGTACTCCAAAACAGACAGGAGATAGATCTTCTGATCCCTGAACAAGGAGAGACTTGAGCCATCCTGGCGATGTAAATTTGAAATTGGCTGATGCCCCTACTAGTCCTTGTTATGCCATACTGATGCTGCTTATGATTGTTCCATGCATTATCAATTGTCTAACCTGTTTAGTCTCTGCTCAGGTCAACAAGCTACAACATGCAGTGCCAGTTCAACGAATATACAAAACTACAACTGACGACGGAAAGCATCACTCACCCTTAGATAGACACCACTATAAGGACTCTGAGGCCTGAGACTAGCAAGAGGGGGAGGCCCAATACACCCTCGCCGTCCCAGTTCAGCAGGAAGAAGCCAGAAAGACCTCGACGCCCCTATTCCCAAAGAATTGGGCCTCCCATCTCCTGAGGGGGGAATGTTAGGTAGGTAGAATAGGGAAAAGGAGTCCAAAATGGCGGTGGCTAAAAGACAAGGAAGGGAAAAGCCCATGAAAATAGAGCAGAGCAAGGTGAAAGGAAGGTCCGAGGACCAGAGTGAGGACTTCAGGTAGAGCAGCGCTCCTGCCTAAGCCCAATTTACGTAGGACAGACCCAGGAGGAAGAAAAAACATATAAAAAGAGGAGCCAAAGGGTTTTCTCTCTCTCTCTTTCCCACGCGTGCGTTCTCTCTCTCTCTCTCTCTCTCTCTCTCTCTCTCTCTCTCTCTCTCTCTCTCTCTCTCTCTCTCTCACGCGATGGGGCACTCTTCTCTTCGCGTCTTTGGATCGACGTGCCCTCACACCTCGAAGATGGATTTTCCTGCTATTATCTAAATAGAGCTGTAACACTGATTTATTTAAGAGCTATAACACGGTCTGTCCAAGACCCGAGAGCTGTGACCTGCCAAGGGGGCTTTAATGTCCGTCACTCCCAATCTTTGTTGTGACGAGACAAAGAACCGAGGAGCATACACTCGCCTGACACATTTAATATGTCAACAAATCTGGAAGACCCAGCAGTGGCCACAGGACTGGAAAAGGTCAAATCCCAAGAGTGGTAGTACTAAAGAATGTGCTAACCATTGGACAACTGCACTCATCTTCCATGCTGGTAAGGTCATGCATAAAATCTTGCATGCTAGACGTCAGCATTATGTGAACCAGAACTTTCAGATGTCCAAGCTGGGTTTTGAAAAGGAAGAGGAACCAGAGATCAAATTGCCAACATCGCTGGATCATACAGAAAGCTAGGGAATTCCAGAAAAACATCTACCTCTGTTTCGTTGACTATGCTGAAGCCTTTGGCTGTGAGGATCATGACAAACTGTGAAAAGCTCTTAAAGAGATGGGGATACCAGACCATCTTATCTGTCTCATGAGAAACCCGTATGCAGGTCAAGAAGCAACAGTTAGAACCCTGTATATAACAACTGATTGGTTCATGATTGAGAAGGAAGCACGACAGGGCTGTCTGCTGTCACCCTGTTTGTTTAAGCTATATGCTGAGCACATCATGAGAAATGCTGGGCTGGATGAGCTCCTATCTAGAGCTGGAATCAAGATAGGAGGGAGAAACATCAACAACCTCAGATATGTGGATGAAACCACTCTAATGGCAGAAAGCGAAGAGAAACTAAAGAGCCTGTAGATGAGAGTGAAGGAGGAGTGTGAAAGAGCTGGCTTAAAACTAAATATTAAAAAACCAAGATCATGGCATCTGGCTCCATTACTTCATGGCAAATAGAAGGGTAAAAGGCGGAAATAGTGACAGATTTCCTCTTCTTGGGCTCTAAAATCACTGCGGACAGTGACTGCAGCCATGAAATCAGAAGACAATTGCTTCTTGGCAGGAAAGCTATGACAAACCTAGACAGGGTGTTGAAAAGCAGAGACATTACTCTGCCAACAAAGGTACATATAGTCAAGGCTGTAATCTTCGCAGTGGTCACATATGGTTGTGAAAGCTGGACCATTAAGAAGGCAGAATGCCAAAGAATTGATGCCTTCAAACTATTGGTGCTGGAGAAGACTCCTGAAAGTCCCTTGGACAACAAGGAGATCAAACCAGTCAATCTTTAAGGAAATCAACCCTGAATACTCATTGGAAGGACTGATGCTGGAGCTAAAGCTCCAATATTTTGGCCACCTTTTTGAATAGCTGGAAAAGTCTCCGATGCTGGGAAAGATTGAGGACAGGAGAAGAGGGTGTCAGAGGATGAGATGGCTAGATGACATCACCAATGCAATGGAAGTGAACTTGGGCAAACTTTAGGAGATAGTGAGGGACAAAGAAGCCTGGTGTGCAGCAGTCTATAGGGTTGTAGAGAGTTGGACATGACTGGGCAATGGAACTGCAACAACAATTCCAGAAGAACACACCTCAGAACACAGAGGTTAATAAATGGCCATAGAATCTAGTATAGAGAAGTCTTCAGGAAGGTCACTCATCTTGGGTACTGAAGGTGTCAGGATAGGACAGAGACCCCAGGATGCTAGGGCCAGTAGGACCACCACATGGGGGAGAAGCTAACCCCAGCTGTGGCCAGTGCCAACAGGACTAAGTGGATGGGGATGTCTGGAACCAGTCCTGTCTTCAGAAATGCCCCCTGGATCTCCTAATGTTAGTGCTTCTCTCTGTTATGGGAGCACCCTCTCCCTGAAGGAACAATGGGAAACTCTTCCTCCATCCCCACGGACTCACCCCTCAGGTGGTTCTGAGTTACTGGGACAAGTTTTATCTAGATTCTTTAAAACAAGAAACGCTCGCTTTCTTTTGTAACACAGCGTGGCTGAATATAATCTTGGAGATGATGAAGCCTGGCCAGAAAATGAAAGCCTCAATTGTAATATCACCCTACAGTTAGACATCTCTTGTAAAAGGCAGGGGAAATGGACAGAAGTTTCTATATTCAGGCTTTCATAGCCCTAAGAGAGAACCCAGAGCTCTGCAAGTCCTATGTGAGACAGCCCCCCTGCCAGCTGGGACCCATGCATGCTACACAAAAGCCCTCTCTAGTGGCATCTTGGAGATGGAACTAGATGGCAACTTGGAGAGGAACATGAGCCCCAGACAGAAGACCTATGACCCCATGCTCTTCCACCAATTTCATACCCTCCCTGCGCTACAAGCCTCTTTACTCTTTGGAACCAAAAGTGCAGCCAGAGCTTCCCTGCCCCCTTCAGGAAGTACCAGGTGGGTCCCGGGGAATTCCCAAGGAATACACACCCTTTTCTGTGCCCAGCCTCAGCCAGTGCAGCACTCTTTTAGGCTGATTCTCAGAGGGCCCCAGTTGGCTCACTGGCAAATTCCGGGGGCTAACTCCATCCTATGACCTTACCTGGAGGACCTACATATTGTCCCTTCCCACTGCTGTGCCAGAGGAAAGACCGATATTTGGGCACAGGCTCAAACATATGCTTATGCATGACATGTCAGCCAACCTCACCAATGCCCTGTGGGCATGGCAGCAGTGCCTCTGATGGATCCCAATAGGACTATCAGCCAGGCCAGCCTGGAATCACAAGAAGGGCATGATCCTTTGCTTCATGGAAGGGAAGAAACGATGCATAACTAAACCTGTTAACCACGCTAAAGTTAAAGAGATCATCCAAGATCAAGGTGAAAATCCAGCCCTATTTCAGGCCTCACTGGGAGACGCCATCAGAAACTATACAGATGTAAGCCCAGACACTTTTGAGGGATACCCTCGAAATTTGCAACTCACTCCATTAGCAAATCAGCCCCTAACATCAGTAGGAAGCTTCAAAAGTTTGCTATGGGCCCCAGATGCCTTGCAACCTTCTTACTGATAGTCTTCACCATCTTTAAGAACAGAGGCCAGGCTGAGGAGGAAAGGAAGGTACAATGTGACTTATGAAAGGGACGACTGCAGCCATCATAAGAAAACCTAACCCATCTCCTTGGAAACCCTTAAAGTACTTCCAGAAGACTGTTGCCAGGAAAGGAAGCCTTTTTAAACTGTGGGAGCCCTAACCCTAGATCCCAGGAAACAGGTCCCAGCATACACCCAGACACCATGTCCACACTGTAAGAAGGTGAGCCACTGGAGGAGGGAATGACCCCAGCTCTGAAGGAAGGAAATTCCCCCAAGGTTGATTGATAGGACCCAGTACCTCCCAGTGCTCCTGAGAAGACAGTCATCCTCACACAGGAACAATTACAGGATACCACTGAAATGGCTATTTAAAATCCTAAAAGATGATGCTGTTAAAGTGCTGCACTCAGTATGCCAGCAGATTTGGAAAACTCAGCAGTGGCCACAGTACTAGAGAAGGTCAGTTTTCATTTCAATCCCAAAGAAGGACAATACCAAAGAATGTTCAAACTACTGTACAATTGCACTCATTTCACATGCTAGCTCAAACTCCCTCAAGCTAGGCTTAAGCAGCACATGAACTGAGAACTTCCAGATGTACAAGCTAGGTTTAAAAAAGCCAGAGGAACCAGAGATCAAATTACCAACATTTGAGAGGCAAGGGATTTCTAGGAAAACATTTACTGCTGCTTCAGTAACTATGTGAAAGCCTTTGACTATGTGGATCACAACAAACTGTGGAAAATTATTTAAGAGACGGGGACATCAGACCACTTTACCCATCTCCTGAGAAACCTGTATGCAAGTCAAGAAGCAACAGTCAGAACCAAACATGGAACAACAGACTGGTTCAAAATTGGAAGAGGAGTACAACAAGGGTGTATATTGTCACTCTGCTTATTTATTTAACTTATATGCAGAATACATCATGCAAAATGCTGGGACAGATGAATCACAAACTGGAATTAAGATTGCTGAGAGAAATATCAACAACCTCAGATATGCAGATAATACCGCTCTAATGGAAGAAAGGAAGAGGAACTGAAAAATGCGATGAAGGTGAAAGAGAAGAGTGAAAAAGCCGGCTTAAAACTCAACATTCAAAAAACTAAGATCATGACATCCAGTTCCATCACTTCATGGCAAATAGATGGGGAAAAATATGAAACAGTGACATTTTATTGGGCTCCAAAATCAGTGCAGATAGTGACTGCAGCCATGAAATTAAAAGACACTTGCTCCTTGGAAGGAAAGCTATGATAAACCTAGATAGCATATTAAAAAGCACAGATATCATTCTTCTGACAAAGATCCAGCTAGTCAAAACTATGGTTTTCCTAGTAGTCATGTATGGATGTGAGAGTTGGACCGTAAAGAAGGCAGAGCACCAAAAAACGGATGTTTTCCAACTGTAGAGCTGGTGAAGACTCTTGAGAGTCCCCTGGACTGCAAGGATATCAAACCAGCTAATCCTAAAGGAAATCACCCTGAATATTCATTGGAAGGACTGAGGCTGAAGCTCCAATACTTTGACCATCTGATGCGAAGAGTGAAATCATTAGAAAAGACCCAGATGCTGGGAAAGCCTGAGGGCAGGAGGCGAAGGGGACAACAGAGGATAAGATGGTTGTTTGGCATCATCAACTCACTGGACATGAGTTTGAGCAAACTCCAGGAGATAGTTAAGGAGAGGGAAGCATGGCATGCTGTAGTCCATGGGGTGGCAAAGAATCGGACACAACTTAGCGAATGAACAACAACATTGAAATGGCAGGTAAGCCTAACCAGTTTCCAGGGGACAGAGGAGCCACTTACTCTGTCCTGACTTCTCACACTGGACCCCTTGCTCCCAAAACCTGTTCTATTGTTGGGATAGGAGGAAGATAAGAGATAAAACACTTCATTACCCCTCTAACTTACACCTGGTGAAAGACCCTTATAACTCACAAGTTCTTGTCACACCTGAATGTCCCAGCCCACTATTAGGAAGGGACTTTCTCTCAGCTTTGAGGGTGACTTTTAATCTCTGTGAAAACCAAAAGCAAGAAATGTTTTTCTCTGGGCTATGTATTATACAAGACATGGACAGTCCACCCCAAAATATTCCCCAAGAAATTGAAAATCTGGGATCAGAGAATCCCAGGGATGTTTAAGTTTGTCATCCCTATAAAAATCACCTTGAAAAAAACTAGTAACTTCTCTTCCAGGCACCAATATTCCATAGAACTAGAGGCCCAACAAGGCCTTCAACCCCTGGTCTCAAAATTGATCAGTTATAGGCTTTTGGTGCCATGTCAATCTCCTTGCAATACTTCGATTCTACCTGTCTTCAAACCTAGTGGGGAATATAGAATGGTTCAAGATCTCTGAATCTTAAGTGAAGCTATAATATCTCTTCATCCAGTTGTTCCCAATCCATGTACAACTCTACTCAGATACCCAAGGATACACCCTGGTTTACAGTCCTTGATCATAAAGATGCATTCTGTATACCAGCTCACCCTGATTCTCAATACTCTTTTTCTTTTTTGGCCACACCTCACAACACTTGAGATCTTAGTCCTTGATCAGGGATCAAACTCTTACCCCTTGTATTTGAAGTGCAGAGTCTTAATTTCTGGGCCATCAGGAAAGTCTAAATAGCATTTTTTAAAATTTTTATTTATTTTTGGCTGTTCTGGGTCTTCGTTATAGTACACGGGCTCTTGCTGCATGCAGGCTATCACTAGTTGCAGCAGGGGAAGGGATACTCTCAAGTTGTGGTGACAGGCTTCTCAGCGTGGTGGCTTCTCTGGTTGTAGAGCTTGGGCTCTAGAGCACACGGGCTCAGTATCTGTGGCTATCAGTAGTTGTGGCACATGGGCTTTGTTGCCCCATGGTGTGTGGGATCTTAGTTTTGATCTGGGATCAAACCTATCTCCCCTGCATTGGCAGGCAGATTCTCAACCACGGGACTACCAGGAAAGTACCCCCTTTTTGCTTTTGAATGGATTGACACAGACATTGATGAAACCCAACAATATACCTATAATGTCCTTCCTCATGGATTCCAGGGTAGTCCACACCTGCCTGGCAAGGCCTTGGAATTAAGGGAACTAAAGTTAGATACAGGGCCATTATCACCATATGTATATAACCTCCTTATCTGTAGCCCTTCAAAGAAAGCTTCAGACTAAAACACTGTGTAAAGTATAAAGTGAAGTCGCTCAGTTGTATCCGACTCTTTGCGACCCCGTGGACTGTAGCCTACCAGGCTCCTCCATCCATAGGATTCTCCAGGCAAGAATATTGGAGTGGGTTGCCATTTCCTTCTCCAGGGGATCTTCCCAACCCAGGGATCGAACCCAGGTCTCCTGCATTGTGGGCAGACGCTTTACCCTCTGAGCCAAAACACTATATAGCTCCTCAATTTTCTGGGCTCCAAGGGGCATAAGTATCCCCACAGAAAGCCCAAACTTCCTCCCAGACAGTCACCTCACTGGGACATGTTCTAAGACCAGGGAAGTGCACCCTTACAACCCAGCATAAGGAAGCAATCGTCCATTTACAATCACCACAAACAAAGAAACTGCTTAGACCCTTATTAGGAATGGCTGGGTTTTATGAGATTTGGATCCCTAGATTTGGTCTCAAGAAAAAACCATTGTATCAGGGTATTTTCCTGGTGGTCCAGTGGACAGCACTCCTCACTCCCAATGCAGAGGACCTGGGTTCAATCCCTGGTCAGAGAACTAAGATCCCACATACTGCTGTGCTCCACAACTAGAGAAGCCCGCATCCCACAGTGAAGACCCAGCGCAGTCAAAAAATAAAAACAAAATCCACCATAAGGCCTTGAAGGGACCAGACATAGAACCTCTAGATTGGACAAGGAATTTGTAAAAGAACATTTGATTAGATTAAGACATCCCTGACTAGTGAACCAGCCCTAGGGATCCCAGATCTTAACAAGCCCTCTTTTGACCTCAAAGCAGAATAACATGGAGAATTCTCAAAAATTGGCCCCAAAAGTAGGGCCAATTCCATGGCCAGTAGCATCTCTCCAAGCAATTAGACCCAGTGGCCCCTGGGTGGCCAGGGAGTCATAGCAGCCACAGCTATGCTAGTTGAAGAGACTACAAGAGGGACCAGCCCTGAGGTATCCACCCCACACAGGTACAGGGAATATTAGAAATTGAAGGACAACAAGAGCTGACTGGAGGCTGCCTCACAAAATATCAAGCCCTCCTTGACTCTTGTGAAGAGACCCTTACAGTATGACATGCCTTAAATCCAGCTATATTTATGAAAGTAGAAAGCCCAGAGGAGCTGTCTCGTTCTTGTACTGAGACCATCAAACAATATTCCAGCAGACCTGATCTTAGGGACCAGCCCCTGGAGGACCCTGATGCTCTCTGGTTTATTGATGGAAGCAACTACATACATGATGGCATCCAGAAATCCAGGTATGCCAGAGTAGATTTCTACAAGCTCACAGAGACTGATGCCCTGCCATCTCAAACCTTGGCACAAAAAAACCCCAAGCTCTAGTTCTAGCTCCAAACCTAGGAAAAGACAAGAGGATCAACATTAGACAAATTCTAAGCCTGCATTTTTTGTGTTACATGCTCATGCTGCCATCTGAAAACACAGGGGACTCTGACTGCACGGGGCTCTCCCCTCCAGTGCTGCCAGGAGTTCTCTTAGAACTCCTAGAGGCAGAACAAGACCCTAAGAAAATGGCAGTTATCCACTGTAAGAGATGCCAGAAGGGAAATTTACAGTATCAGCAAATAACCTGGCTGACAAGACAGTAGAGTGCAGCTCTTAAAATCCCTTCAACTTGGGCCACCTTACTCCTTCATGTACTAACCTGCTTTTACCACCCCAGCATACAAAGGAGAAAATAAAGTAGGCCAGAACTAGGGGACATCAAAATGGCCCCAGTGAATGGTGGACTGAGGAACAAACAATAATGCTGCCCAGTGCATTACAGTGGACAATTTTAAAGGCACTCCATGACTCCTCTCATCTGGGAAGGGATGATTTGACTAACCTGGTGGAAGAAATTTTTCCAGCATAGGCTTTCGTTAGACTGTCTCAGAAATCACTAAGGCCTGTAGTATATACTACCATAACAACCCAGGGGGAAAACTTAGGCCTCCACCCCTCCTCCAGTCCATCCAAAGAAGAGGAATTTATCTGATAGAAGACTAACAAATAGATTTTTCACAGATGCCATCCTCAGAGATGTAAATACTTACTGGTTGTTAAAGTGTTAATAGGTTGGTGAAGCCTTTCCAACATGTACCCAGAGAGCTCAGGAAGCAATAATGGCATTATGAAAGAAAATAATTCCTCAGTTCAGACATTACAGTCTTTACAAAGTTTTAATGGCCCCTCTTTTGTGGCTAAGGTCACGTAACAAATCTCTACTGCCACAGGCATTTGCTACCAACTTCATGCTGGCTGGAGACCTTAATCAGTGGGAAAAGGAGAAAGGACAAATCTACTTTAAAAAGAATCCTAAGTTTTCCTCTAGGAGTTTTGTAGTATCTGGTCTTATATTTACATCTTTAATCCATTTTGGGTTTATGTTTGTGTATGGTGATTGAGAATGTTCTAATTTCATTCTTTTACATGTAGCTGTCCAGTTTTCTGAGCACCACTTATTAAAGAGGCTTTCCTCCAGTGTATATTCTTGCCTCCTTTGTTGTATATTAATTGATTACAGATATGTGGGTTTATTTCTGGCTTTCTATCCTGTTCCACTGATCTATATTTCTGCTTTTTATGCCAGTTTGGTAATGTTTTGATTAATGTAGCTTTGTAGCATAGTCTGAATTTAGGCATCCTGATTTTTCCAGCTCCATTTTTCTTTCTCATGATTGCTTTGGCTATTTGGTGTCTTTTTGTGTTTCCATATTTTTTTTTTTTTTATCCTCATTCTGTGAGAAATGGCATTGATGATTTGATAGGGATTGCATCAGATCTGTAGATTGCCATGGGCACTTTAGTCATTTTGACAATTATAGATTCTTCCAACATAAGAACACTTTATCTTTCCATATGTTTGTGTCATCTTTTTGATTTCTTTCAAAAAATAAATAGGACCTAATTAAACTTATAAGTTTTACACAGCAAAGGAAGCCATAAACAGAACAAAAAGACAACATATGCAATGGAAGAAAATATTTGCAAATGATGTGACCGACAAGGGATTAATCTCCAAAATACACAGTTATTCAGCTCAATTAAAAATAAAATTCAATGAAAAAATGGGCAGAAGACCTAGATAGACATTGCTCCAAAGAAGACATAAAGATAGTGAAAAGGCACATGAAAAGATGCTCAACATTGCTAATTATTAGAGTAACGCAAATCAAACCTACAATGAGGTATCACCTTACACTGGTCAGAATGGCCATTATAGAAAGGCTACAAATAACAAATACTAGAGAGGATGTGGAGAAAAACGAACCCACCTACAATCTTGGTGGGAATGCAAATTGGTACAGCCATTGGAGAACACAATGGAGGTTCCTTGATAAACTAAAAATGTAATTACCATATGATCCTGCAATCCCACTCCTGAACATATACCTGGAGAAAACCATACAAAAAGATACATACTCCAGTGTTTATTGCAGCACTATTTACATTAGTCAAGACATGAAAACAACCTAAAAAGTGTCCAGATGTGGTACATATATACAATAGTAATATACTATTACTCAAAAATAAAAAAGAATGAAATAATGCCATTTGCAGCAACATGGATGGGCCTAGAAATTACCATAGTAAGTAAGCCAGAGAGAAAGACAGGTATTAAAGGTTATCACTTACATGTGGAACCTTTTATTTTTTTAAGATACAAATGTACTTAATATCCAAACAGAAATAGATCCATAAACATAGAAAACATATTTATGACTACCAAAAGGGAAAGAGGGTGGGAGCAATTAATTAGAAGTTTGGGATTAACATAAACACACTACTATATTTAAAATAGATAGCCAAGTAGGACCTACTGGATAGTTCAGGGAACTATGATCAATACTTTTTAATAATAATTATATGTGTATGTGTGTGCACACTCACTTGCTTAGTTGTGTCCAACTCTTTTGCAACCCCATGGACTGTAGCCTGCCAGGCTCCTGTCCATGGGATTTCCCAGGCAAGAATACTGGAGTGGGTTGTCATTTCCCTCTCCAGGGGATCGTCCCTACCCAGGGATCAAACCCATGTCTCCTTCATTGGCAGGCAGGTTCTTTACTGCTGAGCCACCAGGGAAGCTCATAAAAATCTGTATCTACATATCTATATATATCTGAACACTTTGCTGTACGCTTGAAAACAATTTTATTACTATAAAAAAGAAAGAAAAATAAATACAATCCTGGCTAAACTCTATCAAGAGATATCACAGGCTAGGACAAATTGAGAAAGTAACACTGACATATATATAACATCATGTGTAAAATAGAAAACTACTGGGAAGCGACTGTATGATATAAGGAGTTCAGCCAGGTGCTCTGAGAAGACCCAGAGGGGTGGAATGGGGGCCTGGGGAGACGACACTTAAGAGGGAGGGGATACACACACACACACACACACACACACACACACAATTATGACTGATTCACACTGATGTATAACAGAGACCACCACAACACTGTAAAGCAATTATGTTCCAGTAAAAAAATGACATCATAAACTTGGACATAGCTTTATCCATAGACCTCCTGAGAATCAGGGTTGCACCTGAAATGGGGCTAAGGCTCAACTCCTTTGAAATGACTTATGGTAGGCCCTTTCTATCCTGACATTTTGGTGAATGCCAAAACCAGTGAGCTCATTAAGTACCTAATTAATCTATGACAAGTCCAGATGGTGATATCGGAATACGGAAGCTGGGTTTCGCTGGTCCTCAGCTAAGAAATGGACCCCATTCAGGGTCAGCTGGGAGATTTTATTCTCCTAAAAACACGGAGAGAATGGTCCCCCTGTGATTAAGTACTGCCCAAGTGCAAGGCCTAATTAGGTCCTTCTCAGAACTTCTACACAGTAAAACTAAAGGGACCACTAGTTGGGTGCACCTCTCTAGAATTAAAGCTACCCTTCTCCCCAAGAATTCACAGGACACAGCGGACCTTGGATGGCTGGAAGAGACCAAGTGGATGAGTGAGCCTCTTCAGGACCTGAAGCTCTTATTCAAAAAGGACAAAGAAACTTCATGGAGCCAAAGTTAAGTATCCATAGTCACTGTTTTCCTTTTTGCCTCCCAATACCCCAGTCCACCCGCTAAATAACCAGTTTGTGCTGAAGGATTTGCATACTTACTGTCCTCCTTGATTCTTGCTCTCAGAATCTTATATGAGTGTCTGGCAGGAAAGCATGTGTGGCCACAGCTCCTCGTTCATGATAAGGAAATTATGGCTCAGAAAGGCACAACTTGTCTGAGTTTACACAGCTAGGTGACATATTGGCTGAGACCTGGCTTTTGTCAAAGTCAGTGCCCTTTAAATGTAAACAGATTGTTAACTCATATGGTAACTGATTATAAAAGCTGACATGAGATCCTTAAGACAGCAGAGGAGCAGGAGTGTGAGGAGTTCATCTCTCCTCACCAGTCGTCAAGAATACATCTACAAGTGGAGCGCCTGCTGAACACTAGCAGAGAGCCCTGGGCACTAAAAGGATGAGAAAGACCCCCAGGTAACCTGGCAGGACAGAAGAAAGAAGGGGAAAGGAAGAGGGGGAGCAGGATGGAACCTGCATCCCTGGAGGGAAACTGAAGGTGAGGAGAGAGTCCTGCATTGGGGGACACCCCCTCACCGGCAGAGAGATCAGCCAGGACAGAAGGGGAGCTTCAGGCCCTTGGCAGAGAGCACAGCTGCCCGTGTGTGGCCGTCAGGACAGAGTGAGACCTGCACAGATAGTCCATGCCAGAGCTCTATGTGCTTCAAACTGAGCTGGGTGTCCTCTGGTGGACATGGCGGCTGGGTGCAGCCAGGTGGGGTGTGGAGAACAAACCTGCAGAGGGGATGCCGTTGGCGGTGAGGGCACAGCCTGAGGGGATGGGCCTGAGGAGCTCTGCAGCCAGGAATGCTTGTGGAGGAAGCATGGGCCGACATAGAAGCAAGGTGCCATTGTTGAGTGATGTGCAAAGAGTGGGGCCACCACTGCAATCTCTCTCTCCTTGTGCGTCAGCAAGGGCACTGGGGGAGGCAGTCTCCTTTTGGAGCTGGCAAGCATGCCCTATCATCACTTCTTGGCCACTCCTCTCCTACCTGGTGACCTGCTATTCATGATCATTGCTTCGGCTCCCTCCAGACTGAGAGGCTCATGGGTTCCAATTACTACTGCCAGCATCTTCCTACCTGGGTGGCCCACTCACTCTGATTACTGCCTTAGCCTCCTCCCAGCTGACAGCCTGTGTGCTCTGGCAACCTATAGAGCAGACTCCAGTGGAAGGAACACACACAGAGGTGGGCTGAAACCACGGCTGAGCCCCAGGAGTGCTGTGACTAAAGAAGAAGAGTTAAAATTTTTCCTTATGGCTGTGTGAACTGCAGAGTTACAGCTCTGCTGACTGTTTCTCAAATTCAGTGCCTGCAGAACACCCAAATGGACAAGTGTTCCTGCTGCTGAGACGTGCCTGGCTTTAGCAGCTGTGGGCATCTACATTTGAGTGTTGGGTCAAGCCAGAGTGTGAGCTACCTCCATAGCTCCCATAGCAGATCAAGGTGCCTGGGTACTGCAGTCCTGGGACTTGAATACAATTGGATCGGTCCCGGAGGCCTGGTAAAAATAACATCTGAGAATTACTAGGACCAACTGCCAACATACTCACAGTTAAGGTGGGACCAAGAGCAGTGCCAACAACAAGTACTTTGTGAGCCTGCACAGTGGGCAAAAGGGGACACAACAGAGCACATTCACAGGAGAACAGCTTCAGAAGAGGAATACTCAGTGACATCTCTCCCAGTGGGAGTGCTCCAATCCTGCCTACCTTGCACTGAACATCAGAAACAGCTAAGAAACAGATCAGCAACTAGGGAGCAGACCTGCCCCTGATGGCGGTGACAACTATAGAGCAAAGGGAAGGTCCTGCTCAATCCCCAGGTCAGGCTCTGGTCACCACAACATCAGTCAAACCCCCTATCAAGGGGCTAGCAGCACAAGCCTCTGGACCAACCTCATCCACCGGGGTGGGGAGTGGGGTGCAGATACCAGAAGCAAGAGGAACTACAATCCTGCAGCCAGAGAAATATATTACAGATGACAGAGCAAGATAAAAACCTACAAGAACTAAATCAAGAGGAAATAGGCAGTCTATCCGAAAAAAGAATTCAGAGCAATGGCAGTAAAGATGATTCAAGATCTTGGAGAAAAAAAATGGAGGCACTTATCTAGAAGATGTAAGAAACATTTGTCAAAGACCTAGAAGAAACAAAGAAAAAACAGAGATGAACAGTAAAATAAATGAAATGAAAAAAATATACTATAGGGAATCAATAGCAGAATAACTGAGGCCAAAGAATGGATAAGTGAGCTGGAGGACAAGATGGTAGAAATCACTGCTGCATTAAAGAATAAAGAAAAGAGAATGAAAAAAAATGAGGACAGTATCAGAGACCTCTGGGACAGCATTAAATGTATCAACATTCGACTTATAGCAGGCCCAGAAGAGAAATAGAAAGGGTCTGTTTGAAGAGCTTTGAAGAGATTATATTTGAAGAGATTATAGTCAAAAACTTCCCTCACATGGAAAAGTAAACAGTCACTCAAGTCCAGGAAGTACAGAGAGTCCCATACAGGTTAAATCTAAGTAGGAAGATGAAAGTGAAAGTGTTAGTTGCTCAGTCGTGTCCAACTCTTTGCGACCCCATGGACTGTAGCCTGCCAGCCTCATCGTCCATGGGATTTTCCAGGCAAGCATACTGGAGCAGGTAGCCATTCCCTTCTCCAGGGGATCTTCCCAACCCAGGGACCAAACCCAGGTCTGCTGCATTGTAAGCAATTCTTTATCATCTGAGCCAAGGAGGAACACGCTGAGATGCAAATTAATCAAATTAAAAAAATTAAATACAAAGAAAAAGATGGAAACCAACAAGAGAACTTTCCCAGTGGTACACTGAATAAGAATCTGCCTGCAACGCAGGGGACATGGGTTCAGGGGGCACGGGTTTGATCCCCAGTCCAGGAAGATTCCACATGCTGTGGGGAGACTAAACCCATGCACCACAACTGAGCCCAAGCTCTGGAGCCCACAAGACAGAACTACTGAGCCCTAGTACTGCAACTACTGAGCCCTAGTACCGCAACTGCTGAAGTTCATGTGCCTAGAGTCTGTGTTCCACAACAAGAGAAGCCACCTCAATGAGAAGCCTGTGCGCTGCAACACAGAGTAACCTCTGCTCACCACGACTAGAGAAAGCCTGCATGCAGCAACACCCAGCACAGCCAAAAATAAATACGTTTTTTAAAAGCAACAAATAACACACAAGGGAATCTCTATAATGTTATCAGCTGATTTTTCAGCAGAAATTCTGCAGGCAGAAGGAAGTGGCATGATATCCTTAAAGTGATGAAACAGAAAAATCTACAACCAAGAATACTCTACCTAGCAAGGCTTTCATTCAGCTTCAATGGAGAAATCAAAAGTTTTACAGAAAACCCAAACCTAAGAGAATTCAGCACCATCAAACTAGCTTTACAGGAAATGTTAAAGAAACTTCTCTAGGAAGAGGGGAAAAAAAGAGGCCATAACTAAAAAAAAAAAAAGGGGGGGGGGGAGCTCATTGTTAAAGGTAAACATACAATAAAAACAGGGTATCATCCACACATAAATATGATATCAAAACCAGAAGCCATGAGGAGAGTTCAAATGCAGGAATAGGGAATTGCATTTGAAATTAAGAGACCAGTAACTTGAAACAATCTTGCGTATGTATAGACTGCTTTATCAAAACCTCATGGGAAATGCAAACCAAAAACTACAAGAGACACATGCTCACAAAAGAAAAAGCAACCCAAACATAACACTAAAGATGGTCATCAAAATATAAAAAAGAGAACAAAAAGAGAAAGAGACAAAAAACAGCTATACAAACAAACCCAAAACACTGAAAATGATGCAATAGGAACATACATATTGATAGTTACCTTAAATGTAAATGAATTAAATGCTCCACCAAAAGTTAGTGACTAGCTGAATAGATACAAAAGACCTGTATATATGCTTTTTCTAGTAAGAGATCTACCTGAAACCTAGAGACACATACTGACTGAAAGCAACAGGATGGAAAAACATGTTCCATACAAATGGAAATCAAGATAAAGCTTGAGTAGCAATGTTCATATCAGACAAAATAGATTTTAAAGATTTTAATAAGAGACAAGAAAGGACACTACCTAACGACCAAGGGCTCAAGCCAGGAAGGAGACATAGTAATTATAAACTTAAACGCACCCAACAGAGAAGCACCTCAACACATAAGGCAAATGCTAAGAGCCATAAAAGGGGAGAAAATTAGGGACTTTAACAACCACTTACACCAACTGTCAGATACCCAAACAGAAAGTCAATAAGGAAATGAAAGCCATGAAACACACATTAGACCAGACAGACTTAATTGATATTTTTATTATTAATTGGAGGATAATTACTTAACAGCGTTGCATTCTCAATTGATATTTATAGGACAATTCAGCCAAAAGTAACAAAATACACTTTTCTACTCAAGAGCATATGGAACATTCTTCAAGTTAGATTACATCTTGAGTGACAAATCAAGTTCCAGTAAATTTAGGAAAACTGAAGTAATATCAAGTATCTTTTCCAACCACAACTCTGACATTAGAACTCATTTATAGGGAAAAAATGGTAAAACCCACAAACCATGAAGTATAAACAATGTTACTAAACAACAAATAGATCACTGAAGAAGTCAAAGAGGAAGTAAAAAATACCTTGAGACAAATGAATGAAAACACAAGAATCTAAAACCTATGGGACACAGCAAAAATAGTTCTGAGGGGGAAGTTTATAGCAATACAATCTTACCTCAAGAAACCAGAAAAATATCAAGTAAATACCTTATACCTAAAGTGATTAGAGAAAGAAGAACAAACACAACCCAAAGTTAGTAAATGGAAAGAAATCATAAAGATCAGAACAGAAATAAATGAAATAGAGATGAAAACAATAGAAAAGATCAATGAAACTAAAAGCTGCTTCTCTGAGAAGATAAACAAAATTGATAAATGTTTATCCAGACTCATTAAGAAAAAAAGTGAGAACTTAACTCAATAAAATTAGAAATGGAAAAGGAGAAAATACAACTGACATCACAGAAATACAAAGGATCACAAGAGACTACTACAAGCAATTATATGCCAATGAAATGGACAAACAAGAAGAAATAGACAAATTCTTAGAAAGGTACAACCTTTCAAGACTAAACCAGGAAGAAATAGAACATATGAACAGATCAATCACAAGTACTAAAATTAACACTGTGATTTAAAAAACTTCCAACAAAGTCCAGGACCAGATGGCTTCATAGGCAAATTCTATTATACTAAACAGTTAGAGGAGAGTTAACTCCTACACTTCTCAAACTATTTCAAAAACCTGCAGAGGAAGGAACACCCTAAGCTCATTCTATGAAGCTGTTATAGGAAGGGGGAGGCCCCCTACAGGGTCCCAAGAGCGGGCTCTTGTCTAACACTTGGAAAAGAATTGTCTGAGGAGACACGTGATGACAAAGCAAGAGATTTTATTGGGAAAGGGCACCCGGGTGGAGAGCAGTAGGTAAGGGAACCCAGGAGAACTGCTCTGCTGCGTGGCTCCCAGTCTTGGGTTTTATGGTGATGGGATTAGTTTCCGGGTGGTCTTTGGCCAATCAGTCTAATTCAGAGTCTTTCCTGGTGGTGCACGCATCGCTCAGCCAAGATGGATGCTAGCGAGAGGGATTCTAGGAAGTGGACGGACATGCGGTGTCTCCTTTAGACCTTTCCCGAATTCTTCCGGTTGGTGGTGGCTTATTAGTTCCCTATTCCTTATCAGAATCTCCTGTCATAAAACAACTCATGCAAATGGTTACTATGGTGCCTGGCCAGGGTGGGTGGTTTCAATCAGTGTGCTTCCCCTAACAAAGCCACCAACAACCTGATACCAAAACCAAGGATATTTCTCACACACACACACACATTGCAGGCCAATATTACTGATGAGCATAGATGAAAAATCTGAAACAAAATACTAGCAAACCAAACCCAAAAATACATTAAAAGTGTCATACACCATGATCCAAAGTGATTTAGCCCAGCAATGACAGGGCTTTTAAACATCCACAAATCAATCAATGATACACCACATTAATAAATTAAAGACTAGAAATCATATGGTCATCTCAAAAAAATGTGTAAGAAGATTTTTACAAAATTCAATGCCTATTTATGATAAAAATTCTCCAGAAAGTAGGCTTAGAGGAAAACTATTTCAACATAAGGAAGGCCATATATGACAAATCCATTCTCAGTGGTGAAAAACTAAAAGCATTTCCTCTCAGATCAGAAAGAAGACAAGGATGTCTACTCTCCACTTTTTTTCAACATAGTTTTATAAGTCCAATGATAGAAATCAGAGTTAATTACAAAGTAACCACCATAAGGCTATCAGTAGGTTTCTCTATTGACATTGCATGCCAGAAGGGAATGGCAAGATATATTCAAAATCCTGAAAGGGAAAAATGTGCAACCTAGAATACTCTATTCAGCAAGCTTATTGTTTACAACAGAAGGAGAAAGAATTTTTCTGACAAGGCAAAAATAAAAGACTACAGAGATACTAAAGATATCCTAAAAGAAATGGAAAAAAAAAAAAAAAAGAAAATAAGCAAGAATGTTTAAGAAATAGAATGAAAAGGTAAATCACTTAAATAAGACATTACACAGATAAAAAAAATTAAAATAAAAAAAATTATAAAAGTGATGATAGCCAAAATGAACAGCAAAATGAAAAGCATGAAGATGCAAAGAAGGACATCAAAAGTAGAAAATGTTGGGGAGTAGAGTAAGAAATGTAGACTTTTTTTTAAGTATGTATTTGAACCTATATGACTATCAACTTAAAGCAAGTAAATGCAGCAATGGGTTAACATACTTGAAAAATAGCATCATCACAAATCAACAACATACAACAGGTTCACAAAAAAAACAAAAGAAGAGAAGAATGCAAGCATAATATAAAAGAAAAGAAAACCATAAAAGGATAGACAAAAAGGAGGAACAAAGAATAAATACAAAGTCAATGGGGGGAAGAAAGAGATTTAAATGGCAATGAATACAAATCTATCAATAACTACCTTAAATGTCAGTGGACTAAATGCTTCAATTAAAAAGACAGAGTGACAGATTGGTTAATAACAACAAAAAAGCCAATGACATGCTGTGTATAAGGGGCCCACTTAGGGCAAAGGACACACATAGAATGAAGGTGAGGGTTAAGAAAAGATATTTCATGTAAATGGAAATGATAAGAAAGTAGGGGGTCACAATACTCAGACAAAATAGACTTTAAAATATAGGCCATAAAGAAACATAAAACAAGATACTAGATAATGTTAACACATTATTGACTGGGGGATTTTTGCAGAAACTAATGTCTGTGGCCAGCCATTTGTTATGTAAACGAATATTGAAATACTCTAGTCAATAGCATTTGGATAGCAAAAAACATATTAATATGCCTCTGCTCAATAATGTGATAAAAGGATCAATACAAGAAGAGGATATTACGCTTGTCAACATTTATGTACCCAATATAGGAACATCCACATATATAAAACAAATACTAACAGACATAAAGGAAGAAATTCATGGGAATACAAAATAGTAGGATATTTTAACATCCCACTCACATCAATGGACAGATTTTTCAAGACAGTGAATCTATAAGGCAATGGAGATCCTAAATGATACAATAGGACAGTTAGACTTAATTGGTACTTTCAGGGTCTTACATCCCCCCCCAAAACTAGAATAAACATTCTTTTCAAGTGCACATGGAACATTCTCTAGGTCTGACCATATGTAAGGGCACAGAAACAAGACTCAACAAATTTAAGAGTATAGAAATTATTCCAAGCATCTTTTCTGACCACAACGGCATAAAACTAGACATTTAGCCACAGAAAAAGAAATGAGAAAAACATGACCACAAGGACCATAAGCAACATGCTATGAAACAATTAATGGGTAAACAGTGAAATCAAAGAGGAAATTTAAAAGTATTTTGATACAAGTGACAATAAAAACAGCCATACAAAAATCTATGGGATGCAACAAAAGCAGTTCATAGAAGAAAGTTCATAGCAATACAGACTTTCTTCAAGAACAAAGAAAATTCTCAAATAAACAACCTAACATACCACCTAAAAGAATTTTAAAAGATCAGAAGTCAGCAGAAGGAAGAACAGAATAGAGATCAGAGAAGAAATAAGTAAAAGAATAAAAAATAAAAAAAAAACTGGTAAAACTAAGAGGTGGTTCTATGAAAGAGTAAAGAAAATTAACAAGCCTCTGGCCAGACTCACCAAGAAGAAAAGAGAGGGGCCCCAATAAACAAAATAAGAAATGATAAAGAAAACATAACAAACAATATTACAGAAATAAAAAATAAACCATAAGAGAACATTATCAATAATTATATGCTAACTAATTGGACAAAATAGAAGAAATGGACAAGTTTCTAGAAACACAACCCACCAACACTGAATCAAGAAGAAACTGATAATTTGAATAGACTGGTCATTAGCAGTGAAATAGAATCTGTTATTAAACAAAAATAAACCCCCCCCCAAAAGCTCCCTACAAACAAAAGTCCAGGGCCAGATGGTTTCACATACAATGTTTGGTACACAGATTATACCAAGCATTCAATGAAGAACCCATACACATCCTTCTCAAACTCTTCCAAAAGGCTGAAGAGGAAGGAACACTCCCAGAGACATTCTATGAAGCCATCATCTCCCTGATACCAAAATCAGACAAAGACACGATCCAAAAAGAAAATTTTATACTGAAAATAAAATATCAAAAAGGGAATGTAAACAATCCCTTCTAAAATTTCATCAAAAAATACTTAGGAATAAACCTCACCAAGGAGGTGAAAGATATATGCTTAGAAGTATAAAACATTAATAAAGGAAACTAAAGTTGATTCAAAGAAATAGATATTAATATTATTAAAATGGCAACACTACACAAAGCAATCTACAGATTTAATGCAATCCTTATAAAATTACCCCATGACATTTTTCAAAGAACTAGAACAAGTATCTAGACTTGCCAAAATAATCCATAGGGGTAGTGGGGAACCAGGCAGGAGGAATAACTTTCCTAGACTTCAGACAATACTACAAATCTACAGTAACCAAAACAGTTCAATATGAGAAAAAGAGTCTGTTCAGCAAGTGGTGCTGGGAAAGTTGGACAGCTGCGTGTAAATCAATGAAGCTAGAAAACACCCTTACACCATGTACAAGAATAAACTCAAAATGGCATAAAGACTTAAACACAAAATATGATACCATAAAATTCCTAGAAGACATCATAGGCAAAACATTCTCTGACAATCATACCAATATCTTCTGAGGTCATTCTACCAAGTTAATAAAAATAAAAGCAAAAATAAACAAATGAGAAACAATCAAACTTATAAGCTTTTACATAGCAATGGGAACCATAAACAAAACGAAAAGACAACCTACAGAATGGGGGGAAATATTTGCAAATGATGTAACCAATAAGGGCTTAATTTTCAAAATAAACAAACAGCTCTTTTGACACAACAGAAAAACAAACAACCCAACTGAAAAATGGGCAGAAGACCGAAATAGACATTTCTCCAAAGAAAACATATACATGGCCAACAGGCATATGAAAAGATGCTCAACATCTCTAGTTATTAGAGAAATGAAAATCAAACCTAAAATGAGGTACCATTTCGCACTGGTCAAAAGGGCCATCATTTAAAAGTCTATAAATAACAAATGCTGGAGAGGGTGTGGAGTAAAAGGAATCCCCCTACACTGTTGGTGGGAATGTAAATTGGTGCCCCTGCTGTAGAAAACAGCATGGAGATTCCTCAAAAAACTAAATATAGAGTTGCTATCTGGAATTTAGCAATCCCACTTCTGGGCATATATCCAGAGAAAATCATAATTCACATAGATACATGTACCCCAACGTTCACTGCAGCACAATTTATAATAGCCAAGACTTAGAAGCAACATAAATATCCATTAACAGATGAATGGATAAAGAAGATGAAGATGTGGTACATATATACAATGGAATACTACTCAGCCATAAAAAGATAAAATAATGCCATTTGCAGCAACATGGATGGACCTAGAGATTAATGTACTAAGTTAGAAAGACAAATGCCATATGATATCATTTATAGGTAGAATTTAAAACATGGCACAAATAAACTTATCTGTGAAACAGAAACAGATTCACAGAGAACACACATGTGGTTGGAGGAGGACGGGTAGGACAGGGATGGATTTGGTGTTTGGGATTGTTGTTGTTGTTGTTGGTCAGTTGCCCAGTCCTGTCTGACTCTTTGCAACCCAATGGACTGCTGCACGTTAGGCCTCACCATCCCTCTCTTTTCATATCTTCATTGAGTTATGCAAGCCCCTTTGCCACAACAAGGCAGTGATCCTTGAAGTGGGTAGTTTGGGATTCACAGGTGCAAAATATTATATATATTGAATCAATAACAAAGTTCTACTGTATAGCCCAGGAGACCATATTCCATATCCTTTGATAAACCATAATGGAAAAGAATATAAGAAAGAATGCATATATATCTATATTTATATATATAACTGAATCATTTGCTGTACAGTAGAAATTAACACATTGTAAATCAACTATACTTCAATAAAATTTTTTAAAAAGATGAATTGAGCAGAAAGTTTGGCAAGATATAAATTAACAAAAATGTATAGATTGACAGCTTATTCATCTTTTATTATAAACAGAAGAAACACAATTATTCAAGAAGTTTTCTCACCAGTGAGGTAAATGGTAGAAACTCTTTATCATTTTGTTTTAAAAGTATAAATCTGGAAATGACTGTCTGCATATGAAATTGTCATGGAAGTTCAGTTTAAATGAGCAGAGGCAAAATCCTACACACACGATCATTCATTAAGGCACAATAGTATGAAAGGAACAATTTTCTGTTTATCTTGGCTTGCACCAACATGGTATTGTCTTAGAATGTAGCTTGAGACAAGGATATTAAGTGATTATGCTTCATTGTGGCAGTCAAGCAGTAAGAGTGAGTCAAGGAAGGCTGTGAAGCAATGCAAATCAATCCATGCATGCACTGGCTCCACTCCGCCACGAGTCACAAGCAGTAGGAGAGCAGCTGGGCAGGTACTGTAGTTGGCCCACCAGGACTTCACAAGACATTCTGTAAAGGAAATTGTGTCTTGTAATAATTGATGAGAGAAGATAAAACAGGCAGTGAATCTGTTACTTCTCTTCTATCCCCTGTCCTCCTTGGTCAGAGTTCATCCTGGGACATATCAACGCCTCCTAACACCTGCTCCACTGAATCACCAGGGTTCCTCTAAGAGGACACTCTGGGTAACAGATCCATACTCTCAATGGGTGGGTGGTCCAAGTTTGTAAGTAGGGAAAGGAGCCAACATTCCCTGGGTGCTACAGCCCCAGGCAGTAGAACCGCAAGGACATGAACAAAATTGTCTGGTGGGGGAGGCTGAGGGATAGCCAGTGGCTGGAGGCCAGGAAGTAGGTGTCATGGAAGAGATCCAAGGAAGCAAATGAGATCTGGGTCTGATACAAGTGTCCATCCGGTAACTTTTTTGTTGGAATGTTATACATTTGAAATATATAATAATCAAAAGTGAATGAGAAAAAATAGCTTCAAATCTTAGGGAAATGTGGCACAATTTTCAGGTTTTCAAAGGCACAGCAGGTCCAGAAAGAGAACAAAATTTTAACATTTAATTTACTTCCATTTTCTCCAACAAGGAGAATGGTATGATCGATTACTTGAATGAAAGTACAGAGAGTCTGTTTACTGAATTTGGAAATTTTAAGTTCCAGGGGAAAAAAAAGAAAAACCTATTCTGTTTTGTTTCAAGAAGCTAGAACCAACTGTTAAAAGTAATAAAAACAGGGGTTTTGTTCATCTTTCCAACGGCTTTTTAATGCTTTTCCCCAACAGTGAACTATGATGGTTTTTTAGAAGTTACGTGTTCCCTGTGAGAATTCGTTTTTAATTTTTAATTTATTTTTGTCTGTGCTGGGTCCACATTGCTGCAGGGGCTTTTCTCTACTTGTGATTGGGGGCTACTTTCTTGTTGCAGACCATGGACTCTAGGGCCTGTGGTCTTCACTAGTTGCAGCACGTGGATTCAGTAGTTATGGCTCCTGGGGTCTAGAGCACAGGCTCAACAGTTGTGGTGCAGAGGCATGTGGGATCTTTCTGGATCAGGGATTGAACATGTATCTCCTGAATTGGCAGGTGGATTCTTTACCACTGAGCCACCAGGGAAGCCGCTATGAGAAGATTTTAAGTAGAGACTGTAATTTTTCAGTATTCCTAGAAAAGTATGCTCAATATAGGTACATAACAATCATCTGAGAATTTATAAGTTTACAAATCTATCAAATTCCTCAGCCATACCCCAAAGTATTCTGATTTGGAAGGTCTGATAAGGTCAGGGAATCTGCTTTTAAAATCAGCACCCAATCTCTGTTTGGATACAAGTGGTTCATGGATTTTAATTTAAGGGAGTTTACGTGATCTTGAGGCCCCTAAGAGCCTAAGATTATTTGATGATGTTATGATGTATTGGTCTTCAAGTGTAGTGTGTAAAAGCACTAGCCTAGGAGTCAGGAGATCTGGATTCCAGCCCCAGCTCTAGCACTTACTAGTGATACACATTTAGTAAATTTATTTAATCTGTGTTGATGAAGTCATTTAAACTGGCTAGGACTAGATTACCTGATGCTTAATGACAGAAGTCTAAAACTCAAAGTTAAAGTAAATGCTAAGAACTGAAAAATACAATTTGAAGCAAGGGATTTTATATTATAAACTTACCCAAAATAATGAAATGAGATTTCACAGGAAAAAATTAGTACTCCTAAATCTAAAGATTTTCCAAGGTCAAGGAAAAAATTTTAATAATTCATTGTAATCATAATTATAAAATTCAGTGCTTTAAACTTCTGAATAATTAAGCAAATCTAAAATAGTGTATTTTTTCTGTAATTCTGATAGTTTCTTTCTACTTTATTCTCTGTGGTTGTAAAAGAGAATATTTAGATTGTATATCTACTATTTCATGTAAATTTCAAGCTTGGTTTTTCTAGAGTTCCTATTGCTCTTCTGCCTGGAGAACAAAATGGCAACCCACTCCAGTATTCTTGCTTGGAGAATCTCATGGACAGAAGGGCCTGGCAGGCTACAGAGACCACAGACGCAGAGTCAGTCATGACTAAAGCAACAGCATGCATACACTTGCTCTTCTGAGGGAGAACCAGAAAGGGTGAGGAGTTTAGCTTCCTAGGGCGGCTGAGTCCATTCAGGTTTAAGGTTCAGATGGAAGTCAGCCAGTGATCACTTGCTTTGAATGTTATCTTTGGCTGTAGTACTGGATAAGGAACCATTGTCAAAAAAGGAAACAGCAAGGTCTTGGTTAAAGGTCTAAGTTGGGAGGAAGATGAGGAAATCGGATTGATGATCCCTTTCTTCCCAACCCTAATATAAAAATCAAAGACTAAAAGCCAGTTAGGAACTAGTGACCAGGGACCAAATTATTAACATAAGGACTTCACCACTTTCTCTTATTTGTTGTTAGTGCCGCCCCCTCTTTTTTAGCCCTGCTCCCCTTTTAATAGCTGAAAGTAAAACTTTTAAAAGGAAAAAAGAAATTACAGAGTATTTTAAAAAAAGACAATAATTAAAGTTGAACAAAGTTTATGGGATGTAGCTAAATGTTTAGCTTAAAATTCTTTTATTAGTAAAAAGGAAAGGTTTAAAATTAATTGTATAGGTTTCTATATTTGAAGCTAGGATTTAAAAAAGAGAACTAAATCCAAAGTAAATGGAATAAGACAGATATGAGCTAAAATCAACAAAATGAAAACAGAAAAATAGAAAAGATTAATGAACTCAAAATTGGTTCTTGAAAAAGAATAAAAAAGTTGACAAATCTACAGTATTATTACTTGAGCATGAAAATAAAAGCACAATTTACTAATTTCAGGAATAAAAGAGAAGATATCATCAAAGATACTACAGATATTAAACACATAATGAACATTAATAACTGTAGAGCAATAAATTTGACAATTTAGCCTTTTTCTAAAATGAAATGAACAGATTCCTGAAAAACACTGTACCACATTGAAAAGATGAATTGAAAATGTCAGTAAGCCCTTAATCTACCAAAGTAATTGAATTTGTTATTAAAAACATTCCTTCAAAGGTGATTTCACTAGTGAATTCTAGCAAACTTTGTTTCTTCCCTATTATTTTCAAGTGTCCTTTTGTTCTGATTCTAATTATCATTGCTTAAGAACTTTTTCATATAGTTCAAAGAGAGTCAGCAATGAAGTAATTATATCACTGACCTTGTGATTTTTACAGGGTAGGTGGTTAAAGGCAGTAATCTTGGGACTCTCTTTTCTGATAGTTATATACATGTATCAATCTATCTATCCTGTTGGATCTGAATGACAAGCATTAAGCTTTAGCAGGTCAGATAGTCACTTAACTACTGTATAGAAGACGGTCTGAAAATAAAGTTGACAGAAGGAGAAAGGGAGAAGAGAGAATAACAGGGAAACAGAGCTGTAATCCTGGAGGTCATCATGAGCTTCTAAACTAAACCATCACAGGAAGCCTGCCATACATCTTTTCAGTTATATTAAACAATGATATTGCTATTTAAACTAATTTGAAGTAGCTTTCTGTTATTGACAATAATATTTGAACAAACTCTACCTTAGCACCATATTTTAATTAATTTTAATTAATTTATTATGTTTTAATAATAATAAAGTCAGCCCTCTATCATAATTTATTATTCCTCTCTAACCTCTCTATATTTCTAATGCTTTAATTCTTTTCAGATACCACTTTAAATCATTTTCTCAAGTTCCAAAAAATTTCCTTTGAGGTTTTCATTATAATTTTGTTAAATTATTGATTAATTTGTAGAAAATGCACATATTTATAGTTTGTTGATTTAGAAACATGTTGAATGCCTAGTGAGTTAGTCACTGAGTCATGTCCAACTCTTGTGACCTCATGGACTGTAGCCTGCAAGTCTCCTCTGTCAGTGGGAGTCTCCAAGCAAGAATACTGGAGTGGGTTGCCATTTCCTTCTCCAGGGAATCTTCCCAACCCAGGAATTGAACCAGGGTTCTCCTGCATTGCAGGAAGATTCTTCACTGACTGACCTATGAGTAAAGCCCAGTTGAATGCCGTTTATTCATATTATGTTTTGTTACAAAGCACCACAAATTGAGTGGCTTAAACAAATTTATTGTCTCGGTTCTAGAGACAGAGGTATGAAGTTACACCTCTCCTTGGTGCTGTAAGGGAGATCTGTCCTATGCTGTTCTCCTAGACTCTGATGTTTTCTGGCAACCTTTGGAGATCCTTCACTGTGGCAAAGCAACTCTAGCCTTTATGTGACATTCTCCCTGGCTGCCTGTCTTTGGCTATATTTCTCATGTTCATAAGGCAATCAGTCATATTGGATTAGGGCCCACCCCAATGACCTCGGTTTAACTTGATTACCACTGTAAAGATTCTCTTCAAATAAGACCACATTCTGAGGTTAGATAGAGATGGGGAGCTAGAGATACAACTCAATCCATAACAGTCCTGAGGAATTTGTTCCTAGAGATCAGTATTTCTCAAACTAATGTTCAAGGGTATAATCTTTAGTGTCAGGGTATTATCAAGAAGAATTAAAAATTTTAGACAAGAGACAAGATGGTGAAGTAGAAAGACTTGAGCTCACCTCCTCTCAGGAGCACACCAAAATTCACAACTGCTGAACAATCGTCAACAAAAAAGACTTGAACCTACCAAATAAGATATTGTACACTCAAACAAGAAGTCATGCCATAAAAAGATAGTAGGAGGGGAGCATTCAGGATACAATCAAATCCCATGCCTGGTGGGTTGGCAACTCACAGACGGGAAAATAATTCTATCACAGAGGTTCTTCCTCAGGAGCGACAGTTCTGAGCCTGAGGTCAGGCTCACCAGCCTGGGGTTCTGGCATCAGTAGGAGGAACCCCCAGAGCATGTGGCTTTGAATGCCAACAGGGATTGAGAGCAGGAGATCCACAGGATAGCAGGAAACAGAGACTCCACACCTGGAGGGCACACACAAGGTTTCATGTGCAATGGGACCCAGGGCAAAGCAATGACTCCACAAGGGCCTGGATCAGAACTACCTGTAGGTCTTTCAGGGTCTCCTGGGTAGGTAGGGGTCTTCTGCAGTTCACTGTGGGTGCAAGGATCCTGCTGGTGGACACCCTAGGGGAAACTCACTGGCATCAGCTCTCCTGGAGGTGGTCGTTTTGACACAAAGACCTGGTCCCACCCAACAGCCTACAGGCTCAAGTGCTGGGATGCCTCAGGCCAATCAATCAATAGAGCAGGAACACAGTCCCACCCACCAGCAGACACAATGCCTAAAGTCATCCTGAGCCCACAGCTGCCTATAGACACACCCTTTGACCCAGCTCTGTCCACCAGAAGGACAAGACTCAGCTCCACCACCAGTGGGCAGGCACCAGTCCATCATAACAGAGAGCCTGCATAAGACCCTGGACCAACCTAACCCATCAGGAGGCAGACACCAGAACCAGGAAGAATTACAATCCTGCAGCCCGAGGAACAGAGACCACAAACACAGAAAGTTAGACAGACCGACGTGGCAGAGACATGTTACAGAAGAAGGAACAGGATAAAACCCTGTAAGAACAACTAAGTGAAGTGAATATAGGCAATCTACCTGAAAAAGAATTCAGGGTAAAGACAACAGAAAAGATGATGCAAGATCTCAGAAAAAGAATGGAGGTACAGACTGAGAAGATGCAAGAAATGTTTAAAAGAGATAGAACCTTTAAAGAACAAACAGATATGAACAATATAATAACTGAAAAGTACTCTAGAAGGAATCAATAGGAGAATAAATGAGGTAGAAGAACGAATAAGTGAGATGAAAGACAAGAGTAGTGGAAAACACCGCCATGGAACAGAATAAAGAAAGAAGAATGAAAAAAAATGAAGATGGTCTAAGAGACCTCTGGAACAATATTACATGCACCAACATTCACATTATAGGAGTCTTAGAAGGAGGGGAGAGAGAGAAAGGGCCTGAGAAAATATTTAAAGAGATAAGAGCCAAAAAATTCCCTAACATGGCAAAGGAAACACTCAACTAAATTACAGGAAGCCCAGAGTGCCAGTAAGGATAAACACAAGGAGGAACACAGTAAGGCACAGACTACTCAAACAGACAAAAATTAAAGACAGAAAAAATATTAAAACTAACAAAGGAAAAGCACCAAGTAACATACAAGGGATTTCCCAGGAGACTATCAGCAATGCTTTTAACAGAAATTCTGTAGGCAAGAAGGGAGTGGCAAGATGTATATAAAGTAATAAAAGGGAAAAGCCTATAACCAAGAATACTCTACTCAGCAAGGCTCTTGTTCAGATTTGATAGAGGAAACAAAAGCCTTACAGACAGGCAAAAGCTAAGAGAATTTAGTATCATGTCGGCTTTACAACAGATGCTAAAGGAACTTCTCTTGGCAAAAAAGAAAAGGCCACAACTAGAAACTAGAAAATTATGAAATGGGAAAGCTCACCAGTAAAGGCATATCATACAGTAATGGTAACAAATCATCCATACACAAATATGACACCTTAACCAGCAATCATGAAAACAGAGTACAAATGTAGGATACTGAAATCACATTTGAAACTAAAGACCAGAAACTTAGAACAATCTTGTAAATATATAGACTGTTGTATCAAAACCTCATGTACTTGCAGATCAAAAGTCTACAATAGATACACGCAAAGAAAATAAAAAGCAATATAAATACGACACTAAAGATACCACCAAATTGCAGGAGAATAAAAGAGGAAGGGGAGTAAAAAGACTTATGAATGAATGCAAAACAAGTAACAAGATAAAAGTAAGAACATACACTTTGATAATTACCTGGAACAGAAATGAATGAAATGCTCCAACCAAATGATGCAGACCAACTGAATGTATACAAAAACATGACCTGAATATAGGCTCTCTACAAGAGACCCACTTCAGATCTAGGAACACATACAAACTGAAAGTGATGGGATGAAAAAGGTATTCCATGTAAATACAAATCAAAAGAAAGCTGAGGCAGAAACACTCATGACAGACAAAATAGACTTTAAAATAAACACTGTTACAAGGGACAAAGAAGAACATTACTAACATTAATAATCAAGAGATCAATACAAGAAAAAGATATATCAATTATAAATATATGCAGCCTACACAGGAGGAACTCAATATATAAGGCACTGCTAATCACCATAAAAGGGGAAATTGACAGTAACACAATAATAATAGGGGACTTTAACATCCCACTTACATCAGTGGACAGATCATCCAGATAGGAAATCAGGACTTAAATGACACATTAGACCAATGAACTTAATTGATATTTATAGAACATTCCATCCGAAAGCAGCAGAATACACACTCAGGTGCAGGTGGAATATTCTCCAAGACAGATTGCTTGTGGTTTGCTGGGCCACAAAGCAAGCTTTGGTAAATTTAAGAATATTGAAATCAAATCAAGTATCTTCTTACACCACACTATGAGATCAGAAACCAACTACCAGAAAAAAACTGCAAAAAGGGACAAACATGCAAGGCTAAAGAATATGCTACTAAACAATCAATGGATCACTGAAGAAATCCAAGAGGAAATAAAAAAATACTGAAAGATAGGTGGAAAAAACCACAACGATCTAAAACCTACAGGACACAGCAAAAGCAGTTATAATAGGGACATTAATGGTGATACAATCTTACCTCAGGAAATAAGAAAAACCTTAAACACCCTAAACTTACACTTAAAACCAACTAGAGGGAAGAACAAAAAAACCCTAAACTTAGAGAAAGGAAAGAAATCATGAAAATCAAAGCAGAAATAAATGAAACAGAGATGAAGAACACAATAGAAAAGATCAATGAAACTGAAAGTTGGTTCACTGAAAAGACAAACAAAATTGATAAACCCTGACTCAGATTCATCAAGAAAAAAGGGAGAGAACTCAAATCAATAAACTAAAAGCAAAAAGAAGCTATAATTGGCATCATAGAAATACAAGGGATAAGAGATTACCACAAGTAACTCTACATCAATAAAATGTACAACCTATTAGAAAGATACAATCTCCCAAGACTAAACCAGGAAGAAATAGGAAATATGAACAGACCAATGGCATGCACTGAAATCTGTGATTTTAAAACTCCTAAACAAAATCCAGGACCAGATGGCTTCACAGGTGAATTCTACCAAATAATTAGAGAAGTGTTCACACCTATCCTTCTGAAACTATTCCAAAAAATTGAAGAAGGAACACTACTTCCAAATACATTCTATTAGCTCACCATCACCCTGATACCAAAATCACCATCACTTTGATACCAAAGTCTGGTATTTGTATTGGTACCAAAATAATACCACAAAAAAAGAAAATTACAGCCCAATATCACTGATGAATACAGACACAAAAGTCCTCAACAAAATATGAGTGAACTGAATCCAATAATACATTAAAAGGATCATACACCATGGTCAAGTAGATCAGTCAGTGTGATACACCAAATCAGTAAATTGAAGAACAAATGCCATATGATCATCTCAATAGATGCAGAAAAAATGTTTTTTAAATAAATTTATTTTTAATCAGAGGATAATTGCTTTACAATACTGTGTTAGTTTCTGCCATACATCAACATGAATCAGCCATAAATATACATCAACACCATTTGTTAAATATCCTCAGAAAGTGTGTATAGAGAGAACCTATCTCAACATAATAAAGACCACATATGACAAATCCACAGCTAACATCATACTCGATGGTGAAAAGCTGAAAGCATTTCCTCTATGATTAGGAAAAAGAAAAGGATGTCTTCTCTTGGTACTTTCAATATAGTTTTGTATGTCCAAGCCATAGCCACACAGAAGAAAAAGAAATTAAAAAAATCTAAATTGGAAAACAAGTAAAACTATCACTGTTTGTAGATGACATGATACTATACATAGAAGATTCTAAAGATGCTACTGGAAAACTACTAGAGTCCATCAATGAATTCAGCAAGGTTGCAGGATACAAAATTAATTTATAGAATCTATTACATTTCTATACATTCACAAGAAAAGATCAGAAAGATAAATTAAGGAAACAATCCCATTTATCATCACATTGGAAAGTACCAAATACTTAGGCATAAAAGTACCTAGGGAAGCAAAAACTTGTATTCTGAAAACTGTAAGATGCTGATGAGAGAAATCAAAGATGACACAAACAGATGGAAAAATATACCACACTCTTGGATTAGAAAAATTAATATTGTCAAAATGACTATATCACCCAAGGCAATCTACAGATTCAATGCAATTTCTATCAAATCACCAATGGCATTTTTCACAGTACTGGAACAAAAAATTTAAAATTTATATGGAAACACAAAAACCCCAATAGCCAAAACAACCCAGGGAAAGAAAAAAGGAGCTGGAGGAATCAGTCCTGAATTCAGACTATACTACAAAACAATATGATACTAGCACAAAAATAGACATATAGATTAACAGGGTATGGAATAGGATAGAAAGTCCAGAGATAACCCCATGCACCTTTGGTCACCTAATCCACAATAAAGGAGGCAAGAATACACAATGGAAAAAAGACAATCTCTTCAATAAGCGATGCTGGGAAAAATGGAAAGCTTCAGGTAAAAGAATGAAATCAGAACATTCTCCAACACCATACACAAAAATAAATTCAAAAGGGATTAAAGACCTAAATCTAAGACCAGATACTATGAAACATTTAGAGAAACATAAGTCATAGTAATATCTTTTTGGATCCATTTTCTAGAATAATGAAAACAAAACCAAAAATAAACAAACAGGACCCCATTAAACTTACATGCTTTTGCATAGCAAAAGAAAGCATAAACCAAATGAAGTGACAACCCACAGAATGGGAGAAAATATTTGTAAAGTGTGTGACTGACAAGGGATTACTCTCCAAAATATATAAGCAACTCATGTAGCTATATATATATATATATATATATATATATATATACACATATATATATGTGTGTGTATATATAAATAAATAAATAAATAAAAATACACATTTGTCAAAAGAAGACATCCAGATGGTCAAATAGCACATGAAAAGATGTTCAACATCACTAATTATTAGAGAAAAGGAAATCAAAACTACAATGAGGTACTATTACCTCATACCAGTCAGAATGGCCATTATCAAAATGCCCACAAACATAAATGCTGGAGAAGATGTGGAGAAAAAAGAATCCTCCTACACTGTTGGTGGAAATGTAAATTGGTATAACTATTATGGAGAACAGTATGGAGGTTCCTTAAGAAAATTAAAATAGAACTACCATATGATCCCACTCCTGGGCAATGTTATCTGCAGAAAGCCATAATTCAAAAAGATATATTCACCTCAATGTTCACTGCTGCACTACTTACAATATCCAAGACACGGAAGCAGCTTAAATTCAACAGAGGAATGGATAAAGAAGATGTATTACATATATACAATGAAATATATATACAATATATATACAATGAAATATTACTCAGCCATAGAAAAGAATGAAATAATTCTATTGCAGCAACATGGTTATCATACTTATCATACACTTATAAGTACACTTATCATACTAAGTGTAGTAAGTCGGAGAAAGACAAATATAGTTATCACTTACATGTGGAATCTAAAGAAATGATACAATAGAACTTATCTACAAAACAGAAACAGCAGACAGACTTAGAAACAAACATGATTATGAAAAGGAGAAAAGCAGGGAGAGGGAAAATTAAAGAGTTTAGGATTAGCATATACACACAACTATAAAAAAATAGATAATCAACAGGGACCTACTGTATAGCACAGAAACTGTACTCAATAATCTGTAATCACCTATATGGGAAAAGAATCTGAAAAAATAATGGACATATGTATAACAATCTCGTTGCTGTATACCTGAAATTAAAATGATATTATAAATATACTATATAATAATATAAAATAAAAATAAAATTTAAAATTGTGCAGATGGCTATCTTATGGGTAACAAAAGGAAACAAACAGAATATGTGAAACAGGCATATTAAAAGATACTAAAACTGTTCTATAGCTTGATCAGGGTTGTGGTTATATAGGCATACACATATGTAAAAATTCATCAACTTATATTTTTAAGATTTGTCATTTTACTATATGTATATTGTACCTCAATTTAAAAATTATGTGATAAAAATTTAAGTTTTTAGTATTTCATTTCAAAGTAAATATCAATCCACTATTTAAGGTAATGCTGGTTAATTTCTCTTACTTGAAACAACAACCATCGCACCTTGTCCAAGTTAACAAGATGTTGCTAGGACTCTGGGGAAGCCAAAGTTGGTTGGTGTTCTGTGGAAGGAAAAGCAGAAAAAAAGAAATATACAGAGAGAGAGGGAGAAATGGAGAGCTCTACAAGTGTGGGGAGGGTACCCTTCTCATATTCAGCTGAGTAGAGATCAACACAAGCATGTGAGGAAACTCTGAAGCTAGGGAAAGAAATATCTGAAAAAAAATTTCTCAGGCTGAAGGCAAAAAAGACATGAGTCAGAAGGCAATGTTAGAGAGATTGAAAGTGTGACGGGAACTCGAACCACTGTTGCTAGCCTTAAATGTGGAGGAAAGGAGACCGGGGACGGGGGATGTGAGTGGCCTCTAGAAGCCGAGAATCACCCAAGCGACGGAACAGGAAGTTCTGGTTGACAGCAGCACAGAACTTCCTGCCAGTGACCTGAATGAGCCTGGACATGGGTTCACCCCCAGAGCCTCCAGGAAGGCACATGGCCTTGCTGCCACCTTGAGTTCAACCTCATACAACACAAAGCATAGAATTAGCCAAGTCACATGGGACAGACTTCTGACTGATAGAACTGTGATGTAATAAGTGACTGCTGGTTTGAGATGCCAAATTTGTGGTAATTTGTTATGATAGTAATAGAAAACAAATACCAGTAGAGACAAAATAATACAACAGCACAGCATTTGAGCTGACAGGTATGTAAGATGGGATTAACACTTTAACAGAAGTCTGGAATGCATGAGAAAAGTTAACTTGAAGAAATAGCAAAACAACAACAACAAAAAACTACCCAAAATAAAGAGAAAAAAGACTGAAAATAGAGAGTTAATTTTTTAACTGATTAAAGCACAAAATATACATGATCATCTCAATAGAGGCAAAAAAAAAAAAAAAAAAAAAACTTAACAAAACCCAATACCCTTTCATGATAAAGACTTTCAACAGACTTTCAAGAGAGAGAAATTTCCTCAACCTGATAATAGCTTCTACCAAAAAACAAACAAAAAATTCATCTAATATCATAATTATTGGTGAAAGACAAAGTTCTCTCCTCTAACTTCAGAAACAACAACAAAAATCTGCTGTTACCATTTCTATTCAACTTTATACAAGAGGTCCTGGCTGAGGAAACTAGGCAAGATAAAGAAAAGGCACCCAGAGAGACAAAGAAGACATAAAATTATCCCTAGTCACAGTGCACTGAGCTGGGGAATATATATGTTTCCATATATACACACATCTATATCTATTTTATATCTATTTCTATGTATTGAGACCATCTATACTGATAGCTCTAAGTCCAATTTAACATCATAGAGTTCACTTAAGTTTCTCCTCTTCCATATTTGTAACTCCTTTCTCCAATAGTTAGAAACCTGGATCCCTTTATCCTAAACAAGTTTCCTCATTGGACCATTACTCCACCTATGTAACTGAACTGCCTTTTCCTCATCATTCTGCACCTGGTCCCTTCTCCTTATCTCACTCAGCCTTTGATCTCTTCACTGGGCTGCTCTGTGCAGCCAGCCACACCCAGTCACTTTTGCCACCAGCTCGGTAACTTCCCTCCACTCTGGACACCCTTCCCGTCCCTCAGCATTCCTCTCCTGGCTTCCCTGCCGTGTTCACTCTCGCTGTCCCATGAAGCTGCGCTCCTCACTCCTCTGAGATTCCTATACCACAGACCAGGTTGCTACCATTGCCATTTCCTGTCAGATGCCCCACCCACTGGTTTTTAGGCTGAATTATTGAGGAAGGAGGACAGAAGGATGGGAGGGAGGAAACTTTGTCCCCTGACTATTCTTTACATTCTTGCTAATTCATAAAGGGTGTTTAATAAGATAATTTTCTGTGTAGTGATAGCTACTAAAGGTAATCATATATATATACTATGTGAACCAGAAATCCCATTGCTTGGTATTCATCCAACTGTGACATATGTACACCAAAAAGTAAGTACCATAATTTTCATAAAAAAATTTTCCATAATAGCTAAGCACTGTGGGTGTTGGGCTGAACTATGCATGACTAAGGACTAAGCCCTGTGCATCCCCAGCTTCAAAACCAAACAAAGAGTCTGTAGTCAGCAAGAGAAACGTCAACAGTTTAACGGATGGGGAGTTTTACACATCTGAAGTAAGGTCCTGGAGCAATACCCCCTCATGTGTGACACGTGGTGGGCAGGGTATGGAGGCAATCTTTGCTCCTGGTGCAGGGTAGATTGCCATTTATGCAGGGAATTGATGTCAGGTTGGCTCATCAGTTACCAAGGAGATTAGCTGAGGGGCACACCCCTCACTGCCCCTTTCATAAGGTCAGTCTTTAGCTGGGGCTGAGGGCAAGTACACAGGAAGTTCATTCATGTGAGTAGGGTATAGGTGAAGCAGGCACTGGTTGGGAAGGGAATGTAAACAGCAACAGAACAGCCACTTTCAGGGGTTGGACCATACCCTACCCCTAAACTCCCTGCATAACCCTTACAATCTTGGTCCATCCCTCTTCTGCAACACCCCTGGGGGTAGTAATGTAGGAGGCACTGAAATCAGAATGCCACAAATACAATACAGACAGGAGCAGAGCCAAGAGCTCACCAGATCAATGGAGAAAGAGTTAAAAGTAGCAGTGCCCTCTCCAGTGATAAGGAAGGTAAGGCCACCCCTGGTATTCACAAACCCAGAGCCACCCGCACGGGGAAGAGAAGACCCTGGTTCCAAAAGAAACATTCTGGTGGCCTAGGCACAAGTCAGCCGTCACAGTACAAGTCTGCCACCCCAAGCTATGTTGCATGCTGTTAGGGGTGGACTGATTAGGTCTTTTTAAACAACAACAACAAAAACAGCTAATTCCACTAGTCGGACTGGTGTGTCCAGAAGTCAGTCTAGTCCATTCCACACAGCAGAGCCCACAGGCACTTATGTGTAGTCAGCTGTAGAGAAACGCCTACCAACAGGAGTCTTTCTGATGTATTGGCATGTGGGACAGGAAGATGGTGAGGGTCTTTTTTCCCCATGGTCAGCTTCCCCACATAGTCATTAGCCAGGTCAATTTTTCATGGAAGTCCAGAGGATTACAGCATCTCGCTGTAGACCCAGCAATTAGACTCACTTTGTGGTGAGACCAGTGTTGCTACTCAGTCCCCAAATAGATTTCCTCCCTCCTGCTAGACACGAAATGTAAGACATCCAGCAGGCACAACACAGGGGAGATCATGACAATTAAGCAAAATACAAGCAGTAATTGCATTCCGAGATAGTATCACAGCTTCTTGTGATTTTGAGGAGGTCTGCAATATAGTATCGGAGAAGGCAATGGCACCCCACTCCAGTACTGTTGCCTGGAAAATCCCACGGATGGAGGAGCCTGGTAGGCTACAGTCCATGGGGTCGCTAAGAGTCGGACACGACTGAACAACTTCATTTTCACTTTTCACTGTCATGCATTGGAGAGGGAAATGGCAACCCACTCCAGTGTTCTTGCCTGGAGAATCCCAGGGGTGGGGGAGCCTGGTGGGCTGCCCTCTGTGGGGTCGCACAGAGTCAGACACGACTGAAGTGACTTAGCAGCAGCAATATAGTATGCTGTTGTTGCTGCTAGAATCCAGAAAAATGGTACTGAACCTTTTACAGGGCAGAAATAGAGGCAGAGATGTAGAAAATGGACTTGTGGACACTGAGGGGATGGGGGCAATGAATTGAGAGAGTATACACTATCATGTGTAAAACAGATAGCTCGTGGGAAGCCACTGTATATGGCACAGGGAACTTAGCTTGTTGCTCTGTGATGACCTAGACAGGTGGAATGAAAGAGTGGGAGGGAGGCTTAAGAGGGAGAGGATATATGTATACACATGACCAATTCAAGATGTTGTACAACAGAAACAAACACAATCCTATAAAGTACTTATAATCCCAATAAAAAGAGACATGCACCCCCACGTTCACTGCCGCAAGATTTACAACTGCCAAGACATAGAAGTAACCTAAATGTTCATTGACAGAGGAATGGAAAAAGGAGATGTGACATATGTAAACAATAGAATATTACTCAGCCATAAGAAAGAATGGAGTAATGTCATTCTCAGCAACATGAAGAAACCAGACCTAGAGATTAGCGTACTAAGCCAGAGAGAGAAAAATTGATATCACATGAAAACACTTTTTTTGTGGAATCTTAAAAAAAAAAAAGATACAAATGGTCTTGATATATAAAACAGAAAAAGACCCACAGACATAGAAAGCAAACATATGGCTACCAAATGAGAAAGAGGGGAGGGATAAATTAAGTTTGTGATTAACATATACACACTACCACATATAAAATAGATTACCAACAAGGACCTACTGTATAGCACAGGGAACTATAATGACTTATAAGGAAAAAAAAATCTGCAAAAGTTTATTTATATAACTGAATCACTTTGCAGTATATTTGAAACTAGCACAACATTGTCAATCAATTGTACTTTGATTAAAAAATAAAGACAGTGAATCAAGTCAAAAACAAACAAAAAAATCACAACTGCAATGTCCATCTTGTTTTACCATGGATGTCTGAAACCAGAGCTATTAAGTTTTGACTTTCAAATGCATTCCCTTCCTTAGTGGACAAAGCATATGTACAGTGCATGTCTAAATAGACTGCTCTGATCACTAAAATTTAACTTAAACAATGCACAAGCCTTCTGACTTCCCCATACCTCAATATATGCAGATTTTCCCATCATTTCCCCTTTTGATTCCAAATATTTAATAGAAAGCACTGATGATCAAAATATTTGTCCCTAGAAGCTGGGGTGGTTCAGTTGCCTGCCTTGGGTGTAACTCATGTCCCTCAGTACTAGGCCTGCTTTGTATTTTCCTAGTCATCCACACTGAGGAAAACTAATCAGATATGGTGATCATGCATCTTATCATCTATAGCCAATTGTCACACAAGCATTGTACATGTGCTTTTAACCGCAGACAAAAAGCAAGCTGTGTCACACATCATGAGTAGTTATACTCTGATAACTTCACTAGATAATTACTTTCCCCTCCTGATCATCAGGGTAAAAGTATGGTTAATGCAGAAACTTTAATAAATAAAGATCTCAATGAGCAAAACCAGAATTTAATATCCACTGAAACAAAACTTTCCTCTCTAAAACTACCTTACTGTCTACCAAACACAGCAAATCAAGACTAACTTGTCTTTAAAACATGCCTGGTCAATTGGCTCCAAACTGGCTGTGGAGGAATTCTTCAGACAGAATCCCAGACTGAATTCTCCAAAGGGCTCTGGAGGCCAAGAAAGCCATGCCAAAGGCCTGCCATCAGGTCCACCTCTGGATGTTTCTCTTCTAGAGTTCTCCAAAATATCAAGATTCCTGTACGTGTCAGGAAACAGTCTTTCCTACTTACCCGATAAGGCTGCTCACAAGAGTCTCAAACCTATGTAGGAACCAGGCAGAGAGAGAGAGAGATTGGGGTTTCAATTCTACCCACAGGTGTAGTTTATCAAATTCCTGTAAATCACAATTAACCTGAGGGGAAGGGGAAAGCACAGATCAAAATCAGTAACACTCCAGACTAAAACCATACAAATTATAACCATATTCATCAGTTCACTTGGTAAACAATCCTTTTGTTAACTTTTTATGAAGGCATCAGGTTTTCCATTAGGACTTAAAAATTTTTTACCCACTTCAGTGGCATAATCTGAGATTTATCAGAGAGCCATACTAGTCAAAGGTCCTTCATACGAATCTTCTTGTAGATGAAGAAGGTTTGCAAAAGTATCACAATTAAATACCTGATTACAATTTACTTAATGAAGAAACTTGGTTATAATAACCAGAATTATGACTGGTTATAATCTTATAACCTTTAAAAACCTTAATCTCAGGCAAAAACCAAGAAGCGAGTAATTATAAACTGTTTGTCATACCAGCACTTCCTGATTGGAGAACTTATGCTTTAGTCTAACTCTCCTAAGAAGGTAAGGTAGGTAAACAGATGGCCCAGCAATTAATGTTCCAATATTTTATTCTACTTGAAATGATCCAGATAGTAAATGAATTTTCTTCATTTCACTTAGTTTCATTTCAAGTTACAAAAATCTGGAGAGACTATTTTAGATAGTCTCCCAAACAATCATTCCTATAGTGTTTACCTAGAAGCTCTTTTCCCACTTTTCAGTTCAGTTCAGTTCAGTTCAGTTCAATTCAGTCGCTCAGTCGTGTCCAACTCCTGCAACCCATGGACCGCAGCACACCAGGCCTCCCTGTCCATCACCAACTCCCAGAGTTCACTCAAACTCATGTCCATCGAGTTGGTGATGCCATCCAGCCATCTCATCCTCTATCATCCCCTTCTCCTCCTGCCCCCAATCCCTCCCAGCATCAGGGTCTTTTCCAATGGTCAGCTCTTCGCATGAGGTGGCCAAAGTATCGGAGTTTCAGCTTCAGCATCAGTCCTTCCAATGAACACCCAGGACTGATCTCCTTCAGGATGGACTAGTTGGATCTCTTTGCAGTTCAAGGGACTCTCAAGAGTCTTCTCCAACACCACAGCTCAAAAGCATCAATTGTTCAGCACTCAGCTTTCTTCACAGTCCAACTCTCACATCAATACAAGACCACTGTAAAAACCATAGCCTTGACTAGACGGACCTTTGTCGACAAAGTAGTGTCTCTGCTTTTTAATATGCTCTCTACATTGGTCGTAACTTTCCATCCAAGGAGTAAGCGTCTTTTAATTTCATGGCTGCAATCACCATCTGCAGTGATTTTGGAGCCCAGAAAAATGAAGTCTGACACTGTTTCCATTGTTTCCCCATCTCTTTCCCATGAAGTGATGGGACCAGATGCCATGATCTTAGTTTTCTGAATGTTGAGCTTTGAGCCAACTTTTTCACTCTCTTCTTTCACTTTCATCAAGAGGCTTTTTAGTTCCTCTTCACTTTCTGCCAGAAGGGTGGTGTCATCTGCATATCTGAGGTTACTGATATTTTTCCTGGCAATCTTGATTCCAGCTTGTGCTTCCTCTAGCCCAGCGTTTCTCATGATGTACTCTGCATATAAGTTAAATAAGCAGGGTGACAATATACAGCCTTGACATACTCCTTTTCCTATTTGGAACCAGTCTGTTGTTCCATGTCAAGTTCTAACTGTTGCTTCCTGACCTACATATAGGCGTCTCAAGAGGCAGGTCAGCTGGTCTGGTATTCCCATCTCTTTCAGAATTTTCCACAGTTTATTGCGATCCACACAGTCAAAGGCTTTGGCATAGTCAATAAAGCAGAAATAGATGTTTTTCTCTTGCTCTCTTGCTTTTTCGATGGTCCAGCAGATGTTGGCAATTTGATCTCTGGTTCCTGTGCCTTTTCTAAAACCAGCTTGAACATCTGGAAGTTCACAGTTCACGTATTGCTGAAGCTTGGCTTGGAGAATTTTGAGCATTACTTTACTAGCGTGTGAGATGAGTGCAATTGTGCGGTAGTTTAAGCATTCTTTGTCATTGCCTTTCTTTGGGATTGGAATGGAAACTGACCTTTTCTAGTCCTGTGGCCACTGTTGAGTTTTCCAAATGTGCTGGCGTATTGAGTGTAGCCCTTTCAGAGCATCATCTTTCAGGATTTGAAATAGCTCAACTGGAATTCCATCACCTCCACTAGCTTTGTTCATAGTAATGCTTTCTAAGGCCCACTTGACTTCACATTCCAGGATGTCTGGCTCTAGGTGAGTGATCATGCCATCATGATTATCTGGGTTGTGAAGATCTTTTTTGTACTGTTCTTCTGTGTATTCTTGCCACCGCTTCTTAATATCTTCTGCTTCTGTTAGGTGCCTACCATTTCTGTCCTTTATTGAGCCCATCTTTGCATGAAATGTTCCTTTGGTATCATTAATTTTCTTGAAGAGATGTCTAGTCTTTCCCATTCTCTTGTTTTCCTCTATTTCTTTGCGTTGATCGCTGAGGAAGGCTTTCTTATCTCTCCTTGCTATTCTTTGCAACTCTGCATTCAAATGGGAATATCTTTCCTTTTCTCCTTTGCTTTTCAATTCTCTTCTTTTCACAGCTATTTGTAAGGCCTCCTCAGGCAGCCATTTTGTTTTTTTGCATTTCTTTTCCATGGGGATGGTCTTGATCCCTGTCTCCTGTACAATGTCCCGAACCTCTGTCCATAGTTCATCAGGCACTCTGTCTATCAGATCTAGTCCCTTAAATGTATTTCTCACTTCCACTGTATAATTATAAGGGATTTCATTTAGGTCATACCTGAATGGTCTAGCGGTTTTCCCTAGTTTCTTCAATTTAAGTCTGAATTTGGCAATAAGGAGTTCATGATCTGAGCCACAGTCAGTCCTGGTCTTGTTTTTGCTGACTGTATAGAGCTTCTCCATCTTTGGCTGCAAAGAATATAATCAATCTGATTTCGGTGTTAACCATCTGGTGAGATGGCTGCAAAGAATATAATCAATCTGATTTCGGTGTTAACCATCTGGTGATGTCCATGTATAGAGTCTTCTCTTGTATTGTTGGTGTTTGCTATGAGTAGTGCGTTCTCTTGGCAAAGCTCTATTTGACTTTGCCCTGCCTCATTCTGTACTCCAAGGCCAAATTTGCTTGTTGCTCCAGGTGTTTCTTGACTTCCTACTTTTGCATTCCCAGTCTCCTATAATGAAAAGGACATCTTTTTTGGGTGCTAGTTCTAAAAGGTCTAGTAGTTCTTCATAAAACCATTCAACTTCAGCTTCTTCAGCGTTACTGGTTGGGGCATAGGCTTGGATTGCCATGATATTGAATGGTTTGCCTTGGAAATGACCAGAGATTATTCTGTCGTTTTTGAGATTGCATCCAAGTACTGCATTTTGGACTCCTTTGTTGACCATGATGGCTACTCCATTTCTTCTAAGGGATTCCTGCCCGCAGTAGTATATATAATGGTCATCTGAGTTAAATTCATCCATTCCAGTCCATTTTAGTTCACTGATTCCTAGAATGTCAACATTCACTGTTGCCATCTCCTGTTTGACCACTTCCAATTTGCCTTGATTCATTGACCTGACAGTCCAGGTTCCAATGTAATATTGCTGTTTACAGCATCAGACCTTGCTTCTATCACCAGTCACATCCACAACTGGGTATTGTTTTTGCTTTGGCTCCATCCCTTCATTCTTTCTGGAGTTATTTCTCCACTGATCTCCAGTAGCATATTGGGCACCTACCGACCTGGGGAGTTCCTCTTTAAGTATCCTATCATTTTGCATTTTCCCCTACTTTTAGAGATCACATTTGATTAAAGTTTCTGAAAGCCCAGGTGGATCATTTACATCTCAAAAGCACAAGAAAAGAAAGACCCATTCCCCCTAGAATCTAGCTAACCAAATACAAAAATGCTCACTTTGATTCAACAGCAGAGACATTAGGGGAACGCTGCTCTTTAAATCTCTTGGTAGCCCCCATTTATCAAGGACAGCCACCACAGCCCCCCCCCACCCCCCACCACAGCCCCCCCCCCCCCCCCCGCCCCCCACCACACACACACACCAATGGACAGCCACCCTGGGGTTACTCCAGCAACTTTTGGGATCACCTCTGGAACTTTTGGGCTTCCCTTGTGGCTCAGCTGGTAAAGAATCCTCCTGCAATGTGGGAGACCTGGGTTCTATCCCTGGGTTGGGCAGATCCCCTGGAGAAGGGAAAGGCTACCCACTCCAATATTCTGGCCTGGAGAATTCCATGGACTGTATAGTCCATGTGGTTGCGGAGTCAGACACGACTGAGTGGCTTTCACTTTTACGTCACTTTTACGTCACTTTCACTGGAAGTTTTTGGCGCCACATTAGTGGACGGCCACACTGCAGTTACTCCTGTGACGTTGGGGGTCCCACATATTAGTGGACAGTCACTCTGGGCTAACCTCTGCAAACTTTCAGGCCCCACATGCTAGTGGAGACCCCTGTAACTTTTCATTCCCTGTCCTTACTTCTCGACATCTTGGCGCTCACGGAAATTTCTTCCGTCTGCTGGCTGGTCCACCAGTTGTTGGGCTTCAACTGGAGGACTGCAAGTCCTGTGCTTAATCAACTTCAAGACTGAAGAAAGAACCCAGAGTGAGTGACAGAGATGTCATTGCTTTAATGAATAGGGGGAGCTCGACAGTCTGAGGCAGGGTCTTGGAGCAACACCCCACTCTGTGTGCGGCAGACAGCAGGCAGGACAGAGAATGCAGGACACTAGAGCCATCTCTGCTCCTGGGGGGAAGGGGAGATTGCCAATTACAGGTGGTATTGATATCAGGCTGGCTCATTGGTTCCACCAGGGAAACCAGCAGAGGCGCTCACCCTTCAACGCCCCTTTGACAAGAACAATCAACAGCTGAGATAAGTAGGTAGGTAGGCATTTACTGATTAGGAAGGTCAGTCAGGTGAGTAGGTATAGGTGAAGCAGGCATTGGTCTGCTGGGGATGTGCAGAGATCAAGAGAATAGCCACCTTGAGTGGCCTGACCATACAGTAGGAAAATACCCCTCTATAATTCAGTGAACAAACTCTATACTGAATATGCCATATTTATGCAGTGACCTACTATACACCAATGAAAATGAATGCGCTACCACACAGGCAACAATATAGATGAATCTCACAGTTGAATGAAAGAAGTCTGATCCAAAAGCAATAAATATGGCATGATAACAAATAGAGAAAAAATAACCTATGGTTTTAAAGTCCACTTGAGGGAGGAAGAGGAGGTTTGTGGCTAAGAAAGGGCACAGGCTGGCTTTTGAAATGTACACTGGATTACATTTGTCGATCTAGGAGGTTGCTGTGTCATTCTGTGCTTATTCAACTATGTAGTTATTGGCACATTTTTCTCTAAGCATGTTGTGCTTTAATAAAAAAAAATTTTAAACCATAGTCAGCTTTTATATCTCATTTAGTGTTTTTGTTTTCCAGTGGAGAGGATGATCATGATAGCCCACAAGAAACAAGCTCTCCTCATTGTAATTTGTATGGAATTTTAAATGTCACTTTACCAAAATGCTTTTTTAAAAAAGCAAATCTCATTTGTTTTATTAGATGGTGAACTCTTGCAGGTCAGCATTGCTGCCTTACTCTGCTCTTATTCAGCAGTGCCTAGAACAATTTTCGGTAAGTTACAGCTTTTCAGTAACTGTTTATTACATGAATGTTTGCCTCTTTAGTTGGTGCTGTGAGAGGAGTTTTATGCTCCACCTTTACAAAAATACTTTTTGACTGACTTAAGTCTTCTCACTTTCTTGCATAGAACCCAACTGAATGGGCCTTGGTTTAATCTCACTGAGACTTTGGATCTGGGGGGCTTTTCACTGTCCGACCCAACTTTTTATGCTGGATCAAGATTCTGGTGGAACGTTCCATCATACTGAAATTGTTTCAGCTGTGGCAGTGTAACTTTGCAACCTAATTAATACCACCAGAGAAGGCAAGTTATAATCAGAGCCAGGAAAAGGCAACTGAATGGAGCTAAACATACTCCGCTTTTACATTAGCACCAAGTTTCAGGCTGGGTGTCGCCCTGGGATCACTAACAGAGGAAACCAGCGAGGAGCATCAGCAAAACACCCTTGGTAGGTGTGTTTCATGCCACCGCTATTTGAATCAGCACGGCGTGTTCTGCTCCTAATACAATGATTGTACTAGCATGTTGTATCGGGTTGAGACAACGCGACCACTGAATTGAAGGAGATTCATAAGTGAATGTGCAAGGTTTCTCTCTGCCGTCGTGAACATGACGGCAGAGAGATCACCTACGTTGCACAACTTTGATTTTGTTTCTTCTCAGTTAGTATTTTGAAACTTCTCTGAAGGGTCTTCACTGCTGTCTCCTGTAAGCATTATTGCTCTTTTTCTCTCCTTCCTTCCCTCTTTCCCTCTCTCTCTCTCTCTCTCTCTTTCTAGGCTCTTAAAAAATCACTGTGATGTCTACCTGATTGTTGAATACTTTGGAATTTACTTGTAAGGATGGGTGTGTTTTTGGCAGCTGCTTCACTTTTTTGTTAATGTACATTTTGTTTTTTTGGAATTTTTTTTAGCCTACCCTGAAATTAGGGGTAAATTTTTGGTTTGGAAAATGAAGAAAGGGCTAAATTGCAACTTTTGTCTACTCTCTCCAGGGGTGTTTAAATTGTTTTGGTAGATATCCCATCAGATTAGCCGGCAAAATGCCAAAGAAAGGATGTGATTTACTTGTCTGGGTGGTTGCTGAAGGTTGTTAATATTATAAAACTAATTTCAAACTGTATTTCACAGTCATATTAGTAATAAACAAATAGAGCAGAACTCTTAAAGATTTGGCCTTAGGCAGTTCAGGATAAGAGTTTAGGCATCACCAATTCATTTTTTCATCCATTCACTCATCACTCATAGTTATTAATGCCTTTCTTTACTTGCCAGTCACTAGGCTAGGAGGTACTATGAATACAGAGTTGAACAAAACCAAATATGGTACATTTTCTAACCCTTTTAAATCTCAGTTTTTCCCCTTGTAGAATGAGGAGTTTCATACCTCATTGCATTGTCAGGAGAATTAAATGAGATAAAGCACCCACATTACTGTGTGTCTGAACGATGCTCAGCAAATATTATTAGTCTTTATCATACTTGTTAATATTCTGCATCCATGCTTTAGGGGTGTGGTAAATCAAATACATTGAATTCTCTTTAGTGTTTTCAGTTATTTCAGTAATTTAGAATACTGCAGAATATAATTGTGACAAGGATTTCTGCATTATAGCAATCTTCACAATGGGATTGTAATAAATTGGATAAGCCTCAAGATGACACCTTCCTTTGGCATTTAAGAGAAAGATGATGATTTTTTCCGTTCATTTGTCACTTATTCGCTTACTGGAAGCTGATCACATCTAAAAGTTTCTCCTGTGTTCTTTAACTGGAATTTGTCTCCTATCTGATTTGCATTTGCCTTCCACCTAATTTTCCCAAGCCAATTATAAAGTATCATATTAAAAATGTTTTAATCTCCCTTGATGAGAATTTAGAGAAGGAAGTTGATCACATTTTTAAACACATTGGCAGGCTGCTTTCATATGGATGCCCTCCAGAGCATTGCTCTTTCTCTTCCTCTCTCTCCTTCCCCCATCTCTTTGTGTTATTGTCAAGCTCAGCCTGAACTTTTGCTGTGTCTTCAATTCCAGAACTGCAAAGGTTAAACTCTTCAGTCATTATTGGAACAGAAGAGTCAAATCATGGCTTTCTTTTCTTATCCTTAATCATTTTTATTGAGTTGCAGCCAAATATATCCATAGCTTGCAGCTAAATCCCTCACTCATACCAATGTGCCTTTAACATAACCTTCTCAATATATTGCTTCAACCTCTAAAATCAACTTCATAAATTGCCATTGTTTCTTAATGCCTTGACCTTGTCTGTCCCTCTCAAAATACTTTGTCTTCACTTCCCACACAGTTTAAAGATGACTTGTCTTATAAACGCTCCTTCCTAGTTTCTGTCCTGTCTCCAACATTATCTTTAACCCATACCAATTTATTTCACGGGAACATTCTCTCATAGGATCTCCCTTCCCCCACAGTGATGTCTGGGATAGTGACTTTGCCCAAATTCACATTGCTCTGGAATAGAAATAGCATAGACAAATACCATAAGGCCTGTTCTCCAGAACTCGTCACACACTTGAAATATATGTATTTTTTAAGGCTTTAGACCCACTCTTCTTCAGGAAAATATCCTTCCATGTTGTCCCAATGTCATGCTTTGTTCCTGAAAACATCCTCAGAATGAGAAATCACAGTCAAAGACTACAGCCGTGTGTCTACACATGCTGAGCCAAGTAGCTCACCTTACTACTGTCTAGAGGACTGGTGTTGCTCCTCAGGGTAATACACAATGTTCTTTCCTTAACTTAAATGGTGAAGGACATGGTTTCCCTACAGATCTGAATAGAAACCTCCTGTTGTCAGTTACCATGGGTGTCATTTTGAACCAGAGTTAAGTAATTGATTTCTGAAGACACCCTGGCCTTTACATTCTGCCCGTCTTAGCATAATTTCCCCATGCCCTTCAAATACATGATTAGTCACAATGTGATAAGTATATAAATCAACTCCCTGCCCTCTAGGACTTTGAGCGTTTACATTTAGACTCTAATTTACTTTTGTTACACTGAAAAGATATAAAGATGCTCCATTTGAATCACATTTGAGACACTTCAGGATCAGACAATGGTTTCCTCTATTATTGGAGGAAATTATTTTCCTGAATACATCCTGAATCATCACCACCTACACCTTTGAGGACTTGAAGTCACTCATCTCCAGTGTCAAGATAAGTGTTGCTCTTTAAGCTCTTCTAAAGCTTTATGAACAGGGACATCTCATTACTGCTTGACTTAACAATATGCAGCCCTTCCCACCTCAGTACTCCTCTGAAATATATTCTATTGTATGTTAATATGCAGGTTTGAATTATTTTGGAGAGTTTTACAATGTGCTTCAAAATAATTGACAGCACCCAGAGTATCATTAAATAGTGCTGGGAATCACCTTTAATTTGCCTTCTGACCTTCAGCTGGAAATGAGTAGCATCAGATACAGGATTTGAGAAAAAGCATTGTGCCATTTGTGAAATGAGATTGAGAGTAGAAAATTAAAAGGACCAATGGGATCCTTGTATTTCCATGCAGGCATTTGGCCAGCTCTGGACTGCGGCCCCGACAGCGCTGGGTCTGGCTCGTGCTGTGCATCCTTGTCTCCTTCCTTGGTTTCTCTGGGGCTGCAGTGGGACATGCCCGAGGTTTCCCATCACGTTTGAGGTTACTCATTCATGTGCTGCCCAAAAGTGCAACTCAAGGAGTTTTGTCCTAAGGGACTCCACCTTGACTGACAGGGAAATCAGAACCAGTGGATAAATAATGTCCTTTTCTTACACCTGGGGGGAAAGCTTGGAGTCGGTGTCAGAAAGCTCCTCAGATAATTCCAGGAGATAGAGCCCATCTGTTGGAATAGTTGCTGACATGGCAACACCCTCTTGCATCACCACTTGCTCCTTCTGTTTCTCTCCTCTTGGTCCCTTGCTCCTCTTCTAACAAGCAAACTACGTGCCCAGAGGATGTTGTCTCAGTCTTTGCTTTCAGGAGAACCCAGGCCAAGGCACAAATTGCTTGCTGCTGCTGCTGCTAAGTCGCTTCAGTCGTGTTTGACTCTGTGCGACCCCATAGATGGCAGCCCTTCAAGCTCCTCTGTCCACAGGATTCTCTAGGCAAGAACACTGGAGTGGGTTGCCATTTCCTTCTCCAATGCATGAAAGTGAAAAGTGAAAGTGAAAGTGAAGTCGCTCAGTTGTGTCCAACTCTTCACGACCCCATGGACTGCAGCCTACCAGGTTCCTCCATCCGTGGGATTTTCCAGGCAACAGTACTGGAGTGGGATGCCATCACCTTCTCCGACAAATTGCTTATGAAGTTCCAAAATGCTCGTTGAGACCAACTATAGTTGTGACCCCTCTTGTACCTGCTTGCTCAAGTGCACTCCCTCCAAATGTCCATTGTCAGAGCAGCCTGCTGATCCCTGAGAACCAGCATGAAGAGAACAGTTGAGGGGAAAAGTCTCAAGTGCTCACAGGTACTTCCTACAACAGAACAAAGCATGATCTGAGCTACAGATTGGCCAACCTGGTGTTCCCCTTCATCTCCCCTGTCTAGGTGCAGCCAACATTGCTGCATGGCATAAACCTCATTACTGATAAGACTACTGGTTGACATTGGGCCCAATCCATGAAGGCTGAGAAGAGGTGGCAGGTATTTGCAATTCACCCCTCTGGAGGGAAAGAGGAAAAAAACAACTGGCATCCAGGCACAAATTCCCAGAGCCCTCCAGCTACAAAGACATGTTAGCAAAACAAAAAATTCACAAACAAATCATAGTCTAATGAAGGAAAGCAAATTGGTAATTAGGATAAAATCTCCAGGGAGAGTGGGGGGAGAAGAGAATGACTTTAACAAATGCATATTTAATAACTTTGCAAGATCAGATAGTTAGACATCATCTACTGAACTGTGGGAGGGAAGGAGGATAGAGAGACTATCACTACTGAGGAATCAAAGCTCATTTATAAAGTAAGTTTCAAATGCTATTCTGGCTCAAAGAAATTTAATCTTTCTAAAATTTAATCTTTGACTCAACTTCTGAGAATTGGTTATGTCTAAGCCTTAAGGCAAGTCAGCTGCGAATGAGGCAGAGGTATACTTGGAAATCCAGCTGGACTTGGGAGTGGGTTCTTAGAAGCAAGAGCTGTATTTGTATCCTCAGAAACTTACTGTTCTGGCAAATCAGGTGGACAAGAAAAAGAAAGGGAACTTGTGGCCAGCTCTCTGCCTGGTGCTTCCTCCTTTAACTCCACAACAACCCTTAGAAATAGCTATCCCTTAAAAAACTAAAAACAGAGTTACTATATCCAGCAGTCCCACTCCTGGGCATATATCCAGAAAAAACCTCTAATTAAAAATGATACATGCTCCCCAATGTTCATAGCAGCACTATTAATAGAAGCCAATGTATGGAAACAACTTAAATGTCCATCATAAAAAAGATGTGGTAAAAAGATGAATGGATAAAAAAGAAGTGGTATGTATATACAATGGAATACTACTCAGCCATAAAAAAATGAAACGATGCCACTTGCAGCAACATAGATGAACCTAAAGATTATTATATGAAGTGAAGTAAGTCAGACATAGAAATGAATATCATATCAGTTCAATTCACTTCAGTCCATTTCAGTCGGTCAGTTGTGTCTGACTCTTTGCAACCCAATGAACTGCAGCACGCCAACCTCCCTGTCCATCACCAACTCCCGGAGTCCACCCAAACCCACGTCCATTGAGTTGGTGATACCATCCAACCATCTTATCCTCTGTTGTCCCCTTCTCCTCCCGCCTTCAATCATTCCCAGCATCAGGGTCTTTTCCAATGAGTCAGATCTTCACACCAGGTGGCCAAAGTATTGAAGTTTAAGCTTCAACATCAGTCCTTCCAATGAACACCCAGGACTGATCTCCTTTAGGATAGACTGGTTGGATCTCCATGCAGTCCAAGGGACTCACAAGAGTCTTCTCCAACAGTTCAAAAGCATCAATTCTTCTGTGCTCAGCTTTCTTTATAGTCCAACTCTCACATCCATACATGACCACTGGAAAAACCATAGCCTTGACTAGGGTTAGGACCTTTGTTGACAAAGGAATGTCTCTGCTTTTTAATATGCTGTCTAGGTTGGTCATAACTTTCCTTCCAAGGAGTAATTGTCTTTTAATTTTATGGCTGCAATCACCATCTGCAGTGATTTTGGAGCCCAGAAAAATAAAGTCAGCCACTATTTCCACTGTTTCTCCATCTATTTGCCATGAAGTGATGGGACCAGATGCCATGATCTTAGTTTTCTGAATGTTGAGCTTTAAGCCAACTTTTTCACTCTCCTCTGTCACTTTCATCAAGAGACTCTTTAGTTCTTCTTCACTTTCTGCCATAAGGGTGGTGTCATCTGCATATCTGAGGTTATTGATATTTCTCCCTGCAATCTTGATTCCAGCTGTGCTTCCTCCAACCTAGCATTTCTCATGATATACTCTGCATATAAGTTAAATAAGCAGGGTGACAATATACAGCCTTGACGTACTCCTTTTCCTATTTGGAACCAATCTGCTGATCCATTTCAAGTTCTAACTGTTGCTTCCTGACCTGCATACAGGTTTCTCAGAAGGCAGGTCAGGTGGTCTGGTATTCCCATCTGTTTAAGAATTTTCCACAGTTTGTTGTGATTCACACTGTCAAAGCCTTTGGCATAGTCAATAAAGCAGAAATAGATATTTTTCTCTTGCTCTCTTGCTTTTTCAATGATCCAGCAGATGTTGGCAACTTGATCTCTGGTTCCTCTGCCTTTTCTGAAACCAGCTTGAACATCTGGAAGGTCACGGTTCACGTATTGCTGAAGCCTGGCTTGGAGAATTTTAAGCATGTGTAGCAAATTTAAGAATTTACTAGTATGTGAGATGAGTGCAATTGTGCAGTAGTTTGAGTATTCTTTGGGATTGCCTTTCTTTGGGATTGGAATGAAAACTGACCTTTTCCAGTCCTGTGGCCACTGCTGAGTTTTCCAAATTTTCTGGCATATTGAGTGCAGCACTTTCACAGCATCATCTTTCAGAATTTGAAATAGCTCAACTGGAATTCCATCACCTCCACTAGCTTTGTTCATAGTGATGCTTATGGTATCACTTATATGCAGGATCCAAAAAATAAAGAGATACAAATGAACTTATTTACAAAACAGAAACAGAAGCACAGACATAGAAAACAAGATTACGGTTACCAAAGGGGAAAGCAGTGGGGGATAAACTAGAAGGTTGGGATTAACACTGTCAGCTACAAATTTGCACTTGCCTGTCAACTACAAATTGGTACTTGCCAAGAGCATTTGCCAGTGACTGAAAAACAATGAACCACTAGACCATTCAGGTATGACCTAAATCAAATCCCTTACGATTATACAGTGGAAGTCAGAAATAGATTCAAGGGATTAGATCTGCTAGAGTGCTTGAAGAATGATGGACAAAGGTTCATGACATTGTATAGGAGGCAGTTATCAAGACCATCCCCAATAAATGCAAAAAGGCAAAATGGTTGTCTGAGGGTGCCTTACAAATAGCTGTGAAAGAAGAGGAGTGAAAGGCAAAGGAGAAAAGGAAAGATATACCCATTTGATTGCAGAGTTCCAAAGAATAGCAGGGAGAGATAAGAAAGCCTTCCTCAGTAATCAGTGCAAAGAAATAGAGGAAAACAATAGACTGGGAAAGACTAGAGATCTCTTCAAGAAAATCAGAGATACTAAGGGAACATTTTATACAAAGATGGGCACAATAAAGGACAGAAATGGTAAGAACCTAACAGAAGCAGAAGATATTAAGAAGAGGTGGCAAGAATACACAGAACTGTACAAAAAAGATCTTCATGACCCAGATAATCATGATGGTGTGCTCACTCACCTAGAGCCAGACATCCTGGAATGTGAAGTGAAGTGGGCCTTAGAAAGCATCACTATGAACAAAGCTAGTGGAGGTAATGGAATTCCAGTTGAGCTATTTCAAATCCTAAAAGATGATGCTGTGAAAGTGCTGCACTCAATATGCCAGAAAATTTGGAAAACTCAGCACTGGCCACAGGACTGGAAAAGGTCAGTTTTCATTCCAATCTCAGGGAAAGGTAATGCCAAAGAATGTTCAGACTACCACACAATTGCACTCATATCACACACTAGCAAAGTAATGCTCGAAATTCTCCAAGCCAGGCTTCAACAGTACGTGAACTGTGAACTTCCAGATGTTCAAGCTGGTTTTAGAAAAGGCAGAGGAACCAGAGATCAAATTGCCAGCATTCATTGGATCATTGAAAAAGCAAGAGAGTTTCAGAAAAACACCTACTTCTGCTTTTTGGACTACGTCAAAATCTTTGACTGTGTGGATCACAAGAAACTGTGGAAAATTCTTAAAGAGATGGGAATACCAAACCACCATACCTACCTCCTGAGAAATCTGTATGCAGGTCAAGAGGCAACAGTTAGAAAGAGATATGGAGCAATGGACTGGTTCCAAATTGGGAAAGGAGTAGGTCAAGGCTGTATATTGTCACCCTGCTTATTTAACTTACATACAGAGTACATCATGCGAAATGCTGGGCTGGATGAAGCACACACTGGAATCAAGATTGCTGGGAGAGATAATAACCTCAGATATGCAGATGACACCACCCTTATAGCAGAAAGTGAAGAGGAACTAAAGAGCCTCTTGATAAAGGTGAAAGAGAATCATGAAAGCTGTCTGAAAACTCAACATTCAAAAAACTAAGATCATTATTTCATGGCAACTTGATGGGGAAACAATGAAATCAGTGAGACACTTTATTTTCTTGGGCTCCAAAATCACTGCAGATGGTGACTGCAGCCACGAAATTAAAAGACACTTGCTCCTTGGAAGAAAATCTATGACCAATCTGCTGCTGCTGCTGCCAAGTCACTTCAGTCATGTCCAACTCTGTGTGACCCCATAGACAGCAGCCCACCAGGCTCCTCCATCCCTGGGATTCTCCAGGCAAGAATACTGGAGTGGGTTGTCATGCCCTTCTCCAGAGGATCTTCCCAACCCAGGGATCAAACCCGGGTCTGATCAAACCTGGGTCTGCTGGATCTGATCAAACCCGGCAAATTCTTTACCACTTGAGCTACAGGGAAGACCTATATAGTGTACACTGTGTGTCAGATACTATCTAAACATAAGACCAGAAACTATAAAACTCCTAGAGGAAAACATGGGCAAAACACTCTCCAACATAAACCACAGCAGTATCCTCTATGACCCACCTCCCAGAATATTGGAAATAAAAGCAAAAATAAACAAATGGGGCCTAATTAAATTTAAAATCTTCTGCACAACAAAGGAAACTATAAGCAAGGTGAAAAGACAGCATACAGAATGGGAGAAAATAATAGCAAACGAAGCAACAGACAAAGAATTAATCTCAAAAATTTACAAGCAACTCCTGCAGCTCAGTTCAGTTCAGTTCAGTTCAGTCGCTCAGTCATGTCCGACTCTTTGAGACCCCACAAATTCCAGAAAAACAAATGACCCAATCAAAAAATGGGCTAAAGAACTAAACAGACATTTCTCCAAAGAAGACATACAGATGGCTAACAAACACATGAAAAATGCTCAACATCACTCATTATCAGAGACATGCAAATTGAAACTACAATGAGGTACCATTTCACACCAGTCAGAATGGCTGGTATCCAAAAGTCTACAAGCAATAAATGCTGGAGAGGGTGTGGAGAAAAGGGAACCCTCTTACACTGTTGGTGGGAATGCAAACTAGTACAGCCGCTATGGAGAACAGTGTGGAGATTCCTTAAAAAACTGGAAATAGAACTGCCATATGACTCAGCAATCCAACTCCTGGGCATACACACTGAGGAAACCAGATCTGAAAGAGACACATGCACCCCAATGTTCATCGCAGCACTGTTTATAATAGCCAGGACATGGAAGCAACCTAGATGCCCATCAGCAGACGAATGGATAAGGAAGCTGTGGTACATATACACCATGGAATATTACTCAGCCATTAAAAAGAATTCATTTGAAACATTTCTAATAAGATGGACGAAACTGGAGTCTATTACACAGAATGAAGTAAGCCAGAAAGATAAACACCAATACAGTACACTAATGCATATATATAGAATTTATAAAGATGGTAATGATAACGCTGTATGTGAGATAGCAAAAGAGACACAGATGTACAGAACAGTATTTTGGACTCTGTGGGAGAGGGCGAGGGTGGGATGATATGGGACAATGGCATCGAAACATGTAGATTATCATATGTGAAACGAATCACTAGTCCAGGTTCGATGCATGAGACAGGGTGCTGGGCGCTGGTGTACTGGGATGACCCTGAGGGATGAGATGGGGAGGGAGGTGGGAGGGGGGCTCAGGATGGGGAACATGTGCACCCATGGCAGACTCATGTCAATGTATGGCAAAACCAATAAAGTATTGTAAAGAAATAAATAAATAAAACTGAAAAAAAAATATTCAAAATGTATAAATATATATAACATATATATTGTATCTATGTATTTAATTCTGACAATTTTATTTTATAGATAAGGAAACTGAAGTAAAGACTAAGTAATCCAGTAGAGAGTAAGACATCACGAGACAGATCACTCGGTAAAGAGTAGAGAGACAAAGAATCTATCCAGTAATATGATAATTGAGTTATTATAGAAGCATGTAAGAAATGTAATAGGTTGAGTGTTTGCTGTGATTTATCTCATTCAGGGGAGTTAGGAAATTTTCCTCAAGCAGCTGACATCTGAGTTCCTCTTGAAATAAGAGAAGCAGCTTTCAAAATAGGCTAGGCAGCCATAACAGAAAGAGGTCATATGTGTACAGTAGCTTTACAAGATGTTCTTTAGTAGCTGGGTGGATAAAGAAACTATGGTACATCCAGACAATGGAATATTATTCAGTAATTAAAACAGGCCCTAACAAGCCATGAGAAGACATGGGGAAACTTTAATGAATATTACTAAGTGAATGAAACCAACATGAAAACTCTGTACTTCATGACTTCAACCACATGACATCCTGGAGAAGCAGAACCATGGAGACAGTAAAAAGATCACTGGTCACCAGGGATGTGAGTGAAGAAAGGGATGAATAAGTGAAGCAAGGGATTTATAGGGCAGTGAAACTAATTCTGTGTGATACTGTAATGGTGGATACACAATATCATGCATTTGTCAACATCCTTAGAATGTAGAACAATAAGAATGAACCATAATATAAATTATGTGTGGGTGCTCAGTTGCCCAGTAATGTCCGACTCTTTCCAACTCCATGGACTGCAGCACACCAGGCTTCCCCATCCTTCACCGTCTCCCTGAGTTTGCTCGAACTCATGTCCATTCAGTCAGCGATGCCATCCAACCATCTGATCCTCTGTAACCCCCTTCTCCTCTTGCCCTCAATCTTTCCCAGCATCAGGGTCTTTTCCAATGAATTGGCTCTTCACATCAGGTGCCCAAAGTATTGGAGGTTCAGCTTTAGCACCAGTCGTTTCAATGAATAAACAGGGTTGATTTCCTTTAGGATTGATTGATTTGAGCTCCTTGCTGTCCAAGGGACTTTCAGGAGTTTTCTCCAGCACCACAGTTTGAAGGCATCAATTCTTCAGTGCTCAGCCTTCTTTTTGGTCCAACCCTCACATCCATACATGACTACTGGAAAAACCATAGCTTTGACTAGATGTAACTTTTGTTGGCAGAGTGATGTCTCTGCTTTTTAATACAGCATCTATGTTTGTCATAACTTTTCTTCCAAGGAGCAAGTGTCTTTCAAGTTTGTGGCTGCAGTCAATCTCCACAGTGATTTTGGAACCTGAGAAAATGAAATCTGACACTGTTTTCACTTTTTCCCCATCTATTTGCCATGAAGTTAATAATAATGTATCAATATGTGTTCATCAATTGTAATAAATGCACCACACTAATACAAGATGCTAATAAATGGGGAAATTGTTGGGGAGGGAGGGAGTATAGGGGTATTTTTGATACTTTCTCCTCAGTTTTTCTATAAATCTAAACTGCTCTAAAAAACTAATTCCTAATAAAGAAGAGAATATGAAGAAAAGAAAAAAAAAAGCAGGTAACATAGAGTACTATGGAAAGAGGGCATCAACTCCAGGGTCCTTTCAAAATCTGACCTTTTAGTGAGCAGATGAAACACTGAGCTGTAAGTAACTTATAACTTAGTATAAACCACATTATCAGCTAATTTTCTCCCCTGTACTTAGTTGGCTTCAGGATGTGGAGAAAATGAGTTTCAGCCAAGCCCTTTGGCTTAAAATGAAACAAATGAACTCAGACTCCTTCCAGCAAGTGGAAGCATACTGACTGTTTATGAGGCTGGCTCTTCATGTACAGGTGAGCCCAGAAGTACAAACAAAAATCACTTTAAAGCTTCTTCTCACTTCCTCCTTGTCTTCTGCCTCCTCCTCTCCCTTTCTCTGCTGTTTTTAGATTTGATGCAATTCTCTGTCAGGTTCTCTCCACTTGGTTGTAGTGATGGTCTGTAGCAGATTTAGGCTAATATGATTCTCAGAGCTTCTGCTCTCCAAAGACAAAACAGCTCTCTGTGTGTACCTAGTTCAGTCATGGAAAAGTGAACCTTCCTGAGTCAAACAAAGACCCCAAATCTGTCCCTGTCCAGAAGAATGAGATTATTTCTTTTAGCTTAGGCTGTATACACAGCCCAATGGTGAGGAGGGAGATGCATTTTGTGCACTGGAAAGGTGGCAAGTGTAAATGAGGAACTGTATTTTTATTTCAATAAATTGGCATTTAAACTCTCCTCATGCTGGTGGAAGAGACAGCCCAGGCTTACACAATTTCATGCTAACCCATGCTAATGGGATCTGCCCAACTACAGTTAAGTGGCCTTGGTTTGTATCACATGACCTTACCTGTTCAACAGGTGATTGGACCAGGTATGGTTATGTGCCCCAAGGACAACCAATCATGGGCTGCTAGTTACCCATGATTTGTGAGGCCTGACTTCAAAGATGAGTTGCTCCAAACATATTTCTGGCCCTGGAGTTTGGAACTGGATATACAAAGGGGACTGGCTAAAGACTGTTGTTCAGTCATTCAGTCCTGTCCAACTCTTATGATCCCATGGACGGCAGCATTCCAATCTTCCCTGTCCTTCACTATCTCCTGGAGCTTGCTCAAACTCATGTCCATTGAGTCGGTGATGCCATCCAATCATCTCATCTTCCGTCATCCCCTTCTCCTGCCTTCAATCTTTCCCAGCATCAGAGTCTTTTCTAATGAGTGGACTCTTTGCATCCGGTGGCCAAAGTATTAGAGCTTCAGCATCAGTCCTTCCAATGAATATTCAGTGTTGATTTCCTTTAGGATTGACTGGTTAGATCGCCTTGCAGTCCAAGGGACTCTCAAGAGTCTACTCCAACACCACAGTTCAAAAGCATCAATTGTTCAGTGCTCAGTCTTCTTGGTGGTCCAGCTTTCACATCCATACATGACTATTGGAAAAACCACAGCTTTGACTATATGGACATTTGTGGGCAAAGTAGTGTCTCTGCTTTTTAATATGCTGTCTTCAGTTCAGTCACTCAGTCATGTCCAACTTTTTGTAACCTCATGGACTGCAGCATGCCAGGCTTCCCTGTCCATCACCAACTCCTGGAGCTTGCTCAAACTCATGTCCATCAAGTCAGTGATGCCATCCAACCATCTTATCCTCTGTTGTCCCCTTTCCTCCTGCCTTCAGTGTTTCCCAGCACCAGGGTCTTTTCCAGTGAGTCAGTTCTTCACTTAAGGTAGCCAAAGTACTGGAGCTTCAGCTTCAGCAAGTCTTTCAAATGAATATTCAGGACTGACTTCCTTTAGGATAGACTGGTTTGATCTCCTTGCAGTCCAAGGGACTCTCAAGAGTCTTCTCCAACACCACAGTTCAAAAGCATGAATGCTTCAGTGCTCAGCTTTCTTTATAGTCCAACTCTCAAATCCATATGTGACTACTGGAAAAACCATAGCTTTGACTAGATGAACCTTTGTCAGCAAAGTAATGACTCTGCTTTTTAACATGCTGTCTAGGTTTGTCATTCCCACCCGCCCCCCTGACCCCCCTGTCACCCCCCACCCCCAGCGCCAGGAGCAAGCATCTTTTAATTTCATGTCTAAGGTAATGGAGCATAAAATTCAGGAAGGTGACTCAGGGTCTAGGTGGCCATTAAGAGCCATGTGCAAACTGAAGCTGTGAGGAAACTGGAATCCTGGTGTGATTTAGCAAAAGAATGCAGACTGTGGGAAAGAGGAGAATATGGGTCCTGTGGACTCAGAAGTGCAGAAGCCATGAGGAGTACTCATGGCCCATGATAAAAAGAGGGAGGGAGGGAGGGAGGGAGGGAGGTGGGCAATAGTACTACCTCCTGCCTTCCAGTCTTCCAGGGGAAACTCCAGACAGTGGTGAAACAGAAATAAGCCATCCCTGCCATTCTGCCAGGCTCTTGTCTGAACTCCTGACCTACAGTGGTATACAGAGTAAGAAATGAAATTCCTCATTATTTCTGCAATGACTAGAAATGCTGCCTTTTTAATATATTAAGTTCATTGATATAAATGGTTTTCTTTCAACTCTGTACTTCATTCTATTGATGTATCCACCTATTCCAGACCATTTTCACAGCATTTATGGATTAGTAGCTTGACCATATGCTTTAGCATTTGGTTGGATACATCAGGCTATTTGCTGTCTCTCAGGTTCTGTTCGTGCTTTTCTGTTCTGCTTTCTCTTGAAGACCTGACCCTCTCTCTGCCCTTCCTATTCCAACTCTTCACCAATCTAACCCCCAACTTCCTAAGCCCTCACTTCATATTTTGGTACATGTATGTGGCCATAGTCAATGCCCTTTCTTGTCTCTATCTTTGTATCACAGTTAATATGTTTTTGTTCTTTAGACACTGAGTTCTGATCCTTAGTATCTCCCTCATGCAGAGCCCAACACAGAGTGTTTAAGAAAATATAGGTGAGCAATGCATTTTACTTTTGCTTTCACAAGTGAGTGTGTCTCTCATTCTTGTCAAGGAAAGTACCAGATGGATGAGAAACCAAAACAATCTTTGTCAACCTCCCATGATAAATTCAAAAGAGACTGTTGTGTAGATAAGTAAGAGTTTTTCTCTTTTGTAGGATATAGCATACTAGAAATAGTAAGTTTTGCTATTTTTGTCTGTCTATATATTTAACAACTGTGATATCACAAATTACATCAATATGTAGAAAAGAGTTATGAGAATCAAATATGATGATATATTTAATGAGCTTAGCACAGTGCACACAAAATGGTAGAGATTCTCTATATTAACATTATCATTACTATTACCATGTGCTTGGTTGCTCAGTAGCGTCTGACTCTTTGTGACCCCTGGATTGTAGCCAGCCAGGCTCTTCTGTGCATGGAATTTTCCAGGCAAGAATACTGGAGTGGATTGCCATTTCCTCCTCCAGGGGATCTTCTCAACTCAGGGGTCAAACCCCAATCTCTTGCTTCTCCTGCATTGGCAGGCAGATTTTTTTTTTTTACCGGTAGTGCCACCTTGGAAGCTCCATTATTACCATGGTCATCATCATTTATTAAACATATACTTCTTTGGCATTGTAAGCATTAAACAATCCAGACTCACACACACTCACACAGTGTCTGGAATGTTATATATGCTAAAAATGTTAATTATTATTTTATGCTTCCTAAACACTTATTTCAGAGGTTAAAATGCACAAACTAATCTTTTCATTTCCACATCATCTATTTCATAGAGTAACTTTTCACTTAGCTAAGTTCACCAGGGTAGACACATGATTAATTCTGCATCTCATTTTGTTTTTTATTTTACCCATTGCATCATTAGCATGAAATAAATATTTATTACAATGATAATATCTAAATACCACTGCTTTTGTGCTCTGTCCACATTTCCATTAATATTTTCTACTAAATTTTTTCATCATATCTGAGCTGGGGAAGTACTTTCACTGTGCTACACTATTTCAATTGTTTCCATATTTTGGCCAAAAGAAGATGGTTGTTGACAATGTAGGGAATCTTATAATGTAGATTATGGGGTGAAATGAGGGAAAGTTCATTCCCAGGAAACACAGAACATTAAGTTGATTGTCTCAAAGCAAGGGCATCGAGTCATCCCGGAGGTGTCTAAGGGTTTCTGTGTCATCTTACGGAGGCCACTTCAATAGATTATATTAAGCTTTTCTGCATGGTAATTGCAAAAAGGGTTGACTCATTGAATTTAAATGTGACTTTGACAGAAGGCTTCTTCCTTAGCCATCATTATGAATAAACTTAATTATGAATGCTTTCCCATCACCTGTCCCTGTAGCTTCCTGGGCAACAGCAAATGCCAGAAACAGCATGCTTGCAGGAAAATCCATTTGAAGGAGATATGGTTGAGAGTATGCAGGCATTATCAAGAGCATGGAGCCTGATCTAATGGCCTAGAGCAGAGTACAATGCAGGCACATAAGAGGACCACTGACCCTGGGCTCAGCTTCCCCATCCCTTGGGCTTTACTTTGGGAAGCTCAGCAAAAAGAGAAAGCCAACACATACACTAGGGTCTTCTTCCTGCCACAGTTAAATAAAAAGCCAGCTTGTGAAAATGTTTTTTCTTACACATAGAGTACTTTGGTAGGCCCATGGAAGACACAAAGGAAAAGGCACCACTCTGCCCTCAGGACTCCTGAAGGCTGGCTGGTTATCCAGAGCCGACATGTCCTTCTTCTTCGGAGGCTACAGGCCTTCTGGACAAGAGATGGATGACATATACATATAGCAAGAAATGACAGTGATACCATATACAGGTATAAAACTGTATAGCTAGTGGAGGTGATGGAATTCCGCATGAGCTATTTCAAATCCTAGAAGATGATGCTGTGAAAGTGTGGCATTCAATATGCCAGAAAATTTGGAAAACTCAGCAGTGGCCATGGGACTGAAAAAGGTCAGTTTTCACTCAAATCCCAAAGAAGAGCAATGCCAAGACTGTTCAAACTACCACATGACTGCACTCATTTCACATGCTAGCAAAGTAATGCTCAAAATTCTCCAAGCTAAGCTTCAACAGTGTCTGAACCAAGAACTTAGAGATGTTCAAGTTAGATTTAGAAAAGGCAGAAGAACCAGAGGTCAAATTGCAAACATCCATTGGATCATAGAAAAAGCAGAAAAACAATACCTACTTCAGCTTCACTGACTGTGCTAAAGCCTTTGACTCTGTGGATCACAACAAACTGTGGAAAATTCTTAAAGAGACTACCAGACTACCTCATCTGCCTTCTGTGAAACATGTATGCAGGTCAAAAAACAAGTTAGAACCAGACAAAGAGCAGTGGACAGATTCAAAATGGGGGAAATAATACGTCAAGGCTGTATATGTCATCCTGCTTCTTTAACTTAAATGCAGAGTACATCTTGTGAAATGCCAGGCTGGAATCAAGATTGAGTAGAAAAATATCAATAACCTCAGTTATGCAGATGACACAAACCTTATGGCAGAAAGCAAAGAACTAACAAGTCTCTTGATGAAGGTAAAAGACAAGAGTGAAAAATCTGGCTTAAAACTCAACATTCAAAAAACAAAGACAATGGCATCCGGTCCCATCACTTCATGGCAAATAGATGGAGAAATAATGGAAACAGTGACAGACTTATTTTCATAAGCTCCAAAATCACTGCAGATGGTGACTGCAACCATGAAATTAAAAGATACTTGCTCCTTGGAACAAAAGCTATGAAAAACCTAGACAGTGTAGTAAAAAGCACAGATATTACTTTGCCCACAAAGTTCATAGGGTGGAGAGTTCTGACAAAATGTGGCCCACTGGAGAAGGGAATGGCAACCCACTTAAGTATTCTTGCATTGAGAACTCCATGAACAGTATGAAAGGCAAAAAGATATGACACTGAAAGATGAACTCCCCAGGCTGGTAGGTGCCCAATATGCTATTGGAGAAGAGTGGAGAACTCACTCCAGAAAGAATGAAGACACAGAGCCAAAGCAAAAACAACACCCAGTTGTGGATGTGACTGGTGATAGAAGTAAAGTCTGATGCTATAAAGAGCAATACTGCATAGGAACCTGGAATGTTAGGTCTATGAATCAAGGTAAATAGGAAGTGGTCAAACAGGAGATGGCAAGAGTGAACATTGACGTTTTAGTAATCACTGAACTAAAATAGACTGGAATGGGACAATTTAACTCAGATGACCATTATAGCTACTACTGTGGGTAAGAATCCCTTAGAAGAAATGGAGTAGCCCTCATAGTCAACAAAAGAGTCTGAAATGCAGTTCTTGGGTGCAGTCTCAAAAATGACAGAATGACTCTGTTTGTTTCCAAGGCAAACCATTCAGTATCACAGAAATCCAAATCTATGCCCCAACCAGTAATGCTGAAGAAGATGAAGTTGAATGGTACTATGAAGACCTATGAAACCTTCTAGAACTAACACCCCCAAAAATGTCCTTTTCATTATAGGGGACTGAAATGCAAAATAGAAAGTAGAAAGTCAAATATACCTGGAGTAACAGGCAAGTTTGGCCTTGGAGTACAAAATGAAGCAGGGCAAAGGCTAATAGAGTTTTGCCAAGAGAACACATTGGTCATAGCAAACACCCTCTTCCAACAACACAAGAGAAGACTCTACACATGGACATCACCATGGTCAACACCAAAATCAGATTGATTATATTCTTTGCAGCCAAAGATGGAGAAGTCAGTAAAAACAAGACTGGGAGCTGACTGTGGCCCAGATCATGAACTTCTTATTGCCAAATTCAGACTTAAATTGAAGAAAGTAGGGAAAACCACTAGATCATTCAGGTATGACCTTAATCAAATTCCTTAGGATTATACAGCGGAAGTGACAAATATCGATCTGATAGAGTGCCTGAAGAACTATGGATAGAGGTTTGTGACATCATACAGGAGGCAGGGATCAAGATCATCCCCCAGAAAAAGATGCAAAAAGGTAAAATGATTGTCTGAGGAGGCCTTATAAATAGCTGAGAAAAGAAGAGAAGCTAAAGGCAAAGGAGAAAAGGAATGACATACCCATTTGAATGCAGAGTTCTAAAGAATAATGCAGAGAGATGAGAAAGCCTTCCTCAGTGGTATGGACCTAACAGAAGCAGAAGATATTAAGAAGAGGTGGCAAGAATCCATAGAAGAACGATACAAAAAAGATCTTTATGACCCAGAAAACTACAATGGTGTGATCTCTCACCTAGAGCCTGACATCTTGGAATGTGAAGTCAAGTGGGCCTTAGGAAGCATCACTACAAACAAAGCTAGTGGAGGTGATGGAATTCCAGTTGAGCTATTTCAAATCCTAAAAGATGATGCTGTGAAAGTGCTACACTCAATATGCCATGACATTTGGAAAATTCAGCAGTGGCCACAGGACTGGAAAAGGTCAGTTTTCATTCCAATTCCAAAGAAAGGCAATGCCAGAGAATGTTCAAACTACTGTACAATTGCAATCATCTCACACGCTTGCAAAGTAATGCTCAAAATTCTCCAAGCCAGCTTCTACAGTACATGAACTGTGAAATCCCAGATATTCAAGGTGGATTTCAAAAAGGCAGAGGCATCTGAGATCAAATTGCCAACATCCATTGGATCCTTGAAAAAGCAAGAGAGTTCCAGAAAAACATTTATTTCTGCTTTATTGAGTACATCAAAGCCTTTGACTGTGTGAGTCGAGTCACTCAGTTGTGTCCGACTCTTTGTGACTCCATGGACTGTAGACCACCATGCTCCTCCGTCCATGGGATTTTCCAGTCAAGAGTACTGGAGTGGGTTGCCATTTCCTTCTCCAAGGGATCTTCCCGACCCAGGGATTGAACTCGCATCTCCTGCATTGTAGGCAGACGCTTTACCATCTGAGCCACCGGGAAAGTCCTGGTTGACTGTGTCCATTACAACAAACTGGCAAATTCTCAGAGATGTGAATACCAGACCACCTTACCTACCTCCTGAGAAATCCATATGCAGGTCAGGAAGCAACAGTTAGAACTGGACATGGAATAATAGACTGGTTCCAAATTGGGAAAGGAGTAGATCAAGCCTGTGTATTGTCACCCTGCTTATTTAACTTATATGCAGAGTACATCATGTAAAATGCTGGATGGATGAAGCACACACTGGAATCAAGGTTGCCAGGAGAAATATTAATAACCTCAAAAATGCAGATGACACCCCCCCTTATGGCAGAAAGCAAAGAAGAACTAAAGAGCCTCTTGAAGAAAGTGAAAGAGGAGGTGAAAAAGTTGGCTTAAATCTCAACATTCAGTAAACTAAGATCATGGCATCCAGTCCCATCACTTCATGGCAAATAGATGGGGAAACAATGGAAACAGAAATACTTTATTTTGGGGGGGCTCAAAAACCACTGCAGATGGTGACTGCAGCTGTGAAATTCAAAGATGCTTCCTCCTTGGAAGAAAAGCTAGACAGCGTATTAAAAAGCAGAGACATTACTTTGCCAACAAAGGTCTATCTAGTCAAAGCTATGGTTTTTCCAGTAGTCATGTATGGATTTGAGAGTTCGACCATATAGAAAGCCGAGCACTGGAGAATTGATGGTTTTGAACTGTGGTGTTAGAGAAGACTATTGAGAGTCCCTTGGACTGCAAGGAGATCAAACCAGTCAATCCCAAAGGAGATCATTCCTGAGTATTCATTTGAAGAACTGATGCTGAAGCTCCAATACTTTGGCCACCTGATGCGAAGAGCCCACTCATTAGAAAAGACCCCGAGGCTGGGAAACATTGAAGGCAGGAGAAGGGGCTGACATCACCAACTCAATGGACATCAGTTTGAGCAAGCTCTGGGAGATGGTGAAGGACAGGAGGCCTGGTGTGTTGCACTACATGGGGTTTCAAAGAGTTAGGCATTACTAAGTGACTGAACAACAACAACAAAATCAAACTGATACCAAATAAAAAGTATACCATGTACACACGAGGCTTGTTTCTTCTGGCCTGACATACTCACTTTCAAGAAGAGTGACTGGGAGTAGCTTTTATTTGTGCTTTTCTACACAGTTTGAATTTTTTCTAATTTGGTCATACATATTAGTATTTTTACTGGCAGAACTGTCGGTCCCTCTATTTTCCCTTTTTTCATGTTTAAAAATCATTTTCATCTTACTTTGCAATATGAGACAAAAAGACAAATAGTAAGTGTTGGTGAAGATGCAGAGAAATTGGGACACTTATACATTGTTGGCAGGAATGTAAAATGGTGGAACAATTTAGAAAGTGGTTCCGAAGTTTCTCAAAGTGTTAAACACAAAGTTAGTGCATGACCCAGAAATTCTACTCCTGGGTCTATAATCTAGAGAGAAACATACGTTCGTACAACGACTTGTATACAGCTTTATAGCAGCATTATTCTTAATAGTCAAAGGTAGAAACAACCCAAATGCCCATGATAAATGGACACACAAAAAGTAACAATGGGACATTATCCAACCCTAAAAAAGACAGAAGTACAGACACACCTCACAGCATAAATGAATATTGAAAACATCATGCAATGAAATAAGTCAGTCACAAAAGGCCACTTATTATATGCTTTCATTTATGTGAGATGCTCCAAGTCAGGCAGATCTACAGAGACAGACAGTAGCTTAGTGGATGTCAGGAACTGGGGAGAGGTGGGAATTGTGAATGACTTCCAGTATGGTTTCTTTGAGGAGGATGAAGAAAATGTCCTAAAATTGAGTGTAGTGATAGTTGCATAACTCTGAATATCCAAAAAAAAAAAAACCACTGAATAATTGTACAATTTAAATGGATGAATTGAATGTGAGCTAAAGCTGTTAAACTGTGAGAACCTAGGTTTCCAAAGAGAAAAGCATAATACAGTTGCCACTGGATTTGTGTTTCTGTTTTGTTTTGTTGTGGCAGTTTTATTTCTTGCTTAAGTACTTTTCCTCAAGGGGAGAAAAGAGTTGTGAGTGTCGTACTGAAAAATCTGAAGTCTGTGGCTTTCCTAATTATCACAAGATAAAGACATTTAAGTATGTGCAAAGGGACATTCCTTAGTTACCATGAAGCTTTTGTCATTCCTGTGAACCACCAGGGGCTGCTGAAGAGGCAGACAGTCTGCATACCCTAAAAGGCCTGCCCGATCAGGAGTTCTGTGCTGGGAGACCAGTGTGTTCTCATTAAAATCTGGCCATCCAATTTCTGGGAATTTTCAAGACTCCTTTAAATCTGGTTAAATTATGACATAGTTTGGTGTGATTCATTCAGTTCCTGGTCTGTGCCAGGCCTTTTGACCTGGACAAGGACAAGTGAATTTTTAGGATGAAAGTCTGAATTTGATGAATTCTAGGTAGCACAACCAGCCATGAAGGCCACTGGCAACAGGACCCAGACCTCCCAACCACCACCTCCTCAGTCTCAGGACTGATTCTCAGGTACACCTTCACCACGGTGAGGAATCAGTGTATGGTGGACATGTGGGTCTCTCTCCCTAGGTTGGCACCTCTCCTGTTTTCCTGATCTCCATCCACTCCATGTCCCCTAATCCCTACCATTTATCCCACAGAGGACAATAAGGCCAAGGGTAATTTTCAAGGTAAGAAAGTGGATGCCTTATTTGAAACTAACCTCATAGGTTTTTCTGACACATGTAAGACAAATTCAGCCTTCTGAGACAGCAGCATTTCTATGCTATGAGGGGACAAATGAACTGGCCAGGCACATAATAAGAACACTTGGTATGCTAGAAGAAGCAGATATTATGATCCAACCCTTTATTGAGATGAAAAGACAAAATTCTGTACGTATAACATTTTTTAATCCAATTTCATTGAAACCTATTTATTTTATAGCCATAAATCTTTGTATAGTCAGTCCTTTCTTCTCTGCCCCCTCCCTTCCCAACCACTTTGAATAAAATGAGAGCCTTCACTTGATTTGGTCACTTCTCAACACCTGAACTGGGTTACTGGGGAGTGCTTGAAGGTGATTTATTTTTCTGTGGCAATGTCCTCAGTCTCATATTAGTAAGGATGAAAAAGCAATACTTCTTGGGAAAAGTGATAAGAAGTTGCTAAGTGGCAGAACTACTTAATTTCTGCTCCCTCTGGCCTATGGCTGTTGCAGTAAGGCATATAGAGACTTTTATTAATATTAAATAAAAGCTAAGTTTTAGCTTTCAGAAGACAGAAGTATGCTATGGTCTAAGACTTAAAAAGCACATCACCAGCTCACAGCATGAAAACTCTGAGCAAGGAATCAGGGAAGTAGAATTTCCAAGGAAGAGCTAGGAATAAGGACCAATGGAAAATGATTGGAGATTAAGAATATTCTAATGAAGAATTTAAAGGTAGAAAGAAATAATTTAGTCCTTATTTCAGAACTGAGAAGGTTGAATCTGTAGAGATTATATGTCTGGCGAAGAGTCATGCCATATCCTGTTCTAAATATTCCGGAGATGGAAGTAGCAGGAGGCTGATATTCTCTATTAAAAATCACAAGATTCCACCTGAATGGCTACTATGATATTCAACTTCTGGTTCCCTGTTGCTTCTCCTGTTCCCAGGCCACATCCATAAGTTTCCTGTTTGCTAAAACAGAGTCCTCTACGGTCAATCCCTGGTATGAAAGGGAGCTCATTTCACTGAATATTAAGAATATGAACACAAAATCATGTTTCAACTTATGGGACTGATGTCCAGATACTGTTTTCAGCCTGCTGCCAGCTGCTTTGGGTTTCTTAGACTCACCCTAAGAAAACTGTACCCCTGGAAAATGAAGGAAACTTGATACTTCTTTCATCTCTAAATGGTTGGTGGCCAGTAGATTTTCATCCGTATGACTGAAAGTATTAATTCTGTCTCTCAGCCTTGCAATTTTTGTGAATTCTAGTATATCTCATTGGCTTAAAAGCTCCCTTGCTTGTTGGCCATTTAGACACAAGCAGCAACCCCCCGCCCCCTCAGCTTGCAAAACTGAAGAGGAGGAAACAGTCTAAACAAAATATGCAGTTAAACTTGCAGTGTCAGAAACTAGAGCAATGACAGAGGGGAACTGAGACAGCTCTGGGCCCCCATAGGTTGAAATAAGTAAAAGCTAAGGAGGAGCCAATACCTGACTCTAGCAAGTTTACCCTCCCAACAAAAAGTTGGGAGGGAATCTTAAGCCTATCCTTAAGGGATTTAGAACTACTAGAACTCTTTACAAACCTATTAAGAATGTAAAGACATTAGAAATACTTTGGAAAATGATTTGGCAGTTGCTTATAAAGTTAACACCCTTTGAGCACTTCTACTCCTTGGTATTCAAGAGATGACATGACATCTAAGAAGTTTAAAGACTTTGTCTTAGTTATCTTAAAATCCCAAACTGTGATGGCATAACAACATTAATCTTTCATCAGCTGTGGTGATGAAATCAGAAATGGTTCAGCTGGGTGGTTCTGGTGCAGCCTTTCCTAGGGTTTTGATTAGATGTGGACTACCATTGGAGGTTCACTGACATGGCTGTTAGCCAGGGAGCCTCAGACCCTCTCCACAGGGCAGCTTCAGCATCCTTACCGTGGCATAACAGCTAACTTGTCCAGAGCAAGCGATCCAAGGCAGAAGCTGTGACATCTCTTATAACCCAGTGCCAGCAATACCATGATGTTTACCATGTTAATTGTCACACAAGGCCATTCTGATTCCAAGCAGGAAATGGCACAAGGGTGTACATAAGAAGGAGGCTGGCTACCAATGTTCATCAGTTCAATTCAGTTGCTCAGTCATATCCGACTCTTTGTAACCCCATGGGCTGCAGCACACCAGGCCTCCCTGTCCATCAGAAACTCCTGGAGTTTACTCAAACTCATGTCCATCCAGTCGGTGATGCCATCCAACCATCTCATCCTCTGTTATCCCCTTCTCCTCCCGTCTTCAATCTTTACCAGCATCAGGGTCTTTTCAAATGAGTCAGCTCTCAGCTCTTCATATCAGGTGGCCAAAGTATTGGAGTTTCAGCTTCAACATCAGTACTTCCAATGAATATTCAGGACTGATTTCCTTAAGGATAGACTGGTTGTATGTCCTTGCAGCCCAAGGGACTCTCAAGAGTCTTCTCCAACACCACAATTCAAAGGCATCAGTTCTTCGACACTCAGCTTTCTTTATGGTCCAAATCTCACATCCATACACAACTACTGGCAAAACCATAGCCTTGACTAGACGGACCTTTGTTTGCAAAGTAATGTCTCTGGTTTTTAATATGCTGTCTAGGTTGGTCATAACTTTTCTTCCAAGAAGCAAGTGTCTTTTAATTTCATGGCTGCAGTCACCGTCTGCAGTGATTTTGGAGCCCCAAAAAATAAAGTCTGCCACTGTTTCCACTGTTACTCCATCTATTTGCCATGAAGTGATGGGACCGGATGCCATGATCTTAGTGTTCTGAATGTTGAGCTTTAAGCCAACTTTTTCACTCTCCTCTTTCACTTTCATCAACAGGCTCTTTAGTTCTTCTTCACTTTCTGCCATAAGGGTGGTGTCATCTGCATATCTGAGGTTATTGATATTTCTCCTGGCAATCTTGATTCCAGCTTGTGCTTCCTCCAGCCCAGTATTTCTCATGATGTACTGTGCATTTAAGTTAAATAAACATATAAGTTAAATATGCTTTGATGTATTCCTTTTCCTATTTGGAACCAGTCTGTTCCATGTCCTGCATACAGAGTTCTCAAGAGGCAGGTCAGGTGGTCTGGTATTCCCATCTTTTTCAGAATTTTCCACAGTTTATTGTGATCTACACAGTCAAAGGCTTTGGCATAGGCAATAAAGCAGAAATAGATGTTTTTCTGGAGCTCTCTTGCTTTTTCAATGATCCAATGGATGTTGGCAATTTGATCTCTGGTTCCTCTGCCTTTTCTAAAACCAGCTTGAACATCTGGAAGTTCATGGTTCATGTATTGCTGAAGCCTGGCTTGGAGAATTTTGAGCATTACTTTGCAAGTGTGTGAGATGATTGCAATTGTACAGTAGTTTGGACATTCTTTGTCATTGCCTTTCTTTGGGATTGGAAAGAAAACTTACTTTTACAGTCCTGTGGCCACTGCCGAGTTTTCCAAATTTGCTAGCATATTGAGTGCAGCACTTTCATAGCATCATCTTTTAGGATTTGAAATAGCCCAACTGGAATTCCATCACCCTCCCTAGCTTTGTTCGTAGTGGTGCTTCCTAAGGCCCACTTGACTTCACATTCCAGGATGTCTGGCTCTAGGTGAGTGATCACACCATTGTGATTATCTGGGTCATGAAGATCTTTTTTGTACAGTTCTTCTGTGTATTCTTTCCACCTCTTCTGATGAAATATGTCCACTGGAGAAGCAAATGGCAAACCACTTCTTTTTTAAAACCACTTCTGTATTCTTGCCTTGAGAACCCCATGAACAGTATGAAAAGGCAAAAAGATAGGACACTGAAAGATGAACTCCCCAATGTTCATTGCAGGTTTATTACTAACCACCCCAGGCTAGAAACGACTCCAATGCTTATCGACAACGTACTTCAAAAAGACCTGGAATTTGCTCCAGGAAGATAAATGTTGGCATCTTGTTTAATCAGGCATACTTTCAGAGCCTCCCTCTGGGAAGAGAGGAGATCCACAGACTTTGGCTAGCAGTGTTAGTTACAAGCAGGGATCCCCAACCTCTAGAATCTAATACCTGGTGATGTGAGTTGGAACTGATGTAACAGAAATAAAGTGCACAATAAACATAATGCACTTGAATCATCTCAAAACCATCCCCTGATGCCAGTCTGTGGAAAAATTCTTTCATTGAAATGGTCTCTGGTGCCAAAAAGGTTAAAGATATAGAGCCTGTGTGGGATCCAAAATCACTGCAGATGGTGACTGCAGCCATGAAATTAAGACGCTTACCCTTGGAAGAAAAGTTATGACCAACCTAGACAGCAGATTAAAAAGCAGAGACATTACTTTGCCAACAAAGGTCCCTCTAGTCAGAGCTATGGTTTTTCCAGTCGTCATGTATGAATGTGAGAGTTGGACTATAAAGAAAGCTGAGTGGCGATGAATTGATGCTTTTGAACTGTGGTGTTGGAGAAGACTCTTGGGAGTCCCTTGGACTGCAGGGAGATCAAACCAGTCAATTCTAAAGAAAATCAACCCTGAATATTCACTGGAAGGATTGATGCTGAAGCTCCAGTACTTTGGCTACCTAATGCGAAGAACTGACTCATTGGAAAAGACCCTGATGCTGGGAAAGATTGAAGGAAGGAGGAGAAGGGGACGACACAGGATGAGATGGTTGGATGGTAATCACTGACTTGATGGGCATGAGTTTGAGCAAGCTCTGGAAGTTGGTAATGGAGAGGGAAACCTGGCATGCTGCAGTCCATCGGGTCACAAAGAATCAGACACAACTGAGCTACTAAACACAGAGTGAAGTCAAAAAGAAAAACAAGTATTGTATTTTCATATACAGAATCTGGAAAAATGGTAGTGATCAATCTGTTTGCAGGGCAGCAATAGAGACAACAGAAGCTTGGGGACACAATGGGGTAAGGAGAGGGTGGGACAAAATGAGCAGCATTGGAACCTACATTACCTTATGTAAACTAGACAGCCAGAGGGAACTTGCTCTACGACACAGGGAGCTCAAACCGGCGCTCTGTGATAACCTAGGGAGGTGGGATAGGACATATGTATACCTGTGGCTGATTCATGTTGATGTATGGCAGAGACCAATACAACATTGTAAAGCAATTATCCTCCAATTAAAGATAAATGTTGGGGACTGCTGAGTTGTAGGCGTCCTTTGGGTAGGATGTTTACATAGAGAAGTCACAATAATTCATTTCCCCCCTTTTTCTATTAGTCTTAAGAACTAAACTGGGAAATTACTTGTTGGTTCTAGCTCAAACCAAAGCCTCTTCTGAGCAAGTTACTTACAGTTGATCAATCCAAGATCAGATGCCGCTTTTTAGGCATTGTCCTAGACCTTAGTTTTTGAAGTGTGATGCTTGAATAGAAAGATCAGTATCACCTGAGGAGTGGTTACAAATGTTCCTAAGCCTCAGCCCAGACCTACTTAATGATTAATGTTAGGCCACTGCAGTTTAGGGAGATCTTAAGGCACAACAGATAAGACAAATAGTCTTTAAACTTCTTTGAAGATTCAAAGTCCGGGGGTGGGGATAGTAATCTGTTTACACCAGACCTCCTTTGATCCTGATGCACACTGAAGTTGCAGACCGATGGTCTAGAAGACTCATGACTAGCTCTAAACTAGTTCTTCCTTAGTTTGATTTTCTGGAAGAGTTCTGTTTTACACCCTCATGAGCTTGTAAATATGTCTGCTAAGCCTGAGATATTTATTTTTGTAGGTTCTGCTTGAGTTGTTAAACTAGGAAATTCTACTGAAATGTTCTGTTCAGAAGATGCAAGGGCTGAAGAAGAGTTGGAAAGAGGGGAGGCCAACAGCAGATGAGCTAGTCTAAAGAGATTACTTGTCAAATGAGGAGCTGAGGAGACTAGCAGTGCAATCTGGTTTTATTAAAACATTTGGTCTGAGTAACTCATCTCCGTTTCCTAATGGCCAGGTAGGACACGAACAAGGCTCCAACAATTAAGACTCCAAATAGGCCAGCCACCCACAGAGCTTGAGAGTCTACAGGAGACCCTGAGGATGGAAACGTAGGTTAGTATGCTGAAGCCAAGTGATGTTACACCCTAATAGAGACTGCTAGTCTTGAGCTATAGGGAAAAAAAAGCTAGGTCATTCCTTTTGAGGTTCACATTGACCAAACCAGTAAGGAGGGTTCAGATATGATTCTCTTTCCACTCACTTGAGTATTTGTGGAGCTTTTCTGAAGAGTCTTGAATGGCTTGGAGTAGAATCAAGGGACCCTTGCTAGAAATGCTAGCAGTGTTGTTCTGAAAATGGATGTCAGAGCTTCTTCTTCCTGTTGGAGAGATGAATTAGGATTTGTTAGTTTTGTACATGTGAGTGGTTGTGGAGTCTAAAACAGGGCTAGGTCCCTTGTCACAGACAACTCTGCTCCATTAAGTTTTTCCTCCAAGAAAAACCTTAATGTGTTAGACACAAAGTCTCAGACTTACTCATTTGTATTAATGCCAGCAGCTTGAGAAATTATGATTTTAGACTATCCCCAAACTGTCATCCTTCCTAAGTACAGGTACTTGAATAGCAATGTCTTAAATACTGAGACCCTATGATATAAAGCTACCTGGTAACAGTAACAGCAAAGCTCTGTTTGAATCCTATTTCTATTGCTAACTGTAGGGTCTCTGTACTTCTCAAAATTTTAGGTATCTAAGTATATATATATATATCATTGCAGTTAGATGTTGAGTATTTAGTTTACTAAATGATAGTTCTGAAAAGTAGTATGAGGTTTTCTTTTCTACCAGAACAGGCTTAAACCTTCAGGGGTCATGCTGTGCTATGCTTAGTCGCTCAGTTGTGTCCAACTCTTTGTGACCCCCATGGACTGTAGTAGTCCACCAGGCTCCTATGTCCATGGGGATTCTCCAGGCTAGAATACTGGAGTGGTTTGCTAAGACCTCCTCCAGGGGATCTTCCCAACCCAGGGATTATCAAGAATCATGACTCTCAATCAATTCAGGAGCCAGGTAAGTGTTGTGGGATCAGGTGGAATATGACTGTATGAGCACTGGGCCTGACCAATTAACACATACTAAGTCTGCAATCCTATGCCATCTATAAGTCTTGAGCTCATGTTGCCAGACCTGCCATCAAGTATATAAGTCTACATTTATATCTGATACTGCAGAAGTATTTTATTTGATTATAGGCTGTGAACCCACTTGACTCCCTGCTAAGTAAAAATTTATATGGAGAAAAACTAAGGGTGAAAGTTATAAATATAAGCTATTAATCCTGAAATATTTAGAAGGCCTGGAATTCTAGGAGATTAGTTGTATCTCTGTTCCATTGAATCATGAAAGTACTTAAAAGAAGCCTCGTTAATTAGATGAATCCTCAGTTTGATACATGTGCCACAGACTAAAGGTTAGTACTGGACTCCAAATAACACTTCAGTCTGGCCTCTGGCATAGACAGGTTGGATACTCACGTCTGGCAGGACAGGGTGTCATGCAAGATGGTGTCCCGGCAGGCTGGCAGACTGATGCACTGCAGTGCAGATACACCTGGGGGCCAAAAGAATTGGGATCATGGTCTGGCACATCCTAAGTCTTCAAACCTGCTTTATCTCCCCCAGGAAGAAGTCAAAGAATTATCAGAAAATTGATAAAGCAAACTGACATCCCAGAAGCACTAAGATACCAGACTCTAGTTGACCCATGTCACATATGCCATGGGTGTCCCTTGATTGCTCTGAGGCTATACCAAAAGAAAATGTTACAGGGCCACATCAGCTGAAAAGTGGTACCATGTGGAAACATTTGAGTTGGGGGGGGGGGTTTCAAGCCCAGCTAGAGAGCAGAGGAGGCAGCATCATACCGGTCCCTTGAGGGCCTGCTTTGCCACCAAGTCCACAAAACTGAAGGTGGAAATGCTGAAGCGCTGGTAGTGAGAAGGAAACAGCAGGTCTGAGGCTTCCCAGACAGGGATCAGTTTTGTCTGATAGTTGTCTCCTGTGTAGGGGCACCTAAGCAAGGATATCCAGCAGTCAAGATGGGCTTCTTGGAGGGACTGTAACATAGGTGCAGGAAAGATGCTCACCCGTTCACCAGCAAGGGCCACTGGGGCTGGAGCAGGGCATCTGCGCTGGGTGTCGCCCAACACTGGTCCAGGCGCAGCTCGAGACTGGGGTCTGTTCTCTGATGGATGGAGACTTCCACGTAGATGGGATCCCGAAGCAACTTCACGACTGGGTAGTCACTAGCCGTGTAGTAGGAGCGATAGCGTTTATCTGCAACAGGCCAAAACAAGTTGAAGCAGTGAAGAGCTTGGAACCTCTAGGTGGCTTGGTATAGACCATCACCCACATAAACACCTTCAGAACGAATAATATCTTGTAACCAAGTTAGGGTCTTCACGCCCAGAAAAGGACTTAGACTAGGGGCCAGATAGTCTACCCAAGAGGGTCTTACCCTTGGCAATCTTAAGTTCCAGAGTGAGGTTTCCAGGCTGGATCTCAGGAAGGGGTGGTGGGAGTGTAAGAACCTGGACATTAACTGGGAGAGCACTGCTACTCCCAGAGTAGCTACAACTGACTTGGAGCCTGCAGAAAAATAAAGATTTTAGCTACTATCTTCAGTGGGTAGATCTTGTCACCTCTTTAGGGTTTGAGGAATCATTTTTTAAGTATCAGGTGTTAGAACAAGTTTATAAACAAGTGGGGCTTGGTTCTGGCCTTGTGAAAGCTATCATTGGGGGAGACTAATAGGTAAACAAGATCCATGTTAGAGAGTTTGATATAACACTGAGCCACCAGGGAAGCATAGACTATTATATATTGAATTGATAAACAAAGTCCTACTGTATTCAATATCCTGTCATAAACCATAATGGAAATATGAAAAAGATGTGTAACTGAAGTCACTTTGTATAGCAGAAATTAACACATTATAAATCAACTATACTTCAATAGATTTTAAAAGATAGTTATGGTTCTATGATAAACAGGTGTGTTCTCTGGAGGCGGTAGTCAGGGAAGATGTTGCAGGTAAATTTGATAAAGGAAAAAAGCAGTAACTGAGAGGTAGAGGAGAGAAGGGTAAAGCATGGAAGCAAGAAGTCTGGGGTCCATTGAATACTCTATGGAAGCAAAATCTGAGGTTAGGGAACAGTTAGGGAAGGATTGAGAACACAGGGAAAGTTTTGGCTGGAGAAGTAGCAGCAGTTTCATGCAGGACCCTGCAAGTTATGTTCATAATATAAAGTTTAAGCTCTGGAAGACAAAGAGAAATCTTTAAGTATGCCAGCTAAGGTTTATTAAAAAGATGCATTTTACTACAGCTTAGATATTGGAGGTAGAAGGAAGAGACTAGAGTGAGAAACAAAGACCCAGTGAAACGAAAGTGAAGTCAGGTTGAGTCTGAGGCTTAGATCAAGTTGGTGGTAATAATGCAAGGCTACTAGATCAAATAATGGTCTGTGAGATTGGATAGTCAAGGCAATAGAGACTCTGCCATCATGAGGAAGATGGTCGTTTATGGTCATTTTTGAGTGTTTTCTCTAGAACTCCTGTTTGTGGAAGGAAATTCAGGCATTCTGGTCAAGCAAGGTCAGGTTAACTAAGACCTTTACCTGAAGATACTGTCTCGGGTAATAGAACCACGGCTCCAAGTTCTCACATCCCGAGCTGCAACCAGCTCATTTTCATATACTGCCTGCTTTCCAGTGATCTGCAAGGGCAGGTAAAGAATTCCTGTCACTCCTGCAAGCCAGATGCTGCTTCACTCAATTTTGCTTTGATCCAGCACTCAGAAAGGATGCCCATTGACTAGCAGGGAAATTATCACTTCACCTTACTTTCAGGACAAAGGAACAGGGAGGGGCTTTGAGTACTGCAATGAGGAAGCCAGAAATACCACTGATCTCAGCCGATTTCCCTGGTCCTTTCCCAGGGCAGTGTGCTGGGAGGAACCTGTTATTTGTTCTTCTCCAGCTTGGTAAGGGGGTCTAGCCCCTCACTAGAGGGCAGGTGGGATGACTTAGCCAAGTGCCCAGCAGAGGTTTCTGCTTTCTCAGTACTGAAGACCCCTCTATCCCAGAGACCATCCTACATGGCAAGCAGTAGTCAGGTACATTCTTCACGGCTAAGCTAGTCCAGTTCTCCCCCAATCACTAGGGCATTCCTGAGCAACTTAAACCGAGCCCAAGGCCAGCTCCTCTCACCTGTTTTGTAGTACCACAGGTAGTAAATGGAAACCGGAACAGAACAAAAGTGTGTGTTGCCATCACAGGTTTACATTCACTGTCATTCCTGAAGGCCAAGTGCACAGAATTCAAGAGCAGTGGGGGCGAGGTCACGTTCCGGGACACAGCGATAGAGAAGTGGCCATCTTGGGTACAGCGTGAGGTCACTGAAACAGCAGAGCAACTGTGCTGAAGGCAGGTCACCTCGAGTGATTGATCCAGCCAGACAAGGGTCTAAAAATTACAGTTTCATTACTTTAAATTCCCCACCCTCCGCTCCCCCGACTAGAAAAGCTGAAATTCCACCTAATGACCTGGAGGCAGGTTCAGCCATCCAGAGTTTAACTGGGGCTTTGGATGGGCACTTGGGTCTGAATCTTGCCTCCACTACTTACTGTGTATTTAACTTCCTTGTATCAGCTTCACCTGTAGAATGAAGACAGCCATACCTGCTATTTCACTCATCACAGCTAGGTTTAAGAGCTTAGAATTGTGTAGCATCTTGTTTCATGAGGGTCATTTTTACATGAGAAAGACTTGGAGCATGATTTGGGACAGTGTTCTTTTGAAATAAGGCTCACCATCAGCCACCAGATTGGCTAATTTCTTGAAACTGGTCAAGTTTCTATCAACTAGCATCCTGTACATAGACTTAGCTTCCCGAGTTCATTGAATGCTATTTGCTTTCTGTTGGATTCTAGGAGAATACACAATGGAAGACTGTAGAAAGCGGTGTCACTGAAGGTCAAATGTTCTTAGGAGGTACTTAAACATTAACCTTTGGTCATCTTTCAGTATTTGCCTTCTGGATGGGGGGTGAAGGAGATAACCCTCCTTTGGGTTTAGTAAATGGTAATTGCAGGCACTCTTCAGCTGATTTCAAAAATATAGCGACTCACCTGTGTTTCCGTAGTAGCAGGAAATGACCTCTTCAGAGTTGTAGCAGCAGCCTAGCTGTTCACAGTCTGGTTGAGCGATGGGTGAAGGAGCACAGGGCAGTCGGTCCCACACTGGGACAGAGTCACAGAGGCCAGTATTTGGGACATCTAGGGTAGATACAGAAGAGTAACTCCAACTAGGTAACAAAGTCTAGTCTTTAAGAAGAGATCTTTTCAATACATAACACTAAGTTCCCATAGATATCTATGTGAGTGGAAGAGATATTTACATACTAGAAATTAAGTCTGGATTATAAAGTTCACTATTTCGTTACCTTATAAGAGCGCCCTGAAATGAGTACTCTTTGGAAGAGGAAATACAAACAAGATTGGTAGAAGTGAGACTTTATTAAAGAATTCTTCCTTCTGTTCTTTAAAAAGGTGCTTAATCTTAGTGTACTCTAAATTACCATCATTTTGAAATGCAGTTCAGTAAGTGGGGAGTGGGGCCTATGATTATGTATTTTATCAGTATTACTCCACTGGGCTATCACATAACAAGGCAGATGTGAAGAATTGTAAGATCAACTCTTGGGACCTTTCTGGGAGTCCAGTGGTTAAGACTCTGCTTCCACTGCAGAGTTTTGGGTTTGATCTGGCTGGGACCAAAGATCCCACATGCTGCACAGTATGGTTATAAGTTTAAAAACAGAAGTTTGACTCTTTATGACTAAGATAGGGCTCTTGGGGGGGGGCAAGGCAAGATTCACTGGAGTTGAGCTGGCATTGTACCTTCCTGTTAATCACAAAGTTAAATACCAAGTTAAGCAGTCGAGCAGCCCCAGCTGAAGGGACTGAGCCCTATTCTCAATGCAGCCTGCTTCTTGAAGGCATTTGCTGACTTTCCTTGATAACTTCAGCTTCCTTCCTGGCCCTTCAGCAGGGAGGATCTCTGGTCCTGGGATAACTCTTGGTTGAATCTCAGCTCTGCCACCTACCAGTGAGGGGTGCTTGGAAAGCTTCCTGCTGGGGCTAGCAATACGGCTGAGTTGGGGTTACAGGTAACATGTGAAATACCCCTCACAGTTCCTGAGCCCCGAGTAATTGCCCAGGTGGTGGTTATCCTAGGGTCACCTGTGAAGAAAAGCTGGAAGACAGTTCTCAATGGGTGCCCAGTATCACTGCACAGAATGGGTAGAAGATACCCAAGGACACATTTCAGGCAGCTCCACTCCACCCAGAACCCGAAGTTTCCAGCCCTTACCTGGGAGATTCATAGGACACTTGAAGAGTTTTGTCTCTATAACCGTTCCAAGTCCACTCGCACCTGCTCTTTCAATTCCAACAGGCATGATGTAGTGGGAGTCCTGGAGAGACAGGCCCAAGGAGTCAGCCTGGATGGTGGCACAGCATCTCAGCCTTCCTAAAGACAGGTCATACTTACCCACTCAGCGACATAGCAGCCAATGTAGGAGGCTTCCACCACCAGGGAGCTGCCAGGGCCCTCGCTGACCCAGGTGCCACAGTCAGAGTCATTCTGCAGGCTGTGTGGCAGCCCACGGTTATCTAGGAGTGGGGATGGGGGAGAAAACACATGTGGTCAGTCATCCCTCTCACCAGTGCTGGGAAGGGACAGCCAGCTTTGCCTTAGACTCGAGAGCAGCTGCCAAGAAAGGAGAAACAAGAGGGGAATCAGGTTTAGAGGTGAAGTTATACTTTAGATTACTTCTATAGAGAAGCAGGAGAGTTTAGCAAAGGTGGGGAGGCATTTGGACAGAAAACAGAGGCCAGTTTTACACAATAGAGGAGACATGCCATTGCCTAGCTCAGCCTTCAAACTTACCCCATGCTACTAGTGCAGGAGGAGTCTCCATATCTTGGCTGAGAGGGTTTATGGTGAGTTGAAAGCTCCTTAGCCCACAGCGTAGTTCATCAGGATACTCAGGTACCTCGGTCTCATGCTGGCTATTCAGACCAAGAGACGATGGAAAACAGAGCCAGACAAACTGCAGCAGCAGCCACATGGTGCTGCTAGGAGCCTTGCTGACTGCTCTTCTGATCCTGCACTTCCTTTCCCAAGAGCCTGTGCTCCCCATGCCCCTTAAGTACAGAGAGAAAGCTGGTTTCAGGTGCACATCTGTGTAGCATGCAGGTGGGACTCTTTTGGAAAGGGTGATTCCTCCAGCATCATTCACTTGAGGCCACAGCCTGCAGCTGCACCACGTTAATATTGAAATCAGGCAGTCTTCAGAGCCCAGGAACAATGTGGTACTTTTTAGCTAAAATAGGTTTCCTCACAGTTGCTCAGTGTAGCACTTATCTTACTAGCTTATTGACCTTCTTTTAGAATCTTGCATGTTTGGGTATAAATTCTAGCTCTGCCACTTATGAGTTGTGTGAACTGGTAAGTCACTACCTCTCAGAAACTCAGTCTTCCCAGCTGTAAATTGGGAATACCTCCCAGCAGAAGAGGGCATCACAGGTGTTGCAGTGATAAAGGATTCACCTACCAATGCAGGAGGCACAGGAAATGCAGGTTAGATTTCTGGGTCGGGAAGATCCCCTGGAGTAGGAAATGGCAACCCACTACAGTATTTTGCCCTGGAAAACTCCACAAAGGAGTCTGGCGGGCTACAGTCCATGGGTCATAAAGAATCAGACACACCTGACCGAGTGCTCACACACCTGGTGGGAATGTTCGTCTGATTGTATTCAGCCTAATATTTATCACGTGAACAATTTTCCCAAGCTGACGAAGAATCTTAGTCAAAGCATTGAGAACTTATAACCAGGTATCTCTAATTCTCTTCAACTCATTGGAAAAGGCCCTGATACTAGGAAAGATTGAAGGCAGGAGGAGAAGGGGACGACAGAGGATGAGATGGTTGGATGGCATCACCAACTCAATCGACATGAGTTTGAGCAAATTCTGGGAAATGGTGAAGGACAAGGGAGGACTGGTGTGCTGCAGTCCATGGGTTACAAAGAGCTGGACACAACTGAGCAACTTAACAACAACAGCAATAAAACAGAACAAATAAGCACGTGTCTTCCCAGTGAAACTGCATGACAAACAGCATTGAGGGAATGCTGGCCTCTTCCCTCAGCGATGAGACCTGACTTTCCGACATCTGGGTTGGGTTTGGCCACGAGTCCATCACATCCCATTTACTTGCTCACAGGACTTACCACACTGGATTTTAATGGCCTCTTATTGACTCAGTGTCCGTATTAGAAGCAGTTGAGGGCAGGGACTATGTTTTATTTTTCACTGCATCCTGAAAACATTAGACAGTGTGTACTCAGTGTTGCCTGAGGAAAGAATGGATTGATGAACACGCTTTCATTAGTAGCCATGTCCTAAGGCCAACTCCCTTGAAAGTGTGGTTTCCCAACCTCACTGGTATAGATTCATTTCTGTGATGATCTCAAACTCATAACAATCTTTAGGTGTTCTTTCTTCAAGTCATTATACATGTGATTGCAAGTATAAGAATAAAGAGGGATACAACAAACTAGTAAATAAAACAAAAAAGAAGCAGACTCATAGAAATAGAGAATAAGCTAGTGGGGAGAGGTAGGAGGAAAAGGGTTATTATGAAAATATATGAAATCATCTGTGTGAAACTTTTGAAAATTGTAAATCATCTACCCTGATGATGAAGGGTGAATCCCAAGATACACCAGCAGGGCTGAGATGAGGTGATTTCACACTTACTTCTGTGCTAAATCCTCTAAGGACATCTTTATTCAATGACACGACTCAGTTTCCTGAGAGAAAATGTACTGATAGTGTGTGATCCACTTTGAGAAGTCCCTATCACCTCAAAAGTAACTCTGCCCTTGGGATCTGGAAGGGCAAATGCTGTTCTTAGTTTTTTCTTATGTTAGACTCACCCGATCATTTAAAAATAATTTCAGTAGGACTACAGGTAGAATGGACTTCCCAGGTGGCACTAGTGGTGAAGAAGCTGTCTGCCAATGAAGGAGATGTAAGAGATGGGTTCAATCACTGGGACGGGAAGATCCCTGGAGGAGGGCATGGCAACCCCCTCCAGTATTCTTGCCTGAAGAATCCCAAGGGCAGAGGAGCCTGGCTGGCTACAGGCCATAGGGTCACAAAGAGTTGGACACAACTGAAGTGACTTAGCACTCACATACAAGTAGAATATGAATCACCATAAATTGTAGACTTATGGAAAGCCCCGTCATCACTTTGCGTATTCTAGGTCTACTCATTTAGATCCGCTTTGTGTCACCTACCAGAGGACTGGATTATACCCCTGTCTATCCAGGGTCCTCAGCTTGTAGACAGCAGTTCATGGGATTTCTCAGTCTCCATAAACATGTGGGCAAATTCCTCATAATAAATATATGTCTCTATCCCCTACTTGTTCTGTTTCTCTGGAGAACCCTAACTCAAACACTGCTCATTCCTCATTCACTGGTCTCGCCCCTGAGAGTTCCCAAGAGATGGGAGGACAAGAACAGCCTGTGATACCAAGAAGGGCCCTGTGGGACTCCTGCACAAAGCCTTCCTGTGTCCCCCATTTTATGATTGCAGGAAACAGCCTTCGTTCAGCTTCCATGACCTCCCCTGAGTCCCTGTGGGCAGATTCAAACAATTGTTAATTAGGGAAAGGAGATAATGTGAGACCAGGGAGAAACAAATGGTCAAGAGAAATAGTGCAGCCTTGGGACAAGGTCCTAGTTCCTTATCAATGGATACACATAACAATATCTTTGAATGTTTCACAGATATTGAAAATGTCTCCAGGTGGGAGAAGTTAACGATTAATGATGGCATGCTACTTATAAGCATGAAGACCACCCTAGACCAATTGGAACCTGCAGATTGATGATGCTGACTCCTACTTACCTCACCACCAACCAAACAGAACAATGTCCACAAGTTGATAACCCTCTTCAAACTATTACTATAAAACTACTTACTATCCTCTTCAAGTGGAGACACAGGACATAGTTTTTCAAGGCAGGATCCCACTGTGTCCCCCTTTCCCCAGCAAAGTAATAAAGCTACTCATTTCTACTTCTCCAAAGCACTGTCTCCACATTTCACTTGGCTCTGGTGAACAGAGGCCAGGTTTTTAGGCAGCACCTGCACCACTGGGGAAAAGCAACATCTGATTTCCAAAAATCTCAGTCAGAATGATACCATGCAGGGACCTCTGGGGTTCCTGGGCACAGAGAATTTCTGTGTCCCCCATTTCTTTGACTTTAGAAAACAGCCTTCATTCAGCCTCCATGACCTTCTCTGAGTTTCAATGGGCAGATCCAAGCAGTTGTTAATTAGGGGAGAGAAGAGATGTGAGACTAAGAGAAACAGTCAAGAGTAGGCTTCAGACAAGGTCCAGTTTCCCATCAAGGGATACACACAAAAATATGTTTGAGTTATTTTGCAGATACTGAAGCCCCCTTCAGGTGGGGAAATTAATGACCAAGGACGGTGGGCTGCCCACAAGCATGTAGACCCCAGACCAGTTGGATCTGAAAGTTGATGATGCTGACTCTCACTTACCTCACCATCAACCCATCAGAAGAATGTCCATGAGCTGATCATGTCTTCTTTGAGCAATTACTATAAAACCTCTCAATATTTTCCCCAAGTGGGGACACATAGTTTTGAGGGCATGAGCCTGCTATGTCCCTCTCCCTTTGCCCAGCAAAACAGCAAAGCTATCCTCTTCTGGTTCAACCAAAACTCTGTCTCTGAGATTTGACCCAGCACCAGTGTACAGAGAACTGAGATTTCGGTATCAAGTCTGGGCTTATCTTTTTTAGTTACATATGAACGTTTCAATTTAAACTAAAGAATAAGCTATGCCAAGTTAACTAATATGTTCCTGAACAAAAATGGGCACACACAATGATTTCTTTTCATATTGGCTTTGGACAGCAGTTTCCTTGCTGTGACTGGAGTGTGTCCTCCTGGCTGGAGGGTGGGGTATCATATAAACAAAGCCCCAGGAAGCCCTTGCCAAGTGTGGAAAAGCAGTAATCAAAATTACCCCTCAAATATGGAGGACCAATTAGACCACTGTGTGTGCCAATCAGGAGGGGACACCCAGCTGTTCTCGGTGTGTGGTGGAAATTAGGACACTTTGCTTCTGAAGGAGGATATTAGGCAATGTACTGTAAGTATCTGCATGGCTTTCCTTCTCAGCAAGCAGGAATAAATTTTGAGCCTGAGTCAGTTGTGAGGTGATGAGCCTCAACCCAGGTCTTCTTCTGACTTCCTCCCTCCCTTCCTGGTCAGGAAACCCTCTGCCCTGGTTGCCCAGCCCCACTCTGGGTGCTCTGATTTTGTCTTGCCTCTCCTGCTTCACCCCTTCCTCTGCCACCAAGACCATTGCCAGTAGGGGAAATTATTCTTCCTTTCCTCATAGGTAGGAGGGGCCCAGCTGAACAGCCTTTTGGACTTTGAGAAGAATGGCTATCTCTCTCTCAAAGTGAAAGAGTAGTTAAGAAAGTCATCATTCTTTCTTTCTTAATTACATCATTCATTCTTAATTACTATTAAGAAAGAGATAGCAGAGTAAGTTGCTAAAGAAAAATAAGAACTAAAATTGAAGACTTCAGGGTGGGAATATCAGGTAAAGTTGGTGTGAGTTTTCTGGCCTATATAGTATCTATTATAATACCTGTCCCCCTCCTTAATTATGCTCAACTGGACACCAGCCATATGTGATAAGGATCCACACTAATCCCGTTTTAACTTGATTACCTCCATAAACACCCAATTTCTAAATAATGTCACATTTTTGTATGATAGCAGATAGGTCAGGGGGTCCTCAGAGAAAGAGAACTGGAAATGGCCTTCTTGACATAAGAAAAGTCGTTTTGGCCTAAGCCATTTTGTGATCTAAGATGGGCACAATGCTTGCCCTTGAACACATCTCAGTAATCAATGATTTTAAGGGAACAAAGGAATGCAGAAACAGAGAAAAGGCAAACAAGAGTGCAGTGACTGAAGCAGAGGCCTAACTCATTCTCAAGGGATGTATGTAACAATCTGATACTTGTCTTTGAGTTCTGCAGGAACTAAGACCCCCCAAACAGGTGGAGGACTAATGGTGATGTCGACTCTCCTGACTTCAATTAACTAAAGACTGGACTCTGTCAACCTCTGTCTCAGTTTCGTGCTAAATTCTCTGCTCAAGCCCCTTCCTGGAGAAGGAAATGGCAACCCACTCCGGTGTTCTTGCTGGGAAAATCCCATGGACAGAGGAGCCTGGCGGAATACAGTCCATGGGGTTGCAAAGAGTTGGATATGACGGAGCACACACACAAGCCCTTTAGGAAAATGCATGTTAAAACTTAGCTTAAAACTTCTCCAATTTTGCGGTTCAGGAGACACTGCTTTGGGAAAGATCCCTGGTGTTCTTACTTGCTTCAAGTAGATAAGTCCTTCCTTCTCCCAGTCTTTGGCTTGGTTGTGTCTTTTGGTTCAACATTCACCAAGAGGTAAACCCAGTCACGTTTTCTGGACTAGGATTTCAATCTATATTTAGGCACAATTCAGCTCAAAACACCTTGCAAACCGTTGTACAACTGCATCGGTCAAACTAGTCTTGGCTTGCCCACCCCCTCTTTTTTTAATGACGTGAGAACTTTATGTATACAGTGAATACTTCTGTTTCTTTTTCTTTTTCTTTGAGTACTTTCATTTTTTATTTTTATAATCTTTCTTTCCTTGTTAAAAGCTCTTTTAAACATTCCCAATTTCAGCTAACTAAAGGGATTTTTAAGTTCCTTTCTGTTTAGATGAAAAAGGTCAGTAATGCATACAACGGCTGAGTTGACTGGTACCAATCAATGGCTGTTTCAGTTCAGAGAGGAGGGCAGACCAGTGAGCTAGGACAGCTGCAGGATAGACAATTGAGAAGGAAATGCTCACATTGGCCATTGCCTTATGCTGGATAACTACTCTAGTACGACGGCTCTCAGCTAACTGTAGTTAACTGGGTAATTAATTTATGAAGTTTATTGTGTCTGACAATACTTTGTATACTTATAGTTCTTATATTTTACTTCAACTTGACTGTAATCAGGATATAGCCTTGCTTTTCTAGCCATGTGCCTTATATACATGGCTTCCTCTTCATGAGATACCTAAAGCTTCATTTCTATTTGACCAGTCCTGTCACAATTGAGTAAAGGTTCTCGAAAGCCTTCCCCTTGGACCAGCGGCATCAGCTTTACCTGGAGACTTACAAGGGCTGCAAGTTTGGGGCCTCACTCCAGATCTAGTGATTAGAAACTCTGACTGGGGCCCAGTGGTCTATGGTTAAGTCTTTCAGGTAATTCTGATACACAGTCAGGCTTGAGAGCCACTGCCTTAGGGTAGAACACCCAAGTCCACTTCTCCATGAAACATTTCCTGATCGCCCAGCTGGAGGGAATTCCTACCTAGTTTTAAAAACCAACACTTGTTATCTGTATTCCTCCTGGGACAGGAACAATTCAGGACTCTCCCTTTCTGGATTGTAATGTCTTTGAAGTACATGTCTCACTCATCTTTATGTACTCCACATTACTCACCATATTTTTGAGATGAGTGAACTCTGGTCCACTGGCCCAGTGGTTTGCATCCATGCTTTAGACACGGGGGTCCCCAGTCTCCAGGATCTAATGCCTAATGATCTGAGGTGGAGTGGATGTAATAGTAGAAGTAAAGTGCACAATAAATGCAATGTGTTCAAACTATTTTGAAATCATCCGAATCCCCACCCCCAACCTGGTCTGTAGAAAAACTCTCTTCCATAAAAACTAGCCCCTCGTGCCAATAAGGCTGGGGTTGCTTCTTAGGGGAAGCTGGTTTTGCAAGGCCTCCTTCCTACTGGCCACAAGTCTGTGTTTCTGTGCTAACTGAGCATGTGAATGACACTTCCTGTTTTCTCCAGGGGAAGACCCAGGCTCCTTAGCATGGCCACTCCTCCCTAATCATGTCTCTGTCCATGTTTCTAGTGTGGCCCCTTCTTCCCAGTGGCAAATAAAGATCCTCTGAAGTTTCTCAAACCTGCTCTGACCTCTCCCCTCTGTTCTGTGGTCCATGCTCTTTTCACCTCTGGGATGCCCTGTGGACTGTGACATATCAGTCCACAAAGGATGTTGTGGGCATCGGGCTACTGGCCACAGCAGCTGCCCCTGTCTGTGTACCCTGAGGGGGATTCAGGATGTACAAAACAGGATAATGGCCTAGATAGTTCAGGTGCACATTGAAGAAATGATTTCAGTGAGCCCAGACCTGCTGTCTTCCCCATACATAGAAAAGCACTAAATTCATTAACTTGAGATGTCGGGTTTTCTTTAATTAACAGCAATCTTTTGATGTTCTGACTACCTGCTTCTTGATTTGTTTGTTTGCAAAAGCGCCCCTACATCCTGGTTCTTCCCTTACCTGTTCAGAGCAGTCCTTCGGAGCTATGAGACGTTGCATCCTGAGCTTAAATCCTCAGCAAATCTGCAGAACAAAACATAATCGTTAACTTTTAGGTTGTACTTTTGTTTTGTTTTTCTTCTCCCCCAGTCAACAACCCTCTCCTGCTTTGTCTGCTCATTTGCTCCTATTTGGCTTACTTTTATTTCATGGCATCTTATTTTTTTTTTCAACTTTTTATTTTGTATTGGAGTATAGTCAGTTAACAAGGTTGTGATAGTTTCAGGTGAAGAGCAAAGGGGCTTCGCCATACATACACATGTATCACTACATCTTATTCTTTAAAAAATCTGGTTGAGGCATCACTTCCTCTGGAAACCCTCCCCTGGTCACTGGCCACCTGGCCGGGTTGGGGGCTGTGCCCTGAGCTGCTTAGTGTTTTCTGCTCTCATAACCCTTCCCAGTGCATCTCATCTTCTGTATGGGTCCTTTACAGCAACGGGGTGCTTGAGTGCAGGGTCTATCCCTTCTAGCTCAATGTCTTCAATGTAGCAAAGCCTTGGTAAATAACCTGGGACTTCAGCTTGACAAAATTTAAAAATCTCACTGAAGGCCCCACCTTCCCCCTTGCATCTTTCTTCCCTGCATTTCATTTAAAACTAGCAGTTCTTTTTGCACCCAGTTAATCAGTTTTCTTTATCTTCTTTACAACCTTCCCCAGAAGAGGTCTAGTTAAATGATTTTGCCAAAATATACTCATGTGTATTGTGGCCTTCCTAGTGGCTCAGACAGTAAAGAAATTGCCGGCAATGCAGGAGACTCAGGTTTGATCCCTGGGTTGGGAAGATCCCCTGGAGAAAGAAACGGCAACCCACTCCAGTATTCTTGCCTGGGAAATCCCATGGTCAGAGGAGACTGGCAGGTTACAGTCCATGGGGTCACAAACAGTCGGACACAACTGAGTGACTAACACTTAATTTGTGTGTATACAAAAACATACTATGAAGAAGGGTAGCTGCCTACTGCATTCATTTTCCTCTAAGCAAATATCAGTAGAAGCATAAAATGTTCACATTAAGATCTTTTTATACAGCCTGAACACAAATAACTAGAGTCATACAGTGTAGTCAATGCTTTGTGAATTAATTCCACTACAGGTATAAACAATAGCTAACATTCACTGAGCATCTACTCCAGACAGGATATTTTCCAAAATCCTGGGAATGAAACTCAGTTCTCTCCTGCCTCATTCTCTTGTTCTCTTTCTCTTTGCATCCTAATCTCTCTCTCAAGGAATGTATTTTCTGCCACATACTATTCCAGGCTCAGAGATATATGTTAAAAAAAATGAGAGAGAGGGACTTGGTCTCATAGAACTTACAGGTGATATAATTTGCTGAACAATAATTAATCACACATGTATCCCTCAGGCCTAGCCCAATGTCTGGCAGAGGATGTGTGTTAATGAATGAATAAATAAATGGACATATAAAATCATGAGTAAACTCTTTTCAAATATTTCTATACACTTTACTTCAAAGCACCCAGCAGCTCTGAAGTGTTTTACTGGGGCATGTGATTTAGGGGCTGTCCTTTCTGACTAGATGCTGAGTGTTCTGGAGAATCCCTTCAATATTCTTATTTATTTTCCACTATCTTCCTTTCATTTTTTCCTTAGTGTGGCAGGTAAGTGACAGGTTAGAATCAGAAGTAAAAAGCCTAATCAAGGTTGCTTTTTTTTTCCCTCTCAAACTTCAAAGCTCTAGTTTTATAGAACCATCTGATTTACTTGATGCTGACAATATTTGAAGTCAGTTTCCTCCAAATTCAGCAGGAGCCTGACAACAACTAGCTTTGAGGCTGGTGCCTATGATTGAGGGAGTCACAGATTCAAAAGCTAAGCAGAGCTGCCCCTGTGAGTGTCCCCTGGAAGCTGACTGTGAACTCATCTGACTTCCTTTGATGGAGAACACAAATCCCTCCTCATTCCTTTACCTCCACTCCTATGATACTTGCAAAGTTTTACTACATGAAATTCTCTAGAACTGATGGAAATGGTTGCAAGGACAAATTGTGGTAACAGCTGGAGAAAGACTGCTTGTGAATTGGAGACGCAAATTGGCCACAGCATTGGGTAATGAGTGCTCCAAAATGTGTAAGAGACTGGGGTCATGCTTATTACAGCCCCGCATGTCGACACTAGTGAGAGTGAGACATTGGCAGGGATTTATCACACAGTATATTAAAAATGTCATTAGTGAAAAATTAATATTACAAAACCATTTAGAGGGGCCGAAGCAATCATCTCAGTTTAATAACAGAGGACAGTTCTCATAAATACCCTTTACTTTTTCTTCAAGCAGAAAATGAGGAACAGGCTAGGATTATCAGATTTCACTCTCTCTTTCCAAACTGCAAAAAGAAACTGTTGATCGTTTCATTTCTTTCTTCTTAAATTGGGTCATGTCAGCTTGTCGTGTGACAGGTCGTGCCTTCCCCCTTATTTAAAAAGACAGAAGACTCCTGGCCTCTGGAGGTAAAGGAATTGCTGTTCACTGGTTGAAAATTGTAAGTTTGAAGTTGGATTAATGGGAAGCTTTTGTTCCAACAAACTTTGCGCTATGTTTCCACATCCTCTCCCATGCTTTGAAGGAGAAAAACACTTCTGACACTCACAGCATAATAGGAAAGGCCTTAGGAATTGAGAGACGCTTTCAAAGAAACATCGGTTTAACCCTTGGAATTCCCATACTTGCACAGAATAGCCTGGGACATGATCTCATTGACCTCTCTTCAACATCCTCCTTGATTAAGCATCTATTACATACCAGGATGGTGTAGGAAATGAAGGGAGTAATAAAGAACAAATCTGAAATGTTAAACTAAATAAAATCTCAGACTTACAGATTGCTAGAGCTGAAAGCAATTTTAAGGAGCTCTTATTTTTTATATAAGAAAGTAGAAGATCACTGATTTTTGCTCAGAGTCGCATGGAGTAGTTGAGACTAGACAAGAAACTAGGACTTTTAATTATTTAGAGAAAGGGGTTTGAGATTTAGATGGGAGTCAATGCAAATATCATGAAGCCATTAATAAATAAAGCAAAATAATCTAAAACAGTAATATGAGACATTATATAACCAAGTGAAAATTATGCGATACAAGTAGAAAACAGCTGGGACTTCTGAGCAGGACAAGACTGATGGCACTGAAACTGAAAAGCTATACTGAAGCGGAATTTGAGTTTCAGCTGAGGGTGGTTGGGATGGGATAAGACAGATGCTGAGGAAGGAGGCTGTTCTGGATTTGATGAGTGATGGACTAATGAAAATCAAATGACTAAAGGCACAAATAAGCACTTAGAATAGGAATCAACAGGATAAAGGTGGGAGACAAGGAAAGGATCATGCCCAGTGGAGAAGGGAATCTCTGGTGGGAGAGAAGTTTGATAGATGATGTAGCTTTTGCTCCTCTCTTGTGCCAGGCCCCAGGAGAGAAACATACGGGGGTGTGTATTTTAGTTCCTGAGACATTAATATTTGAATATCAGATCTGGAACCAGAACCCAGCTCTCCTAAATCCCTGCCTAAGAACTCTTCCATAGACGCAAATAGCTTCTCGCAGCTATTCTCTTTGATGGTGTGCGTGTCTGGATTTTCTTCTGTGTAGTTTTAAAACATAGATTCACACTGGCTGAGATAGATAAGGGATGTCTTAGCATGGAAAACCATCAAGCAATTGTAAAATATATATATATACATTAAAAAAGGAAAACACCAAGATGACAGTGGCAGTGGGCTGGAGAGCTCAAGGGGAGAGAATCAGAAGTTAACATAATTGAAATAAAAACAGAACATTTGGAAAGTGGAGGCAGTTCCTCAGGTCTCCTATTTTATCTGCATGCTAAAGCCCTTCCCTAAAATCACAAGGAATTCACTCTGGTCAGAAGTTTCAAGCTTTTTCCCAAGTAAGCAGGCTCAGTGCCCCTGATTCCCTTCTCCGATCTACAGCTTTTGTCCCTGCTATTAAATGATGTGGCAAGTAAACATTTCTGAAATAATATAGGAAAGGAAAGAAACTTATTCATTTTTGATTTATGCGTGGTGTCTTTATGCTCTGTGGCACAGATAACTCAGCAGTAGCTTGAAATGAAAAAGAATTTAAAGTCATGAGGGGATTTGATATTACCGCTGGATTCAAAGTTGCATGTGTGAATTTGGAAACAACTAATTTCCCAAATGTTTATTTTCAAACAGAGGTTGTTAGTCTAGTCGGTGTATAAGTGAGCCCTTGATGGTAAGTGAAGCTCTTACAGTGTGGGATATTGGGTGAGCAACCAGATATTAAATGGTCTTCCACTTCAAACTCCAAAGGGAGCAGAGGTCATTCTAACAGCCTGCCTTCAATGGAAGGAAAGAACTCCGTGCTTGAAGTGAGGAGTCCCGAGTCCTAAATTTTCCATGTACGATTCATCCTTGAACTTCCCACCATATGGCTGGCATATAAGATGTGTCAACTAATGTGTGACTGAATGGATAACAAGCGATTTGTGAACTTTGTGCATATGCCTCTGGGTCTCAGTTTCTCCTGCTGGAAAATCAAAGTATGCTTGTTGGTCACTTTTACTGCACTAAAATTCTATGATTTAAGCATTGTGAATTTTTAAAAAATCACATACAAAAGATAATCATATGATACCACTTTTTTGTGGAATCTAAAAAAATGAGACAAATGAACTTCTTTTCAAAATAGAAATAGACTCAGAGACATAAAAAATAAACTTGTGGTTACCAAAGGGGATAGCTGGGTAGGGGGTATATGGAGAGATAAATTAGGATGTTGGGATTAACATATACACACTACTATATATAAACTAGGTAAACAACAAAGACTTACTGTATAGCACTCAATATCTTATAATAGCTCATAAAAAATCTGAAAAAGAATATATATAACAGTCACTTTGCTGCACACTTGAAACTAACACAACACTGTAAATTAAACTTCAATTAAAAACATATATAGATAGTTATGAAATATTTAGGCATTAGCATCCATACCAATACCAATAACATATTATTTTAAAAAATGAATAGTTTTCAGTTAAATGAGTCAAGACACACTAACTTGGTTCTTCAGCTTTATTTGTATTTTTAAGAATTAGTCCAAATGGATGATTTTTGCTATTAAGAATTGCCCAGTAAGATAAAGGGGATGAGAGAATGGCATTGCCTGACATGAGGACTTAGGAAGCTGAATCAGATCTGCTGGTTAATGGTGAGATATGGGCTCAGTATAATTTATTTTATTTTGCTTTTATGTATCCTCTACAGATGCAGTGGGAGCCCTTCTAGGGATTATATTTGTACCTTTGTTTTTCTGTTAAAAGAAGAGCCAGAAAAGTGCTTCGGAACCTGGGAAGGGAACCACCCATTGCTCAAGAAGTTGTGTTGGTTCTCCTGGAATCCCTAACCAGGCTCCCCTCAGAAGGGTAAGAGCTTTTGGGATCATTGAAGAACTTTCTTCTAGATGGGTAGAGCTGAGCAATGAGCTCTGCTCATGTAGAAAAAGGGAGCATATTCAGATTCTTTGTGTTGTGAATTTACAAGGAAAGGCTGGGGATCTTTAAAGCACAGATTCCTGTGTGGGGGTGGGAGGAATAGCAGCCATGGAGGAGGGGGCCAAGAGGGTCTAGTGAATGGTGTGGTGGGTGGACACATCAGAACCAGCCTTGCGTCTGCATGAGAAAGCCAGCTGGTTTCCCAGGAAATGACTGGGTGTGGCAGTGGAAAGATCTAAACCCTAAATTCTGCAGACTGGGGGCACACTGGGTTGTTCTAACATTACAAGAGTGGGTGGATGGACCCAAGTGTAGACAACCTGTAGGCCGGGGCAGGTAGCCATTCATGTAGAGGCTCAGATCCCTTTTGGTGTGGGGAGAGGCTGGCCATCCACAGGGATGGAGACTTCATGAGGCAGAAGCACTGCTTGGGTGAAGAGATTTCCATCCCATTCTCTCCCTCTCCTCTCTTTTGGACTACTAGAGTATCTGGACAATTCTGGTGATAAAAGCCATCCCAGAAGTAGATAATGGACTTCCTGCTAATGAAGGAGATCAGGGCTTAAATCATTAATTGAAAAACAATTAAAAAGTGACTGTAAGGCAAATTTAGAGTTTGGAACACTTCATACCATTATTGTTAAGTAATACTTAAGCCTTAGAGGTCTCATGCAATGTATAGTGAAGATAGAAAAAATATTGTATTATAATCACCATACTTTCCAAGAGACTAAAATTAAATTGTTCTAATCACTGAAAAGAAAGGGTAATTATGTAGCATGATGAAAGAGCTAATTATTGCCACAATGGTAAGCACATCAATATATAAATGTATCAAATTAATTACATACACCTTAAATTTACACAGTGCTAGAGAAGGAAATTGGAGAAGGCAATGGCACCCCACTCCAGTGCTCTTGCCTGGAAAATCCCATGGACAGAGGAGCCTGGTGGGCTGCAGTCCATGGGGTCACTAAGAGTCGGACACGACTGACCGTCTTCACTTTCACTTTTCACTTTCATGCATTGGAGAAGGCAATGGCAACCCACTCCAGTGTTCTTGCCTGGAGAATCTCAGGGACGGGGGAGCCTCATGGGCTGCCTTCTACGGGGTCGCACAGAGTCGGACACGACTGAAGCGACTTAGCAGCAGCAGCAGAGAAGGAAATGACAACACACTTCAGTATTCTTGCCTGGGAAATCCCATGGACAGAAGAGCCTGTCCATTCAGTCACAAAGGGTCAGACAGAACTAAGCACTCACGTCATACCATACATATGTCAAATATATTTCAATAAAAAATAAGTAATATATCTTCATTTAGAAAATGAAAAAAGTAAAAAAAGTAAAATAAAAATAATCACTGAACTCCCAAACTTAATGACAAGGAGTTGAAAGTATTTGAAGGGCAACTACATGCATATCTTTTGACTGAGGGCACCCTGCGCACAGAAATGGGTTGGGACCACCCTCAGGCAGGCAGCCAGCTAGACTCCACATGCACCTGGGTTTGTTCTTTATTATGGACTGGAAGTTCAAATAGGTGATGAATGAATGAGTGGACTTTAGTTAGAGCTATCAGATTTAGCAATAAATATACAGTATGCTTAATAAATATGAACTTTCAATAAACAATGAAAAATTTTATAATATGTCTAAACACTGCACATACTTATATTAAAAACCGTTATTTATCTGAAATTCAAATTTAACTGAGAGTCCTGTATTTTATCTGGCATTGCTTTTATGAGGTTCAATATTCTTGCTGTATTTTTATCTTCCTTGCTATTGGGATATTTAAGTTACCCTTCAAGGTGGTTGATTGACATGTGACTTTCAGAACACACAGGAGGTTTGTCATAACCACTTCACCCAAGTGGGTCCTTCAGCTGCACTCTTACCACCTATCACAGAGTGAAGCCTTTGCACCTGGGAGATGTGTATGACACAAATGTGCTGCCAATTTCTGAGGGAATGATGCTTGGAAACCTAAGGAGAGAATTCAGTGACAATTGCTCATTAGTGAAAACAAGTTAGTACTTACTTCATCTTAGGCTATAAAGCAAGTCTCTACTCCATAAGGAAAGGATAACAGTATATCCATGAGAAATTTCACATTTCGTTCTGTTAACAGATCAGAAGAAATAAGTTAAACTGGAGAAAGAGTAACCAATATTAAGGAGTTACTTTTTCAGAGCTACTTAAAACAGTCCATATTTGTTTAATTTTCTACAGTTGTGACTACCCTACACAATCTTGCTCAAGTCCCCTGAATGGACTCTCACAGGCTTATTTCTTTGATCTACTTGCCTTCCCATTTCAGCAGAGCTCATCCACTCCCATGTTTTTAACTGATAAATCACAAATCTGGTATCTCCAATTCAGACATTCAGCTAATAAATGTGAGGAGAACCTACAATGAGTGAGCAAAATGCTTGAGATAAACTATTGAGCAAAATATAAATGATTTGGGCTCTCATTTTGACAACAGTCTTTTGGAGAAGACAGGTAATCAAGTGCTCAAAAAATGATAGATAGGAATTACAATAAGAGCAGTGAATAAAAAATAGAGAGAGGGCTATGAGATTGGCCAAAAATAACTAAAAGAAGGGTAGTGTGGCTAGAGTTGGGAGAGAGAAGAGAAAGATGCTGCAGACATGAATCTGGGCCAGATCACATGGAGCCTCCTACAACAAATACATCAAAGTATTTTGTTTCTTATCAGGAGAGCAATGAAACCCATTACAAGGTTTTACTAGAGAATGAACTATACAAATTTGCCTTTTGAAGAGCTTACTTTGATTGTAGTGTGAAGAACAGATTAAAGATCAATATTGGACATGGCAGGGTCAGTTAGAAACTTTAGCAGTAGCCCAGGTAGGATGAGATAGTAGCTTGGTTTAGGATGGTAGTGGTTGAGACAAGAGAAGTGACAATATGAAATTAGGTGAGAAGTGAGTGGCAAGATTGGTGATGTGAAGAGGGTGGGGTTGATGGTGTCAGGATTGGCTCTTGGGTTTCTGGTGTCCACAGTCTGATGGTGTGGATGTCATTCACTGAGATAGGGAAGACCAGAGGAAACCCAGGTTTAAGGGTATGAGGGGAGACCCTGAGTTTGGTCTGGGACATGCTCTATTTAATGTGCCTTCAGAGCTTCACGTCCTGATGCTGTCTTGATGCTCAATAGGCAGTTGGATGTACTAGGATTGGAACTAAAAGAAAAGCTCTGGGTTACATATTTAGATTGGAACATCTGGATGGTGTTTGATGCCATGAGTTGTCTGAACAAAGAGAACAGTAAAACAAGAGGGAAGCACCTATAGTTTAATTCCCGAGGAGTTAAGCCTCCTTATTTAAAATGGTAGGCAGAGAAGGATGAATTAGACAAGGAGATTGGAGAGTACACAGAGGAAACCAGTGGTGTGTAGTGCATGAGGGCTAATAGAAGAGATGATTTTAAGAAGGTCAGCAGAGTTTTTTGAAAGATTAAAGTGAGATGAGATCTGAAAAATTCTCATTGGATTCTTTGTCATCACAGACACTGACAACCTCTACAGAACTGATTTGATAGTGAAAGTAATGAAAGCCAGACTGAAGAGAGTTGAGATTGGGGAGATGAGAATATAAAGATAGTGAACTGAGACAATACAATTATTTTGCCATTTTTGTCTCAAGAGAGGACAAAGAGCAGTAGCTGGGAGAATAAATAGTAAAGGCAGAAGGAAATTTATTTTAGGATGAAGGAGACTTCAGGCTGTCTAAAAACTGATGCAGTAAAATCATTAACTAGACAGAGATGAAGTAAAATAATTAACTAGACCAAGAAGAAGAAATCAGGAAAAGAAGAAGTCATTGGTAGTGTAAGAATCCAGCAAAGGCAGGAGAAAACAGGCTCATTACATAAGTTGAGGGACTGATTTTAAATAAAAGAAGGAACATTTCCTCCATGGTAACAGAAAGAAACAGACATGTTTTCCCTGGAGATTTCTTGAAAAACTGGAAATAGAACTGCCATATGACCCAGCAATCCCACTTCTGGGCATACACACCGAGGAAACCAGATCTGAAAGAGACACGTGCACCCCAATGTTCATCGCAGCACTGTTTATAATAGCCAGGCCATGGAAGCAACCTAGATGTCCATCAGCAGATGAATGGATAAGGAAGCTGTGGTACATATACACCATGGAATATTACTCAGCCATTAAAAAGAATTCATTTGAATCAGTCCTAATGAGATGGATGAAACTGGAGCCCATTATACAGAATGAAGTAAGCCAGAAAGATAAAGAACATTACAGCATACTAACACATATATATGGAATTTAGAAAGATGGTAATGATAACCCTATATGCAAAACAGAAAAAGAGACACAGATGTACAGAACAAACTTTTGGACTCTGTGGGAGAAGGCAAGGGTAGGATGTTTCGAGAGAACAGCATTGAAACATGGATATTATCTAGGGTGAAACAGATCACCAACCCAGGTTGGATGCATGAGACAAGTGCTCGGGCCTGGTGCACTGGGAAGACCCAGAGGGAACAGGGAGGGAGGTGGGAGGGGGGATCGGGATGGGGAATACATGTAAATCCATGGCTGATTCATGTCAGTGTATGAGAAAACCCACTACAATATTGTAAAGTAATTAGCCTCCAACTAATAAAAAATAAATGAAAAATAAAATAAAATAAAAACAAGTAAAAAAAAAAAAAAAAGCTTGTAGGTTTGATATCACAAAGTTGAGATCTGCAGAACTCTATTCTTGGGAGATAGGTGGGGAGGCTATGTATCTACTTGAGAGGAAGAGGAATTGGATAGTACTGCTTTCTAAGTGAGTTGATTGGGCAGTGCTGATTCCCAAGTGAATGCCACTAGTGTTTACCATATGCATCTATTCAGAATGGTAAATCAGAACCCACTCTGAATTAGAGCTCTTTTATTGGATGATTAGGTCAGAGACAGTACAAATTGCTTCTTTTGAAAATCTTTCTGACCCTAACAGATGCCATTAGTGTTTTATTGCTACCAATATTTTTTAGCCTATAATAATTTATTTCTGTAAGCAATTCATCTAATACAAAAAAGCCAGAATTTCTTTCAAATGTAATTAATTTTATCACAGAGCTAAAACATTAGATTTGAAGTTATTTCCAATATGCAATGTTATGATAGTCTAAAAAAAGACTTACTTGCTTCATTTTTATGCTTAAAGATGATTAATACTTATTATCAACAATAAAACTCTTTTCTGAAACCATTGAATTGGAATTAACTTTACAGTGACATATGTGATGTTAAGAATATGAATGATCAATGTTTAATGAACAAAAGATAACTCATTTTGAGTTTTCTGTTACAATTATGTTTTTCTTTTAAAAGTACAAGAAAAAGTAATCATAAATACCAATGCTTAAGAGAAAAGTAAAAGCTCTTCACTGAATAAGAAAAAACAATCTCAGCAATGTTACCTTTTCTCAATCTCTGAATTAAAGCAGGAATTATATCAGCATTTTTTTCATCCTCATTTAACAATTTGCCATTCATGCAGAATATGTATATATATTAATGTATATCATATATGTATAATGTATATACAGTGGTGCTGGAGAAGACTCTTGAGAGTCCCTTGAACAGCAAAGAGATCAACCCAATCAGTCCTAAAGGAAACCAACCCTAAATATTCACTGGAAGGACTGGTGCTGAGGCTGAAGCTTCAGTTGCCTGATGTGAAGAGCTGACTCATTGGAAAAGACTGTGATCTGGGAAAAATTGAGGGCAGGAGGAGGGGAGGTGATAGAGGATGAGATGGTTGGATACCATCACCAACTTAATGGACATCAATTTGAGCAAACTCCAGGAAACGGTGAAGGACAGGGAAGCCAGCTGTGCTACAGTTTATGGGGTCGCAGAGAGTCAGACACAACATTAGCTACTGAACAACATTCAAACTATTATGCTCACATTCAGAATAGGGCTCAGAATATTAAAAATGATCTACCACTTGTAACTGTGTACTAGTTTTTAGACCATGTGCTAGGTGATTTTTATATTTGATTTCATTTAATTATTCTGATAAAAATATTCTGATAACTATGAAGGAATTATCTCCACTTCACAGGTGATAGATAATAAAGTGTTTACTATAAAATACCTCACAAGTTTATTTTATTTTGCAGAGCAAAATGATTATTTACCTGTATCTATATGGTTCTGAAGCTCCAATACTTTGTATTGGCCACCTGATGCAAAGAACTTGCTCATTAGAAAAGACCCTGACGCTGGGAAAGATTGAAAGCAGGAGAAGGGGACAACAAAGGATGAGATGGTGGGATGGCATCATCGACTAGATGGACATGAACTTGAGCACACTCTGGGAGTTAGTGATGGACAGGGAAACCTGGAATGCTGCAGTCCATGAGGTCACAGAGTCGGACACGAACGAACGAATGAACTGAACTGATATGGTTTTGAAAAAACAGATACTAATTATTAATTCACTGGGGAAAATTTGACATCTCACATTAACGTTTTTGGGTTTAAGAGTTAAAAACTGATTTCCAAAAGGTTAACTTATGAAAATCTTAGCCCGTATACACTTGCTTAGTTAGCCTTTGTAAGGTTCTGTCAGATGGCACTAGGTCCACTGGCCATCAGTGGAGGTAGGCGTGGAAGAAAGCAGTTTTGGACCTTGAATGTAAGGGTCCAGAGGGCACTGAGCATGTATCTGTAGACTTTCAGAGAAGTGGACCAAAACATCTGCTTCACCACCCTGTCTTAGCTTAGCCCAGGAGGTAGACAACCCTCACCCAATTCTCAGTGCTTCTGTTTCATTCCACACTTTCCTCTTTATTTAATTTCACTGGCTTTTAGTAGAAATTGACTGTGTAAAATATTTGGAATAGAAAGTAAAGTGAAACGCTGAAAATCCAAGGCAACAGGATATAAACAGTGAACACAAGATCCTTGGCCAGTGACTTCCTGTTTCCTCTGTTTCCTTAGTAGTGCTGTGGATTCTCAGCACACTTGGAGAGACCTGAGCGAGCCCTGCTTGTGGTCTGTGAACCTCACAGGACTCACAGTCCTCTATTTGTAGGATCCTTGTTACCAAGGAAATGGAAACTGGGCCAAAAACAGAAATGATGCCCATTTGCAAAATCCTAAAGGAAACAGAGAAACTGGCAACAATGGACAAGCCACTCTCATGGGCTATTTTTTTCTCAGATAAACATGCCTTAATTTAAGAATCATCCTTGTTATAATATTAATTCCTTATATTCAATTTTCAAATTTACAAAAACATTACTTAAAACTGATTAGGCAAGGCTTAGAAGAAACAATTATTTTCCATTTAATTAAACAGCAAAAATGCCAGGCTAATTATTAAACAAATTAATGGAAATGTCAGAGGATTTATATTGCAAATTTAATCCATTTGCCTATCTCTTCTCTAAGAGCTCATTGCTGGGATGATTTTGTACAAACATCCATAAAATGTTTTCCTTTGGAGAAATGCTGCCCTTTCCTATCTGTGGAATCTGTTGTTTCAAATCTGGTGGGAAGGTCCCAGGGAAGCAAGAGTTACAGAGAGACTGCCCATTTTCTTATTTTCCAGCTTTCTGGGGAATGTTGGCAAGTGATCTTGTTAACAGAGGATAAATCCAAGCCATTTTGAGCAGGCAAACAAAGAAGAAAACTGGGATTAAAAAGAGAAAGAATGCAAAAAGGAACAAGGCACTTCACATGGGCATGTTAAGTGCTGTGTTTTGTACTGATGTCAACAGCTTACAATTCTCCCTGTGTTGGAAAATGAATTTCCAGTGACTACTCTGAAATGACTCAGAAAACGCTTTTCGCCACCAAAAAGTCTAATTTTTATTATGTCGGTTACATAAGAAAAGATAAGACAATACGATGCACAACACACCAACACACAAATAACTACTTCTTCGATTGTGGAGCACATACTTAAATATAAAATGCATACTGAATCCATGAAGCCACTTGAGAACATGAGGGAGGCTGCATGCCAGGCTAACCATACCCCCAAGCAATAGTGACTCAGGTCTTTGAAATGGAATTGATCTGATCATTATGCTGCTAGCAATTTTGTGGCAATGTCAAGACTAGCAATACAAAAGCAAACACTCACACATACAAAGAAAGCAAAATAGTATTTGTGTTAACAAATAAGTAATGGTTATTTACATAAAAGATAGTTGGCTGGGGCTGAGGAGTGTTGTGGGCCTTCTCAGACCCTGAGGAAATTTCAGGGAGCAGAGATTGCATTTGTTGGAAACTGCTGTCTGTCCCCATACAGGCAAATCCTGTTCCAATGGCAGAACTGGTGGGAGATGTGGTAAATGCACGTGTGCCTGAGATTTATGGTGAGACAGCTAGCGTTGGGTCCCCTTACAAACTCTGTGACCTTGGACAGTTCCTTAACCTGAGTCTCAGTTTTCTCATCTTGAAAATGGAGATAACAGTACACACTTAATAGGTTGTATGTATGAAAGGATGTATGCCTAAACACCCAGAACACTGTTATTGATAATGATATGATACAAATTATTATACTGTAATCATTCCATCTTTTCATCTGATGATTGGCTAGAGCCACTTTCCATGTGAGTGCCAAAGAACAAGAGTGGGTAATATTAATAAGGCAGCTCGTCCCAGATAATGAGTGTGTGAATAGCAAATCACTGCAATCTAGTATTTTTGCTGCAAGTGTCTAGACAAATATCATGAAGCACTACTGTAAAGCTGGTTGTAATTTCCATAGGAATACTACTATAATTTAATTCCATGAATGTGAATTGAGTTCCGTTATGTCACAGGCATTGTGCCAAGGGCTGGCAAGGTACAAAGAGCAATAAGATGTTGCTTTTCTACCCCAGTTGACACCCCCTGCTCCTAGGTTCACTATCCAGTGAAAAGTGCAGGCTCAGATAACAGTAATCTTTATATAAGTAGGATTCTTGTCACTGGGATCAGAAGCCCATGGATGGTTCTAGAGTCAGTCTGCCTGAGTTTGGATACCAGCTCTGTTTCTTAAGATATGCATCTTCTACATTTCTGCATCTTGATATCCTCAGTAGAGTTGAGATTAATAAAACCGTCATCATGAAGGATACTTGAAGGATTAAAAGAGGTGATCGATCACTATTGTATTTAGCATTAGGGCTTGTCGCATAGCAAACCCCCAAAATATTAGATTTAACCATTTCAATTCAGTTAGAGCACAGAGAAGATACCATTATGATGGAAGGGAGAGGGAAAGTTTTTAAATATGGATCTGGTAGGATTTTCTTTTTTTATTATTATTTTATTGAAGGATAATTGCTTTACAGAATTTTGTTGTTTTATGTCAAATCTCAACATGAATCAGCCATAGGTATACATATATCCCCTCCTGTTTGAACTTCCCTCCTGTCTCCTGCCCTATCCCACCCCTCTAGATTGATACAAAGACTCTGTTTCAGTTTCCTGAGCCACACAGCAAATTCCCTTTGGCTATCTATTATACATATGGTAATGTAAGTTTCCATGTTACTCTCTCCATACAGCTTACCCTCTCCTCCCCTCTCCTCATGTCCATAAGTCTATTCTCTATGTCTGTTTCTCCACTGTTGCCCTGTAAATAAATCCTTCAGTACCATTTTTCTATATTCTGTATATTATGCATTAGAATATGATATTTATCTTTCTCTTTCTGACTCACTTCACTCTGTAAAATATGTTCTAGGTTCATCCACCTCATCAGAACTGACTCAAATGTGTTCCTTTTAATGGCTAAGTAATATTCCATTGTGTATATGTACCACAACTTCTTTATCCATTCACCTGTTGATGGACATCTAGGTAGCTTCCATATTCTAGCTATTGTAAATAGTGTTGCAATGAACAATGGGATACATGTGTCTTTTCAGTTTTGGTTTCCTCAGGGTATATGCCTAGGAGTGGGATTGCTGGGTCATATGGTGGTTTTATTCCCAGTTTTTAAAGGAATCTCCATACGGTCTTCCATAGGGGCTGTATCAGTTTACATTCCCACCAACAGTGCAAGAGCCTCCATACCCTCTCCAGCATTTATTGTTTGTAGACTTTTTGATGAGGGCCATTCTGACCGATGTGAGGTGATATCTCATTGTGGTTTTGATTTGCATTTCTCTAATAAACAGCAATGTTGAGCATCTTTTCACGTTTGTTAGTCATCTATATGTCTTTGGAGAAATGTCAGTTTAGGTCTTTTTCCCACTTTTTGATTGGGTTGTTTGCTGTTCTGGCATTGAGTTCTTTGAGTTAGTTGTGTATTTTGGAAATTAATCCTCTGTCAGTTGTTTCATTTGCTATTATTTTCTTCCACTCTGAGAGTCGTTTTTTCACCTTGCTTAGAGCTTCCTTTGCTGTGCAAAAGCTTTTAAGTTTAAACCGGTCCCACTTGTTTACTTTTGTTTTTATTTCCGTTAGTCTAGGAGATGGGTCATAGAAGATCTTGCTTTGATTTATGTCATCGAGTGTTCTGCCTGTGTTTTCCTCTAAGAGTTTTATAGTTTCTGATCTTCCATTTAGGTCTTTAATCCATTTTGAGTTTATCTTTGTGTATGGTGTTAGGAAGTGTTCTAATTTCATTCTTTTAATGTAGCTATTCAGTTTGCCCAGCACCATTTATTGAAGAGGCAGTCTTTGCCCCATTGTATATTCTTGCCTCCTTTGTCAAAAATAAGGTACCAATACGTGCATAGGTTTATTTCTGGGCTTTATATCTTGTTCCATTGGTCTATATTTCTGTTTTTGTGCCAGTACCATACTGTCTTGATGAATGTAGCTTTGTAGTATAATCTGAAGTTGGGAAGGTTGATTCCCCCAGCTCCATTCTTCTTTCTCAAGACTGCTTTGGCTATTTGGAGGTCTTTTGTTTTTCCATATGAATTGCAAAATTTTTGTTTTAGTTCTGTGAAAAATGCCATTGGTAATTTGATAGGGGTCACACTGAATCTGTAGATTGCATTTTGTAGTATAGTCATTTTCAAAATATTGATTCTTCCTACCCAGGAACATGGAATATCTCTCCATCTGTTTGTCATCTTTGATTTTATTTCATCAGTGTTTTATAATTTTCTGTGTACAGTTCTTTTGTCTTCTTAGGTAAGTTTATTCCCAGATATTTAATTCTTTTTGCTGCAATGGTGAATGGGATTGATCCTTTCTTTTTCTGATCTTTCATTGTTAGTATACAGAAATGCAAGTGATTTCCATGTATCGATTTTGTATCCTGCAACTTTTCTAAATTCACTGATTAGCTCTAGTAATTTTCTGATACCATCTTTAGGGTTTTCTATGTACAGCATCATGTCATCTGCAAACAGTGAGAGCTTTACTCCTTTTCTGATCTGGATTTCTTTTATTTCTTTTTCTTCTCTAATTGCTGTAGCTAGGACTTCCAGAACTATGTTGAATAATAGTGGTGAAAGTGGACACCATTGTCTTGTTCCTGATCATAGGGGGAATGCTTTCAGTTTTTCACCTATTTCACAATTTTCATTGAAATTTATGTTTGCTCTAGGCTTATCATATATGGCCTTTACTGTGTTGAGGTAGGTTTTACCTATACCCATTTTTGGAAGAGTTTCCATCATAAATGGTTGCAGAATTTTGTTAAAGGCTTTTTCTGCATCTATTGAGATGATCATATGGTTTTTATCCTTCAGTTTGTTAATATGGTGTATCACATTGATTGATTTGCATATATTGAAGAATCCTTGCATTCCTGGAATAAACCCAACTTGATCGTGGTGTATGAGCTTTTTGATGTGTTGCTGAATTCTGTTTGCTAAAATTTTGTTGAGGATTTTTACACCTGTGTTCTTCAGTGATATTGGCCTGTAGTTTTCTTTCTTTGTGTTGTCTTTGTCTGGTTTTGGTATCAGGGTGTTGGTGGCCTCATAGAAGGAATTTGGAAGTGTTCCTTCCTTTGCAATTTTTTGAAAGAATTTCAGAAGCATAGGCATTCTCTCTTCACTAAATGTTTGACAGAATTCTTCTGTGAAGCCATCTCGTCTTGGGCTTTTGTTTTTTGGGAGATTTTTGATCACAGCTTCAATTCCAGTGCTTGTAATTTGGTTGTTCATAGTTTATATTTCTTCCTGGTTCAGTCTTAGCAGACTAAACTTTTCTAAGAATCTGTGCATTTCTTCCAGGTTATCCATTTTATTGCTATATAGTTGTTCATAAGAATCTATTATATCTGTTATTTTTGTAACCTCTCCTTTTTCAATTCTAGTTTTGTTGATTTGACTCACCTCTCTTTTTTTCTTGATGAGTCTGGCTAATGGCTTGACAATTTTGTTTATCTTCTCCAAGGACCAGGTTTTAGTTTTCTTTTTTTTTAATCTTTACTATTGTTTCTTTCATTTATTTCTGTTCATTTCTTTATGATTTCTTTCCTTCTACTAATTTTTTTTTTTTTTTGGTCTTCTTTTTCCAGTTGTTTTAGGTGTAAAGTTAGGTTGTCTCTTCAATGCTCTTCCTGTTTCTTGAGGTAGGATTGTATTGCTATAAACTTCCCTCTCAGGACTGCTTTGGCTGCATCCCATAGGTTTTGAGTTGTCTTGTTTTCATTGTCATTTGTTTCAAGAAACTTTTTGATTTCTCTTTTGATTTCTTCAGTAACATGTTGATTATTTAGAAATGTATTGTTTAATCTCCACTTATTTGTGTTTCTTACTGCTTTCTTTTTCTTGTAATTGATATGTAGTCTCATAGCATTGTGGTCAGCGAAGATGCTTGATACAGTTTCAATTTTCTTAAATTTACTGAGGTTTGATTTATAACCCAATCTGTGGTCTATCCTGGAGAATGTTCCATGTGCACTTGAGAAGAAGGTGTATTCTGAATTTGGATGGAATGTCCTGAAGATATCAATGAGATCCATCTCATCTAATGTATCATTTAAGACTTGTGCTTCCTTATTAGTTTTCTGTTTTGATGATCTGTCCATTGGTGTGAATTGGGTGTTACTAAGTCTCCTACTATTATTGTGTTACTGTCAGTTTCTCCTTTTATGTCTGTTAATGTTTGTCTTATATATTGAGGTGCTCCTATGTTGGGTGCATAGATATTTACAATTGTTAAGTCTTCCTCTTGGATTGATCCTTGATCATTATGTAGTGTCCTTCCTTATCTCTTGTAATCTTCTTCATTTTAAGGCCTATTTTGTCTGATATTTTGATTGCTACTCGAGTTTTCTTTTGCTTCCCATTTGCAGGGAATATATTTTTCCATCCTCTCGCTTTCAGTCTATATATGTCTTTAGGTCTGAAGTGGGTTTCTTGTAGACAGTATATATATATGGGTCTTGTTTTTGTATCCATTCAGCCAGTTTGTGTCGTTTGGTTGGAGCATTTAATGCATTTACATTTAAAGTAATTACTGATATACATGTTCCTATTGCCATTTTCCTAACCGTTTGGGGTTGATTTTGTAGATCTTTTTTCTTCTCTTGTGTTTCTTCACTATATAAGTCCCTTTTACATTTGTTGTAAAGCTGGTTTGGTGGTTCTGAATTCTCTTAACTTTTGCTTGTCTGAAAAGCTTTTTACTTCTTCATCAATTTTGAATGAGATCCTTGCCAAGGACAGTAATCTTGGCTGTAGATTTTTCCCTTTCAGTACTTTAAATACATCCTGCCATTCTCTTCTGGCCTGCAGAGTTTCTGCTGAAAGATCAGCTGTTAAGCATATGGGGTTTCCCTTGTATGTTACTTGTTGTTTCTCCCTTGCTGCTTTTAATATTCTTTCTTTGTGTTTAGTCTTTATTAGTTGATTAGTATGTGTCTTGGCATATTTCTCCTTGGGTTTATCCTGTATGGGACTCTTTGTGCCTCTTGGACTTGATTGACTATTTTCTTTTCCATGTTGGGGAAATTTTCAACTGTAATCTCTTCAAATATTTTCTGATACCCTTTCTTTTTCTCTTCTTCTTCCTGGACCACTATATTTCAAATGTTGGTGCATTTGATATTGTTCCAGAGGTCTCTGAGACTATCCTCAGTTCTTTCCATTCTTTTTCCTTTATTCTGTTCTTCAAAATTTATTTCCACCATGTTATCTTCCAGCTCACTGATTCATTCTTCTGCTTCAGATATTCTGCTATTGATTCCTTCTAGAGTATTTTTAATTTCAGTAATTGTGTTGTTTTTCTGTGTGTTTATTCTCTAATTCTTCTAGGTCTTTGTTTTGTGATTCTTGCATTTTCTCCATTTTGTGTTAAGGTTTTTGATCATCTTTACTATCATTATTCTGAATTCTTTTTCAGATAGTTTGCCTATTTCCTGTTTATTTATTTGGACTTCTGTGTTTCTAATTTGATCCTTCATTCATGTACTATTTCTCTGCCTTTTCATTATTTTTTGCTTTTAGCTTATTGTGTTTGATGTCTCCTTTTCCCAGGTTTCAAGGTTGAATTCCGTCTTCCTTTTGGTTTCTGCCCTCCTTAGGTTGGCCCAGTGGTTTGTGTAAGCTTTGTATAGTGTGAGATTTGTGTTGAGTTTTTGTTTGTTTGTTTTTCCTCTGATGGGCAAGTCTGATTGAGGTGGTAATCCTGTCTGCTGATGATTGGGTTTGTATTTTTGTTTTGTTTGTTGTTTACATGAGGGGTCCTGCACAAGGTGCAACTGGTGGTTGGGTGATGCTGGGTCTTATATTCAAGTGGTTTCCTTTGTGTGAGTGCTCACTATTTGATATGCCCTAGGGTTAGTTCTCTGGTAATCTAGGATCTTGGAGTCAGTGCTCCCACTCTAATGGCTCAGGGCTTGATCTCTAATTTATCTGAAGCAAGTTAAAACAATATTGACCAAAGTGCTGTATCCCTCACTGGCTCCAAAAAGTTCTCACCAGGGACGCTTTGCAGATGACTCCAACATTGGCAAACACTACAGAACTGGCCCCACTCAGCGGCTGCTGCTGTCTGCTTCCACCCCTCAAGTACCCCACCCCCGCCCCATCCGCCAGCCTTTCGGGTGCTCCTCCCCCGCCCTCCCTACCCACAGGGATTTTGATAAGTAGAGGAAGAGAGACCAAAGGAGTAAGAGAAAGTGAGAGACAGAGAAAAGAGATGAGAATGAGAGGGAATCCCAGAGAGAGGGACCTTCCCAGAGTGGAGAGTGCCCTGCCTAGTAAGGGAACAGAAAATGTGTGGGGAAGCTGGATTAGATGGGAGTAACAGGAGGTAGAGTGGGTCAGAGAACACAGATGTCCTTCAGAGTATACACTAAGGCTGCTTTCCTGTCCAACTTTAAGAAAGGAGATCTTTGTGCTAGACGAAGGAAAAATAACACAACTATAAACCTATAAACTATTTATAATGTTAAAATACTGGACCAAGTAAATATTTATACCCATGTTATCTAAAACTACACCATTAATTATATAAAAGGACATAAAATATTATGATACACTGAATAGGTAAAGTAACACCAACAATGAATAGAACTAATCCTAGTGCTAATATTAATAAGGGTTTAGTGAGAGTTTGCCTCTATAATTTAAAATGACTTTGCCAAGTATGATCTGCATATACATGTAAAAGTGACTTGTGACATTTTAATGGTATAATTTGTCATTCATTGTACCTTTGATTTGAAATGGTTTATCAAAGATGGACTCCTGAATCATTAGCTTCAAAGTAGCCAGTACAGAGTAAGACTGTTGGGTATATGATATTTCTATGTTTTAAGTAACTGTCTAATTCCTAAAGGGGCTGCACCATTTTACAACCCCACTAGCAATGTCTGAGGGTTTTACTTTCCCTGCATCTTCAACCACATTAGTAGTTGCCTTTTTGATTATAGCTATCCTTTAAAGTGGTATCTCATTGTGGTTTTAATTTTTATTTCCCTTATAGCCAGTGATGTTAAGGATCTTTTCATGTGCTTATTGGTTATTTGCATATCTCCTTTGGAGAAATGTCTATTCAAATTTGCCCATTTAAAAATTGGGCCATTTGTCATTTTACAGTTGTGTTGCAAAGTTAAAAAAAAAATACATTGTGGATGTAAGTCCCTTATCCAGTAGATAATTTGAAAACATCTCCAATTCTATGTGTTCTTTTCACTTTCTTAATGGTGTCACTTAAAATAAAATTTAAAAAAAATGTTGATGATGTCAATTTATCATTTGGTCCCTTGTGCTTTTGATGTCATATCTAGAAAATCACTGCCTAACACAGAGTCATAAAGATATACATTTATGCTTTTTTTTCCCCAAGAGTTTTTATACTTCTAGCTCTTACAGTTAAGTCTACACATTTTGAGTTGACTTTTATATAAGCTATAAAGCAGGAGTCCAATTTCTTTTGCATGTGAATATCTGGTTGTCCCAGCACCACTTGTTGGAAAAACTTTTCTTGGTAGCCTTGTCAAAAGTCAATTGACCATAAATGAATGGGAGGTTTTATTTCTGGTTTCTTTATTCTTTTACACAGACACACACACATCCCTCTCGTGCCAATACCACGTGGTCTTGATTACTGATCTTTGGGGTAAGGCTTGAGCTCAGGAAATGTGAGTCCTCATATTTTGTTCTTCTTTTTCAAGACTGTAAGACTGTCTTAGCTACTTGAGTTTCTTGCATTACCACATGAAGTTTAGGATCAGAATACCAATTTAAGAAAAAAGAAGTTGAAATTTTGACACATTATACTGAACCTGTAAATCAGTTGGAGAGTATTGCCATCTTGACAATATGAAATCTTCTCATCTATGAATATTAGATGCCTTTCCATTTATTTATATCTGCTTTAAACTATCAATGATGTTTTGTAGTTTTTAGTACACAAATTTTGCATTTCTTTTGTTAAATCTATTTATAAGTATTTTATTCTTTTGAATTCTATTGCAAATGGAAATTGTCCTCTTAATTTCATTTTTGGATCATTCAACACTATTATATAAGTAGAATATATTTTTGTAAATTAATCTTAATTCTGTAATCATGCTAAACTAGTTTATTAGTGCTAATGATTTTTTTAAATGGGATTCCTTAGAATCATCTATATTCAATATCATGTCACCTGCAAATAGAGATAGTTTTACTTCTTCTTTAGCAATTTGGATGTCTTCTGTTTCTTTTTCTTAGCTAATCTTCATGGCAAGAACCAATCAGATATAATTTTGACAAGATTCATCTTTGTCTCTAATAATACTTATTCACATTCATCTTCAATATTTTGTTTTTCTAGACTTTATCTTAGCTGATGGCCTCAGGAACCATAAATATGTGTTAGTCAAGCTGCAGAAAGGTAGTCTTGTGAGAGATTTTGATGCAGCATCAGATTGGGACAAATGGAGCAATAATCTGTTTTCTTTCCCCTCTTTCTTTTTCTACTTTGAAGATCAGGTAGGAAAACAAATAAAGAACAGCTGATGTTTACTAAATGCAAGGCACTAAGTTAAGAGTTATAGACTGATGATCTTATTTAAGTCTCAATATGAAACAATGAGGTAGGTATGATTAATACCCTCATTTAATAAAGAAAACTAAGATTAGAGAGTTCAACCAATTTGTATCAACTCATATGGCTTGGAAATTGTGGCTTCATGAATGGACAAACTGATGGACAAAGTTCTATGCTTTATCATGTTTACCTTGATTTCTAGTTTGCTGAGTCTTTACTATACATTTATATCAGATTTTGTCAAATGCTTCTTTTGCTTTGAAGGAGCAGAGTGAAAAAGTTGGCTTAAAGCTCAACATTCAGAAAACTAAGATTATGGCATCTGGTCCCATCACTTCATGGCAAATAGATGGGGAAACAGTGGAAACAGTGTCAGACTTTATTTTTCTGGGCTCCAAAATCACTGCAGATGGTGATTGCAGCCATGAAATTAAAAGACGCTTACTCCTTGGAAGGAAAGTTGTAACCAACCTGGATAGCATATTTAAAAGCAGAGACATTACTTTGCCAACAAAGGTCCGTCTAGTCAAGGCTATGGTTTTTCCAGTGGTCATGTATGGATGTGAGAGTTGGACTGTGAAGAAAGCTGAGCGCCGAAGAATTGATGCTTTTGAACTGTGGTGTTGGAGAAGACTCTTGAGAGTCCCTTGGACTGCAAGGAGATCCAACCAGTCCATCCTAAAGGAGATCAGTCCTGGGTGTTCATTGGAAGGACTGATGCTGAAGCTGAAACCCCAATACTTTGGCCACCTCATGCAAAGAGTTGACTCATTTGAAAAGACCCTGATGCTGGGAAGGATTGGGGGCAGGAGCAGAAGGGGATGACAGAGGATGAGATGGCTGGATGGTATCACCGACTCAATGGATGTGGGTTTGGGTAGACTCTGGGAGTTGGTGATGTACAGGAAGGCCTGGCATGCTGCGATTCATGAGGTCGCAAAGAGTCGGACACGACTGAGTGACTGAACTGACCTGAACTGAATAGAATTTTTCTTCTTTATCTTGATATTATGGGTTAATTGATACCATTTTGTCACAGTGTGTAATTCTTTTAAGCACTGTTGGATTCAATGTGCTACTATCTTATGGAGGAGTTCAATAAAATCTGTTCATAATATAGAAATGTTCATAAAACATTCATGTTCATAAAATCTGAACATGACACGTTCATGACATATGTTGGTCTGTAGCTTTCATTTCATGTATTGTCTTTATCTGGTTTTGGTATTGGGGTAATGCTGGCCTCATAGGATAAACAAAGAAGTGTTCCTTCTGCTTCTGTTTTCTGGGAGAGATTGTCAAGAACTGTTTCTATTTCTTCCCAAAATATTTGGTACAATTTACTTTGCGAACAAAGGTCCTTCTAGTCAAGGCTATGGTTTTTCCATTGGTCATTTATGGATGTGACAGTTGGACTGTGATGAAAGCTGAGTGCCGAAGAATTGATGCTTTTGAACTGTGGTGTTGAGGAAGACTCTTGAGAGTCCCTTGGACTGCAAGGAGATCCAACCAGTCCATCCTAAAGGAGATCAGTCCTGGGTGTTCATTGGAAGGACTGATGCTGAAGCTGAAACTTCAATACTTTGGCCACCTCATGTGAAGAGTTGACTCATTGGAAAAGACCCTGATGCTGGGAGGGACTGGGGGCAGGAGGAAAAGGGGATGATAGAGGATGAGATGGCTGGATGGCATCACTGACTAGATGGACATGAGTTTGAGTAAATTCTGGGAGTTGGTGATGGACAGGGAGGCCTGGAGTGCTGCGATTCGTGGGGTTGCAAAGAGTCAGACACGACTGAGCGACTGAACTGAACTGAACCAAGGAAGTTATCCTTGCCTGGTTCTTTCTCTTTTGGAACTTGTCGACTATTGACTCAATTTATTTAATAGTCATAGGTCAATTCACATTATTTATTTCTCCTTGTGTGATCTCTGGTAAATTGTCTGTCTCAAGGTATTGATCCATTTCATCTAAGTTATCAAATTTGTGGGCATGGAATTGTCCATAATATTTCTTGGTTACCCTTTTAATGTCCACAGTATCAGTAGTGATGGCCCCTCTCATATTTTATAACAAAAGGCATATTAGGATATGAAAAGCATGAATTTTAGAGTAACAGGATCCTCCATATTAAGTAATAAATTATTAGTCTTTCAGTCAACAATATTTATTGAGTCCTCATAATATTGAGACACTGCTTTAGGCACAGCAGTGAACAAAAAGATGTCCTCAATAAGCCTGCTTTATTCTATTAGAAGAGAGAGACAGTGAGGGATACCTATATATTGAATAAATAAAGTCCAGCATATTGAGATCTTTACCATATATCACACACTTTGCTAAAGACTTCTCAAACATCTCATTTCAGGCTTAGGACAATCTTGTGAAATAGGCAATATTAAGATCATTGAACAGATAAAATATTAAACCTAGAGAAAATGAGTAATGCAGTAAGCTCACAGTCACTAATCAAAAAAGTCAAAATTTTTAACCAAGTCTGAGTTCAAAGCCTTGATCCTGAAAGTTCTAATGTTCACGTTGGTTATTCAATGTTAACACTGGGTGTTTTAAATAACAGAATGTTTTCCTAAGAAAGCCCTCTTCAACTTTTTCTTATGAATTAAAAACTCTAAAATAAGGTTGTTCATGTAGAAAATACTTTGAACTTTTCCAAGAACTTTAATTTTGCCTAATAAGATATGAACCAATTAGATCTATTATTTAGAATGATTAGAGCTCTGCAAGTACTCTCAGCAAATCCTTTGAAACTGATAAAAATCTGTGCTCTAATCTGACAGGGATCATCAATTTGTTACTTCATTCCAAACTTCCCTATTATGTTCTGTGACATTTCCCAAGTCAACTAGGGAATTCAAGCTGTTAGAACAGCTTCTTTTATCAGTCATCTCCAGAGGCTCATCAAACTGAGACTTTTATAATTTTTCTGGAATCCATGTGGTACTTGCCAATGATGGATGCTTTGGAAGATGATATGTTGATGTGTAGCCTCTGGTTAAGATCAACTCTTGCTGGGTGATTTTAATATTAATAAAAACAGCTAGCTTAATGCTAAATCTTTGTTCTTTAAAGGAGCAATGTGGATTTTCTTAGAGAATTGGAGTAACCACACTTGGTATTCTTTAAACATGTGAAAATTCAGTGTTAACTCTACTTTGGAAATTAAGTTTATTCTTCATATTCTATCACCCAGATCTGTACTTTGTCATTATATACTTGTAATTCCCTATGCTTTCACAGTGACTTGGGTATCTTCACAAACATGCAATAGACACACTATTTTTTAAAAAATCATCAACATTTTATATTTAAAAATTGCCTTTATGTCTACAAAGAAATAATATTGCCTCAGAAGACTACTTCTTTATGGCATCTCTTGTTGTCCTTTATGAGATGAATAAAGAAATACGTAAGCTCTGTTAAAGAATACTCAGTGAAACATAGACAACAACTCTCTGAAAACCCTCACCAGCCCTGACAGACTACAGTTTGACTAACTTGCATGTACATTACTGCCAGTTCCTAGACCACAAGTTATACTGGTGGACCAGAAGGTTGGTTTCTAGAGATTTACAGTTTATAAAGTGTTATAGAGCAGGTTGTTCACATGTTGTTTGTGGAAACTGGGAAAGTATAATTTTCCTGTAGGTGAAAGGAGACACTGAGCCTGATGTGCTTCTAAGAGTGCCATTGAAGGTTACGTTGATACCTGACACCTGAGGTGAATGGTGTTGCTGACATCTGCAGAGTCACTTCCTTACCTCTACACAATAGCAGCGTGGTTCCCAGCACGGAGTCTGATGCCAGACAGCCAAGCCCAGTCCCAGCTGTGCCCCTACTGGTCATGTAATTGCAAGCAAGTCATTTAATCTTTCTGCTCCTTGGTTTGCTCACCTGTAGATGGAGATGACAGTATTACCCACATCTGACACCTAGGAAATATTCAATAAGATTAACTAACATACTATTCTCAATGCATCAGTCAGACTTACTTCATATTCTTGCTCCAGTTGATAGAAAAATTGGTTTCTTCAGGATCACACAGTAAGGTAGGATCATGACTGTGACTTACTCTATTAATATTTATAAAGCTAATACATTGAAATGCTTTAGCATTTACTTATTTAAAGGAAGTAATGAAGAATCTGGTATTTAGAGAATTAGTTTCATAGTGTACTTGCTTCAGGAAAATGTTTTCAGAGTCATGCAATGGTAAATTAAAAAAGACACTCAATACTGGGTTTTTTGAAAACCAAGACCATATCTCTGAAACACTTGACAGTTTTTTCTCCACTCACTCAGGAAGAAGTGTGCCAAGCTCAATTATTTTTAGGCAGGTAATTTAAGCTAAGGGAATGTGATTCCTCCAAAGGAATTGTGGTCAAAACAAATAATCTGTACTTGTACAAAAAGTGCCAGAGGATTCATTTTGGATATCACAGCTCGAAAGCTGAGTGAAGTGAGTTTAGGAGAGTACACAATGGATCTCATTTGCCTGGTCTAATATCAAACCCACGAAGAGGTTGCATAAGCACAAACTAGGAAAGCATTATTATCCATTCAAGTGACTATTTAACCATAGATGCATTCAAATTAAACTTCTCTCTAGTTCCCCTTGCTCTGATTTATTTAGTTGGTATTTCCAAAAGCATCAGTTTGAAATCTCTCTTCTGCAGAAGTATCTTATGGAGCAGTTGACTTTAAATGTAATTTCCTCTCTTTTTGCTTCATGAGTCACTTCTGGACAAAACATTACAATGGAGGTTTAAATGGCACCAGAAGATTCATCAGGAAAACACTTTGATGATTATTATAGCTATAAAAAATTATGTGCTTCATGTGAGACTTTATTTCCTGCTTTGACATGAGAAATACTGAAAAAAATCTAGGGATAGATGTTAACATGTGCTTTGCATTATGGGGAGGACAGAATAACATCTTAAGTAAAGGTTAAGGTCATACAAAGTAAGACACAATAAACAGGCAACAAACATTTTTGGTCTAGGTTTATGTGAGCCTACAGTTCATTAAAGAAAGCTGAGCGCAGAAGAATTGACGCTTTTGAACTGTGGTGTTGGAGAAGAATCTTGAGAGTCCGTTGGACTGCAAGGAGATCCAACTAGTCTATCCTGAAGGAGATCAGTCCTGGGTTTTCACTGGAAGGACTGATTTTGAAGCTGAAACTCCAATACTTTGCCCACCTGATGAGAAGAGCTGACTCATTTGAAAAGGCCCTGATGCTGGGAAAGATTGGGGGCAGGAAGAGAAGGGGACGACAGAGGATGAGATAGTTGGATGGCATCACCGACTTGATGGACATGAGTTTGAGTAAACTCTGGGAGTTGGTGATGGACAGGGAGGCCTGGCGTGCTGCGGTTCCTGGGGTTGCAAAGAGTCGGACACGACTGAGTGAACTGAACTGAACTGACAGTTCGTTAGAGCTGCTTGAGAGATTTCTGGAAATTCTTTCAGAAAGTGTTTCTCAGTACTTCTTGTCTGCTATGACACTATAAACTGTTCAACATTGGTAAGTTTTTAATTTAATGACCTGATATTTTGGTTGTAATTGGAAGTGGGAGAAAACAATCCATGAGCAGGTAACCAGGCAACAGCCGAATGAATGATGGAGGCTTCCCCAAGAGGAACGCAGTGCTGCCTTCCAATGCTCGTTGACTGATCAGCAAGAGACTCCCTGGGCATTCTGTGTTTTCCTGCTATGGCCAAATACATACAGCTGGTTTCTCACACACATTGAAAATGATGCTTCTGGATATGGAAGGCTTTCCCTTGGCAAACTGGGGAATGAGATATCAGCATATGAACACAGAAGCAAACTGTTTCCAGAATGACTTCAACTTTGTTTTCTGCTTTCTATAAACCAATCAACAAAAACAATGTTTTCAACCTCGAAACAGATAAAATTTTAAATGTGTTATGGTTTGTGCTGTGCTTAAAAAGTAAGCTGGCTGCCAAAAAGTTGCAGTTTTAAAGTTCTCACCCCCACTCACCTCACCTACTCGGTATGGGGAGGAGATTGTGCAAACAGTTTGAGGCTCTGCAGCCAGGACCCACAGAGTGAAATACACTGAAATGAAAATTGGAATTAAGATGTTTCCTTGTTGACACATTGTAAAAAAATAGATGATTATTCTGTCAGAAATAGACATTTAAGATTCTTTTATGTATAATAAATGCTTGTTATTATGTGTGAAGAACTACAGGGAATGTAAAGAAGTCAGTATTTCAGAGATGAATATTAATGCTGGATACAACCCTTGTTTACATGTTTAGTCCAAGTGTGAGATTCTCAACTTGCTATTAGCTTAACTTATATGAAAAGTGATTAGTGGTTCTTTCTATCTATTTAAATAAATGGTTCTTGGCTTAATTTGGCTGTTGATAGAGACAGTCAGGGGCCACAGTGATAAAACAGCACTATTTGGGGCTGATTTAGACTTTGTTGCATGCTTCTCCCTTTCTGTGTGGTAGCACGTTATTCTGACTTAGAAAGATTTTGCGAATTTCCTATATGTCAGTAGTCAAAACAAATTTGGCTGGAGTTAGAAGAAAGAGTGTGAGTAGAGGCAGCCACCTCACAGACCATGGACATAGAGAAAGGAGTGGGCTTTAGATATCTAAACACTTCAGAGAACTAATGAAAGTCTAGGCTATAAAGTGGGTGGGCAGATTTATTTTCAAATTTGTTTTTCTTCTCGCTTTTGGTACATTTGAGGAAAAGTATGTTCTATTTGGTACCTGATTAAACATAAAACTGCTATCTTCTTAGATTGCCTATAATCAAGGGTAGGTATTAAGCCAGCTACTAAATTCTATTCAAGTTGTTTAAGCACTGTAGTTTAGTGAATATTCATGGTTATTAAAATTGGAAGACATAAAGGGTTCATTCTTGTGGAGCCTGGAACAGAACTGGGATAAGGGAACTATTAGTTATTCACAGACAGATTTTTTTAAAGTGACTAACTATAGATATGTATCTATCTGAAAAAAAAAAAAAGAAAAAAAAAAGGGCTTCCCTGCTGGCTCAGATGGTAAAGAATCTGCCTGCAATGCGGGAGACCTGGGTTTGATCCTTGGGTTGAGAAGATCTCCTGAAGAACGGAATGGCTACCCACTCTAGTACCCTTGCCTGGAGAATTCCATGGACAGAGGAGACTGGTGTGCTACAGTCCATGGGGTCACAAAGAGCAGAACATGACTGAGTGACTAACTTTCACTTTTCATCTGAAAAAAATAACCTTTTAAATTAAAAATCAAATTTTAATAGTTAAGTTATATATTCAAAAACATACTGAATACAGACACACCTCCTTTTACTGCACTTAGCTTTATGGTGCTTTGCAGATATTTCCGTTTATAGATTTAAAGTTTGTTGACTTTGAAATCTGAAAGTTTGTCAACCCTGAGCTGAGCAAGTCTTTTGGTGCCATTTTTCCAACAGCATTTGCTTACTACATGTCTCTGTGCCACATTTTTGTAATTCTCACAATACATCAAACTTTTTCATTATCATTATATTTGCTATGATGATCAGTGGTCAGTGCTCATTGATGTTACTACAGCTTACTGAAGGCTCAAGTGATTAGCATTTTTAGCATTGTACATTTAATAGACTACAGTGTAAACATAACTTTTGCATGCACTGAGAAATAATTCATGAGGGATGCATTACTTACAAGGGATGCTTGTATTTACTTAACGGCTCTTAGTTTCTGTTTCCTCATTTGGGGAATTTTGGTCTTAACATACATATTATATGATTCTCTGCCAAACAGTATAAAACACATTTATGAAAATTGTTGCAAAATACAGTGAGATGCACTGACAAAGAAGGGTTTCTACAGTTTGCGAAGTTTGGGGAAGTTTGTGTTTTGTGGTCTGTCTTTTGAAATTTACAAAGTAAATTCTCAGAGAGGTCTTTTAATAAAGACATTTAACTGGATTTCCCAAGCATGAACCCTTTTCTAAATAGTATATATTAACATCTCACAGAACTCTTTGGGAAATGATGGTGGAAAATGTGGTAATTTGATCCATCGTGCCGAAGCATCTTATAGAAGTGAAACTGCCAGCCAAGCCATCTTGGTGATGAATTCATTTTGATGTCGGAATTCTAATGTTCCAGTAGCTAGATTGCTGCATTTGGTTGTTTTTTGTTTGTTGTTGTTTTCCAGTGTTTTAGGTCCTACAGACTAGGTCACTATGTGCTACTCTGTAATGAAAGTCCTGACCAATACCCTAGTTTTCTTAACAATGTAATTATTTCTCTGGAACCTGTGTGCCCTTGGGAGCAGGTTTCCAGCGGGGCAGGGAGGGGCAGGTCACTTGGCATGCTAACAGATTGCTTGCCCACACACATCTGCTCATAATTGCTATTTGAGTTGAGTTCAGTTGCTCAGTTGTGTCCGACTCTTTGTGACCCCATGGATTGCAGCTTGCCAGGCCTTCCTGTCCATAGCATGAATTCTTTGCACCAAATCCTGGATACTGATGTTATTTATTTAACAAATGTTTATTGAGTGCCTACCCTATGCTACATATTCTTCTAGATGCTAGGTACAACAGGGAACATATCAGACAACTTCTTCATTCTAATGGAGCTAATATGGGGGACACCAGGCAACAAAGAAGCACATAGATAAATAAATAATGATATATGCTGCAAATAGAAATAAAGCAGGCAAGAGGGTTGAAAGTCTGAAGGGACAGAATCCATGGCTATTTTAGATGGTGTGGGTTAACCAAATCTGCTTCATGAGAATCTGAGCTTCAGTCCAACTGTCTAGATCTACTTCTCTGGTGATCCAATTTGAGTAAAAGTGCCAGCCATGTAATTAAGTGAAATTGCTTATGATAAAAATGATGCCATACTGGTAAATTGCATCTGAATTAGGATGTACTGCAAATAATTTCTAAGTATCTGATGGAGGCCTGAGCTTTCTGGGCTTCTCTGAGTCCATGAGTCTTATAACTGGCATGTTGGTTTTGGGGACTCTGGAAGATATGCTTATGAATGGATTGCAAGATGTATTGGCTCTTGTGGGGCAGGAAACTTTTTAAGTCTGGGCAGCTCCTGATCAGGGTCTTTACTCCTTGCCCTGGTGTGGATGTTCACACCTGGGTTACTGCAAGGTCACCCACTGCTGAAGAGGAACATCTGGGGCCATGGTTTATAAGGCTCAGTTTCATTCTTGTCGAGAGCCTTTCTCAGGAAAGAGAAAGGCGCATGTGGCGCAAAGTGATTTTCTGCGACTACATATTTTGTTTAACCTCAGAAGGTCTCTTGGTGGGCACAGAAGGGCTGGTGCTGGTGAGTAGAAGAGAAATGAGGCAGTGAGCCAAAGGAAAAGTGTTTCAGGCAGGGTGAAAAGGAAGTGTGGAAGTTCTGAAGCAGGAACCAGTAGAGCATGACTGAGGAAAAACAAGAAGGCTAGTATCATCCTGGCAAAGGTTTTAGAGAATTTTTATATCAACACTTTCATTTGTGGGACTAAATTTCTGGAGAAGTTGGCATGGTCATGAGTGTGCCTTCCAAAGGCAATGTTCTCAGAGTCACTTTATCTTTCCTTCTCAAAAATGTTCATTCATGATTTTAAACATTGTATTTATACACTGTTTTGAAGAAAGTAGACTGTGATTTATATTTTACAATATACATAGGTGTTTTCGTGTGCTTTTCTGGTCAAGATCATACTACCTATAGCTACACAATTCCCCCCAATCTGGGATTTGGGGGAGAGACTTCTGCCCCTTCTATAACCCTCTCCTCCTGCAACTTTCCCTCTTCTCTGAATGTTTTATATAACTGACACAATGCTCAGGTAAGAAAAGCATTATTCTCTATCATTTTTAGATGCAAAAATTAAATGATAAACAACTGGAAGTGTAATTGGGGGACAGCGCCGAGACATAAATTCAGATCTTTTAACATTTTTTTCTATGGCCCCCTGGTGGTTAGATCTTTGATTTATGAGATTTTCTCTTTACCTTTACTCTACAGGTGAATTTCTTAGCTTTGAATGTTTCCATCATTCCCCCTCTGCCCTACAAAGAAACAGTTCCTGTTCTTAATCTCACGTTTAGACCCTAACAGCCATCTGACTTGCTCTGGACATTTTCAGTTGTGGTCTCAACTATTCTACTTCTTTTACCACTGCCCATGCTACTTCACAGACCATTAGTAAGTTATTATCAGAGTGGATCACCTACTTCACATGCTTAATCAATCAGCCACTGGTGGACTACTGTATGATGGCTGAATGCCCTGCAAAAGAAGGTGTACTCCAAGTCAAAGGGGGAAGAGCTTGACTATCTTCTCACTCCCCCATTTTAAATCTGATCTCTTGCCATGTATCTGGAAGAACTCACAGGAAACTAAGAGTTCTGGAATTGAAGGGGTCTGGCTAGAAGAACTGAAATCCAGCTCAGAGTTCAGACATTTCCTGGCAACAGCAGTGGGCAGCAGAGAGCTGTAGCTTAGGGAGGCTATTGTGGACTGAGGAAAGATGGAAGAACTCACCACATGAAAGCCATACACAAGGCTGCAGCCAAGAGCCAACAGCTAAGGAAGATGAAGGACCATCTATCCTTAAAATGGAATAGGAAGCCACATGGAAGCATGGAAAACAGAAGAATCAAAGATGGAAGATGAAAGCCTTTATGACAGTGCTATCCAACAAAAACATAATGCAAGCCTTAAAGATGAGCCACGTTTCTTTGTATTTTCTAGTTACCATATTATAAGAAAGTAAAAGGAAACAGATGAAACTAATATAACACTATATGTTCTCTAACTCAATTATATTCTAATATTATTACAATGTCAACATGTGATCAACATAAAAATTATTAATGAGATATTTAACGATCTCATTTTCATACCAGTCTTCAAAATCTAGAGTATTTTATTCTGATGGCATATTTCAGTTCGAACTAGCTACCTTTTCATGTGTTCAAAAACCGTATGTGGATAGAACTTCCAGGTCAGGGCAGATCTAAGTTAATGCCAAAAAAGAGATGGAAGCAGAACTGGTTGGGGAAAGGTAAATCAGAAAGCAGGTGCACAGGTAGTCCAGAATGGCAGTGGAACTCTTGACAAGGTGACAGTTTTAAGTTTCACTCACCTAAGATTTTGCCTTTTATAATTTATTACAATGAATTTTATAATAAAAACTATTTTATTCATTTAAAGTTTTTATTCTAAAAATGTATTATTATAAAAAAAACCCTTTAAAGGATGCAGGTAGGAGGTATAGGGTAGCAGAGTTGGAAAGTTTCTTGGAGACTATATGTCTGATTTCAAATTCGCAATTTGTTTTCAACTCCTGAATGAACTATGATCAATTGACAGAAGCTGCCCAGAACACTGTATTGAGTCAGATTCTGAGGTTATATATTGGCTCAGTAGGAAAGATTGCTTGCCAGGCATGTGGTGCATATTTGCCATCCTTGCTGTAGCAAGAAGATCTCCAGGTTCTGGAGACCTAGGGGGAATTGTGAATTGTTGAACATTACTGAGTTCAGTTTCTTCATTTGTAGAATATGGATAACCGTCCATGCTATTCAGGATAACTTGGGGCTCAAAATTACATAATGCACATCAAGGGCTTGGTACATCATTGTTCAATAAATGCTGATTTCCTTCTTGCTTTCTGCTTTACTGTGTAATCAATATTTGTTGAGGGACTGGTTTGTGCTCAGTAATGTCCTATAAAATCTGAGAATTATGATATGAAAATACTCCTTACCTGTGAGAAGCTAGGCTTAAAAAATCAAATATTATATACTGAACAGTCTAGTGTAATACATATTTGCATGCCACCTTATGGTTCAGAATATGTGTTATTACTGTTAAAAAGAAAAGACAAGGGAATCAGGGAAGGTTTTGCAAAGGTTGTAGATCTTGAGTTAAACAGATACATAAAATTATTCATGCTTTTCACAAGAAATAGACCATTTTAAAGGACAGAGACTTAGAACTCTCAAATTAATTCCCAAAGTGAACTCTTCAGCTAATCAATTCAACCCCAATCGATGACCACATTTTTGATTTGTCGCTTATGTTAATGAGTTAATGGGAGTATTATGCCATCTTACAATTGGCTATGGATATCACCGTGTTTAGCTTCATAGTCGTTGACTGTTGAAAGTCAAAACTGAAACTTTCTACCATGTTTTAAAATTTACAGACATATACAAGGGCTAATGATTTCAATACAAATTGTCTCCTCTGATAACCTACTCCTGCTGAAATTCCACTGAAGGTGAGAGACTGGCACCAGAGCAGTAGTTTAATCCATTTCAACATTTCACCTGCTTTAGTTCCTTCATCTTTAATTCTGAATCATTTAATTTCTTTCCTGCAGCCAAAATGAGTCTTTGAACTTGGCAGTCTTTAATCAGAAGATTCATTATTCTAGAAACATGCCTAGTTTTATGATTAAAATAAGTCAGGCTGCACACATTTTATTTTTTCCTGTGAGGCTCAGAAGCAGGAGTAACAAAATGTCAAAAGTTTGCTTCTTTTAACAAATATGGAAGCCAGCTACTGTGAGCCCTGAAGCTGTCAGAGGAATTCCACACTTAATGAATTTATACATTACATTTTTTTTTTTTTTTTAGGTACAGAGAGATTCTAGGGGAACTTTGGAATTCTGCTGTTCTAAAGGTTTCTCTAGCTAGATTTATTATTGTTTACAAATTTTAAAATTTGTGTTCATTTTACTTTGTGACCCAAGCAAACACACATCCATATAGTTAATGTTCATAATCCAACATCAGCGTTTTCATCCTGTGATGCATATACTCCCTGTTTTTCTACTCCTTTCTCTTCTAATAGGTTTTCTAAAGAATGAAACTGAGTTCACAATACATTAAATGGTGATGGCCTGGAATCTGAAGATGCTGCTCGAGATGATCCCTCAGGTTCCATCAATGTAATGGTTTTTGAAAGATATAAAGTCACTGTACATAGATAGCAGAGTGTGTGTGTCAGTCATCAGTCATGTCTGACTACTTGCGACCCCCTGGACTGTAGCCCACCAAGGCTCCTCTGTCCATGGAATTCTCCAGGCAAGAATACTGGAGTGGGTAGCCATTCCCTTCTCCAGGGGATCTTCCCGTTCCAGGGATCAAACCCTGGTCTCCTGCATTGCAGGCAGATTCTTTACCATCTGAGCCACCAGGGAAGCCCTTAGACAGCAGAAACCTAGAGTAAAAGTTGAAACTTACACTATTTGGCAGTGAAGGAGCATAATGGCTTCCCACCACTAGAGGAAGGCGTTTAGACATGGCATAGGAGGGAGTTAAGATAGGATCTGCCTGATCCAAAATCTCAGATCTGTAGTCTCAGTCTACAGATTCTAGGTTTCCAAAGGTCAAGAGGAAATTGCATTGAAGATAATTGTTTTCAGTCGTTGTGTACTATATGCTATTAGGCATATTAAGAAAATTCTATTTATTAAATTAGCTGATCTCTCTGACATATCACTAAGGGAAAAAAGCAATCCCATAATAAATTAGTATATGCAATATGACCCTGTTTGTGGAAAACAGACATATATATGCATAGAAAAAAAGATTTGTATTTTTGTGTATGTACATATGTATGTATATGTCTGAGACTTTATTCTTGGCTTACTTTTTTTCCTGAGAAAAACTATTATTACTAAAAACATATTTGCATGTGTTCTAATAGCACAATCTGGTCCCAAGCTCCTGGCATCCTGTGACGTTCTCTGAGGAGTACAAAGGAGGCCTAGACTGTCTAAATGGTGCTTCTGTTTCGTCAGTCGCACCATGTAGACAACTGTTCATCTCCGTCAATGGACATGACAACAAGGCATAATGAAAAGAACTAAGTTGTAATTCTGTTTTTAAATGTGACCAGTTGTGAATTCTGAAAATGTGGGCCTCACCCCACTCCCAACCTTGCTTATAGGTAGTAAAAGACTGGCCCTTTCCTATCTGGTTCCCTGGTGCTCACCAGCAAAAAAACTGTCCAGGATTTGGGCATTTTATCTTTAGTCATGGACTTGGGTAAAACTAAATGACCTTTGTGGGGTCAAATCTTGACCCTTACCTCATTAACATCTTGTACTCATTTCTGATTTATGAGTTAGTAGGAATAGCTCTGTGAACAAACTAGCACAGATAACTAATCTTTATTCTTGCTTATTTAGTGTTAGAATCTGGTAAGGTTGTACAGTGGGATAATTTCAATTCAAAACACCAAGGGTTTTGACAAGGTTATTATAATCCACAAACTAGGTGTAGTTGAATTTTGACAAACCTAATCTATTTTCTTCTAGTTTTTCTATGCAACATCTTATAACATTAGCTTTGGATGACTGACATGGCAAGCAGCTGCTAATATATTCTTGTCATGTCCCTATCTGTTTAGAGAGTCTTTAACATACAGCTGTTGGACACAAAACAAGTAAATGCCTCTGCTGAAACTATTACACTGTGACTTAACAGAATCTCTCCAGGGAATCTTTCATGCTGTGCTCTTGATGTAATGCGCCATATTGGTTCCTTGGGTGTCGTTAGAGTTTATTATGTCAGTTGGTATATAGAAATCACAAAACATACTGGCTCAAATGAACACAGTAAAAAGAGGTATTGATGATTCCCAGGGACTTTACTGAGTGTGAGTGCTTGAACAGGATGCCTTGTAGGAAAGTGGCAGTGTGTGAAACTGATATGACCTTTATCTCTCCCCCCACTGCCTTATGACAACAAGGTGCCTGCATCTTGCAGCTCTGTTACTGAGGTGCTATACATCTCCATTTAGTATAGCTATTGTGTATCATTCTTCTCATGTTTATACTAAGATGGCAACTGCTTCCTCAACAGCAATGACCTTGGTATTTTTAAAGCAGTGCCTGGTAGCATGCCTTGCATAAACTTGAACTTCCATTAAGAAGTTGTTGGCATTTCTTCTCATCCTCTGTGTGAGGCCTTTCCCTGGGGAGAAAGTCTGAGCTCTGAGTTGATTCCTTTTGCCAGCACGCACAGGCAGGCTCCTTTTCGACCACTTGGCAGTGTTATTAATGCTTTGACTTAAACACATACTGATTTATGTGTTTAAATTCTCATGTTTGGGGTTTACAGCAAAAATGAAAAAAATATAAATGAGAATACAAATTATCATCAGAGAAATAAAGTAGAAATTTTAAATTATGAGGAACATTTTCATGGTTTTATCCAATCATAAAATATAAATGATTATCAGCAGGAAAATAAGACAAAGTAGAAATTTAAAACTATAAGCTGTATTTTCTTTCCCCCAGATCTTTAACCTTTTTGGTTTTCTTTAACCTCTTTTAGAATCTAATAATAGCTGTAAAAAAAAAAGGAACACACAGAACAATTGTTCTCAACAATTTTAGGTTATCTTGGATTCTCTGAAATCCAAGTTCAGACCAATAAAAGTGCACTGGACCCACATTAATACCCTTGCTCACTCAAAACTACAATGAAGTACCACCTGACACCAGTCAAAATGGCCATGATTAAAGTCTACAGATAATAAATGCTGGAGAGTATGTGGGAAAAAGTGAACCTCCTACATAATTTATGGAAATATAAATTTGTGCAGCTACTATGGAACACAGTTCAGAAGTACCTCATAAAAACTAAAAACAAAGTTGATATGTGATCCAGCAATCCCACTTCTGGATATATATACAGGTAAAACTATAATTCAAAGAGATACAGGCACATCTAAGTTCATAGCAGCACTTATTCACAAAAGTCAATACATGGAAACAACCTAAATGTTCATTGAGAGATGAATGAATAAAGATTTGATATACAGATACAACGGAATACAACTCAGCCATAAAAAGAATGAAAGAATACCATTCGCAGCAACATGGATGCAACTAAAAATGATCATACAACGTGATATGTCAGAAAGAGAAACACAAATAGCATATCATCTCATTTGTATGTAGAATCTAATATATGATACAAATGCACTTATCTACAAAATAGAAACAGACTCACAGACATAGGGATCATATTTGTGGTTACCAAGAGGGGAAGGGGATAGGGAAGGGGAAGACTGGGAGTCTGGGATTACCAGATGTGAACTAGTGCATATAGGATGGGTACATAACAAGGTTCTACTATATAGCACAGAGGACTATATTTAATATCTTGTGATAAATTATAATGGAAAATAATATGAAAAAGAATCACTGGACTGTACAGCAGAAAGTAACACAACATTGTAAATCAACCATACTTAAATAATTAAAAAAAAAAAGACCCTTGCTTAAGGTTGTTTTTTTTTTTTTTTTGCAGGATATGCTGAGATAAGCAGATGCTGCAGAATGTCCTGCAGGAACATTCCTTAGGACATGGGGTTATTGGTGCTAAAGAGGACTGAAGTTATATTTAAGAAATACATGCAGTGACTCAGATCCTTATCCAAGGTGAATATATGCTATTTCCTAATTTGGGTCAAACAGCTATTGGCCTTGGTGATTTATTTGCTGAATTGAGGCAGGGGTGCTTCACTGATGAACCACAATATGGGTGGTGGAAGTGGCTGTAAACAATTGAAAACTTACAGAATGTTGAAACTTTTCTCCCCTGGTCTCTTTACACACAGCAGGTCCGGTCTTTCCTTTCTCCATGATGGCTGATTTCCCTAAATTAGTATTGTTTTTCAGTTACTAAGTCGTGTTCGACTCTTTGTGACCCCATGGACTGCAGCTCGCCCGGCTTCCTTGTCCTTCACTATTTCCTGGAGTTTACTCAAGTGCATATCCATTGTGTTGACAATGCCATCCAATCATCTCATCATCTATCTCCCTGTTCTCCTCCTGCCCTCAATCCTTCCTAGCATCAGGGTCTTTTCCAATGAGTTGGCACGTCACATCAGGTGGCCAAAGCATTGGAGCATTAACTTCAGCATCAGTCCTTTAAATGTTTATTCAGGGTTGATTTCCTTTAGGATTGACTAGTTTGATCTCTTTGCTGTCCAAGGGACTCTCAAGAGTCTTCTCTACAACCGCAATTCAAAAGCATCAATCCTTCTTTATGGTCCAACTCTCACATCCATACATGACTACTGGAAAAACCATAGCTCTGTCTATACAGACATTTGTCTTCAAAGTGATGTTTCTGCTTTTCAATACACTGTCTAGGTTTGTCTTTCCTTTCCTTCCAAGGAGCAAGAATCTTGTAATTTCATGGCTGCAGTCACCATCCACAGTGAGTTTGGAGCCCAAGAAAATAAAGCCTGTCATTGCTTCTTTTCCCCCTTCTATTTGCCATGAAGGGATGGAACTAGATGCCATGATCTTAGACTTTTTGAGTGCTGAGTTTTAAGCCAGGCTTTTCACTCTCCTCTTTCACCCTCATCAAGAGGCTCTTTAGTTTCTCTTCATTTTCTGTCATTGCTGCTGCTGCTAAGTCGCTTCAGTCGTGTCTGACTCTGTGCGACCCCATAGACGGCAGCCCACCAGGCTCTGCAGTCCCTGGGATTCTCCAGGCAAGAACACTGGGGTGGGTTGCCATTTTCTTCTCCAGTGCATTAAAGTGAAAAGTGAAAGTGAAGTTGCTCAGTCGTGTCTGACTCTTAGCGACCCCATGGACCGCAGCCTACCAGGCTCCTCTGTCCATGGGATTTTGCAGGCAAGAGTACTGGAGTGGGGTGCCATTGCCTTCTCCTTTTCTGTCATTAGAGTGATATCATCTGCATATCTGAGGTTGTTGATATTTCTCCCAGCAATCTTCATTCCAGCTTGTAATTTATCCAGCCCACTATTTCTCCTGATGTACTCTACACATAAGTTAAATAAGCAGAGTGACAATATACAGCCTTGACAAATTCTTTTCTCAATTTCAAACCAATTCGTTGTTCCATGTCCAGTTCTAAATCAGTGTTAAAAATGTTTTGATTTCATGTCCTCCAAAATGCAACCTCCCAAATTTAGGATGAGAGAAGAACCTTAGTTTTGTGGTGAAAAGAGAAACTTTCACTTCCTACTCTCTCCTAATGCCCACATATTGGAAAACAGGATGTAGAATAAGAACTATTTGGAGAGTAAAAAGATCACAGGCTTTAATGCTAGAGTTAGTTTTAAATCCCAATCTCACCATGTACTAATTGTGTGACTTTGGTCAATGTCATGGAACATCTCTGAACCTTATGAAATAATACAGGTGAATGCCTATATGGAGTCCAATGTATGATTATTTCCCAGTTTTCCCATGGGCTTCCTAGGTGACTCAGTGGTAAAGAATTCACCTGCCAGTGCAGGAGATTCAAGAGACAATGGTTCAACCCCTGGGTCAGGAAGATCTCCTGGAGGAAGAAATGGCAACCCCCACCAGTATTCTTGCCTGGGAAATTTCACAGACAGAGGAGCCTGGCAGGCTACAGTCCATGGGGTTACAAAGAGTCGGACATGACTTAGAGACTAAGCAAGAACAGCTTTCCTGTTCTTTCTTATCCCATCCCCTTTGAAGGTTTAGGGTAATTCACTGTCAAGGGAAAATAACTGACTGATTGATTCTTTCAGTCATCTATTTATTCATTCATTTATTTAATTCTGTAAATAGGCTTTGAATATTTACATGCATTAGGTGCTAAAGAGAAGCAAACAAGTCATGGTTTCTGTTCTCAAAAGAATTAACTGTATCTTGAGGATATAATTACACAAGCTTCACTAGTATCTCAATGGTGAAGAATCCATGTGTCAATGCAGGATACATGGGTTTGATCCCTGGGTCAGGAAGATCCTGTGGAGAAGGAAATGGCAACCGACTTCAGTATTCTGGCCTGGGAAATGCCATAGACAGAGGAGCCTGACAGGCTACAAAAAAGAGTCTGACATGACTTAGCAACTAAACAACAAACCTGGTTACACATAACTAACCCTAGTTAGAATGTGATAGTTTCCTTAATTGGATCTACTATGCTCTTTCCCTTGCAGGAGGTCCTTCCTACATTTTTGTAGCTAGCATTTAAGAAAAAAGCAAGAAGGGAACTTTCAAATTTTATCTCAGTCTTACCACATGGAAAAGGAAAAGGCATCAACAAATCCGGCCACAAATCCAGTGATTGGATACCCTGGTTCCAGAACTGAGATACTCCATGCCGTGCGGCCAAGAAAAGATACTCCTTTTTTTGTTCAATGGTTTCCTGGTAAGTATTTAGATACAAGTGAAGAACATTAATTTAGAAGTTAGGGTTTCCTTTTAGTGTATGTTAATTTTTTTAGGCATCTAAATTAAAAGAAGTTACATATATTATATATGTTCCATGGAGAACAGAGTACATTACTTTCAAAGACTTTAGTTGCCCCTACATACACATATATATATTTTTAAAAAGACTCATGAGTAACATTTTTTATATTTTTAAATGTTAAACTCAATTCATATAGCTTGCATTTGAAATGAGAAAATTATAAAAACCCTCAAGACCTGCTCCAGAGAACATGGGGTTTAAAATGTCAATGGAAATTAATCGAGATGGTTTGATTTTTAACTGTGGCAAAGCAAAAACATTTGGTATCTGCCCTCCCTCTCCTAAAAAATGTTAAAAATAAAAAGCCCTCTAGATCTTGGAGTTCAGAAATTGTGAATGTTGAAAATAGTTTTGCTAATTCCATTGAAACTTTCTGAAATAGAGTATAAGAATCTTTTTCTTCTAAAAATGCTCTACTCTTGAAGAAGCTTCTAACATCAATACTACCTGTGCCTGTTGAGCATAACATGGCTGTAACCCATTGTCAGTTATTTTTGTCATTAAATGTACAAGGGAGGCAATAAGAGAGAAAATTAGATGTTTAAGAATTTGTGACCATTTCTGAGCTCTAGAAAAAAAAATGTTTACCAGTTCCTAGTTTCTAGTTTAGTACTTTTCACCAATGGAATATGCTCTTTCTTCAATGGCTGTTTTTTTCAGGGTGACGCCTCAAATCTCAATTATGGCCATTCTTCTCTCAGAACTCCATGATGGAGTTCTCATTCTGCTCCTTTCCAGGACATCCTTTCCCATTCAGATAAGAGAATGCTTTTCAATCTAGGAAAATACAACTTTTTTTTTTTTTTTTTTTTGATAAAAGGACAGAACTTCTAGACTTGGCAAGAGAAGACAACTTAAAATTTCAAGACAATTTTTTCCAATGAGGCCAATTTGAAGGGAGGGTATTTATACTAAATGCAAACAGTTGTCATTGGAGTAAACATAATAGATATCTTCTGCTGTGATTACTACCATTGCTCTATGAATAAAAGTTATTTTGGTCATGATCCACCTTCCCTGTTTAGCAAAAAAGACCCAACCAATGCAGTAAAATTTCAAGGGCCACACTAGAGAAAGCAATTTTGTGTTAAGGAATTTTGGCCCCATGGGACAGTTTACTGATTCATAGTAACTCTAACTGAGAGTGCTTGATGAGGCTAAAAGATTTTCATAAATGTATGTAATATTTCAACACAAATGCCTAATGCAGCAAAGTATGTGCCTTCTTGTCAACTTCCAACAGCCAATTAAAACTGTCTATTTATCTTGAGAACCTGTCATAACTACTTTCTGTCTGTCCAATTTTAGCACATTCCATTACTCTTTCACTATTCCCAGTGTTCTATCCAAACTGGAGAACTACTACCAAAAAAAAAAAAAAAAAAAGCAAGGTTTTTCTGTTTCTCTTTATATCATCTAGCCAACATTTTGTCAGTTCTTAAAGAACTAATTCGTATAATATGTTATAAGAGACAATTAGGGTGTCCCCAGATTTAACACACTTTCTCTTTTCTAGAAGGACAGGGAGGTCACTGGCATGTTGGTGCTATGAGACTCCTCTATTTGTCCATAGACAACTAAAGTGGGCAATGATTCCAATCCGATTCTTTGAATGAGGTACTGAAGCATGAACAGAAAGACCCAGGAGCCTCTGATTGAAAGCTCTGACATGTTCTTTACTATGTATATACGTGGTCCTTCCTGAGCTGAGTACCTAAATCAATGAAGTTATGGTCCCTGGATGATCTCTACTGAATGTTTTTTAAAAACCATGAGAAATTTCTTACTTCTGGTTTCTCCCACCAGCTCACCTTCTGTCCCTTTCCTATGCTCTCTTCCCTCAGCTGACATTTTCTCTTTGTAAATTAAAGCCCATTGTCCTTATTTCCTCTGGAAATGTCAGATCTTAAAACTCACATCTGTTGAAAAAGTCATCAAGCCATTTACAGAATGTTCTTATTGATGCAGCATGATTTTATCAGGAGGAAATATTCCAAGCTTAAGAATCAAAAGTTCTCCATTCTATCCTGTCCAGTTTGAACACGAACCAACCCTAGGATTTTGGGCAAGTCACACAGCCTGACTTGAGCAAGTCACACAACCTCAGTCCTCCTTTACAACTTGAAGCCAATAATTAAATCTTCTTGACTCCTTCACAAAATCTTGTGAGGAGCAAATAAGACAAAGGTTGTAAAAGGTGTTTGGAAACTATAAAGTACTTTGTAAACCAAAATGTTCATACAAATGTTAATGGATTTATATCTCTTTTAATGCTTAGTAATATTTTATTGTACACATATGTATTACATTTTCTTTGTCCACTTATCTGTACATGAACATTTAAGTTGTTTCAATATCATGGATTTTATGAAAAATGCTGCAATAAACATGGGAGTATATATAACTATTAAATATTCTAATTTCAGTTCTGTTTAGTATACAACCTGAAATGGGATTGCTGGATAATATGGTAGGTCTGTTTCTAATTTTTTGAGGAAATTTTATGTGGCTGCACCAATTTGCATTCTTACCAGCAACGTACAATGGTTTTAATTTCTCTACAACCTTTCCAATACTTATCTTTTAAAAAAATCATAGTCATGCTAACAGATCTGAGGTGATATCTCAGTGTAGTTCTGATTTGCATCTCCCTGATATTTCTGCCATTTGTAACAACAAGGATGATCCTGGAAGACCTTACACTAAGTGAAATCAGTCACAGAAGGATAAACACTGGATGATTCCACTGACATGAGGTATGTGAAATGGTCAAACTATTAGAGAATATAACAGTGTTGTCAGGGTTTGAGTGGAAATAGGAAGTTATTATTCAAATAGGTATAAAGTTATAGTTGTGCGAGATGATTTATTCTAGAGATTTTCTGTACAATACAATGCCTGTAGTTAACAATACAGTTGTTGTTTAGTCACTAAGTCATGTCTGACTCTTTGGCAACCCTATGGACTGTAGCTTGCCAGGCTCCTCTGTCCATGAGATTTCCCATGAAAGAATATTAGAGTGGGTTGCCATTTCCTTCTCCAGGAGATCTTCCCAACCCAGAGATCGAATCCAACTCTCCTACATTGGCAGGCAGACTCTTTAACAGGGAGGCATCAGGGAAGCCCAACAACACACTGAAGTGTACACTAAAATTTTGTTAGGAGGGTAGATCTCATGTTCAGTGTTCTTATCACAAAGCAAATAAATGCAAATGAACACAAGGAAACTTTGGGAGGTGATGAGATACATCTATTGCCTTGATTGTGGTGATGGAATCATGGGTATTTGTATATATCCAAATTCATCAAACTGTACAGATTAAGTATGTGCAGTTATTTATGTATCAATAATACCTTAATAAGAGTTTCTTGGTGAATCAGATGGTGAAGAATCTGCCTGCAAAGCAGGAGACCTGGATTCAATCCCTAGGTTGGGATGATTCTCTGGAGAAGAAAATGGCAATTTGGTATTCTTGCCTGGAGAATCCAATGGACAGAGGAGTCTGGTGGGCTATAGTCCATAGGGTCACAAAAAGTCAGACATGACTGAGCAACTAACACTTTCACCATCTCTCAATAAAGCTGTTAACAATGTTAATTGAGTAGGAGAAATACTAGTATTACTACTAACAGCAGTAGCAATAGTAAAGAAGAGAAAAATTAGAATATAAGTGGAATTTAAACACAGTCAAAAGATGAAAGAAATACACACATTATATGTGTGTGTATATATATAGTTCAATAGGATGAAGAAAAAAATTACACCACTGTATATTTCAGTGAAGGAAGTACATGTATTTGTAAAATCTCCCTGTTGATTGCTAGGTGTAAAAGAGGAGACATGTAGGAGTGTGTGGAGTTGATCAGCATACAGTAATGAGACAGCTCCTCAGATGCTTCAGGAAGGAAGGGTGCCTGATAACAGAGAAAGAGAAAGTTGGTGAACATGGAACCACAGTGATGGCCAGTTTCAAGCCTTCCTGTGAAACCCACATCATCAGTACATCTAAAGCATTTCTTTCGGAGCTGATGAAGGCAAGCACAAACATCCAACTCTGCGGCACAGGAGGGGCAGGGAAGAGACAGTTGTGTGAAACTGAACCAGAGAGATTAATGGAGATGGTGGGGGAGGCTGGGGACAGTCACTGGCCATGGATCTGAATTAAGGTCTGCTCTTGTCAGTTTTTTTAAGGGCAACTAAGATCTGGCTTATACTACAAGCCAAATTTGGTTCAAAGTACTGCATAATTGCACTCATTTCACATGCTAGCAAAGTAATGCTCAAAATCCTCCAAGCTAGGCTTCAACAGTATGTGAACAGAGAACTTCCAGATGTTCAAGCTGGATTTAGAAAAGGAAGATGAACCAGAGATCAAATTGCCAACATCGCTTGGATCATAGAAAAAGCAACAGAGTTCCAGAAAAACATCTACTTTTGCTTCACTGACTATGCCAAAGCCTTTGACTGTTTGGATCACAACAAACTGTTGAAAATTCTTAAAAGGATGGGAGTACCAGGCCACCTTGCCTGCCTCCTGAGAAACCAGTATGCAGGTCAAGAAGCAACAGTTAGATCTGGAGATGGAACAATGGACTGGTTCAAAATTGGAAAAGAAGTACGTCAAGGTTATATATTGTCGCCCTGCATATTTAAATTTTATGCAGAGTACATCATGCAAAATACCAGGCTGGATGAAGCACAAACTGGAATCAAGATTTCCCAGGGAAGTATCAATAATCTCAGATATGCAGATGGCACCACCCTTATGGCAGAAAGAGAAGAGGAACTAAAGAGACTCTTGATGAAGGTGAAAGCAGAGAGTGAAAAGTTGGCTTAAAACTCAAAGTTCAAAATACTAGGATTATGGCATCCAGTTCATCACTTCATGGCAAATAGATGGGGAAACAATGGAAATAGTGTCAGACTTTATTTTCTTGGGCTCTAAAATTACTGTGGATGGTGATTGCAGCTGTGAAATTAAAAGATGCTTGCTCCTAGGAAGCAAAGCTAAGACAAACCTAGACAGCATATTAAAGGGCAGAGACATCACTTTGCTGAAAAAGGTCTGTATATTCAAAACTATGGT